>NW_027362769.1:170207798-171557798 GCF_046119375.1 Phyllobates terribilis
GTACAAGAATATAACTACTATAATACTGCTCCCTATGTACAAGAATATAACTATTATAATACTGCCCCTATGTACAAGAATATAACTATTATAATACTGCTCCCTATGTACAAGAATATAACTATTATAATACTGCCCCCTATGTACAAGAATATAACTACTATAATACTGCCCCCTATGTACAAGAATATAACTACTATAATACTGCCCCTATGTACAAGAATATAACTACTATAATACTGCTCCTATGTACAAGAATATAACTACTATAATACTTATAATACTGCCCCTATGTACAAGAATATAACTACTATAATACTGCTCTCTATGTACAAGAATATAACTACTATAATACTGCTCCCTATGTACAAGAATATAACTACTATAATACTGCTCCCTATGTACAAGAATATAACTACTATAATACTGCTCCTATGTACAAGAATATAACTACTATAATACTGCCCCCTATGTACAAGAATATAACTACTATAATACTGCCCCTATGTACAAGAATATAACTACTATAATACTGCTCCCTATGTACAAGAATATAACTACTATAATACTGCCCCCTAGGTACAAGAATATAACTACTATAATACTGCTCCCTATGTACAAGAATATAACTACTATAACACTGCTCCCTATGTACAAGAATATAACTACTATAATACTGCCCCTATGTAGAAGAATATAGCTACTATAATACTGCCCCCTATGTACAAGAATATAACTACTATAATGCTGCTCCCTATGTACAAGAATATAACTACTATAATACTGCTCCCTATATACAAGAATATAACTACTATAATACTGTTCCTATGTACAAGAATATAACTACTATAATACTGCTCCCTATGTACAAGAATATAACTACTATAATACTGTTCCCTATATACAAGAATATAACTACTATAATACTGCTCCCTATATACAAGAATATAACTACTATAATACTGCTCCCTATGTACAAGAATAAAGCTACTATAATACTGTTCCCTATATACAAGAATATAACTACTATAATACTGTTCCCTATATACAAGAATATAACTACTATAATACTGCTCCCTATATACAAGAATATAACTACTATAATACTGTTCCTATGTACAAGAATATAACTACTATAATACTGCTCCCTATGTACAAGAATATAACTACTATAATACTGTTCCCTATGTACAAGAATATAACTACTATAATACTGTTCCTATGTACAAGAATATAACTACTATAATACTGCTCCCTATGTACAAGAATATAACTAATATAATACTGTTCCTATGTACAAATATATAACTACTATAATACTGTTCCTATGTACAAGAATATAACTACTATAATACTGCTCCCTATGTACAAGAATATAACTACTATAATACTGTTCCTATGTACAAATATATAACTACTATAATACTGCTCGCTATATACAAGAATATAACTGCTATAATACTGCTCCTATGTACAAGAATATAACTACTATAATGCTGCTCCTATGTACAAGAATATAACTACTATAATACTGCTCCCTATGTACAAGAAAATAACTACTATAATACTGTTCCCTCTATACAAGAATATAACTGCTATAATACTGCTCCTATATACAAGAATATAACTACTATAATACTGCCCCTATATACAAGAATATAACTGCTATAATACTGCTCCTATATACAAGAATATAACTACTATAATACTGCTCCTATGTTCCAGAATATAACTACTATAATACTGCTCCCTTTGTACAAGAATATAACTACTATAATACTGTTCCCTATATACAGGAATGTAACTACTATAATACTGTTCCTATGTACAAGAATATAACTACTATAATACTGCTCCCTATGTACAAGAATATAACTACTATAATACTGTTCCTATGTACAAGAATATAACTACTATAATACTGCTCCTATATACAAGAATATAACTACTATAATACTGCTCCTATGTACAAGAATATAACTACTATAATACTGATCCTATATACAAGAATATAACTGCTATAATACTGCCCCTTATGTACAAGAATATAACTACTATAATGCTGCTCCTATGCACAAGAATATAACTGCTATAATACTGCTCCCTATGTACAAGAATATAACTACTATAATACTGCTCCTATGTACAAGAATATAACTGCTATAATACTGCCCCCTATGTACAAGAATATAACTACTATAATACTGCTCCTATGTACAAGAATATAACTGCTATAATACTGCTCCCTATGTACAATAATATAACTGCTATAATACTGCTCCTATGTACAAGAATATAACTACTATAATACTGATCCTATATACAAGAATATAACTGCTATAATACTGCCCCCTATGTACAAGAATATAACTACTATAATACTGCTCCTATGTACAAGAATATAACTGCTATAATACTGCCCCCTATGTACAAGAATATAACTACTATAATACTGCTCCTATGTACAAGAATATAACTACTATAATACTGCTCCTATATACAAGAATATAACTACTATAATACTGCTCCTATATACAAGAATATAACTACTATAATACTGCTCCTATATACAAGAATATAACTACTATAATACTGTTCCTATGTACAAGAATATAACTACTATAATACAGCTCCCTATATACAAGAATATAACTACTATAATACTGTTCCTATGTACAAGAATATAACTACTATAATACTGCTCCCTATGTACAAGAATATAACTACTATAATACTGTTCCCTATGTACAAGAATATAACTACTATAATACTGTTCCTATGTACAAGAATATAACTACTATAATACTGCTCCCTATGTACAAGAATATAACTACTATAATACTGTTCCTATGTACAAATATATAACTACTATAATACGGTTCCTATGTACAAGAATATAACTACTATAATACTGCTCCCTATGTACAAGAATATAACTACTATAATACTGTTCCTATGTACAAATATATAACTACTATAATACTGCTCGCTATATACAAGAATATAACTGCTATAATACTGCTCCTATGTACAAGAATATAACTACTATAATGCTGCTCCTATGTACAAGAATATAACTACTATAATACTGCTCCCTATGTACAAGAAAATAACTACTATAATACTGTTCCCTCTATACAAGAATATAACTGCTATAATACTGCTCCTATATACAAGAATATAACTACTATAATACTGCCCCTATATACAAGAATATAACTGCTATAATACTGCTCCTATGTACAAGAATATAACTGCTATAATACTGCCCCCTATGTACAAGAATATAACTGCTATAATACTGCTCCTATGTACAAGAATATAACTACTATAATACTGCTCCTATATACAAGAATATAACTACTATAATACTGCTCCTATATACAAGAATATAACTACTATAATACTGCTCCTATATACAAGAATATAACTACTATAATACTGTTCCTATGTACAAGAATATAACTACTATAATACTGCTCCCTATGTACAAGAATATAACTGCTATAATACTGTTCCTATGTACAAGAATATAACTACTATAATACTGCTCCTATATACAAGAATATAACGACTATAATACTGCTCCTATGTACAAGAATATAACTACTATAATACTGATCCTATATACAAGAATATAACTGCTATAATACTGCCCCCTATGTACAAGAATATAACTACTATAATACTGCTCCTATGTACAAGAATATAACTACTATAATACTGTCCCCTATGTACAAGAATATAACTACTGTAATACTGCTCCTATGTACAAGAATATAACTACTATAATACTGATCCTATATACAAGAATATAACTGCTATAATACTGCCCCTATGTACAAGAATATAACTACTATAATACTGCTCCTATGTACAAGAATATAGCTACTATAATACTGCTCCTATGTACAAGAATATAACTGCTATAATACTGCCCCCTATGTACAAGAATATAACTACTATAATACTGCTCCTATGTACAAGAATATAACTGCTATAATACTGCTCCCTATGTACAATAATATAACTGCTATAATACTGCTCCTATGTACAAGAATATAACTACTATAATACTGATCCTATATACAAGAATATAACTGCTATAATACTGCCCCCTATGTACAAGAATATAACTACTATAATACTGCTCCTATGTACAAGAATATAACTGCTATAATACTGCCCCCTATGTACAAGAATATAACTACTATAATACTGCTCCTATGTACAAGAATATAACTACTATAATACTGCTCCTATATACAAGAATATAACTACTATAATACTGCTCCTATATACAAGAATATAACTACTATAATACTGCTCCTATATACAAGAATATAACTACTATAATACTGTTCCTATGTACAAGAATATAACTACTATAATACAGCTCCCTATATACAAGAATATAACTACTATAATACTGTTCCTATGTACAAGAATATAACTACTATAATACTGCTCCCTATGTACAAGAATATAACTACTATAATACTGTTCCCTATGTACAAGAATATAACTACTATAATACTGTTCCTATGTACAAGAATATAACTACTATAATACTGCTCCCTATGTACAAGAATATAACTACTATAATACTGTTCCTATGTACAAATATATAACTACTATAATACGGTTCCTATGTACAAGAATATAACTACTATAATACTGCTCCCTATGTACAAGAATATAACTACTATAATACTGTTCCTATGTACAAATATATAACTACTATAATACTGCTCGCTATATACAAGAATATAACTGCTATAATACTGCTCCTATGTACAAGAATATAACTACTATAATGCTGCTCCTATGTACAAGAATATAACTACTATAATACTGCTCCCTATGTACAAGAAAATAACTACTATAATACTGTTCCCTCTATACAAGAATATAACTGCTATAATACTGCTCCTATATACAAGAATATAACTACTATAATACTGCCCCTATATACAAGAATATAACTGCTATAATACTGCTCCTATGTACAAGAATATAACTGCTATAATACTGCCCCCTATGTACAAGAATATAACTACTATAATACTGCTCCTATGTACAAGAATATAACTACTATAATACTGCTCCTATATACAAGAATATAACTACTATAATACTGCTCCTATATACAAGAATATAACTACTATAATACTGCTCCTATATACAAGAATATAACTACTATAATACTGTTCCTATGTACAAGAATATAACTACTATAATACTGCTCCCTATGTACAAGAATATAACTGCTATAATACTGTTCCTATGTACAAGAATATAACTACTATAATACTGCTCCTATATACAAGAATATAACGACTATAATACTGCTCCTATGTACAAGAATATAACTACTATAATACTGATCCTATATACAAGAATATAACTGCTATAATACTGCCCCCTATGTACAAGAATATAACTACTATAATACTGCTCCTATGTACAAGAATATAACTACTATAATACTGCCTCCTATGTACAAGAATATAACTACTATAATACTGTCCCCTATGTACAAGAATATAACTACTGTAATACTGCTCCTATGTACAAGAATATAACTACTATAATACTGATCCTATATACAAGAATATAACTGCTATAATACTGCCCCTATGTACAAGAATATAACTACTATAATACTGCTCCTATGTACAAGAATATAGCTACTATAATACTGCTCCTATGTACAAGAATATAACTGCTATAATACTGCCCCCTATGTACAAGAATATAACTACTATAATACTGCTCCTATGTACAAGAATATAACTGCTATAATACTGCTCCCTATGTACAATAATATAACTACTATAATACAGCTCCTATGTACAAGAATATAACTACTATAATGCTGATCCTATATACAAGAATATAACTGCTATAATACTGCCCCCTATGTACAAGAATATAACTACTATAATACTGCTCCTATGTACAAGAATATAACTGCTATAATACTGCCCCTATGTACAAGACTATAACTACTATAATACTGCCCCTATGTACAAGAATATAACTACTATAATACTGCCCCCTATGTACAAGAATATAACTACTATAATACTGATCCTATATACAAGAATATAACTACTATAATACTGTTCCTATGTACAAGAATATAACTGCTATAATACTGCCCCTATGTACAAGACTATAACTACTATAATACTGCCCCTATGTACAAGAATATAACTACTATAATACTGCCCCCTATGTACAAGAATATAACTACTATAATTCTGATCCTATATACAAGAATATAACTACTATAATACTGTTCCTATGTACAAGAATATAACTGCTATAATACTGCCCCCTATGTACAAGAATATAAGTACTATAATACTGCTCCTATGTACAAGAATATAACTACTATAATACTGCCTCCTATGTACAAGAATATAACTACTATAATACTGTCCCCTATGTACAAGACTATAACTACTATAATACTGGTCCTATATACAAGAATATAACTACTATAATTCTGCTCCTATGTACAAGAATATAACTACTATAATACTGATCCTATATACATGAATATAACTGCTATAATACTGCCCCCTATGTACAAGAATATAACTACTATAATACTGCTCCCTATGTACAAGAATATAATTACTATAATACTGCTCCCTATGTACAAGAATATAACTGCTATAATACTGCCCCCTATGTACAAGAATATAACTACTATAATACTGCCTCCTATGTACAAGAATATAACTACTATAATACTGTTCCTATGTACAAGAATATAACTACTATAATACTGCTCCTATATACAAGAATATAACTACTATAATACTGCTCCTATGTACAAGAATATAACTACTATAATACTGATCCTATATACAAGAATATAACTGCTATAATACTGCCCCCTATGTACAAGAATATAACTACTATAATACTGCTCGTATGTACAAGAATATAACTACTATAATACTGCCTCCTATGTACAAGAATATAACTACTATAATACTGCTCCTATGTACAAGAATATAACTACTATAATACTGCTCCTATGTACAAGAATATAACTACTATAATACTGCTCCTATGTACAAGAATATAACTACTATAATACTGATCCTATGTACAAGAATATAACTACTATAATACTGCTCCTATGTACAAGAATATAACTACTATAATACTGATCCTATATACAAGAATATAACTGCTATAATACTGCTCCTATGTACAAGAATATAACTACTATAATATTGCTCCCTATGTACAAGAATATAACTACTATAATACTGCCCCTATGTACAAGAATATAACTACTATAATACTGCCCCCTATGTACAAGAATATAACTACTATAATACTGCCCCTATGTACAAGAATATAACTACTATAATACTGCCCCTATGTACAAGAATATAACTACTATAATACTGCCCCCTATGTACAAGAATATAACTACTATAATACTGCTCCTATATACAAGAATATAACTACTATAATACTGCTCCTATATACAAGAATATAACTACTATAATACTGCCCCTATGTACAAGAATATAACTACTATAATACTGCCCCTTTGTACAAGAATATAACTACTATAATACTGCCCCCTATGTACAAGAATATAACTACTATAATACTGCTCCTATATACAAGAATATAACTACTATAATACTGCTCCTATGTACAAGAATATAACTACTATAATACTGCCCCCTATGTACAAGAATATAACTACTATAATACTGCTCCTATATACAAGAATATAACTACTATAATACTGCTCCTATATACAAGAATATAACTACTATAATACTGCTCCCTATCTGCAAGAATATAACTACTATAATATTGCTCCCTATGTACAAGAATATAACTACTATAATACTGCTCCTATATACAAGAATATAACTACTATAATACTGCTCCTATATACAAGAATATAACTACTATAATACTGCTCCCTATGTACAAGAATATAACTACTATAATACTGCCCCTATGTACAAGAATATAACTACTATAATACTGCCCCCTATGTACAAGAATATAACTACTATAATACTGCCCCTATGTACAAGAATATAACTACTATAATACTGCCCCCTATGTACAAGAATATAACTACTATAATACTGCTCCTATATACAAGAATATAACTACTATAATACTGCTCCTATATACAAGAATATAACTACTATAATACTGCTCCTATGTACAAGAATATAACTACTATAATACTGCTCCTATATACAAGAATATAACTACTATAATACTGCTCCCTATGTACAAGAATATAACTACTATAATACTGCTCCTATATACAAGAATATAACTACTATAATACTGCTCCCTATGTACAAGAATATAACTACTATAATACTGCTCCCTATGTACAAGAATATAACTGCTATAATACTGCCCCCTGTGTACAAGAATATAACTACTATAATACTGCCTCCTATGTACAAGAATATAACTACTATAATACTGTTCCTATGTACAAGAATATAACTACTATAATACTGCTCCTATATACAAGAATATAACTACTATAATACTGCTCCTATGTACAAGAATATAACTACTATAATACTGATCCTATATACAAGAATATAACTGCTATAATACTGCCCCCTATGTACAAGAATATAACTACTATAATACTGCTCGTATGTACAAGAATATAACTACTATAATACTGCCTCCTATGTACAAGAATATAACTACTATAATACTGCTCCTATGTACAAGAATATAACTACTATAATACTGCTCCTATGTACAAGAATATAACTACTATAATACTGCTCCTATGTACAAGAATATAACTACTATAATACTGATCCTATGTACAAGAATATAACTACTATAATACTGCTCCTATGTACAAGAATATAACTACTATAATACTGATCCTATATACAAGAATATAACTGCTATAATACTGCTCCTATGTACAAGAATATAACTACTATAATATTGCTCCCTATGTACAAGAATATAACTACTATAATACTGCCCCTATGTACAAGAATATAACTACTATAATACTGCCCCCTATGTACAAGAATATAACTACTATAATACTGCCCCTATGTACAAGAATATAACTACTATAATACTGCCCCTATGTACAAGAATATAACTACTATAATACTGCCCCCTATGTACAAGAATATAACTACTATAATACTGCTCCTATATACAAGAATATAACTACTATAATACTGCTCCTATATACAAGAATATAACTACTATAATACTGCCCCTATGTACAAGAATATAACTACTATAATACTGCCCCTTTGTACAAGAATATAACTACTATAATACTGCCCCCTATGTACAAGAATATAACTACTATAATACTGCTCCTATATACAAGAATATAACTACTATAATACTGCTCCTATGTACAAGAATATAACTACTATAATACTGCCCCCTATGTACAAGAATATAACTACTATAATACTGCTCCTATATACAAGAATATAACTACTATAATACTGCTCCTATATACAAGAATATAACTACTATAATACTGCTCCCTATCTGCAAGAATATAACTACTATAATATTGCTCCCTATGTACAAGAATATAACTACTATAATACTGCTCCTATATACAAGAATATAACTACTATAATACTGCTCCTATATACAAGAATATAACTACTATAATACTGCTCCCTATGTACAAGAATATAACTACTATAATACTGCCCCTATGTACAAGAATATAACTACTATAATACTGCCCCCTATGTACAAGAATATAACTACTATAATACTGCCCCTATGTACAAGAATATAACTACTATAATACTGCCCCCTATGTACAAGAATATAACTACTATAATACTGCTCCTATATACAAGAATATAACTACTATAATACTGCTCCTATATACAAGAATATAACTACTATAATACTGCTCCTATGTACAAGAATATAACTACTATAATACTGCTCCTATATACAAGAATATAACTACTATAATACTGCTCCCTATGTACAAGAATATAACTACTATAATACTGCTCCTATATACAAGAATATAACTACTATAATACTGCTCCCTATGTACAAGAATATAACTACTATAATACTGCTCCCTATGTACAAGAATATAACTACTATAATACTGCTCCTATATACAAGAATATAACTACTATAATACTGCTCGCTATGTACAAGAATATAACTACTATAATACTGCTCCTATATACAAGAATATAACTACTATAATACTGCTCCCTATGTACAAGAATATAACTACTATAATACTGCTCCTATATACAAGAATCTAACTGCTATAAGACCATGTTTCCACAGGTGAAAATGCTGCACTATTTCCTGAGTTTTTTCTGCAGGTGTCTGCACCAAAATACGCAATAATAATCTACTTTAGTTTTCTGCACAAAAAAAGCGCAGCGGAAATGAATACAGCATTTATGCTTCCAGGGACATTGGCCTTACCCCATCCCTATGGAGCTGATGTATCTGGAGAATTCCTATTTGTCTGGAGTTTCTCCTGGTTGGCAATGATGAGTCTTCTTTGTCGCTCATCTCACAGACCGATCAGCAGTTGGACATTGGGCTTTTTTGCTGTTTATTGTAATGAGCTCCCACAATGTGGTCAGGTGGGATGTGCTAGCGCTGCGTCCCACCTGTGCAGCCACAATCTGCGCTCTCCCTGCCCTCGGCGCTCTGCGGTTTCCTTCCTGCCTCGATATGTTTGAATCCACAGATTATGAGGGACATGCATCGAAATGTACCAGATAGTGTGTGAGGACAAAGAATATTAAGATGGAAACTTGCAAAATCTTATATTCACTCCAACAGGTATTAAAGGGAATTACATAAAAGGCAACACCCTAATATTATGGTTATGGGAGCCATTCTTATTAATACAAATAAGGGAATTATTATCTAAGCGATTATCTAATGTATGCATGTTGTTCACCAGTAATAGGAAATACCTAATGACAGATTCAGGAGACGTCCGTAGATTTCATCCCCAGAGGCAGCGATGCTTGTTGGGGAGCAGAGTTCCTCTTTGATGGTGCCCAGTTCCGCCACTTCAGTGGGCAGAGGTACCACGGCAGGGACTGTTAGCCAGAAGACATAGGAGTTGTGCCTATTTTTGTGCTCGCTTCGCCACATCTCCACCCCATGTTTTATTGATACTTTTCCAACTCGGGTAATTTGTATAATATATTTTGCTGTTAAAATACAGAGAATTTCCCATTTATTGTTCGTTGTGCTGTGTATTCCTGTGAGCAGCTGCACTGTGTGCTGCTCATAAAATATTCAGTGCTCTAATATGTCAGAAGACTTTAGTAGACCTGCCAGGTTCATAACTACACCGGGGGGATGTGATCTACAAATGTGCGACAGAGAGGGAGGGACACGTGTCAGTCTTGGATTATGCTCACTCATTTATATGTACATCTGCTTTGTCAAAGTGGGGGTTAAAATGGGAAAATACCTTGACCCCAAAAATAGTGGGGTGTGGGATGGTGTACAGCACACATATATCAATACTGAGGAGCGTCTACCAGATTTTTTTTTTTTGTGCGTCGCCTGCTTTTTAGCTACATTAATGCACAGCTGTGATCAATAACTCCAGCTGATCTGCAGTGTTCACTGTAGTCACAGGTAGTCTAAAATCCACCTCCTCTCAAAAAGGGCAGAGTAATTGTTTCTTACCTTCCATGGCCTTTACACTGCAGCTCTGCTTGTTTACATTAGCAGCTGCATATTATTACACTGTTATCTGATAGAAAACACACGGAGAGATTAAATATATTCCAACAATTAAAAACTATTATATGCTCCAAGAGAATAACTACTATAATACCACCGCCTATGTACAATAATATAACTACTATAATACTGCCCCCTATGTACAATAATATAACCACTATAATACTGCCCCTATGTACAAGAATATAACTACTATAATACTGCCCCTACGTACAAGAATATAACTACTATAATGCTACCCTCTATGTACAAGACTATAACTACTATAATATTGTCCCCTATGTACAAGAATATAACTACTATAATACTGCCCCTACGTACAAGAATATAACTACTGTAATACTACCCCCTATGTACAAGAATATAACTACTATAATACTGCCCCTATGTACAAGAATATAGCTACTATAATACTGCCCCCTATGTACAAGAATATAACTACTATAATACTGTCCCTATGTACAAGAATATAACTACTATAATACTTCCCCCTATGTACAAGAATATAACTACTATAATACTGCCTCCTATGTACAAGAATATAACTACTATAATACTGCCCCTATGTACAAGAATATAACTACTATAATACTGCCCCATATGTACAAGAATATAACTACTATAATACTGCTCCTATGTACAAGAATATAACTACTATAATACTGCCCCTACGTACGAGAATATAACTACTATAATACTACCCTCTATGTACAAGACTATAACTACTATAATATTGTCCCCTATGTACAAGAATATAACTACTATAATACTGCCCCCTATGTACAAGAATATAACTACTATAATACTGCCCCTATGTACAGTACAGACCAAAAGTTTGGACACACCTTCTCATTTAAAGATTTTTCTGTATTTTCATAACTATGAAAATTGTACATTCACACTGAAGGCATCAAAACTATGAATTAACACATGTGGAATTGTATACTTAACAAAAAAGTGTGAAACAACTGAAAATATGTCTTATATTCTAGGTTCTTCAAAGTAGCCACCTTTTGCTTTGATGATTGCTTTGCACACTCTTGGCATTCTCTTGATGAGCTTCAAGAAGTAGTCACCGGAAATGGTCTGCCAACAATCTTGAAGGAGTTCCCAGAGATGCTTAGCACTTGTTGGCCCTTTTGCCTTCACTCTGCGGTCTAGCTCACCCCAAACCATCTCAATTGGGTTCAGGTCTGGTGACTGTGGAGGCCAGGTCATCTGGCGTAGCACCCCATCACTCTCCTTCTTGGTCAAATAGCCCTTACACAGCCTGGAGGTGTGTTTGGGGTCATTGTCCTGTTGAAAAATAAATGATGGTCCAACTAAACGCAAACCAGATGGAATAGCATGCCACTGCAAGATGCGGTGGTAGCCATGCTGGTTCAGTATGCCTTCAATTTTGAATAAATCCCCAACAGTGTCACCAGCAAAGCACCCCCACACCATCACACCACCTCCTCCATGCTTCACGGTGGGAACCAGGTATGTAGAGTCCATCCGTTCACCTTTTCTGCGTCGCACAAAGACACGGTGGTTGGAACCAAAAATCTCAAATTTGGACTCATCAGACCAAAGCATAGATTTCCAATGGTCTAATGTCCATTCCTTGTATTCTTTAGCCCAAACAAGTCTCTTCTGCTTGTTGCCTGTCCTTAGCAGTGGTTTCCTAACAGCTATTTTACCATGAAGGCCTGCTGCACAAAGTCTCCTCTTAACAGTTGTTGAAGAGATGTGTCTGCTGCTAGAACTCTGTGTGGCATTGACCTGGTCTCTAATCTGAGCTGCTGTTAACCTGCGATTTCTGAGGCTGGTGACTCGGATAAACTTATCCTCAGAAGCAGAGGTGACTCTTGGTCTTCCTTTCCTGGGGCAGTCCTCATGTGAGCCAGTTTCTTTGTAGCGCTTGATGGTTTTTGCAACTGCACTTGGGGACACTTTCAAAGTTTTCCCAATTTTTCGCACTGACTGACCTTCATTTCTTAAAGTAATGATGGCCACTCGTTTTTCTTTACTTAGAATTTGTATTATGGCAAAAAAAAGCAGCTAACAGTCTATTCAGTAGGACTATCAGCTGTGTATCCACCAGACTTCTGCACAACACAACTGATGGTCCCAACCCCATTTATAAGGCTAGAAATCCCACTTATTAAACCTGACAGGGCACACCTGTGAAGTGAAAACCATTTCCGGTAACTACCTCTTGAAGCTCATCAAGAGAATGCCAAGAGTGTGCAAAGCAGTCATCAAAGCAAAAGGTGGCTACTTTGAAGAACCTAGAATATAAGACATATTTTCAGTTGTTTCACACTTTTATGTTAAGTATATAATTCCACATGTGTTAATTCATAGTTTTGATGCCTTCAGTGTGAATGTACAATTTTCATAATCATGAAAATACAGAAAAATATTTAAATGAGAAGGTGTGTCCAAACTTTTGGTCTGTACTGTAGAAGAATATAACTACTATAATACTGCCCCCTATGTACAAGAATATAACTACTATAATGCTGCTCCCTATGTGCAAGAATATAACTACTATAATACTGCTCCCTATATACAGGAATATAACTACTATAATACTGTTCCTCTGTACAAGAATATAACTACTATAATACTGCTCCCTATGTACAAGAATATAACTACTATAATACTGCTCCCTATATACAAGAATATAACTACTATAATACTGCTCCCTATGTACAAGAATATAACTACTATAATACTGTTCCCTATATACAAGAATATAACTACTATAATACTGTTCCCTATATACAAGAATATAACTACTATAATACTGCTCCCTATATACAACAATATAACTACTATAATACTGTTCCTATGTACAAGAATATAACTACTGTAATACTGCTCCCTATGTACAAGAATATAACTACTATAATACTGTTCCCTATATACAAGAATATAACTACTATAATACTGTTCCTATGTACAAAAATATAACTACTATAATACTGATCCCTATATACAAGAATATAACTGCTATAATACTGCTCCTATGTACAAGAATATAACTACTATAATGCTGCTCCTATGTACAAGAATATAACTACTATAATACTGCTCCCTATGTACAAGAATATAACTACTATAATACTGTTCCCTCTATACAAGAATATAACTGCTATAATACTGCTCCTATATACAAGAATATAACTACTATAATACTGCCCCTATATACAAGAATATAACTGCTATAATACTGCTCCTATATACAAGAATATAACTACTATAATACTGCCCCTATATACAAGAATATAACTGCTATAATACTGCTCCTATATACAAGAATATAACTACTATAATACTGCTCCTATGTACAAGAATATAACTACTATAATACTGATCCTATGTACAAGAATATCACTACTATAATACTGATCCTATATACAAGAATGTAACTACTATAATACTGTTCCTATGTACAAGAATATAACTACTATAATACTGCTCCCTATGTACAAGAATATAGCTACTATAATACTGCCCCTATGTACAAGAATATAACTGCTATAATATTGCCCCTATGTACAAGAATATAACTACTATAATACTGCCCCCTATGTACAAGAATATAACTACTATAATACTGCCCCTATGTACAAGAATATAACACTATAATACTGCCCCTATGTACAAGAATATAACTGCTATAATACTGCCCCCTATGTACAAGAATATAACTACTATAATACTGTCCCCTATGTACAAGAATATAACTACTATAATACTGCCCCTATGTACAAGAATATAACTACTATAATAGTGCCCCCTATGTACAAGAATATAACTACTATAATACTGCTCCTATGTACAAGAATATAACTACAATACTGCTCCCTATGTACAAGAATATAACTACTATAATACTGCCCCTATGTACAAGAATATAACTACTATAATACTGCCCCTTATGTACAAGAATATAACTACTATAATACTGCCCCCTATGTACAAGAATATAACTACTGTAGCGCCGGCGTCCCTGCCCTCTGCTAGGCAGGGACGCTGTTCCCCTTACCTCTCTGCTCCGTGCCCGGCGTCCTCCTCCCGCTCTGCTGGCAGCGCGCGCTCCTTCCCGGCCACTGTGCTTAGGGCGCGCGCGCGCGCTCTCCCTCCCTCTTAAAGGGGCCGCGCGCGCCGTCCTAAGGTGTCCCCGGCCAATTGCCGGAGGACCTCCCATATAAAAGGCACCTCCTCCAAAATGGAGGTGCCCGAGCAATGTTGTTGCACTGTTCACTACTCTGCTTCAGCCCTCAGGTCCCGTTGCCAGTTACCTGCCAGTTACCTGCCTGATTATCTGCTACCTGCCTGCTAGTCTGAGGTCCGACGGTCTGCCTTACTACTCCTGTCAGTCTGTCTAAGGACCAGCCTGCCCGCTCACCTGGGAGCGCACATCAGCCACCTGCCTGCTTGCCCGAGGTCCGACGGTCTGCCTTCCAACTCCTGTCAGTCTGTCTATGGACCAGCTTGCCCGCTCACCTGGGAGCACACACCTGCTACCTGCCTGCTAGTCTACCTGGAGACTCCGCCGTCACGTGCTGTGACCACCTGCCTGTCCAGTGACTCCTGCTCGCTCACCTGGGAGCGCTCATCTGCTGCCTGTCTGCTAGCCTACCTGGAGGCTCTGCCGTCACGTGCTGTGACCACCCGCCTGTCCAGAGACTTCTGCCCGCTCACCTGGGAGCGCTCATCTGCTGCCTGTCTGTTGGTCTTCCTGGAGGCTCCACCGTCACATGCTGTGACCACCCGTTCATCCAGAGACTCTCGCCTGCTCACCTGGGAGCTCACGTCTATCATCAGCCGCCACAGGTCGTACCAACCCTTTATCTAGAGACTGCCCCGGTCACTTGCCGTGACCATCTGCCCGTTCATCCAGAGACTGCCCCGGTCACTTGCCGTGACCATCTGCCCGTTCATTCAGAGACTGCCCCGGTCACTTGCCGTGACCATCAGCCCGTTCATCCAGAGACTGCCCCGGTCACTTGCCGTGACCTCCAGCCCGTTCACTCAGAGACTGTCCCGGTCACCTGCTGTGACCTCCTGCCCGTCTTCCCTGGTCGCCACCCGCTCCCTTACAAGGACTGCCCCCTTGTATAGTAGCTCAGAGGTTCCGCCTCCCAGACCCGTTACAGTTTGCTCGGGCCATGGAACCCGGTGGCACCCAAGCTCCCTCGCTCTCGGACCTGTGTCATGAACTGTCCCGTCAAAGGTCCCAACAGGAGTCCATCCTGGGTCACCTGCGGAATGTCAATACTCGCCTGGACACTCTGACTGCTCCACCAGCAACCTCCGCCAGTGCCATGTCTCGCAATCCGGCAGCCCCGCTGCCCACTAATACCATGGTATCCTACCCCGGACTCCGGCTTTCTGCACCTCCTCGCTTCGGAGGCGACTCCGCCCAGGCTCGGGGCTTCATAAATCAGTGCACCCTGCACTTTGAACTATTGTCCCACCAGTTTAACTCCGACCGGGCCAAAATTGCATTCATCATGTCCCATCTCACCGGGGAGGCCCTGGCCTGGCTAAATCCTCTATGGGAGAGAGGAGACCCCCTGGTGTCCGACTTGCCTGCCTTTCTCACGGCTTTCCGGAAAGTCTTCGACGAACCCGGACGGAAGACCTCATCCGCATCATCTCTGCTACGCCTCCTCAGGGAAGTCTCACCGTGGGCCAATATGCCATACGGTTCCGTACCCTTGCCTCGGAGCTGGCCTGGGATAACGACGCTCTGGTATCCGTCTTCTGGGAGGGTCTGTCCGGCCGTATTAAAGATGAACTTGCCGGTCGGGACATTCCTACCACTCTCGATGACCTAATAACTCTTGCCACCCGGATTGACCTACGGTTCCAGGAGCGTGCCAAAGAGGTCACCCGTGAGAGGAGGTTTCCACGTCTAGCTCCTACTTTTCAGAAACCCGTCACTCCATCCGTCTCTCCCCAGGTACACTCTCCTGAGCCTATGCAGGTCGACCAGACCAAGATGGTCAAAACCCGTCAGGATTTACGCCGTGCCGAAGGGAGCTGCTTCTACTTTGGCAGTAAGGAGCACCGGATCCGTACCTGCCCGGAGAGGTCGGGAAACGCCTGTGTCTAGGTTCGCTCAGAGAGGTCAACCTAGACAAGAATAAATCCTCTCCATCTCTGCTACTGTCAGTCTCAATTATCTGCGGGGAGAATCGTTATTTCGAACTAGCCCAACTTGACTCTGGAGCGGCCGGGAATCTTATCTCACAGTCCCTGGTAGAAAAATACCGCATTCCCACCAAACCTCTGGCTGTACCAATATCTGTCGCTGCTGTGGATGGGGGCCTCTTACCACGTCCCATCCAACTCATCACCGAATCCGTAACTCTGCAAGTGGGAATGCTGCATTCTGAGAGCATCTCCTTTCATGTTCTGCCTGGACTCTCTCACGCCCTCTTGCTAGGCCTACCTTGGCTCCAGAGACATGCACCCGTGCTTGACTGGCAGACCGGAGAAGTCCTTCGCTGGGGACAGGACTGCCATAAGACCTGTCTGGTTCCCGTCCATCCCGTCCGTCCTTCTCCTACCCCAGCTAATCTACCTGGACTTCCGATTCCTTATTGGTCTTATGCTGATGTCTTTAATAAAAAGGAAGCAGAGACACTACCTCCTCATAGACCATACGACTGCCCTATCGACCTGTTACCTGGTACTACTCCTCCCCGTGGGCGTATTTATCCTTTATCCGCTGCTGAGACCCGGTTGATGTCCGAATATATTGAGGAGAATCTGGCCAGGGGATTCATCCGGAAATCTACCTCTCCGGCGGGAGCAGGCTTCTTTTTCGTCAAAAAGAAGGACGGCTCTCTCCGTCCCTGTATAGACTATAGAGGCCTTAACCAGATCACGGTGAAGAATAAGTACCCCCTTCCGCTCATTCCGGAGTTATTTGATCGCCTGAGGGGGGCTAGAATCTTCACCAAACTGGACCTCCGTGGGGCGTACAACCTGGTTCGTATCCGTCAGGGGGATGAATGGAAGACGGCATTCAACACCCGGGACGGCCACTATGAATATCTGGCAATGCCCTTTGGTCTCTGTAACGCTCCTGCCGTCTTTCAAGAGTTGGTCAATGACATCTTCCGGGACCTTCTCTACTCCTGCGTAGTGGTGTACCTGGACGACATCTTGGTCTTCTCTCCGGATCTCCAGACTCACCGGAGGGACGTTCGTCAGGTCCTGCTCAGGCTCAGGCAGAATCACCTCTTCGCTAAATACGAGAAGTGCCTCTTTGAGCAGACCTCGCTTCCGTTTTTGGGCTACATTATTTCTCAGACCGGCCTACGAATGGATCCAGAGAAACTGTCTGCCATCGAGAAATGGCCTCGACCGGAGGGGTTGAAGGCCATTCAGCGATTCCTGGGCTTCGCCAACTACTACCGCCTCTTCATACCACACTTCTCTTCCCGGACTGCCCCAATTTCCGCGCTCACCCGTAAGGGTACTAATCCCAAAGAGTGGTCGCCCGAAGCAGAGGAGGCCTTTCTTTCCCTAAAACAGGCCTTCTCTTCCGCCCCGGTGCTGCATCGCCCGGACGGCAACAAGCAGTTCTTCCTGGAAGTTGACGCCTCCTCCTCTGGAGCCGGAGTGGTACTTACTCAAAAATCATCTTCCGGGAGAATGGTAACTTGTGGCTTCTTCTCCAAACTCTTCTCCTCTTCTGAGCGCAACTATTCCATAGGAGACCGAGAGTTATTGGCCATCAAACTGGCATTGGAGGAGTGGCGTTACCTACTCGAGGGGGCTCTTCACCCGGTAATAATTTACACTGACCACAAGAACTTGGCTTACCTCCAGCATGCCCAGAGACTTAACCCGCGCCAAGCCCGGTGGTCCTTGTTTTTTGCTCGCTTTGATTTTGTTCTTCATTTTCGCCCGGCTGACAAAAACGTCAAAGCAGATGCCTTGTCCCGATCCTTTCTGGTGTCCGATCTCGAGGAAGAACCTAAACATATCATCGATCCCGCCAGAGTAATGCAGGTGGCTCCCGTGAGTCTAAATCGTCTCCCTCCCGGTAAGACGTTCGTATCAGTACCTGATCGGGAGAAGATCCTACACTGGGGTCACTCGTCTAAACTAGCTGGCCACGCCGGTCAGAAAAAGACCCTCCAGCTTATTGCCCGGCACTACTGGTGGCCTACCCTGCACAAGGACGTAATAGACTTTGTTTCTGCCTGTGTGTCCTGCGCCCGCAACAAAGTCCCGAGACACCTGCCAGCCGGTCGCCTTCTTCCGCTTCCTGTGCCTGCTGCCCCCTGGCAGCATATTGCTATGGACTTCATAACTGATCTCCCCGTCTCTGCCGGTTGTACGGTCATTTGGGTGGTCGCTGACCGCTTTTCCAAGATGGCTCACTTTATTCCCCTGCCTGGCCTCCCGTCTGCACCCGAGCTGGCTAAAGACTTTATCCGCCACATCTTCCGTCTTCATGGCCTGCCCCTCCACATCGTGTCGGATCGTGGGGTACAGTTCACCTCACGTTTCTGGAGAGCCACTTGTAAACTGCTAGACGTCACCCTGGACTTCTCTTCCGCTTACCACCCACAGTCCAATGGTCAAGTGGAGCGGATCAATCAGAACCTGACCAGTTACCTCCGGCACTTCGTTAATGCCCATCATTCTGACTGGGTGGATCTCCTACCTTGGGCCGAGTTCTCCTATAACAATCACGAGAGCGAATCCTCCTCCAAATCCCCGTTTTTTGTAGTCTTCGGTCAGCATCCTCGGATTCCTTTTCCTGTCTCCACCTCTGTGGACAACCCGGCTGCGGAATCTCTCGTTAGCAAATTTTCCTCCATTTGGGAGAGTACCCGATCCGCACTCCTTCAGTCGTCCGAACGGATGAAAAGACACGCTGACAAAAAACGCCTGGATCCTCCACAATTTCGTCCTGGAGATAAAGTCTGGCTCTCATCTAAATATGTCCGACTCAAGATACCTTCTTACAAGTTAGGGCCTCGGTTCATCGGTCCTCTGGAGGTCATCAGTCAGATCAACCCGGTGGCCTATAAATTAAAACTCCCGGCCAACTTACGGATCCCTAACTCCTTCCATGTATCTCTCCTCAAACCTGTGGTACTTAACTCTTTTTCCAAGTCTACAGGTACGCCTCCTGCTCCGGTTTCTGCTGAGGATGAGTTTGAGGTAGAGAACATTCTTGCCACCAAAAGGGTAAGAGGAAAGACCTTTTTTCTAGTAGATTGGAGGGGGTTTGGTCCTGAGGAGAGAACGTGGGAGCCCCGGGAGAACATCCATGCCCCTCTTATCCTAGCTAAATTTCTGTCTGGCCTAAAAAAGGGGGGGCCTAAAGGGGGGGGTACTGTAGCGCCGCCGTCCCTGCCCTCTGCTAGGCAGGGACGCTGTTCCCCTCACCTCTCTGCTCCGTGCCCGGCGTCCTCCTCCCGCTCTGCTGGCAGCGCGCGCTCCTTCCCGGCCACTGTGCTTAGGGCGCGCGCTCTCCCTCCCTCTTAAAGGGGCCGCGCGCGCCGTCCTAAGGTGTCCCCGGCCAATTGCCGGAGGACCTCCCATATAAAAGGCACCTCCTCCAAAATGGAGGTGCCCGAGCAATGTTGTTGCACTGTTCACTACTCTGCTTCAGCCCTCAGGTCCCGTTGCCAGTTACCTGCCAGTTACCTGCCAGTTTCCTGCCTGATTATCTGCTACCTGCCTGCTAGTCTGAGGTCCGACGGTCTGCCTTACTACTCCTGTCAGTCTGTCTAAGGACCAGCCTGCCCGCTCACCTGGGAGCGCACATCAGCCACCTGCCTGCTTGCCCGAGGTCCGACGGTCTGCCTTCCAACTCCTGTCAGTCTGTCTATGGACCAGCTTGCCCGCTCACCTGGGAGCACACACCTGCTACCTGCCTGCTAGTCTACCTGGAGACTCCGCCGTCACGTGCTGTGACCACCTGCCTGTCCAGTGACTCCTGCTCGCTCACCTGGGAGCGCTCATCTGCTGCCTGTCTGCTAGCCTACCTGGAGGCTCTGCCGTCACGTGCTGTGACCACCCGCCTGTCCAGAGACTTCTGCCCGCTCACCTGGGAGCGCTCATCTGCCGCCTGTCTGTTGGTCTTCCTGGAGGCTCCACCGTCACATGCTGTGACCACCCGTTCATCCAGAGACTCTCGCCTGCTCACCTGGGAGCTCACGTCTATCATCAGCCACCACAGGTCGTACCAACCCTTTATCTAGAGACTGCCCCGGTCACTTGCCGTGACCATCTGCCCGTTCATCCAGAGACTGCCCCGGTCACTTGCCGTGACCATCAGCCCGTTCATCCAGAGACTGCCCCGGTCACTTGCCGTGACCTCCAGCCCGTTCACTCAGAGACTGTCCCGGTCACCTGCTGTGACCTCCTGCCCGTCTTCCCTGGTCGCCACCCGCTCCCTTACAAGGACCGCCCCCTTGTATAGTAGCTCAGAGGTTCCGCCTCCCAGACCCGTTACAACTACTATAATACTGCCCCCTATGTACAAGAATATAACTACTATAATACTGCTCTTATGTACAAGAATATAACCACTATAATACTGCTCCTATGTACAAGAATATAACTACTATAATACTGCCCCCTATGTACAAGAATATAACTACTATAATACTGCTCTTATGTACAAGAATATAACTACTATAATACTGCCCCCTATGTACAAGAATATAACTACTATAATACTGCTCCTATATACAAGAATATAACTACTATAATACTGCCCCCTATGTACAAGAATATAACTACTATAATACTGCTCTTATGTACAAGAATATAACTACTATAATACTGCTCCTATGTACAAGAATATAACTACTATAATACTGCCCCCTATGTACAAGAATATAACTACTATAATACTGCTCCTGTATACAAGAATATAACTACAATACTGCTCCCTATGTACAAGAATATAACTACTATAATACTGCTCCTATGTACAAGAATATAACTACTATAATACTGCTCCTATGTACAAGAATATAACTACTATAATACTGCCCCCTATGTACAAGAATATAACTACTATAATACTGCTCCTATGTACAAGAATATAACTACTATAATACTGCTCCTATGTACAAGAATATAACTACAATACTGCTCCCTATGTACAGGAACATAACTACTATAATACTGCCCCTATGTACAAGAATATAACTACTATAATACTGCCCCCTATGTACAAGAATATAACTACTATAATACTGCCCCCTATGTACAAGAATATAACTACTATAATACTCTCCCCTATGTACAAGAATATAACTACTATAATACTGCTCCTATGTACAGGAATATAACTACTATAATACTGCTCCTATGTACAGGAATATAACTACTATAATACTGCTCCTATGTACAAGAATATAACTACAATACTGCTCCCTATGTACAGGAACATAACTACTATAATACTGCCCCTATGTACAAGAATATAACTACTATAATACTGCCCCCTATGTACAAGAATATAACTACTATAATACTGCCCCCTATGTACAAGAATATAACTACTATAATACTCTCCCCTATGTACAAGAATATAACTACTATAATACTGCTCCTATGTACAGGAATATAACTACTATAATACTGCTCCTATGTACAGGAATATAACCACTATATTACTGCTCCTATGTACAAGATTATAACTACTATAATACTGCCTCCTATGTACAAGAATATAACTACTATAATACTGCTCCTATGTACAAGAATATAACTACTGTAATACTGCCTCCTATGTACAAGAATATAACTACTATAATACTGCTCCTATATACAAGAATATAACTACTATAATACTGCTCCTATATACAAGAATATAACTACTAGAATACTGCCCCCTATGTACAAGAATATAACTACTATAATACTGCTCCTATGTACAGGAATATAACTGCTATATTACTGCTCCTATGTACAGGAATATAACTACTATAATACTGCTCCTATGTATAAGATTATAACTACTATAATACTGCCTCCTATGTACAAGAATATAACTACTATAATACTGCTCCTATATACAAGAATATAACTACTATAATACTGCTCCTATGTACAAGAATATAACTACTATAATACTGCCTCCTATGTACAAGAATATAACTACTATAATACTGCTCCTATATATAAGAATATAACTACTATAATACTGCTCCTATATGCAAGAATATAACTACTATAATACTGCCTCCTATGTACAAGAATATAACTACTATAATACTGCCCCTATGTACAAGAATATAACTACTATAATACTGCCGCTATGTACAAGAATATAACTACTATAATACTGCCCCCTATGTACAAGAATATAACTACTATAATACTGCTCCTATGTACAAGAATATAACTACTATAATACTGCTCCTATGTACAAGAATATAACTACTAGAATACTGCCCCCTATGTACAAGAATATAACTACTATAATACTCTCCCCTATGTACAAGAATATAACTACTATAATACTGCTCCTATGTACAAGAATATAGCTACTATAATACTGCTCCTATGTACAAGAATATAACTACTATAATACTGCCTCCTATGTACAAGAATATAACTACTATAATACTGCTCCTATGTACAAGAATATAACTACTATAATACTGCCGCTATGTACAAGAATATAACTACTATAATACTGCCCCCTATGTACAAGAATATAACTACTATAATACTGCTCCTATGTACAAGAATATAACTACTAGAATACTGCCCCCTATGTACAAGAATATAACTACTATAATACTCTCCCCTATGTACAAGAATATAACTACTATAATACTGCTCCTATGTACAGGAATATAGCTACTATAATAGTGCTCCTATGTACAAGAATATAACTACTATAATACTGCTCCTATGTACAAGAATATAACTACTATAATACTGCTCCTATGTACAAGAATATAACTACTATAATACTCTCCCCTATGTACAAGAATATAACTACTATAATACTGCTCCTATGTACAGGAATATAACTACTATAATACTGCCCCCTATGTACAAGAATATAACTACTATAATACTGCCCCCTAAGTACAAGAATATAACTACTATAATACTGCTCCTATGTACAAGAATATAACTACTAGAATACTGCCCCCTATGTACAAAAATATAACTACTATAATACTCTCCCCTATGTACAAGAATATAACTACTATAATACTGCTCCTATGTACAGGAATATAACTACTATAATACTGCTCCTATGTACAAGAATATAACTACTATAATACTGCTCCTATGTACAAGAATATAACTACTATAATACTGCCTCCTATGTACAAGAATATAACTACTATAATACTGCTCCTATGTACAAGAATATAACTACTATAATACTGCCGCTATGTACAAGAATATAACTACTATAATACTGCCCCCTATGTACAAGAATATAACTACTATAATACTGCTCCTATGTACAAGAATATAACTACTAGAATACTGCCCCCTATGTACAAGAATATAACTACTATAATACTCTCCCTTATGTACAAGAATATAACTACTATAATAGTGCTCCTATGTACAGGAATATAGC
Source organism: Phyllobates terribilis (assembly GCF_046119375.1). Taxonomy (NCBI): domain Eukaryota; kingdom Metazoa; phylum Chordata; class Amphibia; order Anura; family Dendrobatidae; genus Phyllobates; species Phyllobates terribilis. Next base: position 170,233,180 of record NW_027362769.1, read on the forward strand.
TACTATAATACTGCTCCTATGTACAAGAATATAACTACTATAATACTGCTCCTATGTACAAGAATATAACTACTATAATACTGCTCCTATGTACAAGAATATAACTACTATAATACTCTCCCCTATGTACAAGAATATAACTACTATAATACTGCTCCTATGTACAGGAATATAACTACTATAATACTGCTCCTATGTACAAGAATATAACTACTATAATACTGCCCCCTAAGTACAAGAATATAACTACTATAATACTGCTCCTATGTACAAGAATATAACTACTATAATACTGCCCCCTATGTACAAGAATATAACTACTATAATACTGTCCCTATGTACAGGAATATAACTACTATAATACTGCCCCCTATGTACAAGAATATAACTACTATAATACTGTCCCTATGTACAAGAATATAACTACTATAATACTGCTCCTATGTACAAGAATATAACTACTATAATACTGCTCCTATGTACAAGAATATAACTACTAGAATACTGCCCCCTATGTACAAGAATGTAACTACTATAATACTGCTCCTATGTACAGGAATATAACTACTATAATACTGCTCCTATGTACAAGAATATAACTACTATAATACTGCTCCTATGTACAAGAATATAACTACTATAATACTGCCCCCTATGTACAAGAATATAACTACTATAATACTGCTCCTATGTACAAGAATATAACTACTAGAATACTGCCCCCTATGTACAAGAATATAACTACTATAATACTCTCCCCTATGTACAAGAATATAACTACTATAATACTGCTCCTATGTACAGGAATATAACTACTAGAATACTGCCCCCTATGTACAAGAATATAACTACTATAATACTCTCCCCTATGTACAAGAATATAACTACTATAATACTGCTCCTATGTACAAGAATATAGCTACTATAATACTGCTCCTATGTACAAGAATATAACTACTATAATACTGCCTCCTATGTACAAGAATATAACTACTATAATACTGCTCCTATGTACAAGAATATAACTACTATAATACTGCCGCTATGTACAAGAATATAACTACTATAATACTGCCCCCTATGTACAAGAATATAACTACTATAATACTGCTCCTATGTACAAGAATATAACTACTAGAATACTGCCCCCTATGTACAAGAATATAACTACTATAATACTCTCCCCTATGTACAAGAATATAACTACTATAATACTGCTCCTATGTACAGGAATATAGCTACTATAATAGTGCTCCTATGTACAAGAATATAACTACTATAATACTGCTCCTATGTACAAGAATATAACTACTATAATACTGCTCCTATGTACAAGAATATAACTACTATAATACTCTCCCCTATGTACAAGAATATAACTACTATAATACTGCTCCTATGTACAGGAATATAACTACTATAATACTGCCCCCTATGTACAAGAATATAACTGCTATAATACTGCCCCCTAAGTACAAGAATATAACTACTATAATACTGCTCCTATGTACAAGAATATAACTACTAGAATACTGCCCCCTATGTACAAAAATATAACTACTATAATACTCTCCCCTATGTACAAGAATATAACTACTATAATACTGCTCCTATGTACAGGAATATAACTACTATAATACTGCTCCTATGTACAAGAATATAACTACTATAATACTGCTCCTATGTACAAGAATATAACTACTATAATACTGCCTCCTATGTACAAGAATATAACTACTATAATACTGCTCCTATGTACAAGAATATAACTACTATAATACTGCCGCTATGTACAAGAATATAACTACTATAATACTGCCCCCTATGTACAAGAATATAACTACTATAATACTGCTCCTATGTACAAGAATATAACTACTAGAATACTGCCCCCTATGTACAAGAATATAACTACTATAATACTCTCCCTTATGTACAAGAATATAACTACTATAATAGTGCTCCTATGTACATGAATATAGCTACTATAATACTGCTCCTATGTACAAGAATATAACTACTATAATACTGCTCCTATGTACAAGAATATAACTACTATAATACTGCTCCTATGTACAAGAATATAACTACTATAATACTCTCCCCTATGTACAAGAATATAACTACTATAATACTGCTCCTATGTACAGGAATATAACTACTATAATACTGCTCCTATGTACAAGAATATAACTACTATAATACTGCCCCCTAAGTACAAGAATATAACTACTATAATACTGCTCCTATGTACAAGAATATAACTACTATAATACTGCCCCCTATGTACAAGAATATAACTACTATAATACTGTCCCTATGTACAGGAATATAACTACTATAATACTGCCCCCTATGTACAAGAATATAACTACTATAATACTGTCCCTATGTACAAGAATATAACTACTATAATACTGCTCCTATGTACAAGAATATAACTACTATAATACTGCTCCTATGTACAAGAATATAACTACTAGAATACTGCCCCCTATGTACAAGAATGTAACTACTATAATACTGCTCCTGTGTACAGGAATATAACTACTATAATACTGCTCCTATGTACAAGAATATAACTACTATAATACTGCTCCTATGTACAAGAATATAACTACTATAATACTGCCCCCTGTGTACAAGAATATAACTACTATAATACTGCTCCTATGTACAAGAATATAACTACTAGAATACTGCCCCCTATGTACAAGAATATAACTACTATAATACTCTCCCCTATGTACAAGAATATAACTACTATAATACTGCTCTTATGTACAGGAATATAGCTACTATAATACTGCTCCTATGTACAAGAATATAACTACTATAATACTCTCCCCTATGTACAAGAATATAACTACTATAATACTGCTCCTATGTACAGGAATATAGCTACTATAATACTGCTCCTATGTACAAGAATATAACTACTATAATACTCTCCCCTATGTACAAGAATATAACTACTATAATACTGCTCCTATGTACAGGAATATAACTACTATAATACTGCTGTATGTACAAGAATATAACTACTATAATACTGCTCCTATGTACAAGAATATAACTACTATAGTGCTGCCCTCGTTGTTAGAGTATACTATAATATTGCTTTGTATAACGGTTGTATCATAGTGGATTGTGAATACTCTCCATATAAGTTATTACTTTTGCACATTTGTTTATCTTGGTGACACTCACTAGTGATGGCAGCGAGACGGCAGAATGATTGTAAATTACGTTGTAATGTTTAAGCTGGAGGTTGATCTAATAGGCAGCCAGGTAATCATTTGATTTGCTCGCTCGCTGGAGAATACGGGCTGGCTGCCAGCTTGGATCAGACAGACCTGGGTCATAGAGCATTTACATCACAGTCCATTCTTCTCCGAGCTGATTCATGAGGAGATCACAGTGACCTGCATTCACCTGTCGGTCAGTCTGTTCTCATTCTGATAATGGCATCCATCAATGGCGCTAAAGAATTAACTACCTCCTGTCTAGAAGCAGGTGGAGTATTAGCAGTCAAACTAATGAAGTAACAATTTATTATCAGCATTTCAAGTATCAGCCATTGTATCTTAGGTAACTCCTTCAGTACTCTTCCCAAACGACAATGAAACAATTCTCAAAAGTAAAGGCCAATTATCATGGTAGTGGAAAAATAGCTATTAATGTAGCTTTTGCAATTGTCAAAATAAAGTCTTCCCAGTGTGTTGAAAGGCAAATCTATTTAGCTACTGTTACAAAATCTTATCTGCTCAGTATATTGCAGATCTTCACGCAGTATTCTATAAATTGTCAGGCAGTGTTCCTAGAAATAGCTGATTAGGATGACTGTAGAATGTATGTCTAATAATAACAGGTGATATTTGATATGTCTTTACAGGGTTCGGAGCTCCCCTGCTTCCCAGGACACAAGCCTAAGGTGAAATGATAAAGTTCTAGCTGCCAGCAGCCACCACTAGGGGGAGCTCACTGCATACACATTTATACAGCGACAACTAGATGGAGCTCATTGCATACAGATTTATAAAGCCACCACTAAAGTGCTCATTGTATAAGGATTTATACATACATTACTAGGGCAGCTCAGGATATAAAGATCTAAACAGTCATCGCTAGGGAGAACTCACTACCTACAGATTTATACAGCCACCCTTAAAAGTAGCTCGCTGCATGCAGGTTTATACAGTCACCACTAGGGGGGAGCTCACTACATACAGATTTATATAGTTATTGTTAGAGGGAACTCATTACATACAGATTTATACAGCCACCACTAGAGGGAGCTCACTACATAGAGATTTATAAAACCACCACTAGGGGAGCTCACTACATACAGATTTATACAGCCACTACTAGGGGAGCTCACTACATACAGATTTATACAGGCACCACTAGAGGGAGCTCACTACATACAGATTTATACAGCCACCACTAGAGGGAGCTCACTACATACAGATTTATACAGCCACCACTAGGGGAGCTCACTACATACAGATTTATACAGCCGCCACTAGAGGGAGCTCACTACATAAAGATTTATACAGCCACCACTAGAGGGAGCTCACTACATACAGATTTATAAAGCCACCACTAGGGAGAACTCACTACCTACAGATTTATACAGCCACCCTTAGAGGTAGCTCGCTGCATGCAGGTTTATACAATCACCACTACGGGGAGCTCTCTATATACAGATTTATATAGTTATTGTTAGAGGGAACTCATTACATACTGATTTATACAGCCACCACTAGAAAGAGCTCACAGGATTAAAATGTATGCATCCACCTCTAGAGTGAGCTCACTGCATACATTTATACATTCACCACTAGGGGAGCTCACTACCTACTAATTTATAAAGTCTCCACTAGGGGGAGTTCACTACATCCAGATTAATAAAGACACCACTAGAGGGAGCTCACTACATACAGATTTATAAAACCACCACTAGGAGGAGCTCACCACATACAGATTTATACAACCACCACTAGGGGAGCTCACTACGTTCAGATTTATACAACCACCACTAGGGGAGCTCACTACATACAGATTTAAACAGCGACTGCTAGGGGGACTTACGATGTACAGAAATATACAGTCACCACTAGGAGGAGTTCCCTACATACAGATTTATACAGCCACCACTAGGGGGAACTCACTACATACTGATTTATACAGTCACCACTAGGAGGAGTTCCCTACATACAGATTTATACAGCCACCACTAGAGGGAGTGCACGACATACAGAATTATGTAGCCACCACTAGGGGGAGCTCACTACATACAGATTTATACAGCCACCATTAGAGGGAGCGCACGACATACAGAATTATGTAGCCACCACGAGGGGGAGCTCACTACATACAGATTTATACAGCCATCACTAGAGGGATCTCACTACATACAGATTTATACAGCCACCACTAGGGGGAGCTTACTGCATATAGATTTATACAGCTACCACTAGGGGGAGCTCACTATATACAGATTTATACAGCCACCACTAGAGGGAGCTCACTACATACAGATTCATACAGCCACCACTAGAGGGAGCTCACTACATACAGATTTATACAGCCACTACTAGAGGGAGCTCACTACATACAGATTTATAAAGCCACCACTAGAGGGAGCTCACTACATACAGATTTATAAAGCCACCACTAGAGGGAGCTCACTACATACAGATTATACAGCCATCACTAGAGGGAGCTCACTACATACAGATTTATAAAGCTAACACTAGGGGATGCTCTCAGCATTAAGATTTATACAGCCACTACTAGAGGGAGCTCACTGCATACACATTTATAAAGCCACCACTAGGGGGAGCTCACTACATACAGATTTATAAAGCCACCACAAGGAGGAGCTCACTACATACAGATTTATACAGCCACTACTAGGGGGAGCTCACTACATACAGATTTATACAGCCACCACTAGGGGGAGCTCACTACATACAGATTTATACAGCCACCACTAGAGGGAGCTCACTACATACAGATTTATACAGCCACTACTAGAGGGAGCTCACTACATACAGATTTATAAAGCCACCACTAGGGGGAGCTCACTACATACACATTTATAAAGCCACCACTAGGGGGAGCTCACTACATACACATTTATAAAGCCACCACTAGGGGTGCTCTCAGAATTAAGATTTATGCAGCCACCAATAGAGAGAATTCACAGCATAAAAGTTTCTACAGGTCCCATTAATAAAGTTAAGGCTGCAGGGATCCAGAGTTTTATCATAACTCTATGGTTTGTAAAGGGAAGCAGCAGATCGCAACACCATGCAAAATCTGTAATAACGTCCTCATGCCAACCCTGTGTTATGTATAATGATGGTGGGTAAATCTTGTGTAGATGAGGGGCTATGGGGCCCTTGTTAGAAGTGGATCGGTCCAATATGACGTCAATGCATTCTTCGGTTAATGTCCATGATGGTCATTCTTTGCAACGATCATGTCCTCCTGGATATCAACCCAGCAACATACAGATCCGCTAATGACAAGCACAATAAAATCCCATCACTAACGCCAGTAACAGGAGCGCTTGCAGATTTTTGCTCCCCCCACTGCGATATGGAAACGGGGGGGGGGGGTCCATTACTTCTCCTTGTTTTTCCGCATTATCATACAGCGATGGAAAGACCTTTACTGATAGTGACAGGGTCAGCGGCCGTTGCCATGACAACAGACCGCGAATTCCTACAGGAGTCGTTATCATCTGATGCAATGTAAATCTGTGATCAACCTGTAGGTTATGAGCGAGAATCTGTCTGGGGTCATTGTGAGGTTGTCGGGGGCGTTCAATCTACCCCCATAGACGTTAATTCAGATGCTTCTCTTTCTCCTCTGTAGAAATCAGGACACTCCCGGAGGGTCTTTGGACGATTTACTCATGGTGCGTTGCTTAAACATCATCCCATCGTGATGTGCACCCCAACATCTGTTGTATCATGTCGGATAATGGCGTTCATTATAACATTCACAAATATATATATGGTATTATGCATAGGGGGCAGTGGTGGCTTATGAGGGTGCAGCTCCTGGTGGGACGTTTGTTGGGGGTGGCTTCTTATGGGGAGAGGTTTGTCAAAACTCCCTGCCCTATAAGAACCGTACAATCAAGATTATAGACATAGTTATTATTAGACATTTTTAAGCCTGGATAATCTCTTTAATTTAGATTAGAACTAAAAATTATTCTAGAAACCAGACCCTCAGACCAGATCCCAAATTTCAGACTCCAGACCATACTCCATAATTCAGACCCCAGATTACACTGCATTAGGCCCCTAGTTTTAAAATCCTAGAAGCTATAATTCAGACCCCAGGCCAAGCTTAATCATTTGGACCCTTGACCAAAACCCATAATTCAGAACCTAGATTGAACCCCTTTATTCAAACCCCCCAAAATTCAGACAATAGGTCAGACTCTATAATTAGGTCCCCAGCACAGGCCCCATGATTCAGAAATGAGAACATACCGCTAAATTCAGAGCCCAATGATAAAGGGAATATGTACATCTGAGAGCAGCATAATGTACAGACAGAGACCCTGATTCCAGCGATGTGTCAGTTGCTGGGCTACTTGCTGTAGTTTTGATAAAATCACTGTTTTATCATCAGGAGATTATCACTAGAGGACTAGTAACCCTGAAGCCAGGTGGTCTAACCCCGCCCCCACAACTGATTGGCAACTTCCTGTGTACACTGTTCATAGGCAGAAAACGGCCAATCAGTGGTGTGGGCAGGGTTATACAGAGCTCAGCATTCAGAGAACTGCTAGATCTACAGCAGAGAAAACAGAGATTTTATCAAATCTGCAGCAACCAGTAAAGTAAGTGAAAAATCGCTGGAATCAGGGTCTCTGCCCCTACATCATACTGTTCTCAGATGGGCTAGCAAAAACCTGCTGACAGATTCCTTTTAAAACACCTGACTAGACCTATAATTTGGGCGCCAACATTGAGATTCCAGACCTTTATAGTTCAGACCAATGATTAGACCCATATTTTAGACTTTAAAAGTCACATACAAGATCAGGGTCCTAAGTTCAAGCCCTGAAACAGTCTAAAATTCACACCGTAGACAAGACACCATAATGTAAACCCCTGACCAGATGCCATAGTTCAGACCCCCCGACCAGACCCATGAATTTTCCACACTGTGCCTCTCAGTACTCAGCTGTAGGCAGTCAGGGCATTCTGGGAGTTGTAGTTTTATCCAGCCACATGATGAGAACATTGTATTATTGTATATTAGGTCACATTTATACAGTGCATTGCACTGGACGTATACACCTGGATTACAAAAAACTGTATTCTGACGTATCAATAGACTACAATGGCCAAGAAAATTTAAAAAAAATGTTTCTATTTGGTCAGGTTTACTTCGTATTGGAGTTTTTTATTGTGGTGTACAAAAAAATAAGTATTTGACCACTTTGAATACAAAAATTGTTTATGGTCTTTTTTTCCATTATTGTGAATGGGAGACGTATTACATATAAAATGTATACTTTTTCCTGTTACAAACTAGTTGAGAAAAGAATTAAAAAAAGATATGTCATTAGAAAAAAAAAAAAGCAGATGCTTATAAATGGATGTATACATTGAAAGTCAGACAGACATAGTTGGACACATGGCACACGCTGGCAGATATTTTTGACATATATGTCCGGTGCATATGTCAAAGACGTCCTAATGTGAACCCAGCCTGAGCGCTCATTGTCGCACCCTATATGTAGCTCTTATATGTGGAGCTCTGAGACTATACCACCCGAGCCTGACGTCACCCCCATCATTAACCTTATACCCTGCCAAGCACGGATATCTATGAGCATACGCCATCCCTATACATCTGAGCGAGCACAATACCACCCGAGCCTGACGTCACCCCCATTATTAACCGTATACCCTGCCAAGCATGGATATCTATGAGCATACGCCATCCCTATACATCTGAGCGAGCACAATACCACCCGAGCATGACGTCACCCCCATCATTAACCGTATACCCTGCCAAGCACGGATATCTATGAGCATACGCCATCCCTATACATCTGAGCGAGCACAATACCACCCGAGCCTGACGTCACCCCCATCATTAACCGTATACCCTGCCAAGCACGGATATCTATGAGCATACGCCATCTCTATACATCTGAGCGAGCACAATACCACCCGAGCCTGACGTCACCCCCATTATTAACCGTATACCCTGCCAAGCACGGATATCTATGAGCATACGCCATCCCTATACATCTGAGCGAGCACAATACCACCCGAGCCTTACGTCACCCCCATCATTAACCGTATACCCTGCCAAGCACGGATATCTATGAGCATACGCCATCCCTATACATCTGAGCGAGCACAATATCACCCGAGCATGACGTCACCCCCATCATTAACCGTATACCCTGCCAAGCACGGATATCTATGAGCATACGCCATCCCTATACATCTGAGCGAGCACAATACCACCCGAGCCTGACGTCACCCCCATTATTAACCGTATACCCTGCCAAACACGGATATCTATGAGCATACGCCATCCCTATACATCTGAGCGAGCACAATACCACCCGAGCCTTACGTCACCCCCATCATTAACCGTATACCCTGCCAAGCACGGATATCTATGAGCATACGCCATCCCTATACATCTGAGCGAGCACAATACCACCCGAGCCTGACGTCACCCCCGTTATTAACCGTATACCCTGCCAAGCACGGATATCTATGAGCATACGCCATCCCTATACATCTGAGCGAGCACAATACCACCCGAGCCTGACGTCACCCCCATCATTAACCGTATACCCTGCCAAGCACGGATATCTATGAGCATACGCCATCTCTATACATCTGAGCGAGCACAATACCACCCGAGCCTGACGTCACCCCCATCATTAACCGTATACCCTGCCAAGCACGGATATCTATGAGCATACGCCACCCCTGCATGTTGTAGGAGCCATAGACACTCATATATTTGTGAATATTTTCCTTTAGATCATTTTGTTTCTCATTATTTGTTACCCTACATATATTTTATTTCTTCAGATTTTGTTAATTTTGCGCATTGTCCTGATTTTTACCAAAGCATTAAGAAAAATGTAAAATAAGTCCACGAATGCTCGTGATAACCTGTGCCTGACTTGGGTACAATGAGTCTCTTATCTCATCTAAATACTTAGAAATAATGTGAAATATCTAATCATGAACCAGGATCCTTTGCACATAGAGTTTAATCAGGGGGCCGTCTTAAAGAGGGGACCCATATTCGGAATGGAGAACACCTAGTACTGTCTGGAGGATCCATCGGGGGCCATGCATTACCCAGACAGCTCATTTACATTGAATTGAAAAAGATGTAATACTTTATTTCTCCTACGGAGGCACTGCAGGGAAATTGAACACTCACTGCCTGCTTTCTCCACTGATCACTGATCCCTTGGCATTGGCTTGTCTACTCTATAAAGAGATCCAGCGAGGCCCCACTAACAGGTCCAGGAAGCCAATGAACCTAAAACCCTCAGACCACCCTGGTAAATAAGACCTGGTAGCTAGACTAAGGTGTGATGACATCATCATAGCTGCACAATGATGTCATGGCTCTTAATATATCTGTTTGTACAATATTCACCTTCGCAGTCCCATACATCTCATGCCATGTGTCTTATAGTCTCTCCATGGTCTATATGAATTTGGGAAAAGCCACCATAGTCCAAGAACGAAGGCAAAAACAAACAGTGGGACCAGAAGGGTCTGAAGTTAAATTATTACCCATAAATCAAGACTAGATACAGATGCATTCAAAATAAAGATACCAGTACCCTCCAGAATGACACATGACATAAATGTCCTAATTTTGTGGGGAAAATATCCACTAGTGCTGTACTATTTGCTGGTGACCTCTAGAGGTCGACACTAAGGAACTGCAGCTCATCGATAGATTAGTGTTGCAGCGGCCTCTAGTGTTGACAGGTAGAAGTGTAGCTTGCATGAATGTCATTGCATGGACTTGCATGCTTGAACTACCTGGGCTGTTATTAACAGTTTGTGATATATCTTTTTCTCTCGCTGCCCCTACGGAAGCGAAGTATTCCGCTCCTGCAGGAAACACAGCTATGGTAAGACAAGTAACTCACAATTCTGCATATTAAAATCAACCACAATCTTGTATGTCTTATTTTTTTGCTACAAATGATGAAATTCATTAACAATGATACATACGGCAGTGTATGGTTATAGCTATAGTGGATGCGACCCTTAAAGGACTTCATGTGTATATATGATTAATATTCTTAGCAAATGCTTATAGAGATGAGCAAATTTTTAGAAGTTCAAATCTTTCTAATAGCAAAATTCGATTTATGGCAAAAAAAAGTGCTCCAAAGCTTCTAATTGCCCTAAAAAATGAATATGATGCTATTCCCTTTTCCTCACACACTAATCTCCTTCACAACTGTGCTGTCACACACGATCAGTACAGATTCTTCAGTATTTTATGGCTTTTTCTCCTTATGGATAAGCTGTGAGCTGTGATGTCCTCTCACTATCCAGATTCACAACAATATGGCTGCTGCTTTCCCTGCCTTGGCTTTTATACAGGCTATGACCATCTTCCCTGATTGGTTGTGGTATACCATGTGATGTGATAGCTGTAATTTATTATTGGAAGACCTGCCCAGCCGTTCTCTCTTTGTAATCTCTCTTTGGTTGATGCAATCTTTTGCAATTTTGTAAAATGGCGGCAGCATCAAGGGAATTTCAAATTGTTTGAATTCGCTGTTTCAGAAAATTTCTAAAAATCTGATATGAATTTGATTTGCAGCCAAACTATTTGCTCATTTCGAATGGCTTATATTGAGGCCTGCATTGTTTATAAAATGATAGAGATCATATGGAGATGAATTTTAACTACTAGGAATAAACAATAAAGGCGTTCGTTGTATGACAGAAAGCAAAGATCTGGAATGATCAACAAACTTTGCATAAATCAGTCGTACAAGCGAATATAAGAAGCTTTGTAATATATCTTATCGGAGTAATCTGCTTCTCTCTTCACTTATGATCCAATTCTCCTCCAACCGGCATCTTGAATTGAAAAATTGCTAAAACAAAATGAACTTCCAACTCATTGAGGAATGAGATCACAACTGCCCATTAAAAATTATGGAGATGGGAGGGGAAAGAGTTAAGAGAAGGAGCAAAGTGAAAGACAAAAACACACATGGACTTTGGTACTACTTTCTAGTGAGTGTACATCTTATCCTAGTGCTGGATTCACAGTTGCACTCCTCAGTATTGATGTATAATCTCCTCCATGCTGCCTCTTTCTAGTAAGTATTTTATCTCACTTCAGAGCTGGATTCACAACTTCACTGCTCAGTACCTCTATATAATGTTTTACATGCTTTTGCTGAATCCTAGTAAGTATTTGTTTCACCCTAGAGCTGGATTCATAGTTACACTGCTCAGTACCTCTATGTAATGTTTTACATGCTGTTGCTGAATCCTAGTAAGTATTTGTTTCACCCTAGAGCTGGATTCATAGTTACACTGCTCAGTACCTCTATGTAATGTTTTACATGCTGTTGCTGAATCCTAGTAAGTATTTGCTTCACCTTAGAGCTGGATTCACAGCTACACTGCTCAGTACCTCTATGTAATGTTTTACATGCTGTTGCTGAATCCTAGTAAGTATTTGCTTCACCTTTAGAGCTGGATTCATAGTTACACTGCTCAGTACCTCTATGTAATGTTTTACATGCTGTTGCTGAATCCTAGTAAGTATTTGCTTCACCTTAGAGCTGGATTCACAGCTACACTGCTCAGTACCTCTATGTAATGTTTTACATGCTGTTGCTGAATCCTAGTAAGTATTTGCTTCACCTTTAGAGCTGGATTCACAGCTACACTGCTCAGTACCTCTATGTAATGTTTTACATGCTGTTGCTGAATCCTAGTAAGTATTTGCTTCACCTTTAGAGCTGGATTCACAGCTACACTGCTCAGTACCTCTATGTAATGTTTTACATGCTGTTGCTGAATCCTAGTAAGTATTTGCTTCACCTTTAGAGCTGGATTCACAGCTACACTGCTCAGTACTGCTATAAAATATCCTCCATGCTGCTGCTGCTTCTGAACATGTGCTACATAGAGACAAGAGCACTGGAATCCCTCAAGTCTGTGTGTGCCGCATATAGGAGACATCATATCAGCTACTTTCCACTCGGTAGCTCATAGGTTGCTGAAAATGAGAGAGAGAGCTTGCCGGTGGGAAAACTGGATAAAAATGGCAGCTATAAGTCATATGATGTCCGGAAATTGTGTTATTCCTCATATAAACATGAGTGACTTAAAAGGACAGAAACCATTAGAAGGTATATTGGAAAAATGATATAACATTTCATTAAAAGATGAAAAAAACTGATGGCCAACTTTAGTAGATGCCTATGTCAGAGAGGGGTGGTACTATAAAATTTGGGTTTCGAGGTGAATTAGACCAGCAAATAAATATTAATGCATAATGCATTAATACATGATATATATGGAGTAGTGAAACAAGGTGGATCCACTTATACAGAGTGTCCTTAATCCAAAATTTATTAGTGTTTCTCTTCTTCATGCAGACTCTGAGCCGGGCGAAGAGGACACTGGAGGACCCCAGCTACAACGTACAATACGAGCCCCAAACAACACACCTCTGGGAACACCCTCAGGTAAGACCTACCATGCCAGACCTCATATAACTGCATTCAGAGGTGAATTCAAGAGGGAAAGTACTTATTATTCAGATTTTAAGATCAATCTCTTACTAAATTGAGTCCCCATTTTTTCATTTATTTTTTTTTGGTGCTAAATTCTTCACTGATTCATTTCTTAATATATCTTTATAATTCCATGTATCTAATATAGAACTACAAATCCACTGCATAGAGTTATGGAATACATTTCTTGCTGAAGCCACCACTGGGGGGAGCTCTGTGCATACAGTGTTGTTACTAAGGTCAATGTGTATATACAGTAAGCTCCCCCTAGTGGTGGCCAGGGACATGCAAAATGTTATTATAGCACCTTATGTCTGTACAGGCACAGCTCCAACCAATAAAAATAAATATTTAAATCTAAAATAGGGTCTGAGGGTAAATTTTTACCTCTTTACTAGCTGTAGGGTCCTTTTAAGGGTGATGGTCAGCAATTGTTACACTTTCCACCCTTACAATTGTGACAAAGGAGGTTCCCATTCGTAGTCACATTGTGATCATCAGTATGAGATGTAGCGTACAAAGGGTTAAACGGAAGAGGACGAGAGTTTTCTTTCACCTCTTCTACTAGAGGAATATTAAATATGTGTCAAGTTGTTTGTATATTCTCTATTCTGGGAGAAACTTTTTTATATGCTAGTTGTTGCCCTCTTCTGATTAATGTGCTCTGATAGTGGGGGAGGGGATCTGACAACTTCTCTGTGCCACATATCTGGTGCAGAAAAGCAGTTGTCACTTTTTTAGTCTGTTCTCTATAAAGAAACAACGTCAGGAACTTAGTTGAAAATGCTGAAGGGTTGAATGACTTGCTGCATATACCGTAAGTGCCCCTATATACAGTACTATTAGCTACAGCCGCTGGGTACAAGCTCTGCTGCGCAGCTGATGACGGCTGAGTTACAGTATCACACATTCATGCTTTGAAGAAATATCTTTGATCTGAACTAAATAAACAGATATTCTGGCAGCTGTGGAGCAGAGCCCTGATCTGTGCACCGCAGTGCAGTCAATACATTTGTAATCATCCCTTATCCCCAGCGGGAGCAGAGTAAATATTATTAAGGAGCTTCTAACCAGTACCCACCACACTGTGCACTCACAGTATCCAGCCTGCACCCAGGGAGCATAATGTAATGTCTGTACACATTCACTCCAACAGCAGAACAGTGAGTGCAGCTCTGGAGTATAATACAGGATGTAACTCAGGATCAGTACAGGATCAGTAATGTAATGTATGGACACAGTGACTGCACCAGCAGAATAGTGAGTGCAGCTCTGGAGTATAATACAGGATGTAACTCAGGATCAGTAATGTAATGTATGTACACAGTGACTGCACCAGCAAAATAGTGAATACAGCTCTGGAGTATAATACAGGATGTAACTCAGGATCAGTAATGTAATGTATGTACACAGTGACTGCACCAGCAGAATAGTGAGTCCAGCTCTGGAGTATAATACAGGATGTAACTCAGGATCAGTACAGGATCAGTAATGTAATGTATGGACACAGTGACTGCACCAGCAAAATAGTGAGTGCAGCTCTGGAGTATAATACAGGATGTAACTCAGGATCAGTAATGTAATGTATGTACACAGTGACTGCACCAGCAGAATAGTGAGTGCAGCTCTGGAGTATAATACAGGAGGTAACTCAGGATCAGTAATGTAATGTATGTACATAGTGACTGCACCAGCAGAATAGTGAGTGCAGCTCTGGAGTATAATACAGGATGTAACTCAGGATCAGTAATGTAATGTATGTACATAGTGACTGCACCAGCAGAATAGTGAGTGCAGCTCTGGAGTATAATACAGGATGTAACTCAGGATCAGTAATGTAATGTATGTACACAGTGACTGCACCAGCAGAATAGTGAGTGCAGCTCTGGAGTATAATACAGGAGGTAACTCAGGATCAGTACAGGATCAGTAATGTATGTACACAGTGACTGCACCAGCAGAATAGTGAGTGCAGCTCTAGAGTATAATACAGGATGTAACTCAGGATCAGTAATGTAATGTATGTACACAGTGACTCCATCAGCAGAATAGTGAGTGCAGCTCTGGAGTATAATACAGGAGATAACTCAGGATCAGTAATGTAATGTATGTACACAGTGACTGCACCAGCAGAATAGTGAGTACAGCTCTGGAGTATAATACAGGATGTAACTCAGGATCAGTACAAGATCAGTAATGTAATGTATGTACACAGTGACTGCACCAGCAGAATAGTGAGTGCAACTCTAGAGTATAATACAGGATGTAACTCAGGATCAGTACAGGATCAGTAATGTAATGTATGTACACAGTGACTGCACCAGCAGAATAGTGAGTGCAGCTCTGGAGTATAATACAGGATGTAACTCAGGATCAGTAATGTAGTGTATGTACACAGTGACTGCACCAGCAGAATAGTGAGTGCAGCTCTGGAGTATAATACAGGAGGTAACTCAGGATCAGTAATGTAATGTATGTACACAGTGACTGCACCAGCAGAATAGTGAGTACAGCTCTGGAGTATAATACAGGATGTAACTCAGGATCAGTACAAGATCAGTAATGTATGTACACAGTGACTGCACCAGCAGAATAGTGAGTGCAGCTCTAGAGTATAATACAGGATGTAACTCAGGATCAGTACAGGATCAGTAATGTAATGTATGTACACAGTGACCGCACCAGCAGAATAGTGAGTGCAGCTCTGGAGTATAATACAGGATGTAACTCAGGATCAGTAATGTAGTGTATGTACACAGTGACTGCACCAGCAGAATAGTGAGTGCAGCTCTGGAGTATAATACAGGAGGTAACTCAGGATCAGTAATGTAATGTATGTACACAGTGACTGCAACAGCAGAATAGTGAGTGCAGCTCTGGAGTATAATACAGGATGTAACTCAGGATCAGTAATGTAATGTATGTGCACAATGACTGCACCTGCGGAATAATGAGTGCAGCTCTAGAGTATAATACAGGATGTAACTCAGGATCAGTACAGGATCAGTAATGTAATGTATGTACTCAGTGATTGCACCAGCAGAATAGTGAGTTCAGCTCTGGAGTATAATATATACAATTGTAGTAAACCTTGAGCTGTGAGAAGTTTCTGTACAAGTTTTTAGATTATTTGTTTTTGATAATATTAATAAGGTGTAGTATATATTAGAAAGCCCAAATACTTAACATCTCACAGACTCCTTTTTCTTTTCTCTTTCCTCTCTAGGGGACTCGGACACTTTGCTGGCTAGCTCCCTCCACACCACTCCCAGCACGCTGACTGGACTCTCACAGACGGACGAGTTCTCAGACTGGTCCGGCAGTCAACAGACGGTAGTAGAGAGGGACTCCAAGAACACAAGGCAAGGATTCAGTCAGGGGGGAGGCGCTCGCCACCTGGGAGTGGAGCCCCTCATCCCAGCATCCAGCAACAACCACCCCGGCAGTATCTGGGGGTCAGAGGTCAGCCTGTCAGGGTTCAGCGACCTGTATAGCAGCGCCTTCAGCCTCTACCGGGGCAGATCATGTGCCATTCGGGTGTAAGTAACTCAGATTGCCCATCATCACCCGCTACATACCATCCTCCGCTGAACCTCTATTTTTGAATTTTTCATTTTGAAATTTGTACGTTTTTTTTTCTTTTATATATATTTTTGGAATACATTTTTCATTTTTGTTACGTTCATCCGAAGGGCTGATGAGCCAGCGAGCTTAGTACATGTCACCCAGCACGGCAGTCATCAATCTTCTTACCGCATCTTTTCCATACGTATCATCCATCCTTCCAAGCGGCCGTCCTTAGGGACGGCTCCTTTATAAGGTTATTACCCATCAATTTCTCAATTTCTGTCATATTGGACGCCATTCATTTACGTTGTGTATATTACATTTGCAGCAGTAAATTGCATCGGGGCCCCTAAAGATTGCAGCCCTGGAGGCAGCATGGCTCACCGATGAGAGCCCCCATGCTGTGGGGGAGACAATGTATCTATCATCTGATGTCTTCTCAATTAAATGCAGTTTTTCCATTTTACAGACAGTAAATAAAATGAATCACTGTAGAAATAAGAAGTTCAACAACTTTCTACCCTTCCGGGCCGTTTCATCATGCATTTTTTTTTGTATAAAACTGCTTGCAAAGTCCAACATTTTTTCAGTTGCACAAACATGCAATGAGTTTTCTGTTGTTTTTTTTTATGGCAGTTCCACCATTTTTTTTTTTAATTAAGTGAAACTTATGAAAACTTTCTTACTCGGGTGCATGCCAGATGAAATATAAGCCAAATTATATTTAAATTTATTTATATATAAAAAAATATAATTAAGATCATTCATGCCTTTTAAATGTATTTGACAGATATTACACGAGCGAACTCTTCATCAAGACTGGTGTGCAAGAAGATGCCAGTCTTGACGAATTGGGGACAAAGTATGGTAGAAAGTTGTAGAACATTTTTTTATTCACATGGATTTAGATGTTACAAAAAAAAACTTCTTAAAGTCTTGCTCCCATTTACAAAAATCGCTGCGTTTATTCTGCAGTGTTATTTTGTCCGGGTGTCTGACCTGAAATATGCATTAGCAATTTGCTCCAATTATTGCATTTTTTGCTGCATTATTCATGCATTTTCCCCTTTTAAAATGGGACGTCATCAGTGATGTCTCTTTTGGGGGCTGATCTCTGTTCTCCCTGCTTGCCGCGTTCTCTCCTTGACAATGCACACTGGCAGCGAGGGAGCACAATGTCAGTGCACATTTCAAAAGGAATACAGTGCAGTGAGCGCATACTGAGCATGTGTCAGAATTGACAACCGGCACATGCTCAGTAGAGCAGGAACTGGCTCAGCCCATGAAAAGGACGCCACTGATGACGCTGGATTCCATTTTGGTAACTGCAGCTCCCATCCCCTGATGACATCACGTTTGAGCGTCGCAAGTGCATGGTGGAATACTCAAACGAAACCTCGTCGGCAGTAAAAAAAGAAAAAAAAAAGTTTATAACTGAAGTTCATTAGTGAAGTGATTAGATTATTAAATTAAATACTGTAGAGAGACATTTAGTTTGAAATTCACCTTTTTTGGACAACCCCTTTAAGAATCTCTGTCAGTCCCATAGAATGTGAATGAAGTGGTGGTCGTACACATGCACGACCACTACATTTTGATCAGAGGACATTTGGACCTTGTTCTTGCGATCAGTGGGGGTCCCAGTGGTCAGCCCCTAGATATCTACCACTTGTGAGTAGGTGATAGATGTGTTCAGTGTAATTCTCAGGTATACCTTCCTTAGTTCCCTTTATAGTATTGTGGTGAAATAAGTCGCCCATTGGATGATGACTAAGCTCGGTGTGCCGTCCCCTGAGGTTCTGTAACGTCTCCATCATCTTATTATTTCGGTTGTTCTCCCAGGCTGACCTGTTCTCCCTCCCACCTGCAGGTTTTGGTTCTTTTTTCCCTTTTCTACCTTTGCATTTTTTCATCATTCTTCATAACCACAATGTTTTATTTTCATATTAATTGTATATTTTATCAGTCAAAGCTCAATATAGAATGTGCCAGTGATGCCCCTATGTGGCCCTTGGAGAGAGATGAGCTGGTGTGAAACTATGAAGGGCTCCATGAGATGAGTAAGATGAAAGAATTTCCTCTAAATAGTTCTTGGCAAAGGAAAATTAGAATTCCAGATATTGCATCTATATCTTGCAATATACTAAAAATATTATCTATCACTGCACTGGTTAGACCAGGAGCAAATTGTCTCATGTATGGCCACTTTTAGTCTAACTATTTAGTGTCTCACATAAAAAAACAACACTTTTATCAGTGGAAGCTGAAAACACCCAGCAGACACTAAAGATGTAAGGAATTATGGGAGATTTTAGTCTGCGGAATAGAGAGTGCAGCTCTGGAGTATAATACAGAAGGTAACTCAGGATCAGTACATGATCAGTAATGTAATGTATGTACACCGTGACTGCACCAGCAGAATAGTGAGTGCAGCTCTGGAGTATAATACAGGATGTAACTCAGGATCAGTAATGTAATGTATGTACACAGTGACTGCACCAGCAGAATAGTGAGTGCCGCTCTGGAGTATAATACAGGATGTAACTCAGGATCAGTAATGTAATGTATGTACACAGTGACTGCACCAGCAGAATAGTGAGTGCAGCTCTGGAGTATAATACAGGAGGTAACTCAGGATCAGTACAGGATCAGTAATGTAATGTATGTACGCAGTGACTGCACCAGCAGAATAGTGAATGCAGCTCTGGAGTATAGTACATGATATAACTCAGGATCAGTACAGGATCAGTAATGTAATGTATGTACACAGTGATTGCACCAGCAGAATAGTGAGTGCAGCTCTGGAGTATAATACAGGATGTAACTCAGGATCAGTAATGTAATGTATGTACACAGTGACTGCACCAGCAGAATAATGAGTGCAGCTCTGGAGTATAATACAGGATGTAACTCAGGATCAGTAATGTAATGTATGTACACAGTGACTGCACCAGCAGAATAATGAGTGCAGCTCTGGAGTATAATACAGGCTGTAACTCAGGATCAGTACAGGATCAGTAATGTAATGTATGTACACAGTGATTGCACCAGCAGAATAGTGAGTGCTGCTCTGGAGGATAAATCAGAATGTAACTGTGATCTGAATCTATGGAATACACGCATGGGTCACAGTTTCTCTAGGCTGCCAGGGTAATAATCTAAGGATTTGGTGAAAAAGTGTCGCACAACTCCATGCAAGCTATTATCAGTGCTCAGATATAAAGGGCATTGAACACCAAAGTCATGTTAACTCACATTTCACTGTCTTTCACAGCTTTCTACCGGAAGGTGGACTACGGAGGGGTAGTATTAATGGAGCCATGCCAGATTCTCCTCGGCCTCTTCAGAATCCAAGACCTCCAGTTCTACCTCCTCCATCTCCCCGCCTTGGGCAATGGCCTGTTGCCAATCCTATGCCTAGCGGTCGTGGCCCATCAACACCTCTTACTCCTAGAAAGAAAACCCTTATGCCTTCCCAATACCAGGACACAGTAGTTGAAGAGTTTGAAGAGAAGGTTAAAAGGCCAAAGTCCTCAGCTGGCTCTCAGGTCAGTGGCCAGGAGTCTCGCCCTGTTACACCATTGAGTGAATCATCAGGGCGAGTGTCCATTTTACGCGCTTCTCCAAAGTTGGTCCGCTCAGGATCTAAAATTTTTGAAAAATTGCGTTGTCTTGAAGAGAGAAGGAAAAGCTTGGATCAGACGGACAGCCCTTTTCCTGTGCAGTCCTGGCTACCACTCCGTAAGACCAGGTCATTTGACCAGCCTGGGGCAGATGGACTGGTTAGTGGCTTGGAGTCCTCAACTGAAGAGCTAAGGGATGACCTAAGAGATGGAGTGAGATCAGAGGTGGGAGGATATACCTTGAGATGTCCTTCATTGAGGTATAAGACAGCTTCACTTGATGATAGAAGCGCCTTCTCAGGCCGCGTAAGTGATATTGAGGCGCGATTTTCCCAAGAACTTTCCCGCATTAAAAGAACTGTTTCCCAGCAGCAACTTATCCGTTCATCTCAAGATCTATCTCGAAGATCACCTTCTCCTCAAATAACCCCAAGTAGCCATCTTGCTCCTTTGGATCCTTCTCCAACACAAGTGTCCAAAGACTCTAAGGCACCCGAAATTCAGGAACAAAAGCCAGCAAATGCGGCCACTGCCCGAAAACCCTTAGTCAGGAGCTCTGCCACAGTCAACCAAATACCCCAAGATAAAGCACCTCATGGTGGAGTCAAAGGACAATCTGCTCCAGTACCAGAGAAATCCTCAAATGGTTCTATCATCCATCATCAAGTGGTCAAGCAATCAGATACACGACTTACATCCCACCCACTTTCTAAAACCAATGCCAGTGCTCCGAAACCTGCTATCTCTAAAGCACCATCCCCTAAGCAGGAGGTCACAGAGTCTCACATAAAGAGGGTCCCTGATTATGGAAGTGAGCCACCGCCAACCAGCACACAAGCCCCACCAGCACTGGAAATAGCACAGAGAGGGATAGGGCGGGAAAAGGGGACAACGGGTGGAGAAACAAGAGGAGAAACCAGATACCTCCCATGGGCTACACCAGCGGGTCCCACCCACAGAAGTCAATGGCTACCGGGAAAGGGAGGGGGGCAAGTCAAAAAGCACAGTGAAGCTCATACCAGTGGAAAATCCAACAAAACCACCAAAAGCAAAGGGAAGAGCCGGCGGCACAGAGTTATGTCACCAGAACTAGGTATGCTATAATAGGAATGGATCTACTGTATGTGCTTGTACAAAACAAAGGGACAGCCAATGTAGCTGCCATTACTGAATTTGTCATCCAGCTTTGCCACGCTAGGGAAAGTCAAGTCTGCTAAATTTTGAAATAATTTAACCCCAGCTTCTTACCCCCCCTCCCCTACTTTTTTCATTTATGTGCCCCCCTACCTGTCTAGTTATTGGCAGTATAATAGAATTTAGTGAAGACGACAAAACAAAAACAAAATGAACCTTACATGCTTACCCTCTGCTAATGTCATGTGTGTTTCCCTGCCTATCAAGTTAACTGCAGCACAATAGAAAATACAATAGAGATTACAATAAAACAGAACATAATACCCCTTATATGCTTCCTTTCTGCTACTGTAGTGTGTGTTCTCCAGCCATCTAGTTTCACGCAGCAAAATAGACTTTGCAGAATAAAGAAAACAAGATGATGCTTCCCCTCTGCTACTGTCATGTGTGTTCCCTTGCCTATTAAGTTCCCAGCAGCACAGTAGACTTTAGAGCTCTAACAAAACAGAACATAAAGCCTCTCAAATGCTTTCCTATGTTACTCTCATGTGTGTTACCTTTCCTATCTAGTTTGCCACAGCGCAATAGACATTAGAGATTAAAACAAGTCATTACAAGTCATTATACACACGTGGTCAAAATTGTTGGTACCCCTCGTTTAATGAAAGAAAAACACACAATGGTCACAGAAATAACTTGAATCTGACAAAAGTAATAATAAATTAAAAATCTATGAAAATGAACAAATGAAAGTCAGACATTGCTTCTCTGCTTCCACAGAATTTAAAAAAAAATTAAAGTCATGAAATCGGCCAGGACAAAAATCGTTCTTCTTAACTTAATATTTTGTTGAACGACCTTTTGAGGCAATCACTGCAATCAAACGATTCCTGTAACTGTCAATGAGACTTCTGCACCTCTCGACAGGTATTTTGGCCGACTCCTCATGAGCAAACTGATCCAGTTGTCTCGTGGTTGATGGTTGCCTTTTCCAGACGGCATGTTTCAGCTCTTTCCAAAGATGCTCAATAGAATTTAGGTCAGGGCTCATAGAAGCCACTTTAGAATAGTCCAATGTTTTCCTCTTAGCCATTCCTGGGTGTTTTTAGCTGTGTGTTTTGGGTCATTATCCTGTTACAACACCCATGACCTGCGTCTGAGACCAAGCTTTCTGACACTGGGCAGCACATTTCTCTCTAGAATCCCTTGATAGTCTTGAGATTTCATTGTACCCTGCACAGATTCAAGACACCCTGTGCCAGATGCAGCCAAGCAGCCCCAGAACATAACAAAGCCTCCTCCATGTTTCACAGTAGGGACAATGTTCTTTTCTTGATATGCTTCATTTTTCCATCTGTGAACATAGAGCTGATGTGCTTTTCCAAAAACTTCCATTGTTGCCTCATCTGTCCATAGGACATTCTCCCAGAAGCTTTGTGTCTTGTCAAAATGTAGTTTGGCAAATTCCAGTCTGGCTTTTTTATGATTTTTTTTCACCAATGGTGTTCTCCTTGGTCGTCTCCAATGAAGTCCACTTTGGATCAAACAACGACGGATCGTGTGATCTGACACTGATGTTCCTTGAGCTTGAAGTTCACCTTTAATCTCTTTAGAAGTTATCCTGGGCTCTTTTGTTACCATTTGTATTATCCGTCTCTTTGATTTGTCATCAATTTTCCTCCGGCGGCCACGTCCAGGGAGGCTGGCTACAGTCCCGTGGATCTTACATTTCTGAATAATATGTGCAACTGTAGTCACAGGAACATCAAGCTGCTTGGAGATGGTCTTATAACCTTTACCTTTAACATGCTTGTCTATAATTTTCTTTCTAATCTCCTGAGACAACTCTTCCCTTTGCTTCCTCTGGTCCATGTTGAGTGTGGTACACACCATGTCCCCAAACAGCACAGTGAGTATCTGTAGCCCTATATACAGGCCCACTGACTGATTACAAGATTGTAGACACTTGTGATGCTAATTAGGGGACACAACTTGATTTCACATGTCCCGTTTGTCACATTATTTTCAGGGGTTACTATCATTTCTGTCCAGGCCTATTTCATGAGTTTAATTTTTTTTTTAATTTTGTGGAAGCAGAAAAGCAATGTCTGACTTTTATTTGTTAATTTTCACAGATTTTTAATTTATTATTACTTTTGTCAGATTCAAGTTATTTCTGTGACTATTGTGGGTTTTTCTTTCATTAAACGAGGAGTACCAACAATTTTGACCACATGTGTATGTTTCCCCTCTTCTACGCTTCTGTCATGAGTGTTATCCTGCCTATCAAGTTAACTGCAGTACAATAGACATTAGAGATTAAAGCAGAACATGATGCCATTCATATGTATGTGATACCCCTCTGCTACTGTCTTGTGCGTTCCCCTGCCTATCTAGTTTCCCGCAGCACACTAGACTTTAGTGGTTTAAACAAAACAGAACATGATGCCCCTACTATGCTTTCCTCTCAGTGCTGTCATCTGTGTTGCCTTAATTTTCTAGTTCTCTACAACACAATAAACATTAGAGATGAAAACAAAACGGAACATGACACCATTTATATGCTTCCCCTCTGCCATGATAATGTCATGTGTTTTATCCTATTTATCTTGTTAACTGCAGCACGATAGATTTTAGAGATTAAAGTAAAACAGAACTTTAGATGCTTCCCTTGCGCTAGTGTCATGTGTGTTCTCCATCCTATCTAGTTCCTGGCAGCACATTAGATGGCTTATTAAATAGAATACCCATTAAAATATAACATTTATTAGATCATTTAAAAATGGTCAAAAAAACAGAAAAATAAACTGTATATCAGATTGATCAAAAGCGCACAAATACTAATGGGAGCTTATGGGAAAAGGTCAAATAGAAAGTATGGCTTACTATCTTACTCTATTTATGCTCTAAAAAGTTATCCCATCCTTTGGCTAAGTGCCCACGATGCAGAAATGCTGCATTTTTTTTCCGCTTCTCCCTGGCAGGAAAAACGCATGCGGATTTTCCATGCGTTTTTCCTGCCAGGTAGAAGCGTTTGTCAAGCATTTCCGCATGCGGGTTATCAAACGCTTTTCCAAGCGATTTTAGCATCACTTGGAAAAGTGCTTGACAACTTAGTCACCCTATATAAATCCATGCAACCGGCATGACCAAGTAATAGTTAAAAAAAAAAGAATAATAATGGTAAAAAATAAAGATTATTCTTACCTTCCGATGGCCCCCGGTGTTTTCTCCGCTCCGTCCGGTATGTTGTATGGGTCGCAGTGGTGTGAAAGGACCTGCCATGACGTCATTGAGTCATGTGAGAGGTCACGCGACCGGTAAGTATAATCTTTATTTTTTATTTTAAATTCTTTTTTTTTACAGGTACTATGGTACCCGAGTCTGGATGACAGTCTCCTCTTCTCCAGACTCGGGTACCATCCGCACATAGAATCGCATAATATCTGTAAGTGCAAATGTACTGACACGGATAATATGCATTTCAATTCAAGTCAATGATGGCAATTACGCCGCGTGTCCGCAAAATTAATGGACATGCTGCATATTTTTTTGCAATGATAATCCGCAGTGGAAATTTCCGCAGCATGTGCAGAGCACGGATTATCATTGGGGACCATGGGGCACGTATTACCAAGCGTTTTTTAAGCATTTTCGCTGCGGAAAATCCGCGGCAAAAACGCTTGAAAAACGCATAGTGGGCGCACAGCCTCACTGCGGAGGTTGGCACCCTAGCTTGGACGCAATGTGGCGCCCCCACTCACCGACGACTGTCCCTGGAATACCCTATTGATCCCTCATCTGGGGCACAGTCAATTAAATACTCAGTGCCAACCAAGCTCAGATCAATCTCTGCTGCCCCCAAAGGACAGAGGCAAATCAGTCAAAGCAGAACCACAATGGGACCCAAATCCGAAAAACCTTAGTGCATTAGAGACAATATCCCAGACAGTAGATAGCCACAGCAAATCAAACCCTTAAGAGGTAGATAGTATCACAAAAATAATTTTTCAATTTCCATAAGCTCAGCATAAATAGCGGGGCATAAACAAATTATTTCAGCCTTGATAATGTGCATATAGTGCCACAACAATAGACGTGATTAATGATAAAAATAAATATAAAGAGGGGTTTTCATTAGCCCTAGCCAAGAGGACATATTGATAATCTAATTCACCCTAATTGATCTCTGATAGGTATCCCTACCCGAATGATGCTATCTACCTCTTAAGGGTTTGATTTGCTGTGGCTACTTTCTATATGTCTTTTTCCCATACGCTCCCCTTAGTATTTAATGTGTGATTATCTGATATATATTTTTCTGTTGTTTTTTTTACTATTTTTAAATGATCTAATAAATGTTATATTTTAACGGGTATTCTATTTAACCCGCAACTCGGCACATTAGACTTCAGATATTAAAGTAAAATGCAACATACAGTTGAAACCAGAAGTTTCCATACACTATATAAAAAGAGACATCTGCATGTTTTTCTCAATATCTGACATTAAATCAGAATAAACCTTTCCCGTTTTAGGACAATTAGGATTATACCATCATTTTTAATATTTGCCAAATGCCAGAATAATGAGACAGAGAGAATGTTTTAAGGCATTTTTTATTTCTTACTGCAAAGTCAAAAGTTTCCATACATTTCATTAGTATTTGGTACCATTACCCTTAAACTGAATGACTTGGGTCAGACTTTTGGGATCTCCTTCCACAGCTTCTCAAAATAGTTGGTCGGAATTTGGGCCGATTGCTCCTGACAAAACTGGTGTAACTGATCCAGGTTTGTAGGTCGTCTTGCTCGCAGCCTTTTCAGCTTTGCCCATAAATTTTCAATAGGATTGAGATCAGGGCTTTGTGATGGCCACTCCAAAACATTGACTTTGTTATCCTTAAGCCACTTTGTTACCATTTTGCCAGAATGCTTCGAGTAATTGACCATTTGGAAGACCCATTTCCGCCCAAGCTTTAACTTCATGGCTGATGTCTTGAGATGCTGCTTCAATATTGCCACATAATCTTCTTTTCTCATGATGCCATCTATTTTGTGAAGTGCACTAGTCCCTCCTGCAGCAAAACAACCCCACAAAATGATGCTGACACCCCCATGTTTCACAGTTGGGATGGTGTTTTTAGGCTTCCAAGCTTCTCCCTTTTTCCTCCAAACGTAACGATGGTCATTATGCTCAAAAAGTAAAATTTTAGTTTCATCAGACCACAGGACATGTCTCTAGAAATTAAGGTCTTTGTTCCTGTATGCATTTGCCTACATTAATCTTGCTTTTTTATGCTTCTTTCTGAGTAATGGCTTCTTCCTTTCAGCCCATGTTGATACAGTACTCGTTTCACTGTGAATATTGACACAATCTTACCAGCTTCTGGCATCATCTTCACAAGGTCTTTTGCTTTTGTCCTTGGGTTAATATGCAAATGTCGGACCAAAGCACAGTCATCTCTGGAACACAGAACCTGTCTCCTTCCTGATCGGTATGATGGCTGGACATTCCCATCTTGTTTGTACTTGCATATAATTGTTTGTACAGATGAGCAAAGCACCTTCAGGGATCTTGAAATTGTACCCAAGGATGAGCCAGACTTGTGCAAGTCCACAATTCTCTTCCTGATACCTTTAGACTTTCCCATGATGCTACACAAAGAAGCAGTGTGTTTCAGGTGTGCTCTCAAGTAAATCCACAGGTGTGTCTCTAATTAACCCAGATCAGAAGCTTCAAAACACATGACATCACATATGGACAGTCCAGAATTATTTAAAGGCATAGTAATATTAGTGTATGTAAACTTTTGACTTTGCAGTAAGTAATAAAAATGCCTTGAAAAAACATTCTCTCTCTCTCATTATTCTGGCATTTGGCAAATATTAAACATTATAGTAATCCTAATTGACCTAAAACGGGAAAGTTTTTTTCTGATTTCATGTCAGATATTGAGAAAAAACATGCAGATGTGTCTTTTTATATAGTGTATGTAAACTGGTTTCAACTGTATTTGGGATATACTGAATATGGGAATCTTATTAAATACTTTTTCACTGAAGCCTTTTGCCTTTGTATTGCCGTGCTCATTTTATGTCGCCTACTAGAATCTTCAGATGACTCTTATGTATCAGCCGATGAGGATCCGAGGGAGGCGCCAGTGTTTGAAATTCCCCTGCAAAGTGCCCTTGTGAATGCTGGCTCAGAAGTTTTGTTAAAATGTATCATCACGGCAAAACCAAGTCCAGAAGGTCAGTATTGAGCAGTGTGTACATGCACATTGTATATTATGTATGTATGTCATATGGGCATCACTTGATCTTGATGGTGTCAAAATGATTGCATCTATTTATTTTTATTTATTTATTTTACTCACTTAAATAGCGCCATTAATTCCTCAGCGCTTTATAGACATTATCATCACTGTCCCCATTGGGGCTCACAATCTACTGTAGATTCCCTATCAGTATGTCTTTGGAATGTGGGAGGAAACCGGAGAACCCGGAGGAAACCCGCGCAAACACGAGGACTAGTTTGTATAATATCTTTTTGATGGAAGGGTCCCCTGATATTCAGCTGATCACCGGACTGGAAGCTTTAATTGTCAGCACTAATGAGGAGGATGTGAAGTCAAGTGATCTAGTCACTAGTGCATTGTTGCACCACCTCAGGAGAAATTGAGTATTACAGAGTACCAACTGTGTAACATACAGATCTGTAGGATCCTCCACAGTAGGAGACTCTCTTTGCAGTTGTTCTCCACTTTGCCTAATAGATGTGAACTTTCAATTCTGACCTCAGTGCTATATCAGTAATAGTGAGTGCACCCACCTTCTCTGTCCCACTTATAATACTTTTGTCTTAGCCCCCAAGGCAACAAGACTCAAGTACAACAGATACATCTGCACGCCCTAAAGTTGCATCCCTGATAAGTGAACCTGTTTATTAATAGGTGGACACTAACAATGTGTTATTCTCTTTCCCGACAGTCGTATGGAGAAAGGATCGCATCCCCCTAAAGAATAGTCCCACCCATCAGATACGAGCCGAAGGCGAGCGGCACACCCTCATGATACGCTGGGCACTACCATCTGACTCTGGCATTTATACAGTAACAGCAAGGAATGAAGTGGGTGAAGCCAGTAGCTGCGGTGCTCTCACCATCAAACCAGGTAACTGAGAGCACAGTGAGCTTGAAATTTACAGCTGATGTCCTAAAAAATAAGGTCCCAGACATAACCCAACATGCTGACAATGGCCACAGGAGAGTAGGGGTGTCTCAGCTAGGAGGGGGCAGTTTCTCAGCTAGGAGAGGCAGTGTCTCAGCTAGGAGAGGCAGTGTCTCAGCTAGGAGGGGGCAGTGCCTCAACTAGGAGGAGGCAGTGTCTCAGCTAGGTGGGAGCAGTGTCTCAGCTAGGAGGGGGCAGTGACTCAGCTAGGAGGGAGCAGTGTCTCAGCTAGGAGGGGGCAGTTTCTCAGCTAGGAGAGGCAGTGTCTCAGCTAGGAGGGGGCAGTGTCTCAGCTAGGAGGGGGCAGTTTCTCAGCTAGGAGAGGCAGTGTCTCAGCTAGGAGGGGGCAGTGTCTCAGCTAGGAGGGGGCAGTGTCTCAGCTAGGAGGGGGCAGTGTCTCAGCTAGGAGGGGCAGTGTCTCAGCTAGGAGGGGGCAGTGTCTCAGCTAGGAGGGGGCAGTGTCTCAGCTAGGAGGGGGCAGTGTCTCAGCTAGGAGGGGGCAGTGTCTCAGCTAGAAGGGGGCAGTGTCTCAGCTAGGTGGGAGCAGTGTATCAGCTAGGAGGGGGCAGTGTCTCAGCTAGGAGGGGGCAGTGTCTCAGCTAGGAGGGGGCAGTGTCTCTGCTAGGTGGGGGCAGTGTCTCAGCTAGGAGGGGACAGTGTCTCAGCTAGGAGAGGGCAGTGTCTCAGCTAGGAGGGGGCAGTGTCTCAGCTAGGAGGGGGCAGTGTCTCAGCTAGGTGGGAGCAGTGTATCAGCTAGGAGGGGGCAGTGTATCAGCTAGGGGGGGGCAGTGTATCAGCTAGGAGGGGGCAGTGTATCAGCTAGGAGGGGGCAGTGTCTCAGCTAGGTGGGAGCAGTGTATCAGCTAGGAGGGGGCAGTGTCTCAGCTAGGAGGGGGCAGTGTCTCAGCTAGGGGGGGGGCAGTGTCTCAGCTAGGAGGGGGCAATGTCTCAGCTAGGAGAGGGCAGTGTCTCAGCTAGGAGGGGGCAGTGTCTCAGCTAGGTGGGAGCAGTGTATCAGCTAGGAGGGGGCAGTGTCTCAGCTAGGGGGGGGCAGTGTCTCAGCTAGGAGAGGCAGTGTCTCAGCTAGGAGGGGGCAGTGTCTCAGCTAGGAGGGGGCAGTGTCTCAGCTAGGAGGGGGCAGTGTCTCAGCTAGGAGGGAGCAGTGTCTCAGCTAGGAGGGAGCAGTGTCTCAGCTAGGAGGGGGCAGTGTCTCAGCTAGGTGGGGGCAGTGTCTCAGCTAGGAGGGGGCAGTGTCTCAGCTAGGTGGGAGCAGTGTATCAGCTAGGAGGGGGCAGTGTCTCAGCTAGGAGGGGGCAGTGTCTCAGCTAGGTGGGAGCAGTGTCTCAGCTAGGAGGGGGCAGTGTCTCAGCTAGGAGGGGGCAGTGTATCAGCTAGGAGGGGGCAGTGTCTCAGCTAGGAGGGGGCAGTGTCTCAGCTAGGAGGGGGCAGTGTCTCAGCTAGGAGAGGCAGTGTCTCAGCTAGGAGAGGCAGTGTCTCAGCTAGGAGGGGGCAGTGTCTCAACTAGGAGGAGGCAGTGTCTCAGCTAGGTGGGAGCAGTGTCTCAGCTAGGAGGGGGCAGTGTCTCAGCTAGGAGGGAGCAGTGTCTCAGCTAGGAGGGGGCAGTTTCTCAGCTAGGAGAGGCAGTGTCTCAGCTAGGAGGGGGCAGTGTCTCAGCTAGGAGGGGGCAGTGTCTCAGCTAGGAGGGAGCAGTGTCTCAGCTAGGAGAGGCAGTGTCTCAGCTAGGAGGGGGCAGTGTCTCAGCTAGGAGGGGGCAGTTTCTCAGCTAGGAGAGGCAGTGTCTCAGCTAGGAGGGGGCAGTGTCTCAGCTAGGAGGGGGCAGTGTCTCAGCTAGGAGGGGGCAGTGTCTCAGCTAGGAGGGGGCAGTGTCTCAGCTAGGAGGGGGCAGTGTCTCAGCTAGGAGGGGGCAGTGTCTCAGCTAGGAGGGGGCAGTGTCTCAGCTAGAAGGGGGCAGTGTCTCAGCTAGGTGGGAGCAGTGTATCAGCTAGGAGGGGGCAGTGTCTCAGCTAGGAGGGGGCAGTGTCTCAGCTAGGAGGGGGCAGTGTCTCTGCTAGGTGGGGGCAGTGTCTCAGCTAGGAGGGGACAGTGTCTCAGCTAGGAGAGGGCAGTGTCTCAGCTAGGAGGGGGCAGTGTCTCAGCTAGGAGGGGGCAGTGTCTCAGCTAGGTGGGAGCAGTGTATCAGCTAGGAGGGGGCAGTGTATCAGCTAGGGGGGGGCAGTGTATCAGCTAGGAGGGGGCAGTGTATCAGCTAGGAGGGGGCAGTGTCTCAGCTAGGTGGGAGCAGTGTATCAGCTAGGAGGGGGCAGTGTCTCAGCTAGGAGGGGGCAGTGTCTCAGCTAGGGGGGGGCAGTGTCTCAGCTAGGAGGGGGCAATGTCTCAGCTAGGAGAGGGCAGTGTCTCAGCTAGGAGGGGGCAGTGTCTCAGCTAGGTGGGAGCAGTGTATCAGCTAGGAGGGGGCAGTGTCTCAGCTGGGGGGGGCAGTGTCTCAGCTAGGAGAGGCAGTGTCTCAGCTAGGAGGGGGCAGTGTCTCAGCTAGGAGGGGGCAGTGTCTCAGCTAGGAGGGGGCAGTGTCTCAGCTAGGAGGGAGCAGTGTCTCAGCTAGGAGGGAGCAGTGTCTCAGCTAGGAGGGGGCAGTGTCTCAGCTAGGTGGGGGCAGTGTCTCAGCTAGGAGGGGGCAGTGTCTCAGCTAGGTGGGAGCAGTGTATCAGCTAGGAGGGGGCAGTGTCTCAGCTAGGAGGGGGCAGTGTCTCAGCTAGGTGGGAGCAGTGTCTCAGCTAGGAGGGGGCAGTGTCTCAGCTAGGAGGGGGCAGTGTCTCAGCTAGGAGGGGGCAGTGTCTCAGCTAGGAGGGGGCAGTGTCTCAGCTAGGAGGGGGCAGTGTCTCAGCTAGGAGGGGGCAGTGTCTCAGCTAGGAGGGGGCAGTGTCTCAGCTAGGAGGGGGCAGTGTCTCAGCTAGGAGGGGGCAGTGTCTCAGCTAGATGGGAGCAGTCTCTCAGCTAGGAGGGAGCAGTGTCTCAGCTAGGAGGGGGCAGTGTCTCAGCTAGGAGGGGGCAGTGTCTCAGCTAGGAGGGGGCAGTGTCTCAGCTAGGAGGGGGCAGTGTCTCAGCTAGGAGGGGGAGTGTCTCAGCTAGGAGGGGGCAGTTTCTCAGCTAGGAGGGGGCAGTGTCTCAGCTAGGAGGGGGCAGCTTCTCAGCTAGGAGAGGCGGTGTCTCAGCTAGGAGAGGCAGTGTCTCAGCTAGGAGGGGGCAGTGTCTCAGCTAGGAGGGGGCAGTGTCTCAGCTAGGAAGGGGCAGTGTCTCAGCTAGGAGGGGGCAGTGTCTCAGCTAGGAAGGGGCAGTGTCTCAGCTAGGAGGGGGCAGTGTCTCAGCTAGGAGGGGGCAGTGTCTCAGCTAGGTAGGAGCAGTGTCTCAGCTAGGAGGGGGCAGTGTCTCAGCTAGGAGGGGGCAGTGTCTCAGCTAGGAGGGGGCAGTGTCTCAGCTAGGAGGGGGCAGTGTCTCAGCTAGGAGGGGGCAGTGTCTCAGCTAGGAGGGAGCAGTGTCTCAGCTAGGAGAGATAGTGTCTCAGCTAGGAGGGGGCAGTGTCTCAGCTAGGAGAGATAGTGTCTCAGCTAGGAGGGGGCAGTGTCTCAGCTAGGAGGGGGCAGTTTCTCGGCTAGGAGGGGGCCGTGTCTCAGCTAGGAGGGGGCAGTGTCTCAGCTAGGAGGTGGCAGTTTCTCAGCTAGGAGGGGGCAGTGTCTCAGCTAGGAGGGGGCAGTGTCTCAGCTAGGAGGGGGCAGTGTCTCAGCTAGGTGGGAGCAGTGTCTCAGCTAGGAGGGAGCAGTGTCTCAGCTAGGAGGGGGCAGTGTCTCAGCTAGGAGGGGGCAGTGTCTCAGCTAGGAGGGGGCAGTGTCTCAGCTAGGAGAGGCAGTGTCTCAGCTAGGAGGGGGCAGTGTCTCAGCTAGGAGGGGGCAGTGTCTCAGCTAGGAGGGGGCAGTTTCTCAGCTAGGAGAGGCGGTGTCTCAGCTAGGAGAGGCGGTGTCTCAGCTAGGAGGGGGCAGTGTCTCAGCTAGGAGGGGGCAGTGTCTCAGCTAGGAGGGGGCAGTGTCTCAGCTAGGAAGGGGCAGTGTCTCAGCTAGGAGGGGGCAGTGTCTCAGCTAGGAAGGAGCAGTGTCTCAGCTAGGAGGGGGCAGTGTCTCAGCTAGGAGGGGGCAGTGTCTCAGCTAGGTAGGAGCAGTGTCTCAGCTAGGAGGGGGCAGTGTCTCAGCTAGGAGGGGGCAGTGTCTCAGCTAGGAGGGGGCAGTGTCTCAGCTAGGAGGGGGCAGAGTCTCAGCTAGGAGAGATAGTGTCTCAGCTAGGAGGGGGCAGTGTCTCAGCTAGGAGGGGGCAGTGTCTCAGCTAGGAGGGGGCAGTGTCTCAGCTAGGAGGGGGCAGTGTCTCAGCTAGGAGGGCGCAGTGTCTCAGCTATGATGGGGCAGTGTCTCAGCTCAGAGGGGACAGTGTCTCAGTTAGGAGGGGGCAGAGCCTCAGCTGGGGGGGGGGGGCAGTGTCTCAGTTGATAGAGTCTATGTATTAGCTAGTTGGGGCAATGTCTTAGCTATTAGTGGGAAGTATCTCAGCCAGGAGGGGGCAGTGTCTCAGCTAGGAAGAGGCACTGTCTCAGATAGAAGGGGGCAATATCTTGGCTAGAAGGGGGCAATATCTCACCTAAGAGGGGGGAGTGTCTCAGCTAGGAGGGGCAGTGTTTTAGCTAGGAGAGGGCAGTGTCTCAGTTTATATGGGCAATGTCTTATCTAGATGGGGCAGTGTTTCAGTTGATGGGGACAATGTCTCAGCTAGGTGGGGCAGTGTCTTAGCTATTAGAGGAAAGTGTCTCAACTAGGAAGGGTTAGTGTGAGCTAGATAGGTTTGTCTATCTTAAATGGGAGAAGTGTCTCGTTTAGGAGGTAACATTGTCTGAACCAAGTTAACGCAGTATCTTTGTCATGTGCGCTCACTGTCTCAGCAAAGAAGGAGCAGTGCCTCAGCTACATGGGGAATATATCTCAGCTAATAATGACATTGTCTCAGCTAGAGGAGTAAGTGTCTCAGTTAAATGAGAGTTTGTCTCATCTAATTGGCGTTATTGCCTCACCTGGGGGGGCAGTGTCTTAGTCATGTGGGGGCCTTGTCTTAGCAGAGTGGGTTCACTGACTGCATTGAGTGGGGCAGTGTCTTATGATTTAGTTCACTTCTACGGCTTTTACTGAACATATCTATAAATGGATATGAACTTGATTCATATATTTGCCATTCAATATCTCCATTGGAACCTTCCAATCTAAGGGTTTACACTTAAAAGTAAGAGCAAAAATCCGTCAGTTTTGTGAAACTTCCTTAGTTTTGGAATGATTTTCTGTTCCACATCTGGCAAAACAATGTAAAAAAAAAACAAACATGATGTGCGGACTCAGCATGTTGATATATTAATAATGCTACAGCTTTTGAATGAATTACCAATTTCAAGATATCTGTTTACTGTCAATGAATATAAACCTTGTTACTTATGCTCAGAGGAATACTGAAGTGACCTACAATGGACACCAGCTCAGATCTCTCATTAGAACAGCTGGCACTACTGTCTGGGATCCAGCCGTCATTACATCCCAATCGAGACATCAAGAGGCACCAGATTTTACTATTGGTTCCAACATCAGTATTGGAGCCTCCAGGCTCAGCCACATTGCCTCTGTTACAATAGCCTCCACTATGGAGACAGCCATGGAGTAAGAGATGGATCATCAAGATGCACCTTGGACCTTATGATGCCTTTACATACCCTTCTTCAGTGCTCCTGTTTCTGGGGCTCTCCAGCTGATGCAAAACTACAACTCCCATTATCCTAAAAATGTAATTGATTTCCAACAAATGCATAGAGCAGGGGAACACAGAGGTAGCAGGGGGCCCCTGTTCAAAAAGTGTATGGGCTCGGTGGTCCCGAATAACTCATCATAGAGCGGCCCCTTATGTCTCTGCTCATCAGTAACTGTGAGCTATGATATTACTTAGCTCAGATCCTTACATGCAATGTAATAGACTGTCAAAAGCTAACAGCTACTTTTAGGTTGGCAGCGAGCCTATAATACCTACTGGCCCCAGGGCAATTGCATGGGCTTCATATATAGCATGTCTACCCCTAGAGATGTAGTCAGCAATGATTGACCAAGCTTTCAACCCCTTTCCAACATACCTGCTATCAAGTGATTATAGGCTCAAAACCCCTAGTGGGACTAAAAAATGCAAAAAAAAAAAAAATTTTTTTGAAATAATATAGAAAAAAAAACAAAAACTTTTTTGCCTTTTCCAAAAAAATCTATAAATAGCTATAAACCTTGGTATCACCATATTTGTAAAAGTCTGAACTCTTAAAATATATTAATGACAATGCACACTGAACATTGTAAAAAAAAAAAGCCACAACTGAGGCCACTTTACGTGCCGCCAAAAAAAAAAAATAAATCAAAAGCAATAAAACTACATCTCACTCTGAAAAATAAAAAGCTCTAACACAGCTCCATAGATAGAAATGTAAAAGAGCTCTGAGTATAAAACTGTAGTGACAAAAAAAACTCTTTTGTTTGGTTTGTTTTAAAACAGTAATACCTAGAGTAAAACTTTATTATCGCTGCAACACGAGATGGATTCAACTTTACTGATAATTTTGGGTTGTTCTGCTCCTATGATGAAACAGAACAACAAAACTAAAGAACACCAGATGTAAAGAGATAAAGAGAGCCTTAACTGCACTGATACAATGTAGCAAATGATCAGGCTGGGAGAGATTTGTGCCACTGATGTGTTTAGCTGCGGAGGATTGTTTAGACTTGATACAATGCACCTTCTTGCAAGCAGAAATTGCTTCAGGAAAACTTCTGTTTTAAAATAGTTTTCTCCACTTTTTATACCTCCCTGTCGTACTGGAGTATAAGTGCCACCTTTTTTTTTGTAATTTAAAAAAAATAAAATCATAATTCACAAGTTTTGCTTTCAGCTCATTTACATAGCTAACAAGAACCAATTTCGCACCCGCTTGTTCAAAGTGGGAAAAGTGATGTAAAATAGCCAAAATTTCACAAATGTTTGCAGCAAAAGCCTTAAAGGGAACCTGACCGCTGATATGTGCTGCTTGAAGCGGGGACAGTATGTACAGGCACTGGCTGTAAGATTACAGCCAGGTATGTTTGACTCTGAGATGCTGCAGCGTTTCAGAGAAAAATATTCTTTAAGAGGGGACTGAGCCCAACAGGAGGTTAGTTGGACAGGAGGGAGTGACAGTTCTCTGCCTTTACATGGAGAGACCTGTCATTCAAGGGGAGCTCTGCCTCTAGCTACTCCCTTCCACTGCCGTCTACATAGAATCTTATGAGTACCAACTGTCATCTATCTCAGTAATGTAACAATCGGTCTTCACGGAATACAGTTTTTAGCTGTGAATTGAGAATTTCAGGAGGAGAAAGAGGCAGATTTCTCTGATAAGATATAGTACAAAGTTTCTCATTTTCATCTGTACTATTGATTTATGAAATAAAAATGTAATATCCTTTGGGCTATTGTCCTACATCAATATGGCATTGCTGATTCCAATTATGCATTATGCGCCATCTAGACATATGTTACGTGTTGCCTGTGGACATTTTTGCCCAGCATTAACATGGAGTTAAATATTCTACACATGAATTTACTGGTGACGGGGGATTGTGAGGACGTCATTGACCCATGAATCATACACAGGAATAGCCCATAATGTGGGCATGTGCAGTGGCCTTTATCAGACAGCGATATGGTGTTTTTCTAGTATGGTATGGACAGGAGGATGGGGATAAAAGCTGAGGTGTTGATGGAGTACTATGACTACACATACTGGTGTTTTACAGTTGAATAATTCTGGAATGAAGGAAATTTGTAACATTTTATTGAATTATAAAAATGTTGCACATCTACATTATAACACTGTATTATATGATTTATTACATTGCACTGACATGTTCGTTATGTATATTTCTTATGACTACACTTTGCACATTATGTCGTGCTTGAGAAAGAATCATTGCTGATTTTTTTTCTCAAGCCAAAATGTTGTCTTGACATGAGTTAATAAAGTACACCCACTCTTGGAAACTGCATTTGATCATGTACATTTTAAAATGTTGATGTATAAATGCCACTCGGATGTCAAATACGGATCCATGACAATATGGATGAAAATCGACTTTTTGTGAATGAAAATTGGACGATTTTTCATACGGTCATCTGGCCCTGGCCTTAGGCGAAGTTCACAAAAGCATATAAAAAATCGCCAGATTTTCATCCAGAATAAAGCGGACATTTTTTCAACAGTTTTGTCATCCATATGGCATGTGTTGTTACAGTTTTCTAAGTTAATAATTACAATGTATCTGTACATATTGGATGCTGTGCTTGTGATCTGTATGGGATCCATTTTTTATGTTTTGCGTACCCATAGACTTAAATAGGCGAGTCTCATCCGACAACTGGAAGAGAATAGCGCACGCTGCGACTTTTTCTCATCTGAACAGCGCAATTGAAAAGCATTGGTCCGAGTGCTGTCCATGCGCGGTTAGGTTTCTTTCACAGACAGCACTCGGATCTAAACTACGGTGGTGTGAATGAAGCCTTATCAGTGGACGGGGAGTCAATGTTCAGATTCTTGCACCCTACATCCATGGTGCTGCTGTTTTTGCACTGATAGATATGAGACTCCTCTGCTGTATGAGGCCTGACTTTGCACTTCTGGGGTGATTATGGCCCCTTCTTTCCCATGCACTGATACATTTCATGTCTATCCTATAAGCTGGAGCATTATCCACGGCTTTTTCTCTCTGGTATAATAAGTGATATTCTCATGAGCTCAGCATCTGCTGCTCGCAGGAATGTCGCTCGCCAGGGTCATTGCACCAGTTGACCGTCATTGTCGCACAGCTCTGGTGGCAGGAGGAACTGGGAAACCCGAGCCGCCCGTGTATCTGTGAATAGTATTTATTGTGATCAGCTGTGTACACTGTTAAAGGGCACGGGCAGCGTTGGCTTCCGTTGGGCAAGAGCGTCAGGGATGGTGGTCGTTGCAAGCTGCACTGCGCTACTTCCAGTGCCACCGCCGCCGCTATCCCTCCCCGTCCTGTCTACCGCACCTCTCTGTCCTGTTCACTGTCTTTCTTGCTGGTGGGAGGGAGCGAGGAGGGCGAGAGTCTAAATACAGCAACAGATTGTACTCGAGGTGACCTCGTCATGTTCAGTCTCTCCACCCTTCTTCTTTCCCTCTCTCCTCTCCGTGCTCCTTTTTCCTTTTTATGTGCATCTTTCTTCTTTCTCCGCTCTGCCCTCCCTTTTCCCTTTCTCCTTCCTTCTTCTGCCTTCTTTCCCCTCTTTCTTCCTCGTTGCTCTTCTCCCGTGCTGCCCCCATTCTCTTGGATGCCCTTTCTCAGCTCTGGCTGCACCTTTCCCTTTTTTGCCTGTTTTTTGCTCTTGATGGCCGAAATGTTTTTGGGGGTCTGCCGCTGTAATCCGGTGAGTGTCTCTGTGTCTGTCCTATTCCTTGCGTGTCTCAGACTCCGTGCATAGAGCAGCGGCTGCACTCAGTTCTTTTTTTGGCCGTTAGGATGGATGCCAGTGCTTTGCTGGGAGGTGGTGGTGGCAGGGAGGGGGGTTGGCATGATGCCATTTTAGGCATTTGTGAGGGTTTTTTTTACTGCATTTTGCAAAGTTAACCTAATAAAATATCCAAAAAGTAATAAAATTGTAGCTAAGAAATAATGAGACTTTTTAGAGACCTTAGAAGGTATTGAGCACATTATAAGCATTTGGGTGTCTTGTGTTGTTGACTAAGGCAAAAGCATCTACAGAGTCCTAGCTGGAACCATCTTATTTTCTGATTCTGTTCCTTGGCTGAAGTTTTATTTAAAGGTATAGGTTCACAAATACATTTGCACGTCTTGTATGTATTATTCTGCCCGTCTGAACTTGTATCGATCAAAGGCATGTGGGGTACGTGCCACGAAGCAGCCCCTTTATCCGACAGAGGTCTATGGAAATTAAGGCCCCGTAGTCTGACCCTGTTACTTTCTCAAGAGATAGGGGACTGGCTCAAGGGTCAAACCACCCAAGTCCATTGGGTTCTCATCTTCTGAACTAAGCACTTACACTGTGGCCCTGTATTCATTTTTGGCCCTTCTTGTATAGTCCAAAGACTCGCAAACCTTCCTACATAAGAGCAGGATATGTAAATAATAATCTTTTTATTTATATAGTGCAACATATTCCGCAGCGCTTTACAATTCAGACAATTTTACAGACATTATCGGCACTGTCCCCATCGGGGCTCACAATCTAGATTCCCTATCAGTCTTTGGAGTGTGGGAGAAAACCAGAGAACCCGGAGGAAACCGACGCAAACACGGGGAGAACATACAAACTCCTTGCAGATGTTGTCCTTGGTGGGATTTGAACCCAGGACCCCAGCGCTGCAAGGCTGCAGAGCCAAAGGATATTTGCAATGCTCCTAAAGAAAGACCATAAACTCATGTCGCCTTTCCTTCCAGCGCCGGCCACAGAGTCTCCTGCTCATCGGGGAACCCCTCGAGATGTTCTGAGCCCCATTACATCCGACGATGAGTATCTAAGCCCTCAGGAAGATTTAAGCGAGCCTGCAACACCGCAGCACACCATGGCTGGCAAGACCACCATCCAACACAGCGTGACCTTTAAAGCCCCCCCATCATTCAAGGTCAGATTTTAAGTGGGATAATATGAGTGCTGGGTGGATAGTGGGGTGTTCAGTCCAGGACTAGATTGAGAAGGGTGTAATGGAGCCCCCATAGCCCTAGAGCCCTACAATACAATGATGGCCAATGGAGGAAGGATCAACAAACTTCATTTTTTTTCTTACTTTTCCATAGGTGGCTCTGTCAGACCAGGCGGTGTTTGAGGGTCAGGAGATTATCCTCCGAGTCCAAGTGGATGCAGAACCGAAGCCAATGATAAGCTGGTGAGCGCCCGACGACACCGTAAAATAAATCTGCAAAATATACTGGATAATATACTGCACATAGAGGAGATTTCTGTGTCTGGTGCTGATCTTTTGTCACATTGTATCCAGTTAATTTCAGAACTGCCTTAAAGGGAATCTGTCATCAAGTTTGTGCTCCCTCATCTGAGAGCAGCATAATGTAGGGGCAGAGACCCTAATTCCAGCGATGTGTAACTTACTGGGCTATTTGCTGCAGTTTTGATTAAAAATTGTTTTGTCTGCTGCCGATCTCCCAGTTGTCTGAATGCTGAGCTGTGTATAACCCGTCCACACCACTGATTGGCAGCTTTCTGTGTATAACCCCTCCCCTACATCACTGATTGGCAGCTTTCTGTGTATAACCCCTCCCCTACATCACTGATTGGCAGCTTTCCGTGTACACAGGGCATGGTCATAAAGCTACCAGTCAGTGCTGGGGGCAGGGTTGGACTACCTGGCAGCAGGCCAAGTAGTCCTTTAGTGATAAAATCACTGGTTTATCAGCAGATTATCAAAACTACAGCAAGCAGCTCAGTAAGTGATATATCACTGGAATCAGGGTCTCTGTCACCTAATTCGAGAGCAGCTTGATGTAGAGACAGATTCCCTTCAACCCTGCTGAATCATATTCTGCTGTACTGCATTGTGGGAAATGTAGTGTTTATACCAGGCTCTGTTCTTTCCCAGAAGGAAATGCAGCAGGAGGCATTATAAATGCTCAAATATGGCCACCTAAAAAAACGTAAACCATGGAGGCCTAAAGATGACGTATACGCAGAATTATGGTCAGCTAGGAAAATGTAATGACAATGCGCTTAAAGTCGCCACAAGATGCAATGTGAATAGAGTCATATGGAGATTGTCTGTCAGTACAGCTTGGGTTGATTTCAATAGCAAGCAGCAGAATTATGATTGCAGCTCTGGTCTATAATAGACACTTACAAAAAATGCAAATAGAGTGATGTATTCATAAAGTTACTCAGTATCTAGATGTATGCTGGTGCAATCAGTGCAAAGGCGCCCCAGAGATAAGGGGCAGGGGGGCACACATCCATCTCCGAAGCAAGTGGAATTGTGCATTGTGATGAGCTATCGGACTGCAAAGGGTCCATATATTGTTCTTGCACAGGGGCCCCTACGGTCTGTCCGCCCCTCCTAGAAGCCATCAGTAAAATCACATTACATTACATTACATTCATGGTTACACCAGGAGCTTGTTCTCAATGTCAGTCTGCTTGTGCACAGCATCATTCTTGATTATTGTATCCGTTCATTAGGAATTGGTTTGATCACTCGCACCAATAATTGATTATTTTTACCCGTTCAATCCTGGATAGGCTGAAGAACAAGCAGCAGGTGAAACCTGGTGGGAAATATCACATGACGGAGGAGGAGGGAGGCGCTTTTTCACTTCATATCGCGGGCTCCGAAAAACGAGATTCCGGCTTCTATACCTGTAAAGCAATAAATGAATATGGAACAAAGCAATGCGAGGCCAAGGTAGAAGTAAGAGGTAAGACGGGTCACAGCCCGGGCGCTAATCGGAGTATCTTCTGCTGTTCCTATGTGTTATATCAGATGCACAATATATCCGCTGCGTAAAATATCACGTAATCGTTCTAGTTCCTGGGGCTGTACACACCGCGCGACTGTCCCATGTTTCACTATATAGGGACCACTAAGGGCTGGGGCAAGTATACGTCTGCATATAAAGGGCGCTTCTGTGGATTACAGTGGATTAAGGCGCAACGTAAAATATATTCTGATTTGTTCTGCTATGTAGAAGCTTGTCCGAGGGTTGTAGAGCTTAGAGGGTAACAAAGCTAATAAATTATTATTTCTGATGGATTACTTTTATTTTTTTTATTGTATCATTATTTTATTTATTTTTTTTGTATCAATTCTTTATGAATGTTGCATAAAAGCAACAGAAACATAGATACTAACAGTTATATGCAATCACATAAAAGAATATCAACATTCATCTTAAATATGGGGTAGAACTAACTTGGGAAAATATAGGAATAAAGTATATTTTTATGGGGGGTTTTTTTTTCATCAATTTTATTTTTTCCCATAGTGATAAGGGATAAAGAGAGAGAGAACCCCAGAGCGAAGGGAAGATGGAGATGGGCACAGTTGTCAGGATTATATGTATCGCGAGTAGCAATAGGGGGTGAATAAAATACTATTTGGCTCGTAATGTGTGAAAAATGGACAATCCTTTTAAACTTGCCTGCACATTACTTTATAGGACATTGTTTAGAGAATTTGTTATTTTTGCATCTGATTTTAATGGAAGGGGTTGTCCTGGTTTATCAGTAAAGTCTCCATCACTCTATGTGACTGCAGACTTGTGAACCCTCGCAGTGCACGCTGTGAGGATTCTCTGTGCGCAGCCTCGCTGAATTTGCCGGTATTGAGTGAGTCTGCGCACGTCTAGTCGGAATGTGGCGGGGGAGTATGCATATCGCATGCTTGCGGACACATGATCGCTCGGTCTCGCCGCCGGTACTGAAGAATATTCGCAGCGTGTGCTGCACGCGATGTGAGGATTCACAAGTCTGCAGACTTTCGTGACAGAGCTAGACAACCCCTTCAGATCTGCAGGATCATTCTCATAACTCATCGTGTGATCTAATTGCAGTGAAACTAATAAAAGTTACATGACAGAAAAAAAAAAACACAGATAAATCTTTCTTCGCTTGCAATACCAAAAATATTAAAGTAAATTTTCCATTGCAAGAAATGAACAGTGCATGATCTGGTAAATGTCCAAACTTCCGGGGGGGCACAAAAAAGCAAACACATCTCAGGCTACCGCCATACGGTGCATCACATTAGGCGATTCCTACATGTTTTATTGTAACGATTTGATCACGACCTCCGGACAATTACAAAGGCATTCCGGGTGTTTTGTTTTTCTCTTTACATCAAGTAGAATTGCTTTTTTTTCTTTTGCAAAACAATTATTGTTGAT
Organism: Phyllobates terribilis; assembly: GCF_046119375.1. Taxonomy (NCBI): domain Eukaryota; kingdom Metazoa; phylum Chordata; class Amphibia; order Anura; family Dendrobatidae; genus Phyllobates; species Phyllobates terribilis. Next base: position 170,276,582 of record NW_027362769.1, read on the forward strand.
TATTAGGTTTTTTTTTTATATTTTATTTTTTTGGAAAAATTAATAAAAGCTTTTAGTTTGCGGCTACAGATCTGATTCACCAGTACATGGGTCTGGGGAAATTGTATACTTTACCCTATTTTTCTCCCGTGAATCTGTACTGACCTTCCTGATCTGATTCATACTTATTCCCAAGGATAAGTATGGCGTCTGGGCTGCTGGGGCTCCTGGGTTGTGGACAAAGTGACAGTCACCTCCCGTCACTCTCTCCTCTGCATAGGAATAGACTGCATGTTGCCTCAAGCTATGCATTTCCCTGGTTTCTGCATGGCGCCACCACTAAAAGCTGAAGGCTGCATGCATATCTTCGGTGGGACTACCGGTAATGCAGAAACCTCAGAACGAGGGGCATGTAGTGTCTGCATAAAATGGAGTCATGATTACAATTGAGATATTTAGTGACTCTATGATTGCCCGGAATGGTTCTTGTATGGGGCGTCTACAGCCGCTTGCTGAATTATTGCAATTTAAAGCATCCACTGCATATACATGGTCATTTCTCTTTCTTCTTCTGCTGGTTATGGTAGTTCAGGTTGATTAATCACTTGTTTTTAGGTTTGGGTGACCCACTATTAGGGTGTATGGGCTATGTATCCAGGAAAGGGCAAGAAAGATACTATTTTTGCTGTACAGTAGACTGCCTCTCCATGCTGCACAGATTTGTTTTTGGTGCTTCTTATTCGGGTTATATGACATGTAGGCAGACTGCACAATATATTTGTTAGGTGGTGAGGCATAGCAGGGGTCAGGGTATGAGAGGGGAAAGCAGGTGGGAGGTAAACCCGGATTTAGCTGGAATCATGTGACCACACCCCAGCGGAATATATATTGCCTATTGCATAGGCTGGAGCGGTGCAGCAAGTACCGATGAGCTTTGAAGGGGGGGTATTCCTATCTTTGTAAGTGACTGCAACACTTTTTGATCTCTGGGGATCAGAACTCTGAGACCACCACCGATAGTAAGAAATAGGGGGCTCCTTTAGCACTGCAATCCCTTCATGATGTTACCCTGCACAGTGGTCCACTCGGCCACATAGGGAACTGCAGCCAACTCTATGCACTTGAATGGGGCTGTGCTGCAATTTCCCTGAGACAGTGGGTGGGAGCGCTGCTATGTAGGGAAAACTGTGGAGGCGATGCTGCTGTACACCAGCTCTGTGACCCCTTAATTCTCAGGATGGATTGGGATCCCGCAGGCCGAACTGCCGGAGATCATAAAGCATAATGATATACCATCACAAATAAGGATGTCCATTAAAATAAAGATCCTGGGCAGTATTGAACATGCCTGGTGCAGTTCCAGTGAAGTTCCAGTGAAAGGAGATTTAAAAAAATCCAAAAAGAGTTTTTGAAAAGTCCCTTAAACTAACAGGTTAGACTCGCCCTCCAGAAAGCCCAGGTCCTAAAATAAAAAGAATACACAATAGGACAGTTGCGTGTTTAAAGTTCGGTGAGACTGGCACCCATGGGTGCCAAGAGACACCGGATAATAACAACTCCTCCTAGACATTTATAAATTCGAATGAAACTATTTTGGTATAAAACACATTTTTATTAATTCATAGATAAAATTAAATTACAATTACACAAACATGCATATAGAGGATGACATGACAGCTGAACAAGTGGGTGTCAGCCAAGACCTGCCACAACCCCACAAATTAATATTTGTAAGAGGCAAAGTGCAGGCAAAAAAAAGTCTCATAAATCAAAATTTATGCCTATGATACAAGAAGTTCTAGTTAAAGCGCCCCTTGAGAAAGTGGTAATACATGTCGCGAAACGCGCGTCGGGGTTCCTCTTTCGGCCATTCCTGTCAGCTGTTACCTGCCTATACCCCCTTGGTAAGATGAACCCTTTCTTTTCTATGCCTAGCTCTGTAATCGCTTAATTTCTTATAGCATAACTAGTAGTTCTATTTTAGGCATAAATTTTGATTTATGGGACTTTTCTTGCCTGCACTGCACTTATAAATACAAATATTACTTCGTGGGATTGTGACAGCTCTTGGCTGACACCCACTTGTTCAGCTGCCACATCATCCTCTTTATGCATGTTTTTGTAATTGTAATTGAATTTTATCTATGAATTAATAAAAATGTTTTTTTTTATACCAATATAACTCTGTTTCCTCCGAATTTATAAATGCCTAAAATAAAAAGAAGCTGACCATAACAAAGCCCCTGAGGCCAGTTACAGAGGCATAGCTCCAATCGCCAGGGGCTCAATGCAAAACTTATACCAGGATGACAGTGATAATTTGAGCGCCCTTTATCGGGAAACGACCCTCCAAGCGTCCAGGTGGGACCATAGCCTCAACTATGGGAATAAATATGTTCATAATTATAGGTGTGAAACCCAATAATTCACAATATTGTACAAATTCTGGGTATTTTTCACAATTTTTTTAATGGTTGCTGTAATTTACCTTCTTAATATCACAATGTAAGATCCTGAACGACATCTCAATCACAATGTATCGGTCGTGTGAACTAATCCGTGCTGAGCATATGATATATTGTTGCCTATTTCTACACAAATCTATTATTTCTTATAGTCAACAAACACATCCAGTCTGATGTTCACCTACCTGCTGAGAAATGTGCATGTCCTGCTCTTTGCTTCGCTCCATGTTATTGTTGTATGCCTAACACTGTAATTGTGCATTGCATTTAATCTGTTTTTTTTTTATTCCTGTTCTTCTAATATTTGCCTGTTGTATTTAAAGCACAAACGATGTGTCAACTTTTTACATCCTGGGTAAGGCAGAAAAAAAGTTTTACAAAGCAAAAAAAAAGTTAGGGGTGGGGGCGCTATTGTATTGGTGTCTATAGTAAGTAAATTGTTTTTTAGCAGTGGTCAAAAGTGGTACTGCAGGCTAGGACTCCCTAAACCCATTTGTTCGTAAAGGCATGTTGAGAGTTGTAGTTACGTAGCTGCTGGAAAGGTTGGGGACTACTGCTTTAGAGTTACTAAGTATTCATTAATTGTTTATATCCAGAGCATGCAAATTCTAGGAAAGCAATAAACTTCCATACATATATCTCTGGCTGGATTTAGTCATAGCTAGAAACCAGAGATGGCCACATTCTAAAGTTCATGCAATTCAATGTTTATGTAGCTGATTGTTCTTCTTCATGCATCAAACTTGAGGAGAGCTTGTGCTTTTAAACAGTTGCTAATTTGTAAAAGCAGGAATGCAGTATAAAGCATGGCGGACAGCGCAGCTGCCCGAGCCCCTAAGGTGCAGACAATGAAGCCTAGCTGGAATCACTGATTAGCTGTACCCTAAAGTAGCCCTTTAAAAGTTGACACATCTAGTGCCCTGTACTTGCTTTGCTGACCCCGCAGCATTGCCCGCTGTACCCCTTGTGCTGTGAATGGCTGGCTTGCCCGCACGCTGACTGCAGTTTCTGTCTGTATACAGGGCGAGTCAGATAATCTCCTGTCACTAACAAACTAACACAGGAGCCAAGCTGCAACCCCCCCGGAAAAACGGATTGTGCCGAGAGGAGAGGGGTCCTGGTCCAGCTGCACCAGGGGGAGGCATAGGAGCAGGACAGACCTCTTCTTACAGATATGACGGAGCAGAAAAAAGACTCGTCGGAGGAAGGTCTCCTTGTGTCACTGACACTCACCCTGGGAGGCCACTGAATAACAGACTGCACTAAATGGCAATCCCAAATCTCCAGCCTCTAACGATATATCTCTGTCCGTAAAACCTCATTGCGAAGATAATGACGCCCTTTCCGAAAGTTTCCTTTCCAGTTGTGATGCTGAGTTTCCAAACTACAACTCCCATCATCCATTATTACGCAGAGCAAAGGGATTATAGCAGATATCAATGAAAACCCCTCGCTGATGTCACATAAAGACATGGGGAGCATGTATATAAAAAAAAAAATGTTCATGTGCCCCAAAATGACTAGTTTGCTTTTATTTTGTAACCCTCACCTATCCTCCCCTTTAAAACATTGTCATTTTTAAAGTTGAAATTCTGTCTTAATTTCCTAAAATATTAATTTCTTTCAATTTCAAGCTTTATTTTTCTGATACAGAGCTCCAAATCCCCTGCTTAGACATAGCGATAAATTATACAATTCTAAGTATCTGCAGTCACCACTAGGGGGAGCTTAAGAACTGCTTTATTCTTATGTACATGCAGCATAAAGTGAGCTCCCTCTAGTGGTGGCTGCAGGTATGTAGAAGTTTAGCATTTAGCCATATCTATGCAGGGGAGCTCTGCATCAAAAAAACTAAAGCTCTGACCACTATAATAATATTTTATTAAATCAATCCTAACAAAAAGTTAGCCCAATATTCAAAGTCTGCTACAGGCAATATCCCCTCCTTATTTATGGTAGTGTTTATGGATTTTTGGTCATGGCACCTTAAGAAGAGGAGGTTTAGGAAGCAAACTGTTGCCGCAGGTCTTGCTGGGTTTTGTAATTGTAGTGAATTGGACATCATGTTCTCCATAGGCGGAGGTTATTTACCCTTACAAAAATGGCAGCTTTACAGATGATCACTGTTAATGTGTTAATGGAGTGTTTTTAAAGACAGGTAGTTCAGCGCTGGTGTAGATGGGATCTAAATTGGTGTAAGGTGAATAAATGGCATAGGATTGGTAGCTTTTGCACTGCCATCTATGTTACCCCCTAAGCACATGACTAATTAGTGAAATATTTTATCAAGGTTGTCGTGTGTGTAACCTTCTCTGCCTTTCAACATAGTCCGCTACATTTTTGAAACTTTCAAAAAAAAAAAAATTTAAAAAGGCTCCTCAGGGGTGGGGCTTATTGCTACAGGCCTCCTGATTGGCTCTGGGGTCTTATTTAGTGGATGTGTTTAGATTTACTGGTTCAACTTTGATATTAGAGATGCCCGAATCAAAAGAAAGATAGTTCTGGTGACGAAAGTGAAAAAAATCATCAAATTGTATTCATTATTAAAGTAGACTATTAACAGTTTAAAGTCCAAGTAGTTGCACACCCCTGAGGAATGTCAGGTTTCTCTACAGGACATTCAAGAATCTGGTGTACAATCGGTAGAGCTTTCTTACTATGTTTGCACTCTTTTTTTTTTAACCCATATAACTGTTCAGTTCAGGTAAATGTCATCTCTACCTAATCGGCCTTTTTGCATTTTGCATATATCAACGACAGCTGTCAATCACCTTGAGGAAGCGAAATGCTATATAAAATCAATCAGTATAGCGCCATCTAGAGTCCAAACTGTCACAGCAGTCACATACTGCTTGCAGGGCACTTCCATATTTTTTTTTAATAAATACCCTATATAACCCAGGAACATATAATGACTATTATCAATTAAAAGAGGTGCATAGCTTTAAGAATTAAATCTTCGGGAGGGTAGCCATCAAAATATTATGTATCTTATATCCTATTCTCATATTATTAACCAACTGGCTACTTGAACCTCAGGAGTTTTGCACAGACAGCATCTATGAATTGCACTAGTCATAGTGAGCAGAAAGGAGGAATCGACAAAGGAAGATTCTGTCTCTTGTTCCCAGTGGTGGAGGGAGCTGAGATATAAGGAGCTGTTTGTTGAAGGCATCTGTACGTCGCACTAGTCATAGTGAGCGCCATTAAAAAGTAGCTTTAACATCGTTCAGGTGAGACATGCAAGGACCTGTCCATTGGGGCTCAGACATTTCAGGCGGTGGCTTATCCAGTTCCATCTAATCTGACATTGCCAAATGGACTATTAACAAAGCTAAGATATCTAGAAGCAGAGATATTTCTATGTGCTGGATACAGGTAGCATCACTACAGCTGTACATGCCATACTGTGCCCCTAGCCATCAATCTGAATACAGGGTGACACACAACAAAGCCTATAAGACAGGGGCATCAATCACCATCTGCGAGACACAATGTAACGTCATGTAACACTCGGGGAAACCACTGCATCACCCACCGTACCCTGGACCTCACCGCCCCTAACCCACCCAGTCCAAATAGTTCATTTTGTTAACATTCTTTTATTTATTTTTTTATTTGTAGTCCCAATAAAATGTTGTTTTTTGGAACTTGTGTTTTCTGTCATTACTAACACCCAGAATACAGCGCAGAATCTCCAAACGAGGCTGCTCGAATCTCTCCGGCAGTTTGTGATGTCTCTTTGTGTCCGTTGTTACACAATCATTATGATGTCCAGTTGTGGATTCTGATCACTTCTGTTCTGTGTTCTATGATTAACGTGGCATTGTTAAAAGGGGGAATCCGACAGGAAGGAAGCAGGATGTCCTCTCCTGGACCCGTCCCCTAACATCTCTAAATATATAAAACTTACCTTAAACCCACATGTTCTGGGCAAAAAAAAATACTCTTTAGAAAGTTATAAATTAGTCTATTTTATAGATAAATAGACTTTAATAATTTTATAATAAAAAAGTTTTGCAACTTTTCACCTCTGCTTGCTGTCAGTGAATGGGACCATTGCTGTTAACATCCAGTCTAATATGGTCCCAATTCCTCTCCTTTTTAACTTGACATCCACTATTTCAGAGTGAAGAGTTTATTCTGCTAGCACTATAGGTGCAGGAACTGCCTTTCTTCCACTTACCAGCATACATTGCCAAAGACCTGTCTACCGTAATCTGAAAGCAAAAAAACAGGAGAAGTGAGACAAGGACCTGCCCTCATTTCCCTTAGAAAGACAGGGACCTGCCCCTACTTCCTGTAAAGAGACAATGACCCGCCCTCACTTCCCTTAGAAAGACAAGGACATGCCCCCACTTCCTGTAGAGAGACAAGGACCCGTCCGCACTTTCTGTACAGAGACAAGGACCCGCCCCCACTTTCTATACAGAGACAAGGACCCGCCCTCACTTCCTGTACAGAGACAAGGACCCACCCCCACTTCCTGTACAGAGACAAGGACCTGCCCCCACTTCCTGTACAGAGACAAGGACCCGCCCCTACTTCCTGTCGTAAGACAAGGACCCGCCCCCACTTCCTGTAGAGAGACAAGGACCCGCCCCCACTTCCTGTACAGAGACAAGGACCGCCCCTACTTCCTGTCGTAAGACAAGTACCCGCCCCCACTTCCTGTAGAGAGACAAGGACCCGCCCCACTTCCTGTAGAGAGACAAGGACCCGCTCCCACTTCCTGTAGAGAGACAAGGACCCGCTCCCATTTCCTATAGAGAGACAAGGACCCGCCCCCACTTCCTGTACAGAGACAAGGACCCGTCCCCACTTTCTATACAGAGACAAGGACCTGCCCCCACTTCCTGTACAGAGACAAGGACCCGCCCCCACTTTCTGTACAGAGACAAGGACCCGCCCCCACTTTCTATACAGAGACAAGGACCCGCCCCCACTTTCTATACAGAGACAAGGACCCGCCCTCACTTCCTGTACAGAGACAAGGACCCGCCCACCACTTACTGTACAGAGACAAGGACCTGCCCTCACTTCCTGTACAGAGACAAGGACCCGCCCCCACTTCCTGTACAGAGACAAGGACCCGCCTACCACTTACTGTACAGAGACAAGGACCTGCCCTCACTTCCTGTAGAGACAAGGACCCGCCCACCACTTACTGTACAGAGACAAGGACCTGCCCTCACTTCCTGTACAGAGACAAGGACCCGCCCCCACTTCCTGTACAGAGACAAGGACCCGCCTACCACTTACTGTACAGAGACAAGGACCTGCCCTCACTTCCTGTACAGAGACAAGGACCCGCCCCCACTTCCTGTACAGAGACAAGGACCCGCCCCTACTTCCTGTCGTAAGACAAGGACCCGCCCCCACTTCCTGTAGAGAGACAAGGACCCGCCCCACTTCCTGTAGAGAGACAAGGACCCGCTCCCACTTCCTGTAGAGAGACAAGGACCCGCTCCCATTTCCTATAGAGAGACAAGGACCCGCCCCCACTTCCTGTACAGAGACAAGGACCCGCCCCCACTTTCTATACAGAGACAAGGACCCGCCCCCACTTCCTGTACAGAGACAAGGACCCACCCCCACTTCCTGTACAGAGACAAGGACCTGCCCCCACTTCCTGTAGAGAGACAAGGACCCGCCCCCACTTTCTATACAGAGACAAGGACCCGCCCTCACTTTCTATACAGAGACAAGGACCCGCCCTCACTTTCTATACAGAGACAAGGACCCGCCCTCACTTTCTATACAGAGACAAGGACCCGCCCCCACTTTCTATACAGAGACAAGGACCCGCCCTCACTTTCTATACAGAGACAATGACCCGCCCCCACTTTCTATACAGAGACAAGGACCTGCCCCCACTTCCTGTAGAGAGAAAAGGACCTGCCCCCACTTCCTTTACAGAGACAAGGACCCGCCCCCACTTTCTGTACATAGACAAGGACCCGCCCCCACTTTCTATACAGAGACAAGGACCCGCCCTCACTTCCTGTACAGAGACAAGGACCCGCCCCCACTTTCTATACAGAGATAAGGACCCGCCCTCACTTCCTGTACAGAGACAAGGACCCGCCCACCACTTCCTGTACAGAGACAAGGACCCGCCCACCACTTACTGTACAGAGACAAGGACCTGCCTTCACTTCCTGTACAGAGACAAGGACCCGCCCCCACTTCCTGTACAGAGACAAGGACCCGCCTACCACTTACTGTACAGAGACAAGGACCTGCCCCCACTTCCTGTACAGAGACAAGGACCCGCCCCCACTTCCTGTACAGAGACAAGGACCTGCCCCCACTTCCTGTACAGAGACAATGACCTGCCCCCACTTCCTGTAATCTCTCTCTGCTTCTAGAAATGTAACAGCATGAAGGAGAAAGCAAGTTTTACAGAAGGGGGACACCTAGTGGCTGCCACTTTGGTGAGATTTTTGGACTGAAAACTTTGGTTTACGTAAATAAAGTACTTTGACATTTTGTCAGTCTTTGTCAGGCTGTCAGATGAGCTGAAGTTTATTCAAAGAACAGTGACCATTCAATACTTTTCACAGCTGAGGAATTGTTACAGTTTCATCCAGTTTCTAAATAGACTGAGTACAGACTGATACATTTTCCCTGCACAGATACATTGTAACAGCTGGCCACACGAGAGATTTCTGCTGCTGATGTGTTTAGGTCACAGAGGATTGTCTAGGTTCTCTACCTGTGATACGTGTCATCTTCCTGTGATAATGTTTTGAATTGAAAAGATAACAAAATAGATGGTCATAGTATGGGGGGAGCTAGAGGGTCCAGGGCTAAAACACCAGTCTAAATAGGATGGAATTTTAAGAAACAGCTGTAGTTTTTACATCTGTCTTCCACACCTGGATGTAAAACAGAATATGACTATTCTCTGACAGCAAGCAAAGATCTCAAAATTGTAAAAAAAGAATGAAGTACAAAGTTTATTATGAAATTATAGAACTTTTCATTCTGAAATGATTAATCTTCATTCACATAAAGCAAAACCCCCACCTCCCCCCAGCCACTATAATGCCATTAAGAGTGGACTCCAAACCTGTGGCTGTCCATCTATTGCAAAACTACAACTCCCAACATGCCCTGACGGCCTCAGTTTTGCAATAGCTGGAGAGCCAGCAGTTGATTAGTTGCAATGTCTGGATCCCTACATTACTTATGTCTTGCATTTCTGGATACTTTTGTAAGATTTCCTAAGAAGGGAATGAGGGAGGAGGGTTGTGCACCGCATGTGGGGACAGAATGTTACATGGGGCCGCGGTGGAGACTGCTCCTCTGTGCAGGGCTTGGGTATCATTGCTGCTTCATTCACTGTTCCTCATATTAATGATGTGACAGTGACGCCGGCCCCGGCTCATTTACACCAGGGGCCTGGAGTCAGTGTCTGCGTTTAGTCATCCCGTCTAATCTTACCCAAGGTGACATATGAGAAAGTAAACCACAGGCCATGACTCTCTTCCCTGGAGCAGCCATGTTCCTTCCATATGTATCCATTTGTATCATGCTGATTATAAATTGTGTCCATGTACTGTCACTGTTCTTTAGCGCTGATCCTCAGAAACCAATTGAATATATGTAAAAAGCATAAAGTCACTGTCCATATATTAACCTGCAGTATTCTGTTCTGAATATTCTCATAATACATTGTTTTAGTAGTTTTTATGATACAGAGCTCCAAATCCCCTGCAAAACTGTAAATGATGTCATGTAGGTCGTCTACAGCCACCACTAGAGGGAGCTCAAAGCAAATATAAGCTGCGACGCTGCCTCTAGTGGTGACTGCAGGCAGACAAAACTGTGTTATTTATGGATATGCAGGAGATTTGGAGCAATGTAGCAGGAAAAATGGAGATTCCATATATTTAATAAATGTATTGAGACCTGAAGATCAGCATTATTAAAATGTACATCATTCGTATTAGACTTTTATGGCAAGTCAGTAGGATTATAATCATATGATCTTTCTCCACATAATGATCTGTAGGGACGGAAGTCTGCTATCTGATTTATTGCAATTTGAATTTTGTGCAATCTTCGGATTGATTAACGGCTTTAAAGGAATTGCATAAGCGTCGGATTTTATGCAATTTGTTGCAAATCTTTTTTTCACTTTAGAGAAAGTGATAGTCGTCATTTCTGAATGACGGAAAGCGGCTGCGGAGCCCTACCTGGTAACACTTCCTATTGATATGTGATAAAAGTCGAATCTTAATGACCAATTTATGGTACAATTATCATGGAAATGAAAAAGCTAATAATATTCAGACAATTATTTATGGAGCCATTATGTCATATCTTATAACAGGATGTCCGACGTTACATCTTCTGTTTGGTTGTCTGAACTACCATGTATAGGACTAATTATAAAGCAGTAATTAAATGGTTTGTCGGCACCTCTCTTCTTCCATGAGACACTGCGCTACGTGGGCAGGTTGCCAAAGCGACCGTCCGATGCCCATCTGGTCTTGTCTAATTAGTACGATGTCCCAATAATCAGGCGAGACTCTCTGAGCATCTATTCTGCTGGTGTCATAGTGGGTTGACGAAAGAGGCGCCATAAAGAGTCAATATTGACTTTTAGGATTGCTGCTTCCCATAGGTGGCACTAGAGTTTTAGTCCTGAGACAATTTGCATATTTAATTTTTTTTCACGGATAATAATAATCTTTATATAGCGCTAACATATTCTGCAGCGCTTTAAATACATTATTGTCGCTGTCCCCATTGGGGCTCACAATCTAGATTCCCTATCAGGATGTCTTTGGAGTGTGGGAGGAAACCCACACAAACACGGGGAGAACATACAAACTCCTTGCAGATGTTGTCCTTGGTGGGATTTGAACCCAAGACCCCAGCGCTGCAAGGCTGCAGTGCTAACCACTGAGCCACCATGCAGTGCTAACCACTGAGCCACCATGCCACCGTAACCATTATAATCTATGGTTCTATTCACATGTTCGAGTTTTTCCAGTATCACAGATAAAAAGGGCCAAAGCAAGTGTATGGTTCAGTGAAAAACACGTACAGCACACGGATGGTGTCTGCGTGCAATCTGTGTGCTGCCGTATTTAACACTAATAAAGTTATAGGAGGAGATTTGTCATTTATTTCCTTATCCGTCCATTGCAGTGCACACGATGTGAGGACTCACAAGTCTGCAGTCACATAGAGTAACTGCAGACTTGTAGTTTTAGACCAGATAATCCTTTATTAAATCTTAATTTTTTCTGACCTTCACCTTAATACAAATCCCAGACCAGGTCTCCCTAAACACAGATCCAAGTTTAAACCCTCTGAATAATAGGACCCCTCTTCCTTAATACAGATCCCAGAACAGGTTCCCCAAAACAAAGACACTAGTGTTGAGCGAGTATGTTCTATTAACCCTTTCGCCGAGTACGCTCGGGCCGAGCTCCAAGTATTTATAGCTGCTCGGTGATATTGTTGAATCGCTCCCGTGTGCATGATTTGCAACTGTTTGACAGCTTTATTACATGAGAGGAATGTCTATTTCTTACACATTCCTCACATGTAATAAAGCTGTCAAACAGTTGCAAATCATGCACAGGGGAGCGATTCAACCATATCACCGAGCAGCTGTAAATACTCGGAGCTCGGCCCGAGCATACTCGGCGAAAGGGTTAATAGAACATACTCCCTCAACCCTAAAAGACACCAAACCAAACGAAGCTCTGCGACTTTTTTACACCAGTCCAGGTCAAATCCACCAACTTTTTGAAAAATGGATGGAACACAGACCGGAAAGGGCACTGCCAGGCGCTGCTGACAAATTCATCATTAGAAACAAAATGTAATCCAGTTGGTGACTGATGCCGGCAGCTGAAAGATGCACCAAATCTGAGAAGTCGCGGTGCCACAAATGGGTTTTACCTTCTCTCCCTGGAGAAATCCCTTAATTCTGGGAAAGTTGGCAAATAAAATGTAACTGTGGATGTGAACAGAGAAGGAAACGTCACATCACCTTTAATATTTTTTTTTTAGATGAGATGTGAAATAATGGCCAAGAAATGATTGTATAATCCACAGTGCAGTAAGGAGGAGGTTTCCAGCTTTCCTGATAATTGATGTAAATTACAGTTTACACTTTCTTCATTGTCTGTATTTCTTGCTTTGTGTAAAGAGCATTGTCATCTTAAGAAAATCTGAGCTGAGTCGTCTTCTTCTAGCAAGCTGTAAAAAGTTCTGTTCAGCTACTAGTTATATCTGATTCTGGGAAAGCTGGGTAACAAACTCTGCGGCTGCTATTACTTACCGTACTGCACACCTGAGGATATATATATTTATATACATATAGTGCATATAACATGACAGATGTCCCTGTCAGGAGCCTGGGAAAGCTGTGTGAAGCTCCAGCTGGAATTACGGTCTTTTGGACTGTCACTCAGCTTTATATGACCCCTGAATGGCATGTCTGCCTTGTAATGTAACAGAAAATGAACAGTAGCCTTTGGAGCAGCCAGACTTGGGGTTGAGTGACATCCCATGTGGCTGTAATCAGCTGGCTTTCTGTTATAATGGTATTTTGGGAACCCGGGAAAGCTGGGTGACATCCCCTGTGGAATCAAACATTACAGGAGCTTTACTGAAACGATGAAAAAATAGACAACACCAGGTAATAAGTAAAAAAAAAACAAAGTATTCTATATCTCTTTAATCCCTCACCAATACGGTAGTCCCTACTGGTCTCACTGTAGCGATCCCATGCCGTACATCATTCAGGTGACCACTGCTGGCGTTTAGGAGCTCAGTAAGTGACACATCACTGGAATCAGGCTCTAATCCTAGATCATTCTGCTCTCGGATGGAGTATCAAAAACCTGGTGCCAGATTCCCTTTAACCCATTCCCTGCTTTTTAGCCACTTTTTCTTGAATCCCAAAAAAACTCCTTTAAAGGGGAATGTCTAAAAATTATAAATGGGTAAAATTGTAAAGAGCTTGTAAAAAGAAGCAATTTTGTAATTTACTTCTTATTAAAAAATATTCTTTTTTTTTTCTCAAGAATGGAGGGATTTTTAATTGTTTAGTTTACTGCTCATTGCCTAGATTATCAACCACCTCTGCACTCCATCAGCAGTGGACGGTCTCATAGACAAGGAGAGCAGCTCTCGCAAGCTCTCTACAATGGAGCTTGTATTCACTGCTCTTAAGCTGGAAGGATACATGGATCCAGTCTGCTCCGTGCATCTGTGCTCCTCCGATGCTGCTGTAGCAAAGCTGCCTCTGCTTGCAACATGGTACAAAGTTTGGACCAGCAGTGCGACCATGCCACCAGTCTGAACTGTCAATCTTCAGGAGCCTCCTGGGATGCTGCAGCGCACTCTTAAAGATAGATCTTGAGACAACCCCTTTAAGGCGCTATTGGTCGCCACTCTGATCTCAATGGGATATGTAACAGCCACCATGTTGTTTGTCACTCAGCTTTCCCTGGATCAGATAAAAGGCTGAGGAGGAGACGACTCGCGGATTTCTGATGCTCTTCACTAATGACTGTGCCTTGAGTATTTTGGGGATGAGAATTTGTGACGTTCTTGCAGTTGTATCACTGAACTCCTGAACGTGCCTCTCTGCTCCTCACCCTCTCATTGTGCATCTCCCTCTCTGGCGGTCTCTTCCCGTGTAACACGTTATCTTCCCTCTCTTTGTGTTGTCTTCTCCTTGTTGGTCATTGTGTTCTGCCACTTTGTGGTGTCTCGCTGTTGCATCCTTGTGTGTGTGCAATCAAAGCCTCGTCCGGCAGCGGCACGCTGGAGGTGGTGACCCCCTTGCAGGATGTGAGTGTGTGCGCTGGGGAGGCAGCTGTGTTTGAGTGTGTGGTGTCGGGACCCCAGGACCTGGACGTGGACTGGATGTTTCGTGGGAAACTGCTGCAGCCGGCTCTGCTGGATTGTAAGATGCGATTCAACGGCAAACAGTGTCTGCTGCTCCTCAACTCAGTCCATGAAGATGACAGCGGGGTCTACACCTGCAAGCTGAGCACGGCACGAGGTAACCCCGACAATGTATTACCACTTGTGCTTAACCCTACACTTTCAAGCATCTCTCAGCACAATCCTATAGTTTACATATGGTTATAACCAGAGGCGTAATTACAATAGATGCAGAGGTTACATCCTGTATTATACTCCAGAGCTGCACTCACTATTCTGCTGGTGCAGTCACTGTGTACATACATTACATTACTGATCCTGAGTTACATCCTGTATTATACTCCAGAGCTGCACTCACTATTCTGCTGGTGCAGTCACTGTGTACATACATTACATTACTGATCCTGAGTTACATCCTGTATTATACTCCAGAGCTGCACTCACTATTCTGCTGGTGCAGTCACTGTGTACATACATTACATTACTGATCCTGAGATACATCCTGTATTATACCCCAGAGCAGCACTCACTATTCTGCTGGTGCAGTCACTGTGTACATACATTACATTACTGATCCTGAGTTACATCCTGTATTACACTCCAGAGCTGCACTCACTATTCTGCTGGTGCAGTCACTATGTACATACATTACATTACTGATCCTGAGGTACCTCCTGTATTATATTCCAGAGCTGCACTCACTATTCTGCTGGTGCAGTCACTGTGTACATACTGCACATTACTGATCCTGTACTGATCCTGAGTTACATCCTGTATTATACTCCAGAGCTGCACTCACTATTCTGCTGGTGCAGTCACTGTGTACATACATTACATTACTGATCCTGAGTTACATCCTGTATTATACCCCAGAGCTGCACTCACTATTCTGCTGGTGCCGTCACTGTGTACATACATTACATTACTGATCCTGTACTGATCCTGAGTTACATCCTGTATTATACCCCAGAGCTGCACTCACTATTCTGCTGGTGCAGTCACTGTGTATATACATTACACTACTGATCCTGAGTTACATCCTGTATTATACTCCAGAGCTGCACTCACTATTCTGCTGGTGCAGTCACTGTGTACATACATTACTTTACTGATCCTGTACTGATCCTGAGTTACATCCTGTATTATACTCCAGAGCTGCACTCACTATTCTGCTGGTGCAGTCACTGTGTACATACATTACTGATCTTGAGTAACCTCCTGTATTATGCTCCAGAGCTGCACTCACTATTCTGCTGGTTCGGTCACTGTGTACATACATTACATTACTGATCCTGAGTTACATCCAGTATTATACTCCAGAGCTGCACTCACTATTCTGCTGGTGCAGTCACTGTGTACATATATTACATTACTGATCCTGTACTGATACTGAGTTACATTCTGTATTATACTCCAGAGCTGCACTTACTATTCTGCTGGTGGAGTCACTGTGTACATACATTACATTACTGATCCTGAGTTACATCCTGTATTATACCCCAGAGCTGCACTCACTATTCTGCTGGTGCAGTCACTGTGTACATACATTACATTACTGATCCCGAGTTACATCCTGTATTATACCCCAGAGCTGCACTCACTATTCTGCTGGTGCCGTCACTGTGTACATACATTACATTACTGATCCTGTACTGATCCTGAGTTACATCCTGTATTATACTCCAGAGCTGCACTCACTATTCGGCTGGTGCAGTCACTGTGTACATACATTACATTACTGATCCTGTACTGATCCTGAGTTACATCCTGTATTATACTCCAGAGCTGCACTCACTATTCGGCTGGTGTAGTCACTGTGTACATACAATACATTACTGATTCTGAGTTACATTCTGTATTATACTCCAGAGCTGCACTCACTATTCTGCTGGTGCAGTCATTCTGTACATACAATGCATTACTGATCCTGTACTGATCCTGAGTTACATTCTGTATTATACTCCAGAGCTGCACTCACTATTCTGCAGGTGCAGTCACTGTGTACATACATTACATTACTGATCCTGAGTTACATTCTGTATTATACTCCAAAGCTGCACTCACTATTCTGCTGGTGCAGTCACTGTGTACATACATTACATTACTGATCCTGAGTTACATCCTGTATTATACTCCAGAGCTGCACTCACTATTCTGCTGTTGCAGTCACTGTGTACATACATTACATTACTGATCCTGAGTTACATCCTGTATTATACTCCAGAGCTGCACTCACTATTCTGCTGGTGGAGTCACTATGTACATACATTACATTACTGATCCTGTACTGATCCTGAGTTACATCCTGTATTATACTCCAGAGCTGCACTCACTATTCTGCTGGTGCAGTCACTGTGTACATACATTACATTTCTGATCCTGAGTTACATCCTGTATTATACTCCAGAGCTGCACTCACTATTCTGCTGGTGCAGTCACTGTGTACATACATTACATTACTGATCCTGTGCTGATCCTGAGTTACATCCTGTATTATACTCCAGAGCTGCACTCACTATTCTGCTGGTGCAGTCACTGTGTACATACATTACATTACTGATCCTGAGTTACATCCTGTATTATACTCCAGAGCTGCGCTCACTATTCTGCTGGTGGAGTCACTATGTACATACATTACATTACTGATCCTAAGTTACCTCCTGTATTATACTCCAGAGCTGCACTCACTATTCTGCTAGTGCAGTCACTGTGTACATACATTACATTACTGATCCTGAGTTACCTCCTGTATTATACTCCAGAGCTGCACTCACTATTCTGCTGGTGGAGTCACTGTGTACATACATTACATTACTGATCCTGAGTTACATCCTGTATTATACTCCAGAGCTGCACTCACTATTCTGCTGGTGCAGTCACTGTGTACATACATTACATTACTGATCCTGAGTTACATCCTGTATTATACTCCAGAGCTGCACTCACTATTCTGCAGTTGCAGTCACTGTGTACATACATTACATTACTGATCCTGAGTTACATCCTGTATTATACTCCAGAGCTGCACTCACTATTCTGCTGGTGCAGTCACTGTGTACATATATTACATTACTGATCCTGTGCTGATCCTGAGTTACATCCTGTATTATACTCCAGAGCTGCACTCACTATTCTGCTGGTGCAGTCACTGTGTACATACATTACATTACTGATCCTGAGTTACATCCTGTATTATACTCCAGAGCTGCGCTCACTATTCTGCTGGTGGAGTCACTATGTACATACATTACATTACTGATCCTAAGTTACCTCCTGTATTATACTCCAGAGCTGCACTCACTATTCTGCTGGTGCAGTCACTGTGTACATACATTACATTTCTGATCCTGAGTTACATCCTGTATTATACTCCAGAGCTGCACTCACTATTCTGCTGGTGCAGTCACTGTGTACATACATTACATTTCTGATCCTGAGTTACATCCTGTATTATACTCCAGAGCTGCACTCACTATTCTGCTGGTGCAGTCACTGTGTACATACATTACATTACTGATCCTGTACTGATCCTGAGTTACATCCTGTATTATACTCCAGAGCTGCACTCACTATTCTGCTGGTGCAGTCACTGTGTACATACATTACATTACTGATCCTGTGCTGATCCTGAGTTACATCCTGTATTATACTTCAGAGCTGCACTCACTATTCTGCTGGTGCAGTCACTGTGTACATACATTACATTACTGATCCTGAGTTACATTCTGTATTATACTCCAAAGCTGCACTCACTATTCTGCTGGTGCAATCACTGTGTACATACATGACATTACTGATCCTGAGTTACATCCTGTATTATACTCCAGAGCTGCACTCACTATTCTGCTGGTGCAATCACTGTGTACATACATTACATTACTGATCCTGAGTTACATCCTGTATTATACTCCAGAGCTGCACTCACTATTCTGCTGTTGCAGTCACTGTGTACATACATTACATTACTTATCCTGAGTTACATCCTGTATTACACTCCAGAGCTGCACTCACTATTCTGCTGGTGGAGTCACTATGTACATACATTACATTACTGATCCTGTACTGATCCTGAGTTACATCCTGTATTATACTCCAGAGCTGCACTCACTATTCTGCTGGTGCAGTGACTGTGTACATACATTACATTTCTGATCCTGAGTTACATCCTGTATTATACTCCAGAGCTGCACTCACTATTCTGCTGGTGCAGTCACTGTGTACATACATTACATTTCTGATCCTGAGTTACATCCTGTATTATACTCCAGAGCTGCACTCACTATTCTGCTGGTGCAGTCACTGTGTACATACATTACATTACTGATCCTGTACTGATCCTGAGTTACATCCTGTATTATACTCCAGAGCTGCACTCACTATTCTGCTGGTGCAGTCACTGTGTACATACATTACATTACTGATCCTGAGTTACATCCTGTATTATACTCCAGAGCTGCACTCACTATTCTGCTGGTGGAGTCACTATGTACATACATTACATTACTGATCCTGTACTGATCCTGAGTTACATCCTGTATTATACTCCAGAGCTGCACTCACTATTCTGCTGGTGCAGTCACTGTGTACATACATTACATTACTGATCCTGAGTTACATCCTGTATTATACTCCAGAGCTGCACTCACTATTCTGCTGGTGCAGTCACTGTGTACATACATTACATTACTGATCCTGAGTTACATCCTGTATTATACTCCAGAGCTGCACTCACTATTCTGCTGGTGCAGTCACTGTGTACATACATTACATTTCTGATCCTGAGTTACATCCTGTATTATACTCCAGAGCTGCACTCACTATTCTGCTGGTGCAGTCACTGTGTACATACATTACATTACTGATCCTGAGTTACATCCTGTATTATACTCCAGAGCTGCACTCACTATTCTGCTGGTGCAGTCACTGTGTACATACATTACATTTCTGATCCTGAGGTACATCCTGTATTATACTCCAGAGCTGCACTCACTATTCTGCTGGTGCAGTCACTGTGTACATACATTACATTACTGATCCTGAGTTACATTCTGTATTATGCTCAACAGGTGTTCACATAAATCACGGGGTTCTACAGCAAAACTCTCATAAATTATGACATTGTTGCTACTTGCCGCCTCCTCTAGGGGGAGCTCACTGCATTTCAACTTATATTGAATGCAAAGGGAGTTGTCTAATTCTGTTTGCACTGATCTCCCTCTAGTGGTAGCTGCAGGTACTGCTTTGACAGTTTAGTAACTCTTTTCTCCTTGCTATCTACCTGCTAGATGAGCTGACGTGCAGTGCCGTGCTGACAGTGCAGCCCTCGCTGGCTCCTCTCTTCACCAGGAAGATGTCGGATCGAGATGTGATTGAGGGTCGGACAGCCAGGCTGGATTGTAAGATCAGTGGCACACCACCGCCTGTGGTCACATGGATGCACGATGGTGAGTGTTCTGCAGTGATTCGCTTAGATCTTATTAACTCATTTGAAAATTTTTTTTATTTCATAACCATTTTCTTTATTTCTACCTTTTCAGGTCGTCCAGTGGAAGAGAGTGAGACATTGCATATCCTGCAAGAAAGGGGATATCACACCCTGCTAATCACCCAGGTGTCTAGTGAGGATGAGGGTCAATATACCGCCACTGCCCGCAGCCAACATGGGGAAGCTGAGTGCTCTGCAGAGCTGTATGTGGAGGAGCCCAGACTTGGCGCCTCAACCCATATGTAAGGAAATCCAGCTCGTGTATATATACATTATCATGGACTATAATAAATACAGTATATGTGCATATCGCCTTGTGTATACAGCCCCTATGCACCTCAATGGTTACAGGCTACAAAGAGGAGGTGCACAGGAGCTGTAGTCAAAGTTGCCATGTAGCCCGAGCATTGACAGGCATGAAACACCACAATACAGCGTGATATATGGGCCATCAGGAAAGTTGGACTAAAATAAAAAGTTTCAAAAAAAGTTTAAAACTTTTAAAAAAAAAAAAAAAATTAAACGCAGACTCTTCCTTTTTTCCATTTAAATTGCTTCATTCTTTAGCAAAAAAAGGACAGATAATTTGTATCTCTGCATCTCTAACACTTGACATATATTTATCCCCTGTCCCAAAGAGCAGATTAAAAAGCAGGCAAAAATCATATATACCTCAATGTAGTATAAACGAAATCTATAACTCACCTCACTAAAAGCGAGCCCTTACAAAACTCCATAAAGCACTGGCAACTTCACAACACACAAAAAGAATGATTGTTCTTGCAAAAGTAATAAAAGTGGAAAAAATATATCAATTTACTGTTATTATAAAGAAACTGATCTGCAGAAGAAAAGTAAAATATTGTTTACTCCCCAATACTAGAACCCCCAAAATGTGGGGAGGATGAATAAATGCGAATTAATACATTATATGTATCCCAAAATAGTGGCGAAATACAATATCTAGAGGAAAATAAGAAATCATGTGATGCTCAGAATGCGACTACAAACTAAAACTCTGCCTTTCTAACACGATACATCATTCAGATCCAAGCTTGAAAAGATGCCGTCCATTCCGGAGGAACCGGAGGTGCAGGACATTGAGGTGGAAGGGATCCTCATGCCAGATTTCCTACGTCCCCTGCAAGACTTAGATGTGGTGGAGTCTCGTGAAGTTCAGCTGGAGTGTCAGGTCACCGGCTTACCGTATCCTACGATCACCTGGTACCACAATGGGCAGAAGATCCAGAGCACGGACGACTGCAGGATGACCCAATGTAAGAAACCCCAAAAGGGGGTAGAATCCTAAGGCATAAGATACAAAATCTCAAACCTAAAAGACTTGGGAACTAACTGTCTTATCTTTTTTGCTGTGCAGTCAGACATTAAGCTTATGTTCCTCTAGCACAGCAGCAACTCGCAGCACAATCTCATGTAAACCAGTCTCTGCTAATATCTGCAGTTCTGACTGAAGGAGCGAGATTATGAAAAGTCTCATAAGAACTCTTGTGTTCTGTTTCCTTGTAGATAAAGACATTCATCGTCTGGTGTTCACGTCAGTCAGTCATTCTCACGCAGGGGTCTACAAGAGTGTGATTTCCAACAAGGTGGGCAAAGCTGCTTGCTATGCCCACCTCTACGTCACAGGTGAGAATTGTGTGACTTCATGATCTATTCATGGCAGGCAATGTCCAGGCCTTTTTCTTATTCCTAAATAGGAGGAAAAGTTAGCTACTTCCTCTCTCACCAAGAAGGATTAGAGGATGAAGATTTCCTCACTCTGTCTGGATACCAGGCAGGTCTCGGATAGGGATGATGAAGACCCTTTGTGCCCCCCACATAGGAATAATACCCTTTAATGTCTCCCACAAAGTGATAATTCCCCCTTCCTGCCCCACATAGTAATATTCCCACTTTATGACCCCCTTCTTGTAATTTTCCCTCTTAGTGCCCCCCACCAGATAATGCTGTTTGTCTTTTGTGCCCCAAAGAAATTATCCCTTTATGTGTCCTCATAAAATAATAGTGCCCATATAAAATAATAAAACCACCCTTTTGTGCCCAACAGTAATAATGATCACTTCCTTGTACGATTACCCTTTTGTTCCCCCCACTTGTAATAATAATATCCATTTTGGGTACAAAAGTAATAATAGTCTTTGTGCCCCCATAAAATAATAGTGCCCCCTCTGCGCCTCCTTAAGGTAGATTTTCCCCCTTGGTGTCACACAGCAATGTGCCGCCTTCCTTGTATACGCACTGAAATAAAAGTCTCCACAAAAAGTGTAAAAACCCCTAATATTCAGCTAAACCCTTCCCATGTTGATCAGACCGACTCATACCCTGGACAGCATGAGGATGGCACTGAATCACGCCACTAGTGCCGTGCCTGTCTGGGGTCGGGGTCTCAGATACCACCGGGTGCTTGTGATGCCCCTGGTGAAAGGGAATTAGTCAGATGTCTTTACCAGTGAAGGGGGTGATCTTCCACCATGACTGACTAATAGGGAGGCCAGTAAAAGACTGGGCGACAGTGAAATCAGTCGCATGATAGCTAATATGGCTGTCAGTGGCAGCTGTCAGATAGCTACTTCCTTTCCCAGGACTAGAAGGCAGGAGACATCTGAAACAGATGAGTGTAAAGGGTGAAATCAATATCTGTCGTCCGACTGGTGAAAACTATGAATGAAGTTTTCCACTGATGGAAACTTCTATTTTGTGGTTTCTGGCACAATTTCATCAACTTACTATTTGTTCTTTGTTCCTACAGATGTGGTGCCCACGCCTCCTGATGGTCCCCCTATAATTACCTCTGTAACCGGAAAAGTAGTCAAGCTCAGATGGAATCCCCCAAAAAGGCTGGATCCTGCCATCGGTATAATTGTCTGTCTGCTCATTGTTATTTCACACCAGCAATGTACATGGATGAGAGATGGACGAGAATGGAGTATTAAGCGCGCTCAGCTCACGGTGCGGGCCGGCTCAACCCAGGGCAGGGGCTGGCTCAGCTCACAGCAGGGGCCGGCTCAGCTCACGGCAGGGGCCGGCTCAGCTCACGGCAATGGCCGGCTCAGCTCACGGCAAGGGCCGGCTCAGCTCACGGCAGGGGCCGGCTCAGCTCACGGCAAGGGCCGGCACAGCTCGTGGCAGGGGTCGTCTCAGCTCACGGCAAGGGCCGGCTCAGCTCATGGCAGGGGCCGGCTCAGCTCACGGCAAGGGCCGGCTCAGCTCATGACAGGGGCCGGCTCAGCTCACGGCAAGGGCCGGCTCAGCTCATGGCAGGGGCTGGCTCAGCTCACGGCAAGGACCGGCTCAGCACAAGGCAGGGGCCGGCTCAGCTCACAGCAAGGGCCGGCTCAGCTCAAGGCAGGGGCCCGCTCAGCTCACGGCAGATGCCACCTCAGCTCAAGGCAGGGGCCGGCTCAGGGCAGGGGCCGGCTCAATTCACGGCAGGGGCCGGCTCAGCTCACGGCAAGGGCCGGCTCAGCTCAGGTCAGGGGCTGGCTCAGCTCATGGCAGGGGGCTGGCTCAGCTCATGGCAGGGACTGGCACAGCTCAGGGCAGGGGCCATCCCAGCTCACGCCAGGGGCCGTCCCAGCTCATGGCAGAGGCCGGCTCAGCTCACGTCAGGGGCTGGCTCAGCTCACGTCAGGGGCCGGCTCAGCTCACAGCAGGGGCCGGCTCAGCTCACGTCAGGGGCCGGCTCAGCTCACATCATTGGCCGGCTCAGCTCACGGCAGGGGCCGGGTCAGCTTACGGCAGGGGCCGGCTCAGCTCACGGCAGGGGCCGGCTCAGCTCACGTCAGGGGCTGGCTCAGCTCACGTCAGGGGCCGGCTCAGCTCACGGCATGGGCCGGCTCAGCTCACAGCAGGGGCCGGCTCAGCTCACGTCAGGGGCCGGCTCAGCTCACATCATTGGCCGGCTCAGCTCACGGCAGGGGCCGTCCCAGCTCACGGCAGGGGCCGGCTCAGCTCACGTCAGGGGCCGGCTCAGCTCACGTCAGGGGCCGGCTCAGCTCACATCAGGGGCCGGCTCAGCTCACGGCAGGGGCCGGCTCAGCTCACGGCAGGGTGCTGTGGTCGGAGCAGAAGATCGTGTGACTGAAAGGTCCTGCTAAATGTACAGCAATACATTTCATAAGACCAACTGACCAGTAGATCGCAGTGCAACAATAAAAATGTATGCATTATGCACACATATATGGAGAAAAGGATGTGCCCCCTCTACATCCACCACCAGGATCTTTCCTGACCTCCCATCCTACATCCATAAACATTAATATGGAATCTGGTCTCTGCAGATATAATAGCTCCGCTGTTCTGGGAACAGAAAAGGGCGAACCCCAAACTGTTGCCATAAAGCTGAAGCTGCAATTGTCCACAATGTCTTGTGCTGAAGATAAATATTTCCCGTCACTGGAGCTGAGGGTCCGTTGCCGCTCCCTGATAACAGCCCATAGCACTATCCTCCTCCACCATCTGTACAGGGGCACAATGCAGTCAGGGGGTAACGTCCTCCTGGAGTCACCAGACTCCTCCATCAGACGCAGATAGAGAAGTGCGATCCGTCACTGCACAGAACACGTCTCCTCCAGAGGCCAGTGGAGGCGGCTTTACACCACTCCATCCGACGCTCAGCATTGTGCTTGGTGATGTAAGGCTGCAGGCAGCTGCTCGGCCATGAAGCTCCCGGCGGGGGCGCAGTGTTTGTGCTGATACCAGGGGAGGTCTGGATTCTGAAGTTATAGTCAGAAGAGAGGTTGCATATTATACACCAGGACAATGAGTCTAAAGGAGAATCAGTAATTCAGTGATTTCAGGCCCCCTACACATTAGACTAATGTCGGCTGAACCTGCCGATAGCGATGGGTTTGGTTGACTGTTGAGCATGGTGGTGCCGGACGGCTGATGGTATAATGTGGATGTCTGATTTTTGGACTGCCGATCGCATTGTTCTCCTGGAGATAAGCTAATGGCCAACGTGTCAGTCTCATATAGAACACAGGAGACACAATTGATTGACCGAAGCATCGTTGGTCCCACAGCTTGACCCGTGCCCCGGTACTCCTCTCCATGTCTTGTATGTAGATTGTCTTTTGCTCTCGACTCATTATTACTCGTCGCAGAGACTTTGTATCACCCACAGTCTGTTTCTGTCCTGGCAGATGTGGCGGAGCTCACGTACTCGTTGCAGCAGCAGGCCGTGGGCTCTCTCCAGTGGACGGTCATAGCCAGCAACCTGAAGGAGACCAGCTATAGTGTCAGCTCATTAAATAAGGGCTACCAGTACCTGTTCCGTGTGGTCACATACACTACAACGTCACACAGCAAACCCTCTGCACCCAGCGACTGCGTCAGACTTCTAGACCGAGGTGAGAGGAAGAAGTCCAGGGTCTGGGAGGATACATTCTGCAATGTTTTCAGCTTGATGAGTGATATCCACAGCCTGATGTCCAACTGATTAATGCTCTTACACATGACTTGATTTTACAGGTCCTTACCTACAGGAGGCGCCAGTCATCACCGATCGTCCTGAGGTGCTGTGCATGGTAGAGAACCAGCTGTTGTGCGCCACTGTGACCCTGAACCACGTGGATGCCAGAGTCACCTGGAGGAGGTAACAACTGCTGCAAAGAAGAGCTGCATGTGAGCGGGGCCCTGGTACAAAACTCAGGCACCAGGGCCGGGCGTAATTGTTACCTCTGCATCCTTTGTAATTGTTGATCTTGGGGGTCCGCTCCAATCTTTAAGGATCAGAGATTGATGAAACAGAAAAAAGATCATAAATTATCTTTTATCTGACTAATTGAAAGTCAGCCGTGATCTTTGATCTTTGCTGATGAGGTCTAAAAGGCAGGAACAGATCTTTTACATTTTAAGACTCCTTCTGGAGTCACACATTGACTTGAACAAGAGGTATCTTTCAAGGCAGCAATGTCAAATATACACGGCTCAGTAGTGCAAGGCAACGGTCTTCTCAGCTCTTTAATAATGAGGCTTAAAGGGAATGAACAGATCTGTGTTATTTTAACATTTCTTCCAGAGCTGGACATTGGTTTGAAGGATCGATATTTTTTCCAGGCTTTTTTTAGCTGTCTTTTCAGTTTTGTTCTTGTTTTTTTGGGCGGTGAAATAGTTTTCTTAACTTTTTACTCATGAGGCTTAAAAGGCAGGAGCTGACCTACTGACCTGACATTTTATGACTCCTTCCAGAGTTGGTCATAAGGGTTTAGCAATGTCACATGTATTTTTTTGTTTCTATCAGACTGAGTCAGTATTGCAGTGCAACAGTTTCTGCTCTTAACTGATGAGGCCCAAAAAGGCAGGAACACACTTGTCGTTTCTGAAGTCTGCTTCCTTAAGTTTCACATTGAAATGGAGGGTGGCTATTTTTTCCAGGCAGTACTTTCAGATATAATTTTTTTTTTCCTGCTGTGGGTCATTGTCCTCAGCTTTTCACTGATGAGGCATAAAGTGAATAAACAGATCAGTGGTGTTTTTAAAACTTATTATAGAGTTAGACATTGATTTGGTGGAAGGATAATTTTCCAGGCTTTGTCAGAATTCCCTTTTTTTTGTTTTTTTCTTTACCAGGAAAGTCAGTACTGCAGTGCCTACGTTTTCTTAGCTCTTTGCTCATGAGGCTTAAAGGCAGGAACAGATCTGTAATGTTGAAAGACTTCTTCACGAGACACACATTGATTTAGAGAAGGGATATTTTTCCATTCCTGCATTGTCAAATGTTATTTTCTTAACAGAGGCAGTCTGCAATACAACACATCAGTGTCCTCTGCTCTTTACTGATGAATTCTAAAAGGCAGGAACAGGACTGTCATGTTTTAAGACAAAGGCCAATGTCACACATTGACTTGGAGGAGGGTTTTTTCTAGGTAACATTGTCAGATGTAATTTTTTTAACAGATTGGTTTATTATGGCAGTGAAAGAGGATTCCCATCCCTTTACTGATGAAATCTAAAGGGAAGGAACAGATCTGTGACGTTTTAAGAATTATTCCACAGTTGGATATTGACTTGGAAGCGAGGAGGGCTGTTTTCCCAAGCAACACTGTGAGATGTAATTTTTTTTACATATTAGCCAGAATTGCCTTGCAATAATATCCTTGCATCTTACTGATGAGTCCTACAAGGCAGGAACAGGCATGTCATGTTTTAATAGGAGGATGGCTATTTTTCCTTGTAGTCTTGACATAGGTAATTTTTCTTTCACCAGAGTCGAGCTGTATTGCAGGGCGACAGTGTCCTTACTTCTTTACTGATGAGGCTTAAAAGGCAGGAACAGATTAGTCATGTTTTAAGACTGACTCTTGAATAATACATTAACTTGGAGGAGACAGCATTATCTGAAGTCAATTTTTTTTTTACACAAGAAGTCGGAATTGCACTTTCATGGTTTCGTCATTTCTTTGCTGATGAGTCCTAACAGGCAGGAACATATCTATCATGTGTTAAGTATGTTTTCCTACACAATGATATATATTGGTTAATGCATTATTATAAACACACGTCCTTCTCTCTAGAGCAGGCACAATTCTGCGCAGTGTTGATGGCGTTTGTGAGATGAGTATGCCAGATGATGACCAACACTCACTCACCATCTTCAGTCCCAAGAAGTCGGATGTCGGACACTTGGTTTTTGAAGCCAGGAACCTGTTTGGAGCTGATAAATGCACCATCAGCATAGAGATGGCAGGTACCAATGGCGGATGGCTACAACATGTAAAACTGACCAGAAACCACACGCATTTGCCCATGATAAGACAAAATGAAGCAACTTTGCGTTAAAAACCTCACAACACCTGACCTGGTAACAGCCGAATGGTGTTGGATATTGACCTAGACTAAGGATAGGTCTTCCTTATCTTAGTTCTGGATAACCCCTTTAAGACCAACTTATTTTACATTAAATATAGTACAGCAGAAGTCTTACAGTAACGGTTACCAACTCTTCCTGGTCATCCAGTAGGTTCCTTGAAATTTAGGATTAAGTCCTCGAATTCTTGAAGAGTTAGCAATCCTTCTGGACTGCTCCAAAACCTCCTGCAAGGTTTTTTTTAGTGTGAGGCACCAAGATAATCTTGGAGGGCGTTTAGACAATCAAGAGTGGAGACATTACATGAATTTGGAGTATAGAGGGGCAGAACCTGGAAAAAGTGGTCACCACCGTTATAATCTCCCAGAGACGCATTCTGGAAAGTTGTCAAGTATGGAGACATTTTGAGCAGCAGAAGGGAAATCAAATTGGCCCCAGTGAGTGCAACAGCCCAGGAAGTCATTTCTGCCCTGAATTGCTTGGGGTGATCCCATCTTGAGACTTTATGGAACATTTTTTTTTGGGACGGGGGAGAACTGAAGCTCAATAATGTTGGGAGGTTTGCCGTCATTTAGGACAGTGTTCCCCAACTCCAGTCCTCAAGAGCCTCCAACGAGTTATGTTTTCAGGATTTCCTTAGTATTGCACAGGTGATGAAATTTTTGTCTGTCCAGGTGATGCAATTATCACCTGTGCAATGCTAAGGAAATCCTGAAAGCATGACCTGTTGGAGGCTCTTGAGGTCTGGAGTTGGGAAACACTGATCTAGGACATAGATGCTGGTCCGCTTTCTGCATGTTCTGCAATTCATTATATTCTGTGCCCTCTCCGCAGAGTCTCCTCGATTTGAGTCTATCATGGAAGATATAGAGATCAGGGCTGGAGAAACTGCTCGCTTTGTAGTTGTCGTGGAAGGAAAACCAGTGCCGGATATAATGTGGTACAAGGTACGTCCATGTCTCCCTCCCTCACACCCACATCTTCATATTACCCATTGGTCTACATACATCTCCCGGTAATGTTGTACTCCTCTTCTTCAGGATGGAGATCTCTTGGTGGAAAGCGGACACTTTAATTTTGTGTATGATGATGCAGAGTGCTCCCTGGTTATCCTGAATGCTGCACCTGAGGACTCGGGGGTGTACACCTGCACGGCCCGAAATGTGGCAGGAGAGGTGTCATGTAAGGCCGAACTACAGGTGTGCAAAGGTGAGATACCAGTCATCTGGTCTATATAATCCATGTTCCCAGACTGTAAGGGGGTCTCTCGGCCAGGACCCTCATCTGGCGGCCAAAGAACAGAGTGACTACAAAGACTGTCACCACCCATCTCTGGAGGATCCGTTACGTGGTCCATCCTCTGATTTTTGGGCAGATGTTCATTTGTTGCCAGGTTTCACCAAAAATTACCAGTGATTAGATTATTATCTGAGGACGCTTCTTACCAAAAGGGATTGACCAGAGACAGGGGGGCCGCACTGTGTGTGTCGTCCATGGGCCGTGATATGCCCGAGGCCTGCCCTGAATTGAGATCTTATTAGATGTCACTTCTTGGAAACAGATACAACTACTAAGAAATGATTGACTCTTCTTGTATTTTACCTGTTTTCCGCAGAGGAACCGGGAGCCGCGTCAGCACTGGACAAATCTGACGGAGTGAAATCCCGACGACTTTCTGATTACTTCACCATACACAAGGAGATCGGACGGTGAGTGTCAGTCTGTATCCGAGTGGTAAGACACAACCTAGACTGTTAGGCCACGTTCACACGGTCAGGATTTGGTCAGTATTTCACATCAGTATTTGTAAATCAAAATCGGGAGTGGGTGATAAATGCAGAAGTGGTGACGTGTTTCTATTATACTTTTCCTCTGATTGTTCCTCTCCTGATTTTGGCTTACAAATACTGACCAAATACTGAATGTGTGAACGCGGCCTTATAGAAAGTCTCCTGACTGTGTCCCCACAGATGAGGTCGGAAGAGATGAGGATCGGGCAGTGTGAATCCAGTCTCCCGATCCCTTTAAGCCGCTGCCAGATGAACTGTAGAAAAAGCAAATGCGGCAGACAGAGATCTAAACTGACCCCCATCTACTTGTTTGATAGAAGGGGGTCCCAACTCTGGGACACCATCGTATGGAGGCTCCATGACCCTCATTTTACCCAGCGGGGGAGACTTAGGAGCATGTGTAGAACTCTAGTATAGTTTATGTGAGTTATGGACACAGCAGCCCAATTATTGTTAGACCCCCGACTATAAAAGATTTGATACAGTATATCTTAATGTCTACAGTCGGAATTCCGCTTTAAAGTATGTTCTACCTATAGACCCCTCTCACTCGCCACTTTCTCGTGTCCGCAGAGGTGCGTTCTCCTACGTACGACACGTGGTAGAGAAAACCAGCGGACTCGACTTTGCTGCAAAGTTCATTTCATCCAGAGGGGCGTCGAGGGAGAGCGCCCGGAGGGAGATGAGCCTCCTGTCCCGGCTGAGTCATGAGCGGATCGTTTACTTCCACGAGGTGTTCGAGAAGAGGAGCGCGCTGATAATCATCATGGAGCTGTATCCTCCGCTGCCTGGGATGTAGAGTCACAGGGGCAGGGATGATGGCATCATGGGGAGGAAAGTCCCAGGGTAGTTGTCATAGGTCCAGTGAACTGCCCCATAAGTGTGCTCATGCTATTTCACATCCATTTCATTTGCACCAGTGCATCTAACATATAAACTGAAGCAACTTTGCAAACAGTCTTGATGAAAAAAATTACATTTACCAATTTTTTGCATACAGCTCTTCTCCAGACCTATGCGTCACCAGGGTTACAGGCTACAGTCCTATGCAGGATATATAGGAGAAGAATTGCTAGAGAGCAAAGAGAGCGCAAATCGGGTTTTAACCAATTAAAAACAAGATAAAATAAATGAATGCACGCTCACCTGGTGCTGTTGCACATTGCAACCTTTCAATGGCATAAAATCTACTTCTGCAGGACTCGGGTCGTCAGAACAAAGGAAATGCTGCACGGATAGAATGAGGTTTTCCTGCGCTGCTGGTATACTCATAAGGAGAAGCTTGTAAGGTGATGACTTAATAAAAGACTTGTTCATTGATAGGTTACAAAGTCAACGCGTTTCGAAGTTATCAAAACTTCTTCCTTGGGACATTAACCTTAGAATAACCTATCAATAAATAATTATTTTATGAATTCATGGCCTCACAAACTTTTCCTTATGAGTATACCAGCAACGCATGAAAGCCACAATCTATCCGGACAGCATTGAGCAGGATATATCACAAATGCTGCAAAGAATGAGACGGATGGAGTAGTTGCCAATGGCATCCATCACTTGTCAGCTCCAATGTTTAAAGCAGAAGTATAACATCATTATACATGATGTTTGTTTTATGGGTCAACAACACAAGAGCTCGAGTCCTTAACTCCTCACAGCTGTTCCAAAGAGGATATTCTAGACAGAGTGGTCCGAAAAACTACAGTCTCTGAATCAGAGGTGAGAGGATGCAGAATAATCTGATAGAAAGTAACTACTATAATACTGCCCTCTATGTACAAGAATATAACTACTATAATACTGCCCCTATGTACAAGAATATAACTACTATAATACTGCCACTATGTACAAGAATATAACTACTATAATACTGCCACTATGTACAAGAATATAACTACTATAATACTGCCCCCTATGTACAAGAATATAACTACTATAATACTGCTCCTGTGTACAAGAATATAACTACTATAATACTGCCCCTATGTACAAGAATATAACTACTATAATACTGCCCCTATGTACAAGAATATAACTACTATAATACTGCCCTCTATGTACAAGAATATAACTACTATAATACTGCCCCCTATGTACAAGAATATAACTACTATAATACTGCCCCTATGTACAAGAATATAACTACTATAATACTGCCCCTATGTACAAGAATATAACTACTATAATACTGCCCCTATGTACAAGAATATAACTACTATAATACTGCCCCCTATGTACAAGAATATAGCTACTATAATACTGCCCCTATGTACAAGAATATAACTACTATAATACTGCTCCTATGTACAAGAATATAACTACTATAATACTGCCCCTATGTATAAGAATATAACTACTATAATACTGCTCCTTATGTACAAGAATATAACTACTATAATACTGCTCCTATGTACTAGAATATAACTACTATAATACTGCCCCCTATGTACAAGAATATAACTACTATAATATTGCTCCCTATGTACAAGAATATAACTACTATAATACTGCTCCTATGTACTAGAATATAACTACTATAATACTGCCCCTATGTACAAGAATATAACTACTATAATACTGCTCCCTCTGTACAAGAATATAACTACTATAATACTGCCCTCTATGTACAAGAATATAACTACTATATTACTGCCCCCTATGTACAAGAATATAACTACTATAATACTGCTCCTATGTACAAGAATATAACTACTATAATACTGCCCCTATGTACAAGAATATAACTACTATAATACTGCCCCTATGTACAAGGATATAACTACTATAATACTGCCCCTATGTACAAGAATATAACTACTATAATACTGCTCCTATGTACAAGAATATAACTACTATAATACTGCCCCTATGTACAAGAATATAACTACTATAATACTGCCCCTATGTACAAGAATATAACTACTATAATACTGCCCCTATGTACAAGAATATAACTACTATAATACTGCCCCCTATGTACAAGAATATAGCTACTATAATACTGCCCCTATGTACAAGAATATAACTACTATAATACTGCTCCTATGTACAAGAATATAACTACTATAAAACTGCCCTCTATGTACAAGAATATAACTACTATAATACTGCCCCCTATGTACAAGAATATAACTACTATAATACTGCTCCTATGTACAAGAATATAACTACTATAATACTGATCCCTATGTACAAGAATATAACTACTATAATACTGCCCCCTATGTACAAGAATAAAACTACTATAATACTGCCCCCTATGTACAAGAATATAACTACTATAATACTGCCCCTATGTACAAGAATATAACTACTATAATACTGCCCCTATGTACAAGAATTAGAACTACTATAATACTGCCCCCTATGTACAAGAATATAACTACTATAATACTGCCCCCCATGTACAAGAATATAACTTCTATAATACTGCCCCCTATGTACAAGAATATAACTACTATAATACTGCTCCTATGTACAAGAATATAACTACTATAATACTGCCCCCTATGTACAAGAATATAACTACTATAATACTGCTCCTATGTACAAGAATATAACTACTATAATACTGCTCCTATGTACAAGAATATAACTACTATAATACTGCCCCTATATACAACAATATAACTACTATAATACTGCTCCCTGTGTACAACAATATAACTAATATAATACTGCCCCCTATGTACAAGAATATAACTGCTATAATACTGCCCCCTATGTACAAGAATATAACTAATATAATACTGCCCCTATGTACAAGAATATAACTACCATAATACTGCCCCCTATGTACAAGAATATAACTACTATAATACTGCCCCCTATGTACAAGAATATAACTACTATAATACTGCTCCTATGTACAAGAATGTAACTACTATAATACTGCCCCCTATGTACAAGAATATAACTACTATAATTCTGCCCCCTATGTACAAGAATATAACTACTATAATACTGCTCCTATGTACAAGAATATAACTACTATAATACTGCTCCTATGTACAAGAATATAACTACTATAATACTGCTCCTATGTACAAGAATATAACTACTATAATACTGCTCCTATGTACAAGAATATAACTACTATAATACTGCCCCCTATGTACATGAATATAACTACTATAATACTGCTCCTATGTACAAGAATATAACTACTATAATACTGCCCCCTATGTACAAGAATATAACTACTATAATACTGCTCCTATGTACAAGAATATAACTACTATAATACTGCCCCTATGTACAGGAATATAACTACTATAATACTGCTCCTATATACAAGAATATAACTGCTATAATACTGCCCCCTATGTACAAGAATATAACTACTATAATAGTGCCCCCTATGTGCAAGAATATGACTAGAAAAATACTGCTCCTATATACAAGAATATAACTACTATAATACTGCCCCTATGTACAAGAATATAACTACTATAATACTGCTCCTATCTACAAGAATATAACTGCTATAATACTGCCCCCTATGTACAAGAATATAACTACTATAATAGTGCCCCCTATGTGCAAGAATATAACTGCTATAATACTGCTCCCTATGTACAAGAATATAACTACTATAATAGTGCCCCCTATGTGCAAGAATATAACTGCTATAATACTGCCCCCTATGTACAGGAATATAACTACTATAATACTGCCCCCTATATACAAGAATATGACTAGAAAAATACTGCTCCTATATACAAGAATATAACTACTATAATACTGCCCCTATGTACAAGAATATAACTACTATAATACTGCTCCTATCTACAAGAATATAACTGCTATAATACTGCCCCCTATGTACAAGAATATAACTACTATAATAGTGCCCCCTATGTGCAAGAATATAACTGCTATAATACTGCCCCCTATGTACAAGAATATAACTACTATAATAGTGCCCCCTATGTGCAAGAATATAACTGCTATAATACTGCCCCCTATGTACAGGAATATAACTACTATAATACTGCCCCCTATATACAAGAATATGACTAGAAAAATACTGCTCCTATATACAAGAATATAACTACTATAATACTGCCCCTATGTACAAGAATATAACTACTATAATACTGCTCCTATCTACAAGAATATAACTGCTATAATACTGCCCCCTATGTACAAGAATATAACTACTATAATAGTGCCCCCTATGTGCAAGAATATAACTGCTATAATACTGCTCCCTATGTACAAGAATATAACTACTATAATACTGCTCCTATGTACAAGAATATAACTTCTATAATACTGCCCCTATGTACAAGAATATAACTACTATAATACTCCCCCCTATGTACAAGAATATAACTACTATAATAATGCCCCCTATGTGCAAGAATATAACTGCTATAATACTGCTCCCTATGTACAAGAATATAACTACTATAATACTGCTCCCTATGTACAAGAATATAACTACTATAATACTGCTCCTATATACAAGAATATAACTTCTATAATACTGCCCCCTATGTACAAGAATATAACTTCTATAATACTGCTCCCTATGTACAAGAATATAACCACTATAACACTGCCCCATATGTACAAGAATATAATTACTATAATACTGCTCCTATGTATAAGAATATAACTACTATAATACTGCTCCTATGTACAAGAATATAACTGCTATTGTTATGATCTGCTACAAGCACTAAGGAAAAGACAGGAGATCTGTCCCTACAATAGAACTACGCTAGATCCCTACGATGTAACGGGGAACCTGATCCTGCGATCAGACCCGCTAAAGTCCTCAGCTAGTCTGAACGAAGACCTATAGATGTGAGGGAGGGATCCCTACAAGAACTAGGGACTGGGAGAAAGATGGACACCTCCTAGCAGAAATTGTAGCAGTAAAAAGACAAACAAACAACATAGAACATAGAGGTCAAAAGACCTAGCTAAACTGACTGAGAAAGGTAACAAGGCACCTGGCTAGCTTAAGAGTAGAAATACAATGAAGTCCAGCAAGGCCAGAAGGGCGGAGCAGGATTAAATAGGCAAAAAGGTCATGTGACCAGCAAAATAGAAAAAACCTAACAGGAGGGTTCTAACAGTTATAATACTGCTCCCTATATGCAAGAATATAACTACTATAATACTGCCCATATGTACAAGAATATAACTACTATAATACTGCCCCTATATACAAGAATATAACTACTATAATACTGCTCCCTATGTACAAGATGTTATGCACACGCCCGGGCTAAGCGGCGTGTGCGTGTGATTGGTAGTGATTCCACTGGACCGTGCCGGAGAGTGAATGCCTGGAGGGGCGTGACTAAGTATTCACCCGATCCGACCAGGGTCGCACGACGGCATACGACGCCAGTGCACCAAGGAGGGACCGAGCAGAGGGACCAGGTGCTACTCCAGGACAGACCCCGGACACGGCTGTTGACCCACACAGGGGAATACAGGAACAGGCTGGTAGGCTGGCACACAGACTGGTGGGTATAGGCAGGCACGACTGGTATGCAGGCAGGCGGGTATGCAGGCAGGGGGGTAAAGACAAGCACAGCTAGAGTGCAGACAGGGAGGCACTAGCAGGTAGAAACACAGGCGGGATAGGACCCAGTACACACCGGGACTCAGGAACAATACAGGCAGAGGGTTACAGGCAAGCACAGCTAGAGTGCAGACAAGGCTGAGCAGGGAGGACAGGGCTCTGTTCACACGGAACAGACAGGAAGGGAAAAGACAGAGCCAGATACTCACACAGTACTTGCAGAGACAACAAGCAGGAGTTAGGTACGAGTTCAGACTCTGCAGAAAAAGGAAGGGAACGGACATAGAGGCAAAACAGGTAAAGGACAGGAGAGAGTTCAGACTGGAACTGAGTGTACGGAGGAGACCGACACTGCAGAGGGATACAGGAGCGGGTCTGGGAATACGGCCCCCAGAGAGGCGGGACGAACAGGCAAGGAGCGTGTTCAGACAGGACAGACCAGACACAGGAGCGGGTCTAGGAAATCGGCCACTAAAAGGCGGAACGAACAGGCAAGGAGCGTGTTCAGACAGGACAGACCAGACACAGGAGCGGGTCTAGGAAATCGGCCACTAGAAGGCGAGAGGAACAGGCTAGGAGCGAGTACAGACAGGTCAGACAAGATACAGGAACGGGTCTAGGTAATCGGCCCCTAGAAGGCAGGAGGAACAGGCTAGGAGCGTGTTCAGACAGGACAGACAAGAGAACACAGAAAGGACTCAGTTCGGACACGGGAACTAATACCGCAAAGCAGGAGACATACAGGACTTAGTTCAGACACGGGAACTAATACCGCAAAGCAGGAGACATACAGGACACAGTTCAGACACGGGAGCTGATACCGCAAAGCAGGAGACATACAGGACTCAGTTCAGACACGGGAACTGATACAAAAAGCAGGAGACATACAGGACTCAGTTCAGACACGGGAACTGATACAAAAAGCAGGAGACATACAGGACTTAGTTCAGACACGGGAACTAATACCGCAAAGCAGGAGAAATACAGGACTCAGTTCAGACACGGGAACTAATACCGCAAAGCAGGAGACATACAGGACACAGTTCAGACAGGCCTGGAAATACAGCCTCCAGGAAAGGCAGACAAGGAAACAAGGACGGGACCTGGCACCTTCAGAGTGCAAGCACACACTGAAGGAAACACTTATGCTCAGGCAGGGATAGAAGGGAGCTGCTGAGCTATATACCAAGTGTCAGACAGCAATAGGCTGAGGACGCACAAGGGGTGTGACCCACAGCAGGTACAAAAAGCAGGAAGTGATCGGGCGCCGCCCTTAAGCAGCAGAGACAGACACAAACAGACAGCATGGAGGGAAGCCAGAGAGACACTCTGGACAGGAGATCAAGTGCGCTCTCTTGCACAGTGGGAGATGGACCACCATGCAAGGACGCCGCCAGGTATGTTACACAAGAATATAACTACTATTATACTGTCCCCTATGTACAAGAATATAACTACTATAATACTGCTCCCTATATGCAAGAATATAACTACTATAATACTGCTCCTATGTACAAGAATATAACTACTATAATACTGCTCCTATGTACAAGAATATAACTACTATAATACTGCTCCTATGTACAAGAATATAACTACTATAATACTGCTCCAATGTACAAGAATATAACTACTATAATACTGCTCCCTATATGCAAGAATATAACTACTATAATACTGCTCCTATGTACAAGAATATAACTACTATAATACTGCTCCTATGTACAAGAATATAACTACTATAATACTGCTCCAATGTACAAGAATATAACTACTATAATACTGCTCCCTATATGCAAGAATATAACTACTATAATACTGCCCATATGTACAAGAATATAACTACTATAATACTGCTCCTATGTACAAGAATATAACTACTATAATACTGCTCCCTATATGCAAGAATATAACTACTATAATACTGCCCATATGTACAAGAATATAACTACTATAATACTGCTCCCTATATGCAAGAATATAACTACTATAATACTGCTCCTATGTACAAGAATATAACCACTATAATACTGCCCCCTATGTACAAGAATATAACTACTATAATACTGCCCCCTATGTACAAGAATATAACTACTATAATACTGCCCCCTATATACAAGAATATAACTACTATAATACTGCTCCTATATACAAGAATATAACTACTATAATACTGCTCCCTATGTACAAGAATATAACTACTATAATACTGCCCCCTATGTACAAGAATATAACTACTATAATACTGCCCCTATGTACAAGAATATAACTACTATAATACTGCTCCTATGTACAAGAATATAACTACTATAATACTGCTCCCCATGTACAAGAATATAACTACTATAATACTGTCCCTATGTACAAGAATATAACTACTATAATACTGCTCCTATGTACAAGAATATAACTACTATAATACTGCTCCCTATGTACAAGAATATAACTACTATAATACTGCCGCTATGTACAAGAATATAACTACTATAATACTGCTCCTATGTACAAGAATATAACTACTATAATACTGCTCCTATGTACAAGAATATAACTACTATAATACTGCCACTATGTACAAGAATATAACTACTATAATACTGCTCCCTATGTACAAGAATATAACTACTATAATACTGCCGCTATGTACAAGAATATAACTACTATAATACTGCTCCTATGTACAAGAATATAACTACTATAATACTGCTCCTATGTACAAGAATATAACTACTATAATACTGCTCCCCATGTACAAGAATATAACTACTATAATACTGTCCCTATGTACAAGAATATAACTACTATAATACTGCTCCTATGTACAAGAATATAACTACTATAATACTGCTCCCTATGTACAAGAATATAACTACTATAATACTGCCGCTATGTACAAGAATATAACTACTATAATACTGCTCTTGGGTATGAGATAAATGTTGGCATTAGAATATCCTCCTATGTTCTTCACCTGTTCTACATTTCCTTTGGCCGTAACCTTTAATTTAATACTCAGAGGCTTTACTGACATCTTATTTTCCAGATTCGATCCTTTGTTCGTCAGATTCTGGAAGGTTTAGATTATTTGCACCATAAAAACATTCTGCATTTGGATATTAAGGTAATTTTCCTACTTATCTTGTGATGTCTAAATCCGTAGACAATGAAGGATCATAGTGGATCTGCAGCTCAAAAGTTGTCCTTGCCTATGATGGTCGGGTGTAATGTCCTAATTCATCACCGGATTAGATTATTGATATCAACAGAAATAATGTATATTAACATCATTAAATTCAGTGTGTCCAATTTACAGCCGGAGAACATTTTAATGGCCGACATGATCAATGATCAGATACGGATATGTGACTTTGGAAATGCTCAGGAGGTGAATGTTGGAGAACCGCAGTACTGCAAATATGGGACACCGGAATTTGTGGCACCTGAAATTGTGAACCAGATGCCAATCTCTCCAGTCACAGATATATGGTACTGACCTATACATAGAGCAATATAACTATCAGAATGATACCCCCTATGTACAAGACTGTTATTAGTATAGTA
This sequence comes from Phyllobates terribilis, assembly GCF_046119375.1. NCBI lineage: Eukaryota > Metazoa > Chordata > Amphibia > Anura > Dendrobatidae > Phyllobates > Phyllobates terribilis. Next base: position 170,316,162 of record NW_027362769.1, read on the forward strand.
CTGCCCCTATTTGCAAGAATATAACTATAATACTGCCCCTATGTACAAGAATATAACTACTATAATTCTACCCCAATGTACAAGAATATAACTACTATAATACTGCCCCCTATGTACAAGAATATAACTTCTATAATACTGCTCCTATGTACAAGAATATAACTTCTATAATACTGCCCCCTATGTACAAGAATATAACTACTATAATACTGCTCCTATGTACAAGAATATAACTACTATAATATTGCCCCTATGTACAAGAATATAACTACTATAATAGTGCTCCTATGTACAAGAATATAACTACTATAATACTGCCCCTATGTACAAGAATATACATACTATAATATTGCCCCTATGTACAAGAATATAACTACTATAATAGTGCTCCTATGTACAAGAATATAACTACTATAATACTGCCCATATGTACAAGAATATAACTACTATAATACTGCCCCTATGTACAAGAATATAACTACTATAATACTGCCACTATGTACATGAATATAACTACTATAATACTGCCCCTATGTACAAGAATATAACTTCTATAATACTGCCCCTATGTACATGAATATAACTACTATAATACTGCCCCTATGTACAAGAATATAACTTCTATAATACTGCTCCCTATGTACAAGAATATAACTACTATAATACTGCTGCTATGTCCAAGAATATAACTACTATAATACTGCCACTATGTACAAGAATATAACTATTATAATACTGCCCCTATGTACAAGAATATAACTACTATAATACTGCCACTATGTACATGAATATAACTACTATAATACTGCCCCTATGTACAAGAATATAACTTCTATAATACTGCTCCCTATGTACAAGAATATAACTACTATAATACTGCCCCTATGTACAAGAATATAACTACTATAATACTGCCCCTATGTACATGAATATAACTACTATAATACTGCCCCTATGTACAAGAATATAACTTCTATAATACTGCTCCCTATGTACAAGAATATAACTACTATAATACTGCTGCTATGTACAAGAATATAACTTCTGTAATACTGCTCCCTATGTACAAGAATATAACTTCTATAATACTGCCCCTATGTACAAGAATATAACTTCTATAATACTGCTCCCTATGTACAAGAATATAACTTCTATAATACTGCTCCCTATGTACAAGAATATAACTACTATAATACTGCTCCTATGTACAAGAATATAACTAATATAATACTGCTCCTATGTACAAGAATATAACTACTATAATACTGCTCCTATGTACAAGAATATAACTACTATAATACTGCTCCCTATATACAGGAATATAACTACTATAATACTGCCCATTTGTACAAGAATATAACTACTATAATACTGCTCTTATGTACAAGAATATAACTACTATAATACTGCTCCTATGTACAAGAATATAACTACTATAATACTGCCCATTTGTAAAATATTTCTCTCTCTTTATCTAATATTACCTTGTTCTTTTCTAGGCCAGTCGGAGTTCTGACATATTTATGGTGAGATTTTTAGTTCTTTTTGTTAGTTTTTAGCTTTCATTCTTACATGTTATCAGTGTATAAATGTAAGATTTGGATCTTTAATCTTTTAGTCTGCAGTAATTATACTTTGTTACTATATGGCGGATTACCATATGTTTTGTATAGATATACTGGTACATGTTACATATACTCTTTATATCATCTGTTTTGCTCCTTTGAAGTCTGACCGGAGCGTCCCCTTTTGTTGGGGAGAATGATTACACCACGCTGATGAACATACGCGGCTACACGGTGGCGTTTGAAGAGAAGATGTTTGCTGATCTTACACGGGAGGCTCGAGGATTCTTAATTAAGGTCCTCGGCAATGAGAAACTGTGAGTACGACTGGTGTCATTTCCAAAGTCCCTTTGTTTCTGGGGGAAGATCAGGTAGATTTCTGATTTGCAGCCGAGGTATAAAGTGATATCCGCCCGGTTACTTTATAATTACTTATAGCCACTTCCGAAAATGGAAGAATAGAAGGTGAGATTACACTCTGCAGACACAGGGTGGAAGGAGAAACTGGCACATGTGTATGTTAATAGCCCCTAATGAAAGCTGCCATGATAACCCCTCACTGGCAGCTGCAGTGCCTCTTAGAGATTCAGCCATGGTGTCCCAAATCATGATGTCCATGCTGCTCACCCAACAGTGCCAATCACTGTGCCCCAATAATAATTCAGTCCACTTTCCCAGAAACCAATCAGACACAGTCCCCCCCGTAATATTCCTGGAAAAAAGTGCCCCCAAGAGCAGCCAGACACAGTCAATGGAGACTTAATGGGACATTTGTGCTCATGGCGGATCTGCTATTGTGATTTGCTGGACAAGAGCAGCATAGTGTGGGGGCAGGTACGCTGCGCCACTAGCCCAAAATGGCACAACTGGTTGCCATTAGCAGACACCTCTTATACAAGGTGCAATATTGCTGATGTTCCCATTTGTTTGCATAGGAGGCTCAATGCCGAAGAAAGTCTGGAACATCCCTGGTTCAAGGTGAGCCGAGCTCCAAGTGCATTTCTTCTAAGGAGGAGGATGGGGTGGTAGTAATCTAATCAGCGAGCATAAGTAATTAGTGATAGTGCATTTAAAGGGAAATTGTACTAAAACTTGAAAATGTTTGTGGCCTTTAAAACGAGTGCTATAAGGGTAGGTAACTTAAAGGGGTTGTGCAGTATTAGAAAGACTTGGCGGTTTTCTTAAAGAAACAATAATGCCCTTGAAGCTTTTTATTTATTGACTTTTTTATTATTGTCTTCAGACTTTAGCCAAAGGCAAAAATATCAGCACAGACCATATCAAACTCTTCCAGTCTCGACGGAAGTGGCAGGTGAGTTTTGAAAAGTCTTAGCCATGCTGCCTTTGGTGCCGCACCGGCCTCACGGGGTAATATTGTGTTTGCTTTTTCCTACTCAGCGATCTTTAATCAGCTTCAAATCCAACATGGTGATGAGGTCTATCCCAGAGCTCCTACAAGACACAAGCAACCACTTGTCTATTGCCGTCCCCAGGCATCCCAAAGAGTCAACAAGCTTGTCATCTTCCTCCGACTCGGATGATCTTGAAGAGCTTCCATATGTCCCCATGCCACTTCAAGTACAGTTCTCCGGTTCTCGAATGTCCCTTAATGAAATCCCGACAGATGAGGAGCAGTCGTCTCAGTACCCTGAAGATGCCAGCACTCTAGACCTTGTGGAGAGAGAGGAAGAGACAGACGATAGTAAAATTGCAGAACCGGAAGTGCAAAATAGAGAGATGACCGAGTCACTGAGCAAACGTCCTAAAGCATCGCTAACAAGAAAGAAATCGACTGAAGCTGAAGCCGGCTCGTCTTCAGACGACGAAGCCTCGGAATCCCACAAGAAGAAGGAGCCACTAAGAAAACCTCTTAAAAAGGGGTCAAGTCTTGAATCTTCGGAAATCCCTGATGAACTGGTGGCAGCACGAAGAGGAGAATTGAGAAGGGGAAGCTCTGCAGACAGCGCTCTCTTACTCAATGTGTCTACTGAAGATGGGGAAGAAAGAGATACCTTTGATCGAGGTATGACCAAAGCTGCTTCCATGGAGCTACCAACACGAAACCGCAGCCCACTGAGGCGACGAAAGTTAGGGTCAGCTGACGAGGAGTATGCCCAGCGTCTGGAGTTAATGCGGCAACGGTTATTGAGGGGCAGTACTGCAGATAACAAGCTGAGTGGACTTAGAGGACCGCTGATGGAAACTCTCTCCTTCGATAAAAAACGAGCTGAACAGTTGTCCCCTCGCTCCCCACGTTCTGAGCACACTCAGTCTTCACCCATACCTACAATAAAATTAACACGCGCTGCTTCCAGTGAGGCAGCTCCTGGACGGGATTCATCAGAAGAAAGAGTCTTACGAAAAACCAGCTCTTTTTCCCATGGGGACACAGAACCCCTAGTTCTTCATCGTAGGTCTGGAGCACCCCTGGAAATTCCTCTTGCTCAATTAGAAGCACAGCGCCTGAAGGAGTCTCCATCTCTGTCCGCTCTGACTGACCAGTCACGTTTTGATTCCCGTCCCCAAACCCCTCGTGAGATTCCTCCCAAGTCTCTGACTCCTGAACCAACCACAGAAGATCTGGCCTTGGAAACTCAGAATGGGAAAGTTGATGAGAAGGACAAGTCACAAACCTTGAAACCAAAGTTTGATAAAAGTTCTAACGAGAACTTGGATATAATACTTCCCAAAGCCACTGCTTTGGTGGAGGACACAATACCCAAAATAGAAGCGCCAAGTATCCAGATTGAGCAGCCAACAATAAAGCCACCTGAAAATGAGACAGAAAATAACAAAAGCGATGTTTCTGTACAGCAGATATCACCAAAACCTGAAGAATCCACAGTAAAACCAGTGGAGGATTTGTCTCCTGCACAAGATAAAGTATCTTCAGACACAAAACCTTCACTGACACAAACCAAAACTCCCATACCAGTGGTTTCCTCTGTTTCTTCCATCCAAAAGAATGAAACTTTAATGACTGTCCAATCACCATTGTCAAGTCAGTCCAATGTAAAATTTCCTTTGTCAAAATCATCCATTGTCTCAACACCTGCACCGAGTCCAACTATTGTCCCATCCCCTCTACCAAGTTCAGGCACTGTGCAAATGTCTCCATCAAGTCTTCCATCTGCTCCAACTATGCCAAGACCAGTAAGCGTCCCATCTACATTGCCAAGTTCAGGTATGATCCCAACTTTTTCACCCAGTAAAGCAGTTTCCTCATCAACTTTGCCAAGGTCTCAAGGTGCTTCAAGTCTTATACCACGTGCACATGTTGCCCAGTCTACTTCATCATGCCCAGCAGAATCTACATCAACTTTGCTAAGACCTGGAGGAGTTCCTTCTACTTCACCAACCTATATGACAAAATCTGCCTCTGTGCCTTCATCTTTGTCTGTGCCAAGACAAGAGCCCATGCAAATGGCAATAAAGACACCTGATTCTCAACTTCCAGCAGCAGGTAAATCTGCCCTCAAACTCCAACCTGCAAATGCAGCGACCCCTAAATCATCACCTTATGCAGAAATGATGCAAACTCTCCAGTTTGGTACTTCAGAAGAAGAACCTCAAGAACAAAGCAAAAAGATTGAAATGCCACAGAATATTTCACCTTCCAAGGAAAAACTAAGCTCATCTATAACCGCTAACGTGGATCCAAAAGTAACTAAAGATGAATCGACGCAACCCCCAGCGTTTTCAAATCTTAAAGAGCCGCCAAAAGCTGCAAGCACAGAGGACGTCAACTATATTAGCAACATCGATTCCGAAGAAGTGTTTGAAGCTAAGTTTAAGAGGAATCGTGAGTCTTCTCTGACTCGAGGACTAAAGATGTTTACCAGGACTTGGTCAGAGGAGAAGAATTTATCAGCCGCACATGCATCTCGAGAAGAGGAAATGTACCGGCCCAGTCCTGTAGGTGTACCACTTGAGTTCCTAGTCCCGGAAGCTTTAGGACTAGATGATAGGTCAAGGTCTATGCAGGACCTGTCAAATGCAGAAAGGGATCCAAGCTTTATAAGAAGACTATCCCAACGTTTCAGGAAATCACCAACCACTGAGCGTAAGCAAACACCTTCTGAAGATATTGATGGAACCAATTCACTTGGAAGACGCCTTTCTTGGACTTTAGGAAGAGGAAGTTCCAAAGAAAGAAAAGACAATGAAAGCCTGAAATCAGAGAAAGGATCTATAGAAACAATCTCAGTGGACAAGGAGCAGAAGCCCAACGAATCTCCAGTGTTAGCAATGAGGAGGAAGATTGGAAACACCATGGAGCGTCTGTCCTCCAAACTTCGAAGCCAGTCAGAGGAAACAAGAGAAGTAGAGTCTACTGACAGAAACGAGGACAGACCGGAGAGAAGAACCCCACTAATGTCTCTGCTCAGGAGATCTAACTCTGAAGGGGAGAACTTACGAAAGTTAGAAATACCCCAGAACCAGCTTGCCTCTCAGTCTAGTTCATCGCGGTCTAAAGAATCCGTCAACTCAGGACTAAGCATCAAGTCAGAAATGGTGGAGAAAGGTGAGTGTCATGGAGCATGTACTATGTGTTGGATACCGCCATTATCCTAATATTAGGTACCTTGGCCCACATGTAACGATCTTTTTTTTGTTACCAGTGCTGCATATCTTTTGAAATGTGTTGCCTTTTATATTGGAGGTGTTGTGCTTTTGGTTTAGTTTTTTGTCTTTTTTTTTTGCTGAGGTGCAGATTTGACAGTCTTGCAACTTTTTCATAAATTTGGTGAAAAGGTAATCCACTCACAACTACATGCATTGGATGCATAAGATTAAGTGTTTTTCTTTTGTGGCAAATACCTAATCAATCAAGTGTTCAAAGTATACACCAATAAAGGGGTGATATATGTATGATCACTTTGGGTCCAACCACTGGGACCCTCACGGAATATATACACCTACACTCCATTCACGGTCTCTGAGACTAATGAAAGTACAGTGCTTGACTGTCTCCATCAGTCACTGGACCTTGTAGGGAGTGGAAATGTAGCACCCTGAGGATTCGGCTGCTACAGGAGTATTGCACCTCAACCCAGAGGTGTGATATTCCACTCCCGGGTAAGGATGGAGTGTGGAACTGAGCTCGGTAGGCTGCATGCACTACACACATCCCATTTCCGGGGAACAGGCCGACGGTACTCCCACTTAGAAATGTGCAGGTACGACCGAGTCTGTTCCTGGCTGGAGTGGGAGGGGGGTGGTACATCCCATGTAGTGTAGGGGCAGATAGGGGGAGCAGCCTGGGTAAAGATAGGAGCTCATTGGGTGCTGGTCACCTGAGCTCACACATAGAGGGTGTATATAAGGTGGGCACCAACTAAGATCAGGGTCAGATGCAGAGGATCAGATGCAGAGAGTCAGTCAGCTGCAGAGAACAAGTCAGGAGCAGAGGAGAGAAGAAAGACAAAGACCCAGAGTGAGAGAGGAGAAAAGAGAGAGACCCAGAGCACAGAAGAGAAGGACTCTGAGATCCCAACTCAAAGCACCGGGTGAAGAGTCGGCATCAGGGTACCGGAACCCAAGCTGGTGGGGGTAAAAACATTCCCCAGCCAGAGACCGGAGACCGTGGGCAGCGTCTGCCACGGTCACCCATCACATCCACCCCGAAGGCACACCACATGAAGGGTCAGGGAACCCAGGGCCAAGGGTGTCCCAACAGAAGGCCCGAGGGAGCTGGACCTAGGTGGATTACTGGTGGGGACGGCCAGAGAACGGGACAGAAAGAGAGCTCAGGGCCACGCTCCGGACTTGTTTGGGGGTTGGCTGGATCCAGGACCTGGTGGACGCAGCACGGCTCGGGTGGTCACTAGCAGCTGGAGTGACCAGTACAACATCTGCAGTAAGTAAACACCCTTAACTGCACAACCCGACTCTGTCTTCACTGCCGTCTGCACTACACCACCACAACCCCCATCCTCTGCGCCTGTCCCCTCTGAGGCTATACCCCTCCCGTTGGGGGTTATCCCACCAAGCTGCGCATCCACCATCAGCCTCAGCGGACCCTGCTGCAGCGGCGGCCACAGTGACCGCATCACAACGGGTGGCGTAGTCGACACAAAAGAACTCTTAATAACATCTGTAGGACTGCCACATAACACAGAGCTTGACGCCCTGGGCACGGGCCGGGTCACAGCCGCTCGGAGACTACAAACCCCCCCATCTGATCCGGTGCCGGGTATTCCCCTCAAAAAGGAATATGTCCCAGGGGGCGCGTCAGAAGCATGACTTTTAACGGAAAAATACCAGTCACAGCCAGTGCCGCCAACTTTTAGAGAAGTGAAAATAAGTAAAAAGATAGGGGCGCAATAGCGCTGTTATCCAACAACAACCACGTGGGTAAAAAGAAAATGTGCTCACCTTAATGAGTTGTGAAATGCACAACTCATGTAAGAATTAGTGACGAAGGGCTGCAGCCAGCACAGAATCCCTAGGGGTCTTGTAGGTAGTCTGTAGTAGGATGAAGTAGGTGCTGGTAAAAAATCCGCGCTCCTCCGTAGTGAAGAATTATGACGAGAGATTGTATAATTAAACAATCTTGTGGTTTATTGTTAAAAGCTACGATTACTACGCGTTTCGTGGACGTCCCGTCCACTTCCTCAGGTACATAGCTGATGTAGACCGATTTATCAAACGGTCTTATATACATAAAACTACACGTGGTGAAAAAAAAAAAGGAGAAAAGCCCGCTGTTATTCTTGGCGCCAAGACCAACCAACGGTTTACAGAGAGACAGTGAAATTATTTATAAATAGATTAAATAAAATTATTGGTCGACTAATTACACTCTTATGCAGATAAAATGAAAACCATAGAACAAATAATTAAAATGACCTCTGAAATGTAATGATCCAAATGTTTTAAAACATTTATATTAAAGCACATGGGATAAAACATTTGTAGTTGATCGAGGACCGCAGTGTATGCGATCCCAAAGTCCTAGCTATATTGTATCATGTGTGAAAGATCAGAGAGTCCAGACCGCTCTGCCAGACCTCACACCTCGTCGGCTGACAGGCAGAAAACCAAGAGCTGAAGGAATGGCAGAAGGTGCAAGCCTGCTACTGGTGTATTAGGTATGAGGTGTTTGTCAGTGAGGAAAGGGGGGGAAGGAGGGAGGACGGGCATGTAGAGATGACTGAGGACCGCAAGTGTGTAAACTCCTGAACGATTGGTATATTACAATGTATTGAAGATAAGATCTTCCAGATCACTGTGCTGGATCTCACACCTCGTCGGCTGACTGACAGAGGACAGGGAACTAAAGGAAGAGAAGAAAATGCAAACTAGTCTCCGTGGGACGTACTAGTCTGCTAAAGGTATATTATGTGTGTTATCAGTAGCAGTGTAAATAGAAGGGGGCAGGTTGTAGGAAAGAGTGGGGGAATGAGGAGATGGCTGTGTGACTGTAGAATGCTGAGATACTTAATTCTTATTATGTGCTGTGGCATATGTATATAGATGTTAGTGTAGAAGACCTCGGGAAATGCATGGAAGGAATTGGTATGCGAATTACAAGGCTAGAAATCTTGCTGTTCTGTTATCATCAATATATATAATATGTATGGCAGGAATAAGGACGATAACGAATTTTGTGTTGTAGGAATTGTGGGGTTTGAGCCATGTGTCAGAATACATTGGGAATAAAAAAGGGGGGTGGGGTGGACATATGATATATAATTGAATTAGAAATGTATATAATGGGTATATGTGATAACTGACCTCAAGACTCATATAAAAACCTCTATGATTTCATTTAGCCCTTGTGGCTTCAAAGTGTTGAGTTTATACATCCAATAAATTTCTTTACGATTCAGACATTGCACCCTATTAGGGGTGTCAGGCAAAACATGTTCAATAGGTAAGATCTTAAGATCCCTGTAATCCTGCTTGTGTTGCAGGACCATATGTCGGGACAGCCCATGTTTCATGAATCCTGTGGTTATATTATGTCTATGAGAATTGAGTCTATTATGTAGTGCCTGAGTCGTCCTGCCCACATATTGTTTAGGGCAACTACATTCAATAACGTATATCACATAATCTGTTTCACATGACATGGGATATGACATTTTGAAATTTTCACCAGTGGCCACCGAAGTGAAATTATCAGTGGAATGTATAATGGATTTACAACACATGCAGCTCTTCTTACCACATTTAGTAACTAAGTGTTTTTTTCCCTCTACCACAATATTTGGTTCCTGCCTACGTAATTTACTCGGAGCCAATATATTTCTTAATGTAGGTGCTCTCCTGAATATTATGGAGGGATTTCTTGGTAAGACCTGATTTAATAAACGGTCATTTTGAAGAATATGCCAATTTTTTTGAAGAATTTCTCTGATTTCCCTATGTTGTTGATTATATGTGGTGATGAATTTTAGTTCATGCTCAAAATTATCATTCTTTTTTTCGTGCTGGTTCCCTCAGTAATGAACTTTGATTATTTTTTTCCCTCACCTGTTTGAATGAATTGAATACCAAATCTTTGGGATATTTCTGCTGTATAAATCTCTGTTTCAGAACCTCTGATTGTTTGTCATAATCTATTTCAGTGGTACAGTTTCTACGGATTCTTTGGAATTGATTGTGCGGAATATTAGTAAGCCATTTTTTATAATGTCCACTGGAAAAATGGATGTAGCTATTGGTATCCACTGATTTAAAATAAGTTTTAGTGAAAATTCTGTCATCTTTTACATATAAAACAAGATCCAGAAAATTAATAGATTCTTCACCACTATCCTTATTAAAAGAAATACCCCAATTGTTATTGTTGAGAAAGCAGAAAAACGTAGTGGGGTCTATAATTTTCCTGTCAATGATGAAGATTAGGTCATCTATATATCTTCTATAAAAGATGATCCCCTTATTAAAAATCCCCTGGAAGATAAAAACTTGCTCAAACAATCCCATAAAAATGTTGGCGAAGGTCGGTGCTACTTTAGAGCCCATAGCCACTCCCTTAATCTGCTGGTAAGTTTTTTTCAGAAAATTAAAATAATTATTTTTCAAGATAAAAGTGAGCCCTGCTAAAATAAAGGATCTATGGTTGGAGGACAGGCGAGTATCTCTGGAAATGATGTATTCCACGCACAACAGACCAATATCTATGTCAATGTTAGTATATAGAGAAGATACATCCAGGCTTAAAAAGACATATGATTTTTCCCATCTGATGGTTTGCACTAATTTGATAAGGTGTGCAGAATCCTGGAGATAGCTTCTAAGGTTTCTAACGTGGGGTTGTAAAAGCACGTCCAAGTATTGAGCCAAATTGGATGTAAGGGAGCCTATCCCCGATATAATGGGTCTCCCAGGGGGGTTTCTGGAATCCTTGTGTATTTTAGGGAGATGATAAAAAAATGGCATGCATGGACTCTGAATAGTCAGGAATTTCCTTTCGTTATCATTTAAAATGTTCTCATCCCGTGCTTTGGAGATAAGTTTCTTATATGTGGGAATCATGTTTAAGAGTGGATTGGAAAAAACTTCTCTGTAATAATTATTGTCACTTAGTATCCTATGTGCTTCCTCCACATATACATTGTAGTCTTGGATGACTATTCCCCCCCCCTTATCTGCCGATCTAAGAACTATATTCTTATTCTTTCTTAGATTATTTAGTGCAGTAATTTCGTTACGGCTCAAGTTGTTATTTCTAGATGGCAGTGGTGCCGCAATTATTTCTTTGAGATCTTGCAGGGTAATGTCACAAAAAGTATCTATCTGGTGACTCTTACTTTCTATAGGATAGAAGTTTGATTTTTTTCTTAAGTCAACATGACATGCCCTATTAGATGTTGACTTAAGGAAAAAAATCAAACTTCTATCTAGAAATAACAACTTGAGCCGTAACGAAATTACTGCACTAAATAATCTAAGAAAGAATAAGAATATAGTTCTTAGATCGGCAGATAAGGGGGGGGGAATAGTCATCCAAGACTACAATGTATATGTGGAGGAAGCACATAGGATACTAAGTGACAATAATTATTACAGAGAAGTTTTTTCCAATCCACTCTTAAACATGATTCCCACATATAAGAAACTTATCTCCAAAGCACGGGATGAGAACATTTTAAATGATAACGAAAGGAAATTCCTGACTATTCAGAGTCCATGCATGCCATTTTTTTATCATCTCCCTAAAATACACAAGGATTCCAGAAACCCCCCTGGGAGACCCATTATATTGGGGATAGGCTCCCTTACATCCAATTTGGCTCAATACTTGGACGTGCTTTTACAACCCCACGTTAGAAACCTTAGAAGCTATCTCCAGGATTCTGCACACCTTATCAAATTAGTGCAAACCATCAGATGGGAAAAATCATATGTCTTTTTAAGCCTGGATGTATCTTCTCTATATACTAACATTGACATAGATATTGGTCTGTTGTGCGTGGAATACATCATTTCCAGAGATACTCGCCTGTCCTCCAACCATAGATCCTTTATTTTAGCAGGGCTCACTTTTATCTTGAAAAATAATTATTTTAATTTTCTGAAAAAAACTTACCAGCAGATTAAGGGAGTGGCTATGGGCTCTAAAGTAGCACCGACCTTCGCCAACATTTTTATGGGATTGTTTGAGCAAGTTTTTATCTTCCAGGGGATTTTTAATAAGGGGATCATCTTTTATAGAAGATATATAGATGACCTAATCTTCATCATTGACAGGAAAATTATAGACCCCACTACGTTTTTCTGCTTTCTCAACAATAACAATTGGGGTATTTCTTTTAATAAGGATAGTGGTGAAGAATCTATTAATTTTCTGGATCTTGTTTTATATGTAAAAGATGACAGAATTTTCACTAAAACTTATTTTAAATCAGTGGATACCAATAGCTACATCCATTTTTCCAGTGGACATTATAAAAAATGGCTTACTAATATTCCGCACAATCAATTCCAAAGAATCCGTAGAAACTGTACCACTGAAATAGATTATGACAAACAATCAGAGGTTCTGAAACAGAGATTTATACAGCAGAAATATCCCAAAGATTTGGTATTCAATTCATTCAAACAGGTGAGGGAAAAAAATAATCAAAGTTCATTACTGAGGGAACCAGCACGAAAAAAGAATGATAATTTTGAGCATGAACTAAAATTCATCACCACATATAATCAACAACATAGGGAAATCAGAGAAATTCTTCAAAAAAATTGGCATATTCTTCAAAATGACCGTTTATTAAATCAGGTCTTACCAAGAAATCCCTCCATAATATTCAGGAGAGCACCTACATTAAGAAATATATTGGCTCCGAGTAAATTACGTAGGCAGGAACCAAATATTGTGGTAGAGGGAAAAAAACACTTAGTTACTAAATGTGGTAAGAAGAGCTGCATGTGTTGTAAATCCATTATACATTCCACTGATAATTTCACTTCGGTGGCCACTGGTGAAAATTTCAAAATGTCATATCCCATGTCATGTGAAACAGATTATGTGATATACGTTATTGAATGTAGTTGCCCTAAACAATATGTGGGCAGGACGACTCAGGCACTACATAATAGACTCAATTCTCATAGACATAATATAACCACAGGATTCATGAAACATGGGCTGTCCCGACATATGGTCCTGCAACACAAGCAGGATTACAGGGATCTTAAGATCTTACCTATTGAACATGTTTTGCCTGACACCCCTAATAGGGTGCAATGTCTGAATCGTAAAGAAATTTATTGGATGTATAAACTCAACACTTTGAAGCCACAAGGGCTAAATGAAATCATAGAGGTTTTTATATGAGTCTTGAGGTCAGTTATCACATATACCCATTATATACATTTCTAATTCAATTATATATCATATGTCCACCCCACCCCCCTTTTTTATTCCCAATGTATTCTGACACATGGCTCAAACCCCACAATTCCTACAACACAAAATTCGTTATCGTCCTTATTCCTGCCATACATATTATATATATTGATGATAACAGAACAGCAAGATTTCTAGCCTTGTAATTCGCATACCAATTCCTTCCATGCATTTCCCGAGGTCTTCTACACTAACATCTATATACATATGCCACAGCACATAATAAGAATTAAGTATCTCAGCATTCTACAGTCACACAGCCATCTCCTCATTCCCCCACTCTTTCCTACAACCTGCCCCCTTCTATTTACACTGCTACTGATAACACACATAATATACCTTTAGCAGACTAGTACGTCCCACGGAGACTAGTTTGCATTTTCTTCTCTTCCTTTAGTTCCCTGTCCTCTGTCAGTCAGCCGACGAGGTGTGAGATCCAGCACAGTGATCTGGAAGATCTTATCTTCAATACATTGTAATATACCAATCGTTCAGGAGTTTACACACTTGCGGTCCTCAGTCATCTCTACATGCCCGTCCTCCCTCCTTCCCCCCCTTTCCTCACTGACAAACACCTCATACCTAATACACCAGTAGCAGGCTTGCACCTTCTGCCATTCCTTCAGCTCTTGGTTTTCTGCCTGTCAGCCGACGAGGTGTGAGGTCTGGCAGAGCGGTCTGGACTCTCTGATCTTTCACACATGATACAATATAGCTAGGACTTTGGGATCGCATACACTGCGGTCCTCGATCAACTACAAATGTTTTATCCCATGTGCTTTAATATAAATGTTTTAAAACATTTGGATCATTACATTTCAGAGGTCATTTTAATTATTTGTTCTATGGTTTTCATTTTATCTGCATAAGAGTGTAATTAGTCGACCAATAATTTTATTTAATCTATTTATAAATAATTTCACTGTCTCTCTGTAAACCGTTGGTTGGTCTTGGCGCCAAGAATAACAGCGGGCTTTTCTCCTTTTTTTTTTTCACCACGTGTAGTTTTATGTATATAAGACCGTTTGATAAATCGGTCTACATCAGCTATGTACCTGAGGAAGTGGACGGGACGTCCACGAAACGCGTAGTGTAGCACCCTGAGGATTCGGCTGCTACAGGGGTATTGCACCTCAACCCAGAGGTGTGATATTCCACTCCCGGGTAAGGAAGGAGTGTGGAACTGAGCTCAGATAGACTGCATGCACTACATACATCCCATTCCAGAGGAGCAGGCCGACGGCACTCCCACTTAGAAATGTGCAGGTGCGACCGAGCCTGTTCCTGGCTGGAGTGGGAGGGGGGAGGAACATCCCATGTAGTGTAGGGGCAGAAAGGGGGAGCAGTCTGGGTAGTGATAGGAGCTCATTGGGTGCTGGTCACCTGAGCTCACACATAGAGGGTGTATATAAGGTGGGCACCATCAAAGATCAGGGTCAGACGCAGAGAGGAAGTCAGATGCAGAGGACAAGCCTGCAGCAAGAGAGAGAAAGAAACAACAGCCCTGGAGAGAGAGTGGAGTGCAGAAAGACCCAGAGGGGGACAAAGAAGGGACCCAAGAACCCAAATAAGAACACCGGGTGAGGAGTCAGCAGAAGGGTACCGGAACCCAAGCTGGTGGGGGCAAAGACATTCCCCAGCCAGAGACCGGAGACCGTGGGCAGTGTCTGTCACGGTCACCCACTACATTCACCCTGAAGGCACACCACATGGAGGGTCAGGGAACCTTAGGCCAAAGGTTGCCCAACAGAAGGCCCGAGGGAGCTGGATTTAGGTGAATCACTGGTGGGGACGGCTGAAGAAAGGACAGAGGGAGAGCTCAGGGCCACGCTCCGGACTTGTTTGGGGGTTGGCTGGATCCAGGACCTGGTGGACGCAGCACGGCTCGGGAGGTCACTTGGAGCTAGAGTGACCAGGAACATCTGCAGTAAGTAAAGACCCTTAACTGCACAACCCGAGTCTGTCATCATTACCGGCTGCACCGCACCACCACAACCCCCATCCTCTGCGCCTGTCCCCTCTGAGGCTATACCCCTCCCGTTGGGGGTTATCCCACCAAGCTGTGCACCCACCATCAGCCTCAGCGGACCCTGCAGCAGCGGCGGCCACAGTGACCGCATCACAACGGGTGGCGTAGTCGACACAACGAACTTTAATAACATCAGTAAGGACTGCCACATAACACTGAGCTTGACGCCCTGGGCACGGGACCGGGTCACAGCCGCTCGGAGACTACAACCCCCCCATCTGATCCGGTGCCGGGTATTCCCCTCAAAAAGGAATATGTCCCAGGGGGCGCGTCAACTTTGGCGTAGTCGGCAGGATTACGTGCCCGCAACACCCGGGTACTGCGTGCCTGAAGAAAAGTGCAAGTTTACCTCAGAAAGAAGACTCCTGCCGGTTCCGGAGGGTCCACGCCATCGGACTCCATCACCAGTCGTTTCCCGCCGATTGTCCGCCATTTCCAGCTTGTTCCCGCCATCTGCAGAGTTTCCCGCCACTGGGAAGCGATTCCCGCCAAAACCGCAGATTTCCCGCCTTGGAAGAGCAGCGGACGCCATTATGGGCGTGCCAAAGGAGAGCAAGAGGCCACCTCCCATCGTGGGCCGGGACAGAAAATGGCGCCAAAAGTGGAAACCGCCCCCACCAACAGAGACTGTGATGCTGGAGGTGTCTGTCAGCGTGAAAGAACTCCCCCTGGAGCTGACAGTCACCGAGTTGCCCCGGGACCGCCCTCGAAGTAGGAGGAGACGAAAGAAAAGAGAAAAGATGGGTGTCGCTTGGAGCAGTCTAGAACGAGCGCACCCGGAGGCAAGGTGTCTAGAGCGAGAGCACCCGGAGTCGAGGAGAGAAAGAGTAGACCCGGGAATGGAGCGGCAGCAGAGCAGCACCGGCCCGCTGGCCAGGAGCCTGCTGGAGGAAGAAGGAGGAGAGCAGAGCAGCACCGACCCGATGGTCAGGAGCCTGCTGGAGTCAACAACCCCGCTAGGCTTAGCGGAGATCCTGGCGCAGCTTCCCCGAGACCGGGAGTGCGCGCGGAGTGCCCTGGAGGGCCTCGCGGGAAGGATGGCCCGAGTGCAGAGGGAGATCCTGGCGGAGTGGGGCCGGGAGATGGCCCAGCAAGCTGGAACCCGTCCACGGAGCCCGCTCCCTTGGAAGAAGACATCGACTGCCTCTGCGGATGACGCGGGAGGACCCAAGGCCGGAGACGGCGCAGAAGAGGGAGCGAGACGCATGGCAGCAGGTAAGGGGGACGCCTATACCCCATACCGGAAGACCGCTTACCTGCCCCAGCTCCCCGTCGCAGAGCCCGAAGGTCCCCCGGCCGTACCCGAGACCGCCATGACACCGCCACCGACTAGGCCCCGACCGGAAGCCGCCGTCGCGACCCCGGTGACGTCACGCGTCGTGACCCGGAGCGTGGCGAAGGAGGAGGAGCCTCCGGCCTGGTCGCAGGGCCTAGCGTTTCCGGGCGCCGCATCCCCAGCAGAGCCATCTACCTCCGCGGAGCCTCCGGCCTGGTCGCAAGGCCAGGTAGCCCAGGGCGCCGCCGTCCTAACAGTTCCATTTACCTTCCAGATGCCCCCGGCCTGGCCGCAAGGCCTGGGCAACCTGGGTGCCCCCACCATCGCGCCCGCACCCGCAACACCAAGGGTGCCATATCTGGGAGAGGACCCCTTCAGCCAGCTAACGTGGCCGGACGGGCGGCCTTTCATCTGGCCCAAAGAATTCTTGGAACTGGAGCGACAAAAGAAGTTGGGGCCCTTGTGTGAGCCCCTAATCCCGGCTCCGAAGCCCGTGACTCGGGTCTCGCCTCCACTCGAGGAAGCCCAGTTCGTGTGGGACCCCACGGGAGAAGATTTGATGGGGTTCACCGGAGAGACTCGGGCAGCTGCAGCAGAGCGTACCGAGTGTTACCGTCAACAGCTGGCAGAGTTTAAGAGAGAACGGGAGGAGAGACGGGTCAGAGAACAACAGGCCCAAATCCAGAGCGCGGAGCAGAAGAGCCGGACTAGGAGGAACCCCCGTGCAGCGCATTGTCCCCGCACCATCGGGACAGTGATAAAGTTCAACCCGCAGCATGGGTGGGGCTTTATTCGGGACCGTAACAACCGCGGTGACGTTTTTGTGACCCGCAGAGATGTCGAGTCCCACCTGCCGGAAGGTCACAAAGGCCGTGACCTCTACGTCGGAGACGCGGTCACTTTCACCCGGCACAAGTGTGCCAAAGGACCTTACGCCCTCCACGTACACCGCCTGACGGAGGAGGAGTTGCGGTGCGAGGAGGAGGAGTCAGAGGACCCGGACGGGTCTGAAGAAACATCATATCAAGAAAGAGCAGGAGGAAGACGCCGTTGAGTGCGGCAGAGCAGGAGCTGTAAATAGTTACCCAATCGGGGTATATAGAAACTGAAACTGTTGCTGCTAAAATAGTCCCCGTTGGGACCAGTGAACTGTTACCCGTTAACCCCTTCATCCTACAGGCTGAGGACTGTGAGCAGCCATTCCCTTTCCCCTCCTTACCTGGCCGAGGACTGAGAGCGGCCATATCCCCTGTATATAGTTGCGCGTCCTAAAGCGCCCCCTACCGGTTTTATATGAGAAACTGTTTTTCAAAAGACTGTCGCACTTTACCTGGTCACGAGTTGCACGGTGACCAGAGGAGGAAGAAAGAAAAAGACGACGAGAAAGTTTTATATATATATGTTTTATGTGTTTTACATGTTTATAAAAATTTGTATGTTTTGGTGTTTTATGTCTTGCAGCCCGAGGACGTGCTGTGATTTACCAGGGGGGAATGTAGCACCCTGAGGATTCGGCTGCTACAGGGGTATTGCACCTCAACCCAGAGGTGTGATATTCCACTCCCGGGTAAGGAAGGAGTGTGGAACTGAGCTCAGATAGACTGCATGCACTACATACATCCCATTCCAGAGGAGCAGGCCGACGGCACTCCCACTTAGAAATGTGCAGGTGCGACCGAGCCTGTTCCTGGCTGGAGTGGGAGGGGGGAGGAACATCCCATGTAGTGTAGGGGCAGAAAGGGGGAGCAGTCTGGGTAGTGATAGGAGCTCATTGGGTGCTGGTCACCTGAGCTCACACATAGAGGGTGTATATAAGGTGGGCACCATCAAAGATCAGGGTCAGACGCAGAGAGGAAGTCAGATGCAGAGGACAAGCCTGCAGCAAGAGAGAGAAAGAAACAACAGCCCTGGAGAGAGAGTGGAGTGCAGAAAGACCCAGAGGGGGACAAAGAAGGGACCCAAGAACCCAAATAAGAACACCGGGTGAGGAGTCAGCAGAAGGGTACCGGAACCCAAGCTGGTGGGGGCAAAGACATTCCCCAGCCAGAGACCGGAGACCGTGGGCAGTGTCTGTCACGGTCACCCACTACATTCACCCTGAAGGCACACCACATGGAGGGTCAGGGAACCTTAGGCCAAAGGTTGCCCAACAGAAGGCCCGAGGGAGCTGGATTTAGGTGAATCACTGGTGGGGACGGCTGAAGAAAGGACAGAGGGAGAGCTCAGGGCCACGCTCCGGACTTGTTTGGGGGTTGGCTGGATCCAGGACCTGGTGGACGCAGCACGGCTCGGGAGGTCACTTGGAGCTAGAGTGACCAGGAACATCTGCAGTAAGTAAAGACCCTTAACTGCACAACCCGAGTCTGTCATCATTACCGGCTGCACCGCACCACCACAACCCCCATCCTCTGCGCCTGTCCCCTCTGAGGCTATACCCCTCCCGTTGGGGGTTATCCCACCAAGCTGTGCACCCACCATCAGCCTCAGCGGACCCTGCAGCAGCGGCGGCCACAGTGACCGCATCACAACGGGTGGCGTAGTCGACACAACGAACTTTAATAACATCAGTAAGGACTGCCACATAACACTGAGCTTGACGCCCTGGGCACGGGACCGGGTCACAGCCGCTCGGAGACTACAACCCCCCCATCTGATCCGGTGCCGGGTATTCCCCTCAAAAAGGAATATGTCCCAGGGGGCGCGTCAGTAGTAATCGTAGCTTTTAACAATAAACCACAAGATTGTTTAATTATACAATCTCTCGTCATAATTCTTCACTACGGAGGAGCGCGGATTTTTTACCAGCACCTACTTTTAGAGAAGTGGGCAGAGCTTAGTCGCAAGGGGCCGTGGCTGAGCGCATCCGAAAAATCCATCATAATTTATGCCACAAAGTAAATTAACAAAATGGGGGGGATTCATCAAGGCTGGCAATTCTCTCACCAGTCTTGATGTGGGGGCGTTTTGAAACAGACACTCCTGATTTACTAAGAGGCTCATAATAGTGTGCGTTGCTGGAGTAAGATTTCAGGCGTAGCGAACGCTGCTGCCAGTCATGAATTTGATGAGCGGGGTTCATCACGCCCTGCCCCATCCTCGTTCAGCCCACTTTATCAGAACTGGGGTGAGAATGACGTAAAGACACCAAAAGTTGCATTCTTTGTGAAACCTCTCGTTTGCACTAAAAATGCAACTTTGATGAATTGTCCCCATTATTTTGGTGAATTGTGGGCCTGAAATGATTTTCGCAGGCCAGCCTCTTTGATTTCGCTAAAAATCCCACCAAAAAGTGGGAGCGCGGACCCTGATACATGTGGGAGATTGGTATACCAAATTATTTTTTTTTTACAATTTAAGTTCCAGAAGAAACATTGCATTTATGTAGTTGTGATTACTGGCCAACATTTCCTGGCATATTTTAATATATAGAAAACCTATCTGCCTACCATATAATACATGGTCCGCAAATCCCTATAATAAAAGCAAAACCAAAAAGATCTATTCTGGAGAAAGAGGTTGCAATGGGAGAGAGGAGAAACCTATCCCTCCGAAATAGGTGATAATAAAATCTATTGATAAATATTCTCCAAACAGACACATATAAGGGAAAATAGAGAAAATATTCTTTATTGGAAAAAATATAAATATCATAAAAAATTATAATCCATATATATATAAATAATAAAGTACAAAGTGAGGGCAGCAGGGGAGGGGGAGAGAAGACGGCTAAAGAGTAATGTAATAAGATGAATAATATAACAAAGAGACAAAATACATGACGAAGCCACTTCCGGGTGAAACGCGCGTCGAGGCTGCCTTGCACTCCCAGCATTCTCTCCCACGCTGACTTGGACTTTA
Source organism: Phyllobates terribilis (assembly GCF_046119375.1). Taxonomy (NCBI): domain Eukaryota; kingdom Metazoa; phylum Chordata; class Amphibia; order Anura; family Dendrobatidae; genus Phyllobates; species Phyllobates terribilis. The sequence goes on from NW_027362769.1 coordinate 170,336,753, forward strand.
CTGACATGACCCAAGGTAATGGAAGCTCCATGTCTGTTTCTATGACTCACTGACATGTATATCTTATTGCGCAATTATCATGATTACAGTCTATTTGACAGCGTATAACCATTCTGATATCTACCTGCATGTATTTTATATACAGGATTATTTGGTTTTATGCTAGACATGTTCTCAGCTTCCCCTAGAGGATTTGTAATCATTATTATTTGATATGGTCAGTATTGGGATTTATTATCCACTGGCAGCATATTTACACCAGTTATGTATTGAATGCTATCCTGGGGTGCTAGTCTCTTTGTTATATTATTCATCTTATTACATTACTCTTTAGCCGTCTTCTCTCCCCCTCCCCTGCTGTCCTCACTTTGTACTTTATTATTTATATATGGATTGTAATTTTTTATGATATTTATATTTTTTCCAATAAAGAATATTTTCTCTATTTTCCCTTATATGTGTCTGTTTGGAGAATATTTATCAATAGATTTTATTATCACCTATTTTGGAGGGATAGGTTTCTCCTCTCTCCCATTGCAACCTCTTTCTCCAGAATAGATCTTTTTGGTTTTGCTTATATTTTAATATATAGCATCTGTAGATTGGCGCCAGAAATTTGCACCTTTTTAATCAATCCCAGTAACTACGCTTTCTGCCCAGTAGAAAACCGCCACATAGTGATCTCATGGCCTTATTTACTAAAATGTTGATTCCAGGTTTTGATTTAAAGTTTTTAAACTTTTTAAAACTTTAAAAACTTTAACTCAAAACTCGACATCAATGTTTTAGTAAATAAGGCGATGAGATCACTATGTGGCGGTTTTCTACAGGGCAGATAGTGAAGTTACTGGGATGACAAGCTCTGCACTGCTACATCTCTAGGTGCGTTTATTTGTGACTCTTTGGAGCGTTTCCAGCTTTTTGGATAAGGGATCTGTAACATTTTGCCTGTTGGATGATCATTGCTGTAATCTGTCGCTTCTGCTTTCCAGATGACAGGAGATCCAGATGGGACCGCTGGGGTCTCTCACGTAGTAAGAAGGACAAGATGACATCCCAGCCTTGTATCCCTGCCAGCCTGATGAGTGAGGACGGCAGCATAGTAGGAAGGCAGTACATCCGCAATGAATCAGGTAGGAGATGTACACAGGCTTTTACATCATTGTTGTTAAAGTTTTAGTTTTTTTTTTACTTGAGATTTAACATTTTTTGTTCAGTCTAAATTCTTAAACAATAGGAAAAAAGAAACATAAAAAAAAATAATAAAGTGCAATTCAATCGCGAAAAGCGCTTGCAGCCACACGTTTCACCGGCAGTGACCTCTGTAGGGGTAATGTAGCATTACAAGCCAAATCCATGGCCGTCCTTCCCTCACAGCATTATAAACACCTAATTAATACATAAATTAGCATATAAGTGTATATTATTATATGTATTCATATGATAACGTTTCATTCAGGAGGAGCCCTTCCCCCACGGTCGCCTCTAGACAAGTGAGATCGTCTTAAAAAATAAATTCAGCCCTGTTGCCACTTTTGATGAAAAAAAAAACTCTATGGCAGAAGACTAACTAACGGTAACCTAACTAGTGGTCAACTGGTAGAAAAGGTCATCGTCACATCTGGGTATGAAAGTAGAAGAACGGACAAAACAGCATAGTCATAAGAAAATAAATGTTTATTTGAGCTGATACAAGCAGTAAGAGCCAATAACTCAGATTTAATCCCTCTTTAATACTCCTCTCCCTCCTCTCCTTCTCCCTCTCCTTCCACGCTGTCAGTGCCGACCTCTTCGTAATCCTTCTCCAGGGCCGCCATGTCCTCCCGAGCCTCAGAGAACTCCCCTTCCTCCATGCCCTCACCCACATACCAGTGCACGAAGGCACGCTTGGCGTACATCAGGTCAAACTTGTGGTCCAGGCGAGCCCAGGCCTCGGCAATGGCGGTGGTGTTACTCAGCATGCACACAGCGCGCTGCACCTTGGCCAGGTCTCCACCGGGAACCACAGTTGGTGGTTGGTAATTGATACCAACTTTGAACCCTGTTGGGCACCAGTCCACAAACTGGATGGTGCGCTTGGTCTTGATGGTGGCAATGGCAGCATTGACATCCTTAGGGACCACATCACCGCGGTATAGAAGGCAGCAGGCCATGTATTTGCCGTGTCTGGGGTCACATTTCACCATCTGGTTTGCCGGCTCAAAGCAAGCGTTTGTGATCTCAGCCACTGTGAGCTGCTCATGGTAAGCTTTCTCTGCAGAGATGACGGGGGCATAGGTGGCCAGGGGGAAGTGGATACGGGGGTAGGGCACCAGGTTGGTCTGGAACTCTGTCAAGTCCACATTCAGAGCACCATCAAACCTGAGAGAGGCTGTGATGGAGGACACGATCTGACCGATCAGACGGTTCAGGTTGGTGTAGGTCGGGCGCTCAATGTCAAGGTTCCTGCGGCAGATGTCATAGATGGCCTCATTGTCCACCATGAAGGCGCAGTCTGAGTGCTCCAGTGTGGTGTGAGTGGTGAGGATGGAGTTGTATGGCTCAACCACAGCGGTGGAGATCTGTGGAGCAGGGTAGATGGAGAACTCCAGCTTGGACTTCTTACCGTAGTCAACAGACAGACGTTCCATCAAGAGGGAGGTGAAGCCTGATCCAGTGCCACCACCGAAACTGTGGAAGATGAGGAAGCCCTGGAGACCTGTGCACTGATCCGCCTGATGGAGATGAGACACAAAAGAAAATTAGACTTTAATGTTACAGAAGACAGGATTAATAACTCCAACCCGATTGTCTCCTCTATGTCCTACCATCTCTACTGTTGGGTTGGGTTCAACATTGCAGAATACATGAACATTTCCATTAACTCACAAGCTTTCGAGTCCTGTCCAGCACCAGGTCAATGATCTCCTTGCCAATGGTATAATGGCCACGGGCGTAGTTATTGGCGGCGTCTTCCTTGCCAGTGATGAGCTGCTCAGGGTGGAACAGTTGTCTGTAGGTTCCGGTTCTCACCTCATCTGTAGGAGGGAAGCAATGGAGGTTTCTATGTGAGATTCAGAAAGTCCGCTCCTCTCATCTCCCCAGATCTTCACTATACTCACCGATCACAGTGGGCTCCAGGTCCACAAACACAGCACGGGGGACATGTTTACCAGCCCCCGTCTCACTGAAGAAGGTGTTGAAGGAATCGTCTCCTCCGCCGATGGTCTTGTCACTGGGCATCTGCCCGTCCGGCTGGATACCATGTTCCAGGCAGTACAACTCCCAGCAGGCATTGCCCATCTGGACTCCAGCCTGGCCAACGTGGATAGAGATACATTCCCTCTGTATGGGGTAGATGGGGGGGATATGATTAAGGTCAGACATAGAATAGACATAGAAGATGTATGTAACACGTCACAGATATCACACAGACCAGACTGATACATTGTAACAAGCAGTTTATATTGGAGAGAAGACACATAATACATGAGACAATCACACATAGGTCACATATATGGGGCATGAGATCAGACATGATACAGGAGACTGGACCGTTCCATATGATATTATATAGTCACATATATGATATATGAGATCGGACAGTCGCACATAAATTTTGGATCTATGAAGTTGGACCAATTAGTTTGTAATAGTTTAGATTGTCAGCATGACGTAGCAGATTAGATTGGATAGATGAGATTGTATAGATGATGTCGGCACTCACCATGGTGTCGGCTGTAGGTCTCCAAGCTCCGGTGAGTTATGTCTTCGGATGTGGAGGGTTTCTGTCCTCTCCCTGTTCTTCTCTCTATATATATAGGAGTCAGAGTCAGCAGAGTCCTTAGTAACATGAGGGCGGCGAGAGGAGCCGGGGGGAGCAGGTGACCCCCAGTCTCCAGGACACAAGAGCCCTGCCCTGTGTATAACACAACACAACCGTTACCAGGTACAATGCTGCCACAATGTCACCCCCAGGGCAGCAAGGAGAATGGAGGGAGGGAAACGTGCACAAAGCAGGGAGTAGCAGCACCAGAGCAGCGCAGGGGACACTTTGGTTTCTTTTGTGTTTCTAAACACACAGTTTACTGTGCTGTATCAATAATTTTCCCTTTATTCTGCAGTCACGGTGATTTCTGCATTACATAATGTGTAAAAAGATATTTATTTTATTCAGCATAAAATTAATGTTTTTCTTCATTGTCTTTTTTTTATAATTTTATTAAACTTTCTTTAACTTATATTTTTCATCCATCTAGGAGACTTTCACTCTCACGATACAATCAGACGGCCGTATTTTCTCTCATCCAAGAGAATCGGGCCGAGTATGCAAATGACTCTAAACAAACTCTACATGTCAGCGTGGCGTGATCCGAGTCTCTTGGATGAGGAGAAGATGGAAAACAAAATTTCTCCATCTTCTCCATTGTGTGAGTCCGTGGCAATCGCACCAACTCCGAGGTTTTCCACGCACCCATAGACTTGAATGAGTAACTGGTGTCCGATCCCAGCTTGCTGTGCATCAGCGCTGCCCTATATAACATGGGTTCCAGTGCTATCCGATAAAATACTGGAGAGCATTCGCTCGATGTACACGCTGGTGTGAACGAGCCGTTAGGGCAGAGATGTCAAACGCAAACACACAGAGGGCCAAAATGAAAAACTTGGACAAAGTCGCGGGCCCACCAGTATACAGTATAATGGGCCCCACATAATCCTCCATACAGTATAATGGCCCCACATAATCCTCCATACAGTATAATGGCCCCACATAGTCCACCATACAGTATAATGGGCCCCACATAGTCCTCCATACAGTATAATGGCCCCACATAGTCCTCCATACAGAGTAATGGCTCCATGTAACATACCTGGCGGCGTCCTTGCATAGTGGTCCATCTCCCACTGTGCAAGAGCGCGCACTTGATCTCCTGTCCAGAATGTCTCTCTGGCTTCCCTCCATGCTGTCTGTTTGTGTCTGTTTCTGCTGCTTAAGGGCGGCGCCCGATCACTTCCTGCTTTTTGTACCTGCTGTGGGTCACACCCCTTGTGCGTCCTCAGCCTATTGCTGTCTGTCACCTGGTATATAGCTCAGCTGCGCCCATCTATTCCTGCCTGAGCATAGTGTTTCTTTCAGTGTGTGCTTGCACTCTGAAGGTGCCAGGTCCTGTTCTGTGTTCTCTTTTCTGCCTATCCTGGAGGCTGTATTTCCAGGCCTGTCTGAACACGCTCCTAGCCTGTTCCTCCTGCCTTCTAGGGGCCGATTACCTAGACCTGTTCCTGTATCTTGTCTGACCTGTCTGAACACGCTCCTAGCCTGTTCCTCCCGCCTTCTAGGGGCCGATTACCTAGACCCGCTCCTGTATCTTGTCTGTCCTGTCTGAACACGCTCCTTGCCTGTTCGTCCTGCCTCTCTGGGGGCCGTATTCCCAGACCCGCTCCTGTATTTTGCTGCAGTGTCGGTCTCCTCCGTACACTCAGTTCCAGTCTGAACTCTCTCCTATCCTTTACCTGTTTTGCCTCTATGTCCGTTCCCTTCCTTTTTCTGCAGAGTCTGAACTCGTACCTAACTCCTGCTTGTTGTCTCTGTACTCCCGTTTGTGAGTTTGTGGTCCACTCGCTACTTCTCTGCAAGTACTCTGTGAGTATCTGGCTCTGCCTTTCCCTTCCTGTCTGTTCCGTGTGAACAGAGCCCTGTCCCCCCTGCTCAGCCTTGCCAGCTCTGACTCCTTTGCTCACCGCTCCGGCGGTTCTAGCCTGCTCTGACTCCTTTGCTCACCGCTCCGGCGGTTCTAGCCTGCTCTGACTCCTTTGCTCACCGCTCCGGCGGTTCTAGCCTGCTCTGACTCCTTTGCTCACCGCTCCGGCGGTTCTAGCCTGCTCTGACTCCTTTGCTCACCGCTCCGGCGGTTCTAGCCTGCTCTGACTCCTTTGCTCACCGCTCCGGCGGTTCTAGCCTGCTCTGACTCCTTTGCTCACCGCTCCGGCGGTTCTAGCCTGCTCTGACTCCTTTGCTCACCGCTCCGGCGGTTCTAGCCTGCTCTGACTCCTTTGCTCACCGCTCCGGCGGTTCTAGCCTGCTCTGACTCCTTTGCTCACCGCTCCGGCGGTTCTAGCCTGCTCTGACTCCTTTGCTCACCGCTCCGGCGGTTCTAGCCTGCTCTGACTCCTTTGCTCACCGCTCCGGCGGTTCTAGCCTGCTCTGACTCCTTTGCTCACCGCTCCGGCGGTTCTAGCCTGCTCTGACTCCTTTGCTCGCCGCTCCGGCGGTTCTAGCCTGCTCTGACTCCTTTGCTCACCGCTCCGGCGGTTCTAGCCTGCTCTGACTCCTTTGCTCACCGCTCCGGCGGTTCTAGCCTGCTCTGACCCTTTTGCTCACTGCTCCGGCAGTCTCGCTCCGCTCTTATCCTTTTGCTCACTGCTCCGGCAGTCTTGCTCCACTCTTGCTCACCGCTCCAGGCGGTCTCGTCCTGCTTTACTCTTGCTCACTGCTCCGGCAGTCTCGCTCAGCTCTGATCCTTTGCTCACCGCTCCAGGCGGCCTTGTCCTGCCCTGTTCTCGCTCACCTCTCTGGGCGGCCTCACTCTGCTGTGTTTGTCCGCCACATCTGTGGTTCTGTTCCTGAGTCTCAGTGTGTACTGGGTCCTATCCCGCCAGTGTCCCTACCTGCTAGTGCCTCCCTGTCTGCACTCTAGCTGTGCTTGCCTGTACCCCTCTGCCTGTATTGTTCCTGAGTCCCAGTGTGTACTGGGTCCTATCCCGCCTGTGTTCCTACCTGCTAGTGCCTCCCTGTCTGCACTCTAGCTGTGCTTGCCTGTACCCCCCGGCCTGCATACCCGCCTGCCTGCAGACCAGTCGTGCCTGCCTATACCCACCAGTCTGTGTGCCAGCCTACCAGTCTGTTCCTGTATTCCCCTGTGTGGGTCAACAGCCGTGTCCGGGGTCTGTCCTGGAGTAGCACCTGGTCCCTCTGCTCGGTTCCTCCTTGGTGCACTGGCGTCGTATGCCGTCGTGCGACCCTGGTCGGATCGGGTGAATACCTAGTTACGCCCCTCCAGGCATTCACTCTCCGGCACGGTCCAGTGGAATCACTACAATCACACGCACACGCCGCTCAGCCCGGGCGTGTGCATTACACTCCACATACACCTCCATACAGTATAATGGCCCCACATAGTCCTCCATACAGTATAATGGGCCCCACATAGTCCTCCATACAGTATAATGGGCCCCACATAGTCCTCCATACAGTATAATGGGCCCCACATAGTCCTCCATACAGAATAATGGGCCCCACATAGTCCTCCATACAGAATAATGGGCCCCACATAGTCCTCCATACAGTATAATGGCTCCACATAGTCCTCCATACACTATAATGGCTCCATATAGTCCTTCATACAGAATAATGGGCCCACATAGTCCTCCATACAGCATAATGGGCCCCACATAGTCCTCCATACAGTATAATGGGCCCCACATAGTCCTCCATACAGTATAATGGGCCCCACATAGTCCTCGATACAGTATAATGGGCCCCACATAGTCCTCCATACAGTATAATGGCCCCACATAGTCCTCCATACAGTATAATGGCCCCACATAGTCCTCCATACAGAGTAATGGCTCCACATAGACCTCCATACAGTATAATGGCCCCACATAGTCCTCCATACAGTATAATGGCTCCACATAGTGCTCCATACAGAATAATGGCCCCACATAGTCCTCCATACAGTATAATGGGTCCCACATAGTCCTCCATACAGTATAATGGCTCCACATAGTCCTCCATACACTATAATGGCTCCACATAGTCCTCCATACAGAATAATGGGCCCACATAGTCCTCCATACAGCATAATGGGCCCCACATAGTCCTCCATACAGTATAATGGGCCCCACATAGTCCTCGATACAGTATAATGGGCCCCACATAGTCCTCCAAACAGAATAATGGCCCACATAGTCCTCCATACAGAATAATGGCCCACATAGTCCTCCATACAGAATAATGGCCCCACATAGTCCTCCATACAGTATAATGGACCACACATAGTCTTCCATACAGTATAATGGGCCCCACATAGTCCTCCATACAGAGTAATGGGCCCCACATAGTCCTCCATACAGTATAATGGCCCCACATAGTCCTCCATACAGTTTAATGGCCCCACATAGTCCTCCATACAGAATAATGGGCCCCACATAGTCCTCCATACAGCATAATGGCCCCACATAGTCCTCCATACAGTATAATGGCTCCACATAGTCCTCCATACAGAATAATGGGGCCCACATAGTCTTCCATACAGTATAATGGGCCCCACATAGTCTTCCATACAGTATAATGGCCCCACATAGTCCTCCATACAGTATGATGGCCCCACATAGTCCTCCATACAGTATAATGGCTCCACATAGTCCTCCATACAGCATAATGGCCCCACATAGTCCTCCATACAGTATAATGGGCCCCACATAGTCCTCCATACAGTATAATGGCCCCACATAGTCCTCCATACAGTATAATGGGCCCCACATAGTCCTCCATACAGTATAATGGCTCCACCTAGTCCTCCATACAGTATAATGGCCCCACCTAGTCCTCCAAACAGTATAATGGCCCCACATAGTCCTCCAAACAGTATAATGGCCCCACATAGTGCTCCATACAGTATAATGGCCCCACATAGTCCTCCAAACAGTATAATGGCTCCACATAATCCTCCATACAGTATAAAGGGCTCCACATAGTTCTCCATACAGAATAATGGCCCCACATAGTGCTCCATACAGTATAATGGGCCCACATATTCCTCCATACAGTATAATGGGCCCCACATAGTCCTCTATACAGTATAATGGGCCCCACATAGTCGTCCATACAGTATAATGGCCCCACATAGTCCTCCATACAGTATAATGGCTCCACATAGTCCTCCATACAGTATAATGGCTCTACATAATCCTCCATACAGTATAATGGCCCCACATAGTCCTCCATACAGAATAATTGCCCCACATAGTGCTCCATACAGTATAATGGGCCTTACATAGTCCTCCATACAGTATAGTGGCCCCACATAGTCCTCCATACAGTATAATTGGCCCCACATAGTCCTCCATACAGTATAATGGCCCCACATAGTCCTCCATACAGTATAATTACCCCACATAGTCCTCCATACAGTGTAATGGCTCCACATAGTCCTCCATACAGTATAATGGCCCCACATGGTCCTCCATACAGTATAATGGCCCCACATAGTCTTCCATACAGTATAATGGCCCCACATAGTCCTCCATACAGCATAATGGCACCACATAGTCCTCCATACAGTATAATGCGCCCCACATAGTCCTCCATACAGTATAATGCGCCCCACATAGTCCTCCATACAGTATAATGCGCCCCACATAGTCCTCCATACAGTATAATGGCTCCACATAGTCCTCCATACAGTATAATGCGCCCCACATAGTCCTCCATACAGTATAATGGGCCCCACATAGCGGTGGTGATTCTGGTGTTGTAGGCCAAATAAACCACCTTGCGGGCCAGAGTTTGACAAGTATTCCTTAGAGTAACTCTTCCAGTGTCATAATAAGTTGTCATCTTTCTGTATTACAATACATTAATTCCTAGCAGGAAAAATAATCTTCCCTCATGTAACAATTGCTTACGTAGCTACTGAGAGTCAAGAAATTCCCCAAATTTATTAAGAACATATATTATTCCTTTGCTACTAAATCCATATGTAACCAAGGTGAGCGCTGAGGTGGGATAAAGGAAGGAAAGCCTACATGTCTGCCCTCGATCGTTGTGCCACATGCACCATTATCAGAAATGTAACTCAGTTTGAGCCATTTTTGTCACCATGTAAAATGACGTATTTCAGGACACTAATAATAACTCTCCTCAGTGACTTTGCAGTGTCACATATCACCACACTGAGGACGGTATATTATATCTCAGCCTGAATTTTAGATCGATTTTGCATAATTTTGACCCCCCAACGCAGGACCCAGGAGTCAAAACACAAGAACAGGGTGGAGGGAGGCTGAGATGGAAACCCTGGGATCGGGAAAAGTGGGAGCAAATCGTTAAGGTTTATAGATTAAATTGTGGTGTAAATTATGCAGAAGTGGCGCGTGTGGCCGACACGGTTTATGTAAACACGTCAAGCGCGTGATTACGCGGACATATGGCGCACACCATTAATACACCTGGATCATTTAACGACTGCTCGTAGACTTCACACCTTCTCTAGACACTTTTCTAAACTTTGGAGACTTTAACACCATCTGGTGAAGCAGAATCCATATCTAATGTTGGCAGCCATGAGCCTAACTTCTAACAAGTCTGGCAAGTTCTTCCTAGTCTATCATGCCACGTGCACCATTTTCATACATTTGGTGCCATTTCTAACGCTTTTTTCCATCCTGTAACATGAGACAAAGAAACAAGACAAACCTCCATTCTTGGTTCCTTATTTCCCTCTCACCCTCCCGCCACTCTGCTCTTGTGTTTAGTCTCTTGGCTCCTGCCCAGAGGGTCACATTATACAAAGAGCAGGTCTGAGCTCTATTATATAGCGGCCCGGGGTGATGATACTCAACGCTGCAGAGTAATGTATCATTTAAATAATAAAATTATTATTTAAATAAAGTAAAAGCATCATTTTCATCATTTTACACGGTGACAAAAACTGCCGCAAACTGAGACCAATGTATCACAATGCTGCATGTGCCACCACAATATGTATTTTATGCCAAAATAAAAGTGCATTTAATGCATTTTATGACTTTTTTAGAAACTTTTCTTAACTTATGATCAAGACCTACAAATTCCGCACACACATAAATTTGGCGCACGTTGTGTTCTTCACTTTTTTTGGAGCATTTTCTACCATAATTCATTTTCTTTATTAATCTTTCCTGGTTTCTTATGATCTATAAATGTCAAAAAAAAATGGCGGGTTTTATAAATGGCACCCTTGGACTTGTCTTCCTTTCATGATTGGCATGCATATACTCCAATGTTATGTATGAAAAAAAACACACATACCTCTGATAACTTTTGCACACTCCTTTTCCGCGCTTTTAAAACTTGCAAACTTTTGCAGAACTTTTTCCAGGTGCGGTAATGGTGGGACTGACTGCTGCGCTGTTCCCACCCCATGTGAATATACTGTCCGGGGATGTTTCCACTCACTGACAGCATGCGGAGATCTTCAGAGGATTGAGAATATGAAGTCTAATAGAAAATTGCCAAACTTTTTATTTTATATTGATTAACCTTAATTCACGTGAAATATAACTAAACAGATTTGTCATTCAGGAATCTGGAAAAGCTGGGTGACATGGGGGAAATAATAATGGCGGCGATATTATTTGTCACTCACTTCCGCAGAAACAAGATGGCTCAAGGACTTGTTGCCTGTTTTGCTTTGGCTGTACGCACTTTTTTATAGCATTGTTTCCTTTTCTGTAGATTTCCCACCAGTCTTCCATATAAAGCTGAAGGATATTGTAATACTGGAGGGCGATTCTGTGTCATTATCTTGTCTTCCTGCCGGCAGCCCCGCACCCCGGATTCTATGGAAGAAAGGTAATTATGATGCACCTTTGCTTTTGAACTGTCCAAAGTGAGTATCTGCCTTAGTTGCCTGGTCCGACTCTCTGTGATTTAATTAATTTCAGCATTTAAATTTCCTTATACATCTTTAGTATTTGTAGCTTCAGGTTTCTGATACCAAGCTCCAAATCCACTGCATAGATGTTGAGTAACATGATAAAATGCTGACTTCCTACAGCCACCACCAGGGGGAGCTCAGGAGCTTACTGCATTCAGTTCACACCTAAAACTCAGTAATAACACCGGATGCATTGAGCTCCCTCTAGTGGTGGCTGCAGGTAAGCACATCTTTATCATGTAGTTTCACAACTGTGCAGAGAAGGAACTCTGTATCAGAAAAATTAAGTTGTGGTCACTATAAAGATTTATCAGCACAGAATTTTGCATCTATTTGGATAAAACAAAATGGTAGGCATTCACACGTCCGTAAAAGTTAAAAAAAAAAAAAAAAAAATCTGCATCTTTTTGTGAGCGGCCATATTTAGTGGTAATGATATGTCTGACATTTGCTCCGCAGGCCATATCTTATTCTAGGGTTGAGAACCTTCCTGCATTATTAATATCCCATCCTCGGCCTCTATATACTGTGTGGTGCAATCATGTGGAGCGAAGCATGGATGTTTGTAATAAAACAGATAGCCTTAGCTCAGCTATAAAGTGCCAACGTAGCAGAGCTGATCTGGTGAATATAGCAGAGCAGGTCAGCACGCTGGATTATTTTATCACGATGCAAAGTACTTCAATGACACATTCAGCTCTGCTACATCTATGCTCATTACCTTTCCATTATGTGGGACTGTCGGCACCGTGGAAATCCCCGCTGTCCTCCCATATACCATGCTTATACAGATTGTCGTTCTCTTCTCAGATAAAGTGGTCATAGAATCCAGAGGACAGGTCAACATAAAATCAAATCCAGATGGACGCCAGGTTCTTACTGTCACAAGGGCCGGCCAGAAAGAAGCCGGGCTGTATGAGTGCGTGGCCGCCAATGCCCTGGGCAATGCCACCAGCTCCTGCTCCTTAGCAGTGGCACGTATGTATACTACTTACGTTTCTTTAATATTATTGAACAAGTTTGAGAACTTATATTAATTTGGGAATATTAAATGTGACTGTAGTCGGCGACCAGTAGGGGGAGCTCACTGAATATGGATTTAAATGGCTAGTGCAAAGCTAGAAGATGGCATCACTTTATAATCCACTGGTGCCCCACTAAACCTGAAACTAAAGAGGCCGTAGGACATAATCATCATTATTCCCTGCACTGCTGCACTCCCTGTGCATGGAACAGATATTTATCTTGTAAAGAACTGTTCTGCAGTTTCCATACACAATGGCTAGAAGAGACAGTGAAAGGGCCACAATGCTGAATTAGTGTAGTACTCCCATCATTCTCAGAATCGCAGAAGTCAGACCCCCAGTTTTCATAGCATAACCTTCTTTTCATAAAATGAGAAAGCACCTTTAATGGAAGCTGTATAAATCTGTATGTAGTGAGCTCCCTCTAGTGGTGATTGTATAATCTGTATGTAGTGAGCTCCCCCTAGTGGTGGTTGTATAATCTGTATGTAGTAAGCTCCCCCTAGTGGTGGTTGTATAAATGTGTATGTAGTAAGCTCCTCCAAGTGGTGGCTGTATAAATCTGTATGTAGTGAGCTCCCCCTAGTGGTGGCTGTATAAATCTGTATGTAGTGAGCTCCCTCTAGTGGTGGCTGTATAAATCTGTATATAGTGAGCTCCCTCTAGTGGTGGCTGTATAAATCTGTATGTAGTGAGCTCCCCCTAGTGGTGACTGTATAAATCTGTATGTAGTGAGCTCCCCCTAGTGGTGGCTGTATAAATCTGTATGTAGTGAGCTCCCTCTAGTGGTGGCTGTATAAATCTGTATATAGTGAGCTCCCTCTAGTGGTGGCTGTATAAATCTGTATATAGTGAGCTCCCTCTAGTGGTGGCTGTATAAATCTGTATGTAGTGAGCTCCCTCTAGTGGTGACTGTATAAATCTGTATGTAGTGAGCTCCCTCTAGTGGTGACTGTATAAATCTGTATGTAGTGAGCTCCCTCTAGTGGTGGCTGTATAATCTGTATGTAGTGAGCTCCTCCTAGTGGTGGCTGTATAAATCTGTATGTAGTGAGCTCCCCCTAGTGGTGCCTGTATAAATCTGTATGTAGTGAGCTCCCCCTAGTGGTGCCTGTATAAATCTGTATGTAGTGAGCTCCCCCTAGTGGTGGCTGTATAAATCTGTATGTACTGAGCTCCCTCTAGTGGTGGCTGTATAAATCTGTATGTAGTGAGCTCCCTCTAGTGGTGGCTGTATAAATCTGTATGTAATGAGCTCCCCCTAGTAGTGGCTGTATAAATCTGTATGTATTGAGCTCCTCCTAGTGGTGGCTGTATACATCTGTATGTAGTGAGCTCCCCCTAGTGGTGGCTGTATAAATCTGTATGTAGTGAGCTCCCCCTAGTGGAGGCTGTATAAATCTGTATGTAGTGAGCCCCCCCTACTAGTGGCTGTATAAATCTGTATGTAGTGAGCTCCCTCTAGTGATGGCTGTATAAATCTGTATGTATTGAGCTCCATCTAATGGTGGCTGTATAAATCTGTATGTAGTGAGCTCCCCCTAGTGGTGGCTGTATAAATCTGTATGTAGTGAGCTCCCTCTAATGGTGACTGTATAAATCTGTATGTAGTGAGCTCCCCCTAGTGGTGGCTATATAAATCTGTATGTAGTGAGCTCCCCCTAGTGGTGGCTGTATAAATCTGTATGTAGTGAGCTCCCCCTAGTGGTGGCTGTACAAATCTGTATGTAGTGAGCTCCCCCTAGTGGTGGCTGTATAAATCTGTATGTAGTGAGCTCCTCCTAGTGGTGGCTGTATAAATCTGTATGTAGTGAGCTCCCCCTAGTGGTGGCTGTATAAATCTGTATGTAGTGAGCTCCCCCTAGTGATGGCTGTATAAATCTGTATGTAGTGAGCTCCCCCTAGTGGTGGCTGTATAAATCTGTATGTATTGAGCTCCCCCTAGTAGTGGTTGTATAAATCTGTATGTAGTGAGCTCCCTCTAGTGGTGGCTGTATAAATCTGTATGTAGTGAGCTCCTCCTAATGGTGGTTGTATAAATCTGTATGTATTGAGCTCCCTCTAGTGGTGGCTGTATAAATCTGTATGTAGTGAGCTCCCCCTAGTGGTGGCTGTATAAATCTGTATGTATTGAGCTCCCCCTAGTAGTGGCTGTATACATCTGTATGTATTGAGCTCCCTCTAGTGGTGGCTGTATAAATCTGTATGTAGTGAGCTCCCTCTAGTGGTGGCTGTATAAATCTGTATGTAGTGAGCTCCCACTAGTGGTGGCTGTATAAATTTGTATGTAGTGAGCTTCCCCTAGTGGTGGCTGTATAAATCTGTATGTAGTAAGCTCCTCCTAGTGGTGGCTGTATAAATCTGTATGTAGTGAGCTCCTCCTAGTGGTGGCTGTATAAATCTGTATGTAGTGAGCTCCTCCTAGTGGTGGCTGTATAAATCTGTATATAGTGAGCTCCCTCTAGTGGTGGCGGTATAAATCTGTATGTAGTGAGCTCCCTCTAGTGGTGGCTGTATAAATCTGTATGTATTGAGCTCCCCCTAGTGGTGGCTGTATAAATCTGTATGTATTGAGCTCCCCCTAGTAGTGGCTGTATAAATCTGTATGTATTGAGCTCCCCCTAGTGGTGGCTGTATAAATCTGTATGTAGTGAGCTCCCTCTAGTGGTGGCTGTATAAATCTGTATGTAGTGAGCCCCCCCTACTAGTGGCTGTATAAATCTGTATGTATTGAGCTCCCTCTAGTGGTGGCTGTATAAATCTGTATGTATTGAGCTCCCTCTAGTGGTGGCTGTATAAATCTGTATGTATTGAGCTCCCCCTAGTAGTGGCTGTATAAATCTGTATGTATTGAGCTCCCCCTAGTGGTGGCTGTATAAATCTGTATGCATTGAGCTCCCCCTAGTGGTGGCTGTATAAATCTGTATGTAGTGAGCCCCCCCTACTAGTGGCTGTATAAATCTGTATGTAGTGAGCTCCCCCTAGTAGTGCCTGTATAAATCTGTATGTAGTGAGCTCCCCCTAGTGGTGCCTGTATAAATCTGTATGTAGTGAGCTCCCCCTAGTGGTGGCTGTATAAATCTGTATGTACTGAGCTCCCTCTAGTGGTGGCTGTATAAATCTGTATGTAGTGAGCTCCCTCTAGTGGTGGCTGTATAAATCTGTATGTAATGAGCTCCCCCTAGTAGTGGCTGTATAAATCTGTATGTATTGAGCTCCTCCTAGTGGTGGCTATATACATCTGTATGTAGTGAGCTCCCCCTAGTGGTGGCTGTATAAATCTGTATGTAGTGAGCTCCCCCTAGTGGTGGCTGTATAAATCTGTATGTAGTGAGCCCCCCCCTAGTGGTGGCTATATACATCTGTATGTAGTGAGCTCCCCCTAGTGGTGGCTATATACATCTGTATGTAGTGAGCTCCCCCTAGTGGTGGCTATATACATCTGTATGTAGTGAGCTCCCCCTAGTGGTGGCTGTATAAATCTGTATGTAGTGAGCTCCCCCTAGTGGTGGCTATATACATCTGTATGTAGTGAGCTCCCCCTAGTGGTGGCTATATACATCTGTATGTAGTGAGCTCCCCCTAGTGGTGGCTGTATAAATCTGTATGTAGTGAGCTCCCCCTAGTGGTGGCTATATAAATCTGTATGTAGTGAGCTCCTCCTAATGGTGGCTGTATAAATCTGTATGTATTGAGCTCCCTCTAGTGGTGGCTGTATAAATCTGTATGTAGTGAGCTCCCCCTAGTGGTGGCTGTATAAATCTGTATGTAGTGAGCTCCCTCTAGTGGTGGCTGTATAAATCTGTATGTAGTGAGCTCCCACTAGTGGTGGCTGTATAAATTTGTATGTAGTGAGCTTCCCCTAGTGGTGGCTGTATAAATCTGTATGTAGTAATCTCCTCCTAGTGGTGGCTGTATAAATCTGTATGTAGTGAGCTCCCCCTAGTGGTGGCTGTATAAATCTGTATGTATTGAGCTCCCCCTAGTAGTGGTTGTATAAATCTGTATGTAGTGAGCTCCCTCTAGTGGTGGCTGTATAAATCTGTATGTAGTGAGCTCCTCCTAATGGTGGCTGTATAAATCTGTATGTATTGAGCTCCCTCTAGTGGTGGCTGTATAAATCTGTATGTAGTGAGCTCCCCCTAGTGGTGGCTGTATAAATCTGTATGTATTGAGCTCCCCCTAGTAGTGGCTGTATACATCTGTATGTATTGAGCTCCCTCTAGTGGTGGCTGTATAAATCTGTATGTAGTGAGCTCCCTCTAGTGGTGGCTGTATAAATCTGTATGTAGTGAGCTCCCACTAGTGGTGGCTGTATAAATTTGTATCTAGTGAGCTTCCCCTAGTGGTGGCTGTATAAATCTGTATGTAGTAAGCTCCTCCTAGTGGTGGCTGTATAAATCTGTATGTAGTGAGCTCCTCCTAGTGGTGGCTGTATAAATCTGTATGTAGTGAGCTCCCTCTAGTGGTGGCGGTATAAATCTGTATGTAGTGAGCTCCCTCTAGTGGTGGCTGTATAAATCTGTATGTATTGAGCTCCCCCTAGTGGTGGCTGTATACATCTGTATGTATTGAGCTCCCCCTAGTAGTGGCTGTATAAATCTGTATGTATTGAGCTCCCCCTAGTGGTGGCTGTATAAATCTGTATGTAGTGAGCTCCCTCTAGTGGTGGCTGTATAAATCTGTATGTAGTGAGCCCCCCCTACTAGTGGCTGTAT
The DNA here is from genome assembly GCF_046119375.1 of Phyllobates terribilis. Classification (NCBI taxonomy): domain Eukaryota; kingdom Metazoa; phylum Chordata; class Amphibia; order Anura; family Dendrobatidae; genus Phyllobates; species Phyllobates terribilis. The sequence goes on from NW_027362769.1 coordinate 170,354,174, forward strand.
AAATCTGTATGTATTGAGCTCCCTCTAGTGGTGGCTGTATAAATCTGTATGTATTGAGCTCCCCCTACTAGTGGCTGTATAAATCTGTATGTAGTGAGCTCCCTCTAGTGGTGGCTGTATAAATCTGTATGTATTGAGCTCCCCCTAGTAGTGGCTGTATAAATCTGTATGTATTGAGCTCCCCCTACTAGTGGCTGTATAAATCTGTATGTAGTGAGCTCCCTCTAGTGGTGGCTGTATAAATCTGTATGTATTGAGCTCCCCCTAGTGGTGGCTGTATAAATCTGTATGTATTGAGCTCCCCCTAGTAGTGGCTGTATAAATCTGTATGTAGTGAGCTCCCTCTAGTGGTGGCTGTATAAATCTGTATGTAGTGAGCTCCCCCTAGTAGTGGCTGTATAAATCTGTATGTATTGAGCTCCCCCTAGTGGTGGCTGTATAAATCTATATGTAGTTAGCTCCATCTAGTAGAGGCTGTATGAATCTGCATATAGTAAACTCCCCCTAGTGGTGGCTGTATAAATCTGTATGTAGTGAGCCCCCCCTAGTGGTGGCTGTATAAATCTGTATGTAGTGAGACCCCCCCTAGTGTTAGCTTTATAAATGTGTATGTAGTGAGCCCCCCCTAGTGGCGGCTGTATAAATCTGTATGTAGTGAGCCCCCCCCTAGTGGTGGCTGTATAAATCTGTATGTAGTGAGCTCCCTCTAGGGGTGACTGTATAAATCTGTATGTAGTGAGTTCCCCCTAGTGGTGGCTGTATAAATCTGTATGTAGTGAGCTCCTCCTAGTGGTGGCTGTATAAATCTGTATGTAGTGATCTCCCTCTAGTGGTGGCTGTATAAATCTGTATGTACTGAGCTCCCCCTAGTGGTGGCTATATAAATCTGTATGTAGTAAGCTCATCCTAGTGGTGGCTGTATAAATCTGTATGTAGTGAGCCCCCCCTAGTGGTGGCTGTATAAATATGTATGTAGTGAGCCCCCCTCTAGTAGTGGCTGCATAAATCTGTATGTAGTGAGCCCCCCCTAGTAGTGGCTGTATAAACCTGTATGTAGTGAGCTCCCCCTAGTGGTGGATGTATAAATCTGTATGTAGTGAGCTCCCCCTAGTGGTGGCTGTATAAATCTGTATGTAGTGAGCTCCCCCTAGTAGTGACTGTATAAATCTGTATGTAGTGAGCTCCCCCTAGTGGTGGCTTTATAAATCTGTATGTAGTGAGCTCCCCCTAGTGGTGGCTGTATAAATCTGTATGTAGTGAGCTCCCCCTAGTAGTGACTGTATAAATCTGTATGTAGTGATCTCCTCCTAGTGGTGGCTGTATAAATCTGTATGAAGTGAGCTCCCCCTAGTGATGGCTGTATAAATCTGTATGTAGTGAGCTCCCACTAGTAGTGACTGTATAAATCTGTATGTAGTGAGCTCCCTCTAGTGGTGGCTGTATAAATCTGTATGTAGTGAGCTCCTCCTAGTGGTGGCTGTATAAATCTGTATGTAGTAAGCTCCCTCTAGTGGTGGCTGTATAAATCTGTATGTAGTGAGCTCCCCCTAGTAGTGGCTGTATAATTCTGTATGTAGTGAGCTCCCCCTAGTGGTGGCTGTATAAATCTGTATGTAGTGTGCTCCCTCTAGTGGTGGCTGTATAAATCTGTATGTAGTGAGCTCCCTCTAATGGTGGCTGTATAAATCTGTATGTAGTAAGCTCCCCCTAGTGGTGGCTGTATAAATCTGTATATAGTGAGCTCCCTCTAGTGGTGGCTGCATAAATCTGTATGTAGTGCGCTCCCTCTAGTGGTGGCTGTATAAATCTGTATGTAGTGAGCTCCCTCTAATGGTGGCTGTATAAATCTGTATGTAGTAAGCTCCCCCTAGTGGTGGCTGTATAAATCTGTATATAGTGAGCTCCCTCTAGTGGTGGCTGCATAAATCTGTATGTAGTGCGCTCCCTCTAGTGGTGGCTGTATATATCTGTATGTAGTTAGCTTCCCCTAGTAGTGGCTGTATAAATCTGTATGTAGTTAGCCCCCCCCTGTAGTAGTGGCTGTATAAATCTGTATGTAGTGAGCTCCCCCTAGTGGTGGCTGAATAAATCTGTATGTAGTGAGCTCCCCTTAGTGGTGGCTGTATAAATCTGTATGTAGTGAGCTCCCTCTAGTACTGGCTATATAAATCTGTATGTAGTGAGCTCCTCCTAGTGGTGGCTGTATAAATCTGTATGTAGTGAGCTCCCCCTAGTGGTGGCTGTATAAATCTGTATGTAGTGAGCTCCTCCTAGTGGTGTCTGTATAAATCTGTATGTAGTGAGCTCCCCCTAGTGGTGGCTGTATAAATCTGTATGTAGTGAGCTCCCCCTAGTGGTGGCTGTATAAATCTGTATGTAGTGAGCTCCCCCTAGTGGTGGCTGTATAAATCTGTATGTAGTGAGCTCCCCCTAGTGGTGGCTGTATAAATCTGTATGTATTGAGCTCCCCCTAGTGGTGGCTGTATAAATCTGTATGTAGTAAGCTCATCCTAGTGGTGGCTGTATAAATCTGTATGTAGTGAGCCCCCCCTAGTGGTGGCTGTATAAATCTGTATGTATTGAGCTCCCCCTAGTGGTGGCTGTATAAATCTGTATGTAGTAAGCTCATCCTAGTGGTGGCTGTATAAATCTGTATGTAGTGAGCCCCCCCTAGTGGTGGCTGTATAAATCTGTATGTATTGAGCTCCCCCTAGTGGTGGCTGTATAAATCTGTATGTAGTAAGCTCATCCTAGTGGTGGCTGTATAAATCTGTATGTAGTGAGCCCCCCTCTAGTAGTGGCTGCATAAATCTGTATGTAGTGAGCTCCCCCTAGTAGTGACTGTATAAATCTGTATGTACTGAGCTCCCCCTAGTGATGGCTGTATAAATCTGTATATAGTGAGCTCCCTCTAGTAGTGACTGTATAAATCTGTATGTATTGAGCTCCCCTAGTGGTGGTTGTATAAATCTGTATGTAGTGAGCCCCCATTAGTAGTGACTGTATAAATCTGTATGTAGTGAGCTCCCACTTGTGGTGGCTGTATAAATCTGTATGTAGTGAGCTCCCTCTAGTGGTGGCTGTATAAATCTGTATGTAGTGAGCTCCTCCTAGTGGTGGCTGTATAAATCTGTATGTAGTAAGCTCCCTCTAGTGGTGGCTGTATAAATCTGTATGTAGTGAGCTCCCCCTAGTGGTGGCTGTATAAATCTGTATGTAGTGAGCTCCCCCTAGTGGTGGCTGTATAAATCTGTATGTAGTGAGCTCCCCCTAGTGGTGGCTGTATAAATCTGTATGTAGTGAGCTCCCCCTAGTGGTGGCTGTAGAAATCTGTATGTACTGAGCTCCCCCTAGTGGTGGCTGTATAAATCTGTATGTAGTAAGCTCATCCTAGTGGTGGCTGTATAAATCTGTATGTAGTGAGCCCCCCCTAGTGGTGGCTGTATAAATATGTATGTAGTGAGCCCCCCTCTAGTAGTGGCTGTATAAATCTGTATGTAGTGAGCCCCCCCTAGTAGTGGCTGTATAAACCTGTATGTAGTGAGCTCCCCCTAGTGGTGGCTGTATAAATCTGTATGTAGTGAGCTCCCCGTAGTGGTGGCTGTATAAATCTGTATGTAGTGAGCTCCCCCTAGTAGTGACTGTATAAATCTGTATGTAGTGAGCTCCCCCTAGTGGTGGCTTTATAAATCTGTATGTAGTGAGCTCCCCCTAGTGGTGGCTGTATAAATCTGTATGTAGTGAGCTCCCCCTAGTAGTGACTGTATAAATCTGTATGTAGTGATCTCCTCCTAGTGGTGGCTGTATATATCTGTATGTAGTGAGCTCCTCCTAGTAGTGACTGTATAAATCTGTATGTAGTGAGCTCCCTCTAGTGGTGGCTGTATAAATCTGTATGTAGTGAGCTCCCTCTAGTGGTGGCTGTATAAATCTGTATGAAGTGAGCTCCCCCTAGTGATGGCTGTATAAATCTGTATGTAGTGAGATCCCCCTAGTAGTGACTGTATAAATCTGTATGTAGTGAGCTCCCCCTAGTGGTGGCTTTATAAATCTGTATGTAGTGAGCTCCCCCTAGTGGTGGCTGTATAAATCTGTATGTAGTGAGCTCCCGCTAGTGGTGGCTGTATAAATCTGTATGTAGTGAGCTCCCCCTAGTGGTGGCTTTATAAATCTGTATGTAGTGAGCTCCTCTAGTACTGGCTGTATATATCTGTATGTAGTGAGCTCCCCCTAGTGGTGGCTGTATAAATCTGTATGTAGTGAGCTCCCCCTAGTGGTGGCTGTATAAATCTGTATGTAGTGAGCTCCCCCTAGTGGTGGCTGTATAAATCTGTATGTAGTAAGCTCCCCCTGGTGGTGGCTATATAAATCTGTATGTAGTGAGCTCCCCCTGGTGGTGGCTATATAAATCTGTATGTAGTGAGCCCCCACTAGTAGTGGCTGTATAAATCTGTATGTAGTGAGCTCCTTCTAGTGGTGGCCGTATAAATCTGTATGTATAGAGCTCCCTCTAGTGGTGGCTGTATAAATCTGTATGTAGTGATCTCCCTCTAGTAGTGACTGTATAAATCTGTATGTAGTGAGCTCCCCCTAGTGGTGGCTTTATAAATCTGTATGTAGTGAGCTCCCCCTACTGGTGGCTGTATAAATCTGTATGTAGTGAGTTCCCCGTAGTAGTGACTGTATAAATCTGTATGTAGTGATCTCCTCCTAGTGGTGGCTGTATAAATCTGTATGAAGTGAGCTCCCCCTAGTGATGGCTGTATAAATCTGTATGTAGTGAGCTCCCACTAGTAGTGACTGTATAAATCTGTATGTAGTGAGCTCCCTCTAGTGGTGGCTGTATAAATCTGTATGTAGTGAGCTCCTCCTAGTGGTGGCTGTATAAATCTGTATGTAGTGAGCTCCCCCTAGTAGTGGCTGTATAATTCTGTATGTAGTGAGCTCCCCCTAGTGGTGGCTGTATAATTCTGTATGTAGTGAGCTCCCCCTAGTGGTGGCTGTATAAATCTGTATGTAGTGCGCTCCCTCTAGTGGTGGCTGTATAAATCTGTATGTAGTGAGCTCCCTATAATGGTGGCTGTATAAATCTGTATGTAGTGAGCTCCCCCTAGTAGTGGCTGTATAATTCTGTATGTAGTGAGCTCCCCCTAGTGGTGGCTGTATAATTCTGTATGTAGTGAGCTCCCCCTAGTGGTGGCTGTATAAATCTGTATGTAGTGCGCTCCCTCTAGTGGTGGCTGTATAAATCTGTATGTAGTGAGCTCCCTCTAGTGGTGGCTGTATAAATCTGTATGTAGTGAGCTCCCCCTAGTAGTGGCTGTATAATTCTGTATGTAGTGAGCTCCCCCTAGTGGTGGCTGTATAAATCTGTATGTAGTGCGCTCCCTCTAGTGGTGGCTGTATAAATCTGTATGTAGTGAGCTCCCTATAATGGTGGCTGTATAAATCTGTATGTAGTAAGCTCCCCCTAGTTTTGGCTGTATAAATCTGTATATAGTGAGCTCCCTCTAGTGGTGGCTGTATAAATCTGTATGTAGTGCGCTCCCTCTAGTGGTGGCTGTATATATCTGTATGTAGTTAGCTTCCCCTAGTAGTGGCTGTATAAATCTGGATGTAGTGATCTCCCCCTAGTGGTGGCTGTATAAATCTGTATGTAGTGAGCTCCCCTTAGTGGTGGCTGTATAAATCTGTATGTAGTGAGCTCCCTCTAGTACTGGCTATATAAATCTGTATGTAGTGAGCTCCTCCTAGTGGTGGCTGTATAAATCTGTATGTAGTGAGCTCCCCCTAGTGGTGGCTGTATAAATCTGTATGTAGTGAGCTCCTCCTAGTGGTGTCTGTATAAATCTGTATGTAGTGAGCTCCCCCTAGTGGTGGCTGTATAAATCTGTATGTAGTGAGCTCCCCCTAGTGGTGGCTGTATAAATCTGTATGTAGTGAGCTCCCCCTAGTGGTGGCTGTATAAATCTGTATGTAGTGAGCTCCCCCTAGTGGTGGCTGTATAAATCTGTATGTACTGAGCTCCCCATAGTGGTGGCTGTATAAATCTGTATGTAGTAAGCTCATCCTAGTGGTGGCTGTATAAATCTGTATGTAGTGAGCCCCCCCTAGTGGTGGCTGTATAAATATGTATGTAGTGAGCCCCCCTCTAGTAGTGGCTGCATAAATCTGTATGTAGTGAGCCCCCCCTAGTAGTGGCTGTATAAACCTGTATGTAGTGATCTCTTCCTAGTGGTGGCTGTATAAATCTGTATGAAGTGAGCTCCCCCTAGTGATGGCTGTATAAATCTGTATGTAGTGAGCTCCCCCTAGTGGTGGCTGTATAAACCTGTATGTAGTGATCTCCTCCTAGTGGTGGCTGTATAAATCTGTATGTAGTGAGCTCCCCCTAGTAGTGACTGTATAAATCTGTATGTACTGAGCTCCCCCTAGTGGTGGCTGTATAAATCTGTATGTAGTGAGCTCCCTCTAGTAGTGACTGTATAAATCTGTATGTATTGAGCTCCCCTAGTGGTGGTTATATAAATCTGTATGTAGTGAGCCCCCACTAGTAGTGACTGTATAAATCTGTATGTAGTGAGCTCCCTCTAGTGGTGGCTGTATAAACCTGTATGTAGTGAGCTCCTCCTAGTGGTGGCTGTATAAATCTGTATGTAGTAAGCTCCCTCTAGTGGTGGCTGTATAAATCTGTATGTAGTGAGCTCCCCCTAGTGGTGGCTGTATAATTCTGTATGTAGTGAGCTCCCCCTAGTGGTGGCTGTATAAATCTGTATGTAGTGAGCTCCCCCTAGTGGTGGCTGTATAAATCTGTATGTAGTGAGCTCCCCCTAGTGGTTGCTGTATAAATCTGTATGTAGTGAGCTCCCCCTAGTGGTGGCTGTATAAATCTGTATGTACTGAGCTCCCCCTAGTGGTGGCTATATAAATCTGTATGTAGTAAGCTCATCCTAGTGGTGGCTGTATAAATCTGTATGTAGTGAGCCCCCCCTAGTGGTGGCTGTATAAATATGTATGTAGTGAGCCCCCCTCTAGTAGTGGCTGCATAAATCTGTATGTAGTGAGCCCCCCCTAGTAGTGGCTGTATAAACCTGTATGTAGTGAGCTCCCCCTAGTGGTGGCTGTATAAATCTGTATGTAGTGAGCTCCCCGTAGTGGTGGCTGTATAAATCTGTATGTATTGAGCTCACCCTAGTAGTGACTGTATAAATCTGTATGTAGTGAGCTCCCCCTAGTGGTGGCTTTATAAATCTGTATGTAGTGAGCTCCCCCTAGTGGTGGCTGTATAAATCTGTATGTAGTGAGCTCCCCCTAGTAGTGACTGTATAAATCTGTATGTAGTGATCTCCTCCTAGTGGTGGCTGTATAAATCTGTATGTAGTGATCTCCCTCTAGTGGTGGCTGTATAAATCTGTATGTAGTGAGCTCCCTCTAGTGGTGGCTGTATAAATCTGTATGAAGTGAGCTCCCCCTAGTGATGGCTGTATAAATCTGTATGTAGTGAGCTCCCCCTAGTAGTGACTGTATAAATCTGTATGTACTGAGCTCCCCCTAGTGATGGCTGTATAAATCTGTATGTAGTGAGCCCCCACTAGTAGTGACTGTATAAATCTGTATGTAGTGAGCTCCCTCTAGTGGTGGCTGTATAAATCTGTATGTAGTGAGCTCCTCCTAGTGGTGGCTGTATAAATCTGTATGTAGTAAGCTCCCTCTAGTGGTGGCTGTATAAATCTGTATGTAGTGAGCTCCCCCTAGTGGTGGCTGTATAAATCTGTATGTAGTGAGCTCCCTCTAGTACTGGCTATATAAATCTGTATGTAGTGAGCTCCCCTTAGTGGTGGCTGTATAAATCTGTATGTAGTGAGCTCCCTCTAGTACTGGCTATATAAATCTGTATGTAGTGAGCTCCTCCTAGTGGTGGCTGTATAAATCTGTATGTGGTGAGCTCCCCCTAGTGGTGGCTGTATAAATCTGTATGTAGTGAGCTCCTCCTAGTGGTGTCTGTATAAATCTGTATGTAGTGAGCTCCCCCTAGTGGTGGCTGTATAAATCTGTATGTAGTGAGCTCCCCCTAGTGGTGGCTGTATAAATCTGTATGTAGTGAGCTCCCCCTAGTGGTGGCTGTATAAATCTGTATGTACTGAGCTCCCCCTAGTGGTGGCTGTATAAATCTGTATGTAGTAAGCTCATCCTAGTGGTGGCTGTATAAATCTGTATGTAGTGAGCCCCCCCTAGTGGTGGCTGTATAAATATGTATGTAGTGAGCCCCCCTCTAGTAGTGGCTGCATAAATCTGTATGTAGTGAGCCCCCCCTAGTAGTGGCTGTATAAACCTGTATGTAGTGATCTCTTCCTAGTGGTGGCTGTATAAATCTGTATGAAGTGAGCTCCCCCTAGTGATGGCTGTATAAATCTGTATGTAGTGAGCTCCCCCTAGTAGTGACTGTATAAATCTGTATGTACTGAGCTCCCCCTAGTGATGGCTGTATAAATCTGTATGTAGTGAGCTCCCTCTAGTAGTGACTGTATAAATCTGTATGTATTGAGCTCCCCTAGTGGTGGTTATATAAATCTGTATGTAGTGAGCCCCCACTAGTAGTGACTGTATAAATCTGTATGTAGTGAGCTCCCTCTAGTGGTGGCTGTATAAATCTGTATGTAGTGAGCTCCTCCTAGTGGTGGCTGTATAAATCTGTATGTAGTAAGCTCCCTCTAGTGGTGGCTGTATAAATCTGTATGTAGTGAGCTCCCCCTAGTGGTGGCTGTATAATTCTGTATGTAGTGAGCTCCCCCTAGTGGTGGCTGTATAAATCTGTATGTAGTGAGCTCCCCCTAGTGGTGGCTGTATAAATCTGTATGTAGTGAGCTCCCCCTAGTGGTGGCTGTATAAATCTGTATGTAGTGAGCTCCCCCTAGTGGTGGCTGTATAAATCTGTATGTACTGAGCTCCCCCTAGTGGTGGCTGTATAAATCTGTATGTAGTAAGCTCATCCTAGTGGTGGCTGTATAAATCTGTATGTAGTGAGCCCCCCCTAGTGGTGGCTGTATAAATATGTATGTAGTGAGCCCCCCTCTAGTAGTGGCTGCATAAATCTGTATGTAGTGAGCCCCCCCTAGTAGTGGCTGTATAAACCTGTATGTAGTGAGCTCCCCCTAGTGGTGGCTGTATAAATCTGTATGTAGTGAGCTCCCCGTAGTGGTGGCTGTATAAATCTGTATGTATTGAGCTCACCCTAGTAGTGACTGTATAAATCTGTATGTAGTGAGCTCCCCCTAGTGGTGGCTTTATAAATCTGTATGTAGTGAGCTCCCCCTAGTGGTGGCTGTATAAATCTGTATGTAGTGAGCTCCCCCTAGTAGTGACTGTATAAATCTGTATGTAGTGATCTCCTCCTAGTGGTGGCTGTATAAATCTGTATGTAGTGATCTCCCTCTAGTGGTGGCTGTATAAATCTGTATGTAGGAGCTCCCTCTAGTGGTGGCTGTATAAATCTGTATGAAGTGAGCTCCCCCTAGTGATGGCTGTATAAATCTGTATGTAGTGAGCTCCCCCTAGTAGTGACTGTATAAATCTGTATGTACTGAGCTCCCCCTAGTGATGGCTGTATAAATCTGTATGTAGTGAGCCCCCACTAGTAGTGACTGTATAAATCTGTATGTAGTGAGCTCCCTCTAGTGGTGGCTGTATAAATCTGTATGTAGTGAGCTCCTCCTAGTGGTGGCTGTATAAATCTGTATGTAGTAAGCTCCCTCTAGTGGTGGCTGTATAAATCTGTATGTAGTGAGCTCCCCCTAGTGGTGGCTGTATAAATCTGTATGTAGTGAGCTCCCCCTAGTGGTGGCTGTATAAATCTGTATGTAGTGAGCTCCCCCTAGTGGTGACTGTATAAATCTGTATGTAGTGAGCTTCCCCTAGTGGTGGCTGTATAAATCTGTATGTACTGAGCTCCCCCTAGTGGTGGCTGTATAAATCTGTATGTAGTAAGCTCATCCTAGTGGTGGCTGTATAAATCTGTATGTAGTGAGCCCCCCCTAGTGGTGGCTGTATAAATATGTATGTAGTGAGCCCCCCTCTAGTAGTGGCTGCATAAATCTGTATGTAGTGAGCTCCCCCTAGTGGTGGCTGTATAAATCTGTATGTAGTGCGCTCCCTCTAGTGGTGGCTGTATAAATCTGTATGTAGTGAGCTCCCTCTAATGGTGGCTGTATAAATCTGTATGTAGTAAGCTCCCCCTAGTGGTGGCTGTATAAATCTGTATATAGTGAGCTCCCTCTAGTGGTGGCTGTATAAATCTGTATGTAGTGCGCTCCCTCTAGTGGTGGCTGTATATATCTGTATGTAGTGAGCTCCCCCTAGTAGTGACTATATAAATCTGTATGTAGTGATCTCCTCCTAGTGGTGGCTGTATAAATCTGTATGAAGTGAGCTCCCCCTAGTGATGGCTGTATAAATCTGTATGTAGTGAGCTCCCACTAGTAGTGACTGTATAAATCTGTATGTAGTGAGCTCCCTCTAGTGGTGGCTGTATAAATCTGTATGTAGTGAGCTCCTCCTAGTGGTGGCTGTATAAATCTGTATGTAGTAAGCTCCCTCTAGTGGTGGCTGTATAAATCTGTATGTAGTGAGCTCCCCCTAGTAGTGGCTGTATAATTCTGTATGTAGTGAGCTCCCCCTAGTGGTGGCTGTATAAATCTGTATGTAGTGCGCTCCCTCTAGTGGTGGCTGTATAAATCTGTATGTAGTGAGCTCCCTCTAATGGTGGCTGTATAAATCTGTATGTAGTAAGCTCCCCCTAGTGGTGGCTGTATAAATCTGTATATAGTGAGCTCCCTCTAGTGGTGGCTGTATAAATCTGTATGTAGTGCGCTCCCTCTAGTGGTGGCTGTATATATCTGTATGTAGTTAGCTTCCCCTAGTAGTGGCTGTATAAATCTGTTTGTAGTTAGCCCCCCCCCTGTAGTAGTGGCTGTATAAATCTGTATGTAGTGAGCTCCCCCTAGTGGTGGCTGTATAAATCTGTATGTAGTGAGCTCCCTCTAGTACTGGCTATATAAATCTGTATGTAGTGAGCTCCTTCTAGTGGTGGCTGTATAAATCTGTATGTAGTGAGCTCCCCCTAGTGGTGGCTGTATAAATCTGTATGTAGTGAGCTCCCCCTAGTGGTGGCTGTATAAATCTGTATGTAGTGAGCTCCCTCTAGTACTGGCTATATAAATCTGTATGTAGTGAGCTCCCTCTAGTGGTGGCTGTATAAATCTGTATGTAGTGAGCTCCCCCTAGTGGTGGCTGTATAAATCTGTATGTAGTGAGCTCCTCCTAGTGGTGTCTGTATAAATCTGTATGTAGTGAGCTCCCCCTAGTGGTGGCTGTATAAATCTGTATGTAGTGAGCTCCCCCTAGTGGTGGCTGTATAAATCTGTATGTAGTGAGCTCCCCCTAGTGGTGGCTGTATAAATCTGTATGTAGTGAGCTCCCCCTAGTGGTGGCTGTATAAATCTGTATGTACTGAGCTCCCCCTAGTGGTGGCTGTATAAATCTGTATGTAGTAAGCTCATCCTAGTGGTGGCTGTATAAATCTGTATGTAGTGAGCCCCCCCTAGTGGTGGCTGTATAAATATGTATGTAGTGAGCCCCCCTCTAGTAGTGGCTGCATAAATCTGTATGTAGTGAGCCCCCCCTAGTAGTGGCTGTATAAACCTGTATGTAGTGATCTCCTCCTAGTGGTGGCTGTATAAATCTGTATGAAGTGAGCTCCCCCTAGTGGTGGCTGTATAATCTGTATGTAGTGAGCTCCCTCTAGTGGTGGCTGTATAAATCTGTATGTAGTGAGCTCCCCCTAGTGATGGCTGTATAAATCTGTATGTAGTGAGCTCCCCCTAGTAGTGACTGTATAAATCTGTATGTACTGAGCTCCCCCTAGTGATGGCTGTATAAATCTGTATGTAGTGAGCTCCCTCTAGTAGTGACTGTATAAATCTGTATGTATTGAGCTCCCCTAGTGGTGGTTGTATAAATCTGTATGTAGTGAGCCCCCACTAGTAGTGACTGTATAAATCTGTATGTAGTGAGCTCCTCCTAGTGGTGGCTGTATAAATCTGTATGTAGTAAGCTCCCTCTAGTGGTGGCTGTATAAATCTGTATGTAGTGAGCTCCCCCTAGTGGTGGCTGTATAAATCTGTATGTAGTGAGCTCCCCCTAGTGGTGGCTGTATAAATCTGTATGTAGTGAGCTCCCCCTAGTGGTGGCTGTATAAATCTGTATGTAGTGAGCTCCCCCTAGTGGTGGCTGTATAAATCTGTATGTACTGAGCTCCCCCTAGTGGTGGCTGTATAAATCTGTATGTAGTAAGCTCATCCTAGTGGTGGCTGTATAAATCTGTATGTAATGAACCCCCCCTAGTGGTGGCTGTATAAATATGTATGTAGTGAGCCCCCCTCTAGTAGTGGCTGTATAAATCTGTATGTAGTGAGCTCCCCCTAGTGGTGGCTGTATAAATCTGTATGTAGTGAGCTCCCCCTAGTGGTGGCTGTATAAATCTGTATGTAGTGAGCTCCCCCTAGTGGTGGCTGTATAAATCTGTATGTACTGAGCTCCCCCTAGTGGTGGCTGTATAAATCTGTATGTAGTAAGCTCATCCTAGTGGTGGCTGTATAAATCTGTATGTAGTGAGCCCTCCCTAGTGGTGGCTGTATAAATATGTATGTAGTGAGCCCCCCTCTAGTAGTGGCTGCATAAATCTGAATGTAGTGAGCCCCCCCTAGTAGTGGCTGTATAAACCTGTATGTAGTGATCTCCTCCTAGTGGTGGCTGTATAAATCTGTATGAAGTGAGCTCCCCCTAGTGATGGCTGTATAAATCTGTATGTACTGAGCTCCCCCTAGTGATGGCTGTATAAATCTGTATGTAGTGAGCTCCCTCTAGTAGTGACTGTATAAATCTGTATGTATTGAGCTCCCCTAGTGGTGGTTGTATAAATCTGTATGTAGTTAGCCCCCACTAGTAGTGACTGTATAAATCTGTATGTAGTGAGCTCCCTCTAGTGGTGGCTGTATAAATCTGTATGTAGTGAGCTCCTCCTAGTGGTGGCTGTATAAATCTGTATGTAGTAAGCTCCCTCTAGTGGTGGCTGTATAAATCTGTATGTAGTGAGCTCCCCCTAGTGGTGGCTGTATAAATCTGTATGTAGTGAGCTCCCCCTAGTGGTGGCTGTATAAATCTGTATGTAGTGAGCTCCCCCTAGTGGTGGCTGTATAAATCTGTATGTAGTGAGCTCCCCCTAGTGGTGGCTGTATAAATCTGTATGTACTGAGCTCCCCCTAGTGGTGGCTGTATAAATCTGTATGTAGTAAGCTCATCCTAGTGGTGGCTGTATAAATCTGTATGTAGTGAGCCCCCCCTAGTGGTGGCTGTTTAAATATGTATGTAGTGAGCCCCCCTCTAGTAGTGGCTGTATAAATCTGTATGTAGTGAGCCCCCCCTAGTAGTGGCTGTATAAACCTGTATGTAGTGAGCTCCCCCTAGTGGTGGCTGTATAAATCTGTATGTAGTGAGCTCCCCGTAGTGGTGGCTGTATAAGTCTGTATGTAGTGAGCTCCCTCTAGTACTGGCTATATAAATCTGTATGTAGTGAGCTCCTTCTAGTGGTGGCTGTATAAATCTGTATGTAGTGAGCTCCCCCTAGTGGTGGCTGTATAAATCTGTATGTAGTGAGCTCCCCCTAGTAGTGACTGTATAAATCTGTATGTAGTGATCTCCTCCTAGTGGTGGCTGTATAAATCTGAATGTAGTGAGCTCCCTCTAGTGGTGGCTGTATAAATCTGTATGTAGTGAGCTCCCTCTAGTGGTGGCTGTATAAATCTGTATGAAGTGAGCTCCCCCTAGTGATGGCTGTATAAATCTGTATGTAGTGAGCTCCCCCTAGTAGTGACTGTATAAATCTGTATGTACTGAGCTCCCCCTAGTGATGGCTGTATAAATCTGTATGTAGTGAGCTCCCCCTAGTGGTGGCTGTATAAATCTGTATGTAGTGAGCTCCCTCTAGTACTGGCTATATAAATCTGTATGTAGTGAGCCCCCCTCTAGTAGTGGCTGCATAAATCTGTATGTAATGAGCCCCCTCTAGTGGTGGCTGTATAAATCTGTATGTAGTGAGCTCCTCCTAGTGGTGGCTGTATAAATCTGTATGTAGTAAGCTCCCTCTAGTGGTGGCTGTATAAATCTGTATGTAGTGAGCTCCCCCTAGTGGTGGCTGTATAAATCTGTATGTAGTGAGCTCCCCCTAGTGGTGGCTGTATAAATCTGTATGTAGTGAGCTCCCCCTAGTGGTGGCTGTATAAATCTGTATGTAGTGAGCTCCCCCTAGTGGTGGCTGTATAAATCTGTATGTACTGAGCTCCCCCTAGTGGTGGCTGTATAAATCTGTATGTAGTAAGCTCATCCTAGTGGTGGCTGTATAAATCTGTATGTAGTGAGCCCCCCCTAGTGGTGGCTGTATAAATATGTATGTAGTGGCTGCATAAATCTGTATGTAGTGAGCTCCCCCTAGTGGTGGCTGTATAAATCTGTATGTAGTGCGCTCCCTCTAGTGGTGGCTGTATAAATCTGTATGTAGTGAGCTCCCTCTAATGGTGGCTGTATAAATCTGTATGTAGTAAGCTCCCCCTAGTGGTGGCTGTATAAATCTGTATATAGTGAGCTCCCTCTAGTGGTGGCTGTATAAATCTGTATGTAGTGCGCTCCCTCTAGTGGTGGCTGTATATATCTGTATGTAGTGAGCTCCCCCTAGTAGTGACTGTATAAATCTGTATGTAGTGAGCTCCCACTAGTAGTGACTGTATAAATCTGTATGTAGTGAGCTCCCTCTAGTGGTGGCTGTATAAATCTGTATGTAGTGAGCTCCTCCTAGTGGTGGCTGTATAAATCTGTATGTAGTAAGCTCCCTCTAGTGGTGGCTGTATAAATCTGTATGTAGTGAGCTCCCCCTAGTAGTGGCTGTATAATTCTGTATGTAGTGAGCTCCCCCTAGTGGTGGCTGTATAAATCTGTATGTAGTGCGCTCCCTCTAGTGGTGGCTGTATAAATCTGTATGTAGTGAGCTCCCTCTAATGGTGGCTGTATAAATCTGTATGTAGTAAGCTCCCCCTAGTGGTGGCTGTATAAATCTGTATATAGTGAGCTCCCTCTAGTGGTGGCTGTATAAATCTGTATGTAGTGCGCTCCCTCTAGTGGTGGCTGTATATATCTGTATGTAGTTAGCTTCCCCTAGTAGTGGCTGTATAAATCTGTATGTAGTGAGCTCCCTCTAGTGGTGGCTGTATAAATCTGTATGTAGTTAGCCCCCCCCCCTGTAGTAGTGGCTGTATAAATCTGTATGTAGTGAGCTCCCCTTAGTGGTGGCTGTATAAATCTGTATGTAGTGAGCTCCCTCTAGTACTGGCTATATAAATCTGTATGTAGTGAGCTCCTCCTAGTGGTGGCTGTATAAATCTGTATGTAGTGAGCTCCCCCTAGTGGTGGCTGTATAAATCTGTATGTAGTGAGCTCCTCCTAGTGGTGTCTGTATAAATCTGTATGTAGTGAGCTCCCCCTAGTGGTGGCTGTATAAATCTGTATGTAGTGAGCTCCCCCTAGTGGTGGCTGTATAAATCTGTATGTAGTGAGCTCCCCCTAGTGGTGGCTGTATAAATCTGTATGTAGTGAGCTCCCCCTAGTGGTGGCTGTATAAATCTGTATGTACTGAGCTCCCCCTAGTGGTGGCTGTATAAATCTGTATGTAGTAAGCTCATCCTAGTGGTGGCTGTATAAATCTGTATGTAGTGAGCCCCCCCTAGTGGTGGCTGTATAAATATGTATGTAGTGAGCCCCCCTCTAGTAGTGGCTGCATAAATCTGTATGTAGTGAGCCCCCCCTAGTAGTGGCTGTATAAACCTGTATGTAGTGATCTCCTCCTAGTGGTGGCTGTATAAATCTGTATGAAGTGAGCTCCCCCTAGTGATGGCTGTATAAATCTGTATGTAGTGAGCTCCCCCTAGTAGTGACTGTATAAATCTGTATGTACTGAGCTCCCCCTAGTGATGGCTGTATAAATCTGTATGTAGTGAGCTCCCTCTAGTAGTGACTGTATAAATCTGTATGTATTGAGCTCCCCTAGTGGTGGTTGTATAAATCTGTATGTAGTGAGCCCCCACTAGTAGTGACTGTATAAATCTGTATGTAGTGAGCTCCCTCTAGTGGTGGCTGTATAAATCTGTATGTAGTGAGCTCCCCCTAGTGGTGGCTGTATAAATCTGTATGTAGTGAGCTCCCCCTAGTGGTGGCTGTATAAATCTGTATGTAGTGAGCTCCCCCTAGTGGTGGCTGTATAAATCTGTATGTAGTGAGCTCCCCCTAGTGGTGGCTGTATAAATCTGTATGTACTGAGCTCCCCCTAGTGGTGGCTGTATAAATCTGTATGTAGTAAGCTCATCCTAGTGGTGGCTGTATAAATCTGTATGTAGTGAGCCCCCCCTAGTGGTGGCTCTATAAATATGTATGTAGTGAGCCCCCCTCTAGTAGTGGCTGCATAAATCTGTATGTAGTGAGCCCCCCCTAGTAGTGGCTGTATAAACCTGTATGTAGTGAGCTCCCCCTAGTGGTGGCTGTATAAATCTGTATGTAGTGAGCTCCCCGTAGTGGTGGCTGTATAAATCTGTATGTAGTGAGCTCCCCCTAGTAGTGACTGTATAAATCTGTATGTAGTGAGCTCCCCCTAGTGGTGGCTTTATAAATCTGTATGTAGTGAGCTCCCCCTAGTGGTGGCTGTATAAATCTGTATGTAGTGAGCTCCCCCTAGTAGTGACTGTATAAATCTGTATGTAGTGATCTCCTCCTAGTGGTGGCTGTATATATCTGTATGTAGTGAGCTCCTCCTAGTAGTGACTGTATAAATCTGTATGTAGTGAGCTCCCTCTAGTGGTGGCTGTATAAATCTGTATGTAGTGAGCTCCCTCTAGTGGTGGCTGTATAAATCTGTATGAAGTGAGCTCCCCCTAGTGATGGCTGTATAAATCTGTATGTAGTGAGCTCCCCCTAGTAGTGACTGTATAAATCTGTATGTACTGAGCTCCCCCTAGTGATGGCTGTATAAATCTGTATGTAGTGAGCTCCCCCTAGTGGTGGCTGTATAAATCTGTATGTAGTGAGCTCCCCCTAGTGGTGGCTGTATAAATCTGTATGTACTGAGCTCCCCCTAGTGGTGGCTATATAAATCTGTATGTACTAAGCTCATCCTAGTGGTGGCTGTATAAATCTGTATATAGTGAGCCCCCCCTAGTGGTGGCTGTATAAATATGTATGTAGTGAGCCCCCCTCTAGTAGTGGCTGCATAAATCTGTATGTAGTGAACCCCCCCTAGTAGTGGCTGTATAAACCTGTATGTAGTGAGCTCCCCCTAGTGGTGGTTGTATAAATCTGTATGTAGTGAGCTCCCCCTAGTGGTGGCTGTATAAATCTGTATGTAGTGAGCTCCCCCTAGTAGTGACTGTATAAATCTGTATGTAGTGAGCTCCCCCTAGTGGTGGCTTTATAAATCTGTATGTAGTGAGCTCCCCCTAGTGGTGGCTGTATAAATCTGTATGTAGTGAGCTCCCCTTAGTAGTGACTGTATAAATCTGTATGTAGTGATCTCCTCCTAGTGGTGGCTGTATAAATCTGTATGAAGTGAGCTCCCTCTAGTGGTGGCTGTATAAATCTGTATGTAGTGAGCTACCTCTATTGGTGGCTGTATAAATCTGTATGTATTGAGCTCCCCCTAGTGAGGGCTGTATAAATCTGTATGTAGTGAGCTCCCCCTAGTAGTGACTGTATAAATCTGTATGTACTGAGCTCCCCCTAGTGATGGCTGTATAAATCTGTATGTAGTGAGCTCCCTCTAGTAGTGACTGTATAAATCTGTATGTATTGAGCTCCCCTAGTGGTGGTTGTATAAATCTGTATGTAGTGAGCCCCCACTAGTAGTGACTGTATAAATCTGTATGTAGTGAGCTCCCTCTAGTGGTGGCTGTATAAATCTGTATGTAATGAGCTCCTCCTATTGGTGGCTGTATAAATCTGTATGTAGTAAGCTCCCTCTAGTGGTGGCTGTATAAATCTGTATTTTAGTGAGCTCCCCCTAGTAGTGGCTGTATAATTCTGTATGTAGTGAGCTCCCCCTAGTGGTGGCTGTATAAATCTGTATGTAGTGCGCTACCTCTAGTGGTGGCTGTATAAATCTGTATGTAGTGAGCTCCCTCTAATGGTGGCTGTATAAATCTGTATGTAGTAAGCTCCCCCTAGTGGTGGCTGTATAAATCTGTATATAGTGAGCTCCCTCTAGTGGTGGCTGTATAAATCTGTATGTAGTGCGCTCCCTCTAGTGGTGGCTGTATATATCTGTATGTAGTTAGCTTCCCCCAGTAGTGGCTGTATAAATCTGTATATAGTGAGCTCCCTCTAGTGGTGGCTGTATAAATCTGTATGTAGTGCGCTCCCTCTAGTGGTGGCTGTATAAATCTGTATGTAGTTAGCCCCCCCCCTGTAGTAGTGGCTGTATAAGTCTGTATGTAGTGAGCTCCCCCTAGTGGTGGCTGTATAAATCTGTATGTAGTGAGCTCCCCTTAGTGGTGGCTGTATATATCTGTATGTAGTGAGCTCCCTCTAGTACTGGCTATATAAATCTGTATGTAGTGAGCTCCCTCTAGTACTGGCTATATAAATCTGTATGTAGTGAGCTCCCCTAGTGGTGCCTGTATAAATCTGTATGTAGTGAGCTCCTCCTAGTGGTGGCTGTATAAATCTGTATGTAGTGAGCTCCCCCTAGTGGTGGCTGTATAAATCTGTATGTAGTGAGCTCCTCCTAGTGGTGTCTGTATAAATCTGTATGTAGTGAGCTCCCCCTAGTGGTGGCTGTATAAATCTGTATGTAGTGAGCTCCCCCTAGTGGTGGCTGTATAAATCTGTATGTAGTGAGCTCCCCCTAGTGGTGGCTGTATAAATCTGTATGTAGTGAGCTCCCCCTAGTGGTGGCTGTATAAATCTGTATGTAGTGAGCTCCCCCTAGTGGTGGCTGTATAAATCTGTATGTAGTGAGCTCCCCCTAGTGGTGGCTGTATAAATCTGTATGTAGTGAGTTCCCCCTAGTGGTGGCTGTATAAATCTGTATGTAGTGAGCCCCCACTAGTAGTGGCTGTATAAATCTGTATGTAGTGAGCCCCCACTAGTAGTGGCTGTATAAATCTGTATGTAGTGAGCCCCCACTAGTAGTGGCTGTATAAATCGGTATGTAGTGAGCACCTCTAGTACTGGCTGTATATATCTGTATGTAGTGAGCTCCCCCTAGTGGTGGCTGTATAAATCTGTATGTAGTGAGCTCCCCCTAGTGGTGGCTGTATAAATCTGTATGTAGTGAGCTCCCCCTAGTGGTGGCTGTATAAATCTGTATGTAGTAAGCTCCCCCTGGTGGTGGCTATATAAATCTGTATGTAGTGAGCCCCCACTAGTAGTGGCTGTATAAATCTGTATGTAGTGAGCTCCTTCTAGTGGTGGCCGTATAAATCTGTATGTATAGAGCTCCCTCTAGTGGTGGCTGTATAAATCTGTATGTAGTGAGCTCCCTCTAGTGGTGGTTGTATAAATCTGTATGTAGTGAGCTCCCTCTAGTGATGGTTGTATAATCTGTATGTAGTGAGCTCCCTCTAGTGGTGGCTGTATAAATCTGTATGTTGTGAGCTCCCTCTAGTGGTGGCTGTATAAATCTGTATGTAGTGAGCTCCCCCTAGTGGTGGCTGTATAAATCTGTATGTAGTGAGCTCCCCCTAGTGATGGCTGTATAAATCTGTATGTAGTGAGCTCCTCTATTACTGGCTGTATATATCTGTATGTAGTGAGCTCCCCTAGTGATGGCTGTATAAATCTGTATGTAGTGAGCTCCCCCTAGTGTTGGCTGTATAAATCTGTATGTAGTGAGCTCCCCCTAGTGGTGGCTGTATAATTCTGTATGTAGTGAGCTCCCCCTGGTGGTGGCTATATAAATCTGTATGTAGTGAGCTCCCCCTGGTGGTGGCTATATAAATCTGTATGTAGTGAGCCCCACTAGTAGTGGCTGTATAAATCTGTATGTAGTGAGCTCCCTCTAGTGGTGGCTTTATAAATCTGTATGTAGTGAGCTCCCTCTAGTGGTGGCTGTATAAATCTGTATGTAGTGAGCTCCACCTAGTGGTGACTGTATAATCTGTATGTAGTGAGCTCCTCTAGTACTGGCTGTATATATCTGTATGTAGTGAGCTCCCCTAGTGATGGCTGTATAAATCTGTATGTAGTGAGCTCCTTCTAGTGGTGGCCGTATAAATCTGTATGTATAGAGCTCCCTCTAGTGGTGGCTGTATAAATCTGTATGTAGTGAGCTCCCTCTAGTGGTGGCTGTATAAATCTGTATGTAGTGAGCTCCCTCTAGTGATGGTTGTATAATCTGTATGTAGTGAGCTCCCTCTAGTGGTGGCTGTATAAATCTGTATGTAGTGAGCTCCCTCTAGTGGTGGCTGTATAAATCTGCATGTAGTGAGCTCTCTCTAGTAGTGGCTGCATAAATCTGTATGTAGTGAGCCCCCCCTAGTAGTGGCTGTATAAACCTGTATGTAGTGATCTCCTCCTAGTGGTGGCTGTATAAATCTGTATGAAGTGAGCTCCCCCTAGTGATGGCTGTATAAATCTGTATGTAGTGAGCTCCCCCTAGTAGTGACTGTATAAATCTGTATGTACTGAGCTCCCCCTAGTGATGGCTGTATAAATCTGTATGTAGTGAGCTCCCTCTAGTAGTGACTGTATAAATCTGTATGTATTGAGCTCCCCTAGTGGTGGTTGTATAAATCTGTATGTAGTGAGCCCCCACTAGTAGTGACTGTATAAATCTGTATGTAGTGAGCTCCCTCTAGTGGTGGCTGTATAAATCTGTATGTAGTGAGCTCCCCCTAGTGGTGGCTGTATAAATCTGTATGTAGTGAGCTCCCCCTAGTGGTGGCTGTATAAATCTGTATGTAGTGAGCTCCCCCTAGTGGTGGCTGTATAAATCTGTATGTAGTGAGCTCCCCCTAGTGGTGGCTGTATAAATCTGTATGTACTGAGCTCCCCCTAGTGGTGGCTGTATAAATCTGTATGTAGTAAGCTCATCCTAGTGGTGGCTGTATAAATCTGTATGTAGTGAGCCCCCCCTAGTGGTGGCTGTATAAATATGTATGTAGTGAGCCCCCCTCTAGTAGTGGCTGCATAAATCTGTATGTAGTGAGCCCCCCCTAGTAGTGGCTGTATAAACCTGTATGTAGTGAGCTCCCCCTAGTGGTGGCTGTATAAATCTGTATGTAGTGAGCTCCCCGTAGTGGTGGCTGTATAAATCTGTATGTAGTGAGCTCCCCCTAGTAGTGACTGTATAAATCTGTATGTAGTGAGCTCCCCCTAGTGGTGGCTTTATAAATCTGTATGTAGTGAGCTCCCTCTAGTGGTGGCTGTATAAATCTGTATGTAGTGAGCTCCCCCTAGTAGTGACTGTATAAATCTGTATGTAGTGATCTCCTCCTAG
This sequence comes from Phyllobates terribilis, assembly GCF_046119375.1. NCBI lineage: Eukaryota > Metazoa > Chordata > Amphibia > Anura > Dendrobatidae > Phyllobates > Phyllobates terribilis. Next base: position 170,375,760 of record NW_027362769.1, read on the forward strand.
TGGTGGCTGTATATATCTGTATGTAGTGAGCTCCTCCTAGTAGTGACTGTATAAATCTGTATGTAGTGAGCTCCCTCTAGTGGTGGCTGTATAAATCTGTATGTAGTGAGCTCCCTCTAGTGGTGGCTGTATAAATCTGTATGAAGTGAGCTCACCCTAGTGATGGCTGTATAAATCTGTATGTAGTGAGCTCCCCCTAGTAGTGACTGTATAAATCTGTATGTACTGAGCTCCCCCTAGTGATGGCTGTATAAATCTGTATGTAGTGAGCTCCCCCTAGTGGTGGCTGTATAAATCTGTATGTACTGAGCTCCCCCTAGTGGTGGCTATATAAATCTGTATGTAGTAAGCTCATCCTAGTGGTGGCTGTATAAATCTGTATGTAGTGAGCCCCCCCTAGTGGTGGCTGTATAAATATGTATGTAGTGAGCCCCCCTCTAGTAGTGGCTGCATAAATCTGTATGTAGTGAGCCCCCCCTAGTAGTGGCTGTATAAACCTGTATGTAGTGAGCTCCCCCTAGTGGTGGTTGTATAAATCTGTATGTAGTGAGCTCCCCCTAGTGGTGGCTGTATAAATCTGTATGTAGTGAGCTCCCCCTAGTAGTGACTGTATAAATCTGTATGTAGTGAGCTCCCCCTAGTGGTGGCTTTATAAATCTGTATGTAGTGAGCTCCCCCTAGTGGTGGCTGTATAAATCTGTATGTAGTGAGCTCCCCTTAGTAGTGACTGTATAAATCTGTATGTAGTGATCTCCTCCTAGTGGTGGCTGTATAAATCTGTATGAAGTGAGCTCCCTCTAGTGGTGGCTGTATAAATCTGTATGTAGTGAGCTACCTCTATTGGTGGCTGTATAAATCTGTATGTATTGAGCTCCCCCTAGTGAGGGCTGTATAAATCTGTATGTAGTGAGCTCCCCCTAGTAGTGACTGTATAAATCTGTATGTACTGAGCTCCCCCTAGTGATGGCTGTATAAATCTGTATGTAGTGAGCTCCCTCTAGTAGTGACTGTATAAATCTGTATGTATTGAGCTCCCCTAGTGGTGGTTGTATAAATCTGTATGTAGTGAGCCCCCACTAGTAGTGACTGTATAAATCTGTATGTAGTGAGCTCCCTCTAGTGGTGGCTGTATAAATCTGTATGTAATGAGCTCCTCCTATTGGTGGCTGTATAAATCTGTATGTAGTAAGCTCCCTCTAGTGGTGGCTGTATAAATCTGTATTTTAGTGAGCTCCCCCTAGTAGTGGCTGTATAATTCTGTATGTAGTGAGCTCCCCCTAGTGGTGGCTGTATAAATCTGTATGTAGTGCGCTACCTCTAGTGGTGGCTGTATAAATCTGTATGTAGTGAGCTCCCTCTAATGGTGGCTGTATAAATCTGTATGTAGTAAGCTCCCCCTAGTGGTGGCTGTATAAATCTGTATATAGTGAGCTCCCTCTAGTGGTGGCTGTATAAATCTGTATGTAGTGCGCTCCCTCTAGTGGTGGCTGTATATATCTGTATGTAGTTAGCTTCCCCCAGTAGTGGCTGTATAAATCTGTATATAGTGAGCTCCCTCTAGTGGTGGCTGTATAAATCTGTATGTAGTGCGCTCCCTCTAGTGGTGGCTGTATAAATCTGTATGTAGTTAGCCCCCCCCCCTGTAGTAGTGGCTGTATAAGTCTGTATGTAGTGAGCTCCCCCTAGTGGTGGCTGTATAAATCTGTATGTAGTGAGCTCCCCTTAGTGGTGGCTGTATATATCTGTATGTAGTGAGCTCCCTCTAGTACTGGCTATATAAATCTGTATGTAGTGAGCTCCCTCTAGTACTGGCTATATAAATCTGTATGTAGTGAGCTCCCCTAGTGGTGCCTGTATAAATCTGTATGTAGTGAGCTCCTCCTAGTGGTGGCTGTATAAATCTGTATGTAGTGAGCTCCCCCTAGTGGTGGCTGTATAAATCTGTATGTAGTGAGCTCCTCCTAGTGGTGTCTGTATAAATCTGTATGTAGTGAGCTCCCCCTAGTGGTGGCTGTATAAATCTGTATGTAGTGAGCTCCCCCTAGTGGTGGCTGTATAAATCTGTATGTAGTGAGCTCCCCCTAGTGGTGGCTGTATAAATCTGTATGTAGTGAGCTCCCCCTAGTGGTGGCTGTATAAATCTGTATGTAGTGAGCTCCCCCTAGTGGTGGCTGTATAAATCTGTATGTAGTGAGCTCCCCCTAGTGGTGGCTGTATAAATCTGTATGTAGTGAGTTCCCCCTAGTGGTGGCTGTATAAATCTGTATGTAGTGAGCCCCCACTAGTAGTGGCTGTATAAATCTGTATGTAGTGAGCCCCCACTAGTAGTGGCTGTATAAATCTGTATGTAGTGAGCCCCCACTAGTAGTGGCTGTATAAACCGGTATGTAGTGAGCACCTCTAGTACTGGCTGTATATATCTGTATGTAGTGAGCTCCCCCTAGTGGTGGCTGTATAAATCTGTACGTAGTGAGCTCCCCCTAGTGGTGGCTGTATAAACTGTATGTAGTGAGCTCCCCCTAGTGGTGGCTGTATAAATCTGTATGTAGTAAGCTCCCCCTGGTGGTGGCTATATAAATCTGTATGTAGTGAGCCCCCACTAGTAGTGGCTGTATAAATCTGTATGTAGTGAGCTCCTTCTAGTGGTGGCCGTATAAATCTGTATGTATAGAGCTCCCTCTAGTGGTGGTTGTATAAATCTGTATGTAGTGAGCTCCCTCTAGTGATGGTTGTATAATCTGTATGTAGTGAGCTCCCTCTAGTGGTGGCTGTATAAATCTGTATGTTGTGAGCTCCCTCTAGTGGTGGCTGTATAAATCTGCATGTAGTGAGCCCTCTCTAGTAGTGGCTGTATAAATCTGTATGTAGTGAGCTCCCCCTAGTGGTGGCTGTATAAATCTGTATGTAGTGAGCTCCCCCTAGTGATGGCTGTATAAATCTGTATGTAGTGAGCTCCTCTATTACTGGCTGTATATATCTGTATGTAGTGAGCTCCCCTAGTGATGGCTGTATAAATCTGTATGTAGTGAGCTCCCCCTAGTGTTGGCTGTATAAATCTGTATGTAGTGAGCTCCCCCTAGTGGTGGCTGTATAATTCTGTATGTAGTGAGCTCCCCCTGGTGGTGGCTATATAAATCTGTATGTAGTGAGCTCCCCCTGGTGGTGGCTATATAAATCTGTATGTAGTGAGCCCCACTAGTAGTGGCTGTATAAATCTGTATGTAGTGAGCTCCCTCTAGTGGTGGCTTTATAAATCTGTATGTAGTGAGCTCCCTCTAGTGGTGGCTGTATAAATCTGTATGTAGTGAGCTCCACCTAGTGGTGACTGTATAATCTGTATGTAGTGAGCTCCTCTAGTACTGGCTGTATATATCTGTATGTAGTGAGCTCCCCTAGTGATGGCTGTATAAATCTGTATGTAGTGAGCTCCTTCTAGTGGTGGCCGTATAAATCTGTATGTATAGAGCTCCCTCTAGTGGTGGCTGTATAAATCTGTATGTAGTGAGCTCCCTCTAGTGGTGGCTGTATAAATCTGTATGTAGTGAGCTCCCTCTAGTGATGGTTGTATAATCTGTATGTAGTGAGCTTCCTCTAGTGGTGGCTGTATAAATCTGTATGTAGTGAGCTCCCTCTAGTGGTGGCTGTATAAATCTGCATGTAGTGAGCTCTCTCTAGTAGTGGCTGTATAAATCTGTATGTAGTGAGCTCCCCCTAGTGGTGGCTGTATAAATCTGTATGTAGTGAGCTCCCCCTAGTGGTGGCTGTATAAATCTGTATGTAGTGAGCTCCTCTAGTACTGGCTGTATATATCTGTATGTAGTGAGCTCCCTCTAGTGGTGGCTGTATAAATCTGTATGTAGTGAGCTCCCCCTAGTGGTGGCTGTATAAATCTGTATGTAGTGAGCTCCCTCTAGTGGTGGCTGTATAAATCTGTATGTAGTGAGCTCCCCCTAGTGGTGGCTGTATAAATCTGTATGCAGTGAGCCCCCCTAGTGATGGCTGTATAAATCTGTATGTAGTGAGCTCCTTCTAGTGGTGGCCGTATAAATCTGTATGTATAGAGCTCCCTCTAGTGGTGGCTGTATAAATCTGTATGTAGTGAGCTCCCTCTAGTGGTGGCTGTATAAATCTGTATGTAGTGAGCTCCCTCTAGTGGTGGCTGTATAAATCTGTATGTAGTGAGCTCCCTCTAGTGGTGGCTGTATAAATCTGTATGTAGTGAGCTCCCTCTAGTGGTGGCTGTATAAATCTGTATGTAGTGAGCTCCCTCTAGTGGTGGCTGTATAAATCTGTATGTAGTGAGCTCCCCCTAGTAGTGGCTGTATAAATCTGTATGTAGTGAGCTCCCTCTAGTGGTGGCTGTATAAATCTGTATGTAGTGAGCTCCCCCTAGTAGTGACTGTATAAATCTGTATGTAGTGAGCTCCCCCTAGTGGTGACTGTATAAATCTGTATGTAGTGAGCTCCCTCTAGTGGTGGCTGTATATATCTGTATGTAGTGAGCTCCCTCTAGTGGTGGCTGTATAAATCTGTATGTAGTGAGCTCCCTCTAGTGGTGGCTGTATGAATCTGTATGTAGTGAGCTCCCTCTAGTGGTGGCTGTATATATCTGTATGTAGTGAGCTCCCCCTAGTGGTGACTGTATAAATCTGTATATAGTGAGCTCCCTCTAGTGGTGGCTGTATGAATCTGTATGTAGTGAGCTCCCCCTAGTGGTGGCTGTATAAATCTGTATGTAGTGAGCTCCCTCTAGTGGTGGCTGTATAAATCTGCATGTAGTGAGCTCCCTCTAGTGGTGGCTGTATAAATCTGTATGCAGTGAGCTTCCCCTAGTGGTGACAGTAAGTAATTGTTATGATAGTGTGAAATCATGAATGGGCAGTGATGTAGTGGCAATCTCATCATGTCCCCATCATACGCCTCTCTGGTGAGTACACTGTAGTACAGAGAATCAACCTCTCAAAGATGTGGGCCAAATTAAGAAACATCTACTCTAGATCAGGGTGGTCTTCCCGTACCTGTGGGCTAGTAAAGGTTTCATTTTAACTGAAAATAAGTACAAGAGAAGCGAAGTTACGTGTCCCCGTGTTTTTATCTTGGCAGGAATTCCCCAGGCTCCGGGCACCCCGGAGATCCCGCAGAAGTATAGGGACACAGTGCTGGTTCTGTGGAAATCCTTTGAGCATAGCTGTCCCTGCACCTACATACTGGAACGTCAGGTGAACGGTGAGTCGTGTCGAGAAGCTGGGGGGCTGTCAGTCGTCCCAGGGAGGAACACTCACTACACTCAGCCTCTGCCAAGCCCGAAATGGCTGATAACAGGGAGCACTAGAGTTTATCTGCACAGTTTAAGTACATGGGATAGGCATTACCATTGCTCACTGGACAGAATTATAGTCCTTTATTTGGTTGTATATTCCTCTAGGACAAGGAGAATGGCGGATGATCAGCTCCGGCATCAAGGACTGCTACTACAATGTCACGGAGCTGCCGCCTGGCTCTGTCCGGTTCCGTGTGGCTTGTGTGAACAAATCAGGGCAGGGGCCCTACAGCGACATATCCAAGAGTGTTATCATAGAAGGAAATGGTAAGCCGCAGAGCTCCTCGCAACGTGTCACATGATACATTGTAGCAAACTGACCGATCTGTGCAGCTTCTCCTGCTATATCTCGCTAACTGACCATTGTCAGGACTAGATACAATTGTATCCACTTCTCAGCTTTGTACATGGAATGGAAACTACAGTGTCCTCATTCACTGACAGTAAGCACAGATATTGAAAATAATGAGACATTGAAATATGAAGTCAATAAAACAGTGGTAGAAGTATTTGTACAGAGATTACGCTTTATTTACACAATGCCAAGAAAATGATAATCCTTGTTTGATCCATGTCAAGGATAACAGCCAGGAGATCCCGCGGATATCCCACCGCTGCCACCAATATGTCAGGGAACAGCGCTCCGCTGCCTTCAATCGTCAGGAAAATTACACAATTGACTGACGAGTGATGGACGAGGCGGTAGCTATTTTTACTACTAGGCCGGTTATTGGGGAACTGACAGTGAGTGTATGGTATATACACCTCCGATTCCAATGCATGGAATATATATACACACACCTTAGTACAGTCACTGCCAGCTCCACAATAACAAATGAAAAGCTAGCTGCCACCACCAATCGTTTATACAGGTCGATTGGACACTTGTTTCAGGTAGCGTATGGCTTCAGGGTGTAGTTTATAGAGCAAGAGGAATGGAGCTATTCAATTTTATATGTTTAATCCGAAAAGTAGACAGCATTTATAAAAATATACAAAGAGGTTACAAAATGGACAAAACAATAAAGTATATACAATCACATAACATAAAAAAAGATCAAGAGATATCCAACTTTCAGGATATCATCACCCCTGGAAGTCCCAGGTGGGAGATATTAATGTCATACTTCCTATTATGATTTTAGTTTTCCATAGATTGGGAACATGTAATATATAATGTTAACCATCTGTCAGATTTTAATTTTGGACTGATGCGGCGGCTGCCCAGTGATGTAAGTCAATGCTTTACGTTCACCACAACGCCCGAAGTATATCTACCATAACTATAGGATGTATGCCGTTCATAACAAATCCAATATTCATAACTAGAATGGGAACAACGCAGTCTGTTTGCAGTTCTCTAAAAATAGGAATGCAAGGGCCATAAATCTGTCGCATCCCACATTCTTTTGCAAGCTGAAAGGCATCAGAGAGGCATACCAGAAAGAGAGTGCAGCCAGGAACCACCCTTGATGCGCGTTTTGCATCAGCTTCCTCGCGCGTCAGGGGTGGTTCCTGGCTGCACTCTCTAATGCCTTTCTGATACCCCTCTATTTCTTACTTTAGGTTTAAATACAGATTTGTGTATCCACCACTTAATAATTACCTCGCCATCCCTCCATTATGCATCCAGCAAAGTGCACAGTGCATTATTTTATACATATTTGAATTTATACAATGTTATTATTTCCATATTTGCACGTCCATGCCCTGGATTTGTCTGGTTAAATTAACCAGTTCTACTACGAGGAATTTGTGGTGTTGCTTTATGTATTGCACCTTTTTTTCTATATGTATGGACTGTCATCTACCCCTACATAGAATAATGGTATAGGGTATACTACGTGGTCTGATATATTGATTTGGATCTTTTACTTGTATGTTATGTGGTCATGACTCCTTTGTTTAAGCATTAGTTAGTATTGGTTGAGGCCGCTACCTAGCTATTATATACAGCTTATCGGTGGCCAGTACATGAGTGCTTTTTTCTGCTTGCACATCCATTTTTAATTAGTTTTTATCTATTTTATATGTTATCTATGTGGTTTATTTAATTGAATGGTACTTTTCTACTACTTCTGGCAGTTTACTCAGTTTTGGTAACTTTATCTGCATCCTCAAGATGCTCTGCCATGTAGCCTGTGCCCTCTGAGACTCCATCTTGCAGGTGTAATGACATCATTGGATTGTGCCTGCTATGTCATTGCATTGCGCATGTCTCATAATGCACTTTGATTCTTTGTTTTGCTATCATTTGTTTGTTATAATCCCTGTGAAATGACAGTGGACTCAGAAATCTTTCATGATATTTATATCCTAGGCCAGAAACCATCTCCTGGCTTGGCTCATCTTGCCCAGAAATCCCGACCGACTGTGCCCACAGTATCCACCTTTGGACCAGTTTCTCCCCGGGTCACCTCTGCACCTTCAGCTGTCACTACCTCCAAGCTGCCTCCATCAATCGGATCTCCTCTCGCTGTTACGTCACCTCCTACCAACGCCCCTGAGCCTACAGTTCCAATACAACCAGCGTCCAAAGGAGCCCCCCCTCCAACGCCTCCAAGACGGCACAGAGGTCTCCCAACTCCTCCCACGTTACATAGGGTTTTACCTCAAACCGCTACAAAAGTAGAGCCTCAAGGTATTTTCAGTAACAAACTCCAGTCTCCTGAACCTTCTCCAGTGATGCCGGTGACTTCCCATGTGTCTACAGTGACGGTATCAGTGACCCCCGGCCAAGCCATGTCCCATTTACGAGTTCCACCCGCACCTCCGGTCCAGCAGGTGAAACCTCCTCCAGAACCAGCTGCTAAGACTGTCCCAGAAAAACCAGTGCAAGAAGTGAAGTCTCCAACTGAGTTACCAAAAACTCCCTCAGTGACCTATGTGGCCCCAGTTAAACCGTTCCCCATCCCCCAAGCTGCAAAGTCTCCAATGCCTGAAGAACCAATATCTAGTCTAGTATCCGCAGAGTCTAAAGTTCCTCCACCAGTGGCTCCAAAACCAATGGTCGCTACTCCTTCTGTACCAATCATGCTGCACATTCCCCCCTTTAAGTCTTCTACCCTTCCCTCTCCACTGAGCCCCACATCCAGCTCCAAACCTTCATTCCCATCTCCTCCCACCAGCCCGGTCTATAAGCCATCAACCCCGACCTCTCCAACCTACATGGTCACCTCCTTCATATCAATGCCACCATCATCCCCAACCAAAGAGACGCCCCTTCATAAGCCTGCTGCTCCGGTTGCCCAGACTGTCCCAACTCGTATCTTAGTGACGAGTGTCACCCCTGGTAAAGACGGTAGATACACCCCAGGAGGAAGGGCTACTCCGTCTGGAAGAGAAAGCACCCTCCGGCAAGGAGTACCCCAGAAACCTTACACATTTTTGGATGAGAAGGCAAGGTGAGTGGCTTGGGCAAACCCAATAAAGATTGTTTCTCAAGAATCATGGTGGGAAATCTCACATCTCCAATGGGAAACATCTCCCAGTACATGAAGCATCGGGATATCATCAGGGAGACATTACCATTCCAATCCAGACCACATGGGCTCTCCATGATTTTGTTGTATTAAAGGGACCCTATCAATCTTTAAACTGGCGCCGCACACTTGTAAAAAGTGAGATAAACTTTGGTGCCATAAGCAAATTGGGTCTTAAATGTCGAGTGTCATTAGAACTGTAAGGTCTTGTGTTTAATCAGCCCACAGTTCAGACAGCTCCTCCTAGGTCATCCACAGCTGCTATTAAGTGGCACAGAGGACGCAAGCGCAGTGGGTAGTCTCTGCCCAACGTGTGAGCAGGGAATTAATTTCTGACTAGTATAAGTGCCTGTTCTTTTTCTAATGACCTGCAGGTTAGAGCAGGACTGGCGCATGCACTGCACAAAAAATGATTCCCTGCCCACGCAAGGGAAAACACTGCGCATGCACCGGCTTTATTCTGCACAGATTGTGTAGTGAATTATAAATGATGTACAAACCAATAGCCAGATCAATCAAAGGACCGAGGGTTGGATCAACAGGACACATGGGTGGTCTGATAACACTTAAAAGGGGACGATTTTATTTTTTACAATGTGCCTAAGAACTAACAGGCAAGTAGTTACTACCTATCTGCCTGTTGTGCCCACTGCTGATCTCTGCTGGCACAGACCGCTTCTGCCAGGGATTCGGCGCAATGTCGACAGACCAGCAGCTTCTTTTCCGCTGTGTTGACGCGGCGTGACTTTCGATGTCATGCTGATTGACTGCCAGCTCCCTGCTGCCTAACTGCGGGAAGCAGGTTGTCAATCAGCATGATATTGCAAGTCACGCCCCATCAGAACAGAACAGCCCGATAGAGGAATGGCTGCTTTATAGAGGCAGCTGAATCGCCGGCAGAAGCGGTCGGTGACTGTTCTGAGCCGCCGTCGAGTACAACAGGCAGGTAGTTAGCAAATACCTATCACTTTTTAGCCCCATAGTAAAAAAAAAAAATCCTGAACATCATCCTCTTTAAGGCCAACTTTTCATATGGAACAAGAGTTTTTCTAAATTTTTGTAGGTGTGCAGTGCAAATTGCAAATAGTAATTTAGGTATCAATTTTTCCTAACATACATGGTGGTGAAAATGGTTTATAGAGGTAAAACCTGGTGACAGGTTCTCTTTAATACAGCAGGACAAGATCATGGAAATCCTATGTGGCCACCTGGCTGTCTCACATGTCTGTTTCCTGCAGAGAATATTTCCTTCAGAAATCTAGAATGGAAAAGTCGTGAAAAGAAAAATCTTAGTGTAAATGATTTTTAGGAGTAAAACTAAGTGAGGTGTTTCCTTGGCTGTGTGCCTATGGAGAATTCATTCTGCTGCCACTAGGGGGAGCGCATTGCCTATTGAGTTCAGTGAGAGCTGTATGAGTCTCTATGCAGTGAGCTCCCTCTAGTGGTGGCTGCATATAATTCATATTTTATCATTCAAATTAAATTGTTTTGTAAAGGGAAACAATGGAATTTGGAGATCGGATCAGAAAAACAGAGTTTTGACCACTATCATTTGTTCTTACCTTATTTAGGCATTATAATACCAAAATGCTAGATACATGTTCCTTCCCTACATCACCCTCACTTTTATCACATCACTATTATCCCCCATTCAGAGGCGGATACAGACAGAAGAGGCCGCTGTGCAAGAGCAATATATGGGTCCTTTGTAGTCCAATATTTCATCATAATGCACAATTCCGTATAATACTGCAGTGGCCCCCTTACCTCTTGGGCCCTCTGGGTTGCACCTATGGTATATCCACCCCTAATCCCCTTCACCATCGCAAAATGCCAAAAAAGCAAGATGTTAACCCCTTCACCATCATGGATCTCTAGGGATATTAGAAATGATCCTATGGCGGCTCCAGGCCATTATGAATACCACCATTAATCTCTTGGGTTTGCTACAATTGACTGTACAGGTTTTTAGGCATCTGTGTGTTACCAGAATGTTCCTGTTCCCTGACAGCAAGGCGCGACATTGAAAATATGGTGGAAGTGAAACATAAAATGTATATAAAAAAAAAAAAGTTGCAGAATTTCAATATTTGTGAGTTCTAGATATTTTAATTTGTGGATTTTTCCTCCGCAGGGGCCGATTTGGGGTGATTCGGGAATGTAAGGAGAATGTCACAGGGAAGCATTTCATGGCGAAGATTATTCCCTATGAGCATGAGAATAAGCAAAGTGTCCTGCAAGAATATGAGGTCCTGAAGTGTCTTCACCATCAGAGGATCCTGAGCCTTCACGAGGCGTACATCACCCCCCGCTACCTGGTCCTGATCTCCGAGCAGTGCGCCGGAAGAGAAATCCTCTACTGCCTGGTAGAGCGGTAAGAGGAGGGAGGAATGGTCTGCAGGCCGGCTGACATCTACATAATGTCTATCTTCTTACCTTATATCACTGCATATACAGTGCTCAGCATAAATGAGTACATGTTACCCGCATGCCGCTAGGTTCAGATGGGGACGAGACAGGTTACATGAATTCTTTGGAATCCTGGGGGAACCGTTACTCAGGGCGACCATAGACCATGTGCTCCAGCTTCTCTCAGGCACACAGGGGTATTGACCGTCAGGCACAGACATGTAGGTTGTTTCACTTGCTGACCAGACACACTAAACAAGAGTCCTCATAAACAGTAGAACAGTAGCATTTAATAAGAAGCCGCACAGCCAGTGCAAGTTAAGTCTTATGAGCAACAGGCTCCAGTGACAAACAGTACAGTTTCCTTAGCAGCACAGCAGTTCACAGTCTTCCCAGTAGTACAGGACAGCACAGTTCTAATGCAAAGGAACATTAATGAGCACAGCATTCTTTACAGCACAGTGAGATGGAGGAGGGGGCATGGTTTGCTGAGGGAGATGAATCCTGTGACACCATTTCTTCCAGTCCTTATCTTTCTGCACTGTTAGTTCAGGAACTCTACCTGACCGGTGCTTAGCTTCACTCCTGACTTGAATCCTTTTCACTAGCAGGAGCGCTTCTGTGAGATACAGAACACACACACCACCTTTCTCTTCGGCTCCAGCCAGACAGTAAACAACTTCCCCACAATCCCCCTGGGGCTCTGCTAAAACCCTCTCCTTCTCCTGTGACTGTGTTAACCCCTCTAGTTGCTGGATGCTTCTGGAGCACAACACTTCCTGTCTCCTGTGCTTGTGTTACTTCTAATAATTACTGAATGCTTTTAAAGCAACAGCACTACTTCTGCATGTCACATACACCCTCTTTGAAAAGTAGGATTTTAATCAATATTGAACACAAGAACAAGTTCCAACATTTTGACAAGACTGAGTTTCATAGAACATTTTTTAACCCATTACATGACAGTAAGGTTAATAACTTTCATTACAAAATCTTCAGTTTTAGTCAAATTATTTGATGTACAAATGAGTACACCCCACATCAAAAACTACTACATCTAGTATTTTGTATGACCTTCATGATTTGTAAGGACGCACGGAATGAACAAGTTGGGGACACATTGCGATATCGATCTTTTTCCTTTAGTATTTCATACATCAAGGCTTGTTATATATAAATAAAAATCATGAAAAAAGATAAATAGTTAATTATGTAATAATGGATAAAAAAAGATACTCTCTTATCAAAGATATATATACAGCTCTGGCAAAAATTAAGAGACCACTGCAAAATTTTCATTTTCTCTGATTTTTCTCTTTCTAGGTCTATTTTTTAGTAAAATGTACATTGTTTTTTAGTCTATAAACTACTGACGTCTCCGAAATTCAAAGCTAAAAATTTTGTAATTATTTGCAGCAAATGATAAAGCGTCAAAATAATAAAAAAGAAACAGAGAAGCAGAGAAGCAGAGAAGCAGTGCTTTCAGACCTCAAATTACTCATGTTTTAACTGTGAAATCCAATATTTGGTGGACTAACCATGATTTTTAATCACAGCTTTCATTCGTCTTTCCATGCTTTTCAATAGAAAACTGTTCAGTTTACTCTTAATTTTTGGCAGAACTGTATGTGTATACTCTGCCCCCCGTCACTGTGTATATATTCAGGCTATTAAAAATGTTACATCAAAACTAGCAATTAATGGGAATCTGTCAGCAGGTTTTGCTATGTAATTCGAGAGAAGCATGTAGGGGTTGAGACCTTGATTACAGCGATGTGTTACTTACTGGGCTGTGTATTGCTGTTTTAACACAATCAGTGTTTTATCACCAGGAGATTATCACTACAGGACTTGGTGTCTTGTGCCTCCTGGTGCCTTTCCGCCTCCACCACTGATTAGCAGTTTTCTGTCAATATACAGTGTACACAGAAAGCTGCTACCAGTCAGCGGTGTGGGTGGGGCTATACACAGGAAGCTGCCAGTCGGCTGTGTGGGTGGGGCTATACACAGGAAGCTGCCAGTCAGCAGTGTGGGCGGGGTTATACACAGGAAGCTGCCAGTTGGTGGTGTGGGCGGGGTTATAGACAGAAAGCTGACAGTCAACGTTGTGGGCGGGGTTATACACAGGAAGCTGCCAGTTGGCGGTGTGGGTGGGGCTATACACAGAAAGCTGCCAGTCAGTGGTGTGGGCGGGGTTATAGACAGAAAGCTGCCAGTCAGCGGTGTGGGCGGGGTTATGCACAGGAAGCTGCCAGTCAGCGGTGTGGGCGGGGTTATACACAGGAAACTGCCAGTCAGCGGTGTGGGCGGGGTTATAGACAGAAAGCTGACAGTCGGCAGTGTGGGCGGGGTTATACACAGAAAGCTGCCAGTCGGCAGTGTGGGCGGGGCTATACACAGGAAGCTGCCAGTCGGCAGTGTGGGCGGGGTTATACACAGAAAGCTGCCAGTCAGCGGTGTGGGCGGGGCTATACACAGGAAGCTGCCAGTCGGCAGTGTGGACGGGGTTATGCACAGGAAGCTGCCAGTCAGCGGTGTGGGCGGGGTTATACACAGGAAGCTGCCAGTTGGTGGTGTGGGCGGGGTTATAGACAGGAAGCTGCCAGTCGGCGGTGTGGGCGGGGTTATACACAGAAAGCTGCCAGTCGGCAGTGTGGGCGGGGCTATACACAGGAAGCTGCCATTCGGCAGTGTGGGCGGGGTTATACACAGAAAGCTGCCAGTCATCGGTGTGGGTGGGGTTATAGACAGGAAGCTGCCAGTGGGTGGTGTGGGCGGGGTTATACACAGGAAGCTGCCAGTGGGCGGTGTGGGCGGGGTTATACACAGGAAGCTGCCAGTGGGCGGGGTTATACACAGAAAGCTGCCAGTCGGCGGTGTGGGCGGGGTTATGCACAGAAAGCTGCCAGTCGGCGGTGTGGGCGGGGTTATACACAGAAAGCTGCCAGTCAGCGGTGTGGGCGGGGTTATACACAGAAAGCTGCCAGTCAGCGGTGTGGGCGGGGTTATGCACAGAAAGCTGCCAGTCAGCGGTGTGGGCGGGGTTATACACAGGAAGCTGCCAGTCGGTGGTGTGGGCGGGGTTATACACAGAAAGCTGCCAGTCGGCAGTGTGGGCGGGGTTATACACTGGAAGCTGCCAGTCAGCGGTGTGGGCGGGGTTATACACAGGAAGCTGCCAGTCAGTGGTGTGGGCGGGGTTACACACAGGAAGCTGCCAGTCGGTGGTGTGGGCGGGGTTACACACAGGAAGCTGCCAGTAAGCGGTGTGGGCGGGGTTACACACAGAAAGCTGCCAGTCAGCGGTGTGGGCGGGGTTACACACAGGACGCTGCCAGTCGGTGGTGCAGGCGGGGTTATACACTCGAAGCTGCCAGTCGGCGGTGTGGGCGGGGTTATACACAGAAAGCTGCCAGTCGGCGGTGTGCGCGGGGTTATACACAGAAAGCTGCCAGTCGGCGGTGTGGGCGGGGTTATACACAGAAAGCTGCCAGTTGGTGGTGTGGGCGGGGTTATACACAGAAATCTGCCAGTCGGCGGTGTGCGCGGGGTTATACACAGAAAGCTGCCAGTCGGCGGTGTGGGCGGGGTTATGCACAGAAAGCTGCCAGTCGGCGGTGTGGGCTGCCAGTTGGTGGTGTGGGCGGGGTTATACACAGAAAGCTGCCAGTCGGCAGTGTGGGCGGGGTTATGCACAGGAAGCTGCCAGTCAGCGGTGTGGGCAGGGTTATACACAGGAAACTGCCAGTCGGCAGTGTGGGCGGGGTTATGCACAGAAAGCTGCCAGTCAGCGGTGTGGGCGGGGTTATGCACAGAAAGCTGCCAGTCAGCGGTGTGGGCGGGGTTATACACAGGAAGCTGCCAGTCGGCGGTGTGGGCGGGGTTATACACAGAAAGCTGCCAGTCGGCAGTGTGGGCGGGGTTATACACTGGAAGCTGCCAGTCAGTGGTGTGGGCGGGGTTACACACAGGAAGCTGCCAGTCGGTGGTGTCGGCGGGGTTACACACAGGAAGCTGCCAGTAAGCGGTGTGGGCGGGGTTACACACAGAAAGCTGCCAGTCAGCGGTGTGGGCGGGGTTACACACAGGACGCTGCCAGTCGGTGGTGCAGGCGGGGTTATACACTGGAAGCTGCCAGTCGGCGGTGTGGGCGGGGTTATATGCAGAAAGCTGCCAGTCGGCAGTGTGGGCGGGGTTATACACAGGAAGCTGCCAGTGGGCGGGGTTATACACAGGAAGCTGCCAGTCAGTGGTGTGGGCGGGGTTATACACAGGAAGCTGCCAGTCAGCGGTGTGGGCGGGGTTATACACAGAAAGCTGCCAGTTGGCAGTGTGGGCGGGGTTATACACAGGAAGCTGCCAGTCGGCGGTGTGGGCGGGGTTATACACAGGAAGCTGCCAGTCAGCGGTGTGGGCGGGGTTACACACAGGAAGCTGCCAGTCAGCGGTGTGGGCGGGGTTATACACAGCTTGGCATTCAGAGCACTGCTAGATCTGCAGTAGAGAAAACTGTGATCCAATCACAACTACAGCACCCAGTTAACTAAGGGATGCATGTATCAGGGTCTCTGCCCCTACGTCATGCTGCTGTCAGATTGCATAGCAAAAACCTATTTTTTAAAGCAGACCCTTGACAACTATTTTACAGCCATTGGTTAATTACCTGACAAAGAAAATAGTTTGTCTTCGAAACATGTTATATTGCACCTTCCGTAAAGTTATTTTTGCGCCTGGATATTGGTGTAGTGGATTGAGCGCCAACTCCCATAATCCCGGCACCATCATCCTCACTCACACAAAAATGATGTCTTTCAGCTCCATCTAGTCCCTCAATCTGGCACTGCAGGTTTTGAGAAGGTCGTGCCCTGGATGATCCCCCCCAGCCTTCATATAGGAAAACATATCGATGTATACATTTATCCTTCTCATCTTTCATTGAATCCTTTAAATCCATTGAATTCAATGAAAGCAGAGAAGGATAAATCTATACATCAATGTTTTCCTCTTTGGTGTCTTCAGGTTCCGATACTCCGAGGACGACGTGGTCAACTATATTCTTCAGATCCTACAAGGTCTGGATTATCTCCATGAGCAGAAGATCCTTCACCTGGACATTAAACCAGAGAACATTATGGTGTCCTATATGAACACTGTCAAAATTATTGACTTCGGGAGCGCTCAGACATTCACCCCTCTGGTCCTTCGTCAGCTAGGAAAGCGCGTGGGGACCCTGGAATATATGTGTACGTAAGACCCTCCATCACTGGGAGCAGATAAAGGGTTATTAACAATTCAGCTGTTCTTGTCGGAGGCTGGAATACCGGCTCAGAGCCGCCCCCAGAATTAGGGGCTCCGGACGCAGCTGCACTAACTCCCATAAAATTGAATGGGGAATCGTCACCCGCCTCGTATTCTTAGGTAACAGTCTTCTTCTGTCCTCACAGCTCCGGAGATGATAAGAGGAGACCCGGTTGGTGCCGCTGCCGATGTTTGGGGATTAGGAGTTCTGACCTATATCATGTGAGTAACTGGAGCAAGCGAGAGGGGGCACCTGTGGCACCTCCAATTTTTCCTTTCATTAGTTTTGATCACCCCTAAATCTATCTGGGCTATTGGAACTTATGGGTGTACAAAGATGGCGGATACGGAGGACTTTGTGAGACATGACCTGCAATTGGGATCACATATTCGTGTTGTAGGGGTGATAACATTGCTTCTATCAATCTATAAAAACCATTGTAGACCAGGGGTTAAACAACCTGGGATCAGAGATATCTCCAATCCCAGCTGCTGCCACGTATGATAAAGCTGAAACTCGCTGCTATTACTGTAGGGTCAGATCCATCACGTTGGTGTAAATGTGATTCACATCATCAGGCAAAGTTCTGCGGGGAATGCTGGGAGCACTCAGCTCTGAAGCTGGTGAATGCAGCTCTGGACCGTATTACAGGCTACTGTAACTAATTATTATTTAACGGCTCGATCTCGAGTCATGGGGACTTGATGGATGAACGATCTGTAGGAAGATCGATCTTGTACAAGCCTAGATAGGACCACCAGGGTCTTCTCTGCCGTTGTCTTGCTGCTCTTCCTCTTGCTCCTTCTATTCTTCCGCCCATGATGTCCTTCTTCAGTGATTGTTCTCTTCGTATGATGTGTCCACAGGAGGCAAGTCGTAGCTTGCTGATCCTTGCCTCGAGTGACATGTCTGGCATAATTTATTCCAAAATCGATTATTTTGTTCTTCTTGCCGTCCATGATATTGAGAACATCCCTCTCCAGCACCACATTTCGAAGGCGTTAGCTGTGTAAAACTGACACAAGAATGATCATCGTGATTAATGCATGTCAATTTTTGGAATTTGGGTGGAAATGTGTATTTTCTTCTGCCGCAGGCTGAGCGGGCGATCACCTTTCTTTGAACTGGACCCAGCAGAAACAGAAAACAAGATTCAATCAGGCCGGTTTGACATCTTTAAGCTGTACTCCAATGTGTCTCAGAGCGGCTCCCTCTTCATACGAAAGCTGCTGTCTATATATCCCTGGTGAGTGGACTGGAAATACACCCAACAGTAATGTGACCCGCACAACCATCACACAGGAGAGATGACAAATCCTCTACAGGGTCTTGAGAAAGTTTTTCATACCCCGTCAACTTTTCCACATTTTTTCATGTTACACCCACAAACTTACATATATTTCATTGGGATTTTATGTGACACCAACACAAAGTAGCAAGTATTTGTGAAGTGTAAAGGAAATAATACAAGGTTTTCTAAATATTTTAAAAATACAAATCTGAGAATTGTTCGGTGCATTTGTATTCAGCCCTGGGTCAGTACGTTGTAGGACCACCTTCTCTGCAGTTACTACTGCAGTCTTTTGGGGTCTGTCTCTCCAGCTTTGCACATCTAGACGGGACATTTTCCCCATTCTTCTTTGCACATTCGCCCAGTGAGATTGGATGGAGTCGTCTGTGATTAGCAATTTTCATGTATTGTCACAGATTCTCAATGGGATTTAGGTCTGGACTGTGCCGTTCACACACATGAATATTCTCGGATCTAAACTATCCATTGTAGCTCTGGCAGTAGGGGTCGTTGTCCTGCTTGAAGGTGAACCTACGTCAGCCAGCTTACCTGCTGAAGAAAAGCCTCCCCACAGCAAGACGCTTCCACCACCATGTGTGACTGTGGGGATGGTGTTTTCAGGGTGATGTGTAGTGTTAGATCCGCTACATCATACGTGTTAAACTCCGGCCCATGGGCTAAATCTGCCACACAGGGTGGTTATATTTGGCCCGCAACACCAGAACCACCACCCCTATGTGGGTCCATTATTTTGTATGGAGGACTATGTGGGGCCATTATACTGTATGGAGAACTATGTGGGCCCATTATACTGTATACTGGTTGGCCCGCAACTTTGTCCAAGTTTTTCATTTTGGCTCTCTGTGTGTACAAGTTTGATATCCCTGCTCTACATAGTACATCACTCAGGAGAGCTGACAGATCTTCTATATACTACACAGTAGAGCTGACACATCCTCTATATACAGCATGATACATACTCTATACACTGCACCGCGCAGGACACATCCTCTAGATACAGAGCGTCACAGGATACATCGTCTATACACTGCACAGGAGAGCTGACAGATCCTCTATATACTACACCACACAGGAGAGCTGAGAGATCCTCTATATACTACACCACACAGGACAGATCCTCTATATACTACACCACACAGGAGAGCTGACAGATCCTCTATATACTACACCACACAGGAGAGCTGACAGCTTCTCTTATATACTACACCACACAGGAGAGCTGACAGATCCTCTATATACTACACCACACAGGAGAGCTGACAGATCCTCTATATACTACACCACACAGGAGAGCTGACACATCCTCTATATACTACACCACAAAGGAGAGCTGACACATCCTCTATATACTACACCACACAGGAGAGCTGACAGATCCTCTATATACTACACCACACAGGAGAGCTGACAGATCCTCTATATACTACACCACACAGGAGAGCTGACAGATCCTCTATATACTACACCACACAGGAGAGCTGACAGATCCTCTATATACTACACCACACAGGAGAGCCGACACATCCTCTATATACTACACCACACAGGAGAGCTGACAGATCCTCTATATACTACATCACACAGGAGAGCTGACAGATCCTCTATATACTACACCACACAGGAGAGCTGACACATCCTCTATATACTACACCACACAGGAGAGCTGACAGATCCTCTATATACTACACCACACAGGAGAGCTGACAGATCCTCTATATACTACACCACACAGGAGAGCTGACACATCCTCTATATACTACACCACAAAGGAGAGCTGACACATCCTCTATATACTACACCACACAGGAGAGCTGACACATCCTCTATATACTACACCACACAGGAGAGCTGACAGATCCTCTATATACTACACCGCACAGGAGAGCTGACAGATCCTCTATATACTACACCACACAGGAGAGCTGACAGATCCTCTATATACTACACCACACAGGAGAGCTGACACATCCTCTATATACTACACCACACAGGAGAGCTGACAGATCCTCTATATACTACACCACACAGGAGAGCCGACACATCCTCTATATACTACACCACACAGGAGAGCTGACAGATCCTCTATATACTACACCACACAGGAGAGCTGACAGATCCTCTATATCCTACACCGCACAGGGGAGCTGACAGATCCTCTATATACTACACCACACAGGAGAGCTGACAGATCCTCTATATACTACACCGCACAGGAGAGCTGACAGATCCTCTATATACTACACCACACAGGAGAGCTGACAGATCCTCTATATACTACACCACACAGGAGAGCTGACAGATCCTCTATATACTACACCACACAGGAGAGCTGACAGATCCTCTATATACTACACCACACAGGAGAGCTGACAGATCCTCTATATACTACACCACACAGGAGAGCTGACAGATCCTCTATATACTACACCACACAGGAGAGCTGACAGATCCTCTATATACTACACCACACAGGAGAGCTGACAGATCCTCTATATACTACACCACACAGGAGAGCTGACAGATCCTCTATATACTACACCACACAGGAGAGCTGACAGATCCTCTATATACTACACCACACAGGAGAGCTGACAGATCCTCTATATACTACACCACACAGGAGAGCTGACAGATCCTCTATATACTACACCGCACAGGAGAGCTGACAGATCCTCTATATACTACACCGCACAGGGTAGCTGACAGATCCTCTATATACTACAACACACGGGAGAGCTGACAGATCCTCTATATACTACACCACACGGGAGAGCTGACAGATCCTCTATATACTACACCACACAGGAGAGCTGACAGATCCTCTATATACTACACCACACAGGAGAGCTGACAGATCCTCTATATACTACACCACACAGGAGAGCTGACAGATCCTCTATATACTACACCACACAGGAGAGCTGACAGATCCTCTATATACTACACCACACAGGAGAGCTGACAGATCCTCTATATACTACACCACACAGGAGAGCCGACAGATCCTCTATATACTACACCACACAGAAGAGCCGACAGATCCTCTATATACTACACCACACAGGAGAGCTGACAGATTCTCTATATACTACACCACACAGGAGAGCCGACACATCCTCTATATACTACACCACACAGGAGAGCTGACAGATCCTCTATATACTACACCACACAGGAGAGCTGACAGATCCTCTACATACTATACCACACAGGAGAGCTGACAGATCCTCTGTATACTACACCGCACAGGAGAGCTGACAGATCCTCTATATACTACACCACACAGGAGAGCTGACAGATCATCTATATACTACACCACACAGGAGAGCTGACACATCCTCTATATACTACACCACACAGGAGAGCTGACACATCCTCTATATACTACACCACACAGGAGAGCTGACACATCCTCTATATACTACACCACACAGGAGAGCTGACAGATCCTCTATATACTACACCGCACAGGAGAGAAGACACATCCTCTATATACTACACCACACAGGAGAGCTGACAGATCCTCTATATACTACACCACACAGGAGAGCTGACAGATCCTCTATATACTACACCACACAGGAGAGCTGACACATCCTCTATATACTACACCACACAGGAGAGTTGACAGATCCTATATACTACACCACACAGGAGAGCTGACAGATCCTCTATATACTACACCGCACAGGAGAGCTGACAGATCCTCTATATACTACACCACACAGGAGAGCTGACAGATCCTCTATATACTACACCACACAGGAGAGAAGACACATCCTCTATATACTACACCACACGGGAGAGCTGACACATCCTCTATATACTACACAACACAGGACAGATCCTCTATATACTACACCACACGGGAGAGCTGACAGATCCTCTATATACTACACCACACAGGAGAGCTGACAGATCCTCTACATACTATACCACACAGGAGAGCTGACAGATCCTCTGTATACTACACCGCACAGGAGAGCTGACAGATCCTCTATATACTACACCACACAGGAGAGCTGACACATCCTCTATATACTACACCACACAGGAGAGAAGACACATCCTCTATATACTACACCACACAGGAGAGCTGACAGATCCTCTATATACTACACCACACAGGAGAGCTGACAGATCCTCTATATACTACACCACACAGGAGAGCCGACACATCCTCTATATACTACACCACACAGGACACATCCTCTATATACTACACCACACAGGAGAGCTGACAGATCCTCTATATACTACACCACACAGGAGAGCTGACAGATCCTCTACATACTATACCACACAGGAGAGCTGACAGATCCTCTGTATACTACACCGCACAGGAGAGCTGACAGATCCTCTATATACTACACCACACAGGAGAGCTGACAGATCCTCTATATACTACACCACACAGGAGAGCTGACAGATCCTCTATACACTACACCACACAGGAGAGATGACACATCATCTATATACTACACCACACAGGAGAGCTGACAGATCCTATATACTACACCACACAGGAGAGCTGACAGATCCTCTACATACTACACCACACAGGAGAGCTGACAGATCCTCTATATACTACACCACACAGGAGAGGTGACAGATCCTCTATATACTACACCACACAGGAGAGCTGACAGATCCTCTATATACTACACCACACAGGAGAGCTGACAGATCCTCTACATACTACACCACACAGGAGAGCTGACAGATCCTATATTCTACACCACACAGGAGAGCCGACAGATCCTCTATATACTACACCGCACAAGAGAGCTGACAGATCCTCTATATACTACACCACACAGGAGAGATGACACATCCTCTATATACTACACCACACGGGAGAGCTGACAGATCCTCTATATACTACACCACACAGGAGAGCTGACAGATCCTCTATATACTACACCACACAGGAGAGCTGACAGATCCTCTATATACTACACCACACAGGAGAGCTGACAGATCCTCTATATACTACACCACACAGGAGAGCTGACAGATCCTCTATATACTACACCACACAGGAGAGCTGACAGATCCTCTATATACTACACCACACAGGAGAGCTGACAGATCCTCTATATACTACACCACACAGGAGAGCTGACACATCCTCTATATACTACACCACACAGGAGAGCTGACACATCCTCTATATACTACACCACACAGGAGAGCTGACAGATCCTCTATATACTACACCACACAGGAGAGCTGACAGATCCTCTATATATTACACCACACAGGAGAACCGACACATCCTCTATATACTACACCACACAGGAGAGCGGACAGATCCTCTATATACTACACCACACAGGAGAGCTGACACATCCTCTATATACTACACCACACGGGACCCATCCTCTATATACTACACCACACAGGAGAGCTGACACATCCTCTATATACTACACCACACAGGAGAGCTGACACATCCTCTATATACTACACCACACGGGACCCATCCTCTATATACTACACCACACAGGAGAGCCGACAGATCCTCTATATACTACACCACACAGGAGAGCTGACACATCCTCTATATACTACACCACACAGGAGAGCTGACACATCCTCTATATACTACACCACACAGGAGAGCCGACAGATCCTCTATATACTACACCACACAGGAGAGCTGACACATCCTCTATATACTACACCACACAGGAGAGCCGACACATCCTCTATATACTACACCACACAGGAGAGCTGACAGATCCTCTATATACTACACCACACAGGAGAGCTGACAGATCCTCTATATACTACACCACACAGGAGAGCCGACACGTCCTCTATATACTACACCACACAGGAGAGCCGACAGATCCTCTATATACTACACCACACAGGAGAGCTGACAGATCCTCTATATACTACACCACACAGGAGAGCCGACACATCCTCTATATACTACACCACACAGGAGAGCTGACAGATCCTCTATATACTACACCACACAGGAGAGCCGACAGATCCTCTATATACTACACCACACAGGAGAGCCGACAGATCCTCTATATACTACACCACACAGGAGAGCTGACAGATCCTCTATATACTACACCACACAGGAGAGCCGACAGATCCTCTATATACTACACCACACAGGAGAGCCGACAGATCCTCTATATACTACACCACACAGGAGAGCTGACAGATCCTCTATATACTACACCACACAGGAGAGCTGACAGATCCTCTATATACTACACCACACAGGAGAGCTGACAGATCCTCTATATACTACACCACACAGGAGAGCTGACAGATCCTCTATATACTACACCACACAGGAGAGCTGACAGATCCTCTATATACTACACCACACAGGAGAGCTGACACATCCTCTATATACTACACCACACAGGAGAGCTGACAGATCCTCTATATACTACACCACACAGGAGAGCTGACACATCCTCTATATACTACACCACACAGGAGAGCTGACAGATCCTCTATATACTACACCATATAGGAGAGCTGACACATCCTCTATATACTACACCACACAGGAGAGCTGACACATCCTCTATATACTACACCACACAGGAGAGCTGACAGATCCTCTATATACTACACCACACAGGAGAGCTGACACATCCTCTATATACTACACCACACAGGAGAGCTGACACATCCTCTATATACTACACCACACAGGAGAGCTGACAGATCCTCTATATACTACACCATATAGGAGAGCTGACAGATCCTCTATATACTACACCACACGGGAGAGCCGACAGATCCTCTATATACTACACCACACGGGAGAGCTGACAGATCCTCTATATACTACACCACACAGGACACATCCTCTATATACTACACCACACAGGAGAGCTGACAGATCCTCTATATACTACACCACACAGGAGAGCTGACACATCCTCTATATACTACACCACACAGGAGAGCTGACAGATCCTCTATATACTACACCACACAGGAGAGCCGACAGATCCTCTATATACTACACCACACAGGAGAGCTGACAGATCCTCTATATACTACACCACACAGGAGAGCTGACAGACCCTCTATATACTACACCACACAGGAGAGCTGACAGATCCTCTATATACTACACCACACAGGAGAGCTGACACATCCTCTATATACTACACCACACAGGATAGCTGACACATCCTCTATATACTACACCACACAGGAGAGCTGACACATCCTCTATATACTACACCACACAGGAGAGCTGACAGATCCTCTATATACTACACCACACAGGAGAGCTGACAAATCCTCTATATACTACACCACACAGGAGAGCTGACACATCCTCTATATACTACACCACACAGGAGAGCTGACAGATCCTCTATATACTACACCACACAGAAGAGCTGACAGATCCTCTATATACTACACCGCACAGGAGAGCTGACAGATCCTCTATATACTACACCACACAGGAGAGCCGACAGATCCTGTATATACTACACCACACAGGAGAGCTTACAGATCCTCTATATACTACACCACACAGGAGAGCTGACAGATCCTCTATATACTACACCACACAGGAGAGCTGACAGATCCTCTATATACTACACCACACAGGAGAGCTGACAGATCCTCTATATACTACACCACACAGGAGAGCTGACAGATCCTCTATATACTACACCACACAGGAGAGCTGACAGATCCTCTATATACTACACCACACAGGAGAGCTGACAGATCCTCTATATACTACACCACACAGGAGAGCTGACAGATCCTCTATATACTACACCACACAAGAGAGCCGACAGATCCTCTATATACTACACCACACAGGATAGCTGACACATCCTCTATATACTACACCACACAGGAGAGCTGACACATCCTCTATATACTACACCACACAGGAGAGCTGACACATCCTCTATATACTACACCACACAGGAGAGGTGACAGATCCTCTATATACTACACCACACAGGAGAGCTGACACATCCTCTATATACTACACCACACAGGAGAGCTGACACATCCTCTATATACTACACCACACAGGAGAGCCGACACATCCTCTATATACTACACCACACAGGAGAGCTGACACATCCTCTATATACTACACCACACAGGAGAGCTGACACATCCTCTATATACTACACCACACAGGAGAGCTGACAGATCCTCTATATACTACACCACACAGGAGAGCTGACAAATCCTCTATATACTACACCACACAGGAGAGCTGACAGATCCTCTATATACTACACCGCACAGGAGAGCTGACACATCCTCTATATACTACACCACACAGGAGAGCTGACAGATCCTCTATATACTACACCACACAGGAGAGCAGACACATCCTCTATATACTACACCACACAGGAGAGCTGACAGATCCTCTATATACTACACCACACAGGAGAGCTGACAGATCCTCTATATACTACACCACACAGGAGAGCTGACAGATCCTCTATATACTACACCACTCAGGAGAGCTGACACATCCTCTATATACTACACCACACAGGAGAGCTGACAGATCCTCTATATACTACACCACACAGGAGAGCTGACACATCCTCTATATACTACACCACACAGGAGAGCTGACACATCCTCTATATACTACACCACACAGGAGAGCTGACACATCCTCTATATACTACACCACACAGGATAGCTGACAGATCCTCTATATACTACACCACACAGGATAGCTGACACATGCTCTATATACTACACCACACAGGATAGCTGACAGATCCTCTATATACTACACCACACAGGAGAGCTGACACATCCTCTATATACTACACCACACAGGATAGCTGACAGATCCTCTATATACTACACCACACAGGATAGCTGACACATGCTCTATATACTACACCACACGGGACACATCCTCTATATACTACACCACACAGGAGAGATGACAGATCCTCTATATACTACACCACACAGGAGAGCTGACACATCCTCTATATACTACACCACACAGGAGAACTGACAGATCCTCTATATACTACACCACACAGGAGAGCCGACAGATCCTCTATATACTACACCTCACAGGAGAGCCGACAGACCCTCTATATACTACACCACACAGGAGAGGTGACACATCCTCTATATACTACACCACACAGGAGAGCTGACACATGCTCTATATACTACACCACACAGGATAGCTGACACATGCTCTATATACTACACCACACGGGACACATCCTCTATATACTACACCACACAGGAGAGCTGACAGACCCTCTATATACTACACCACACAGGAGAGCTGACAGATCCTCTATATACTACACCACACAGGAGAGCTGACAGACCCTCTATATACTACACCACACAGGAGAGCTGACAGATCCTCTATATACTACACCACACAGGAGAGCTGAGAGATCCTCTATATACTACACCACACAGGAGAGCTGACAGATCCTCTATATACTACACCACACAGGAGAGCTGACAGATCCTCTATATACTACACCACACAGGAGAGCTGACAGATCCTCTATATACTACACCACACAGGAGAGCTGACACATCCTCTATATACTACACCACACAGGAGAGCTGACAGATCCTCTATATACTACACCACACAGGATAGCTGACAGATCCTCTATATACTACACCGCACAGGGGAGCTGACAGATCCTCTATATACTACACCACACAGGAGAGCTGACAGATCCTCTATATACTACACCACACAGGAGAGCTGACACATCCTCTATATACTACACCACACAGGAGAGCTGACAGATCCTCTATATACTACACCACACAGGAGAGCTGACAGATCCTCTATATACTACACCACACAGGAGAGCTGACAGATCCTCTATATACTACACCACACAGGAGAGCTGACACATCCTCTATATACTACACCACACAGGAGAGCTGACACATCCTCTATATACTACACCACACAGGAGAGCTGACAGATCCTCTATATACTACACCACACAGGATAGCTGACAGATCCTCTATATACTACACCGCACAGGGGAGCTGACAGATCCTCTATATACTACACCACACAGGAGAGCTGACAGATCCTCTATATACTACACCACACAGGAGAGCTGACACATCCTCTATATACTACACCACACAGGAGAGCTGACAGATCCTCTATATAGTACACCACACAGGAGAGCTGACACATCCTCTATATACTACACCACACAGGAGAGCTGACACATTCTATATATACTACACCACACAGGAGAGCTGACAGATCCTCTATATACTACACCACACAGGAGAGCTGACACATTCTCAATATACTACACCACACAGGAGAGCTGACAGATCCTCTATATACTACACCACACAGGAGAGCTGACACATCCTCTATATACTACACCACACAGGAGAGCTGACAGATCCTCTATATACTACACCACACAGGAGAGCTGACACATCCTCTATATACTACACCACACAGGAGAGCTGACAGATCCTCTATATACTACACCACACAGGAGAGCTGACAGATCCTCTATATACTACACCACACAGGAGAGCTGACACATTCTCTATATACTACACCACACAGGAGAGCTGACACATCCTCTATATACTACACCACACAGGAGAGCCGACACATCCTCTATATACTACACCACACAGGAGAGCTGACACATTCTCTATATACTACACCACACAGGAGAGCTGACAGATCCTCTATATACTACACCACACAGGAGAGCTGACACATCCTCTATATACTACACCACACAGGAGAGCTGACAGATCCTCTATATACTACACCACACAGGAGAGCTGACACATCCTCTATATACTACACCACACAGGAGAGCCGACACATCCTCTATATACTACACCACACAGGAGAGCAGACACATCCTCTATATACTACACCACACAGGAGAGCCGACAGATCCTCTATATACTACACCACACAGGAGAGCCGACACATCCTCTATATACTACACCACACAGGAGAGCTGACACATCCTCTATATACTGCACCACACAGGAGAGCTGACAGATCCTCTATATACTACACCACACAGGAGAGCTGACAGATCCTCTATATACTACACCAAACAGGAGAGCTGACACATCCTCTATATACTACACCACACAGGAGAGCCGACAGATCCTCTATATACTACACCACACAGGAGAGCCGACACATCCTCTATATACTACACCACACAGGAGAGCCGACACATCCTCTATATACTACACCACACAGGAGAGCTGACACATCCTCTATATACTGCACCACACAGGAGAGCTGACAGATCCTCTATATACTACACCACACAGGAGAGCTGACAGATCCTCTATATACTACACCACACAGGAGAGCTGACACATCCTCTATATACTGCACCACACAGGAGAGCTGACAGATCCTCTATATACTACACCACACAGGAGAGCTGACACATCCTCTATATACTACACCACACAGGAGAGCTGACAGATCCTCTATATACTACACCACACAGGAGAGCTGACACATCCTCTATATACTACACCACACAGGAGAGCTGACACATCCTCTATATACTACACCACACAGGAGAGCCGACACATCCTCTATATACTACACCACACAGGAGAGCTGACACATCCTCTATATACTACACCACACAGGAGAGCTGACAGATCCTCTATATACTACACCACACAGGAGAGCCGACACATCCTCTATATACTACACCACACAGGAGAGCTGACACATCCTCTATATACTACACCACACAGGAGAGCTGACAGATCCTCTATATACTACACCACACAGGAGAGCTGACACATCCTCTATATACTACACCACACAGGAGAGCTGACACATCCTCTATATACTACACCACACGGGAGAGCTGACAGATCCTCTATATACTACACCACACAGGAGAGCCGACGCATCCTCTATATACTACACCACACGGGAGAGCTGACAGATCCTCTATATACTACACCACACGGGAGAGCTGACAGATCCTCTATATACTACACCACACGGGAGAGCTGACAGATCCTCTATATACTACACCACACAGGAGAGCTGACAGATCCACTATATACTACACCACACAGGAGAGCTGACACATCCTCTATATACTACACCACACAGGAGAGCTGACACATCCTCTATATACTACACCACACAGGAGAGCTGACAGATCCTCTATATACTACACCACACAGGAGAGCTGACACATCCTCCATATACTACACCACACAGGAGAGCTGACAGATCCTCAATATACTACACCACACAGGAGAGCTGACAGATCCTCAATATACTACACCACACAGGAGAGCTGACAGATCCTCTATATACTACACCACACAGGAGAGCTGACAGATCCTCTATATACTACACCACACAGGAGAGCTGACACATCCTCTATATACTACACCACACAGGAGAGCTGACAGATCCTCTATATACTACACCACACAGGAGAGCTGACACATCCTCTATATACTACACCACCCAGGAGAGCTGACAGATCCTCTATATACTACACCACACAGGAGAGCTGACAGATCCTCTATATACTACACCACACAGGAGAGCTGACAGATCCTCTATATACTACACCACACAGGAGAGCTGACACATCCTCTATATACTACACCACACAGGAGAGCTGACAGATCCTCTATATACTACACCACACAGGAGAGCTGACAGATCCTCTATATACTACACCACACAGGAGAGCTGACAGATCCTCTATATACTACACCACACAGGAGAGCTGACAGATCCTCTATATACTACACCACACAGGAGAGCTGACACATTCTCTATATACTACACCACACAGGAGAGCTGACAGATCCTCTATATACTACACCACACAGGAGAGCTGACACATCCTCTATATACTACACCACACAGGAGAGCTGACAGATCCTCTATATACTACACCACACAGGAGAGCTGACACATCCTCTATATACTACACCACACAGGAGAGCCGACACATCCTCTATATACTACACCGCACAGGAGAGCCGACAGATCCTCTATATACTACACCACACAGGAGCGCTGACAGATCCTCTATATACTACACCACACAGGAGAGCTGACAGATCCTCTATATACTACACCACACAGGAGAGCTGACAGATCCTCTATATACTACACCACACAGGGGAGCTGACAGATCCTCTATATAGTACACCACACTGGAGAGCTGACAGATCCTCTATATACTACACCACACAGGAGAGCTGACACATCCTCTATATACTACACCACACAGGAGAGCTGACACATCCTCTATATACTACACCACACAGGAGAGCTGACAGATCCTCTGTATACTACACCACACGGGAGAGCTGACAGATCCTCTATATACTACACCACACGGGAGAGCTGACAGATCCTCTATATACTACACCACACGGGAGAGCTGACAGATCCTCTATATACTACACCACACGGGAGAGCTGACAGATCCTCTATATACTACACCACACAGGAGAGCTGACACATCCTCTTTATACTACACCACACGGGAGAGCTGACAGATCCTCTATATACTACACCACACAGGAGAGCTGACAGATCCTCTATATACTACACCACACAGGAGAGCTGACAGATCCTCTATATACTACACCACACAGGAGAGCCGACACATCCTCTATATACTACACCACACAGGAGAGCTGACACATCCTCTATATACTACACCACACAGGAGAGCCGACAGATCCTCTATACACTACACCACACAGGAGAGCTGACAGATCCTCTATATACTACACCACACAGGAGAGCCGACAGATCCTCTATACACTACACCACACAGGAGAGCCGACAGATCCTCTATACACTACACCACACAGGAGAGCCGACAGATCGTCTATATACTACACCACACAGGAGAGCCGACAGATCCTCTATATACTACACCACACGGGAGAGCTGACAGATCCTCTATATACTACACCAAACGGGAGAGCCGACAGATCCTCTATATACTACACCACACTGGAGAGCTGACAGACCCTCTATATACTACACCACACAGGAGAGCTGACACATCCTCTATATACTACACCACACAGGAGAGCTGACAAATCCTCTATATACTACACCACACAGGAGAGCTGACACATCCTCTATATACTACACCACACAGGAGAGCCGACAGATCCTCTATATACTACACCACACAGGAGAGCCGACAGATCCTCTATATACTACACCACACAGGAGAGCTGACAGATCCTCTATATACTACACCACACAGGAGAGCTGACAGATCCTCTATATACTACACCACACAGGAGAGCTGACAGATCCTCTATATACTACACCACACGGGAGAGCTGACAGATCCTCTATATACTACACCAAACGGGAGAGCCGACAGATCCTCTATATACTACACCACACTGGAGAGCTGACAGATCCTCTATATACTACACCACACAGGAGAGCTGACACATCCTCTATATACTACACCATACAGGAGAGCTGACAAATCCTCTATATACTACACCACACAGGAGAGCTGACACATCCTCTATATACTACACCACACAGGAGAGCCGACAGATCCTCTATATACTACACCACACAGGAGAGCTGACAGATCCTCTATATACTACACCACACAGGAGAGCCGACAGATCCTCTATATACTACACCACACAGGAGAGCTGACAGATCCTCTATATACTACACCACACAGGAGAGCTGACAGATCCTCTATATACTACACCACACAGGAGAGCTGACACATCCTCTATATACTACACCACACAGGAGAGCCGACAGATCCTCTATATACTACACCACACAGGAGAGCTGACAGATCCTCTATATACTACACCACACAGGAGAGCTGACAGATCCTCTATATACTACACCACACAGGAGAGCTGACAAATCCTCTATATACTACACCACACAGGAGAGTTGACACATCCTTTATATACTACACCACACAGGAGAGCTGACACATCCTCTATATACTACACCACACAGGAGAGCTGACAGATCCTCTATATACTACACCACACAGGAGAGCTGACACATCCTCTATATACTACACCACACAGGAGAGCTGACAGATCCTCTATATACTACACCACACAGGAGAGCTGACACATCCTCTATATACTACACCACACAGGAGAGCTGACAGACCCTCTATATACTACACCACACAGGAGAGCTGACACATCCTCTATATACTACACCACACAGGAGAGCCGACACATCCTCTATATACTGCACCACACAGGAGAGCGGACACATCCTCTATATACTACACCACACAGGAGAGCCGACACATCCTCTATATACTACACCGCACAGGAGAGCCGACAGATCCTCTATATACTACACCACACAGGAGTGCTGACACATCCTCTATATACTACACCACACAGGAGAGCTGACAGATCCTCTATATACTACACCACACAGGAGAGCTGACAGATCCTCTATATACTACACCACACAGGAGAGCTGACAGATGCTCTATATACTACACCGCACAGGAGAGCTGACAAATCCTCTATATACTACACCGCACAGGAGAGCTGACACATCCTCTATATACTACACCGCACAGGAGAGCCGACAGATCCTCTATATACTACACCACACAGGAGTGCTGACACATCCTCTATATACTACACCACACAGGAGAGCTGACAGATGCTCTATATACTACACCACACAGGAGAGCCGACACATCCTCTATATACTACACCACACAGGAGAGCTGACACATCCTCTATACACTACACCACACAGGACACATCCTCTATATACTACACCACACAGGAGAGCTGACAGATCCTCTATATACTACACCACACAGGAGAGCTGACACATCCTCTATATACTACACCACACAGGAGAGCCGACAGATCCTCTATATACTACACCACACAGGAGTGCTGACACATCCTCTATATACTACACCACACAGGAGAGCCGACACGTCCTCTATATACTACACCACACAGGAGAGCTGACAGATCCTCTATATACTACACCACACAGGAGAGCTGACAGATCCTCTATACACTACACCACACAGGACACATCCTCTATATACTACACCACACAGGAGAGCTGACAGATCCTCTATATACTACACCACACAGGAGAGCTGACACATCCTCTATATACTACACCGCACAGGAGAGCTGACACATCCTCTATACACTACACCACACAGGACACATCCTCTATATACTACACCACACAGGAGAGCTGACAGATCCTCTATATACTACACCACACAGGAGAGCTGACACATCCTCTATATACTACACCACACAGGAGAGCCGACAGATCCTCTATATACTACACCACACAGGAGTGCTGACACATCCTCTATATACTACACCACACAGGAGAGCCGACACATCCTCTATATACTACACCACACAGGAGAGCTGACAGATCCTCTATATACTACACCACACAGGAGAGCGGACACATCCTGTATATACTACACCACACAGGAGAGCCGACACATCCTCTATATACTACACCACACAGGAGAGCTGACAGATCCTCTATATACTACACCACACAGGAGAACTGACAGATCCTCTATATACTACACCACACAGGAGAGCTGACAGATCCTCTATATACTACACCACACAGGAGAGCTGACAGATCCTCTATATACTACACCACACAGGAGAGCTGACACATCTTCTATATACTACACCACACAGGAGAGCTGACAGATCCTCTATATACTACACCACACAGGAGAGCTGACACATCCTCTATATACTACACCACACAGGAGAGCTGACACATCTTCTATATACTACACCACACAGGAGAGCTGACAGATCCTCTATACACTACACCACACAGGAGAGCTGACAGATCCTCTATATACTACACCACACAGGAGAGCTGACACATCCTCTATATACTACACCACACAGGAGAGGTGACACATCCTCTATATACTACACCACAAAGGAGAGCTGACAGATCCTCTATATACTACACCACACAGGAGAGGTGACACATCCTCTATATACTACACCACACAGGAGAGCTGACACATCCTCTATATACTACACCACACAGGAGAGCTGACACATCCTCTATATACTACACCACACAGGAGAGCTGACAGATCCTCTATATACTACACCACACAGGAGAGCTGACACATCCTCTATATACTACACCACACAGGAGAGCTGACACATCCTCTATATACTACACCACACAGGAGAGCCGACGCATCCTCTATATACTACACCACACAGGAGAGCCGACGCATCCTCTATATACTACACCACACAGGATAGCTGACACATCCTCTATATACTACACCACACAGGAGAGCCGACGCATCCTCTATATACTACACCACACAGGAGAGCTGACGCATCCTCTATATACTACACCACACAGGAGAGATGACAGATCCTCTATATACTACACCACACAGGAGAGCTGACAGATGCTCTATATACTACACCACACAGGAGAGCCGACAGATCCTCTATATACTACACCACACAGGAGAGCTGACACATCCTCTATATACTACACCACACAGGAGAGCTGACAGATCCTCTATATACTACACCACACAGGACAGCCGACAGATCCTCTATATACTACACCACACAGGAGAGCTGACAAATCCTCTATATACTACACCACACGGGAGAGCTGACAGATCCTCTATATACTACACCACACAGGAGAGCTGACACATCCTCTATATACTACACCACACAGGAGAGCTGACACATCCTCTATATACTACACCACACAGGAGAGCTGACACATCCTCTATATACTACACCACACAGGAGAGGTGACAGATCCTCTATATACTACACCACACAGGAGAGCTGACAGATCCTCTATATACTACACCACACGGGAGAGCTGACAGATCCTCTATATACTACACCACACAGGAGAGCTGACAGATCCTCTATATACTACACCACATAGGAGAGCTGACAGATCCTCTATATACTACACCACACAGGAGAGCTGACACATCCTCTATATACTACACCACACAGGAGAGCTGACAGATCCTCTATATACTACACCACACAGGAGAGCTGACACATCCTCTATATACTACACCACACAGGAGAGCTGACAGATCCTCTATATACTACACCACACAGGAGAGCTGACAGATCCTCTATATACTACACCACACAGAAGAGCTGACACATCCTCTATATACTACACCACACAGGAGAGCCGACACATCCTCTATATACTACACCACACAGGAGAGCCGACACATCCTCTATATACTACACCACACAGGAGAGCTGACAGATCCTCTATACACTACACCACACAGGAGAGCCGACACATCCTCTATATACTACACCACACAGGAGAGCTGACAGATCCTCTATATACTACACCACACAGGAGAGCTGACAGATCCTCTATATACTACACCACACAGGAGAGCTGACACATCCTCTATATACTACACCGCACAGGAGAGCCGACACATCCTCTATATACTACACCGCACAGGAGAGCCGACACATCCTCTATATACTACACCGCACAGGAGAGCCGACAGATCCTCTATATACTACACCGCACAGGAGAGCCGACACATCCTCTATATACTACACCACACAGGAGAGCTGACAGATCCTCTATATACTACACCACACAGGAGAGCTGACACATCCTCTATATACTACACCACACAGGAGAGCTGACACATCCTCTATATACTACACCACACAGGAGAGCTGACACATCCTCGATATACTACACCACACAGGAGAGCCGACAGATCCTCTATATACTACACCACACAGGAGAGCCGACAGATCCTCTATATACTACACCACACAGGAGAGCCGACACATCCTCTATATACTACACCACACAGGAGAGCCGACAGATCCTCTATATACTACACCACACAGGAGAGCCGACAGATCCTCTATATACTACACCACACAGGAGAGCTGACAGATCCTCTATATACTACACCACACAGGAGAGCTGACAGATCCTCTATATACTACACCACACAGGAGAGCTGACAGATCCTCTATATACTACACCACACAGGAGAGCTGACAGATCCTCTATATACTACACCACACAGGAGAGCTGACAGATCCTCTATATACTACACCACACAGGAGAGCTGACAGATCCTCTATATACTACACCACACAGGAGAGCTGACAGATCCTCTATATACTACACCACACAGGAGAGCTGACACATCCTCTATATACTTCACCACACAGGAGAGCTGACACATCCTCTATATACTACACCACACAGGAGAGCCGACAGATCCTCTATATACTACACCACACAGGAGAGCTGACAGATCCTCTATATACTACACCACACAGGAGAGCTGACAGATCCTCTATATACTACACCACACAGGAGAGCCGACAGATCCTCTATATACTACACCACACAGGAGAGCCGACAGATCCTCTATATACTACACCACACAGGAGAGCCGACACATCCTCTATATACTACACCACACAGGAGAGCTGACAGATCCTCTATATACTACACCACACAGGAGAGCCGACAGATCCTCTATATACTACACCACACAGGAGAGCTGACAGATCCTCTATATACTACACCACACAGGAGAGCTGACAGATCCTCTATATACTACACCACACAGGAGAGCCGACAGATCCTCTATATACTACACCACACAGGAGAGCCGACACATCCTCTATATACTACACCACACAGGAGAGCCGACACATCCTCTATATACTACACCACACAGGAGAGCTGACAGATCCTCTATATACTACACCACACAGGAGAGCCGACAGATCCTCTATATACTACACCACACAGGAGAGCCGACACATCCTCTATATACTACACCACACAGGAGAGCTGACAGATCCTCTATATACTACACCACACAGGAGAGCTGA
Organism: Phyllobates terribilis; assembly: GCF_046119375.1. NCBI lineage: Eukaryota > Metazoa > Chordata > Amphibia > Anura > Dendrobatidae > Phyllobates > Phyllobates terribilis. The sequence continues at coordinate 170,413,562 of NW_027362769.1, forward strand.
CAGATCCTCTATATACTACACCACACAGGAGAGCCGACACATCCTCTATATACTACACCACACAGGAGAGCTGACACATCCTCTATATACTACACCACACAGGAGAGCTGACACATCCTCTATATACTACACCACACAGGAGAGCTGACACATCCTCTATATACTACACCACACAGGAGAGCTGACAGATCCTCTATATACTACACCACACAGGAGAGCCGACAGATCCTCTATATACTACACCACACAGGAGAGCCGACACATCCTCTATATACTACACCACACAGGAGAGCTGACAGATCCTCTATATACTACACCACACAGGAGAGCTGACACATCCTCTATATACTACACCACACAGGACAGCCGACACATCCTCTATACACTACACCACACAGGAGAGCCGACAGATCCTCTATACACTACACCACACAGGAGAGCCGACACATCCTCTATATACTACACCACACAGGAGAGCTGACAGATCCTCTATATACTACACCACACAGGAGAGCTGACACATCCTCTATATACTACACCACACAGGAGAGCTGACAGATCCTCTATACACTACACCACACAGGAGAGCCGACACATCCTCTATATACTACACCACACAGGAGAGCCGACAGATCCTCTATATACTACACCACACAGGAGAGCTGACACATCCTCTATATACTACACCACACAGGAGAGCTGACAGATCCTCTATATACTACACCAAACAGGAGAGCCGACAGATCCTCTATATACTACACCACACAGGAGAGCCGACAGATCCTCTATATACTACACCACACAGGAGAGCTGACAGATCCTCTATATACTACACCACACAGGAGAGCTGACAGATCCTCTATATACTACACCACACAGGAGAGCCGACAGATCCTCTATATACTACACCACACAGGAGAGCCGACAGATCCTCTATATACTACACCACACAGGAGAGCCGACAGATCCTCTATATACTACACCACACAGGAGAGCCGACAGATCCTCTATATACTACACCACACAGGAGAGCCGACAGATCCTCTATATACTACACCACACAGGAGAGCCGACACATCCTCTATATACTACACCACACAGGAGAGCCGACAGATCCTCTATATACTACACCACACAGGAGAGCTGACAGATCCTCTATATACTACACCACACAGGAGAGCCGACACATCCTCTATATACTACACCACACAGGAGATCTGACAGATTCTCTATATACTACACCACACAGGAGAGCTGACAGATCCTCTATATACTACACCACACAGGAGAGCCGACACATCCTCTATATACTACACCACACAGGAGATCTGACAGATTCTCTATATACTACACCACACAGGAGAGCTGACAGATCCTCTATATACTACACCACACAGGAGAGCTGACAGATCCTCTATATACTACACCACACAGGAGAGCTGACACATCCTCTATATACTACACCACACAGGAGAGCTGACAGATCCTCTATATACTACACCACACAGGAGAGCTGACAGATCCTCTATATACTACACCACACAGGAGAGCTGACACATCCTCTATATACTACACCACACAGGAGAGCCGACACATCCTCTATATACTGCACCACACAGGAGAGCTGACAGATCCTCTATATACTACACCACACAGGAGAGCCGACACATCCTCTATATACTACACCACACAGGAGAGCTGACAGATCCTCTATATACTACACCACACAGGAGAGCTGACAGATCCTCTATATACTACACCACACAGGAGAGCTGACAGATCCTCTATATACTACACCACACAGGAGAGCTGACAGATCCTCTATATACTACACCACACAGGAGAGCTGACAGATCCTCTATATACTACACCACACAGGAGAGCTGACAGATCCTCTATATACTACACCACACAGAAGAGCTAACAGATCCTCTATATACTACACCACACAGGAGAGCTGACAGATCCTCTATATACTACACCACACAGGAGAGCTGACACATCCTCTATATACTACACCACACAGGAGAGCTGACACATCCTCTATATACTGCACCACACAGGAGAGCTGACAGATCCTCTATATACTACACCACACAGGAGAGCTGACACATCCTCTATATACTTCACCACACAGTAGAGCTGACAGATCCTCTATATACTACACCACACAGGAGAGCTAACAGATCCTCTATATACTACACCACACAGGAGAGCTGACAGATCCTCTATATACTACACCACACAGGAGAGCTGACAGATCCTCTATATACTGCACCACACAGGAGAGCTGACACATCCTCTATATACTACACCACACAGGAGAGCTGACACATCCTCTATATACTGCACCACACAGGAGAGCTGACAGATCCTCTATATACTACACCACACAGGAGAGCTGACACATCCTCTATATACTTCACCACACAGTAGAGCTGACAGATCCTCTATATACTACACCACACAGGAGAGCTAACAGATCCTCTATATACTACACCACACAGGAGAGCTGACAGATCCTCTATATACTACACCACACAGGAGAGCTGACAGATCCTCTATATACTACACCACACAGGAGAGCTGACAGATCCTCTATATACTACACCACACAGGAGAGCTGACAGATCCTCTATATACTACACCACACAGGAGAGCTGACAGATCCTCTATATACTACACCACACAGGAGAGCTGACAGATCCTCTATATACTACACCACACAGGAGAGCTGACAGATCCTCTATATACTACACCACACAGGAGAGCTGACAGATCCTCTATATACTACACCACACAGGAGAGCTGACACATCCTCCATATACTACACCACACAGGAGAGCTGACACATCCTCTATATACTACACCACACAGGAGAGCTGACACATCCTCTATATACTACACCACACAGGAGAGCTGACAGATCCTCTATATACTACACCACACAGGAGAGCTGACAGATCCTCTATATACTACACCACACAGGAGAGCCGACAGATCCTCTATATACTACACCACACAGGAGAGCTGACAAATCCTCTATATACTACACCACACAGGAGAGCTGACACATCCTCTATATACTACACCACACAGGAGAGCTGACACATCCTCTATATACTACACCACACAGGAGAGCTGACACATCCTCTATATACTACACCACACAGGAGAGCCGACACATCCTCTATATACTACACCACACAGGAGAGCCGACAGATCCTCTATATACTACACCACACAGGAGAGCTGACACATCCTCTATATACTACACCACACAGGAGAGCTGACAGATCCTCTATATACTACACCACACAGGAGAGCTGACAGATCCTCTATATACTACACCACACAGGAGAGCTGACAGATCCTCTATATACTACACCACACAGGAGAGCTGACAGATCCTCTATATACTACACCACACAGGAGAGCTGACAGATCCTCTATATACTACACCACACAGGAGAGCTGACAGATCCTCTATATACTACACCACACAGGAGAGCTTACAGATCCTCTATATACTACACCACACAGGAGAGCTGACACATCCTCTATATACTACACCACACAGGAGAGCTGACACATCCTCTATATACTACACCACACAGGAGAGCTGACAGATCCTCTATATACTACACCACACAGGAGAGCTGACAGATCCTCTATATACTACACCACACAGGAGAGCTGACAGATCCTCTATATACTACACCACACAGGAGAGCTGACAGATCCTCTATATACTACACCACACAGGAGAGCTGACAGATCCTCTATATACTACACCACACAGGAGAGCTTACAGATCCTCTATATACTACACCACACAGGAGAGCCGACACATCCTCTATATACTACACCACACAGGAGAGCTGACAGATCCTCTATATACTACACCACACAGGAGAGCCGACAGATCCTCTATATACTACACCACACAGGAGAGCTGACAGATCCTCTATATACTACACCACACAGGAGAGCTGACAGATCCTCTATATACTACACCACACAGGAGAGCTGACACATCCTCTATATACTACACCACACAGGAGAGCTGACACATCCTCTATATACTACACCACACAGGAGAGCTGACACATCCTCTATATACTACACCACACAGGAGAGCTGACACATCCTCTATATACTACACCACACAGGAGAGCTGACACATCCTCTATATACTACACCACACAGGAGAGCTGACACATCCTCTATATACTACACCACACAGGAGAGCCGACACATCCTCTATATACTACACCACACAGGAGAGCTGACAGATCCTCTATATACTACACCACACAGGAGAGCTGACAGATCCTCTATATACTACACCACACAGGAGAGCTGACAGATCCTCGATACACTACACCACACAGGAGAGTTGACAGATTCTCTATATAATACAACACACAGGAGAGCTGACAGATCCTCTATATACTACACCACACAGGAGAGCTGACAGATCCTCTATATACTACACCACACAGGAGAGCTAACAGATCCTCTATATACTACACCACACAGGAGAGCTGACACATCCTCTATATACTACACCACACAGGAGAGCCGACACATCCTCTATATACTACACCACACAGGAGAGCTGACAGATCCTCTATATACTACACCACACAGGAGAGCTGACAGATCCTCTATATACTACACCACACAGGAGAGCTGACAGACCCTCTATATACTACACCACACAGGAGAGCTGACAGATCCTCTATATACTACACCACACAGGAGAGCTGACACATCCTCTATATACTACACCACACAGGATAGCTGACACATCCTCTATATACTACACCACACAGGATAGCTGACACATCCTCTATATACTATACCACACAGGAGAGCTGACACATCCTCTATATACTACACCACACAGGAGAGCTGACAAATCCTCTATATACTACACCACACAGGAGAGCTGACACATCCTCTATATACTACACCACACAGGAGAGCTGACAGATCCTCTATATACTACACCACACAGGATAGCTGACAGATCCTCTATATACTACACCGCACAGGGGAGCTGACAGATCCTCTATATACTACACCACACAGGAGAGCTGACAGATCCTCTATATACTACACCACACAGGAGAGCTGACACATCCTCTATATACTACACCACACAGGAGAGCTGACACATCCTCTATATACTACACCACACAGGAGAGCTGACAGATCCTCTATATACTGCACCACACAGGAGAGCTGACACATCCTCTATATACTACACCACACAGGAGAGCTGACAGATCCTCTATATACTACACCAGACAGGAGAGCTGACAGATCCTCTATATACTACACCACTCAGGAGAGCTGACACATCCTCTATATACTACACCACACAGGAGAGCTGACAGATCCTCTATATACTACACCACACAGGAGAGCTGACACATCCTCTATATACTACACCACACAGGAGAGCCGACGCATCCTCTATATGCTACACCACACAGGAGAGCTGACAGACCATCTATATACTACACCACAAAGGAGAGCTGACAGATCCTCTATACACTACACCACACAGGAGAGCTGACAGATCCTCTATATACTACACCACACAGGAGAGCTGACACATCCTCTATATACTACACCACACAGGAGAGCTGACAGATCCTCTATATACTACACCACAAAGGAGAGCCGACACATCCTCTATATACTATACCACACAGGAGAGCTGACAGATCCTCTATATACTACACCACACAGGAGAGCTGACACATCCTCTATATACTACACCACACAGGAGAGCTGACAGATCCTCTATATACTACACCACACAGGAGAGCTGACAGATCCTCTATATACTACACCACACAGGAGAGCTGACACATCCTCTATATACTACACCACACAGGAGAGCTGACAGATCCTCTATATACTACACCACACAGGAGAGCTGACACATCCTCTATATACTACACCACCCAGGAGAGCTGACAGATCCTCTATATACTACACCACACAGGAGAGCTGACAGATCCTCTATATACTACACCACACAGGAGAGCTGACACATCCTCTATATACTACACCACACAGGAGAGCTGACAGATCCTCTATATACTACACCACACAGGAGAGCTGACAGATCCTCTATATACTACACCACACAGGAGAGCTGACAGATCCTCTATATACTACACCACACAGGAGAGCTGACACATCCTCTATATACTACACCACACAGGAGAGCTGACACATCCTCTATATACTACACCACACAGGAGAGCTGACAGATCCTCTATATACTACACCACACAGGAGAGCTGACAGATCCTCTATATACTACACCACACAGGAGAGCTGACACATCCTCTATATACTACACCACACAGGAGAGCTGACACATCCTCTATATACTACACCACACAGGAGAGCTGACAGATCCTCTATATACTACACCACACAGGAGAGCTGACACATCCTCTATATACTACACCACACAGGAGAGGTGACACATCCTCTATATACTACACCACACAGGAGAGGTGACACATCCTCTATATACTACACCACACAGGAGAGCTGACAGATCCTCTATATACTACACCACACAGGAGAGCCGACAGATCCTCTATATACTACACCACACAGGAGAGCCGACACATCCTCTATATACTACACCACACAGGAGAGCTGACACATCCTCTATATACTACACCACACAGGAGAGCCGACACATCCTCTATATACTACACCACACAGGAGAGCTGACACATCCTCTATATACTACACCACACAGGAGAGCTGACACATCCTGTATATACTACACCACACGGGAGAGCTGACAGATCCTCTATATACTACACCACACAGGAGAGCTGACAGATCCTCTATATACTACACCACACAGGAGAGCTGACACATCCTCTATATACTACACCACAAAGGAGAGCTGACAGATCCTCTATATACTACACCACACAGGAGAGGTGACACATCCTCTATATACTACACCACACAGGAGAGCCGACACATCCTCTATATACTACACCGCACAGGAGAGCCGACAGATCCTCTATATACTACACCGCACAGAAGAGCCGACACATCCTCTATATACTTCACCACACAGGAGAGCCGACACATCCTCTATATACTACACCACACAGGAGAGCTGACACATCCTCTATATACTACACCACACAGGAGAGCCGACACATCCTCTATATACTACACCACACAGGAGAGCCGACACATCCTCTATATACTACACCACACAGGAGAGCTGACAGATCCTCTATATACTACACCACACAGGAGAGCCGACAGATCCTCTATATACTACACCACACAGGAGAGCCGACACATCCTCTATATACTACACCGCACAGGAGAGCCGACACATCCTCTATATACTACACCGCACAGGAGAGCCGACAGATCCTCTATATACTACACCGCACAGGAGAGCCGACACATCCTCTATATACTACACCACACAGGAGAGCTGACAGATCCTCTATATACTACACCACACAGGAGAGCTGACAGATCCTCTATATACTACACCACACAGGAGAGCTGACAGATCCTCTATACACTACACCACACAGGAGAGCTGACACATTCTCTGTATACTACACCACACAGGAGAGCTGACACATCCTCTATATACTACACCACACAGGAGAGCTGACACATCCTCTATATACTACACCACACAAGAGAGCTGACAGATCCTCTATATAGTACACCACACAGGAGAGCCGACACATCCTCTATATACTACACCACACAGGAGAGCTGACAGATCCTCTATATACTACACCACACAGGAGAGCTGACAGATCCTCTATATACTACACCACACAGGAGAGCTGACAGATCCTCTATATACTACACCACACAGGAGAGCTGACACATCCTCTATATACTACACCGCACAGGAGAGCCGACACATCCTCTATATACTACACCGCACAGGAGAGCCGACACATCCTCTATATACTACACCACACAGGAGAGCTGACAGATCCTCTATATACTACACCACACAGGAGAGCTGACACATCCTCTATATACTACACCACACAGGAGAGCTGACAGATCCTCTATATACTACACCACACAGGAGAGCTGACAGATCCTCTATATACTACACCACACAGGAGAGCTGACAGATCCTCTGTATACTACACCACACGGGAGAGCTGACAGATCCTCTATATACTACACCACACTGGAGAGCTGACAGATCCTCTATATACTACACCACACAGGAGAGCTGACACATCCTCTATATACTACACCACACAGGAGAGCTGACACATCCTCTATATACTACACCACACAGGAGAGCTGACAGATCCTCTGTATACTACACCACACGGGAGAGCTGACAGATCCTCTATATACTACACCACACGGGAGAGCTGACAGATCCTCTATATACTACACCACACGGGAGAGCTGACAGATCCTCTATATACTACACCACACGGGAGAGCTGACAGATCCTCTATATACTACACCACACAGGAGAGCTGACACATCCTCTATATACTACACCACACGGGAGAGCTGACAGATCCTCTATATACTACACCACACAGGAGAGCTGACAGATCCTCTATATACTACACCACACAGGAGAGCCGACACATCCTCTATATACTACACCACACAGGAGAGCCGACACATCCTCTATATACTACACCACACAGGAGAGCTGACACATCCTCTATATACTGCACCACACAGGAGAGCTGACAGATCCTCTATATACTACACCACACAGGAGAGCTGACAGATCCTCTATATACTACACCACACAGGAGAGCTGACAGATCCTCTATATACTACACCACACAGGAGAGCCGACACATCCTCTATATACTACACCACACAGGAGAGCTGACACATCCTCTATATACTACACCACACAGGAGAGCCGACACATCCTCTATATACTACACCACACAGGAGAGCTGACACATCCTCTATATACTGCACCACACAGGAGAGCTGACAGATCCTCTATATACTACACCACACAGGAGAGCTGACAGATCCTCTATATACTACACCAAACAGGAGAGCCGACACATCCTCTATATACTACACCACACAGGAGAGCTGACAGATCCTCTATATACTACACCACACAGGAGAGCCGACACATCCTCTATATACTACACCACACAGGAGAGCTGACAGATCCTCTATATACTACACCACACAGGAGAGCTGACAGATCCTCTATATACTACACCACACAGGAGAGCTGACAGATCCTCTATATACTACACCACACAGGAGAGCTGACAGATCCTCTATATACTACACCAAACAGGAGAGCCGACACATCCTCTATATACTACACCACACAGGAGAGCCGACACATCCTCTATATACTACACCACACAGGAGAGCTGACACATCCTCTATATACTACACCACACAGGAGAGCCGACAGATCCTCTATATACTACACCACACAGGAGAGCCGACACATCCTCTATATACTACACCACACAGGAGAGCTGACACATCCTCTATATACTGCACCACACGGGAGAGCTGACAGATCCTCTATATACTACACCACACAGGAGAGCTGACAGATCCTCTATATACTACACCACACAGGAGAGCTGACAGATCCTCTATATACTACACCACACAGGAGAGCCGACACATCCTCTATATACTACACCACACAGGAGAGCTGACACATCCTCTATATACTACACCACACAGGAGAGCTGACAGATCCTCTATATACTACACCACACAGGAGAGCCGACACATCCTCTATATACTACACCACACAGGAGAGCCGACACATCCTCTATATACTACACCACACAGGAGAGCTGACACATCCTCTATATACTGCACCACACAGGAGAGCTGACAGATCCTCTATATACTACACCACACAGGAGAGCTGACAGATCCTCTATATACTACACCACACAGGAGAGCTGACACATCCTCTATATACTGCACCACACAGGAGAGCTGACAGATCCTCTATATACTACACCACACAGGAGAGCTGACACATTCTCTATATACTACACCACACAGGAGAGCTGACACATCCTCTATATACTACACCACACAGGAGAGCTGACAGATCCTCTATATACTACACCACACAGGAGAGCTGACACATCCTCTATATACTACACCACACAGGAGAGCTGACAGATCCTCTATATACTACACCACACAGGAGAGCTGACACATCCTCTATATACTACACCACACAGGAGAGCTGACACATCCTCTATATACTACACCACAAAGGAGAGCTGACAGATCCTCTATATACTACACCACACAGGAGAGGTGACACATCCTCTATATACTACACCACAAAGGAGAGCTGACAGATCCTCTATATACTACACCACACGGGAGAGGTGACACATCCTCTATATACTACACCACATAGGAGAGCCAACACATCCTCTATATACTACACCGCACAGGAGAGCCGACAGATCCTCTATATACTACACCGCACAGGAGAGCCGACACATCCTCTATATACTTCACCACACAGGAGAGCTGACACATCCTCTATATACTACACCACACAGGAGAGCTGACACATCCTCTATATACTACACCACACAGGAGAGCCGACACATCCTCTATATACTACACCACACAGGAGAGCCGACACATCCTCTATATACTACACCACACAGGAGAGCCGACACATCCTCTATATACTACACCACACAGGAGAGCTGACACATCCTCTATATACAACACCACACAGGAGAGCTGACACATCCTCTATGTACTACACCGCACAGGAGAGCCGACAGATCCTCTATATACTACACCGCACAGGAGAGCCGACACATCCTCTATATACTACACCACACAGGAGAGCTGACAGATCCTCTATATACTACACCACACAGGAGAGCTGACAGATCCTCTATATACTACACCACACAGGAGAGCTGACAGATCCTCTATATACTACACCACACAGGAGAGCTGACACATCCTCTATATACTACACCACACAGGAGAGCTGACACATCCTCTATATACTACACCACACAGGAGAGCTGACAGATCCTCTATATAGTACACCACACAGGAGAGCCGACACATCATCTATATACTACACCACACAGGAGAGCTGACAGATCCTCTATATACTACACCACACAGGAGAGCTGACACATCCTCTATATACTACACCACACAGGAGAGCTGACAGATCCTCTATATACTACACCGCACAGGAGAGCCGACACATCCTCTATATACTACACCGCACAGGAGAGCCGACAGATCCTCTATATACTACACCGCACAGGAGAGCCGACACATCCTCTATATACTACACCACACAGGAGAGCTGACAGATCCTCTATATACTACACCACACAGGAGAGCTGACACATCCTCTATATACTACACCACACAGGAGAGCTGACAGATCCTCTATATACTACACCACACAGGAGAGCTGACAGATCCTCTATATACTACACCACACAGGAGAGCTGACACATTCTCTATATACTACACCACACAGGAGAGCTGACAGATCCTCTATATACTACACCACACAGGAGAGCTGACACATCCTCTATATACTACACCACACAGGAGAGCTGACAGATCCTCTATATACTACACCACACAGGAGAGCTGACACATCCTCTATATACTACACCACACAGGAGAGCCGACACATCCTCTATATACTACACCGCACAGGAGAGCCGACAGATCCTCTATATACTACACCGCACAGGAGAGCTGACAGATCCTCTATATACTACACCACACAGGAGAGCTGACAGATCCTCTATATACTACACCACACAGGAGAGCTGACAGATCCTCTATATACTACACCACACAGGGGAGCTGACAGATCCTCTATATAGTACACCACACTGGAGAGCTGACAGATCCTCTATATACTACACCACACAGGAGAGCTGACACATCCTCTATATACTACACCACACAGGAGAGCTGACACATCCTCTATATACTACACCACACAGGAGAGCTGACAGATCCTCTGTATACTACACCACACGGGAGAGCTGACAGATCCTCTATATACTACACCACACGGGAGAGCTGACAGATCCTCTATATACTACACCACACGGGAGAGCTGACAGATCCTCTATATACTACACCACACGGGAGAGCTGACAGATCCTCTATATACTACACCACACAGGAGAGCTGACACATCCTCTATATACTACACCACACGGGAGAGCTGACAGATCCTCTATATACTACACCACACAGGAGAGCTGACAGATCCTCTATATACTACACCACACAGGAGAGCTGACAGATCCTCTATATACTACACCACACAGGAGAGCCGACACATCCTCTATATACTACACCACACAGGAGAGCTGACACATCCTCTATATACTACACCTCACAGGAGAGCCGACACATCCTCTATATACTACACCACACAGGAGAGCCGACAGATCCTCTATATACTACACCACACAGGAGAGCTGACAGATCCTCTATATACTACACCAAACAGGAGAGCTGACACATCCTCTATATACTACACCACACAGGAGAGCCGACAGATCCTCTATATACTACACCACACAGGAGAGCCGACACATCCTCTATATACTACACCACACAGGAGAGCTGACACATCCTCTATATACTGCACCACACGGGAGAGCTGACAGATCCTCTATATACTGCACCACACAGGAGAGCTGACAGATCCTCTATATACTACACCACACAGGAGAGCTGACAGATCCTCTATATACTACACCACACAGGAGAGCCGACACATCCTCTATATACTACACCACACAGGAGAGCTGACACATCCTCTATATACTACACCACACAGGAGAGCCGACACATCCTCTATATACTACACCACACAGGAGAGCTGACACATCCTCTATATACTACACCACACAGGAGAGCTGACAGATCCTCTATATACTACACCACACAGGAGAACTGACAGATCCTCTATATACTACACCACACAGGAGAGCTGACAGATCCTCTATATACTACACCAAACAGGAGAGCTGACACATCCTCTATATACTACACCACACAGGAGAGCCGACAGATCCTCTATATACTACACCACACAGGAGAGCCGACACATCCTCTATATACTACACCACACAGGAGAGCCGACAGATCCTCTATATACTACACCACACAGGAGAGCCGACACATCCTCTATATACTACACCACACAGGAGAGCTGACAGATCCTCTATATAGTACACCACACAGGAGAGCCGACACATCCTCTATATACTACACCACACAGGAGAGCTGACACATCCTCTATATACTGCACCACACAGGAGAGCTGACAGATCCTCTATATACTACACCACACAGGAGAGCTGACAGATCCTCTATATACTACACCACACAGGAGAGCTGACACATCCTCTATATACTGCACCACACAGGAGAGCTGACAGATCCTCTATATACTACACCACACAGGAGAGCTGACAGATCCTCTATATACTACACCACACAGGAGAGCTGACACATCCTCTATATACTACACCACACAGGAGAGCTGACAGATCCTCTATATACTACACCACACAGGAGAGCTGACACATCCTCTATATACTACACCACACAGGAGAGCTGACACATCCTCTATATACTACACCACACAGGAGAGCCGACATATCCTCTATATACTACACCACACAGGAGAGCTGACACATCCTCTATATACTACACCACACAGGAGAGCCGACACATCCTCTATATACTACACCACACAGGAGAGCTGACACATCCTCTATATACTACACCACACAGGAGAGCCGACGCATCCTCTATATACTACACCACACGGGAGAGCTGACAGATCCTCTATATACTACACCACACGGGAGAGCTGACAGATCCTCTATATACTACACCACACGGGAGAGCTGACACATCCTCTATATACTACACCACACGGGAGAGCTGACAGATCCTCTATATACTACACCACACAGGAGAGCTGACAGATCCTCTATATACTACACCACACAGGAGAGCTGACAGATCCTCTATATACTACACCACACAGGAGAGCCGACACATCCTCTATATACTACACCACACAGGAGAGCTGACACATCCTCTATATACTACACCACACAGGAGAGCTGACAGATCCTCTGTATACTACACCACACGGGAGAGCTGACACATCCTCTATATACTACACCACACAGGAGAGCTGACAGATCCTCTGTATACTACACCACACGGGAGAGCTGACAGATCCTCTATATACTACACCACACTGGAGAGCTGACAGATCCTCTATATACTACACCACACAGGAGAGCTGACACATCCTCTATATACTACACCACACAGGAAAGCTGACACATCCTCTATATACTACACCACACAGGAGAGCTGACAGATCCTCTGTATACTACACCACACGGGAGAGCTGACAGATCCTCTATATACTACACCACACGGGAGAGCTGACAGATCCTCTATATACTACACCACACGGGAGAGCTGACAGATCCTCTATATACTACACCACACGGGAGAGCTGACAGATCCTCTATATACTACACCACACGGGAGAGCTGACAGATCCTCTATATACTACACCACACAGGAGAGCTGACACATCCTCTATATACTACACCACACGGGAGAGCTGACAGATCCTCTATATACTACACCACACAGGAGAGCTGACACATCCTCTATATACTACACCACACAGGAGAGCTGACACATCCTCTATATACTACACCACACAGGAGAGCTGACACATCCTCTATATACTACACCACACAGGAGAGCCGACACATCCTCTATATACTACACCACACAGGAGAGCTGACACATCCTCTATATACTACACCACACAGGAGAGCCGACACATCCTCTATATACTACACCACACAGGAGAGCCGACACATCCTCTATATACTGCACCACACAGGAGAGCTGACAGATCCTCTATATACTACACCACACAGGAGAGCTGACAGATCCTCTATATACTACACCACACAGGAGAGCTGACACATCCTCTATATACTGCACCACACAGGAGAGCTGACAGATCCTCTATATACTACACCACACAGGAGAGCTGACACATTCTCTATATACTACACCACACAGGAGAGCTGACAGATCCTCTATATACTACACCACACAGGAGAGCTGACAGATCCTCTATATACTACACCACACAGGAGAGCTGACACATCCTCTATATACTACACCACACAGGAGAGCTGACACATCCTCTATATACTACACCACACAGGAGAGCTGACACATCCTCTATATACTACACCACACAGGAGAGCTGACACATCCTCTATATACTACACCACACAGGAGAGCTGACACATCCTCTATATACTACACCACACAGGAGAGCTGACAGATCCTCTATATACTACACCACACAGGAGAGCTGACAGATCCTCTATATACTACACCACACAGGAGAGCTGACAGATCCTCTATATACTACACCACACAGGAGAGCTGACACATCCTCTATATACTACACCACACAGGAGAGCTGACACATCCTCTATATACTACACCACACAGGAGAGCTGACACATCCTCTATATACTACACCACACAGGAGAGGTGACACATCCTCTATATACTACACCACAAAGGAGAGCTGACAGATCCTCTATATACTACACCACACAGGAGAGGTGACACATCCTCTATATACTACACCAAACAGGAGAGCTGACACATCCTCTATATACTACACCACACAGGAGAGCCGACAGATCCTCTATATACTACACCACACAGGAGAGCCGACACATCCTCTATATACTACACCACACAGGAGAGCCGACACATCCTCTATATACTACACCACACAGGAGAGCTGACAGATCCTCTATATACTGCACCACACAGGAGAGCTGACAGATCCTCTATATACTACACCACACAGGAGAGCTGACAGATCCTCTATATACTACACCACACAGGAGAGCTGACACATCCTCTATATACTGCACCACACAGGAGAGCTGACAGATCCTCTATATACTACACCACACAGGAGAGCTGACAGATCCTCTATATACTACACCACACAGGAGAGCTGACACATCCTCTATATACTACACCACACAGGAGAGCTGACAGATCCTCTATATACTACACCACACAGGAGAGCTGACACATCCTCTATATACTGCACCACACAGGAGAGCTGACAGATCCTCTATATACTACACCACACAGGAGAGCTGACAGATCCTCTATATACTACACCACACAGGAGAGCTGACAGATCCTCTATATACTACACCACACAGGAGAGCTGACACATTCTCTATATACTACACCACACAGGAGAGCTGACAGATCCTCTATATACTACACCACACAGGAGAGCTGACAGATCCTCTATATACTACACCACACAGGAGAGCTGACACATCCTCTATATACTACACCACACAGGAGAGCTGACACATCCTCTATATACTACACCACACAGGAGAGCTGACACATCCTCTATATACTACACCACACAGGAGAGCTGACAGATCCTCTATATACTACACCACACAGGAGAGCTGACAGATCCTCTATATACTACACCACACAGGAGAGCTGACACATCCTCTATATACTACACCACACAGGAGAGCTGACACATCCTCTATATACTACACCACACAGGAGAGCTGACAGATCCTCTATATACTACACCACACAGGAGAGCTGACAGATCCTCTATACACTACACCACACAGGAGAGCCGACAGATCCTCTATATACTACACCACACAGGAGAGCCGACACATCCTCTATATACTACACCACACAGGAGAGCCGACACATCCTCTATATACTACACCACACAGGAGAGCCGACAGATCCTCTATATACTACACCACACAGGAGAGCCGACACATCCTCTATATACTACACCACACAGGAGAGCCGACACATCCTCTATATACTGCACCACACGGGAGAGCTGACAGATCCTCTATATACTACACCACACAGGAGAGCTGACAGATCCTCTATATACTACACCACACAGGAGAGCTGACAGATCCTCTATATACTACACCACACAGGAGAGCTGACAGATCCTCTATATACTGCACCACACGGGAGAGCTGACACATCCTCTATATACTGCACCACACAGGAGAGCTGACAGATCCTCTATATACTACACCACACAGGAGAGCTGACAGATCCTCTATATACTGCACCACACGGGAGAGCTGACAGATCCTCTATATACTACACCACACAGGAGAGCTGACAGATCCTCTATATACTACACCACACAGGAGAGCTGACACATCCTCTATACACTACACCACACAGGAGAGCTGACAGATCCTCTATATACTACACCACACAGGAGAGCTGACAGATCCTCTATATACTACACCACACAGGAGAGCTGACACATCCTCTATATACTACACCACACAGGAGAGCTGACACATCCTCTATATACTACACCACACAGGAGAGCTGACAGATCCTCTATATACTACACCACACAGGAGAGCTGACACATCCTCTATATACTACACCACACAGGAGAGCTGACACATCCTCTATATACTACACCACACAGGAGAGCCGACACATCCTCTATATACTACACCACACAGGAGAGCTGACAGATCCTCTATATACTACACCACACAGGAGAGCTGACAGATCCTCTATATACTACACCACACAGGGGATCTGACAGATCCTCTATATACTACACCACACAGGAGAGCTGACACATCCTCTATATACTACACCACACAGGAGAGCCGACACATCCTCTATATACTACACCGCACAGGAGAGCCGACAGATCCTCTATATACTACACCACACAGGAGAGCTGACACATCCTCTATATACTACACCACACAGGAGAGCCGACACATCCTCTATATACTACACCGCACAGGAGAGCCGACAGATCCTCTATATACTACACCACACAGGAGAGCTGACAGATCCTCTATATACTACACCACACAGGAGAGCTGACAGATCCTCTATATACTACACCACACAGGGGATCTGACAGATCCTCTATATAGTACACCACACTGGAGAGCTGACAGATCCTTTATATACTACACCACACAGGAGAGCTGACACATCCTCTATATACTACACCACACAGGAGAGCTGACACATCCTCTATATACTACACCACACAGGAGAGCTGACAGATCCTCTATATACTACACCACACAGGAGAGCCGACAGACCCTCTATATACTACACCACACAGGAGAGCTGACAGATCCTCTATATACTACACCACACAGGAGAGCTGACAGATCCTCTATATACTACACCACACAGGAGAGCTGACACATCCTCTATATACTACACCACACAGGAGAGCTGACAGATCCTCTATATACTACACCACACAGGAGAGCTGACAGACCCTCTATATACTACACCACACAGGAGAGCTGACAAATCCTCTATATACTACACCACACAGGAGAGCTGACACATCCTCTATATACTACACCACACAGGAGAGCTGACAGATCCTCTATATACTACACCACACAGGAGAGCTGACACATCCTCTATATACTACACCACACAGGAGAGCTGACAGATCCTCTATATACTACACCACACGGGAGAGCTGACAGACCCTCTATATACTACAACACACAGGAGAGCTGACAAATCCTCTATATACTACACCGCACAGGAGAGCCGACAGATCCTCTATATACTACACCACACAGGAGAGCTGACAGATCCTCTATATACTACACCACACAGGAGTGCTGACACATCCTCTATATACTACACCACACAGGAGAGCTGACAGATGCTCTATATACTACACCACACAGGAGAGCTGACACATCCTCTATATACTACACCACACAGGACACATCCTCTATATACTACACCACACAGGAGAGCTGACAGATCCTCTATATACTACACCACACAGGAGAGCTGACACATCCTCTATATACTACACCACACAGGAGAGCCGACAGATCCTCTATATACTACACCACACAGGAGTGCTGACACATCCTCTATATACTACACCACACAGGAGAGCCGACACGTCCTCTATATACTACACCACACAGGAGAGCTGACAGATCCTCTATATACTACACCACACAGGAGAGCTGACAGATCCTCTATACACTACACCACACAGGACACATCCTCTATATACTACACCACACAGGAGAGCTGACAGATCCTCTATATACTACACCACACAGGAGAGCTGACACATCCTCTATATACTACACCACACAGGAGAGCTGACACATCCTCTATATACTACACCACACAGGAGAGCTGACACATCCTCTATATACTACACCACACAGGAGAGCTGACAGATCCTCTATATACTACACCACACAGGAGAGCTGACACATCCTCTATATACTACACCACACAGGAGAGCTGACAGATCCTCTATATACTACACCACACAGGAGAGCTGACAGATCCTCTATATACTACACCACACAGGAGAGCTGACAGATCCTCTATATACTACACCACACAGGAGAGCTGACAGATCCTCTATATACTACACCACACAGGAGAGCTGACAGATCCTCTATATACTACACCACACAGGAGAGCTGACAGATCCTCTATATACTACACCACACAGGAGAGCTTACAGATCCTCTATATACTACACCACACAGGAGAGCTGACACATCCTCTATATACTACACCACACAGGAGAGCTGACACATCCTCTATATACTACACCACACAGGAGAGCCGACAGATCCTCTATATACTACACCACACAGGAGAGCTGACAGATCCTCTATATACTACACCACACAGGAGAGGTGACACATCCTCTATATACTACACCACACAGGAGAGCTGACAAATCCTCTATATACTACACCACACAGGAGAGCTGACACATCCTCTATATACTACACCACACAGGAGAGCCGACACATCCTCTGTATACTACACCACACAGGAGAGCTGACACATCCTCTATATACTACACCACACAGGAGAGCTGACAGATCCTCTATATACTACACCACACAGGAGAGCCGACACATCCTCTATATACTACACCACACAGGAGAGCTGACACATCCTCTATATACTACACCACACAGGAGAGCTGACACATCCTCTATATACTACACCACACAGGAGAGCCGACACATCCTCTGTATACTACACCACACAGGAGAGCTGACACATCCTCTATATACTACACCACACAGGAGAGCTGACACATCCTCTATATACTACACCACACAGGAGAGCTGACAGATCCTCTATATACTACACCACACAGGAGAGCCGACACATCCTCTATATACTACACCACACAGGAGAGCTGACAGATCCTCTATATACTACACCACACAGGAGAGCTGACAGATCCTCGATACACTACACCACACAGGAGAGTTGACAGATCCTCTATATAATACAACACACAGGAGAGCTGACAGATCCTCTATATACTACACCACACAGGAGAGCTGACACATACTCTATATACTACACCACACAGGAGAGCTGACAGACCCTCTATATACTACACCACACAGGAGAGCTGACACATCCTCTATATACTACACCACACAGGAGAGCTGACAGATCCTCTATATACTACACCACACAGGAGAGCTAACAGATCCTCTATATACTACACCGCACAGGAGAGCTGACAGATCCTTCTTCACCCCTTGATCTTTTTACAGGAGCCGTCCCAACTTACAAGAATGTTTCTCCAACGCTTGGCTCCAGGACGCTTATTTAATGAAGCTCCGACGACAAACTCTTACATTTACCACCAACCGCCTCAAGGAGTTCCTGGTGGAGCAGCAGAGAAGACGCTCGGACTCTGCCACCAAGCACAAAGTCCTGCTCCGCTCCTACCATGGTGCCCAGCCCACAGCTCCAGTCACCCAGTGACCACGGAGGAAGGACTTTCACAGTAAATAAGGTGGCCACGGAGCCAGAGGTGTAATCCACTGGACGATGTGGGGCGCCAGCAGTCCCCGGGAGGCAGGAGCAGTCAGAGACTTGTCACAAACAGTAAATATCCTGAGTGTTTATAGAGAGGACCCCACACAACTTTGGGGGTCCTGGAGCGCTGCTGGTCAACATACCTCAATAACAGAAGTGGAACAGTTCAGTGAGACTGGGGGGGCAGACGAGCACAGAAGTGGGGGTGCATGATGCATGTGACAGACACCCCACTTCCACAGGGTCGTCACCAGCTCCGTCTTCCGCTCTGGACCTCAGTTCAGTGAGACCTTTGGCACCAACGTTCTGCTGGAATCTCACCTGGATCGTCTTCGTTTACGCAGATCTTCCCAGGATCTCCTGGTTGAATCAAGTGGTCTTAACAATTCAGATGGGGCAGTAATTAATTCTATTGTTTCTTTTTTTTTTTTTTTAAATTAATTTATTGAGATGAGGGTAACCAGAGATTTTTATTTAAAGGGGCGGTGTAGGTATTTATTAATCACATAGCCATAGCAATATTTGTTTACAAACGGTGTTTTTAAATACCCATAGGAAGGCGCTAAGGAAACCCGATGGTGAAGCCGAATGGAGGGCGATTCGGGAGGAATTACTGGTTTTATAAGAATGAATTGTTAAATTCGGGGGGCTTTATACAGGTATGAGACAGAGAGAACTAAACAGAATGGACAACACTGGACATTGCCTGGGTCAGTATCAGGTCATTTTGGGATAATTACACCCAATAAATATTGGAAATTCGATCTTTTTTATACCTGAGCCCCTAATATGACCTTTACATTTTCTAGTGTCCAGTTTGGAAATCTGGGACTGGGGCCGTGCTGGGTTATTCCTGTGCCCCAGGGGCCTGATCTTTTCTTTTTGCCCTGCTGGGGTGGAAAACTGAGTGTCATGGATTTAGCCACCAGTTGCGGGATATACAAGGCACAGCAAAGGCTTTGCAGATGGAGACTTCATATATTTGCATTTGTGGCTGGAGTTCTCCTTTAAGCGATGCTGCTGTATTTTTTTTTTAACTCATTAATGCCTGAAGTTTCAGATATTTCTGTACCCAGCATGCATTGCTCTCCACGTGACATCTGGGAGCTTTATTTTCCACCATTTTGTTCAGTTCTCTCTATTGTAAATTGTCGAAATACCAAACCACCGTGGAGGCAAAGAATGAATGTCTGCAGCGCTGACAGCGCGGGGTTACACGCACATGGATGACACACGTATGTTGTGCGTTCTGCTGGAGGGAGATGTGAACTCCGTGCCACGGGAGGACCGACTGTTAACCGTCACAGACAATCAGGTGGACAGCGAGAGGTTCCGACAGAAGGACATTTGGTTCCGCTGATCCAGGAGAGGGTGGATGGGCTCCTCCGATGGGGGGTGGCGGCTTGTACATTTGTGGCGGGCGGGTGCGTGGTCGTGCCCCTTCCTTTCTCCTCCACCCAAGCTGCTCCTGAGCTTCTTGTTTATTCACTCACATCTGAAGATGGTTCCTTATATTTAATAGACTTTGTGTTGCTTTCCTGAGTTTCTAATGTTCCTCCCATTTTTTTTTCTGTGTGGAGAAGTTGAGAAGATAAAATAAACTTACGGAGGCACGGGACCCCGCGTGTGATCTGTACCGGTG
This sequence comes from Phyllobates terribilis, assembly GCF_046119375.1. Taxonomy (NCBI): domain Eukaryota; kingdom Metazoa; phylum Chordata; class Amphibia; order Anura; family Dendrobatidae; genus Phyllobates; species Phyllobates terribilis. The sequence goes on from NW_027362769.1 coordinate 170,436,285, forward strand.
GACGCGTGCCGTATTCTGTCTCATCCTTTACTGCATGGGCAAATTTAGGGAAATTGGAGGCTTAGGATAAGGCATTGGTAGCTGATCTCTGGGGGGCCACTTTAGGCACTGACGATTACTGGCCAGGGAAAACGGTGTCGGCTCTTTAATGTTTCTACTTCTGCATGATGGCCGTGCTGGATATCACAATGGTTCCTATCCACTTCAACAAGGCAATGCCACAGTACCCCGCATTGCTGCAGTACCCCATATTGCCGCAGTACCCCATATTACTGCAGTACCCCGCATTGCTGCAGTACCCCATATTACTGCAGTACCCCATATTACTACAGTACCCCATATTACTGCAGTACCCCGCATTGCCGCAGTACCCCATATTACTGCAGTACCCCATATTACTGTAGTACCCCGCATTGCTGCAGTACCCCATATTACTACAGTACCCCATATTACTGCAGTACCCCGCATTGCTGCAGTACCCCATATTACTGCAGTACCCCGCATTGCTGCAGTACCCCATATTACTGCAGTACCCCATATTACTGCAGTACCCCGCATTGCTGCAGTACCCCATATTACTGCAGTACCCCACATTGCCGCAGTACCCCATATTACTGCAGTACCCCACATTGCCGCAGTACCCCATATTACTGCAGTACCCCGCATTGCTGCAGTACCCCATATTACTACAGTACCCCATATTACTGCAGTACCCCATATTACTGCAGTACCCCGCATTGCCGCAGTACCCCATATTACTACAGTACCCCGCATTGCCGCAGTACACCATATTACTGCAGTACCCCGCATTGCTGCAGTACCCCATATTACTACAGTACCCCATATTACTGCAGTACCCCGCATTGCTGCAGTACCCCATATTACTGCAGTACCCCGCATTGCCGCAGTACCCCATATTACTACAGTACCCCGCATTGCCGCAGTACCCCATATTACTGCAGTACCCCGCATTGCCGCAGTACCCCATATTACTGCAGTACCCCACATTGCCGCAGTACCCCATATTACTACAGTACCTCGCATTGCCGCAGTACCCCATATTACTGCAGTACCCCGCATTGCTGCAGTACCCCATATTACTACAGTACCCCATATTACTGCAGTACCCCGCATTGCTGCAGTACCCCATATTACTACAGTACCCCATATTACTGCAGTACCCCACATTGCCGCAGTACCCCATATTACTGCAGTACCCCACATTGCCGCAGTACCCCATATTACTACAGTACCCCATATTACTGCAGTACCCCGCATTGCCGCAGCACCCCATATTACTGCAGTACCCCGCATTGCCGCAGTACCCCATATTACTTCAGTACCCCGCATTGCCGCAGCACCCCATATTACTGCAGTACCCCGCATTGCTGCAGTACCCCATATTACTGCAGTACCCCGCATTGCCGCAGTACCCCATATTACTGCAGCACCCCATATTACTGCAGAACCCCGCATTGCCGCAGTACTCCATATTACTGCAGTACCCCGCATTGCTGCAGTTCCCCATATTACTGCAGCACCCATTATTACTGCAGTACCCCATATTACTGCAGCACCCCGCATTGCCGCAGCACCCCATATTACTGCAGCACCCCACATTACTGCAGTACCCCGCATTGCCGCAGCACCCCATATTACTGCAGCACCCCGCATTGCCGCAGTACCCCATATTACTGCAGCACCCCGCATTGCCGCAGTACCCCATATTACTGCAGCACCCCGCATTGCCGCAGCACCCCATATTACTGCAGTACCCCGCATTGCCGCAGCACCCCATATTACTGCAGCACCCCGCATTGCCGCAGCACCCCATATTACTGCAGTACCCCGCATTGCTGCAGTACCCCATATTACTGCAGTACCCCGCATTGCCGCAGCACCCCATATTACTGCAGTACCCCACATTGCTGCAGAACCCCATATTACTGCAGTACCCCGCATTGCCGCAGTACCCCATATTACTGCAGTACCCCGCATTGCCGCTGTTCCCCATATTACTGTAGTACCCCATATTACTGCAGTACCCCGCATTGCTGCAGTACCCCATATTACTGTAGTACCCCATATTACTGCAGTACCCCGCATTACCGCATATTACTGCAGTACCCCATATTACTGCAGCACCCCATATTGCTGTAGCACCCCATATTACTGTAGTACCCCATATTACTGTAGTACCCCAAATTATTGCAGTACCAAGCATTGCTGCAGTACCCCATATTACTGTAGTACCCCATATTACTGCAGTACCCCGCATTGCTGCAGTACCCCATATTACTGTAGTACCCCATATTACTGCAGTACCCCGCATTGCCGCAGTACCCCATATTACTGTAGTACCCCATATTACTGCAGTACCCCGCATTGCCGCAGTACCCCATATTACTGTAATACCCCATATTACTGCAGTACCCCGCATTGCCGCAGTACCCCATATTACTGCAGTACCCCGCATTGCCGCAGTACCCCATATTACTGTAGTACCCCATATTTCTGCAGTACCCCGCATTGCCGCAGTACCCCATATTACTGCAGCACCCCATATTACTGCAGTACCCCGCATTGCCGCAATACCCCATATTACTGCAGTACCTCACATTGCCGCAGTACCCCATATTACTGCAGTACCCCGCATTGCCGCAGTACCCCATATTACTGTAGTACCCCATATTTCTGCAGTACCCCGCATTGCCGCAGTACCCCATATTACTGTAGTACCCCATATTACTGCAGTACCCCGCATTGCCGCAGTACCCCATATTACTGCAGTACCTCACATTGCCGCAGTACCCCATATTACTGCAGTACCCCACATTGCCACAGTACCCCATATTACTGCAGTACCCCCATTGCTGCAGCACCCCATATTACTGCAGTACCCCATATTACTGCAGTACCCCGCATTGCAGCAGTACCCCATATTACTGCAGTACCCCGCATTCCCGCAGTACCCCATATTACTGCAGTACCCCACATTGCAGCAGTACCCCAAATTTATGTAGTACCCCATATTACTGCAGTACCCCATATTGCTGCAGCACCCCATATTACTGTAGTACCCCATATTACAGCAGTACCCCGCATTGCTGCAGTACCCCATATTACTGCAGTACCCCGCATTGCCGCAGCACCCCATATTACTGCAGTACCCCACATTGCTGCAGAACCCCATATTACTGCAGTACCCCGCATTGCCGCAGTACCCCATATTACTGCAGTACCCCGCATTGCCGCTGTTCCCCATATTACTGTAGTACCCCATATTACTGCAGTACCCCGCATTGCTGCAGTACCCCATATTACTGTAGTACCCCATATTACTGCAGTACCCCGCATTACCGCATATTACTGCAGTACCCCATATTACTGCAGCACCCCATATTGCTGTAGCACCCCATATTACTGTAGTACCCCATATTACTGTAGTACCCCAAATTATTGCAGTACCAAGCATTGCTGCAGTACCCCATATTACTGTAGTACCCCATATTACTGCAGTACCCCGCATTGCTGCAGTACCCCATATTACTGTAGTACCCCATATTACTGCAGTACCCCGCATTGCCGCAGTACCCCATATTACTGTAGTACCCCATATTACTGCAGTACCCCGCATTGCCGCAGTACCCCATATTACTGTAATACCCCATATTACTGCAGTACCCCGCATTGCCGCAGTACCCCATATTACTGCAGTACCCCGCATTGCCGCAGTACCCCATATTACTGTAGTACCCCATATTTCTGCAGTACCCCGCATTGCCGCAGTACCCCATATTACTGCAGCACCCCATATTACTGCAGTACCCCGCATTGCCGCAATACCCCATATTACTGCAGTACCTCACATTGCCGCAGTACCCCATATTACTGCAGTACCCCGCATTGCCGCAGTACCCCATATTACTGTAGTACCCCATATTTCTGCAGTACCCCGCATTGCCGCAGTACCCCATATTACTGTAGTACCCCATATTACTGCAGTACCCCGCATTGCCGCAGTACCCCATATTACTGCAGTACCTCACATTGCCGCAGTACCCCATATTACTGCAGTACCCCACATTGCCACAGTACCCCATATTACTGCAGTACCCCGCATTGCTGCAGCACCCCATATTACTGCAGTACCCCATATTACTGCAGTACCCCGCATTGCAGCAGTACCCCATATTACTGCAGTACCCCGCATTCCCGCAGTACCCCATATTACTGCAGTACCCCACATTGCAGCAGTACCCCAAATTTATGTAGTACCCCATATTACTGCAGTACCCCATATTGCTGCAGCACCCCATATTACTGTAGTACCCCATATTACAGCAGTACCCCGCATTGCTGCAGTACCCCATATTACTGTAGTACCCCATATTACTGCAGCACCCCATATTACTGCAGTACCCCACATTGCTGCCGTACCCCATATTATTGTAGTACCCCATATTACTGCAGTACCCCATATTACTGTAGTACCCACCCCATATTACTGTAGTACCCCATATTACTGCAGCACCCCACATTGCTGTAGCACCCCATATTACTGTAGTACCCCATATTACTGCAGCACCCCATATTACTGCAGTACCCCATATTACTGTAGTACCCCATATTAATGCAGTACCCCGCATTGCTGCAGTACCCCATATTACTGCAGCACCCCATATTACTGCAGCACCCCATATTACTGTAGTACCCCATATTACTGCAGCACCCCATATTACTGTAGTACCCCATATTACTGCAGTACCCCATATTACTGTAGTACCCCATATTAATGCAGTACCCCGCATTGCTGCAGTACCCCATATTACTGCAGCACCCCATATTACTGTAGTACCCCATATTACTGCAGTACCCCATATTACTGTAGTACCCCATATTACTGCAGCACCCCGCATTGCCGCAGCACCCCATATTACTGCAGCACCCCACATTACTGCAGTACCCCGCATTGCCGCAGCACCCCATATTACTGCAGCACCCCGCATTGCCGCAGTACCCCATATTACTGCAGCACCCCGCATTGCCGCAGTACCCCATATTACTGCAGCACCCCGCATTGCCGCAGCACCCCATATTACTGCAGTACCCCGCATTGCCGCAGCACCCCATATTACTGCAGCACCCCGCATTGCCGCAGCACCCCATATTACTGCAGTACCCCGCATTGCTGCAGTACCCCATATTACTGCAGTACCCCGCATTGCCGCAGCACCCCATATTACTGCAGTACCCCACATTGCTGCAGAACCCCATATTACTGCAGTACCCCGCATTGCCGCAGTACCCCATATTACTGCAGTACCCCGCATTGCCGCTGTTCCCCATATTACTGTAGTACCCCATATTACTGCAGTACCCCGCATTGCTGCAGTACCCCATATTACTGTAGTACCCCATATTACTGCAGTACCCCGCATTACCGCATATTACTGCAGTACCCCATATTACTGCAGCACCCCATATTGCTGTAGCACCCCATATTACTGTAGTACCCCATATTACTGTAGTACCCCAAATTATTGCAGTACCAAGCATTGCTGCAGTACCCCATATTACTGTAGTACCCCATATTACTGCAGTACCCCGCATTGCTGCAGTACCCCATATTACTGTAGTACCCCATATTACTGCAGTACCCCGCATTGCCGCAGTACCCCATATTACTGTAGTACCCCATATTACTGCAGTACCCCGCATTGCCGCAGTACCCCATATTACTGTAATACCCCATATTACTGCAGTACCCCGCATTGCCGCAGTACCCCATATTACTGCAGTACCCCGCATTGCCGCAGTACCCCATATTACTGTAGTACCCCATATTTCTGCAGTACCCCGCATTGCCGCAGTACCCCATATTACTGCAGCACCCCATATTACTGCAGTACCCCGCATTGCCGCAATACCCCATATTACTGCAGTACCTCACATTGCCGCAGTACCCCATATTACTGCAGTACCCCGCATTGCCGCAGTACCCCATATTACTGTAGTACCCCATATTTCTGCAGTACCCCGCATTGCCGCAGTACCCCATATTACTGTAGTACCCCATATTACTGCAGTACCCCGCATTGCCGCAGTACCCCATATTACTGCAGTACCTCACATTGCCGCAGTACCCCATATTACTGCAGTACCCCACATTGCCACAGTACCCCATATTACTGCAGTACCCCCATTGCTGCAGCACCCCATATTACTGCAGTACCCCATATTACTGCAGTACCCCGCATTGCAGCAGTACCCCATATTACTGCAGTACCCCGCATTCCCGCAGTACCCCATATTACTGCAGTACCCCACATTGCAGCAGTACCCCAAATTTATGTAGTACCCCATATTACTGCAGTACCCCATATTGCTGCAGCACCCCATATTACTGTAGTACCCCATATTACAGCAGTACCCCGCATTGCTGCAGTACCCCATATTACTGCAGTACCCCGCATTGCCGCAGCACCCCATATTACTGCAGTACCCCACATTGCTGCAGAACCCCATATTACTGCAGTACCCCGCATTGCCGCAGTACCCCATATTACTGCAGTACCCCGCATTGCTGCTGTTCCCCATATTACTGTAGTACCCCATATTACTGCAGTACCCCGCATTGCTGCAGTACCCCATATTACTGTAGTACCCCATATTACTGCAGTACCCCGCATTACCGCATATTACTGCAGTACCCCATATTACTGCAGCACCCCATATTGCTGTAGCACCCCATATTACTGTAGTACCCCATATTACTGTAGTACCCCAAATTATTGCAGTACCAAGCATTGCTGCAGTACCCCATATTACTGTAGTACCCCATATTACTGCAGTACCCCGCATTGCTGCAGTACCCCATATTACTGTAGTACCCCATATTACTGCAGTACCCCGCATTGCCGCAGTACCCCATATTACTGTAGTACCCCATATTACTGCAGTACCCCGCATTGCCGCAGTACCCCATATTACTGTAATACCCCATATTACTGCAGTACCCCGCATTGCCGCAGTACCCCATATTACTGCAGTACCCCGCATTGCCGCAGTACCCCATATTACTGTAGTACCCCATATTTCTGCAGTACCCCGCATTGCCGCAGTACCCCATATTACTGCAGCACCCCATATTACTGCAGTACCCCGCATTGCCGCAATACCCCATATTACTGCAGTACCTCACATTGCCGCAGTACCCCATATTACTGCAGTACCCCGCATTGCCGCAGTACCCCATATTACTGTAGTACCCCATATTTCTGCAGTACCCCGCATTGCCGCAGTACCCCATATTACTGTAGTACCCCATATTACTGCAGTACCCCGCATTGCCGCAGTACCCCATATTACTGCAGTACCTCACATTGCCGCAGTACCCCATATTACTGCAGTACCCCACATTGCCACAGTACCCCATATTACTGCAGTACCCCGCATTGCTGCAGCACCCCATATTACTGCAGTACCCCATATTACTGCAGTACCCCGCATTGCAGCAGTACCCCATATTACTGCAGTACCCCGCATTCCCGCAGTACCCCATATTACTGCAGTACCCCACATTGCAGCAGTACCCCAAATTTATGTAGTACCCCATATTACTGCAGTACCCCATATTGCTGCAGCACCCCATATTACTGTAGTACCCCATATTACAGCAGTACCCCGCATTGCTGCAGTACCCCATATTACTGTAGTACCCCATATTACTGCAGCACCCCATATTACTGCAGTACCCCACATTGCTGCCGTACCCCATATTATTGTAGTACCCCATATTACTGCAGTACCCCATATTACTGTAGTACCCACCCCATATTACTGTAGTACCCCATATTACTGCAGCACCCCACATTGCTGTAGCACCCCATATTACTGTAGTACCCCATATTACTGCAGCACCCCATATTACTGCAGTACCCCATATTACTGTAGTACCCCATATTAATGCAGTACCCCGCATTGCTGCAGTACCCCATATTACTGCAGCACCCCATATTACTGCAGCACCCCATATTACTGTAGTACCCCATATTACTGCAGCACCCCATATTACTGTAGTACCCCATATTACTGCAGTACCCCATATTACTGTAGTACCCCATATTAATGCAGTACCCCGCATTGCTGCAGTACCCCATATTACTGCAGCACCCCATATTACTGTAGTACCCCATATTACTGCAGTACCCCATATTACTGTAGTACCCCATATTAATGCAGTACCCCGCATTGCCGCAGCAACCCATATTACTGCAGTACCCCATATTACTGCAGTACCCCGCATTGCTGCTGTACCCCATATTACTGTAGTACCCCATATTACTGCAGCACCCCATATTACTGCAGTACCCCGCATTGCTGCAGTACCCCATATTACTGTAGTACCCCATATTACTGCAGCACCCCACATTGCTGTAGCACCCCATATTACTGTAGTACCCCAAATTAATGCAGTACCAAGCATTGCTGCAGTACCCCATATTACTGCAGCACCCCATATTACTGCAGTACCCCATATTACTGTAGTACCCACCCCATATTACTGTAGTACCCCATATTACTGCAGCACCCCACATTGCTGTAGCACCCCATACTACTGTAGTACCCCATATTACTGCAGTACCCCGCATTGCTGCAGTACCCCATATTACTGCAGCACCCCATATTACTGCAGTACCCCGCATTGCCGCAGCAACCCATATTACTGTAGTACCCCATATTACTGTAGTACCCCATATTACTGCAGTACCCCGCATTGCTGCAGTACCCCATATTACTGTAGTACCCCATATTACTGCAGCACCCCGCATTGCTGCAGTACCCCATATTACTGCAGCACCCCATATTACTGCTGTACCCCGCATCAACCCATATTACTGCAGTACCCCATATTACTGTAGTACCCCATATTACTGCAGTACCCCGCATTGCTGCTGTACCCCATATTACTGTAGTACCCCATATTACTGCAGTACCCCGCATTGTTGCAGCACCCCATATTACTGCAGCACCCCGCATTGCTGCTATTGAGGAGACATCCTGCAGTCGGCATACAGTCAGTGCAAATGGAGCAGCAACTTCTGGGAGACAACTGGGAAAAGGAGAGACTTTCTGTCAGTCTGGACAAGCAGCAGTGCTTGGCAAAATGCTTCTGCCCCTTCATTTTAGCATCAGTGGTGGTCCCAGCATCCAGACCTTCACCGATCAAAACATTTCACTTGACTCTAGGATATGACACAAGCTTACTAAAAGTCAGGTTACGCTTTAAATGCTAAAATTCTTCCTATAACCACTAGGGGGAGCAATCTATATGTGGATTTACTATTGAGTTCCATGAGAGACGTATAAATCTATATGCAGGGAGCTCCCCTAGTGGTGGCTGCAGACAGCATCTTATCATGTTTCTCTGTATACAGGGAGCTCCCCCTAGTGGTGGCTGCAGACAGCATCTTATCATATATCTCTGTATACAGGGAGCTCCCCCTAGTGGTGACTGCAGACAGGTTCTTATCATGTATATCTGTATACAGGGAGCTCCCCCTAGTGGTGACTGCAGACAGAATCTTATCTTGTATCTCTGTATATAGACAGCTCCCCCTAGTGGTGATGCAGACAGGATCTTATCATATATCTCTGTATACAGGGCGCTCCCCCTAGTGGTGACTGCAGACAGGATCTTATCATGTATCTCTGTATATAGGGAGCTCCCCCTAGTGGTGACTGCAGACAGAATCTTATCATGTATCTCTGTATACAGGGAGCTCCCTCTAGTGGTGGCTGCAGACAGAATCTTATCATGTATCTCTGTATACAGGGAGCTCCCCCTAGTGGTGGCTGCAGACAGAATCTTATCATGTATCTCTGTATACAGGGAGCTCCCCCTAGTGGTGGCTGTAGACAGGATCTTATCATGTATCTCTGTATACAGGGAGCTACCCCTAGTGGTGGCTGTATAGTATACAGAATCTTATCATGTATCTCTGTATACAGGGAGCTCCCTCTAGTGGTGGCTGCAGACAGAATCTTATGTACCTCTGTATACAGGGAGGTTCCCCTAGTGGTGACTGCAGACAGAGTCTTATCACATATCTCTGTATACAGGGAGCTCCCTCTAGTGGTAGCTGCAGACAGGATCTTATCATGTATCTCTGTATACAGGGAGCTCCCCCTAGTGGTGGCTGCAGACAGAATCTTATCATGTACCTCTGTATACAGGGAGCTCCCTCTAGTGGTGGCTGCAGACAGGTTCTTATCACATATCTCTGTATACAGGGAGCTCCCCCTAGTGGTGGCTGCAGACAGGATCTTATCATGTATCTCTGTATACAGGGAGCTCCCCCTAGTGGTGGCTGTATACAGAATCTTATCATGTATGTCTGTATACAGGGAGCTCCCCCTAGCGGTGGCTGCAGACAGGATCTTATCATGTATCTCTGTATACAGGGAGCTCCCCCTAGTGGTGGCTGTATACAGAATCTTATCATGTATCTCTGTATACAGGGAGCTCCCCCTAGTGGTGGCTGCAGACAGGATCTTATAATGTATCTCTGTATACAGGGAGCTCCCCCTAGCGGTGGCTGCAGACAGGATCTTATCACGTATCTCTGTATACAGGAAGCTCCCCCTAGTGGTGACTGCAGACAGAGTCTTATCACGTATCTCTGTATACAGGGAGCTCCCCCTAGTGGTAGCTGCAGACAGGATCTTATCATGTACCTCTGTATATAGGGAGCTCCCCCTAGTGGTGGCTGCAGACAGAATCTTATCATGTACCTCTGTATACAGGGAGCTCCCTCTAGTGGTGGCTGCAGACAGGTTCTTATCACATATCTCTGTATACAGGGAGCTCCCCCTAGTGGTGGCTGCAGACAGGATCTTATCATGTATCTCTGTATACAGGGAGCTCCCCCTAGTGGTGGCTGTATACAGAATCTTATCATGTATCTCTGTATACAGGGAGCTCCCCCTAGCGGTGGCTGCAGACAGAATCTTATCACGTATCTCTGTATACAGGAAGCTCCCCCTAGTGGTGACTGCAGACAGAGTCTTATCACGTATCTCTGTATACAGGGAGCTCCCACTAGTGGTAGCTGCAGACAGGATCTTATCATGTACCTCTGTATATAGGGAGCTCCCCCTAGTGGTGACTGCAGACAGAATCTTATCATGTATCTCTGTATATAGGGAGCTCCCACTAGTGGTAGCTGCAGAAAGGATCTTATCATGTACCTCTGTATACAGGGAGCTCCCTCTAGTGGTGGCTGCAGACAGGTTCTTATCACATATCTTTGTATACAGGGAGCTCCCCCTAGTGGTGGCTGCAGACAGGATCTTATCATGTATCTCTGTATACAGGGAGCTCCCCCTAGTGGTGGCTGTATACAGAATCTTATAATGTATCTCTGTATACAGGGAGCTCCCCCTAGCGGTGGCTGCAGACAGGATCTTATCATGTATCTCTGTATACAGGGAGCTCCCCCTAGTGGTGGCTGTATACAGAATCTTATCATGTATCTCTGTATACAGGGAGCTCCCCCTAGTGGTGGCTGCAGACAGGATCTTATCATGTATCTCTGTATACAGGGAGCTCCCCCTAGCGGTGGCTGCAGACAGGATCTTATCACGTATCTCTGTATACAGGAAGCTCCCCCTAGTGGTGACTGCAGACAGAGTCTTATCACGTATCTCTGTATACAGGGAGCTCCCCCTAGTGGTAGCTGCAGACAGGATCTTATCATGTACCTCTGTATATAGGGAGCTCCCCCTAGTGGTGGCTGCAGACAGAATCTTATCATGTACCTCTGTATACAGGGAGCTCCCTCTAGTGGTGGCTGCAGACAGGTTCTTATCACATATCTCTGTATACAGGGAGCTCCCCCTAGTGGTGGCTGCAGACAGGATCTTATCACGTATCTCTGTATACAGGGAGCTCCCCCTAGTGGTGGCTGTATACAGAATCTTATCATGTATCTCTGTATACAGGGAGCTCCCCCTAGCGGTGGCTGCAGACAGAATCTTATCACGTATCTCTGTATATAGGGAGCTCCCCCTAGTGGTGACTGCAGACAGAATCTTATCATGTATCTCTGTATATAGGGAGCTCCCACTAGTGGTAGCTGCAGAAAGGATCTTATCATGTACCTCTGTATACAGGGAGCTCCCTCTAGTGGTGGCTGCAGACAGGTTCTTATCACATATCTTTGTATACAGGGAGCTCCCCCTAGTGGTGGCTGCAGACAGGATCTTATCATGTATCTCTGTATACAGGGAGCTCCCCCTAGTGGTGGCTGTATACAGAATCTTATCATGTATCTCTGTATACAGGGAGCTCCCCCTAGCGGTGGCTGCAGACAGGATCTTATCATGTATCTCTGTATACAGGGAGCTCCCCCTAGTGGTGGCTGTATACAGAATCTTATCATGTATCTCTGTATACAGGGAGCTCCCCCTAGTGGTGGCTGCAGACAGGATCTTATCATGTATCTCTGTATACAGGGAGCTCCCCCTAGCGGTGGCTGCAGACAGGATCTTATCACGTATCTCTGTATACAGGAAGCTCCCCCTAGTGGTGACTGCAGACAGAGTCTTATCACGTATCTCTGTATACAGGGAGCTCCCCCTAGTGGTAGCTGCAGACAGGATCTTATCATGTACCTCTGTATATAGGGAGCTCCCCCTAGTGGTGGCTGCAGACAGAATCTTATCATGTACCTCTGTATACAGGGAGCTCCCTCTAGTGGTGGCTGCAGACAGGTTCTTATCACATATCTCTGTATACAGGGAGCTCCCCCTAGTGGTGGCTGCAGACAGGATCTTATCACGTATCTCTGTATACAGGGAGCTCCCCCTAGTGGTGGCTGTATACAGAATCTTATCATGTATCTCTGTATACAGGGAGCTCCCCCTAGCGGTGGCTGCAGACAGAATCTTATCACGTATCTCTGTATACAGGAAGCTCCCCCTAGTGGTGACTGCAGACAGAGTCTTATCACGTATCTCTGTATACAGGGAGCTCCCACTAGTGGTAGCTGCAGACAGGATCTTATCATGTACCTCTGTATATAGGGAGCTCCCCCTAGTGGTGACTGCAGACAGAATCTTATCATGTATCTCTGTATATAGGGAGCTCCCACTAGTGGTAGCTGCAGAAAGGATCTTATCATGTACCTCTGTATACAGGGAGCTCCCTCTAGTGGTGGCTGCAGACAGGTTCTTATCACATATCTTTGTATACAGGGAGCTCCCCCTAGTGGTGGCTGCAGACAGGATCTTATCATGTATCTCTGTATACAGGGAGCTCCCCCTAGTGGTGGCTGTATACAGAATCTTATAATGTATCTCTGTATACAGGGAGCTCCCCCTAGCGGTGGCTGCAGACAGGATCTTATCATGTATCTCTGTATACAGGGAGCTCCCCCTAGTGGTGGCTGTATACAGAATCTTATCATGTATCTCTGTATACAGGGAGCTCCCCCTAGTGGTGGCTGCAGACAGGATCTTATCATGTATCTCTGTATACAGGGAGCTCCCCCTAGCGGTGGCTGCAGACAGGATCTTATCACGTATCTCTGTATACAGGAAGCTCCCCCTAGTGGTGACTGCAGACAGAGTCTTATCACGTATCTCTGTATACAGGGAGCTCCCCCTAGTGGTAGCTGCAGACAGGATCTTATCATGTACCTCTGTATATAGGGAGCTCCCCCTAGTGGTGGCTGCAGACAGAATCTTATCATGTACCTCTGTATACAGGGAGCTCCCTCTAGTGGTGGCTGCAGACAGGTTCTTATCACATATCTCTGTATACAGGGAGCTCCCCCTAGTGGTGGCTGCAGACAGGATCTTATCACGTATCTCTGTATACAGGGAGCTCCCCCTAGTGGTGGCTGTATACAGAATCTTATCATGTATCTCTGTATACAGGGAGCTCCCCCTAGCGGTGGCTGCAGACAGAATCTTATCACGTATCTCTGTATATAGGGAGCTCCCCCTAGTGGTGACTGCAGACAGAATCTTATCATGTATCTCTGTATATAGGGAGCTCCCACTAGTGGTAGCTGCAGAAAGGATCTTATCATGTACCTCTGTATACAGGGAGCTCCCTCTAGTGGTGGCTGCAGACAGGTTCTTATCACATATCTTTGTATACAGGGAGCTCCCCCTAGTGGTGGCTGCAGACAGGATCTTATCATGTATCTCTGTATACAGGGAGCTCCCCCTAGTGGTGGCTGTATACAGAATCTTATCATGTATCTCTGTATACAGGGAGCTCCCCCTAGCGGTGGCTGCAGACAGGATCTTATCATGTATCTCTGTATACAGGGAGCTCCCCCTAGTGGTGGCTGTATACAGAATCTTATCATGTATCTCTGTATACAGGGAGCTCCCCCTAGTGGTGGCTGCAGACAGGATCTTATCATGTATCTCTGTATACAGGGAGCTCCCCCTAGCGGTGGCTGCAGACAGGATCTTATCACGTATCTCTGTATACAGGAAGCTCCCCCTAGTGGTGACTGCAGACAGAGTCTTATCACGTATCTCTGTATACAGGGAGCTCCCCCTAGTGGTAGCTGCAGACAGGATCTTATCATGTACCTCTGTATATAGGGAGCTCCCCCTAGTGGTGGCTGCAGACAGAATCTTATCATGTACCTCTGTATACAGGGAGCTCCCTCTAGTGGTGGCTGCAGACAGGTTCTTATCACATATCTCTGTATACAGGGAGCTCCCCCTAGTGGTGGCTGCAGACAGGATCTTATCACGTATCTCTGTATACAGGGAGCTCCCCCTAGTGGTGGCTGTATACAGAATCTTATCATGTATCTCTGTATACAGGGAGCTCCCCCTAGCGGTGGCTGCAGACAGAATCTTATCACGTATCTCTGTATACAGGAAGCTCCCCCTAGTGGTGACTGCAGACAGAGTCTTATCACGTATCTCTGTATACAGGGAGCTCCCACTAGTGGTAGCTGCAGACAGGATCTTATCATGTACCTCTGTATATAGGGAGCTCCCCCTAGTGGTGACTGCAGACAGAATCTTATCATGTATCTCTGTATACAGGGAGCTCCCACTAGTGGTAGCTGCAGACAGGATCTTATCATGTACCTCTGTATATAGGGAGCTCCCCCTAGTAGTGACTGCAGACAGAATCTTATCATGTATCTCTGTATATAGGGAGCTCCCCCTAGTGGTGACTGCAGACAGAATCTTATCATGTATCTCTGTATACAGGGAGCTCCCCCTAGTGGTGACAGCAGACAGAATCTTATCATGTATCTCTGTATACAGGGAGCTCCCCCTAGTGGTGGCTGCAGACAGAATCTTATCATGTACCTCTGTATACAGGGAGCTCCCTCTAGTGGTGGCTGCAGACAGGTTCTTATCACATATCTCTGTATACAGGGAGCTCCCCCTAGTGGTGGCTGCAGACAAGTTCTTATCACATATCTCTGTATACAGGGAGCTCCCCCTAGTGGCGGCTCCAGGTAAACAGATTTATTATGTCTCTCTATGACATTGGGAAGAGAAACAAAAATATATGCGACTTTGATAAATCCAGAATTTTGCACATATTGCTACAATACACTTTCCAGTACAATCACTATTATCAATATTACTTTATCCACAGACTGTAATTATAGTATAACATTATATAATGTGTTAACCATTAACCTACCCTCTACCTACAGAGATATTGCATATTAACCCATTAGCACCCTAGACTCGATGCATTATCTGTGCCAAAGTTTTTCCTTTTTTACTGCAAAACCACCAGGATATGAGAGATATATTAGATTTTCCTGATCAATTTGGGAAAGTTGGGAGATGAACTCTGTTATGGAACAGAAGTCAGTTACGCGCCAACTCTCACAACGAAAGGAAGAAAGACTTGAAGACGAGGACTCTGGTGGGCAATGCGGTGATGCCGGGGGGCCGCTGTGAGGACACAGTGATACTGTGAATGAGATGAGGCTGCGCTGACTGCGGAGATTCCTTCCAGCACACAGGACCCCGACCCAATCCCTGACTCCCACCCTGAGCCAGGCGCTATTTATACCCGGCGTGTCCATATGAGGAGGTATTGCTGCATGCCGTCCCGCGGGCAGCAGTGACAACTGCATATCCCCGAGAAGGAACTAATGAGATCTGGAATGACACAGCGGGAGATTGTCTCCTCCACACAGGACAAAGAGCCAAAAGACGACATAACCCGGGTGTAACCGAAAGCCCCAAATATCTATTAGTTATATGGAATTGTACAATGACCCTATCTAACCAATCCGCCCCCACCATACCGTGTGATGTCCCCACACTGTATGATGTTTACACATACAGTACAGACCAAAAGTTTGGACACACCTTCTCATTTAAAGATTTTTCTGTAATTTCATAACTATGAAAATTGTACATTCACACTGAAGGCGTCAAAACTATGAATTAACACATGTGGAATTATTTACTTATCAAAAAAGTGTGAAACAACTGAAAATATGTCTTATATTCTAGGTTCTTCAAAGTAGCCACCTTTTGCTTTGATGACTGCTTTGCACACTCTTGGCATTCTCTTGATGAGCTTCAAGAGGTAGTCACCGGAAATGGTCTTCCAACAATCTTGAAGGAGTTCCCAGAGATGCTTAGCACTTGTTGGCCCTTTTGCCTTCACTCTGTGGTCCAGCTCACCCCAAACCATCTCGATTGGGTTCAGGTCTGGTGACTGTGGAGGCCAGGTCATCTGGCGCAGCACCCCATCACTCTCCTTCTTGGCCAAATAGCCCTTACACAGCCTGGAGGTGTGTTTGGGGTCATTGTCCTGTTGAAAAATAAATGATGGTCCAACTAAAAGCAAACAGGATGGAATAGCATGCCGCTGCAAGATGCTGTGGGAGCCATGCTGGTTCAGTATGCCTTCAATCTTGAATAAATCCCCAACAGTGTCACCAGCAAAGCACCCCCACACCATCACACCTCCTCCTCCATGCTTCACGGTGGGAACCAGGCATGTAGAGTCCATCCGTTCACCTTTTCTGCGTCGCACAAAGACACTGTGGTTGGAACCAAAGATCTCAAATTTGGACTCATCAGTCCAAAGCACAGATTTCCACTGGTCTAATGTCCATTCCTTGTGTTCTTTAGCCCAAACAAGTCTCTTCTGCTTGTTGCCTGTCCTTAGCAGTGGTTTCCTAGCAGCTATTTTACCATGAAGGCCTGCTGCACAAAGTCTCCACTTAACAGTTGTTGAAGAGATGTGTCTGCTGCTAAAACTCTGTGGGCATTGACCTGGTCTCTAATCTGAGCTGCTGTTAACCTGCGATTTCTGAGGCTGGTGACTCGGATAAACTTATCCTCAGAAGCAGAGGTGACTCTTGGTCTTCCTTTCCTGGGGCGGTCCTCATGTGAGCCAGTTTCTTTATAGCGCTTGATGGTTTTTGCAACTGCACTTGGGGACACTTTCAAAGTTTGGCCAATTTTTCTCACTGACTGACCTTCATTTCTTAAAGTAATGATGGGCACTCGTTTTTCTTTACTTAGAATTTGTATTATGGCAAGAAAAAAGCAGCTAACAGTCTATTCAGTAGGACTATCAGCTGTGTATCCACCAGACTTCTGCACAACACAACTGATGGTCCCAACCCCATTTATAAGGCAAGAAATCCCACTTATTAAACCTGACAGGGCACACCTGTGAAGTGAAAACCATTTCCGGTGACTACCTCTTGAAGCTCATCAAGAGAATGCCAAGAGTGTGCAAAGCAGTCATCAAAGCAAAAGGTGGCTACTTTGAAGAACCTAGAATATAAGACATATTTTCAGTTGTTTCACACTTTTTTGTTAAGTATATAATTCCACATGTGTTAATTCATAGTTTTGATGCCTTCAGTGTGAATGTACAATTTTCATAGTCATGAAAATACAGAAAAATCTTTAAATGAGAAGGTGTGTCCAAACTTTTGGTCTGTACTTTAGTATGATGCCACCACAGAGGCCCCCCATAGAGTACGATCCCATATATAGCACCCACACAGAATGGTGCCACGGAGCCACCCACACAGAATGATGTCCCCACAGACCCCCCCCCACAGTATAATGTCTCCATAGAGCCCCCCCTACACAGTGTGATGTCCTCACAGAGCCCCACACACAGAATGAAATCCCCACAGAGCCCCCACACAGTATGAAGTCCCCACAGAGCCTCCCACACAGTATGATGTCCTCACAGAGCCTCCCACACAGTATGATGTCCCCACAGAGCCCCCACACAGTATAATGTCCCCACAGACCCCCCCACACAGTATGATGTACCCACAGAGTCCCCCCAAACAGTATTATGCCCCCCACACAGCCCTCCTACACAGTATGATGTCCCCACGGAGCCCCCCCTTCACAGTATGATGTCCCTACAGAGCCCCCCCACACAGTATGATGTCACCACAGAGCACCCCCTACACAGAATGATGTCCCCACAGAGCTCCGCCCTACACAGAATGATGTCCCCACAGAGCACCCCCTACACAGAATGATGTCCCCGCAGAGCCCCCCCACACAGTATGATGTCCCCAGAGTCCCCCACACAGTATGAAGTAACCACAGAGTCCCCCCCACACAGTATGATGTTCCCCACACAGCCCCCCCTGCTCAATATTAAGTCCTCACAGAGCCCCCCCTACACAGTATGAAGTCCTCACAGAGCCCCCCCTACACAGTATGATGTCCCCACAGAGTCCCCCCCTACACAGTATGATGTCCCCAGAGTCCCCCCTACACAGTATGATGACCCCACACAGCCCCCCTACACAGTATGATGACCCCACACAGCCCCCCTACACAGTATGATGTCCCCACAGAGCCCCCCCTACACAGTATGATGTCCCCACAGAGCCCCCCTACACAGTATGATGTCCACACAAAGCCCCACCTACACAGTATGATGTCCCCAGAGCCCTCCCTACAAAGTATGATGTCCCCACATAGCCCCCCTACACAGTATGATGTCCTCACATAGCCCCCCCTACACAGTACGATGTCCCCACAGAAGCCCCCACACAGTATGATGTCCCCACACAGCCCCCCTACACAGTATGTTCCTGGAGCCTCCCCTACACAGTATTATTGCCCCCCACACAGAATAATGTCTCCACAGAGCCCCCCCCACAATATGATGTCCCCACAGAGCCCCCCCACAGTATAATGTCTCCACAGAGCCCCCCACACAGTATGATGTCCCCACAGAGCCCCACACACAGTATGATGCTCTCACAGTGCATCCCACACAGTATGATGTACCCACAGAGTCCCCCCAAACAGTATGATGCCCCCACACAGCCCTCTTACACAGTATGATGTCCCCACAGCACTCCCCCCCACAATATAATGTCCCCACAGAGCCCCCCCACACAGTATGATGTCCCCACAGAGCCCCCCCAAAGAGTATGATGCCCCCCACACAGCCTTCCTACACAGTAGGAAGTCCCCACAGCGCCCCCCCACAGTATAATGTCCCCACAGAGCCCCCCACACAGTATGATGTACCCACAGAGCCTCCCACACAGTATGATGTCCTCACACAGCCTCCCACACAGTATGATGTCCCCACAGAGCCCCCACACAGTATAATGTCCGCACAGACCCCCCCACACAGTATGATGTACCCACAGAGTCCCCCCAAACAGTATTATGCCCCCGACACAGCCCTCCTACACAGTATGATGTCCCCACAGAGCCCCCCCTTCACAGTATGATGTCCCTACAGAGCCCCCCCACACAGTATGATGTCCCCACAGAGTACCCCTACACAGAATGATGTCCCCACAGAGCTCCGCCCTACACAGAATGATGTCCCCACAGAGCACCCCCTACACAGAATGATGTCCCCGCAGAGCCCCCCCCACACAGTATGATGTCCCCAGAGTCCCCCACACAGTATGAAGTAACCACATAGTCCCCCCCACACAGTATGATGTTCCCCACACAGCTCCCCCTGCACAATATTAAGTCCTCACAGAGCCCCCCCTACACAGTATGAAGTCCTCACAAAGCCCCCCCCCTACACAGTATGATGTTCCCACAGAGCCCCCCCTACACAGTATGATGTCCCCACAGAGTCCCCCCTACACAGTATGATGACCCCACACAGCCCCCCTACACAGTATGATGCCCCCACACAGCCCCCCTACACAGTATGATGTCCCCACAGAGCCCCCACTACACAGTATGATGTCCCCACAGAGCCCCCCTACACAGTATGATGTCCCCACAAAGCCCCACCTACACAGTATGATGTCCCCAGAGCCCTCCCTACACAGTATGATGTCCCCACATAGCCACCCCTACACAGTATGATGTCCCCACATAGCCCCCCCTACACAGTACGATGTCCCCACAGAGGCCCCCACACAGTATGAGGTCCCCACACAGCCCCCCTACACAGTATGTTCCTAGAGCCTCCCCTACACAGTATTATTGCCCCCCACACAGAATAATGTCTCCACAGAGCCCCCCCCACAGTATGATGTCCCCACAGAGCCCCCCCCCACAGTATAATGTCTCCACAGAGCCCCCCACACAGTATGATGTCCCACAGAGCCCCACAAACAGTATGATGCTCTCACAGTGCATCCCACACAGTATGATGTACCCACAGAGTCCCCCCAAACAGTATGATGCCCCCACACAGCCCTTTTACACAGTATGATGTCCCCACAGCACCCCCCCACAATATAATGTCCCCACAGAGCCCCCCCACACAGTATGATGTCCCCACAGAGCCCCCCCAAAGAGTATGATGCCCCCCACACAGCCCTCCTACACAGTAGGAAGTCCCCAAAGCGCCCCCCACAGTATAATGTCCCCAGAGAGCCCCCCACACAGTATGATGTACCCACAGAGTCCCCCCAAACAGTATGATGCCCCCCACACAGCCCCTCTACACAGTATGATGTCCCCACAGAGCCCCTCCTACACAGTATGATGTACCCACAGAGCCTCCCACACAGTATGATGTCCTCACAGAGCCTCCCACACAGTATGATGTCCCCACAGAGCCCCCACACAGTATAATGTCCGCACAGACCCCCCCACACAGTATGATGTACCCACAGAGTCCCCCCAAACAGTATTATGCCCCCGACACAGCCCTCCTACACAGTATGATGTCCCCACAGAGCCCCCCCTTCACAGTATGATGTCCCTACAGAGCCCCCCCACACAGTATGATGTCCCCACAGAGCACCCCCTACACAGAATGATGTCCCCACAGAGCTCCGCCCTACACAGAATGATGTCCCCACAGAGCACCCCCTACACAGAATGATGTCCCCGCAGAGCCCCCTCCCACACAGTATGATGTCCCCAGAGTCCCCCACACAGTATGAAGTAACCACATAGTCCCCCCCCACACAGTATGATGTTCCCCACACAGCCCCCCTGCACAATATTAAGTCCTCACAGAGCCCCCCCTACACAGTATGAAGTCCTCACAAAGCCCCCCCTACACAGTATGATGTTCCCACAGAGCCCCCCCTAAACAGTATGATGTCCCAACAGAGTCCCCCCTACACAGTATGATGACCCCACACAGCCCCCCTACACAGTATGATGCCCCCACACAGCCCCCCTACACAGTATGATGTCCCCACAGAGCCCCCACTACACAGTATGATGTCCCCACAGAGCCCCCCTACACAGTATGATGTCCCCACAAAGCCCCACCTACACAGTATGATGTCCCCAGAGCCCTCCCTACACAGTATGATGTCCCCACATAGCCACCCCTACACAGTATGATGTCCCCACATAGCCCCCCCTACACAGTACGATGTCCCCACAGAGGCCCCCACACAGTATGAGGTCCCCACACAGACCGCCTACACAGTATGTTCCTAGAGCCTCCTCTACACAGTAATATTGCCCCCCACACAGAATAATGTCTCCACAGAGCCCCCCCACAGTATGATGTCCCCACAGAGCCCCCCCCCACAGTATAATGTCTCCACAGAGCCCCCCACACAGTATGATGTCCCACAGAGCCCCACACACAGTATGATGCTCTCACAGTGCATCCCACACAGTATGATGTACCCACAGAGTCCCCCCAAACAGTATGATGCCCCCACACAGCCCTCTTACACAGTATGATGTCCCCACAGCACCCCCCCACAATATAATGTCCCCACAGAGCCCCCCCACACAGTATGATGTCCCCACAGAGCCCCCCCAAAGAGTATGATGCCCCCGACACAGCCCTCCTACACAGTAGGAAGTCCCCACAGCGCCCCCCCACAGTATAATGTCCCCAGAGAGCCCCCCACACAGTATGATGTACCCACAGAGTCCCCCCAAACAGTATGATGCCCCCCACACAGCCCCTCTACACAGTATGATGTCCCCACAGAGCCCCTCCTACACAGTATGATGTCCCCACAGAGCCCCACACACAGTATGATGCTCTCACAGAGCCTCCCCTACAAAGTATGATGCCCCCACACAGTATAATGTCTCCACAGAGCCCCCCTACACAGTATGATGTACCCAGAGTCCCCCCAAACAGTATGATGCCCCCACACAGCCCTCCTACACAGTATGATGTCCCCACAGCACCCCCCCACAATATAATGTCCCCACATACCCCACCACACAGTATGATGTATCAAGAGTCCCCCCCAAACAGTATGATGCACCGCACACAGTATGATGTCCCCCACACAGACCCCCTACACAGTATGATGTCCCCACAGAGCTCCCCCCTACACAGTATGACGTCCCTACAGAGCCCCCCCCACAGTATGATGTCCCCACAGAGCCCCCCTACACAGTATGACGTCCCCACAGAGCCCTCCACACAGTATGATGTCCCTACAGAGCCCCCCCACACAGTATGATGTCCCTACAGAGCTCCCCCACACAGTATAATGTCCCCACAGAGCCCCAGCCACACAGTATGATGTCCCCACAGAGCCCCCCCACACAGTATGATGTCCCCACAGAGCCCCCCCCACACAGTATGATGTCCCTACAGAGCCCCCCCACACAGTATGATGTCCCTACAGAGCCCCCCCACACAGTATGATGTCCCCACAGAGCCCCCCGCCACACAGTATGATGTCCCCACAGAGTGCCCCCACACAGTATGATGCTCCCCACACAGAATGATGCTCCCCACAGAGCCCCCCCACACAGTATGATGTCGCCACAGAGCCCCCCCCACACAGTATGATGTCCCAACAGAGCCCCCCCACACAGTATGATGTCCCCACAGAGCCCCCCTACACAGCACGAAGTCCCCACAGAGCCCCCCTACACAGTATGATGTCCCCACAGAGCCCCCCCTACACAGTATGATGTCCCCACACAGCCCCCCACACAGTATGATGTCCTCAGAGCCCCCTACACAGTTTGAAGTCCCCACAGAGCCCCCCCTACACAGTATGATGTCCCCACAGCGCCCCCCTACACAGTATGAAGTCCCCACAGAGCCCCCCTACACAGTATGAAGTCCCCACAGAGCCCCCCTACACAGTATGATGTCCTCACAGAGCCTCCCTACACAGTATGAAGTCCCCACAGAGCCCCCCTACACAGAATGAAGTCCCACAGAGCCCCCCTACACAGTATGATGTCCCCACAGTGCCCCCCTACACAGTATGATGTCCCCACAGCACCCGTCTACACAGTATGATGTCCCCACAGCGCCCCCTATACACTATGTCCCCACAGAGCCCCCCCTACACAGTATGATGTCCCTACAGAGCCCCCCCTTCACAGTATGATGTCCCCACAGAGCACCCCCACACAGTATGATGTCCCCACAGAGCCCCCCCTACACAGTATATGTCCCCACAGAGCCCCCCCTACACAGTATAATGCCCCCACAGAGCCCCCCTACACAGTATGATGTCCCCACAGAGCCCCCCCACACAGTATGATGTACCCACAGAGTCCCCCCACACAGTATGAAGTCCCCACAGAGCCCCTCCTACACAGTATGATGTCCCCACAGAGCCCCCCCACACAGTATGATGTCCCCACAGCGCCCCACCACAGTATGAAGTCCCCACAGAGCCCCCCCACACAGTATGAAGTCCCCACAGAGCCCCCCCACACAGTATGATGTCCCCACAGAGCCCCCCCTACACAGTATGAAGTCCCCACACAGCCCCCCTATACAGTATGATGTCCCCACAGAGCCCCCCCTACACAGTATGATGTCCCCACAGCGCCCCCCCACACAGTATGATGCCCCCACACAGTATTATTGCCTCCTACACAGTATGATGTCCCCACAGAGCCCCCCTACACAGCATGAAGTCCCCACAGAGCCCCCCCTACACAGTATGAAGTCCCCACAGAGCCCCCCTACACAGTATAATGCCCCCACAGAGCCCCGCTACACAGTATGATGTCCCTACAGAGCCTCCCCACACAGTATGATGTACCCACAGAGTCCCCCAACACAGTATGATGCTCCCCACACAGAATGATGCCCCCCACACAGTATAAAGTCCCCACAGAGCCCCCCCTACATAGTATGAAGTCCCCACAGAGCCCCCCCCTACACAGTATGAAGTCCCCACAGAGCCCCCCCTACACAGTATGAAGTCCCCACAGAGTCCTCCCTTCACAGTATGAAGTCCCCACAGAGCCACCCCTACACAGTATGATGTCCCCACAGAGCCCCCCTACACAGTATGATGTCCCCACAGCGCCCCCCTACACAGTATGATGTCCCCACAGCGCCCTCCTACACAGTATGATGTTCTCACAGAGCCCCCCTACACAGTATGAAGTCCCCACAGAGCCCCCCCTACACAGCATGAAGTCCAACAGAGCCCGCCCTACACAGTATGAAGTCCCCACAGAGTCCCCCCTTCACAGTATGAAGTCCCCACAGAGTCCCTCCTACACAGTATGAAGTCCCCACAGAGTCCCCCTTCACAATATGAAGTCCCCACAGAGTGCCCCCTTCACAGTATGAAGTCCCCACAGAGTCCCCCCTACACAGTATGATGTCCCCACAGAGTCCCCCCTACACAGTATGATGACCCCACAGCGCCCCACCACACAGTATGATGCCCCCACACAGTATTATTGCCTCCTACACAGTAGGTTGTCCCCACAGAACCCCCCCTACACAGTATGAAGTCCCCACAGAGCACCCCCTACACAGTATGATGTCCCAACAGAGCCCCCACTACACAGTATGATGTTCCCAAAGTGCCCCCCACACAGTATGATGCCCCCACACAGTAATATTGCCTCCTACACAGTATGATGTCCCTACAGAGCCCCCTACACAGTATGATGTCCCTACAGAGCCCCCCCTACACAGTATGATGTCTCCACAGAGCCCCCCCTACACAGTATGATGTCCCCACAGAGCCATCCCTACACAGTATAATGCCCCCACAGAGCCCCCCTACACAGTATGATGTCCCTACAGAGCCTTCCCACACAGTATGATGTACCCAGAGTCCCCCAACACAGTATGATGCTCCCCACACAGAATGATGCACCCCACACAGTATGAAGTCCCCACAGAGCCCTCCCTACATAGTATGAAGTCCCCACAGAGCCCCCCCTACACAGTATGAAGTCCCCACAGAGCCCCCCTACACAGTATGAAGTCCCCACAGAGCCCCCCTACACAGTATGAAGTCCCCACAGAGTCCCCCCTTCACAGTATGAAGTCCCCACAGAGCCCCTCCTACACAGTATGATGTCCCCACAGAGTCCCCCCTACACAGTATGATGAACCCACAGAGTCCCCCCTACACAGTATGATGTCCCCACACAGCCCCCCACACAGTATGATGTCCTCACAGAGCCCCCTACACAGTATTAAGTCCCCACAGAGCCCCCCTACACAGTATGATGTCCCCACAGCGCCCTCCTACACAGTATGAAGTCCCCACACAGCGACGCACACAGTATGATGTCCCCACAGCGCCCCCCTACAGAGTATGAAGTCCCCACAGAGCCCCCCTACACAGTATGATGTCCTCACAGAGCCCCCCTACACAGTATAAAGTCCTCACAGAACCCCCCTACACAGTATGAAGTCCCCACAGAGGCCCCCTACACAGTATGATGTCCTCACAGAGGCCCCCTACACAGTATGAAGTCCACAGAGCCCCCCTACACAGTATGATGTCCCCACAGAGCCCCCCCTACACAGTATGATATCCCCACAGAGCCCCCCTACACAGTATGATGTCCCCACAGAGTCCCCCCTACACAGTATGATGTCCCCACAGAGCCCCCCCTACACAGTATGTCCCCACAGTGCCCTCCTACACAGTATGAAGTCCCCACAGAGCCCCCCTACACAGTATGATGTCCTCACAGAGCCCCCTACACAGTATGAAGTCCCCACAGAGCCCCCCCCTACACAGCATGACGTCCCCACAGAGCCCGCCCTACACAGTATGAAGTCCCCACAGAGTCCCCATTTCACAGTATAAAGTCCCAACAGAGTCCTTCCTACACAGTATGAAGTCCCCACAGAGTCCCCCCTTCACAGTATGAAGTCCCCACAGAGTCCCCCCTTCACAGTATGAAGTCCCCAGAGTCCCCCCTACACAGTATGATGTCCCCACAGAGTCCCCCCTACACAGTATGATGTCCCCACAGCGCCCCACCACACAGTATGATGCCCCCACACAGTATTATTGCCTCCTACACAGTAGGTTGTCCCCACAGAGCCCCCCTACACAGTATGAAGTCCCCACAGAGCCCCCCTTACACAGTATGATGTCCCCACAGAGCCTCCCCTACACAGTATGATGTCCTCACACAGCCCCCCACACAGTATGAAGTCCCCACAGAGCCCCACCTACACAGTGTGATGTCCCCACAGCGCCAGTATGATGCCCCCAGAGAGCCCCCCTACACAGTATGAAGTCCCCACAGAGCCCCCCCTACACAGTATGATGTCTCCACAGCGCCTCCCTACACAGTATGAAGTCCCCACAGAGCCCGCCTACACAGTATGAAGTCCCCACAGAGCCCCCTACACAGTATGAAGTCCCCACAGAGCCCCCTCTACACAGTATGAAGTCCCCACAGAGCCCCCCTACACAGAATGATGTCCCCACAGAGCCCCCCCTACACAGTATGATGTCCCCACAGCACCCCCTACACAGTATGTTATCCCCACAGAGCCCACCCTACACAGTATGATGTCCCCACAGAGCCCCCCACACAGTATGATGCCCCCACACAGTATTATTGCCTCCTACACAGTATGATGTCCCCACAGAGCCCACCCCTACACAGTATGATGTCCCCACAGATCCCCCCTACACAGTATGATGTCCCTACAGAGCCCCCTACACAGTATGATGTCCCCACACAGCCCCCCACACAGTATGATGTCCTCACAGAGCCCCCCACACAGTATTAAGTCCCCACAGAGCCCCCCCTACACAGTATGATGTCCCCACAGCGCCCCCCTACACAGTATGAAGTCCCCACACAGCGCCCCATACAGTATGATGTTCCCAGAGCGCCCCCCTACACAGTATGAAGTCCCCACAGAGCCCCCCTACACAGTATGATGTCCTCACAGAGCCCCCCTACACAGTATGAAGTCCCCACAGAGCCCCCCTACACAGTATAAAGTCCCCACAGAGCCCCCCTACACAGTATGAAGTCCCCACAGAGGCCCCCAACACAGTATGATGTCCTCACAGAGGCCCCCTACACAGTATGAAGTCCACAGAGCCCCCCTACACAGTATGAAGTCCCCACAGAGCCCCCCTACACAGTATGATGTCCCCACAGAGCCCCCCCTAAACAGTATGATGTCCCCACAGAGCCCCCCTATACAGTATGATGTCCCCACAGCGCCTCCTACACAGTATGATGTCCCCACAGAGTCTCGCCTACCCAGTATGATGTCCCCAGAGTCCCCCCTACACAGTATGATGTCCCCACAGCGCCCTCCTACACAGTATGAAGTCCCCACAGAGCCCCCCTACACAGTATGATGTCCTCACAGAGCCCCCCTACACAGTATGAAGTCCCCACAGAGATCCCCCTACACAGCATGAAGTCCCCACAGATCCCCCCTACACAGTATGATGTCCCTACAGAGCCGCCTACACAGTATGATGTCCCCACACAGCCCCCCACACAGTATGATATCCTCACAGAGCCCCCCACACAGTATTAAGTCCCCACAGAGCCCCCCCCTACACAGTATGATGTCCCCACAGCGCCCCCCTACATAGTATGAAGTCCCCACACAGCGCCCCATACAGTATGATGTCCCCACAGCGCCCCCCTACACAGTATGAAGTCCCCACAGAGCCACCCTACACAGTATGATGTCCTTACAGAGCCCCCCTACACAGTATGAAGTCCCCACAGAGCCCCCCCTACACAGCATGAAGTCCAACAGAGCCCGCCCTACACAGTATGAAGTCCCCACAGAGTCCCTCCTACACAGTATGAAGTCCCCACAGAGTCCCCCCTTCACAGTATGAAGTCCCCACAGAGTCCCCCCTTCACAGTATGAAGTCCCCACAGAGTCCCCCCTTCACAGTATGAAGTCCCCACAGAGTCCCCCCTACACAGTATGATGTCCCCACAGAGGCCCCCTACACAGTATGATGTCCCCACAGCGCCCCACCACACAGTATGATGTCCCCACACAGCCCCCCACACAGTATGTAGTCCCCAAAGTGCCCCCCCACACAGTATGACGCCCCCAGAGAGCCCCCCCTACACAGTATGATGTCCCCACAGCGCCTCCCTACACAGTATGAAGTCCCCACAGAGCCCCCCTAAATAGTATGAAGTCCCCACAGAGCCCCCCATACACAGTATGAAGTCCCCACAGAGCCCCCTCTACACAGCATGAAGTCCCCAGAGAGCCCCCTACACAGAATGATGTCCCCACAGAGCCCCCCCTACACAGTATGATGTCCCCACAGCGCCCCCCCCACACAGTATGATGCCCCCACACAGTATTATTGCCTCCTACACAGTATGATGTCCCCAGAGAGACCCCCCTACACAGTATGAAGTCCCCACAGAGCACCCCCTACACAGTATGATGTCCCCACAGAGCCCCCCACACAGTATGATGTCCTCACAGAGCCCCCCCACACAGTATGAAGTCCCCAAAGAGCCCCCCTACACAGTATGAAGTCCCCACAGAGCCCCCTTACACAGTATGATGTCCCCACAGCACCCCCCCTACACAGTATGATGTCCACACAGTGCCCCTTTACACAGTATGATGTCCACACAGAGCCCCCCCTACACAGTATGAAGTCCCCACAGAGCCCCCTCTACACAGTATGAAGTCCCCACAGAGCCCCCCTACACAGAATGATGTCCCCACAGAGCCCCCCCTACACAGTATGATGTCCCCACAGCGCCCCCTACACAGTATGAAGTCCCCACAGATCCCCCCTACACAGTATGATGTCCCTACAGAGCTCCCTACACAGTATGATGTCCCCACACAGCCCCCACACAGTATGATGTCCTCACAGAGCCCCCTACACAGTATTAAGTCCCTACAGAGCCCCCCCTACACAGTATGATGTCCCCACAGCGCCCGCCTACACAATATGAAGTCCCCACACAGCGCCCCACACAGTATGATGTCCCCACAGCGCCCCCCTACACAGTATGAAGTCCCCACAGAGCCCCCCTACACAGTATGATGTCCTCACAGAGCCCCCCTACACAGTATGAAGTCCCCACAGAGCTCCCCTACACAGTATAAAGTCCCCACAGAGCCCCCCTACACAGTATGAAGTCCCCACAGAGGCCCCGTACACAGTATGATGTCCTCACAGAGGCCCCCTACACAGTATGAAGTCCACAGAGCCCCCTACACAGTATGAAGTCCCCACAGAGCCCCCCTACACAGTATGATGTCCCCACAGAGCCCCCCCTACACAGTATGATGTCCCCACAGAGCCCCCCTACACAGTATGATGTCCCCACAACGCCCCCCTACCCAGTATGATGTCCCCACAGAGCCCCCCTACACAGTATGATGTCCCCACAGCGCCCTCCTACACAGTATGAAGTCCCCACAGAGCCCCCCTACACAGTATGATGTCCTCACAGCGCCCTCCTACACAGTATGAAGTCCCCACAGAGCCCCCCCTACACAGTATGATGTCCTCACAGAGCCCCCCTACACAGTATGATGTCCCCACAGAGCCCCCCCCTACACAGCATGAAGTCCAACAGAGCCCGCCCTACACAGTATGAAGTCCCCACAGAGTCCCCCCTACACAGTATGACGTCCCCACAGAGTCCGTCCTACACAGTATGAAGTCCCCACAGAGTCCCCCCTTCACAGTATGAAGTCCCCACAGAGTCCCCCCTTCACAGTATGAAGTCCCCACAGAGTCCCCCCTACACAGTATGGTGTCCCCACAGAGTCCCCCCTACACAGTATGATGTCCCCACTGCGCCCCACCACACAGTATGATGCCCCCACACAGTATTATTGCCTCCTACACAGTAGGTTGTCCCCACAGAGCCCCCCCTACACAGTATGAAGTCCCCACAGAGCCCCCCCTACACAGTATGAGGTCCCCACAGAGCCCCCCCTACACAGTATGATGTCCCCACACAGCATGTAGTCCCCACAGCGCCCCCCTACACAGTATTATGTCCCCACAGTGCCCCCCTACACAATATGAAGTCTCCACAGAGCCCCCCTACACAGTATGATGTTCCCACAGCGCCCCCCACACAGTATTATTGCCTCTTACACAGTATGATGTCCCTACAGAGCCCCCCTACACAGTATGATGTCCCTACAGAGCCCCCCTACACAGTATGATGTCCCCATAGAGCCCCCCCTACACAGTATGATGTCCCCACAGAGCCCCCTACACAGTATAATGCCCCCGCAGAGCCCCCCTACACAGTATGATGTCCCCACAGAGCCCCCCCACACAGTATGATGTATCCACAGAGTCCCCCCACACAGTACGATGCTCCCCACAGACTGATGCCCCCCCACACAGTATGAAGTCCCCACAGAGCCCCTCCTACATAGTATGAAGTCCCCACAGAGCCCCCCTTCACAGTATGAAGTCCCCACTGACCCCCACTACACAGTATGAAGTCCCCACAGAGCCCCCTCCTAAACAGTATGAAGTCCCCACAGAGTTCCCCCTTCACAGTATGAAGTCCCCACAGAGCCCCTCCTACATAGTATCATGTCCCCACAGAGTCCCCCCGACACATTATGATGTCCCCACAGAGTCCCCCCTACACAGAATGATGTCCCCACAGAGCCCCCTCTACACAGTATGATGTCCCCACAGAGCCCCCCTACACAGTATGAAGTCCCCACAGAGCCCCCCTACACAGTATGATGTCCCCACAGTGCCCCCCTACACAGTATGATGTCCCCACAGCACCCCGTCTACACAGTATGATGTCCCCACAGCGCCCCCTATACACTATGTCCCCACAGAGCCCCCCCTACACAGTATGATGTCCCCACAGCGCCCCCCCTACACAGTATGATGTCCCCACAGCGCCCCCCTACACAGTATGTCCCCACAGAGCCCCCCTACACAGTATGATGTCCCCACAGAGCCCCCCCTACACAGTATGATGCCCCCACACAAGTATTATTGCCTCCTACACAGTATGATGTCCCCACAGAGCCCCCCTACACAGTATGATGTCCCTACAGAGCCCCCCCTACACAGTATGATGTCACCACAGAGCCCCCCCCACACAGTATGATGTCCCCACAGAGCCCCCCCTACACAGTATGATTTCCCCAGAGCCCCCCTACACAGTATGATGTCCCCACAGAGCCCCCCCTACACAGTATGATGCCCCCACACAAGTATTATTGCCTCCTACACAGTATGATGTCCCCACAGAGCCCCCCTACACAGTATGATGTCCCTACAGAGCCCCCCCTACACAGTATGATGTCCCCACAGAGCCCCCCCCACACAGTATGATGTCCCCACAGAGCCCCCCTACACAGTATGATGTCCCCACAGAGCCCCCCACACAGTATGATGTACCCAAAGAGTCCCCCCACACAGTATGAAGTCCCCACAGAGCCCCCCTACACAGTATGATGTCCCCACAGAGCCCCCCCACACAGTATGATGTCCCCACAGCGCCCCACCACACAGTATGAAGTCCCCACAGAGCCCCCCCTACACAGTATGAAGTCCCCACAGAGCCCCCCCCACACAGTATGAAGTCCCCAGAGCCCCCCCTACACAGTATGAAGTCCCCACACAGCCCCCCTACACAGTATGATGTCCCCACAGAGACCCCCCTACACAGTATGATGTCCCCACAGCGCCCCCCCACACAGTATGATGCCCCCACACAGTATTATTGCCTCCTACACAGCAAGATGTCCCCACAGAGCCCCCCTACACAGCATGAAGTCCCCACAGAGCCCCCCTACACAGTATGATGTCCCCAGAGCCCCCTCTACACAGTATGATGTCCCACAGAGCCCCCCCTACACAGCATGAAGTCCCCAAAGAGCCCCCCTACACAGTATGATGTCCCCAGAGAGCCCCCCTACACAGTATGATGTCTCCACACAGCCCCCCACACAGTATGATGTCCTCACAGAGCCCCCCTACACAGTTTGAAGTCCCCACAGAGCCCCCCCTACACAGTATGATGTCCCCACAGCGCCCCCCTACACAGTATGAAGTCCCCACAGAGCCCCCATACACAGTATGAAGTCCCCACAGAGCCCCCCTACACAGTATGATGCCCTCACAGAGCCCCCCTACACAGTATGAAGTCCCCACAGAGCCCCCCTACACAGTATGAAGTCCCCACAGAGCCCCCCTACACAGTATTAAGTTGCCACACAGCCCCCCTACACAGTATGTCACCACAGAGCCCCCCCTACACAGTATAATGTCCCCACAGCGCCCCCCCACACAGTATGATGCCCCACACAGTATTATTGCCTCCTACACAGTATGATGTCCCCACAGAGCCCCCCTACACAGCATGAAGTCCCCACAGAGTCCCCCTACACACTATGATGTCCCCACAGAGCCCCCCTACACAGTATGATGTCCCCACATAGCCCCCCCCACACAGTATGATGTCCCCACAGAGCCCCCCCTACACAGTATGATGTCCCCACAGAGCCCCCCTACACAGTATGAAGTCCCCACAGAGTCCCCCCACACAGTATGAAGTCCCCACAAAGCCCCCCCTACACAGTATGATGTCCCCACAGAGCCCCCCCACACAGTATGATGTCCCCACAAAGCCCCCCCTACACAGTATCATGTCCCCACAGAGCCCCCCCATACAGTATGAAGTCCCCACAGAGCCCCCCCTACACAGTATGATGTCCCCACAGAGCCCCCCTACACAGTATGATGTCCCCACAGAGCCCCCCCCACACAGTATGATGTCCCCACAGAGTCCCCCCTACACAGTATGATGTCCCCACAGAGCCCCCCCACACAGTATGAAGTCCCCACAGAGTCCCCCCACACAGTATGAAGTCCTCACAAAGCCCCCCCTACACAGTATGATGTCACCACAGAGCCCCCCCACACAGTATGAAGTCCCCACAGAGCCCCCCCTACCCAGTATGATGCCCCCACAGAGCCCCCCCTACACAGTATGATGTCCCCACAGAGCCCCCCCCCACACAGTATGATGTCCCCACAGAGTCCCCCCTACACAGTATGATGTCCCCACAGAGCCCCCCCACACAGTATGAAGTCCTCACAAAGCCCCCCCTACACAGTATGATGTCACCACAGAGCCCCCCCACACAGTATAATGCCCCCACAGAGCCCCCCTACACAGTATGATGTCCCCACAGAGCCCCCTCTACACAGTATGAAGTCCCCACAGAGCCCCCGTTACACAGTATGAAGTCCCCACAGAGCCCCCGTTACACAGTATGAAGTCCCCACAGAGCCCCCGTTACACAGTATGATGTATACACACACACACGTGCGGGTGATCTCTACATTTGCGGTTTCCCGCAGCTTTGCGTTTCTTTTTGCCGTGATGTCTCATCGTGGATCCGGCACCAGAGGCAGAACCTCCAAGTGGGTAATTCTTTTTTTTTTCCTCATGTTTTATTCGTGACGTCACGAACCTGTCAAGTCCGTTTGCCGTTACCATGGTGACCACGCACAAATCACGTACTTCGTCACATGCCTCCTTCCATCCAATCAGGGCCGCTAATCAGCCAAAACTACAACTCCCGGCATCCTCCTTCCCAGCTGACGTGCCGTATAGTGACTGAGGCGGAAGTGTGAGGTGAAGTGCAGGTATTTGGGGTCTTGTTGTGAGGGGTTACTGGGGGTGTCATGCTGTACCGGCCGCAGCAACAACAGCGGGGGGACTACAAGTGTCAGCATGACTAGCTCCTGTTATGCGGTAATATGTCCATGTACTCTGTGGTTTATCTGCCTCTGGAGGACTACAACCCCCTGCAGGAGCAGGCTCTTCTGGTATTTGTAGTTCCTGCATAGATTTTTATAAAAGCTTTTATTGAAGTTTTTCCATATTTCTGACTCCATCGCCTTTTGTCTGTTTGTTTTTCTATATCGGACGGCCCCTCACATTCCACAGCGGAGGGTTTGTTACAGGTGCGTCCAGTCTGGACAATTCCCCGATGGTCGTTACAGTGTGTCAGCGGCGGAGACAGATCTGAATTGTGCCGCGAGGATGATACAACTGTAGCAAACCCTCTGCTGTGAGGCGTCTGCGGACTCCCTGTGACCTGCCGGCTCCCCGGGTCGGGGGTCGTCAGGTTGTCGGATCTTCTTATAATTGTTTTTTATGCTTCGCTCTCGTTTTTAGATTCTGCAGAAATGTTGAAGGCCGTCATCCTGATCGGGGGCCCCCAGAAGGGTGAGTACTTCACGTTACCTGCCGCCACCTCCGCCCTCAGCCACTTATAGGGTGTGTAGACTTTTGCAACCACTTCACCAATGCATTGAAAACCAGAAATGAAGCCGCTTTGCACATAGTCCACCTAGCGTTTTGTGTATACAGCGCTGTGTTGTTTGCACTGTGTAACCATGGAAATGCACATTCTGCTCCTGCAGACTCTTCTTTTTCCGCTAGACGAGGAGCAACACATGACTGCAGGGCCAGACCGCACAGGAGTCTGTAACCGCGGAGACGCATCTGCTTGCCGTCTGTAACCGCGGAGACGCATCTGCTTGCCGTCTGTAACCGCGGAGACGCATCTGCTTGCCGTCTGTAACCGCGGAGACGCATCTGCTTGCCGTCTGTAACCGCGGAGACGCATCTGCTTGCCGTCTGTAACCGCGGAGACGCATCTGCTTGCCGTCTGTAACTGCGGAGACGCATCTGCTTGCCGTCTGTAACCGCGGAGACGCATAGGGCTGTGTACATAAAACGGCAAGAACAGCAAAGTTGTGAGTTTTATTTTTTACCCCCAATGTACTGGAGCAATAGAAAATTTCTGCAAATAATAATGGGTTTTCCGACAACTGTCTTCTGGCAGTGACTGGGGGAATCTTAATTTTTTTTGGGGGGGGGACAGACTGCTGGGACTTTTAGTGATTTTAAAGGGGTTGTCCACTACTAGGACAACCTCTTCTCATTTCTCATGTTTGACCCCAATAAAATAAAAACACCTATACTCACCTCTGGTACCGGCGCCGTTCCAGCGGTGTTGGCGCTCGCGTTCCAGGGGCTCATGAGGTTGTTGCATTACACGAGCCCTGCGCCTGATCAGCACCGGCTTTACTCTCGAACAGCGGGGTCTAAATACCGTTCTCAGTAAATCCAGTATGGAACTCGCGTTTATGGGGGTCTCTTCTCTCACTTTGTAGGTACCAGGTTTCGGCCTTTATCTTTTGAGGTTCCCAAGCCCCTGTTCCCCATTGCCGGGGTCCCAATGTTACAGCATCACATCGAGGCTTGCAGTAAGGTAAGATTTACAGTAAAAGTGTTCTCCCGCGCTGCTCAGGAGGCGAGCGGCGCTGATTATGCATCGTCGGCACTATCCCTACCACGCGATCAATGTTACTTGCCTCCTAATGCAAAAGTGAGCAGCGCTGCAGAACCTCTTTACAGAGTGTTTTCACATCGATGGATTAACCTGAAGTTGGGTCATCATTATGTGACATGTTGGGCTAGGGGAACTTCAGCGCTGGGCTCGCCATTGTATCGTCCTCGTACAAATGGCTGTGTCTTGTCCTGCTGCTTAAAGGGAAAAGGTAGGCTGCCTCTGGCGCAGTCTGCCTCTGGCATCGCGCGGTCTGCCTCTGGCGCAGGCTGTTTCGTCCTAAGTTATTGCAGCTGTATATGGTTTAAACTGTGACGTTACAGAGAAAACCTACTTTGAAACCTGGACAGGGACTGTGTTTCTCTAACTAGTCCGAGGCCGTTCCCCGGCAGCTTCTCACCACCCTGCTCCTCCATATATGAGTGTGTGTATATAGGGAGAGACCTGTCAGTCTGGGGGATCGAGGCAGGGATCTTGGACTAGTTATCAGAGACATGTAGTCCCTGCCCAGTGTATTTTTTTTTTTTATAAATGCTGCAGCATAAAATGCATCCTGCTGCAATAACGCACGCTGACACTGGCCGCAGGGATCAGCTGATAGGGTATACACTGTGTTCCAAATTATTATGCAAATAATATTTTCTCAGATTTTCCCAAATTACCTATATGAATTGCAGTCATTGTAATTTTCCAGTCAAATAACTATTAGAGTACAATTGAAAGGTTTTTGTACAAACTGCCTATGATAACAGGATATTTTTTTAAAAATAAAAAACTCAAACTGCCTCAAAATGCATGTTCCAAATTATTATGCACAGCAGAGTTTTCAACCTTTTCATTTTAATAAAGAACAAAAAAATGGTCATTTTTGAAATTCTAAGCATTAGCAGGATATTACAAACTGAAATCAAACAGTTTTCAACTCAAAACTTTATTCTAGGTGATGTTACATTTTCACATAGGACCCCTTGTTCGAAAGGAGCTTCTGAACTCTCTCGTCCATTGAATTTGTCAGGTTTTGGATGGTTTCTGCTTTAATTGTTTTGCATGAGGACAGAATACCCTCCCAGAGCTGTTGCTTAGATGTGAACTGCCTCCCGCCATCATAGACACTCCTTTTGATGATGCTCCAGAGGTTCTCAATGGGGTAGAGGTCAGGGGAGCATGGGGGCCACACCATAAGTTTGTCCCCTTTTATGCCCATAGCAGCCAGAGATGCAGATGTGTTATGTGCAGCATGAGATGGTGCATTATCATGCATGAAAATGATCTTGCTGCAGAATGCACGGTTCTTCTTCTTGAACCATGGAAGGAAGTGCTGTTTGAGAAACTCAACATACATTATGGAGTTCATCTTTACCCCTTCAGGGATCCTAAAGGGGCCGACAATCTCTCTCCCAATGATTCCAGCCCAAAACATTCCTCCACCACCTCCTTGTTGGCGCCGTAGCCCTGTTTGCATGGAGTGTCCATCAACCAGCTATCCTCCACTCCATCCATCTGGACCATCGAGCGTTGCACGGCACTCATCGGTGAACAAAACAGCTTTGAAGTCACTCTTCATGTATTGTTTGGTCCACTGGAGCCTTTTCTGCTTTTGTGCAGTGGATAGAGGAGGTCGACAGGATGGCTTACGCACAGCTGCAAACCTCTGAAGGACTCTGCATCTTGTTGTTCGGGGGACGTTGGAGGCACCAGCAGCTTCAAAAACTTGTCTGCTACTATGACAAGGCTTTTTTGCCGCTGCTCTTTTAACCTGACGTAATTGCCTGTAGGAAAGAGTCCTCAATTTTCCCTTATCAGCACGCACACGTGTGTACTGTGAATCAGCTACATACTTCTTGATTGTGCGATGATCAGGATGAAGTGTCTTGGCAATGTTGATTGTAGTCATGCCTTGACCTAAACACTCCACAATTTGTTGCTTCTCAGCAGCCGACACATCCTTTTTCTTTCCCATTTTGGCTGAAAATGTAGGCTGCTTAATAATGTGGGACAGCCTTCTTAAGTAGTCTTGCCTTTCATTGGACACACCTGCCAAACTAATTAGCACAGGTGTCTGCAATTGCTTACAGTGATATAAAGAGCCCTGACACACATCACCATCAATGAGTTTAACTGACAAACAAAAAAATTCTTACCTTATCACTCCTAAACACTTTTTGCATAATAATTTGGAACACAGTATAGGGAGAGACCTGTCAGTCTGGGGGATCGAGGCAGGGATCTTGGATTAGTTATCAGAGACATGTAGTCCCTGCCCAGTGTATTTTTTTTTTTTTATAAATGCTGCAGCATAAAATGCATCCTGCTGCAATAACGCACGCTGACACGGGCAGCAGGAATCACCTGATAGGGTATAGATGGTGCTGTTGTAGGGCACTTCACTGCTCTGCTGATCTGGAATTAGTCTTAATCAGTGTCAGATCTGGAAATCTTGGCTCTGTACAGACTGGTTATGATCTTGCACTGATGAGAATTAACAAGCCAGGAACAGATTTCTGTAAGCTGTGTACAGTATACCCCAGGGCTTAGAGACCGCACACCTGTTTGGTTCCAGTTATATGCCAGTACAATAACATTACTGGTAGCGACCCATGTGACACCGTTCCTGTCTTGTAGGTGCCAAATCTGAAGGAGATCTTACTGATCGGATTTTATCAGCCCAATGAGGCCCTGAGCCGCTTCCTTGTCACAGCGCAGCAAGAGTTTAAAGTAGCGATCAGGTGAGACGATGCCGGGAGCTGTGAGATCTGAGATGATGGGGAAGGAAGCAGAATTTTGAGTGCAGCTCTGGTTGTGACTGTAAATTAATGTGACGATCGGCTTATATCGGTACGAGTTGTTCCTCTATATATCAGTCTCCTGTCCTCTCTGCAGGTATCTGCAGGAATTTTCAGCTCTGGGTACTGGAGGAGGCATTTATCACTTCCGGGACCAGATCCTCTCCGGGGGCCCGCAGGCGTTCTTTGTGATGAATGCAGATGTTTGCTGCGAGTTTCCTCTCCCCCAAATGCTGAAATTTCAGAAGGAACATGAAGAGACGCACCAATACATCATGCTGGGAACCACGGTAAGCCCGATGGACAGAAATCTGTCACCGATCACCCACCCAGCCGGACTGCTGCAGCTTGTGCTGAGCAGTGTGAGATCTCAGCAGTGAGGAGGAACACTGAGGAGCTGTCGGTCAGGCTAGGTGGCCGTAGATTGCGTGTAACCTATACATCTATTGTGACATGGGGTTTCACAGTAAATACATCGCACCCATCAGGTATGGGAGGTTTATTTAATAATGTATAGGGAAATCTGGTGACAGATCCTCTGAGGAGCTCAAGATCTCTGCTTGCTGGAAAAGTTTTGTTTCTAAGGTCTGACAATCATTCCAAGTGTAGCGAGCCGTGCGCCCGCTGGAAGTGATCAGGATGGCTTCAGATTCCGGATATAAACAAGAGGGAATTCATTTACTGGCAGCAAACGGCGATCTCATAATGGTGCAGAGTTTAAAGCAATCCCTGAATAATGGGGTCGGCCACTTTCTAGGCAAATTTTGACCTGCACTCAACACCTGGGTAAAAGAATGGGTAGGGAAGTGGTTGTGTGGATAAATCACTGACTGCCGCCATCTTTATTGCTGTGGACATAACTGCGCCACCATCCGTGTTTACACCTGAGATCAGCAGACGGCAAAGCGGTGAGAAGGTGGATATTCTGATTGGCTAGGACAGAAGATGTCCGTTTTCTGTATTGTAGAAAGTGGCCTGTCCCTTTTAAGCCTTATTTGCATATTTTTGCTTTCATTAAGGTAAATGTTCGTTCCCATATGCTGCCTAGAATTATGTACATCTCCCTGTTTGCAGGCGAATAGGACTCAGTCTCTGAATTACGGCTGCATCGTGGCGAAGGCAGATAACCAGGAGGTAACGTGGTGACGCTTGTAAGGTGGCGGGAGAAGGAGGAGGTAATGTCATGATAGGACACGGGGTGGCTGACCAAATTTACAGCAAGGTAAAAATGAGGCATCTGACAGTCCTGGAAGCCTGCAGATGGGGGGATAGATTACTACTGTGCAAAATAATTGTGGCCTCCTGCAACTGCCACTAGGTGGCGCTTGCTGCATACCGGCTCACAGTTCCTCTGTGCGTACATTGGGCTCCCCCTAGTGGTGACTGCAAGCAGGATCTGATCATTGTGCTCCATGGTTGTCTTTGTCCTCGGCAGGTCCTGCATTACGTGGAGAAGCCGAGTACGTTTGTCAGCGACATCATCAACTGCGGCATCTATCTCTTCTCACCTTCAATATTCCAGCACATCGCCGAAGTTTTCCAACGCAACCAGCTGGAGGCGCAGCTGTGAGTCGCCCCATTTCTCTCCGGCTTGGATATCCCTCTCCTTTCTAACGCTGTGGTGTCTCCCTTTTTCATTTATCATTTCCTCATGTACATTCATTCTTCTTCTTCTTCTTTTTTCCTCCTCTTCCTCTATGTTCCTTGTGCTTCCTGCATGTGCGGCCAGTTGTTCCTCCTGCATCAGGTGAGTGCTGTGTGTGGCATGGGCACCGCCGCCGGTGATGGCACTGGACACCTACCCGAGCTCGCTGATCTATTCAATCATCACAACCATTTTACCACTTTTGTCTTCTTCTTGTTATTCATCT
The DNA here is from genome assembly GCF_046119375.1 of Phyllobates terribilis. Taxonomy (NCBI): domain Eukaryota; kingdom Metazoa; phylum Chordata; class Amphibia; order Anura; family Dendrobatidae; genus Phyllobates; species Phyllobates terribilis. The sequence goes on from NW_027362769.1 coordinate 170,476,955, forward strand.
CTGACCTTTTAAAGGGAACGTATCCACGGGAATTGGAAATCACCAGTTTCTGTCAAGTTTTTATGCCATAGTTCATTTAAAAAAAGAAAAAAAATCGACAATTTAGTCAAGCAATCTCTGCACTAAAGCCCGTCTCTAGAAATCCTGCCCAAGTGCCATTGTCCTCTAATACAGTGACATTATATGGAGCCGGGACAAGGAGCTGCAGCACAGGACGCAGGATTAGCGCATGCGCTCGGTTCCAGACCGGCTTAATATGACTTGCATCGTCCGCTTGCCAGATTGGCAGGTGTACAGCAGGGACCGCTGGACTCTTCTGCTCAGTGACTCCGCCTCCTTGACTCCAGCAAGTGCATTGGAAAGTGCATCCAGCGATGCAGGTAGTGGTGACCAGAGGACAAATCATCTGACAGCTTCCCTTTAAATTTTCGATATCATTATCATTAGTTTAAGATCTTCACAATCTTACTTTTTTTTTTTTTTTTTTTATCTAAACCTCATATTGGGCTGATGATTCCTGTTCTGTAGAGATCACTTCTCAGCAGTCATTTCATTATCATCACAGATGGGATTACATTGAAAGGTAACAGCGCTATATAGATAACACAGGAGCCACCATTCATAGGTGAGGTCACAGCTCACCTCCTCCTCCTCCTGTATAATTACTGATAACACCTCTATATACAGTAGATAACACAGGATCCACCATTCACAATAGGTGATGTCATAGCTCACCTCCATCTCCTGTACAATGACTGATAACACCTCTATATACAGTAGATAACACAGGATCCACCATTCACAATAGGTGATGTCATAGCTCACCTCCATCTCCTGTACAATGACTGATAACACCTCTATATACAGTAGATAACACATGATCCACCATTCACAATAGGTGATGTCACAGCTCGCCTCCTCCTCCTTTCCTCCTTTACAATGACTGATAACACCTGTAGATAACACAGGATCCACCATTCACCATAGGCGCTCACAGCTCACCTCCTCCTCCTCCCCATACAGGTCAGAGTCCGCTCCAGACTGTCTCCTATGATCCCGGAGACTGCTGTAAAGCTCCTGACAGGACACTGGTAACATAATCTTGAGACCTGACGGCCGCCCCCTGAATTCTGTACAGAAAATAGAAAAATCTGTAGTAATAATACAATAATAATCAGGATGTAACTTGTATAAGAACTGGTGGGTGATACATTCCCTTTAATGACGGGGTATGATGAATGATGGCTTTTCAGTTAGAAACATCTGCCTGTCTGTACATTTGCTATGCTGTTTAGCTATTTCTTAAAGGGGATGTCTAGGAACAGAAAAACATGGCAGTTTTGTTTTTCAGAAATGGCACCCCTCCTGTGTGCAGGTGGTGTCTGGTATTGCAGCTGAGCTCCATTCACATCATAGTAGTTGCAGCCCCAGCTGTAATGACACAATGCATGGATCAGGTGTAGGAGAGGGAGGCCATGTTCTTCTAGTCCTGTGGACGCTGGGTGACTGGATATGGCCTCCACAATGGCCTCCATGGAGGCGTCTGATCCTCCTACTGGTAAGGCTGCAGTGGATGGAGACGTCTGCTCCTTCTTATTGCCGGCTGGTAAATTACATCTTACATGTGAAGCACGGACCTGCTGTACGGCGTCTCTCAGAATCACCGTGTGCTGTGTACACACTCAGCCAGCAGGGGGCAGCGATGAAAAGTCGGGAGAAGCCAGAAAGCAGTAACCATCTGAATGCTGCAAATAAAGTGGAAGGAAAATAACCCATTGTTTTCCCTTGTGTTGCAGCGAGGAGAACTCGAGCTGGCAGCGGACGGAGGTGATCCGGCTGGAGCAGGACATATTCACCGCTCTGGCCGGACGTGGGCAGCTCTACGTCTACAAAACCGACGGCTTCTGGAGTCAGATAAAGTCCGCGGGGTGAGTGTGAGCTCCTGGGTAGAGCTCAGCGCAGGCATGGGGCCGCTCAGCTCACTGCTGTGTGTTTGTATCCTCATCCTCCAGCTCAGCCATATATGCCAGCCGCCTGTATCTGGACCAGTACCACATAATGCATCCCGAGAGACTGGCACACAACCAGGAGGGGGCGCCGATCATACTGGGTATGGCTGAACGTTGTCTTATTGCTATATCTACAACCTCTCCAGCCCTCACCATTGGAATCATGCATGGGGTCAGACTCCCCTGGGACTCGGTAATACAACCCCTGGCAAAAATGATGGAATCACCGGGCTCGGAGGATGTTCATTCAGTTGTTTAATGTTGTTGAAAAAAAGCAGATCACAGATATGGCACAAAACTAAAGTCATTTCAAATGGCAACTTTAGGGCTTTAAGAAACACTAAAAGAAATCAAGATTAAAATGTGGTATTCAGTAAGGGTAATTTTTTTCAGACCAAGCAGAGGGAAAAAATTATGGAATCACTCAATTCTGAGGAAAAAATTATGGAATCATGAAAAACAAACACACAAATGAACACTCCAATACATCACTAGTATTTTGTTGCACCACCTCTGGCTTTAATAACAGCTTGCAGTCTCTGAGGCACGGACTTAATGAGTGACAAACAGTACTCTTCATCAATCTGGCTCCAACTTTCTCTGATTGCTGTTGCCAGATCTGCTTTGCAGGTTGGAGCCTTGTCATGGACCATTTTCTTCAACTTCCACCAAAGATTTTCAATTGGATTGAGATCCGGACTATTTGCAGGCCATGACATTGACCTTATGTGTCTTCTTTCAAGGAATATTTTCACAGTTTTTGCTCTGTGGCAGGATGCATTATCATCTGGAAAAATGATGTCATCATCCCCAAACATCCTTTCACTTGATGGGATAAGAAAACTGTCCAAAATATCAATGTAAACTTGGGCATTTATTGAAGATGTAATGACAGCCATCTCCCCAGTGCCTTCACCTGACATGCAGCCCCATATCATCAATGACTGTGGAAATTTGTATGTTCTCTTCATGCAGTCATCTTCATAAACCTCATTGGAACGGCACCAAACAAAAGTTCCAGCATCATCACCTTGTCCAATGCAGATTCGCTATTCATCACTGAATATGACTTTCATCCAGTCATCCACAGTCCACGATTGCTTTTCCTTAGCCCATTGTAACCTTGTTTTTTTCTGTTTAGGTGTTAATGATAGCTTATGTTTAGCTTTTCTGTATGTAAATCCCATTTCCTTTAGGTAGTTTCTTACAGTTCGGTCACAGACATTGACTCCAGTTTCCTCCCATTCGTTCCTCATTTGTTTTGTTGTGCATTTCCTGTTTTGGAGACATATTGCTTTAAGTTTCCGGTCTTGACGCTTTGATGTCTTCCTTGGTCTACCAGTATGTTTGCCTTTAACAACCTTCCCATGTTGTTTGTATTTGGTCCATATTTTAGACACAGCTGACTGTGAACAACCAACATCTTTTGCAACATTGTGTGATGATTTACCTTCTTTTAAGAGTTTGATAATCCTCTCCTTTGTTTCAATTGACATCTCTCGTGTTGGAGCCATGATTCATGTCAGTCCACTTGGTGCAACAGCTGCCCAAGGTGTGATCACTCCTTTTTAGATGCAGACTAACGAGCAGATCTAATTTGATGCAGGTGTTAGTTTTGGAAATGAAAATTTACAGGGTGATTCCATAATTTTTTCCCTCTGCTTGGTCTGAAAAAAATTACCCTTACTGAGTACCACATTTTTTATCTTGATTTCTTTTAGTGTTTCTTAAAGCCCTAAAGATGCCATTTGAAATGACTTTAGTTTTGTGCCATGTCTGTGATCTGCTTTTTTTCAACAACATTAAACAACTGAATGAACATCCTCCGAGCCCGGTGATTCCATAATTTTTGCCAAGGGTTGTATATTCTCTAAGGCTTCTTATGGTTTCCCCTCTGCAGGAAAGGTGTACATCCATCCCACAGCCAATGTCGATCCAACCGCAGTGGTGAGTATCTGGCATGATGAGATGGACGGGGGGTGCGCAGGGATCTCCTTATGGGTCCGCACTAGGAGCTGTAGGTATTTGGTGCAGCTCCATATGGTACATGAAAACGGTACAGAAATTCAGACATCCAAAAAAGCTGACGTGATCGAGGTGAACCACCCTGGACCTCGGCATAGTGGTAACAGACCCAGACTAAGATTTGTGTCTTCATGGTAACAGAATACGAGCAAACCCGGTGTAGTCTGGAATTATTTCACTCCTTCTCCTTAAAAGAGTTGTCCCCGTCTAAAAAACTTTATTCCGTACAATGAGGGAAAAAAACAAACAAAATGAGTATTACTTACCCTTACCAGATCTAGCACTGTCTCCACCAATACATTGATCGGTGTTGTTTGGCTGCAGTGGTGATATCACCGCCGCAGCCAAACAGATTGGTGCAGCAGTGGAGAGCTGGTGCCGAACCGAGAAAGGGTTGTCTGTATTACTACAAGATGAAGGGGCTTGGAGTACGACATGCAGGATCTGACTACACAAGGTTTGTAGTCTGTAACTATGGAGACACACAGGATTGTATTGGAGCTGTACACAAAAAGGAGTCTTTAAAAGTATTTGCAGAGTTATTTTGCATGCAACAGAACAATCAGAAAAATATTGCAGAAGCTTGATTAGGATTGTGTGTGTACACATATATATATATATATATATATATTATATTATATTATATTATATTAATGAAGAGCATAAATGTTATTTTTGTGCTCAATTCCCCCAAAACACCAAATTAAATGTGTAACTTTATTTTTTTCTTATTTCTACATTTCTTTCTTTGACAGCTGGGCCCCAATGTGTCTATTGGTATGGGAGTGACTATCGGAGCCGGGGTCCGGGTGCGAGAGTCGATCATTTTACATGGTGCTGTGCTGCAGGTAAGCCGCGTACCCCCTGTGCCCCGGGAGCCGCTTGACCCTTGTGCCCCGGGAGCCGCGGTCTGACGATATGAAACTCTCGCTGCTTCGCTCTGCAGGATCACAGCTGCGTCTTAAACACCATTGTCGGCTGGGACAGCAGCATTGGCCGATGGGCCCGCGTGGAAGGGACACCCAGCGACCCCAATCCTAATGACCCTTACTCCAAAATAGACAGCGAGACCCTGTTCCGGGAGGGGAAGCTCACACCTTCAATCACAATTCTGGGTAAGAAACTTCACAAAACATTACTGATGAAGGAGAGGTAAGTGTTCAGAGGAAGAACAGCGGAAGCTGGAGCTTAGTGTTACAGGATTAGTATTGACAGGTATTACATTAAGGTGTCGGATGGGGCAGACATTTACCTATAGGGGGCACTAAAGTTTTACTTCCATCTGCCGGAGAGCTGATCTGCATGCTGTGTATTCGAGACTGAAATAGCGCGCCTGGAACGCTGCTTGTGATCTTATTCCTGCCGTTGCCTCCTCTCATTCTAAGAAATAGATTCAATAATGTTTAATTTTTCCATCTATTTAACCATAGGAGGGCTTGTTTTTTTGTGGTGGGAAATTACATTGATGATTTTTTTATTTTTATTTGCAGTGGGGACAATTAATGCAAATATGTATGCTCTTTTTATTTTTACTGATTTTATTTTTTTTACACATCGACTTGGACTTATAAAAAATGTTTGTTCTCACGGGAAGGAGACAATTTAAGGGTAAAATTCCCTTTTATAGTGCCAAGTCAGAAGCAGAGCCGATCTATGCTGGCAAAATACCCGGCGATCACAAGGCGCTGCAGGAAAATCAGCTAAAGCCGATGCTTATTTACTGCATTTAAGTGCTATGAAGCCCCGAAATAAGGGACAGAATCTGTGATAAATGGCTTCTTTCTTCTCCACAGCGTCCTCTGCTGGCTCAGACATGGGGACCACTCCTGCTCCGCATCGATTGCAGGGGCTTTAACCCCTAAGCCTTATATTTATGCCGCTTGTTTTTCACATTTTTAACTCCATAAGGACCAGGTTACGTTCCATTAACGTATGAGATGAATTAGTGTCGGAGCTGCAAAGCTTGAGTGAGATTCTGGCGTGCCGAGGGGTGGGAGTATGAATCGCCGCCCCCCGGATTAGTGGTCACACGTGACTGATGATTTAGATCCGAGTATATGAACTGGAAACGATTCATTGCAATCCAGACTGTGACAAGCAAACAAATCTGTCGCGATTCTGCACCAAATAGCGTCTGGCAGATGGGTGGAGTTGTAGTTTTGCAGCAGTTGAGAGCAGCCGCTTTAGGACACTTGTGGTTGTCGCATCCATTGCTTTCTGTGTTTTCTTACCGTTCTGCTTTCTCCTGCAGGATGTAACGTCTCCATCCCTGCGGAGGTGGTGATATTAAACTCCATCGTCCTCCCACACAAGGAGCTGAGTCGCAGCTTTAAGAATCAGATTATTTTATAGTTTTGCGGCGTTGAGCTGCGCTCAGGGCCTGGACTGCGATCTGCGGACGGCGGCCCCTCCAGCCCACCAGGATCCAGATGTTCACGTGACCTCTGGAGTTTCTGCTGCTGATAAAAAATTGGACGCGGAGCGGCCGGAGATCAGAGATCGTTTCCTTCCAGGCAGTGGAAACATAACTGCTGCCAGGAGACATAACTAAACACTAGCGGCGGCAGCGGCCGCGCTCTGTAGACCTCCGCCCCGGGGTGTTCTCATTTTCCACTGTAAATTTATATCACATATCCAGAACGTCCGCGGGCCGAGACCTCGACCTCCGAGCAGAAGAGTTTATTAAAAGTTATATTTGGAGAAGTGATTTGTGCAGTTTTTGTAAAACTTCCACATCATCCTCTGTGCAGGAAATAGAAGTCTTACATATAGATACATCCATGTTTATTGATTTTTGACAAGTAATTTTACATTATTTTTTTTTTTTTTTAGGGTTAATATCCACAAAGTGTAACCTTAGCTAAATAAAAGTAATTCACACAAAAGTTAAGTATTAGAACACCTTTCCTATTTTCTCTTGAACAGTTTAATTAAAAGGGGTATTCCCAACCCCAAGATCCTGTCCCATTATGCAGTAGGTATAATATTAGCAAATATCTCCAATTAGAAATTTAGTACAGTTCTCCTGATTAGCTATGTCGCTTACCCCATTTGCAGTAGCTTAGGTATCCATGGTTACGACCAGTAGTAAACTCTCACTGAGTGGTCAAAACCATGGATCTCTAAGCTACTTCAATGTCTGCACATGGGGTAATTGATATAGCTAATCAGGAGAACTAGACTACATTTCTAATTGGAGGTATTTGCTAATATTATACCTACTACATTGGGATATGATTTTGTAGATGGAAATACCCCTTTTAATAATGGGGCAGATTTACTAATCCACTCTAATTTTAGGCTGAATCCAGATGTTTGTACTCGGTCCGTGATACACAGATGTCTGAATTCAGCCTTTACCCATGCGGGCGCATTCTCTGAATGTTGAGGAAATCTGCCGCAATGTTATAGTATCAGGTGAACAAAGCGGCTGTGGCAGTGATTTGGTGTAAAAAGGGTGGTCTGCAGGATTGGTAGATTACCTATCAGTGGGGGTCTGACCACTCAGACCTGCCCCAATCAGTAGCATGAGAAACCTTTATCTCAGGCCACAGCTCCACTATCAGTATTTCGTCAGTATTCAGTCAGTATTTTTTTCTCAGGAGTGGGAGCCAAAACCAGGAGTGGGTGATAAATGCAGAATTGGTGACTTGTTTCTATTCTCCCTTTTCTCTGATTGTTCCTCTCCTGATAGTGGGTCCGTGGCCTCATACCCACCATCAGTAATACCAGCGTTCTGGACGCAGCATATCTTCGCTGCGTTGTACGGTACAAGCACAGTGGATGGGATTAATAGAAATCTCCTGTCCACTGTACTCTCTTTTTACGCTGTGCAAAAGGCACCTGCAGTGCGGGTCTCTGAGCCACAGCATGTCAATTTCTCTTGTGGGAACGCTTAGTCTTCTGTCTGGAATTTCCCCATAGACTTGCATTAGATGTGGTAAATCCACAGTTACAAAAAGCACGTGCATTGTAAGTGCGTTTACACAGGTGTTTTAACCCTGGTTTAACCTAATAAAAAAAAAAAAAAGACGTAAGGGTCACTTTATTTTTGATAACCAGCCAAGGTAAAGCAGACAGCTGTGGGCTGATATTGTCAGGCTAGGAAGGTCCATGGTAATTAGCTTTGCCCAGCTCTTCCAGATTGCCCTGGTGCGGTGGCAATTGGGGTAATGGTGGTTGATGTCAGCAGTGATTTGTCAGATATCACAGCTGGCATCAACCCCTGGGGTTAGTAGTAGAGGTGTCTATAATAAAATCGGACACACACACACAAAAAGTCTCCCCCACAATATCCCTTGTTCAGCAATTAAAAAAAAAAATCCAAAACAGGTCCGATGTAGTCCACGTTCCCCGATATCTCCGGCGACTGAATAGCAGTAAAGTGATTGCTATTCACAAGTACCAGGTACTAACTACAACTCTCATCATCGTTGTCAGCTCTCACTGTGCTCAGCAAGACCCGGCCGCGATGATGAGCATTGTAGTCAGTACCCGGCACCTGTGAATAGCGGTCATTTTACTACTATTCACAGTTGCTGGAGACATCGGGGAACGTGGATGACATCGGAGCTTCATGGGAACATTTTGGGTAATAAATTGGTGAATGAGGGACTGTATTGTTTATATTTGTCTTAAGTTTTTCAGGTATCCTTTTCTAGACTACTTCGGATTCATTGGATTATGGCGGACCTGCATGGGATTTTTTTATTTCCAATAAATTGGTAAACGAGTGATTGTGGGGGGGGGGGGGGGGGAGAGTCTTTATTCAAATAAAAAAAAAACAATACTTTCATTACCAGGTTAGTATTGGGGGTGTCTGATGGAGACTAGTGAGGAGCGCAAGTACTTGAGTTAGAAATCGCAGGTGCTCGAATAAGATGTTCGCGTCCCCGCATGTTCTGAAGCCACTCCTTTGTTATTTTAGCTGTGTGCTTAGGGTCATGGTCTTGTTGGAAGGTGAACCTTCGGCCAAGTCTGAGGTCAAGAGCAATCTGGAAGAGGTTTTCATCCAGGATCTCGCTACTTGGCCGCATTCATGTTTCCTTCAATTGCAAGTCGTCCTATCCCTGCTGCTGCAAAACACCCCCATAGCATGATGCTGCCACCACCATGCTTCACTGTTGGGATTGTATTGGGCAGGTGATGAGCAGTGCCTGGTTTTCTCCACACATACCACTTAGAATTATCACCAAAAAGTTCTATCTTCATCTCATCAGACCAGAGAATCTTATTTCTCATAGTCTGGGAGTCCTTCATGTGTTTTTGAGCAAACTATGCGGGCTTTCATATGTCTTGCACTGAGGAGAGGCTTCCGTCGGGCTACTCTGCCATAAAGGCCTGACTGGTGAAGGGCTGCAGTGATAGTTCCACAAAGTAAACTTTCTCCCATCTCTCTACTGCATCTCTGGAGCTCAGCCACAGTGATCTTCGGGTCCTTCTTTACCTCTCCCACCAAGGCTCTTCTCCCACGATTGCTCAGTTTGGCTGGACAGCCAGGTCTAGGAAGACTTCTGGTGGTCCCAAACTTCTTCCATTTAAGGATTATGGAGGCCACTGTGCTCTTAGGAACCTTGAGTAATGCAGAAATTCTTTTGTAACCTTGGCCAGATCTGTGCCTTGCCACAATTCTGTCTCTGAGCTCCTTGGGCAGTTCCTTTGAGCTCATGATTCTCATTTGGTCTGACATGCACTGTGAGCTGTGAGGTCTTATATAGACAGGTGTGTGCCTTTCCAAATCAAGTCCCATCAGTTTAATTAAACACAGCTGAACTCCAATGAAGGAGAAAAACCATCTCAAGGAGGATCACAAGGAAATGGACAGCATGTGACTTAAATATGACTTTCTGAGCAAAGGGTCTGAATACTTATGACCATGTGATAGTTCAGTTTTTCTTTTTTAATACATTTGCAAAAATTTCTACATTTGTTTTTTTTCAGTCAAGATGGGGTGCAGAGTGTACTTTAATGAGAAAAAAATGAACTTTTTACAATTTACCAAATGGCTGCAATGAAACAAAGTGAAAAATGTAAAGGGGTCTGAATACTTTCCGTACCCACTGTATCTCACGGATATCTATCTATAACTTTGTACAATGCAAGTAACCTATTTTGCTTAATGGATGCAGAAAATCTGCAACATCAAAAGCTCATGGTGGGAACGGAGCCCAATATTCCTACATGGTGGGTGAGGAGTATCCTCTACCTATTCTGCTGTAAGCAACAAAAGGGAAAAACAACAAGGAAGCTTCAGTTATAATTTATTTCTTATAAATATATAATAATATTCACAGCAGTAACGTGTCATACATACACAAGTGACAATGTAAAGGTATATAATACGTGCACAGTGAAAAAGTGACAATGACAAGAGGGGGGGGGGGGGTTTAACCCCTTTAAGCGTTCGGAGAAGTGAAGAATCTTCCTGGCTTCTTCGGCAGCTCGACTTTTCCATTAGAGCCGGCTCTGTGAATGACGAGAAGAGAAAGCAGGACACGAGGTGAGCGCATACAACGGGTCTGATGTCACACAGCCTTATAATGGACAGTACATTAGCACCCTTGGTGTGGCCGAGCAGCGCAACTTCCCACCCATCTCCACCCTCATCAGTGATATGATATGCTCCCGTCAGGAGGGTGCACTGAACATCTCGGCCAAGTCCCCGCTGCTCCTGCAGTGCCGTCATTTTATGCAGAGACTCCCTTTACCCCTCTCCATCTTGCACGGTACATTTATGGCACTGGCCGGATGTAATTCTCACACAAGCCATAAATGTGGGCAGCATAGACTCCGGGGCTGCGCCCATCCACAGTGAGCGTCCGCTGGAAAGGCCGGGACTGGAGCTACCTCTGATTCCTCCTGATTAACCCATCAGATACCACTTTCTATTGTGAATGTAGCACCTACTCGCACGTCATCCTTTATAGAGTAACTAAACTTTAGTAAAGTACTTTTCACATTTATTTTTTACTCCTTTATTATTACATGCAGGAAAAAAAAAAACAGCCGATCGCTCAATTGTGCAGCTAAGAAGACAGAAGAGCACAACGTCTTTCCATGGAGGTCGTACCATGCACTTGGTCAGGCTGGGGCTGTGCACCTGAGCGATCGATGGGCATCTCAGGACCCCCGACCACACACCAACTAATCTACAGGGACTGAAATATATCTCCAGCTGCCTTGTGTTGATTGACAGCGCTGCCGTTACAGGAATCAGAGGACGGAGATAGGTGCAAAACCAGTAGGTGAGAAGGTGCACTGCACTACCCAGCCATGCCCTGAGGCCCTGGAGTGCCTGTGCTTGGTTTGAACACTCATTTTATGCTGACAGACTTCTTTTAAAGGGACTCTGTCAGCACAGAATGACTGTTCAAACCAAGCACAGGCGCTCGGTGCACTCTTAGTGTGACCAAACATTTAAGTGCACCTTCCCACGTTCTTGTTTTCCCTCCATCTCCACCCCAGCCAGAGAAGGGTGGAGATAGACAGAAAACAAGAATGTGGGAAGGTGCACTTAAATGTTTAGTCACACTAAGAGCGCACCGAGCGCCTGTGCTTGGTTTGAACAGTCATTCTGTGCTGACCGACTTCCTTTAAAGGGAAGGTCCAACTTCACAAAATATAATTTTTTTTTTTTTTATTGTTCCAATGCATCTGAAGTTGGAAATTAATCTACTACAGCCCTCACTCCTTCCTTCAGCCACACACGTCATTAACCTACCGAAATAAACAAAGGCGATACTTACAAGTAAGGAGATGACTTTTTGGGTTTCAGGGGATGAGCGATCGTGGTGGTGATCTCAGGAGAGGTCAAAGGATGGAACAGACGCTCTGCACAGAGATTGGACATGTCACTATGTGATCACTGGTGTAACACAAATCGGTAAAATACAGACCCCATCTACATTTGGGCCTCCAGAACCTTTTACAAGGAAAAAAACTTTGGGACACCTGATCCAGAAACTTGAGCCGGCTGCCAGTCAGGGCCGGGCACGGTCACAGCCGCCGCTCACTATGTACTGAGCGGCGGCTGTGACAGGAGCCGCATCGGCCGCTCCTCTGGTACTGAAAGCCGGAGGAATAAAGTTAATTTTCTCCCGGCTGTCAGCTATTGGACGCCATTAACCTGCAGATTAACCCCATATCTTTAAAGACTGCATGACTTTGAATGCAGCTCTGGTTGGACAAATCCACCACCATGTCTCTTTTGTAAGTCCAGTCTCTGGCAATCCTGAACATAAGGGTGAAATGTTTGGGTCCTGCCTCACAGATCACGTCAGATGTAAGTGCATCATTTTCAGCAGGGTATTTTGGGAAACGCTCGCTCCTATGACCCACCTTGTGCCGTGCTCACAGAATCACAGTTTTGATTTTCCTGATTATTGGACAAGAACTGGTTCCAGAAACCGGACGGCAGCGAGAGCAGCAGAGACATCACCTGACGAGAAACCCCAGAGGTCAATGATGTGAATATGAATGGACACAATCATCTGTCATCGCCAAGAAGCTCTGACCTTGGCCTGTCGGGGGGTGTCCTGCATGATCACTAGAGGGCTGGGATCTGGCACCGAATGACCGACGACCGTGGGACCAAACACTCGAGACAAGTTCATCTTGTCCATCTGACATTCGGGACTCCGCATCACCCTGCGGAGGACGTACAAGCATGTCAGAAGTCATAGGGGTGGTCGGAGTGTGAAGACACCCACCAATTGCTGCAAGAAAGGGGAAAAAGTGCTCAGCCGAGTGCTGCGACCCCTCCGGTTGATCTTTCACAACTCAAGCAGAGCGGTGTATGGACTGGATACTTTCTATGGATCATCTTTCTCTGCTACCTCCGACCCAGAGGATCGGCAAAACAAGGCTGAAGATGCCTAGTGATCAACTGAGCGCTTCTGCCTATTCCCTTCAGTAATTGATGGTGGTCTGAATGACAACTTCCAACATGGCAAAAGTTTTCTGAAGTTGGAGGAAAGATTTGAAAACTTTTTTTACATCTGTTATTTAAAATAGACCCCACTGTTAATCAGCGACGTCCAGCATATCCAACAGGCTCTGACAGGGCATTCATTGCTTTGTAGTGCTATTTTATTTTTCCATGAAATCTGATGGTATCAGCAACAACAAGCACCGAACTGAGCATCGATCATGGAGAAATAAAAAAGTTACCCAACTTTCTAAATACACTTGGGAGTGGGCTTATGGAGGGAACGATACCTGTACAGGTGCAGGATGAGGAAGGCCAGCGTGTCTCTGTTGGCCGGGGGAAGATCCTGAACAGTCTGACACATCTCACACTTACTGTCGTTTTCACTGAGAATATCTAGATGTAAAAGGAAAGAAAGAAAAACTTTAAGAAATGTAAAAATCACCAAATGTGTCATTTTCATTTCGCCGTCTCCCATTAATCTGGATTTACCGGCAGCGTCCAGGAACTGTGAGTGCAGAGAGAAGGTCAGGAGAGGCTCGCTCAGGTGTCGCAGGAAATCCTTTAACACTCCGCACACAGCGTGAATATCTTCTTTTGCAAGTAGATGAGACTTAACTTTCCCATGGAGAAGTTTGTGTTTTAGCTCCTTCACCTGTCGCTCGCCCCCAGAAATACGATAGAGACCCCTCTGGTGACAAGACAGGAGCTCATTCATATCCATGTTGGATGCCAGAAGAATTAAAGAATTAAATACTTTGCAACTCACTATGTATTCTAGCTGGGATGGCCATACAGCTTCTCTGGGTGGCTGCGAAACAACCTACTGCTAGGAAAATCGGAGCAGTGGCCGACGCCGGGCTTGTCCCGCCAGTATGGAGCACTGGCCGACGCCGGGCTCGTCCCGCCAGTACGGAGCACTGGCTGACGCCGGGCTCGTCCTCCGTACGGACCCCTGGTCAGCACTGGCCTGGCGTCGGTCAGTGCTCCATATGCATTTCTTTCCAAAGGGGAAGCTCCCATGAGATGAAAGAAACCCACTGAGGATTTTGCTGCAAAATAAGTGTAACATGCATGTAGACTTTACTGTGGTATTTCCACTTCAAAATTGAAACAGGTAGAATCTACCTTTATCCCACTTTGGATTTTACCTGCACAAATGAGCAGATCAAATCCAAATGAATTAAATAGTGTATGGACCTACACATAAGAAGTACTTGCAGCCACCACTAGATGGCGCACACTGCATGCAGATTTATATAAAGATGGATGAATGTAAGAGGTGGGATCGCTTACCTCACTCAGACCCCTCTTCTCTATTTCGTTTACGCACTGAATGACCAGACTGGGCACCATGGGAGGAGCGGCCGGGGCAAAGTTAGACAGCAGCACCTGTAACCAGGAAGGAAACATTTCACAGACCTCAAAGGCTAAAGCGGCTCGCAGACGCGACACGGGCTGCTGGACGCCGCGGCTCGCAGACGCGACACGGGCTGCTGGACGCCGCGGCTCGCAGACGCGACACGGGCTGCTGGACGCCGCGGCTCGCAGACGCGACACGGGCTGCTGGACGCCGCGGCTCGCAGACGCGACACGGGCTGCTGGACGCCGCGGCTCACCTGGCCCTTTTTTGGTGCTGCGGTCTGAGATGCCAGAAAAGTGGAAGGACACAGCTTGGAGCAGAAGTCACGACATTCAGGATGTATCAAGATCCGACAGTTCCTGCACTTCAAAGACATTTTACCAAACCGCGTCTTCTGGCTGCAGACGGAGCACTGCTCAGCGCGGATCATCTACATAAATCAGCACAGAAATGAGGAAGATAAAAAGTTCTGCCACAAAATAAAATGTATTTACGCATAAACCCCATATTACAGATAGTAAAGAATTAATCCACAGAAAAAAGGTAAAGAACAGAGAATATATGCTACTGATCCCGAGTTACATCCTGTATTTTACTCCAGAGCTGCACTCACTATTCTGCTGGTGGAGTCACTGTGTACATACATTACATTACTGATCCTGTACTGATCCTGAGTTACCTCCTGTATTATACCCCAGAGCTGCACTCACTATTCCGCTGGTGCAGTCACTGTGTACATACATTACATTACTGATCCTGAGTTACATCCTGTATTATACTCCAGAGCTGAACTCACTATTCTGCTGGTGCAGTCCCTGTGTACATACATTACATTACTGATCCTGAGTTACATCCTGTATTATACTCCAGAGCTGCACTCACTATTCTGCTGGTGCAGTCATTGTGTACATACATTACATTACTGATCCTGAGTTACATCCTGTATTATACTCCAGAGCTGCACTCACTATTCTGCTGGTGCAGTCCCTGTGTACATACATTACTTCTCTGTGAAGGGGTCGGATGCCCCGTGTTCGCTACGTTCTCTCGTTTCTTACTTTATCATATCAGCTTATTCTATGGTTCTCACAGTTTTGGACAGGAAGAAGTGCGCTTGTGCTGGGTTCTCGGGTCTATGAACTTCCGCTTCGTTTTCTCGCTCGTCCTCATTTATTTGGGGTAACACAACATTCTGGTCTGAAAAACAAAATACACAGGCCTCTTACCTGGCTGCCAATACTGGTAACATCTGTCATAAATCTGCCACCTCAGAGGCCCCGACCTTTACAGGGAATCTGGCAGCAGGCTTTTGGTATTTAATCTGGGAGAAGCATGATGAAGAGAAAGAGAGCCTGATTCCAGGCTGTGTGCTGTAGTTTCAATACAATCAAGTGTTTTATCAGCAGCAGATTATCACTGCAGGACTAGGTGTCATGTGCTAGGTAGTCCAGCTAATCTGTGTAACTCCGCCCCCACCTCTGATTGGCAGCTTCCTGTGTACTGTCAGCAAGCTGCCAATCAGAGGTGTGGGCGGAGTTATAAACAGCTGAGCATTTAAGCACTGCTACATCTACAACTGAAAAGGAAGGGATTGGATCAAAACTGCAGCAAGCAGCCCGGTGATACATAACCAGAATCAACGTCTCTGCCCCGGCATCATGCTGCTCTCACAGATTACATAGAAAAAAACACAGCTGACAGATTCCTTTAACAAAAAAATCAAACAGGTGAAGCAGTCGCCGCATCAAGACGAGGGATGAATGGAGAGGTGATGATGGGAATTCACCTCTGCCTTCCCATCTGAGCGGAAGTTTTATATCCGCATTACGTCAATTTATTTATTTTCACAGCAAATTTGATGTTTTGCAACATGTGAAGCGAAATCCGGAGCAACATTGTAACACTAGAAAACCGGCACCATCTTGGTGGAATCTTTAAATTTGCATTTATTCATAAGCTAGTTCACCCCCTTAATGCACGGATACACAGGTACGTCATTGAGAGGGCAAGAGCGGAGTGCACCCGGTAGATACTGGCTATGATACATAACAGCAGCCGGAGCAGAACTCTGATCGCTGCTCTGAACCATTTAGATGGTGTGGTCAATGTCTGACAGCAGAGCATAAATGGAAGGCTTGCCAGTGCTCGCTCGCACCGGCACTGATGGGCTATCGTGTCAGCCGGGGGCCACTGGAGGTCCCGCTCGCTGCCTTCTTGTTACTACTGTGAAGCTCAGCACGTGGCTGGTGGTCCCATTAGGAGCGAATTTAGCAGCAACGCAAATGGTGCTCTTTTGGATGGGTGGTCGGACCTCAGTGATTGGGATGTCATTCCCTATCCCACTGATCGCAAATAACTTATCTGTTTACATTTTTTTTTTTCCTTTCATAAATCGTGTAAAGACGTCTTTTAGGGAATCCCTGAGACCACCCTGGGGACGTTTGAGCTACAAGGATGCCCTCTCCTCTTGTTCTGTGCATCTACTGCAGGGAGGCGCTGCCGATACTGCGCCGGCTCGGCCCATGTCGCACTGGCGCTGCCAATGTTGCACCGCCTCGGCCCATGTCGCACTGGCGCTGCCAATGTTGCGCCGCCTCGGCCCATGTCGCACTGGCGCTGCCGATGTTGCGCCACCTCGGCCCATGTCGCACCGGCTCAGGCCATGTTGAACTGGCGCTGCCGATATTGCGCCAGCTCGGCCCATGTTGCACTGGCGCTGCCGATATTGCGCCGGCTCTGCCGGGAATCAGCGGGTCTCATGCACAGACGGCATGTATCGCACATGTGTCCTATTTATATCTTTTAAAATCGGTCTCATACATGTCATCTGCCGGCCGTCCACAAGACCTGTAAGGCTATGTGCACACAGTTTTTGGTGAGTTTTTTGCTGTGTTTTGAGCGGAAATTCTCCAAAAACGCTAAGTAATCCGTGTGCCAGCTAATGCAATGACAATCCTGAAGTGAGTGCACATGATCAGGAATTTTCCTGATGTGGCTGCTGTAGAAGTGACCCGGATCGTCGTGGGACACTCTGGATTACGTCATCACGTCGGACAGGTGAGGGATATGGTTGTTTTATACTTTTGGTTTCTTACAGGAGACGAGGGCTTCGGGGGTTGGGCGTTAGGCGAGTATACAGTATTTTTTATTTTTAAATAAAAGATTAAAACCGTGTGGAATTTTATTTAAAATAAAAGACTTTATTCTTCTGGCCGTGTCTTTATTTCAAAAACCTTACTACGGGGTTATTAATGGGGGCATCTTACAGATGCCCTCCATTACTAACCTGGGCTTCATGTCAGATGTCAACATAAGACTGACATGAACCCCAACCTTATGGGTAACACTAGAAAACCGGCACACAGTGGGGTACACTTGCCAACGCACCAGAGCATGTGGGAAGAGCTGAGGCTAAGCGTCACATTTGTCACATCTAATGGATGCGCCAGTTATGGGGCCGCTGAGAGCTGATATTATTAACCTCGGAGGGGGCTAGTATCCATGGCCCCTTCCCTGGCTATTAATAACAGCCCGTAGCCGTTTGCCTTTACTGGTTAAATTTTATAGGGGGACTCTAGGTCAATTTTTTTCTGGGGTCCCCCAGTAATCTAGCCAGTAAAGGCTAAGCAAACAGCTGTGAGCTGATATTAATAGCCAGGGAACATCTTTGGCTAATGGCCCCTTTATAGTCTACTAATATCAACCCCAGCGGTCGGTTTTCCCTCCCCACTGGTTATGAAAATGACGCAGAAGCCCATGCCATTTTTTTTAATTTCAGGCTATGTGCCCCCGATCCAGACGTAGCAGTGCTTTGGACGCAGCATATTTTTGCAGCGTCCAAAACGCTACGTTCTGTTAACCGTAGGTAAAACCGCATGTGTTCACTGAACAATGCGAATTTACAGCATTCAATACATTCTAGTGGTCTAATTTCTGTTACGGAGACTAGCAAGTGAATTTGACATGCTGCGGTCCTGAAAGACGCGCTGCATGTCAGTGTCCGCGGGTGATACGCAGGTGTACAGAGACACATAGTGGACATGGAATTTCTAGAAATACCATCCACTACGCTGTAACATCTGGCAGCTGCGGGTTTGAGGCTGCATAAACATGCATCTTCAGACCCGCAGCATTTCCTGATCATGGGCACGTACCCAAACTCACCCGCAGCATGTCAATTTCTGTAGCGGAGAGGCCAGTCTCCACTGCAGATTTTGACCAATTGAAATGTCGGTGGATCTGCATGTTTTGACAAAACAAGTGCAGCATTAGAACAAAGCATTTTGGACGCAGCGAAAATACGCCGCATCCAAAGCGCTGCTGGAGCGGTTATTAATAGCCTGGGAACATGTTGGCCTAATGGCACCTTCCTAGGCTAAAAATAGCAGCAGCTCTTAGCTGCCCCAGAAATGACATGAACTGGAATTTATGCTAATGAGATTAGGGTTTACGGGATTAGGCGTCCCTGACACCAAGCCCTTTGTTTAGTGATGAAGAGATGTCAACTAAACACCCTCATTACTAAACAAACCTGTAAGTAAAGAGTTAAATAAAACAGACAGTAAAACACTTTATTTGAAATACAACAGACACATTCTTTAATCATTTAAATTAACCAATATACTCATCCCAGGTCCAAGGGTAATCCAAGGATTAAAGTCCCAGGTTTTATTTTCAAATATCTTTTAGATCCAAAAACGCATCAAAATACACGTTTTTTGCCAAGAGATGCAGAAATTTCTGCAATCAAATCCTGAACGTGCGCACATACCCCTAGAGGCCACGTCATCCTCAGAGCCTCTCACCTCTTCCCAGTGTGGACGTGACCAGCGCTGGATCACCCATCCCCTTTAATTGTTGGGATCTGATCCTGGCAGAAGCAGGAATGTAAGATACCACCGTACTCCGCTGCTAATCTGTGAGTCAGGCTTGGATAAGGGGTTACAAAGACAATATCCCCCATACATGACGGCCACATAAAACCTCCTGTAATTAAATGCGGTACATTCACTATGGAGATGCCCACCTTGCATGGACGAGAGACCCCGGCTTCTGCGCGATCGCCGTCGTGGGACAGGCTCAATGCTGGACGTGGAGTGGATAGGACCGGAGTCAGTGATCAGCATGGTGGTTTTTGCAATTATTGCTTCCTTGATCTGTAAACACAAAGCAAAACATCGAATTATGGGTTTCCAATCCCTGAACGTCTGATGGCGCCCGAGTGCAGGATCAGACCACACAAATGAACCAGAGAAGCAACTGTACAGATTAATCTGAAAAACCCTACTGCGTACACAGCTTCGCTGCAGAACTATGCGTCTCTGTGGTAACAGACTACAAGCTGTACAGTTTGCCCATGCAGTCGTATGTTACTTAACCTCACTCACCCCTTTATACTTGATAACCCCAAATAATGTATAAACATAGATCTGCATAGGAACTGTATACACAAAACAGTAGGAGGCTGTAAATCATTACTTGC
The DNA here is from genome assembly GCF_046119375.1 of Phyllobates terribilis. Taxonomy (NCBI): domain Eukaryota; kingdom Metazoa; phylum Chordata; class Amphibia; order Anura; family Dendrobatidae; genus Phyllobates; species Phyllobates terribilis. The sequence continues at coordinate 170,496,760 of NW_027362769.1, forward strand.
AGGCTTCTGTATGTGCGAAGAATAAATTTATAGTACCGCGGCCTAATGAGGAGCCGGCGCTCTGTGTACGGCGCCTCATTTACATTACGCTGAGCCCCTCGGCCGCCCCCTCTGTAAACCTCCTCCGCAGCGTCCGCTCAGACTTTACTTTGAAGTTGCAAATCAATTTCTTCGTCTTTCAAAACACATTTCATCACGATTTTAAAAAGGGGGAAAAAAAAAGAAGAATCCTGTTTCTGCTCGGCGGCGCCACCACCACTCCACGAGAGCGGAGAACCGATTGGCGGCAGCGGGATACAGGTCAAATCCTTTTATCTCGCTGAACCTCGGCTTACTGACCTGTAATAGAGGATTACAACAACCAACATCCCTGCTTTATCCTTTATCCAGATGTTGTAATTCATAATGCAGGCAGAACGGCGTACGCAGCTCCAGTGCTCGCTAATGTGCTCTGAGAACCAAGTGGATTTCCCCTTAAAGTAAAAAAAAAAAAAACCCTTACGCCTTAATGAACGCAGATTCGTCTTTGCGCTGCAGGATGAGTCCTGATCGGTGTCCAGCGTTTTCCTGGACTCGGTGTTACTGACGGCTCATCGTCCGCTCCAACGCAGGGGGATCAGAGGAACCTCCGATCCTTGCATTTTAACTCTTTGAGCACTGCAGTCAACAGTGACCACTGATGATTTATCTTAAGGCCAGCTCATTGATATTGACGTAGTGGACAACCCCTTTAAATAATCCTACAAGCATTAGGTATACACACAACCGTAATAACCTGAAGGATAATTTATGTCTATAGTCATGGAAATTACATAAATTACAGTCATTTTTCTGCATCTCCAAACAGCATGTTATTATAAAAAAAAATAAAATAAAAAAAAAAGGACGGCATCATACAGCAAAGTCAATTAAAAAAATGTAAGACAAACAAACAAAAAAACGTTGTCTGCTGAAGAGGCAAATGTAAGCACTTAGTGCATCATTAAAGGGGTGGCCTGAGATGTTATAAAGAAGGTGAGGCAACACCTGGGACTGTTACAATCAGAATTACTTACCTAGTCAATACCCCAGACGTTCACACCATCATGTACAGCACGTGACCGCTGAGGTCAGTCATTGGCTGCAGGGGTCATGTGAGAGCACAGAGCGGAGGAGCTGGGCGACAGGCTGTGGTGATGACTATATGGCTGTAACTACTGTATTAAACCGTTCACTCGTTCCTGTGAACCATGGTGGACACCAATATGGCCTCCGATAAGGATCTAAAAGTCACCCGGCTTATCCCGAAACAGAAAAACTGAAATTAATGAAGGCGATTTTGGTTGTCACCATTACATCTCTGACATGACTGTCATCCAGCTTTCCCATAACCCTGGACGGCAAAACTGCCAATGTCGCTCAGCTGCCGCCATGTAAACGATTTACAGTAATGGTATAACGCACGGAGTCCTTCACACGGCGTGTAACACTCCGGGCAGGACCTTTCCGCCGTCTACGTCTTTCAGTAGAAAATCTGCAACAAAATCTTTAGAGGCAAAAAAAAAAAAAAAGTGGCCAAATTTATTGCATTTCTGCACAGTATACCGTTATCAATGCAAAGGCTGAAATCTGCGGTGACGGTGACGACATCTGTGGACTTCAAAACTGCGGTGCTCATTTTCTTCGCAGCGTGCGACTTAGATCTTGTAAAGTCTTCTTCATACGGTTGCAGCTGTATAATGCAGTCCATGATCCAGGTACAATTACGTGTCTGAATATCTGCTCCTCAATGGCCCCCGGAAGGGGAGCATACCCTTAAAATCACCAGACCAACTTTTGGGAAGGGGGCGAATGTCCCGACCCTATAAAGTATACTTACCAACTCTCCCAGAACAGGCGGAAATCTCCCGGATGAGACGACCAATATATTATACTCACTTCCACCTGTTCCTGCACTTCTCTGGGGTCTCCATGAATACAAAAAGGTAACGTGGGGGGGGGGGCGTTGGTATATAAGTGCAGCCTGCATGTCTCTTCCCTTATGCGCGGAGTTCCCCTCTAGAGCTGGGGGCAGCCGACACTGCAATCAGGAACTATAGGGAACACCATGATGGAAATTGTCCTCGTCTCCCACCATCTCCAGTAGATGGAGCCCTCAGTCTTCGGCAGGCGGAGGACGCTCGCTCCGGAGTCACGTACGCTGTAAATTGCGCTGCGATGTATATCACGGATTAGTCACTTGGAATTTTAGCAGTCGATGGATTGTGGACTGCAGTAAGTACGGAGCTGTAACTGGACAGATGACAAAACCCGGAGCGGCCAAATGACTGTGCGTACGACAGAGCACGAGCTTCTAATAGGAAAAGTAATGGGCAAGAAGGAGATCCGTTACAGAAGCCATGCATCGTGCAAATGACTGAACGTCACGTCTGCAAAAAGTCACATTTGTAAAACAAGGAGGTTATATATTAGTATCTGTAGCCAAGGCTGCAGGGCAAAGCTCCAGTATATACCTTCACCCATGGGTTATACAGTATATACAGGGACCCCTGCCGTGAGCGTAAAGATACACAGTCCCACCCTGGAAAATCTCATCTGGGGAGGGGGGGGGGCGAAGCGAGATTTACAGAGTAACCGCATCAAACACATCGCCCCGCAGACTCCACATCTGCACAATGCTACGACGTGTGACAGACCACAAGGATACGCCATCATATTTTGATTGGTGGGGGTCCGAGCACTGGGACCCCGCCAATCGTGAGAATGAAGGGGCGGCAGCACTGAATCTTCAATGCAAAGCAAGTGTCGGAGCCAGCAACATAAAATCGGGCCCTGCATGGCCGTGTGCCTCTGTGCGTGGGAAAAACGGCAAAATGAACAAGGTGTGAGATTGATGGCGGTTATTCCCGGGTTGTAACAGTGCTTCACTCTGATCCCCAACAAACCTAACACTGTCTGTCCCCGCACAGCAGCACACAGTGTGCAGGGGAACAGCAGCAAAGCTCTATTCAAGAGGATGGGACGAGCTGCAGTACCCTGTACAGCCAGGAGCGGCACTGTGCAGGGTAAACTCGTTAATGGGGGGCAGCTGCCGGCACCATAGGTGCTGGGGCCACACAGCAGCACACTGTGCAAGGAAACAGCAGCAAAGCTCTATTCAAGAGGATGGGACGAGCTGCAGTACCCTGTACAGCCAGGAGCGGCACTGTGCAGGGTAAACTAGTTAACGGGGGTCAGCTGCCAGCACCATAGGTGCTGGGGCCGCTGTGCATCAAAAATCTATGATATACTCATATATTCTCAGGATCGGTGGAGGTTCCTGACCCTCACAAAGTGATTAAATTATCCTAGACACAATAAAAAAAATAACACTATATAGGTCCTGTAGAATTCGGTGTTTCCATGGTAACAGACTACAAACAATCCCTGTGTAGTCTGATCCTGCAGTCGTGTGTTACCTCTGCCCAAACCCCGTCACTCACATTCTCATTTACCACAGCAGCGGTTAGACTCGGACGAGGCTTCTTCATAAATGGCACGAACAGTGGAGTGAGAGATGAGCGCTGCGGAGACAGAAAACCTGAGTACATGAACTGTGACCGCAACTCGCAGTGCACCAAGGAACACCGTGTAAAATACAACACTAACGAAAGGTATTGGAATCTGCAATTACACAAAGTCTGCTCTGCAAGGGTATGTAACGCCTTAAAGTTCCGCTCCAGCGTTTGGGTTTATTTCAGCATTTGTTAGCAATCAGCAATGGGTGTGCAGATGTTCAGAGTGAGCATTAAGTACTTACCAGTCGTTGTCTTCTGCAGTTTCTAGCGCCGCTCCGGTCCTCTCCTGGATCCTGTGTGGGCCGGAAGTCACTTTCTGGATGTTAGTCTTTTAGACCGAGAATGACGCTCTTACAGACTTATATTACAAAAGGAACAAACGGTCGGCAGCGTTTACTGGCAAGAAAGAGCTGCGGACACATTATGCAGAAGTCTGGAGCAGTGCTGGAAACGGCAGAAGACGGCGACCGGTAGGTATCTTAATGCACACATCACCAGCTAATAAATGCTGAAATAAAAACAAAAAACAAACATACACTGGATTTGGACTATAATATTCAGTGGGGGTCTGACGCCTGGGTCCATCATCAGTCCTGAGAATGAAGGGGGTCCAGCACTGCCTCCCCTGCACAGCTGTGTGTAGTCCAGGTTTGTATAAGTGAATGGGTCTGGCTGCTGTTACCTGTGCAGAGATCTGCGCCCCCTCCATTCCTCAGATCAGTGGGTGTCAAAGGGGTTGGATCACCAGCAATCAATAAAGGGTTTGATCTACGACACCTTTTCAGTTTGGTGGGGCTGATCGGTGCGCTCCTGCTTGATTGACAGTTCGGACCAGTTGCATCATCGCATGATTGCCCCAAACTGTGCGCTCTCCAATGCAGAATCTGAGGCGCGCAGTAGCTCTGACACTTGCTGGATCGGCCCCAGCGATCCCGACCAGCTTCAGAGCAGCGCTCACAGTGGCACCGATACCTGTTCGATGATTTATGAAACATTTCTGCCAAACCTGCAGGAGCCAGGCATCCAAATAATGAAGCTTTTATTGATCCCGGGCAAATTGCTGACACATGAAGTCAGTTTGTCTGGTCTTTGGCATAAATAAGATCTGACCCCTCGTGTCTGAGAAGGAGGACGAGCGGTGGAAGCCCAATATTTACTTATATGCAGAGTTCAGGAAGAAGCCAGAGATGGGTGACATTGTTTTATATGACCTGTCCCATGCAGAGAAATTCATTTAACTCCTTCTCGTCCCGCAGTATGCCATCATGGAAAAGTGATTGAAAGTTTAGCTGCTCCTGTTCCCGCGCATTATATGCGGCCCAGTGAGCAACAAAACTCGAAAAACAATGGAGAAATTGCCATTTTCTTCACACAAAAAAGTGATAAAAATAGTGCAAAGCGTCATAAGAATATCAAAGGTGGTGCTATAAAAAAAATAAAATAATATAAAAAATAAAGCCTGCTCACCTGCAGTTGCACCTCCGTACTCAGTGATGCATCCCCCCCTGCCAGCCAGTCTCCTGGAGTCAAAATCCAGCATGGGGGCATGACATGAGCGCTGCAGCTGTTGATTGGCTGCAGCGTTCTTATTTTGTCCTGATGCGGGTAGACCGGCTGGGGATGTAGCGCTGAGCATGGAGGAGCGGCTCAAGTCCGGGTGGAATGCAGTGGAGAACCTTCTTAAACTAAGTCAAGTCCTTAAGGTGCCGATCTGTCATTAGTAGGATAAATGCATAAAACACGACTAGAATCAAACTGTAAAACAATTGCCTCTGTAACCTGGTTTCTAATCACAGGAATTTCCTATTTGCTCAGTTTTCCGGTCTCGTGAACGCTGAACTGAATTTGCAGTCTCCTTCTAGAAATAAGTGCCGGATTAACAAACGTTCTGGATTATCTGATGCCGGATCAGTGGTTATTCTCTGTACGTACATACACGGTCTATAAGTGTCACACTCACCCTTCTTTCCCGTTGCTTCAGCTTTACCAGTCTTCCCGACACCTCTTCCAGATCCTGAGGAGAACAAGAATCCTATAATTGAAGTTGTGCGACAAACCTTCATATAAAACAGATCTCCGACAACATCAGCATCGCGGGACTCAGCGATAGATTATCCCATGACGGACTCTAAAAGTCCAAATCTACAAAAAAAAAAAAGTTGATAAAGTTTACTTTCTACAAGCGAGGAGAGATTTTCATACTATATCTACAGGAAAGTATCAGGGACGCTCTCCGGTAAATAAGGGGGGGGGGGATGGTGCAATGCATCATGGGCCTAATTCAGAGAACTCGCCAAGACTAGGAGGTGTACAGTGCATGCCATCCCAGCTGCAAAGCATTATGGTCCTGCCCAGGTAAAGGGGAGACACCTGCAATGCATCATGGGAGTAATGCAGAAGACCCTCTCAAGGACAGAAGTTTACCAGTGCAAAGCATCATGGACCAAATATAGGTCCAGGCTGGGATAAGTCTACATGCTGTACCCATCACAAAGCATCATGGTTCTGACCAGGTAAAGGGACGTTGACTGCATCTTGTGGCTGATGCAGAACACCCGCCCATGCTTAAGGAACGATCTGAAGGCAGCGATCACTGCAAAGCATCATGTCCATTTAAAATTTTGGACATACTTTTCATATATATGTATCAACTGAAGGGTTAATCCAACCTTGTAAAGTGATATGCTTGGCCCGCCACCAAATTTAGCCCCGTGTCCTCCTTACTGTGCAGTAGCCCCCCGACCACTTGCTGTGCAGAGATGGGCACAAGTGACCAGCGTGGAGCTGCAGTCCCATGTACAGCGGGTGGCTGAGAAACGCAGGGGAACCGAGAACGAGGATGTAGCACCAAATCAGTGACCACTGACAAGATGGGAATATCCCATTAATACTAGAATTATAGAAAGATGCCACTTACACCCAGTGACTATCTGCTGGGTGGAAAGCCCTCTGCTCCTGCCTTCTTCCATAGATCTTATGTACTGGGCACTTCCATTGTGACGCGTCTTAGTACGAGCGTTTTAGAGTCTTGCTGTTCCATAAACGAGACCCAAAGTAGCTCTCGGCTGCTCAGTGGGGGAGAAATTCATCTTTAGAGTTTTGTTCCTGTGCAACATTTACCGTAGTGAACGCCTGCACCATTATAAACAGCAGCACCTTATCGCATCCGCGGAGGGTGGAGACGGCTAAACTCAGCCCCAAACTGTTTGCACAAATGAAGCGGTGGAGACTTTCCTCCGGAGAGATACAGTATGTAGAAGCCCTGGATGTGCGACACCGCCCCAAGTGCAGGAGGCAGCTAAATATTAATGCCGCCTCTGGGAGACACCGCAGGCAGCTCTGGACGGTTCAAAAGCATTAAGGAAAGCAAATTACAAACAGGATGTATTCTCAGGAGCACAGTGTGCGACGGGGAGGGAGAGCTAAGCAGGGCGGCGGGGGGGAGAAGACTCCCCACAGGGACCTTTCTCGGCTGAACGCTCAGCGAAAGACTCCCGGTTACACCGAAAGGGACAGAAATTAGCATTTAAATTGGATGGAATGAGATTTTGTGGTTTTATTTTATTAATAAATATAAACCAGTTGTCAGAAGACTGAAGAGCGCAAGGGCATGGTGTTGGTGGGAGAAACAAAACGGATTTACATGGGTGCTATAACCCATCTGATATACATGGCGGATGGGAGGGGGGGGGGGGGGGGGGGGGGGGAGAAGGTGGTCTCACCAGGTCGTCCTCGGTCTGGTCGTAGCTGATGTCCGACAGGAAAGAACCGCAAGACTCGTCCACCATGGAAAATCTGACAAAGAAAAAATTATAGATTTTTTCATATTTCTTGTATTGAAGGGAAATTACAAACAAAAAGAAATAAATGTAAAAGATTTGTATTGGAGAAAAAAAAAAAAAAAAAGTACTTTTTTTTCTAAATAGAAAAAAGTGGCACACTTGACAGTGCCAGTCATCACCATATCATAGAAATGGTGGGCTACCACGCAAGACCACCACAACTTCACCAACAGAGAACGGCTCATCCTACAGCAATAGAGTTGAGTAAAAAGGTTTGCAAGACCCAGACCAGCGGCCGAGTCTATTGTCCGCAGCAGCCAGACCGGAGCCTTGTGAACCTCCTACTAACCTATAGTAGCTCTTCTCATTAGTAAGCCCTATGATTAGGGATGGGCGGACCCGTGAATGTTATAAAAGCGAATCTGGGGCCCGAACATATGGCGGTTCCCAAACGGTCATCTGTGTGACATCGTGGGAAACACCGGCTCTGACCAGCGGTAACCTGACTGAGCTCACCACCGGTCAGGAACCCACAGCGGTCCACATGTTGTCACGCAGAGGACAGCGTGTGAGCCAGCGGCTGTGACAAGGTTACCGCCAGTCTGGTGTCAGCTGAGGACTACTCTAATGAGTCTCGCCTGCTTTTGTTCAAGCGGGAAGAGCCAGGCAAAGCGCCAGAATCGGAGCATCTAATGGATTCACCTTTTCTGGGGCTGCTATTCTTAGGCTGGTGAGGGCCAATATCCATGGATCTTACCAGCCCAAGAATACCAGCCCCCAGCTCTCTGCTATACCTTGGCTGGCTATCAAAAATAAGGGGGAACCCCAAGCTATTTTTTTAACTTATTTATTTAAATAGTTTTAAAAAAAAAAATATTTTAATTAAAAAGTTTAAAAAACAGCATGGGGTCCCCCCTATTTTTGATAACCAGCCAAGATAAACAAGACAGCTGAGGGTTGCAGCCTGCAGCTGTCTCTTTCACCTGCGCTATTTCACCGGCCAATGACAGTCATGGCTATGATGGAGCCAGAAGTGCCTTTCAACAAGCTTTGTTTGGGCTGCAGGTCCTTCGCGGTGGTGTGAAGGACCTGCGGTGACGTCATTGAGCCATGTGATGGGTCACATGACTCAGTGACGTCATGGCAGGTCCTTCACACCACCGCGAGCAGTGCAAGACATTGGACGGAGCAGACAAAACACCGGGAGGACATCGGAAGGGGAGTATAAACTTTATTTTTTATTTTAAATTCTTTTTTTTGTTTACAGTTTCTATGGTGCCCAGGTCTGAATGAGAATCTCCTCTCCTCCAGACTTGGGTACCATCCGCACATAGAAACGCATAATATTCGTGTGTACAAATGTACTGACACGGATATTATGCGTTTCAATGCAAGTCAATGACGGTGATTACGCTGCGTGTCCGCAAAATTAATGGACATGATGTGGATTTTTGAGCGCAGCATAAACGCTGCGGAAAAATACGCAGCATGGGCATTGACATTGCGGCTTGTCATTGGGGACCATGGGGTGCGGATTACCAAGCGCTTCCCAAGCGTTTATTCTGCAGAAATTCCGCAGCATAAACGCTTGTAAAACGCTACGTGGGCACACAGCCTAAGTATAAGTCCTGTCAAATTCAGGGATCCTTGTAATAAGATATGAAGTCGTTTAGTTCTACAGACATAAAATGATTAGTAGATACCATCAAAAGAAGGGCTAATGTCTGGCAAATCTTTATTTTCCCAAAACCCCTGAAAAAGCAAGGCGATAAAAAAATAAAGAAAGAAACCCGCGGCCGCCACTAGGGGACGCTCATGTGCCCTGCATACATATTTACTGCTCCCATTAAGTGACGTAATGCTTTACTGTGTTTCCATATGTTCTGACTGCCCTCCCGATGCCTGTCAGCTGCCTGGTACATATAGCATACCTGCTGCCAACCCCATGGGCTGCGGAGTTAGATCGGCCTCCCCCAAAGAACGCCAGGACGGAGTCGCTAAGAGGCAACGTATTCTGACCGTCACTCTGGATAAGTTCCCCAATCAGAAGCATCTGCCGCTCCTGTTGTAAGACACATTATTAGAGATTTCCGGATCTGTTTGGTGAAGCGGGTGCAGCCGTCACCAGTGGGAGAACAGCGCCAGCAGCCGCCCTCCCGCAGCAATGGACGGGATCGAGAGCTATAAATGCAAAGCAACGTCGTAGTGCGGCGAGGAATCATCTATGGTTACCACGGCATGCAGATCGGTCTCCGCTTTCTGACGCCTCTTCATCTCCACGTCCACCTGATTGCGGGCGTGCTTCAGCTTCACCTGCAGAGCCGAGCGCTCGATCTCACAGCGCAGCAGATTCTCCCGTTTGTCCCTCAGCTCCTTCTCCGCCTGCAGCCATCTCTTCCTCGTCGAATCATAACTCTGAGCGACCTGGATAAAATCTGTGGGTGGCAAAAAGACGACAAAGAAACACAAAGAATATACAAGTATCTGGAATATCTAGGGGCTGTCCAGTGTTGGGCATCAGACCCTCACCGATCAGACATTGATGACCCATCAACATCTTAGCCCTGGACAACCCCTTTAAAGATGGAGCCGATCACTGTCATGGCCGATGAGCCCAGAGGTTGGCAGTGGTCGATGCTGCAGACAAGTAAAGAACAGGCTGTCGGGAACAGGAGGGGTAAGAAATAATGGGCGTGCTATTTTCAAATAGTTCAAACCTTTTGTCCACTGAGCTGTGTACAGGGGGAATGCAGCTGAATAGGGGGTCCTGAATCCCCAGTGGTCCACCGCGTCCATCACCTCTATTCACTGCGGGTGGTAACTGAGCGCCTACCTGTCAGTGAATAGAGGGGTAGCGCCCATGCTCGAACACCGCTCCATTCACACAAGGAATCCAGGACCCCCAGGTCTGGCAATTGGTCGCACCTCCACCAATCTGTCAGCCATCATCTAACTGGAAATGTAAAAATTGTTGATAACTCTTTACAAGCAGAACCCCCCCCCCCTTTAACTGTGTTTGGAGTTATCTTTAGGCCTGAATGGAGAAGAAGAGAAAAAAGAAAGTTCCTAAACATACTTTGGGCGGCTGAAAAGTTTTGTAGAGTTCTCCTCTAAAGACGACCCATCACTTGCCGTGAATATGTAATTGCCGCTGTTCTCCTGAATCTGCGATATTTTTATTTTGTTCTTGCACTTCTCCATTCCTGTTCCCTATATACACATGTACTCTTTTTTTCTTAGCCAAGTGGGTGTGGTTCTCACGTAGATGAGTAGAGATGAGAACCTCGCTCATTTGTCCAACAAAGTTCATACATACAGGGAAGAGGGTGGAATATCTCAGGAACAAAAGAAAAGCAATGCCGGATTCAGGACAACAACGGCATTTACACCAGGAAAAATATATATATATGGAAAAAAAAAAAAAAATTATATATATATATATTTTAAAGGGGCCCGCACAGACACCTTTCCATTTACCTTCCTCTGCCGCAACGTTGAACTCTATGAGCTTCAGTAATCGGTCGACGTAGGACTGAAACGCTCGTTTCTGTGACTCCCCCATCCTGTGCCGTGAAAAAAAAAAATATATATATATTATATACATACACATACACACCTTGGTATCCTGAGACTTTAGACAAACCCCCGGGGAGGCGCGGCGTGCTAATACATAGAATAACGTGTTGGGTGGCACTGCAGTGCAGCGCTACATTAGTTGTACACTGTCTTAATACGGAGTATAAGTGGATTTCCCACTTCAGCGTGCGTCAGTCTGCTACGAGACGATTCTCCGTGTGAATTTTCATTAAAAGGCGTGAAGAAACCATGATATTCCTGTGGAGGGGATGCCTTCCTGACAGATCAGTGCGGTTCCTTTATAGTTTTCATCACTCTGCTTTCTCTGAACACCCCAATACTATAAGAGACGCCAAGTGACAAAGCACCACGTACACCGCGGCTTTACACAGTAACATAGCCCTGTAATACAGAAGCCCGGTGGCGCCGGGGAGTTTTCTCATGCAGATGGCAATTACAACCCCGGCAACTTTACAGCGATCATTAGAAATGGTGGGAACGTGTCCTCCTGCGGGGGCCGCGATATTCCTAGTACATAGGAAGGGGGCTAATGTACTTTTGGCAGGGGGTAGCAGTATTCACGGTAGCCACCACGGCTTCTGGAGGCGCTGCAAACACAGATCGGCAATTACCGATCACGCTCGTCACTTAACCCCTTAATGAACAGGTCATTTTGGGCTTGAGGCACTAACGTCATTTTTTTCTCCACATCTTCTCATTAACTTGATTGTTTCTGCCCCTGCTTTAATCTAACATTTTTTTTTGCAGCTGATATTAAAAAAAAAAAAAAAAAAAGACATGGTTTTTCTTTTTATACCATAGTATGGTGCAGATTCCGAATAAGTGCAGGATTTCTTGTTTTTAATTAATGGCAATAAATTTGTATTTTATACTAAATAATCCTATTTTTTGCAATTATGCAAAAAGTTCTATTTTGGTCTCATCTGCCCACATGACCTTCTCCCGCCTCCTCTGGATCATCCAGACGGTCACTGGCAAACTTCAAACGGGCCTGGACATGTGCTGGCGTGAGCAATGGGACCTTGCGTGCCCTGCAGGAGTTTAATTCATGACGGCGTAGTGTGTTATTAACGGTAATGTTTGTGGTCCCAGCTCTCTTCAGGTCATTGACCAGGTCCTCCCATGTAGTTCTGGGCTGATTCCTGACCTTTCTTAGAATCATCCTTACCCCATGAGGCGAGATCTTGCAAGGGGCCCCAGACCGAGGAAGATTGACAGTCATCTTGTGTTTCTTCCATTTTCTAATAATTGTGCCAACAGTTGTTGCCTTCTCACCAAGCTGCTTGCCTATTGTCCTGTAGTCCATCCCAGCCTTGTGCAAGTCTACAATTTTGTCCCTGGTGTCCTTAGACTGCTCTTTGGTCTTGGCCATGGTGGAGAGGCTGGAGTGTGATTGATTGAGTGTGTGGAGAGGAGTCTTTTATACAGGTAACGAGTTCAAACAGGTGGAAATAATACAGGTCATGAGTGCAGAGTAGGAGGACTTCTAACAGGTCTGTGAGAGACAGAATTCTTGCTGGTTGGTCGATGATCAACCAGTGAAGAACAGAAAGTCTCTAAGCCTGAAATAGCTGATAACAGAAAACCGCAGCTCACATTCAAGTGCACAGTAAATTAATATAAAATATACTTTATGTTTTCGTATCCATGTCCCTCTACATCCCATAACACTACCCCATTAGGCGCTACAAGGCCAGGAAGGCCATAGCCCTTATGGCTCCAGCGTCCTTTCAGCGGATCTATAAGGCGGGAGCAGATATAGCACTCATATGGGTTTTACCACAGACTTCCCAATTCCAGATCCATTAGAAGTAAATCGTCCCATAACTCATCTCAGATAATGGTGGCTGCGAGGTCCTGCGGGAGGCGTCTCTGCCGTACTGATCACCCCCTCGTAAAAGGCAAAACAGAGGCACGTTCTGCGCCATGACTCAATATTCACCCTCCAGCGACACCGAACCCCCAGGGATCATACTTATGTCACCAATCATATGGACGGGGGCAGATGATGTTCATGAGCCTTTTACCTCCTAAACAAGTTTTTCATTGCAGGTTGCCAAGAGCTGTGCGGTGAGGGCTCTTGAGCTCGCTTCATACCAGGGAGGAGCCACCAGGGTTACACAGCCGGCATCTGCAGCGACTGGCACTAGCTCCGATCTCTGACCTTTAAGCATCTAAATGCAGTTAGAGGCATTAAATTACACCTTTGATGCCCCGGCTCCCTGCGATGTGATCGAACGATCACAGGCTAAGGTCCCCTAGGGGGACCCACCCCCCGTGGGAAATAACTAAAAGCATCACCACACTGTCCCACCAAAACAATGCAAAGGAAAAAAAAAAAAAAAAAAGTCATATGCGTCCCAAAACGGTATCGATTAAAATGCCAGCTCGGGGAGCAAAAAAAACACCCTAAAACATCATCCACGGTTGGCATCGGCTTAATCATACTGACATGTAGAAATATATTCTAAATTCATTTTCTACTACATAATGACCACGGTAAAACAAAACCCAAAAAACAATGGTGGAATTGCGTTCCCCCCACCCACCCATTTGCAATTTCATTTCACTTGGAATTTTTTTTCATGTTTTCAGTACATTATAAAAGGTAAATCATTCAAAACTACAACTCATCCTGGAAAATAAGGAGCCGTCATATAGGTATGTAGACGGAGTATGATAAAGTTATGCATGTTGGAAAAGGAGGAGGAAAAAAACAAAAAAAAAATTCCTGAGTTCTCAAAATGTATCTTCAATGGCTCCAGTCTCCCTGCTTTGCAGAGACGTTGCTTGCCTGAAGATTGACAGTTTAGACCCGCGGCCTGCCCGCACCACCATCTCCTTGCCTAGGTAACTGGCCAGGCTGGGACTTCAGGGAGGCCAATAACCCAGGTAGTGAGCTGAACACTATAAAATAAAAAATCCCTCAGTTCTTGCAAATGGAGAGGCTTTCTATTAAGGAGTAAAGTACATAAGTTTGACAAGCACTTTGCAGTTTTACCCATTTATGAATTTGTGACAAACTTTTAAAAGGGACACTCCAGATAGATGATAAATGCTGGCCTTAGTCACCCATCCTGCCCTCCGCTCCAACAAAGTCACAACCGACTGTACAAAAACGTGTTACCCATCAGTCTACGCGTCTCATAGGGCGAAGAAAGGAGCTGATTCAGAGTGTAATCGATCCCTTTACTTCATCTTTGCCTGCAAACTTTACAGAGATCAGCTACGCCCGCTATTATGTCCTAGGTTGGGAAAGGGTTAAAGGGATGATCTGGCTCCGCTCACTTCTGCATCTGGAGGTGTGATGTCATCTGTAGACGTGATGTCACCAGTGTCCACTTCACTGATTTTTCCAGCACAGCGAGACTTCAATCACAAAGTGATGGATTATCCCAGCAATATGGGATCAAATTCTAAAGTAGGAATCCCCCTTTAAAGTGATATTTGGTCAGTGCCATTTCAGCCGGCTTTCACCTTATGCGTGTGGCCATCATACTTACTGCGCAGAACTGCATCAGTGACTTGAAAATCCCTTGCGCTCCGCCTGCATACAAAGCGCGCCAACCATATACTTTGGGTGTCAGTCTGCATTTGGGTAATTGGGTGGTGTGGTGATGCTACGTGGGCGCTTGATTGACGATACAGTGAGTCCGTTAACTATTTAGCTGCCAAATAATGGGCCGAGATCTCTAGGAAAGGCAGGACTCCCCCGTAGCCGCCGTATGGTAAACAGAGCCTAGAATAGATGGTTAATGCGCCGCTCATATCTCGCCGGCTCCTCCGCTCCCCGAGTAATTTCATTCTGAATTTGCTTCCACAAAATGCAGTTAAAACACATTCATTACGGGCGGTTAAGATGAAATTGGACAAGTTCCTTGAGGAAACCCGCAGGTGGGGTTATTGGATTCTGCAGGATATATTAATGTACTCGATGAATAGTTTATCAGACGTTTGAAACTTTCTGATTTTGGACGACTTCAAATGTTAAAAAAAAATTAGGCGTTTCACGCTCGGCTGTTTTATCAACCCCCAGACTACGTGGTAGTATAAAATACGAGTCGCTGGAGACGATGGGGGGCATTTATACCCCCTGAGGACTCATGCATGGGAGCCGAGCTTGGATCTCAGAAATACAGCTGCCATTGATTTCTAAAGGGGGCGCGTATACTGCCGTAAACACCAGATTTTGTATACAGACACGGCATAAATATAAGGTGCTGTACGGACATCACATTGTTGTCTCCAATAGTATTTCCCAGGCGATGTCTGTTATCCGCTGTACATGTGGCCCCTGGGAAGATTTGCAGGCAGAAGTTGCATTGCGCTTTTTTTTTTATTTATTTTTTTTTATCAGTCATTATCTATTCACATATTACCGCCATTTACTAGAAATACGGCACAATCCCCTTTAAGTGATCGGCATAGGACACAGTGGCTGTAAAGATCTCCACATTTCTGCATCAAGATGGTCCCCCTTGCACCAAGAGATTTCTGATTTTGCAATGCATAAAATATTTTTTCGACACAACTGATTACTAGGTGGCGATATTGAGCACTTTGACAATAAGAAGCATTCTCTTGAGGAGAATTCTGCCCCCTTGAAGACGTTGTCTGGGACTTTAACATTGATGGCCTCTCCTTAATCAATCTCTGATTGGAGGAGGTGCTCCACTGGGCACCCCGGCCAATCACCTGTTCCCGGTGTCGGCAGCTCGGGTATAGATCTGCACAGCTCTGTCAACCGTATAGTGGCCAAGGCTGGATATTGCATATTTGACCCTTATTCAAATCAATAGGGGGCAAATGTGCAGCATCTGTCAGCGGCCACTCTACAGTTGACAGAACTGTGCAGATCCGTAACGGAGCAGTCCTGTCTGCAGCTGACAGCGGGGTTGCCGGCTGTCGCACCCCCATCGATCAGACATTGATCACCTATTCTAAGGATAGGCCATCAATGTTAAAGTCCTGGACAACACTTTTAAGATGGTGTTCTGTGAGGAGTCCCAGCTCCCCAATGAGAAGATATCCCCGAGAAAAACTTGGGAAATATATGTGTTTAAGGGGGTTTCCACTTCTATATCTAAGAATTCTTACAAATTATAAAATAAACTCACTTTAGTGACATACACTGCCCGGGTTCCCTGCCTGACTCCGTACTTCCTGTTCTGGGCTGGACAGCCATGTGATCGCTGCAGCCAATCAATGCCTAACATGTCACCGTTGCGGCAAGTGATTGACTGCAGCAATCAGATATGTCTGGGAGTGCAGGTTATTATTTTTAAAGACTAAACTTTGAACAATATATATATATTTTTTTTTATACTTCTCAGGTACTTTAATTGCCTGCAGATCAGTGGGGTTCTGGTTCCTGAGACTCAACCAATCGCTCAGAAGACAACAAAGATGACCACCGATCAGCAGGATCCAGTATATTATATGTAGGTAATTGCATAATGACATTTACACTTTACAGGGGTCGTCCAGTGAAGACAAGTTATCTTCCACCTGCAGCATAGGTGGTCACTTACAGGTGGGGGTCCGACTGCTGTAACCTGCACTGATCTGCAGAACGGGGGATTTTATCTCTATTGCACTCTGCAGCTCCATATTGTGTGTGCGACAGCCGCTAGATCCAGTCCTGATGGTGCAGGTGGAATAACAAGAAGGCAGCGATGCACGGCCCCACAGGGCATAAAGGGAACGGCGGCCGCGCATGCGCTCTGCTGCTCCATAGTGTAACAAGGATGAAAGTGTCCTGTCCAGCTGATCGATGGGAGAAACTACAATGCACCGGGGGAGGGGTCCAACCACAATACTACAATGCATCCCCCGGGGGGGGGGGCGGGGGCGTCCAACTACAATGCATCCAAGAGGGGGGAGGGGGGCACGCAACTACAACGCACCCGGGGGAGGGGGCCCAACTACAATGCACTGGGGGGGGGTAGGGGCCCAACTACAATCAATGCACCCCGGGTCCAGAGAAATAATTCACTTGACATTTCGTCCATTTCACCCTCTGCTGAGAAATCTCCCACTAAGGAGAGAAACACATAAAGGAGAAAGCTGAGACAACAAACCGCCGAATGCTGCAGCGCCGGCACAGACCTACATCACCACAACGGGTCTCACCTGCCGCCCTCACGACCGCACCCGAACATGGCTGCCCCGACTCCCACAATCCTCCGCAGGGGCAGGTTGGCAGAAATCACATGACCTCAAAATTGCGTGACGGACGTTATGCGTACAGGTACGTAAGACGCTACTAGCGTGCCTGACGTGCTGACGTCACCACAACAGTGAGAGCGGGATGTATTCTCTCCGTGCCGCTCATTACACACAGTCATCCCCTGCGTCATCCACCCGCACCTACTATGTACGTGGTCACACCGGAGCGACAACTACACTGCGGCAGCCAGAAGGAGAATGAAGGGAGGCTCATAGCAGAGCGCAGCTCTGGAGTATAATGCAGGATCTGTAATGTATGTTATGTACACAGTGACTGCACCAGCAGAATAGTGAGTGCAGCTCTGGAGTATAATACAGGATGTAACTTAGGCTATGTGCCCACGTTGCATTTATGAAGCAGAAAATTTCTGCTGCATAAATGCAAGTCCTCTCCCGGAAAAACGCATGCGGAATTCCGCACGCGTTTATCGCGCTTTTTTCGCGCGTTTTTCACGCGTTTTCCACATGCGGAATTGCCTTGCGTTTTTTATGCATTGGACAAAGGCAATTCTGCATGCGGAAACGCAAAATTAAATGACATGCTGCGGATTTTTGAACGCGGCATAAACGCTGCGGAAAAATCCGCAGCATGTGCATAGAAGTTGCGGAAACCCATTGGGGATCATGGGGTGCGGGTTACCAAGCATTTTACAAGCGTTTCCGCTGCGGAAATTCCGCATCAAAAACGCTTGTAAAACGCTACGTGGGCACACAGCCTCAGGATCAGTAATGTATGTTCACAGTGACTGCACCAGCAGAATAGTGAGTGCAGCTCTGGAGTATAATACAGGATGTAACTCAGGATCAGTAATGTAATGTATGTACACAGTGACTGCAGCAGCAGAATAGTGAGTGCAGCTCTGGAGTATAATACAGGATGTAACTCAGGATCAGTAATGTAATGTATGTACAGAGTGACTGCACCAGCAGAATAGTGAGTGCAGCTCTGGAGTATAATACAGGATGTAACTCAGGATCAGTAATGTAATGTATGTACACAGTGACTGCACCAGCAGAATAGTGAGTGCAGCTCTGGAGTATAATACAGGAGGTAACTCAGGATCAGTAATGTAATGTATGTACACAGTGACTGCACCAGCAGAATAGTGAGTGCAGCTCTGGAGTATAATACAGGATGTAACTCAGGATCAGTAATGTAATGTATGTACACAGTGACTGCAGCAGCAGAATAGTGAGTGCAGCTCTGGAGTATAATACAGGATGTAACTCAGGATCAGTAATGTAATGTCTGTACACAGTGACTGCACCAGCAGAATAGTGAGTGCAGCTCTGGAGTATAATACAGGATGTAACTCAGGATCAGTAATGTAATGTGTGTACACAGTGCCTGCACCAGCAGAATAGTGAGTGCAGCTCTGGAGTATAATACAGGATGTAACTCAGGATCAGTAATGTAATGTATGTATACAGTGACTGCACCAGCAGAATAGTGAGTGCTGCTCTGGAGTATAATACAGGATATAACTCAGGATAAGTACAGGGTCAGTAATGTAATGTATGTACACAGTGACTGCACCAGCAGAATAGTGAGTGCAGCTCTGAGGTATAATACAGGAGGTAACTCTGGATCAGTAATGTAATGTATGTACACAGTGACTGCACCAGCAGAATAGTGAGTGCAGCTCTGGAGTATAATACAGGATGTAACTCAGGATCAGTAATGTAATGTATGTACACAGTGACTGCACCAGCAGAATAGTGAGTGCAGCTCTGGAGTATAATACAGGAGGTAACTCAGGATCAGTAATGTAATGTATGTATACAGTGACTGCACCAGCAGAATAGTGAGTGTAGCTCTGGAGTATAATACAGGATGTAACTCAGGATCAGTAATGTAATGTATGTACATAGTGCCTGCACCAGCAGAATAGTGAGTGCAGCTCTGGAGTATAATACAGGATGTAACTCAGGATCAGTAATGTAATGTGTGTACACAGTGCCTGCACCAGCAGAATAGTGAGCGCAGCTCAGGAGTATAATACAGGATGTAACTCAGAATCAGTAATGTATGTACACAGTGACTGCACCAGCAGAATAGTGAGTGCAGCTCTGGAGTATAATACAGGATATAACTCAGGATAAGTACAGGGTCAGTAATGTAATGTATGTACACAGTGACTGCACCAGCAGAATAGTGAGTGCAGCTCTGGAGTATAATATAGGAGGTAACTCAGGATCAGTAATGTAATGTATGTACACAGTGACTGCACCAGCAGAATAGTGAGTGCAGCTCTGGAGTATAATACAGGATGTAACTCAGGATCAGTGCTTTAATGTATGTATACAGTGACTGCACCAGCAGAATAGTGAGTGCAGCTCTGGAGTATAATACAGGAGGTAACTCTGGATGAGCCCCAGGATGGATGACTGGACATGGGGGTGGTGTCAGCAGGTGGGGAGTCAGTAATGGCCGTTGTGTCTGTGGCTCCTTCCCGTTCCCCCATATTATCTTGTCATGTTCTTCTCTTGATCAGGCTGCGGTGCTGCCCTGCATGTGAATGGCGCTGAGCTTTCTGCCTGTGTTTGGGGGATGTAGAGATAATATGGGTGAGTCACACAGAGTCTGCGGGGGTCTTCTGAGAGGAGGGGCTCCGCTTCCAGGATCAGGTCCGTGTCCTCATCATACCAATTGGCCTCGTGCATTATTTTCTTTGACTTGGGCCCCGCAGCTTCGCCCGGGGGCTTCTCTTTGATCCGTCGCTATCGCTCCACAACTCTGTTTTCTGTGTTCTGTCGTATGAAAAAAAATCCCATTGTGGTTCATTATCGAATGGGGCAAATGTAACAGCAAGAAAAGGGTTAAGGATGGTGGATGTAGCAGTGCTGATGTGGCTTCATCGGAATAAATGGCATCCCATAGACTCCAGGGTGCTTTCCATAAAGCTTCCTATATAATATATGGGGAGAAGATGGAGTTCATGGACGGGAAGACCCCGGTGTAGCAGAGCTGGGCACGTCCTGGAGCACTGCACGTCTATTGTCACATTTTGCTATTGGTGATTCTTCCATAGGATTGCTGGATTTAAAAAAAAATAAATCTATGCCCCGCCTATATGAACAAGACGTCTCCACTTGTATCACTTTTGAAATTTTTATCACTGGTGTTTGCACCCGTCCAAAGACATTTGCAGTTCATTGGACCACATTTATTTAAAGATGCACTTCTCCGAAAAAAAATATTACTCCTTTTGGACTGTTCTAAAGTCAGAAAACTGCGCAAAAGTTGGTGCAGATCATCTAAGTTTTATCACTTTGAAAGTTGTAGGCCACGCCCACTCCTCGTAAACCACTCCCACTTTTCCCGAGCACTTTGCATTATTGGTGAGAGCCGAGAAAAGTCTCAGATTTGTGCGTAAAACGGAGCGTGACGTCACTTGTCATTTGCGACTATTTAAAGTTCAGTTCAATCAAAATAATTGTCGTAAAATGATCAATAAAAATGTATCCGTAGAACCCTTCACCCCCCCCCCACTGTGTACTGACCTCATACTAGATCCCCTCCTCTGTCTGCAGGACCAGACTACACAGGGTTTACTTGTAGTCTGTTACCATGGAGACGCGCCAGTCTGTATAGAAGCTGTAGACACAAAACAATAAGAATTTTATAATCTGGATTTATTGCAAAGTTACTTTATTTTTTATATTCGATACATTTGGTCTATTTGGAAATTGGTTGAAACAGAGGGCAGGTGTACACCGGACCCCGCAGAGGGGATTATAGAGGGTCTGCTGCAGCCCCCATTAGTATATTACGAGCTGCCGTCCTATACACACAGCGGCTGAGATAGATGAGGGCACAAGCCGTTCCCTTACACTCGACATCTTCTTCCATTTTGTTTTTGCATCACCATAAAGCGCAGTGCTCGCCTTCTGCAGGTGCCGGGCAGCTTTCACAAAGTGCAGCTTCTGGGACACGTAGAGCCACAAGCCGCCGTCACATGCCGGTCTGCAGCGGAGCGGCGCACACATCGCTCTGCTGTCAGCAAGAAATGGGACACATCCCAATAACAATGAGAAGAAGGAGCCGCTCGTTCCCGGGTGCGTTATGTGGTCAGGAAGCGACCAGCACGGCTGCCGGGGAGGCGAGCTCCAGCGCCTGTTACATCGGGGAAAGAGAGATTTACACACTCCGCTGCAGGACTACAGCTCCCAGCATGTCCTGCTCATGGTCCCAGCAGGGAAGACGTTATATTCTTATGGTTCAGTGACTTATTGTGTAAGAATAAATTCTGCAACTGTTTAATGGATTTCAGGGTTTTTGTAGAGATTTACAGTATAATAATATCCATGTCCGCTAAGATACACGTGGCTGTACACGCTCACTACCGCGCCGTTCACTGTATATAGGGGTGGTGGTCGCACACCCTCACTATCGCTCCATTCACTGCATATAGGAGTGGTGGTCGCACACGCTCACTATCGCTCCATTCACTGTATATAGGGGTGGTGGTCGCACACGCTCACTATCGCTCCATTCACTGTATATAGGGGTGGTGGTCGCACACGCTCACTATCGCTCCATTCACTGTATATAGGGGTGGTGTTCGCACACGCTCACTATCGCTCCATTCACTCTATAGGGGTGGTGTTCGCACATGCTCACTATCGCTCCATTCACTGTATATAGGGTGGTGGTCGCACATGCTCACTACCTCTCCTTTCACTGTATATAGGGGTGGTGGTCGATCACTATCGCTCCAGTCTTTGTATATAGGGGTGGTGGTCGCACACGCTCACTATCGCTCCATTCACTGTATATAGGGGTGGTGGTCGCACACGCTCACTATCGCTCCATTCACTGTATATAGGGGTGGTGTTCGCACACGCTCACTATCGCTCCATTCACTCTATAGGGGTGGTGTTCGCACATGCTCACTATCGCTCCATTCACTGTATATAGGGTGGTGGTCGCACATGCTCACTACCTCTCCTTTCACTGTATATAGGGGTGGTGGTCGATCACTATCGCTCCAGTCTTTGTATATAGGGGTGGTGGTCGCACACGCTCACTATCGCTCCATTCACTGTATATAGGGGTGGTGGTCGCACACGCTCACTATCGCTCCATTCACTGTATATAGGGGTGGTGTTCGTTCACTATCGCTCCATTCACTGTATATAGGGGTGGTGTTCGCACATGCTCACTATCGCTCCATTCACTCTATAGGGGTGGTGTTCGCACATGCTCACTATCGCTCCATTCACTGTATATAGGGTGGTGGTCGCACATGCTCACTACCTCTCCTTTCACTGTATATAGGGGTGGTGGTCGATCACTATCGCTCCAGTCTTTGTATATAGGGGTGGTGGTCGATCACTATCGCTCCAGTCTTTGTATATAGGGGTGGTGGTCGCACACGCTCTCTACCACTCCGTTCACTGGTTATAGCGGTGGTGGTCGATCACTATCGCTCCAGTCACTGTATATAGGGGTTGTGGTCGCACACCCTCACTGTCGCTCCATTCACTGTATATAGGGATGTTGGTCTCACATGCTCACTATCGCTCCAGTCATTGTATATAGGGGTGGTGGTCGCACACGCTCACTATCACTCCATTCACTCTCTATAGGAGTAGTGGTCGCACACGCTCACTATCGCTCCATTCACTCTCTATAGGAGTGTTGGTCGCACACGCTCACTATCGCTCCATTTACTATAGGAGTGGTGGTCGCACACGCTCACTATCGCTCCGTTCACTCTCTATAGGGGTGGTGGTCGCACACGCTCACTACCGCTCTTTTCACTGTTTATAGGGGTGGTGTTAGTTCACTATCACTCCAGTCACTGTATATAGGGGTTGTGGTTGCACACGCTCACTACTCCTCCTTTCACTGTATATAGGGGTGGTGGTTGCACACGCTCACTACCGCTCCTTTCACTGTATGTAGGGGTGGTGGTCGCACACGCTCACTATCGCTCCATTCACTATATATAGCGGTGGTGGTCACACACGCTCACTACTGCTCCGTTCACTGTATATAGAAGGTGGTCACACACGCTCACTACTGCTCCATTCACTGTATATAGGGGTGGTGGTTGCACACGCTCACTACTGCTCCATTCACTCTCTATAGGAGTGGTGGTCGCACACGCTCACTATCGCTCCGTTCACTCTATAGGAGTGGTGGTCGCACATGCTCACTATCGCTCCGTTCACTCTCTATAGGAGTGGTGGTCGCACACGCTCACTATCACTCCATTCACTCTCTATAGGAGTGGTGGTCCCACACGCTCACTATCTCTCCATTCACTCTCTATAGGAGTGGTGGTCGCACACGCTCACTATCGCTCTATTCACTCTATAGGGGTGGTGGTCACACACGCTATCGCTCCATTCACTGCATATAGGGGAGGTGGTCGCACACGTTCACTATCGCTCCATTCACTGTATATAGGAGGTGGCCGCACACGCTCACTACCGCTCCGTTCACCCTCTATAGGGGTGGTGGTCACACGCTCACTATTGCTCCATTCACTGTATATAGGGGTGGTGGTTGCACACGCTCACTATTCCTCCATTCACTCTCTATAGGAGTGGTGGTCGCACACGCTCACTATCGCTCCATTCACTGTATATAGGGGTGGTGGTTGCACACGCTCACTATCGCTCCATTCACTCTCTATAGGAGTGGTGGTCGCACACGCTATCGCTCCATTCACTGTATATAGCGGTGGTGGTCGCACACGTTCACTATCGCTCCATTCACTCTCTATAGGAGTGGTGGTCGCACACGCTCACTATCGCTCCATTCACTCTCTATAGGAGTGGAGATCGCACACGTTCACTATCGCTCCATTCACTCTCTATAGGAGTGGTGGTCGCACACGCTCACTATCGCTCCATTCACTCTCTATAGGAGTGATGGTCGCACACGCTCACTATCGCTCTATTCACTCTCTATAGGGGTGGTGGTCACACACGCTATCGCTCCATTCACTGTATATAGGGGAGGTGGTCGCACACGTTCACTATCGCTCCATTCACTGTATATAGGAGGTGGCCGCACACGCTCACTATCACTCCACTGTATATAGGGGTGGTGGTTGCACACGCTCACTATTGCTCCATTCACTGTATATAGGGGTGGTGGTTGCACACGCTCACTATTGCTCCATTCACTGTATATAGGGGTGGTGTTCGTTCACTATCGCTCCATTCACTGTATATAGGGGTGGTGGTCGCACACGCTATCGCTCCGTTCACTGTATATAGGGGTGGTGGTTGCACACGCTCACTATCGCTCTATTCACTCTATAGGAGTGGTGGTCGCACACGCTATCGCTCCATTCACTGTATATAGCGGTGGTGGTCGCACAGGCTCACTACCGCTCCGTTCACTGTATACAGGAGTGGTGGTCGCACACGCTCACTACCGCTCCATTCACTGTATATAGGAGTGGTGGTCGCACACGCTCACTACCGCTCCGTTAACTTTATATAGGAGGTGGCCGCACACGCTCACTATCGCTCCATTCACTGTATATAGGGGTGGTGGTCGCACACGCTCACTACCGCTCCGTTAACTTTATATAGGAGGTGGCCGCACACGCTCACTATCGCTCCATTCACTCTCTATAGGAGTGGTGGTCGCACACGCTCACTATCGCTCCATTCACTGTATATAGGGGTGGTGGTCGCACACGCTCACTACCGCTCCGTTAACTTTATATAGGAGGTGGCCGCACACGCTCACTATCGCTCCATTCACTCTCTATAGGAGTGGTGGTCGCACACGCTCACTATCGCTCCATTCACTGTATATAGCGGTGGTGGTCGCACACGCTCACTACCGCTCCGTTCACTGTATATCGGAGGTGGTCGCACACGCTCACTATCGCTCCATTCACTCTATAGGAGTGGTGGTCGCACACGCTCACTATGGCTCCATTCACTCTCTATAGGAGTGGTCGTCGCACACGCTCACTATCGCTCCATTCACTGTATAGGGGTGGTGGTCGCACACGCTCACTATCGCTCCATTCACTCTCTATAGGGGTGGTGGTCGCACACGCTCACTATTGCTCTGTTCACTGTATATAGGGGTGGTGGTCGCACACGCTCACTATCGCTCTGTTCACTGTATATAGGGGTGGTGTTCGTTCACTATCGCTCCATTCACTGTATAGAGGGGTGGTGGTCGCACACGCTCACTATCGCTCCATTCACTGTATAGAGGGGTGGTGGTCGCACACGCTCACTATCGCTCCATTCACTGTATAGAGGGGTGGTGGTCGCACATGCTCACTATCGCTCCATTCACCATTTACAGGACACCCCCTTAATGAAGACTCATTTGCTGTGGCCTGTAGGTGCCGTCTTGGTATTTTATTTCGGAGCCTACCTGCTGATTGTTTCCTTGCATTGTGACACAATACTCGGTCGTCTGTGCAACATTTTATTAAAATAAAAAAAAAGAATAATTGCATCCGTCTTGTTTTCACCTGAGGCTCACAAATTGTAGGGTTGGGATTACAAGGCAATTAACCTTGCACGGAGGGAACGCTCTCGCTGCTGCTCTCCATGTTTTCTCCTTTTCGCCATAGGATGATGATTTTTCAGTATAATATGTAGATGGTGGCTTCTCTGGGGTCAATGTGCCGCTCGGGGGGAGTCAATATTTGCTACTTGACCCGGTGATTATATCTGATGTGCAGAGGACGGATCATATCGAAGTGGACGCTCATAAGGACAATATCACTTTTTTTTAATGGTTAATTAATATGATTTTTTTTTTTTAATCGTCTGAAAACTGCAAAAAAAAATAACTTACAATTAAAAGGGATTGTTTTAATTTCCGTCTTCAGGACGGCAGCGTTTCTCGCTTTCCTGGTTGATTGACAGTTCAGACCAATGGCATGGTCGCGCCGCCGGCCCGATCTGTGCGCGCTCCCATGCCCCTGCAGTAATGGAGGAGCGCAGGGCACTGAGGCCAGCCAGATCCAGCATAAAACCTTGAAGCGACGCACACTCCTTGCCTGTCTGACTCTGATAGCCTGCAGAGTATAGTGCTGAACTATAACTCCCATCGTTTTGTTCCCGCAGGAGATAAGCGGCCGCCGGAGGAGCCTGGCAGTGATTTACTCTGTTGCCTCCATTGAAAGCTCATGATCGCTCCGTATACGGGACATCGGGAGAGATTGCTTGTGTTTAGTCAACCTCTATTTAGGGGCTTATTCGCACCACTATAGAGCAGCCGTGCTTTTCAGTCCATGTTACGGGCACAACAGTTCACCGAGACTCTGGTCTCCTCACCTGACTAACAGTTTTGTAGGCTCGTGAAAAAATGTTTTTCCAAGTCTGCAGACCCAGAATTGTGGACAAAACATAAATGGTAAAATACGGCCGCCATACAGTCGTGTGATGAAGTCTCAAGGCGAATGTGCACCTTAAGTAGTAATAAGGGCAGAGCCGGATGTTCACTGCTATGGAATATGTTAGTGCTGTGTGAGCAGCGTAAATTGAAAGGATGCTGTCAGTTCATTTTTGCATATTGTAGCAATGCCAGGTAGGCTAGGGTTAGAACCTAGCTCTGCAGGCTTTGATTAGTGCTCCTGGCTAGCTCTGTATATAACCAGGCTAGGTGTTCATCTGCTGGGGAGGCTGAGCAGACTGGATGTGTCTTGGTGCCAAAGAGAGGCCAGAATCCCTCTCTGAGAAGAGTCTGCACAGGTCGTGTGCATAGAACAAGTATCAGTGGTTGCTAGGGACAATAGCAGTTTTGTTTGCCTGGGCTGTGGCTAGCTCAGCCGTGTATGAGTAGCCAGCTATTCTGTTTAGTTAGTGCCTGGACAAGGCCCGGATTTATGTTTGTTTTTGTGCTGTGCAACCTGTGGAAAGCAATAAAAACTGCACGTGTTTGGACCAAAACTGCATTGCTTGTGTGAACGCTACCTAAGGCCTCATGCCTACCAGAGCGAGTGAATCCCTATAATATCTAAGTATTGGAGCTTTTTTTCCCTTGTGAACTGATGTGCCAGTCATGAGAGAGATGCAAATCAGGGTGGAAGTGCAATGGGGGCATATCGATGCACTGATGCCCACAAGTGCACATGAAACATGATAGAGATGGCAGCATAACCAGAGACCCCCATTTGTAGATTTTGCTGTTTCGGGGTCTTTGCTCCTCATCAGCCCAACTTAGGGCTCTGCTTGGTTGGGTGAGCTCCTTTACCCTTACGGAGATCCCGCAGCTTTAGGGTGACTGATATGCAATTGTCTCTCCCCCAGAAGGAAGGAAGCTGTCACTGGGACCCCCAACAACTATAATAACGGGGGTCCTGTGCATTGTGTGAATGGAGTACTAGTGCACATACATGACCACCGTTTCACTGCTCCCATTCTCTGGTCATACATGTGCACGACCATGCACACATGGGACCCCCATTCTCCGGTTTGTTGGGGGGCCCAGCTTTTAGGCCCCCTGCAGTCATACATTTATCACCTGCTATAGATTTGTACATAGTTTTGACTTCATATCAGTACCGGATAGCGAGCTATAGGTGACACTAGACAACGTTTTCTTCCTTCTGGTGGAGAGCTGATTTGCATACAATTTCCCAGAAGGCATTTCCTGTGCCAGCTGGACTCGTACTATCAGTGCTCATCACATATGTGACTCTTGCCCAAAACTTCTGCTTCGCTGGAAAACTTCAGAAGCAGCGAGTGCAGGAACAGCGATTGCAGGGGCTGCGGACGTCCTCGCTAGCAGTGGAATATTCCTCGTCAGCCAAGAAGGGGCTTCTCCTTGCTCGTCTTTGTAATGAGCTGCTGATTCCACCATCTTTTTATTCGTTTTTTTTTCCTGCGATTCTTGGCGGAGCATAAATAGAAGCTGTAACACGAGCCCGTCC
Source organism: Phyllobates terribilis (assembly GCF_046119375.1). Lineage (NCBI taxonomy): Eukaryota > Metazoa > Chordata > Amphibia > Anura > Dendrobatidae > Phyllobates > Phyllobates terribilis. Next base: position 170,524,777 of record NW_027362769.1, read on the forward strand.
TGTGCCCGCAGCCATTTGGCAATGTCCATGAGAAATGGTCTGATTAGCACACGAACAGCACCGGTCCCAGCTCCACTGTCAGTACCGGGTGCTAATCTGCACACGCTGATAAAAGCTGCAGATTTGGGAGAAACGTCAGGACTGTTCCTGGAATTGCCTCTCGGGGATTGGCAAAGAGAAAGCAAATTACTGAGATTCTGATGGTCTTTCCAGCATGCGGCTGCATGCGGGGGGGATGTGCTGCTGGTGGTGGGTTCTGCATGCATTTCGTAAACCTATATGAAAGCAATGTGCAGTTGTAAGCGGAGGGTCCGGCCTCTGGGACCCCAACAGATCACAGGAACAGAAGGCCCTTGTGTGAATGGAGCGTTATTCATGGTCTGTAGCACAAGCCCAAAACCGCTCCAGTCACACACACAGGAGGTTCGGCCTCAGGATCAGGGGGTCTCGGCATCTGGACCCCCAGCGACTATACACTTATCAAACCTGTGATAAACAGACGAAATTAAATCCTCAAATCTCTTCATGTGATAATTATTTTATTCGCTGCAAAGTGTCAGCCACTAGGTGTCTCCCTACTGTGTAACTTGCTGTCTCCTGCCTGTTGTCAGGTATGATCCATCCAGCAGCAGAGACACAGCAGAGACTACAGGAGGCAGGGCTTTATCTGTCCAGGAGGTGGGGGCGGGACTTTATCTGTCCAGGAGGTGGGGGCGGCGGCTGTGTCTGTCCAGGAGGTGGGGGCGGCGGCTGTGTCTGTCCAGGAGGTGGGGGGGCGGGGCAGTGTCTGTCCAGGAGGTGGGGGGCAGGGCAATGTCTGTCCAGGAGGTGGGGGGGCGGGGCAGTGTCTGTCCAGGAGGTGGGGGGGCGGGGCAGTGTCTGTCCAGGAGGTGGGGGGGCGGGGCAGTGTCTGTCCAGGAGGTGGGGGCGGGGCAGTGTCTGTCCAGGAGGTGGGGGGACGGGGCAGTGTCTGTCCAGGAGGTGGGGGGACGGGGCAGTGTCTGTCCAGGAGGTGGGGGCGGGGCAGTGTCTATCCAGGAGGTGGGGGCGGGGCAGTGTCTGTCTAGGGGGTGGGGGCGGGGCAGTGTCTGTCGTGGGGGTGGGGCAGTGTCTGTCCAGGGGATGGGGGCGTTTTAAGACTTTCTGGTCGATCACAACGGTTCGTGCAGTGATAAATCTGGTATAATTTCCACTGTCTGGTCCATACACACGGTGAAGCAGTTGGCCGAGCAGACAGATGTCTTCCCCCTTCCCCTGTACACAAGGGCCTAGCGACACCGTGCTTTCTGGGGAGAAAAGAGGTGAAAACAAAAGACTCCCCTTGAAAACAAAAGGATTGGGCCTTGAAATGCCTGCTGCCCAATCATCCTCTTCCCCGACGTCATCTGATGGGAGAGAATCTGGAGACCCCCATACACGTCAGACGGTCGGTGGGTTTGGGTGACGTCCATCCAATGTGATTGGGACTTCCTTTTACACCTATTAGACGGTTCACGCTGCGGCAGAAATTTGTCGGATCCATTGCACTTTTGGCGCTCGGTGCCGCTCGTCAGGCCGTGCTCCTTTTTGCTCCTTTTCCATAATCGATGCTTCTTTGTAACGAGGCCGAGACCCTGTGTAAAACAAGGGGCAGAAAGTGTCGGAAATGCATAAAGAATAGGAAAGACCGTCAACTCAGGCAGAAACGCTGCAGACAACAGGAGCAGCAGTGGAGACTCATCCAGGGACCTGGGGAGGGTGAGTAAAGCGCAGCTTGTTGGTGTGTTTTTTTTTTTTTTTTTTAGAAAAACTGCATCTAGGGGTTTTCTGAAAAGCAGAAATCCCCTTTAACAACTTTCCTCATGGGGCGATGATCATCACCTAAAGGTTTTCGCACACATGATCCGTGTCAGCGCTGATCGACTTCCTTTGTCATTAATCCGGACCTTATTTCAGGCCTCGGCTCAGATCGTGTACAAGGAACCTTTCCTTTCCCACCGAGAGAAGCGGCACTTGCAGTGTTTAGCAGCCGCTTATCTCTCACCGTCGCTGCACGGAAATAACACGTCCAAACTAAAGCTGCATGTAACGTATGGATCAGCAGAACAACACACCGTCTGTACAGGGACCGAGCGACCGTCCTCCAAGTCCCCAATAACACAAGATCTCGGCTCTATGAGAAGTCTTGGCGCCGCTGATCATCCGTTGAGAGCTCGTTCCGTGTACGGAGGACGATGCGTCAGATTTCTATCATCTCCATCTCTGTTTTTTGCATCTTATCAGCTAATTATAGTTCTGTAACGAGATCTTGTTCCGCTAATTACACCGCTGTTGTAAGACAGAGAAGGATGAAAGGCGGCGAGCGTCTGAAATCGCTTCCTCCGTGTGTATGTGACACTCCGAGCACTCGGCGGCGTTATCACTCATCATACAGAGTGCTTGGCGCGGCCTGCACAGATCCGGCTCTGTGCAATGATAGGTCAGGGGTCCGCGCCACATCTGATGCTAGGACCCGAGGCCCCCAGCACAACATCCCCCCATCTCTGCCTCCTCTGCTCCCATAGAGCCTCCTGCCGTTATCTCCACCCTGGTAAGTGACGCACCGGCCGTCATCATGATGGAAAACATTCATCAGACCGGACGCCTCCCTCCATCACTCCGTGGTGCATTTCTGATGGTCGCGTGCCCATTGTAGCCGTTTCCGGCAGTGAACAGAGGTCAACATTGGGACTATAACCGATCTGCGGCTGCGATGCTCTGCGTGTTCTGACACTTTCTATCATAGACGCCAGTAATATTTTTCTATCGCTGCTTTTCTGGGGATTGAACTGGACAGGTGCCTTTGCACCCATATATATCAATGAGCCTTGGGCGACCGTGACCCTGTAGTTTTTTTTTTTGTTTTTTTTTTTGTGCCATTGACTATATTGATTGTTACTAACTACTGTATACCGGGGCCACCCACCAAGACCGGCCGTATGCCAGGGCCACCCACCAAGACCGGCCGTATACCAGGGCCACCCACCAAGACCGGCCGTATACCAGGGCCACCCACCAAGACCGGCCGTATGCCAGGGCCACCCACCAAGACCGGCCGTATACCAGGGCCACCCAACAAGACCGGCCGTATACCAGGGCCACCCACCAAGACCGGCCGTATGCCATGGCCACCCACCAAGACATGCCGTATGCCGTGGCCACCCACCAAGACCGGCCGTATGCCGGGGCCACCCACCAAGACCGGCCGTATGCCGGGGCCACCCACCAAGACCGGCCGTATGCCGGGGCCACCCACCAAGACCGGCCGTATGCCGGGGCCACCCACCAAGACCGGCCGTATGCCGGGGCCACCCACCAAGACCGGCCGTATGCCGGGGCCACCCACCAAGACCGGCCGTATGCCGGGGCCACCCACCAAGACCGGCCGTATGCCGGGGCCACCCACCAAGACCGGCCGTATGCCGTGGCCACCCACCAAGACCGGCCGTATGCCGTGGCCACCCACCAAGACATGCCGTATGCCGTGGCCACCCACCAAGACATGCCGTATGCCGGGGCCACCCACCAAGACATGCCGTATGCCGGGGCCACCCACCAAGACCGTCCGTATGCCGGAGCCACTCACCAAGACCGTCCGTATGCCGGGGCCACCCACCAAGACATGCCGTATGCCGGGGCCACCCACCAAGTCCGGCCGTATGCCGGGGCCACCAACCAAGACATGCCGTATGCCGGGGCCACCCACCAAGACATGCCGTATGCCTGGGCCACCCACCAAGTCCGGCCGTATGCCGGGGCCACCCACCAAGACATGCCGTATGCCGGGGCCACCCACCAAGTCCGGCCGTATGCCGGGGCCACCAACCAAGACATGCCGTATGCCGGGGCCACCCACCAAGACATGCCGTATGCCTGGGCCACCCACCAAGTCCGGCCGTATGCCGGGGCCACCAACCAAGACATGCCGTATGCCAGGGCCACCCACCAAGACATGCCGTATGCCAGGGCAAGCCACCAAGACCGGCCGTATGCCGGGAACACCCCACGAGACCGGCCGTATACAGGGGACACCCCACTATTTTGGAACTGCTCTTACCCAGTCATCTAGACATCATGGTTTGGCCCAGCTGCTAATTTTTTCTGATTCCAACACCTCAACTTTGGGAACTGTCTGTCCCCTGCTCCTGATACATCGCACCCTGACAGGCGCCATCAGATCACCAGTAATATTCCCTCCCCCATCGGTGGTCTTATGTTATAGCTGATGGCTGTATATTTCCGCTGACAGTTTCCCTTTACATCAGTCATGCACCACGTGCCTCTAATTCTTTACACTTTCTGGGCATTTGTGCCCGGTAATTCTGTTACTTTGTATTTCTGACCTCGGGCCTTCGCGTTTCGCACTTTCCCTGCACTCGGGTATTTACCTGAATCGTTGGTAATTGTATTTACATGGCCGCGAGCGCAGGCTTAACCCGGTTACTGCGGCTCGTCTTCTCTGCAAATCACTCTCCATTGAATCGGCTCGATCCTGTATTGCGGAGGTAATTGCTTGTCTTGTGGGGTCTCCGGAATAATTTAAAAAAAAGTAGTAGATGTGCGGCCTCCACAGCGACGCGGCAGATAAGCGGTTAACGTGGTAGGAATCAGAAGTAATGACATGAATGCGAGTCGGTCATTACAGTGACTTTGCGAGGTCGTCCGCTCTCCGAATACTTTCCCACCAGCCTTTATTCCTGCGGCGTCTCGTACATTCGGAGGCCCCCAGCCTCCCGCGCCGCGTTCGCCCTCCTCCATTTGTTCTGCTTTATACGGCTGAGTTTAACTAAATCAGTGGTGGGTAACCTAATTTAATCAGAAAGCTACAGGCATGTCCCCAAAGTGCCCTCCAGGACCCTCCGTTACATGATGGGGGGGCCGCATCTGAAAACTCAGAAGAGCACAGCGATACAAAGTTATTACTGCTTCTGTCTATAGACACAAGATCAAAAAAGGAACTTTTTTTAAAGAGGTATTACAGTTTCAGTAAAAAAAATTTTATTTGCAAAACGAAAAGTTAAAAAAAAAAATTGAATTCCTTCCGACCGCAACCAATTTCCTTTTTTGCACTTTCTTTCCTCCTCTTCTCTTCTTCCAAGAGCCATAACTTATTGTTATTGTGCGAGAGCTTGGTTTTTTTTGCGGACCAAGTTGTAGTTTTTAATTACGCCATTTATTTTACCATTATAATGTAGTGAAAAAAAAACAAAACTAATATTGGTTTTTGAGGTTTCGTTTTTACGACGTTCGTCGTGCAGTAAACATAACTTTGGAAATGCGATTCTCCAGGACAGTGCGATTACGCCGATACCAGACTTGTATGTTTTTTTTGTTTTTTTTTAGATACATATTTTGGTAGTGGAAAAATAAAAATCGAGAACTTTTAAAAAAAAAAAAAAATAATAATAATTAAATAAATTTTTGTTTTGTGTCACCTTTTTCTGAGATCCATAATTTTTTTTCTCATTTATGTAAGGCGCTTTGATTCTTATGTGGCGAGCTGTCGTTTTAATTGGTACCATTTTGGGGAACATATGACTTCTTGATTGCTTTTTGATGCATTTTTGGGGAAGATGTGGCAACCCCAAAAATAACCCATCAATACTGCAGTTTCAATTTTGTTTTCCGCCATTTACCTTTTATGAATTATTATTTATTTCTTTTGGATGCCAAATATCTTTTTTTTTTTTTTTCATTTCTTTTTTTAGATTGGGGAAAATTGGGTGATTTTAAACTTTTCAGAATATTAAAAGATATATTAATAAAACTTTTTTTTTTAATTACTTCTCCCTTTATTTTTTTTTAATGGCCTACAATCATTTGATCGCTTACTATAATGATCTCCTATGGGCTTCATAGGTGTACAAAGATGGTGGCAACAAATGGTTCCCTCAGCTTGTCTGGATTGTGCCACTTAAATGCCACTTCTTCGGAGTTTGGGAACTTTTTCTTTTCATTGTAATTGGAGAATCTATAGGAGACCCATAGAGCATGGACACCTCCGCTCTGTTCAAGACGAAGCTCTGCAGGACCCGGGAACTAGAGCTTCATTCTCTCCCATCAGCAAGTAGGAAGTTATCTCCAAACCTGGGATTTGGGAACATCTCACCTTGGTTTTTATGTGTCCCTACTATACCTTCCAGGGGCACACACCCCCTAGTGGCTGACCACGGTGCTGCTCTCTTGCTACCTGTGCAGAACTTTCCTCTCCCAAGTAGCGAGCAAGAGGCGAAGAATTGTTCCCAATAGAGAAGGAGTGGAGGGGAAAATGACTTTGAGAAACCTTTTTGCTGTGTGCTGTGGACCCCCTCTTCTCAGTGTACACTTTGGGGTATTTGTCAGTGTTCACTGCTGTCCTTGCTTTCCGTTCCTGAACCAGGAAGCCCAGGATGAGCGTCCTGATGGGTCGTGCTTACGTCGGTTAGTACCATAGTATAGAAGGCTCAGACTTTTTTTTTTTTGTTGTGTGCTGTGGACCCCCTCTCCTCTGTGTATGTGTCAGTCTTCACTGATGTCCTTGCTTTCCGTTCCTGAACCAGGCAGCCCAGGATGAGCGTCCTGATGGGTTGTGCTCACGTAGGTTAGTACCATAGTATAGAAGGCTCAGACTTTTTTTTTTTTTTGCTGTGGACCCCCTCTCCTCTGTGTATGTGTCAGTCTTCACTGATGTCCTTGCTTTCCGTTCCTGAACCAGGCAGCCCAGGATGAGCGTCCTGATGGGTTGTGCTCACGTAGGTTAGTACCATAGTATAGAAGGCTCAGACTTTTTTTTTTTTTGCTGTGGACCCCCTCTCCTCTATGTGTCAATGTTCACTGCTGTCCTTGCTTTCCGTTCCTGAACCAGGCAGCTCAGGATGAGCGTCCCGATGAGTCGTGCTCACGTAGGTTAGTACCATAGTGCAGAAGGCTCAGACTTTTGCTTTCTCAGCAGCGGGGGGGATATAGAGCTGGAGTGTTATTACCGCACACACGCAGGGTGTATACCTGCAATCCAGCAGCCGCTCCATAAACCCTTTCATTGCACAGTAAGTAATTACAGTATAAGAGGGAAATGTAAATTAGCGTGCGGCTGCATCGTGACATTTTGACCAAACAGTACACAACTTCACCGCAGGAGGAGCGTCCCCCCGGCCTCCGCCGCCTCCGACATTCACAAAGGTCATTTTTCGAATAGCCGGATTAAGGTATTTTAAAATTACAGCATTATTTATTTATTTTTTTTAAATATTATTATATAAAAAAAATTGCACCGCCACCCGGCCCCTCTCCTGGGCATCCAGCTACATTTTACCAGTGTGTTGACCCCATTATTTCACACTGACGTTGTAATGAGCTCTCTGTACACAAAGCCAGCAAGCAATCTTGCTCTGGGATTTTATCCATTAACCCCTGGGGTTTTTTTTTTTTTTTTACTTTACAAGAGGGACCTTGTTCTGCGGCGCAATGCTCTGCGGGGATCAGCAAGGAGCAATTCAGGTCTCCAGTCCGACTCCGCAGTCTGAGCCCGTGCACGGGTGCATTATATATGGATGGATTAATAAAACAGAACCTGCCCGATTTACTGCAGGTCATTATATATAATGGCGGGGACGTGTCTGCGGAGCTGGGAATGAGCGCGGCATGGAAGAGAGAGCCACGTCCAGGTCCGGGGGCTTCCTCGAAATCCTAAATGGGGAACGTTTTCAGGATCGCACCTCCTTCCTTCCAGAGGCAGAGGAGAGGTGCACTCCTTAAGAGGAGAACCTTTTAATAGCAGGGGTCTGCATGCTGTTGGGAAACTACAACTCCCAGCATGTGAAATATAATAATTTTCTAGCCAGAGGTTGCAAATTTGCAAAATTCCTTTAATGTAGCATCAATTAGACTGGAAAAGGCTAATAAATATTCAGAAAGTCAGCTTGGAAAATGATGTGCCTTGTACTTAGTCAACTGGGCGGAGCTAGAGAGGCAAAAAGTCAAGTTGCTCCTGCTGTTATCATACCTGTAGTTCAGAGATTGACATCCCACCAGGTCTCTGACGCCAGTGCTAGCGCTTGCACCTTGCATTTTAATCCTGCTGGATTTGGCACATGTGCAATGAATTGGCCAAGTGACGCATGCGCAATTAATTGGCCAAGTGACGCATGCGCAAGATTCAGCTCGGCTAGCGATGATGGCAGAAGCCCGATGGGATGTCAATCGGGGAGATGAGTAGTCACCCCACGACTCCCAGGACCTTCCAGCACCGACTAGATCAGGGTTCCCCAACTCCAGTCCTCAAGGCCCACCAACAGGTCATGTTTTCAGGATTTCCTTAGTATTGCACAGGTGATGGAATTATTGCCTGTGCAGGTGATGCAGTTATCACCTGTGTAATACTAAGGAAATCCTGAAAACATGACCTGTTGGTGGGCCTTGAGGACTGGAGTTGGGGAACCCTGGACTAGATAACTCCAGGTAAGTTTTATACAAGTTAATTTCTTTAATATGGATGAAAATGGATAAAAGTGTAACCAGCTGAGATCAGTGAATATACAGAATAATTTGTTCCTTTTTCTGCCAGTAACGACCCAAGACGGACCCCCAGATCGGCGTGGATCGGGTAACTTGAGGGCTGTAGTCGGCGCCTCCGTCTGCACTTTTGAGCGCAGTTTGGCGTTAGGATTCTCTCTGCTTTCCAGTGTCGGGAGGACGTGATGAGCGGCTGCTAATTCCTATAGTCTCCTCCTGTAGCTGCTCCTTATCTCTAGGAACATATTGTAGATGTGCGTGCGCTCGGAGATTATATGTTGTGGGGTCATTACTTTTTCCTTTCCCCCAGGAGCGAGTTTAGATATATTTATGTGCTTAAGAAAAAGAACAGATTAAAGGGTTAATCTCGGTGCAAAAACTCCCCAAACTTTTCCAAATATCCAGATGAAAAGCTGAAGGAAACATTCATCTATCTGAGATGGAGTTTAAATTTTTTCTTTATCTTCTTAATATTGTCAAGATCTCTGCTGACTGTCAGTGAATGGGAACATTTTTAGTGCATCATTGTATTCTTCTTAATAGGACGAGCATGGCGCCCCCTGAGTGTGCGATGGACTCCACCTCAGCAGCATCTCCCAGCCCCTGATGCAGAAAGGAGAGGTGCGGAATAACCTCTGTGATGGCGCTCAGCTAAATCTATAAATCCGTGTAGCTAAAAATTCAGTTATTACCAATTAATTGGAAAACTGCCAAGTTGCATGGCCGTGCAGATTTTTCTAGTTCACTGGCAGCAAACAGAGATCTTTAAGATGGAAGAAAAGAATAAAAACAAATCTTAAGAGCTTTTTCTTTTGCATTCTTCGGTCTCATCAATAAAAATATGGAAAATCCAAGACCCAAAGCTTAGATAAAAGTTGCTCTCTCTTGGTTCTCTTCCTACCTCTCTGACCGCTCTTGGTTCTCTTCCTACCTCTCTGACCGCTCTTGGTTCTCTTCCTACCTCTCTGACCGCTCTTGGTTCTCTTCCTACCTCTCTGACCGCTCTTGGTTCTCTTCCTACCTCTCTGACCGCTCTTGGTTCTCTTCCTACCTCTCTGACCACTCTTGGTTTTCTTCCTGCCTCTCCCACCCTCTTCCTATCTCTCTGACCTCTCTTGGTCCTCTTCCTACCTCTCTGACTGCTCTTGGTTCTTTTCCTGCTTCTCCGACTGCTCTTGGTTTTCTTCCTGCCTCTCTGACCGCTCTTGGTTTTCTTCCTGCCTCTCTGACCGCTCTTGGTTTTCTTCCTGCCTCTCTGACCGCTCTTGGTTCTTTTCCTGCCTCTCTGACCGCTCTTGGTTCTTTTCCTGCCTCTCTGACCGCTCTTGGTTCTTTTCCTGCCTCTCTGACCGCTCTTGGTTCTTTTCCTGCCTCTCTGACCGCTCTTGGTTCTTTTCCTGCCTCTCTGACTGCTCTTGGTTCCTTTCCTGCCTCTCTGACCGCTCTTGGTTCTTTTCCTGCCTCTCTGACCGCTCTTGTTTTTCTTCCTGCCTCTCTGACCGCGATTTCAGTGTCTCATTTTCTGTCTTGTATTCTCATCTTCCCCTCTGGGTTCACTCTTTCGGTCTTCTTACTTTTTTTTTCTTTTTCTCTCCATACAGCCCTTATTGGATAGACCCTCAGCATATTTGACTTTCAATATCCTCTCTATGCTGATGATTGCCTATTGCCTATCTGCTACAGAATGCAACCTAAACTTATCATTGTGACAAAAAAAAAATACAATGTTGCACTGCCCTACATCTCATCATCTATCTACCACCCTACCCATCCTCTCCTCAGTGCTGCACAACCCTACATCTCATCTGTCTACCATTCTACCCGTCCTCTCATCAGTGCTGCACCACCCTACATCTCATCATCTGTCTACCACCCTACCTTTCCTGTCCACAGTGCTGCACCATCTTACATCTCCACCCTCATCTACCACCCTACCCATCCGCTCCACAGTGCTGCACCGCCCTACATCCTCTCATCTGTCTACCACCCTACCTGTCCTCTCCACAGTGCTGCACCCCCCTACATCCTCTCATCTGTCTACCACCCTACCCGTCCTCTCCACAGTGCTGCACCACCTTACATCTCCACCCTCATCTACCACCCTACCCATCCTCTCCACAGTGCTGCATCGCCCTACATCCTCTCATCTGTCTACCACCCTACCCGTCTTCACTGTCCTGTTAATTATCTATGGTTGACATACTCCATAATCTTAACCTCCAAGACTTTTCTTGTGCTGCACTAGTTTTCTGGAATGCTCTACCCCAGACAATCAAGCTATTTCCCAGTGTCCACAGATTTAAGCATAACCTAAAAATGTAATCCTTCTCAGTGCCAGCTATCACACTTCTTGCACTCCATTCTGTTGGTGTCATACAGACTGACTAGACCATTATAAGGGCATTTTTAGCTCAATTGTTTCCCTTTTACTCATAGGTTGTAAGTTCTTGTGAGCAGATTCCTTACTCCTCGAGTCTGATTTGTTGATCGGTTTGTTTCTCAGCAATGTCTAATTTTTCCTTTTTCATGTGATCTTTGAACTACGCACTATGTTGGCCATAAATAAAGATGATCTGCAGTATTCTACATGTGTCACTAGGTGGCAGCGTATTCCAAGCTCTTTTTGCGTCTCTTTGCAGCTTTTTATAAAGTCACTGTTGAATTTTTGAAGTCTGTGATGGGGAAGGTGCAGGAACAGCTGGGGCATGTGGCCGCTCCCGGGCACAGGTATCACTGTCTTCTGAGCACTATCGGAGCAGGTACGTTGCACCCGTCCGTGCAGCCGTCATCTTCCTCGTTGATGGTTATTATGACATCCGTCAAGCACTGATCACACAGAAGCCGCAGAGTTTATGAGCTGTAACCTTTCAATAGACAGAGCTGATGAATGACATGTGGCTGCTGCTGCCGCCGCCTCTCAATTAACAAGTCGTCTGACACCGGGTTACTGTAGTTCGACTGGGACAAAAGCCATTATTGGGTTCCAAAGCCTTAAAGGGGTTGTCCCAGCTTCTCAAATGGATAAAATTGCAAAGCGCTTGTAAAAACAAGTAACTTTGCAATTTGCCTTTTATTAAAAATCCTCTCCGTTCTCCAGGACCGGAAGGATTCTTTAAGTTTTATAGTTTATTTTTGGTTGCCTGGGTTACAGACCACCTCTGGAGTTGCAAAGGTTGCTGCTTTCCTAGGTGAGGAGTGCAGCGCTTTTATGCTCCAGGGCTTGCAGGGGCTGCTCTGAATTTGCCAGGACTTCTCCAAAGCTGCCTCTGCTTGCAGCATGGGAAAAGCACTCAATTCATACCAGCGGCACAGCCACGCCGCCGGTCCGAACTGTCAATCTTCAGGAACGCACCAACCCCTGGAGAACAAGAAGACGGGAGGTAGAGGAGCGGGGGTTGCTCCAGAAGAAAGAAGATGATGCAACCCCTTTGCATTCTGAAGGTTGGCACAAAGGAATCTTTAAACCAAACTTTCCTACCATTACTTACATGTGCCAACCCGTTATCTAGTATCCAACCAGATTTTGAGCAAATAGGGCACCTATTATTCCCAAATTGCGACCTTCTCCCCCTCTGTACTAGCCAGAGACTAGCGCCACTGCAAAAACCATCACTCTTGATAAGCCAGGATGAGAAACGTTTTGTGTACGCAGCTCCTGTGCAGAGCTATGTGTCTCCATGGTTACAGATAAGCGTGCATAGACGCTGTATACACAAAAATGGTAGGCGATTTTTATTCCAGTATTATTGGCTTAATTTATTTTTTTTTGTATTTTCGATGCATTCGAGCAATGGTTGCATAGATAACCAGATCTTTTATGCTTTGGATTTTGTTTCTTTCTCTAGCTGCCATAAAGACTTGAACTTGGAGCCTTACAATTCGTTCAATAGCTAATCCTGCAGAAACCACTCAGGGAAAGGCTTTGTGGCTTGACGAGCTGAATGAATGGGGCTTTAACAGCAAAGAAATGCTCAGTTCAGAAGTTATAACCCAATATTCTTTACTAGAACGGCGGTATTATTTATTCTTCTGGTCCTGATTTGCCCACTTGGGGCACTGTTGCCTTGCAGTCTGTTCTGCTTACTCCCTGAATTTTTTTATTACTACTTTCTGCCATTTCTGTTTAATTTTGGCTAATGCATGGAGAAAAGGTGTAACGGGTCTGGGAGGCGGAACCTCTGAGCTACTATACAAGGGGGCGGTCCTTGTAAGGGAGCGGGTGGCGACCAGGGAAGACGGGCAGGAAGTCACAGCAGGTGACTGGGACAGTCTCTGAGTGAACGGGCTGGAGGTCACGGCAAGTGACCGGGGCAGTCTCTGGATGAACGGGCAGATGGTCACGGCAAGTGACCGGGGCAGTCTCTGAATGAACGGGCAGATGGTCACGGCAAGTGACCGGGGCAGTCTCTGAATGAACGGGCAGATGGTCACGGCAAGTGACCGGGGCAGTCTCTGGATGAACGGGCAGATGGTCACGGCAAGTGACCGGGGCAGTCTCTGGGTAAAGGGTTGGTACGACCTGTGGCGGCTGATGATAGACGTGAGCTCCCAGGTGAGCAGGCGAGAGTCTCTGGATGAACGGGTGGTCACAGCATGTGACGGCGGAGCCTCCAGGAAGACCAACAGACAGGCGGCAGATGAGCGCTCCCAGGTGAGCGGGCAGAAGTCTCTGGACAGGCGGGTGGTCACAGCACGTGACGGCAGAGCCTCCAGGTAGGCTAGCAGACAGGCAGCAGATGAGCGCTCCCAGGTGAGCGGGCAGGAGTCACTGGACAGGCAGGTGGTCACAGCACGTGACGGCGGAGCCTCCAGGTAGGCTAGCAGGCAGGTAGCAGATGTGTGCTCCCAGGTGAGCAGGCAAGCTGGTCCATAGACAGACTGACAGGAGTTGGAAAGCAGACCGTCGGACCTCAGGCAAGCAGGCAGGTGGCTGAAGTGCGCTCCCAGGGGAGCGGGCAGGCTGGTCCTTAGACAGACTGACAGGAGTAGTAAGGCAGACCGTCGGACCTCAGACTAGCAGGCAGGTAGCAGATAATCAGGCAGGAATAAGACAGCAAGCTGGCAGGAATCTGGCAGGTATCTGGCAGGTAACTGGCAACGGGACCTGAGGGCTGAAGCAGAGTAGTGAACAGTGCAACAACATTGCTCGGGCACCTCCATTTTGGAGGAGGTGCCTTATATATGGTGAAGTCCTCCGGCCATTGGCCGGGGACTCCTTAGGACGGCGCGCGCGGCCCCTTTAAGAGGGAGGGAGAGCGCGCGCGCGCGCGCCCTAAGCACAGTGGCCGGGAAGGAGCGCGCGCTGCCAGCAGAGCGGGAGGAGGACGCCGGGCACGGAGCAGAGAGGTGAGGGGAACAGCGTCCCTGCCTAGCAGAGGGCAGGGACGCCGGCGCTACAGTACCCCCCCCCTTTAGGCCCCCCCTTTTTTAGGCCAGACAGAAATTTAGCTAGGATAAGAGGGGCATGGATGTTCTCCCGGGGCTCCCACGTTCTCTCCTCAGGACCAAACCCCTTCCAATCTACTAGAAAAAAAGTCTTTCCTCTTACCCTTTTGGTGGCAAGAATGTTCTCTACCTCAAACTCGTCCTCAGCAGAAACTGGAGCAGGAGGCGTACCTGTAGACTTGGAAAAAGAGTTAAGTACCACAGGTTTGAGGAGAGATACATGGAAGGAGTTAGGGATCCGTAAGTTGGCCGGGAGTTTCAATTTATAGGCCACCGGGTTGATCTGACTGATGACCTCCAGAGGACCGATGAACCGAGGCCCTAACTTGTAAGAAGGTATCTTGAGTCGGACATATTTAGATGAGAGCCAGACTTTATCTCCAGGACGAAATTGTGGAGGATCCAGGCGTTTTTTGTCAGCGTGTCTTTTCATCCGTTCGGACAACTGAAGGAGTGCGGATCGGGTACTCTCCCAAATGGAGGAAAATTTGCTAACGAGAGATTCCGCAGCCGGGTTGTCCACAGAGGTGGAGACAGGAAAAGGAATCCGAGGATGCTGACCGAAGACTACAAAAAACGGGGATTTGGAGGAGGATTCGCTCTCGTGATTGTTATAAGAGAACTCGGCCCATGGTAGGAGATCCACCCAGTCTGAATGATGGGCATTAACGAAGTGCCGGAGGTAACTGGTCAGGTTCTGATTGATCCGCTCCACTTGACCATTGGACTGTGGGTGGTAAGCGGAAGAGAAGTCCAGGGTGACGTCTAGCAGTTTACAAGTGGCTCTCCAGAAACGTGAGGTGAACTGTACCCCACGATCCGACACGATGTGGAGGGGCAGGCCATGAAGACGGAAGATGTGGCGGATAAAGTCTTTAGCCAGCTCGGGTGCAGACGGGAGGGCTGGCAGGGGAATAAAGTGAGCCATCTTGGAAAAGCGATCAGCGACCACCCAAATGACCGTACAACCGGCGGAGACGGGGAGATCAGTTATGAAGTCCATAGCAATATGCTGCCAGGGGGCAGCAGGCACAGGAAGCGGAAGGAGGCGACCGGCTGGCAGGTGTCTCGGGACTTTGTTGCGGGCGCAGGACACACAGGCAGAAACAAAGTCTATTACGTCCTTGTGCAGGGTAGGCCACCAGTAGTGCCGGGCAATAAGCTGGAGGGTCTTTTTCTGACCGGCGTGGCCAGCTAGTTTAGACGAATGGCCCCAGTGTAGGATCTTCTTCCGATCAGGTACTGAAACAAACGTCTTACCGGGAGGGAGACGATTTAGACTCACGGGAGCCACCTGCATTACTCTGGCGGGATCAATGATATGTTTAGGTTCTTCCTCGAGATCGGACACCAGAAAGGATCGGGACAAGGCGTCTGCTTTGACGTTTTTGTCAGCCGGGCGAAAATGAAGAACAAAATCAAAGCGAGCAAAAAACAAGGACCACCGGGCTTGGCGCGGGTTAAGTCTCTGGGCATGCTGGAGGTAAGCCAAGTTCTTGTGGTCAGTGTAAATTATTACCGGGTGAAGGCCCCCTCGAGTAGGTAACGCCACTCCTCCAACGCCAGCTTGATGGCCAATAACTCTCGGTCTCCTATGGAATAGTTGCGCTCAGAAGAGGAGAAGAGTTTGGAGAAGAAGCCACAAGTTACCATTCTCCCGGAAGATGATTTTTGAGTAAGTACCGCTCCGGCTCCAGAGGAGGAGGCGTCAACTTCCAGGAAGCACTGCTTGTTGCCGTCCGGGCGATGCAGCACCGGGGCGGAAGAGAAGGCCTGTTTTAGGGAAAGAAAGGCCTCCTCTGCTTCGGGCGGCCACTCTTTGGGATTAGTACCCTTACGGGTGAGCGCGGAAATTGGGGCAGTCCGGGAAGAGAAGTGTGGTATGAAGAGGCGGTAGTAGTTAGCGAAGCCCAGGAATCGCTGAATGGCCTTCAACCCCTCCGGTCGAGGCCATTTCTCGATGGCAGACAGTTTCTCTGGATCCATTCGTAGGCCGGTCTGAGAAATAATGTAGCCCAAAAACGGAAGCGAGGTCTGCTCAAAGAGGCACTTCTCGTATATAGCGAAGAGGTGATTCTGCCTGAGCCTGAGCAGGGCCTGACGAACGTCCCTCCGGTGAGTCTGGAGATCCGGAGAGAAGACCAAGATGTCGTCCAGGTACACCACTACGCAGGAGTAGAGAAGGTCCCGGAAGATGTCATTGACCAACTCTTGAAAGACGGCAGGAGCGTTACAGAGACCAAAGGGCATTACCAGATATTCATAGTGGCCGTCCCGGGTGTTGAATGCCGTCTTCCATTCATCCCCCTGACGGATACGAACCAGGTTGTACGCCCCACGGAGGTCCAGTTTGGTGAAGATTCTAGCCCCCCTCAGACGATCAAATAACTCCGGAATGAGCGGAAGGGGGTACTTATTCTTCACCGCGATCTGGTTAAGGCCTCTATAGTCTATACAGGGACGGAGAGAGCCGTCCTTCTTTTTGACGAAAAAGAAGCCTGCTCCCGCCGGGGAGGTAGATTTCCGGATGAATCCCCTGGCCAGATTCTCCTCAATATATTCGGACATCGACCGGGTCTCAGCAGCGGATAATGGATAAATACGCCCACGGGGAGGAGTAGTACCAGGTAACAGGTCGATAGGGCAGTCGTATGGTCTATGAGGGGGTAGTGTCTCTGCTTCCTTTTTATTAAAGACATCAGCATAAGACCAATAAGGAATCGGAAGTCCAGGTAGATTAGCTGGGGTAGGAGAAGGACGGACGGGATGGACGGGAACCAGACAGGTCTTATGGCAGTCCTGTCCCCAGCGAAGGACTTCTCCGGTCTGCCAGTCAAGCACGGGTGCATGTCTCTGGAGCCAAGGTAGGCCTAGCAAGAGGGCGTGGGAGAGTCCAGGCAGAACATGAAAGGAGATACTCTCAGAATGCAGCATTCCCACCTGCAGAGTAATGGATTCGGTGATGAGTTGGATGGGGCGTGGTAAGAGACCCCCATCCACGGCAGCAACAGACAAGGGTACAGCCAGAGGTTTGGTGGGGATGCGGTATTTCTCTACCAGGGACTGTGAAATAAGATTCCCGGCTGCTCCAGAGTCAAGTTGGGCTAGTTCGAAATAACGGTTCTCCCCGCAGACGATTGAGACTGACAACAGCAGAGATGGAGAGGATTTATTCTTGTCTAGGTCGACCTCTCTGAGCGAACCTAGACACAGGCGTTTCCCGACCTCTCCGGGCAGGTACGGATCCGGTGCTCCTTACTGCCACAGTAGAAGCAGCTCCCCTCGGCACGGCGTAAGTCCTGACGGGTTTTGACCATCTTGGTCTGGTCGACCTGCATAGGCTCAGGAGAGTGTACCTGGGTAGAGACGGAGGGAGTGACGGGTTTCTGAAAAGTAGGAGCTAGACGTGGTAACCTCCTCTCACGGGTGACCTCTTTGGCACTCTCCTGGAACCGTAGGTCAATCCGGGTGGCAAGAGTTATTAGGTCATCGAGAGTGGTAGGGATGTCCCGACCGACAAGTTCATCTTTAATACGGCCGGACAGACCCTCCCAGAAGACGGATACCAGAGCGTCGTTATCCCAGGCCAGCTCCGAGGCAAGGGTACGGAACCGTATGGCATATTGGCCCACGGTGAGATTTCCCTGACGGAGGCGTAGCAGTGATGATGCGGATGAGGTCTTCCGTCCGGGTTCGTCGAAGACTTTCCGGAAAGCCGTGAGAAAAGCAGGCAAGTTGGACACCAGGGGGTCTCCTCTCTCCCATAGAGGATTTAGCCAGGCCAGGGCCTCCCCGGTGAGATGGGACATGATGAATGCAATTTTGGCTCGGTCGGAGTTAAACTGGTGGGACAATAGTTCAAAGTGCAGGGTGCACTGATTTATGAAGCCCCGAGCCTGGGCGGAGTCGCCTCCGAAGCGAGGAGGTGCAGAAAGCCGGGGTCCGGGGTAGGATACCATGGTATTAGTGGGCAGCGGAGCTGCCGGATTGCGAGACATGGCACTGGCGGAGGTTGCTGGTGGAGCAGTCAGAGTGTCCAGGCGAGTATTGACATTCCGCAGGTGACCCAGGATGGACTCCTGTTGGGACCTTTGACGGGACAGTTCATGACACAGGTCCGAGAGCGAGGGAGCTTGGGTGCCACCGGGTTCCATGGCCCGAGCAAACTGTTACGGGTCTGGGAGGCGGAACCTCTGAGCTACTATACAAGGGGGCGGTCCTTGTAAGGGAGCGGGTGGCGACCAGGGAAGACGGGCAGGAAGTCACAGCAGGTGACTGGGACAGTCTCTGAGTGAACGGGCTGGAGGTCACGGCAAGTGACCGGGGCAGTCTCTGGATGAACGGGCAGATGGTCACGGCAAGTGACCGGGGCAGTCTCTGAATGAACGGGCAGATGGTCACGGCAAGTGACCGGGGCAGTCTCTGAATTAACGGGCAGATGGTCACGGCAAGTGACCGGGGCAGTCTCTGGATGAACGGGCAGATGGTCACGGCAAGTGACCGGGGCAGTCTCTGGGTAAAGGGTTGGTACGACCTGTGGCGGCTGATGATAGACGTGAGCTCCCAGGTGAGCAGGCGAGAGTCTCTGGATGAACGGGTGGTCACAGCATGTGACGGCGGAGCCTCCAGGAAGACCAACAGACAGGCGGCAGATGAGCGCTCCCAGGTGAGCGGGCAGAAGTCTCTGGACAGGCGGGTGGTCACAGCACGTGACGGCAGAGCCTCCAGGTAGGCTAGCAGACAGGCAGCAGATGAGCGCTCCCAGGTGAGCGGGCAGGAGTCACTGGACAGGCAGGTGGTTACAGCACGTGACGGCGGAGCCTCCAGGTAGGCTAGCAGGCAGGTAGCAGATGTGTGCTCCCAGGTGAGCAGGCAAGCTGGTCCATAGACAGACTGACAGGAGTTGGAAGGCAGACCGTCGGACCTCAGGCAAGCAGGCAGGTGGCTGAAGTGCGCTCCCAGGTGAGCGGACAGGCTGGTCCTTAGACAGACTGACAGGAGTAGTAAGGCAGACCGTCGGACCTCAGACTAGCAGGCAGGTAGCAGATAATCAGGCAGGAATAAGACAGCAAGCTGGCAGGAATCTGGCAGGTATCTGGCAGGTAACTGGCAACGGGACCTGAGGACTGAAGCAGAGTAGTGAACAGTGCAACAACATTGCTCGGGCACCTCCATTTTGGAGGAGGTGCCTTATATATGGTGAAGTCCTCCGGCCATTGGCCGGGGACTCCTTAGGACGGCGCGCGCGGCCCCTTTAAGAGGGAGGGAGAGCGCGCGCGCGCCCTAAGCACGGTGGCCGGGAAGGAGCGCGCGCTGCCAGCAGAGCGGGAGGAGGACGCCGGGCACGGAGCAGAGAGGTGAGGGGAACAGCGTCCCTGCCTAGCAGAGGGCAGGGACGCCGGCGCTACAAAAGGTACCGGTGACAACCATCTGTTATTGCAAAAGGAATTGTCACCGGCCTTTCTGCATGTTTAAAATATAATCTGAGTTATTCTGCAGATACATATTTACATACGCTGCCTGTGTAAAAGGCCACCTCAACTATAGTTCCATCATTATATTCACCAAGAAGTTCTGGATGAACATTATGTTGCCCCCAGATGTGGGAGTGCTGCAATACATGGAATCGTAAGAAATTAAAACGGTATTCCTATCATATACCATCACTTAAAGTAGATCTGTCTCTTGCCATAAATAGTTTTTTTTTTTATTATTTGCTGGAAATGTCACTTTTCTCCTGAATCCGTTGTTGTTTTTCTTTTATTCCTGTGCCTCTCCAATCCTGAGATATGGGTCCTTCTTCCCGGTATGC
The DNA here is from genome assembly GCF_046119375.1 of Phyllobates terribilis. Taxonomy (NCBI): domain Eukaryota; kingdom Metazoa; phylum Chordata; class Amphibia; order Anura; family Dendrobatidae; genus Phyllobates; species Phyllobates terribilis. Next base: position 170,544,542 of record NW_027362769.1, read on the forward strand.
AAATCTAGTCTTGGTTTCAAAGTGGGTGTGGCCCTTAACTCTTCCCTGTGGGCGTATTCTTGACTACCACACCCAGGGAAGAAGGGGCCTTATCTCAGGAACAGAGAGGAGCAGGAAAAAAAGAAAAGCATTGCCAGATTCAGGAGAACAGCGGCTTTTTACCAGGCATAAAAAACAAACATAATTTTGGCAAGTGACAGGTCTTTAATAATCATTGGTGGTTCAATCTGTGATGCTGAGATTGATGGGACGCCGTGCTGCAGCCCATTCACAGTTTTTCCTCACCTGTAGTGTCCTGTGCAGCTGGGTGGTCGAGAGGTCTGCTCTGCAGGTAAAACTTGTGAAAAGAATGGTGATTCCATAATGGCCAACATTTCCAAACTTGTCAGGACCGTCTTGATTTTCTTACTTTTTCTTTGTTTTGTTCTTTTCAATAACTATCCTGGCATATTTAGGCTGGAAAGAGGTGCAAGAGTTGTAAATCTCACCCAAAAGTGGGAGATCCCGCTTGATTTGGGACGGGACTTTGGAAGATGTTTTCCTACAGTAAAGTTGGTAAGAGGTCAGACTGCGAGATGCCATCACTTACTGGCATGGGGCACCCTTTAATGTTTTGGGATTCTCCGTGTCTGTGACTCCGGTCCCATAGAGGTAATTGCTCTGATGAAGCCTCCGAGCAGGTCGCTGGCTGATGAAATCTTGCTCCTCTCATCCAGTAGGAAGGTGCCATTATAGGGCCATTTAAAGGGACTTGACCGCAGCATTCACCCCCATAAATCCCACTGTCAGGTTCCCTTTAAAGCCATTACACATTGTAAAGGGCTATGAGCCCCTCCAATGAGCCGGGTGGTGATACTGACCTTCCTCAAGATGGGGCAGAGGGAGCCAGTCAGGAAGGATCGCTATGGTGCATAGATCCTAGTACATCGAGAAAAACAATACCTGACTAATTAGCCTGGAAGTGCATTGTAGGCGTGTCCATATACCGGTGTGCATTGTAGGCGTGTCCATATACTGCTGGACATTGTAGGCGTTTCCATATACTGGTGGGCATTGTAGGCGTGTCCATATACTGGTGTGCATTGTAGGCGTGTCCATATACTGGTGGGCCTTGTAGGCGTGTCCATATACTGGTGGGCATTGTAGGCGTGTCCATATACTGGTGGGCATTGTAGGCGTGTCCATATACTGGTGGGCATTGTAGGCGTGTCCATATACTTGGGGGGCATTGTAGGCGTGTCCATATACTGGTGGGCATTGTAGGCGTGTCCATATACTTGGGGGCATTGTAGGCGTGTCCATATACTTGGGGGGCATTGTAGGCGTGTCCATATACTTGGGGGGCATTGTAGGCGTGTCCATATACTGGTGGGCCTTGTAGGCATGTACTTGCAGTGTATTAACACTCCCAATGTTGTCTTAGTAAACTATTAAATCATTCTATTTCCCTTTTAAAAATAAATCTGTATCATTTTTAGATCTCTGCATTGTGTTGTCCTCCTATCTCTCCTCCTGGAAATGTACGGATACATTAATAATTGGGTGCCCCCCATATCGTCCGACTGCACTGATTTGAACAATATTGTCTGTGTAAAGGCACGACCCATTGAGAAAGAGGACAGTAACATCGAATTGTCAGTGTATTTAGTTATTTCCAGGAGGAGTAACCGAGGAACCATGCAGAGTTATTGCACCAAATTGTTGTCTTATTGCCCTCGCTGTCTTTGCATTGATACATTCCTTGCTCTGATATTTGTGGGTAGCCCGGCAGAACTGCCATTCAGGAGTCTGGGAAAGCTGGGTGACAGCTGATGTATCGGGGCATTGCTTGTCTTACTGGCCATTCAGGAGTCTGGGAAAGCTGGGGGACAACCCCTGCAGGATCTTTGAGGAGGATATAGCCTAATAATTGGGGAATGTTTTTTCCGTTGTGTCCAGGAGCCGGGACACTTTTTGGTTTATTCTTTGATATTTCGGTGGATCGCTCCGCACTGGACTGCGCAGGATCCGGTGTCCCCGCAGGCAGCGGATATCCTCTAAGTGCGCGGGGGTCGGTACACTGGTTTACCCCCCGCCGTCTGGATCGCGAGCACAGTCCGCGTCGTGTGGGGATGTAAATATTTTATTCTGCTTTTGTAGGATTCACAGACCTTAGTGTAACATATGGGGGAGGAAGGAGGGAACACGCCTCAGCAGACGGCAGCAGCCGCCTCCGGCACAAGGTCTCTGCGCCCCCGATGCGCGTCATGTGGGGGCTTCTCCAGGCTGAACACTATGGTTACACCACATTTGGGGCTCACAAGGGTTTTTTTTGTTTATTATTATATAGGTATCCCCACCTCAGACATTTATGGCATGTCCACAGGGTGTAGGGACCCCCACAGTGCGGAGGATGGGGGTCTCCTGAGCCACCTGGTGAGGCAGGGAACGAATAGAGGGTGGAAGTGTGAGGCTCTCTCTGTGGGAGTTAGGGGGTCTCTGGTGCACTCGCTTGTACATCGGGGGGCAGCGGACCCCTTTAGGGCAACAGCTGAGCCATAAATGTCCAGGGTGAAAATATGAGAATATGTCTAATGGAGCCTGCTGTATACAGTGGGTCTAAGTGTGGGGTCTGCAGTGGATCTAAGTGTGGGGTCTGAAGAGCGTACGGATGGACATGGGGGTGTTTGGAAGAACTTACATCTGGAGTCTGGTTAGAAGGGTCTCTTGACAATAAGGTATTTGCAGTCTCCTCCAGTGTTATTATTCCCAGCAATCAGACGTGGAAATTTGTCAGTTTCCCTACAGCGCCCCCAAAGGAGAAAGAAAGCATTACACAATTCCCATTAACATCAAGTGATTGTCAGTCTAATGCGGGACAGGACAGGTCCTCCACAGCGAGAGCCATTGTTTGTAAGCCTTCTCTCCTTTGGTGAGGATCACTGCTATGTTACACACCTGTCACGAATCCGTGCTTCGCTTCCCTCACCCAGGTCCGCTAAACTCCTGTTGTGCTCCACATCGGGCTTTGCGGATGGCCCAGCGTGATGCCATATGATCATCTGCCTGAGCCTAGATATAGCGTCAAGACACACACCTGGGTCATGGTATTAAGATTTAAGTGTTTGCTAGACTCTGTGTTATGATCTGCTACAAGCAATAAGGAAAGAAAGGAGATCTGTCCCTACCATAGAACTAAGCTAGATCCCTACGATGTAACGGGGAACCTGATCCTGCGATCAGACCCGCTAAAGTCCTCGGCTAGTCTGTACGAAGACCTATAGATGCAAGGGAGGGATCCCTACAAGAACTAGGGACTGGGAGAAAGATGGACACCTCCTAGCAGAGATTGTAGCAGTAAAAGACAAACACACAACATAGAACATAAAGGTCCGATGACCTAGCTAAACTGACTGAGAAAGGTAACTAAGCACCAAGCTACCTTAAGAGTAGAAATTACAATGAAGTCCAGCAAGGCCAGGAGGGCGGAGCAGGATTAAATAGGCAAAAAAGGTCATGTGACCAGCAAGATAGAAAAAACCTAACAGGAGAGTTCTAACACTCTGCTTGCTCTATACACCTTGACAAGCTCAGCTGCTGTCTGCAGTCTCCAGGACGTCTTCCACCTGCTTGCCTGTGGTCTCTTGGACATCTCCCACCTGCCAGTGGTTTACTGCATCCCGCCTGCTTGCCTGTGGTGTCCTGGACATCTCCCATCTGTCAATGCTTTCCAGCATCCCACCTGCTTGCCTGTGGTCTGGACGTCTACCAACTGCCAGTGCTTTCCAGCATCCTGCCTGCTTGCCTGTTTGTGGTCTCCTGGATGTCTACCACCTGCCAGTGGTTTACAGCATCCCACCTGCTTGCTTGTGGTCTCCTGGATGTCTTCCACCTGACAGCGGTTTACAGCATCCTGTCTGCTTGCTTGTGGTCTCCTGGATATCTTCCACCTGACAGCGGTGTACTGCAGCCCGCATGCTTGCTTGTGGTCTCCTGGACGTCTCCCGTCTGCTAGTGGTTTACAGCATCCCGCCTGCTTTCTTGTGGTCTCCTGGACGTCTCCTGCCTGCCTGCGGTTTCCAGCATTCCGCCTGCTTGTGGTCTCCTGGACGTCTCCTGCCTGCCTGCGGTTTCCAGCATTCCACTGGTCAAATTGCGGTTCCAGTCCCTCAGCTGTCCGTGTCCCTCTAGTTATTGCACGGCTGTATTAGGCTCCACGACGTTCGTCCGCCATCAGTAAGTGCCATCTCTTCGCACGCGGAGACAGACTCCTTCTCAGAAGATTAGATTTAACAGCCTCGGATTTGCTCAATTAGCTTCTTCCATTTAATCTTTCTTCCTGGGATAATATTTATTGTGGATGATTCAGTCCCGAATCCGTCATACACAATATCATGCGGTTACAGGTAGCCCCCCCATCTGACTAATCATCGCTACGGCCCCCTAAATACAAGCTGCTCCTTAATACCGCTATTACAGAGCTAAAAATGTAAAGTGCAGGGTCACAAGCAGACAGCGAGACGGCCATTAATCTCCCGCTTTCTTGGCTGTCATACCGAGCTGCAGAAAGCGGCGCAGAATTCATCAATAAGTGGATAATTGTATTTTTTTTTTTGTTTAGAAATTTGTTTTTGGCAATCTTCGAGCGGCTCGTCCAGACTTTAATAAATTTCCCCGTACAGGTGGATCTGTGCACAACTCGCCTATTGGATAGAAGGGACATTGAGGAATGAAGGAGCACATAAAAAAATATGAAGCAACATCGCGAAAATAGTTTTTGCAGTTTTAGTTTAAAAGTCACAATTTACTGGAGAATTGTTAGAGGTTGCATAGACTTGTGGGACAATTTTTTTTTAATTGCTTTAAAGACTAAACTTCACACAGAATTATTTTTATTGTTCATTTTCTGCAAAAATAAAGTTTTTTAGATCTTTTTTTTTTTTTTCTACCGTTTTGCTTCTGAGTCCTTTACCGAGCTGAGAAATCTGCAACAAATATACAAATCCATCAAAGCTCTTGATTCTGACGTCTCTCCCTTCTCTTAGTGTTATAGAGCAGAGAAAATAGGGTGTACAGTCATGGCCAAAAGTATTGAGAATGAGACAAATAGTAATTTTTCCAAAGTTTACTGCTTCATTTTTTGTAATGGCAATTTGCATATACTCCTGAATGTCAAAGAGTGATCAGCTTAACAGCAATTACTGTACTTGCAAAGTCAATATTTGCCCAGAAAATGAACTTTAACCCCCAAAACACGTTTCAACATCATTGCAGTCCTGCCTTAAAAGGAGCAGCTAACATCGTTTTAGTGATTGATCCATTAACACAGGTGTGGGTGTTGATGAGGACAGGGCTGGCGATCAATCAGTCATGATTAAGTTAGAATGACATCACTGGACACTTTAAAAGGAGGCTGGTTCTTGGTATCATTGTTTCTCTTCAGTTAACCATGGTTATCTCTAAAGAAACACGTGCAGCCATCATTGCACTGCACAAAAATGGCCTAACAGGGAAGAGTATCGCAGCTACAAAGATTGCACCTCAGTCAACAATCTATCGCATCATCAAGAACTTCAAGGAGAGAGCTTCCATTGTTGTCAAAAAGGCTCCAGGGCGCCCAAGAAAGACCAGCAAGCGCCAGGACCGTATCTTAAAACTGTTTCAGCTGCGGGATCGGACTACCAGCAGTGCCGAGCTTGCTCAGGAATGGCAGCAGGCTGGTGTGAGTGCTTCTGCACTCACTGTGAGGCGGAGACTCTTTGAGCAAGGGCTGGTTTCAAGGAGGGCAGCAAAGAAGCCACTTCTCTCAAGAAAAAACATCAGGGACCGACTGATATTCTGCAAAAGGTACAGGGAGTGGACTGCTGAGGACTGGGGCAAAGTCATTTTCTCTGATGAATCCCCTTTTCGATTGTTTGGGACATCTGGAAAACAGCTTATTCGGAGAAGAAGAGGTGAGCGCTACCACCAGTCTTGTCTCATGCCAACTGTAAAGCATCCTGAAACCATTCATGTGTGGGGTTGCTTCTCAGCCAAGGGAATCGACTCACTCACAGTCTTGCCTAAAAAAGCAGCCATGAATAAAGAATGGTACCAGAATGTCCTCCAAGAGCAACTTCTCCCAACCGTCCAAGAGCAATTTGGCGCCCAACAATGCCTTTTCCAGCATGATGGAGCACCTTGCCATAAAGCAGAGGTTATAACTAAATGGCTCATGGAACAAAACATAGAGATTTTGGGTCCATGGCCTGGAAACTCCCCAGATCTTAATCCCATTGAAAACTTGTGGTCAATCATCAAGAGACGGGTGGACAAACAAAAACCAACAAACTCTGGCAAAATGCAAGCATTGATTATGCAAGAATGGACTGCTATCAGTCAGGATTTGGTCCAAAAGTTGATTGAGAGCATGCCAGGGAGAATTACAGAGGTCTTGAAGAAGAAGGGGCAACACTGCAAATATTGACTTGCTGCATTAACTCATTCTAACTGTCAATATAACCTATTGGTACTCATAATATGATTGCAATTATATTTCTGTATGTGATATAAACATAAGACAAACACTAATAAAAACCAGAGGCCAGCAGATCATGTGAAAATATAATTTTGGTGTCATTCTCAAAACTTTTGGCCATGACTGTAGATAAAGAAAAAAAAAAGCACATGGAGAATAAATATTTTCAGGATAGAAGCAGTGCTGATATATGAGCTAATAAATACCCAGCACCCTCTATATACATATACCTAACATCCAGCCTATATTACTGGGAGAGACACACAGACCTCACATCCAGCCTATATTACTGGGAGAGACACACAGACCTCACATCCAGCCTATATTACTGGGAGAGACACACAGGCCTCACATCCAGCCTATATTACTGGGAGAGACACACAGACCTCACATCCAGCCTATATTACTGGGAGAGACACACAGACCTCACATCCAGCCTATATTAATGGGAGAGACACAGAGACCTCACATCCAGCCTATATTAATGGGAGAGACACAGAGACCTCACATCCAGCCTATATTAATGGGAGAGACACAGAGACCTCACATCCAGCCTATATTACTGGCAGAGACACACACAGCTCACATCCAGCCTATATTACTCGGAGAGACACACAGACCTCACATCCAGCCTATATCACTGGGAGACACAGACCTCACATCCAGACTATATTACTGGGAGAGACACACAGACCTCACATCCAGCCTATATTACTGGGAGAAACACACAGACCTCACATCCAGCCTATATTACTGGGAGAGACACACAGACCTCATATCCAGCCTATATTACTGGGAGAGACACAGACCTCACATCCAGCCTATATTACTGGGAGAGAAACACACCTCACATCCAGCCCATATTACCGTGAGGGACACACAGACCTCACATCCAGCCTATATTACTGGGAGAGACACACAGGCCTCACATCCAGCCTATATTACTGGGAGAGACACACAGACCTCACATCCAGCCTATATTACTGGGAGAGACACACAGGCCTCACATCCAGCCTATATTACTGGGAGAGACACACAGACCTCACATCCAGCCTATATTACTGGGAGAGACACACAGACCTCACATCAAGCCTATATTACTGGGAGAGACACACAGACCTCTCATCCAGCGTATATTACTGGGAGAGACACACAGACCTCACATCCAGACTATATTACTGGGAGAGACACACAGACCTCACATCCAGCCTATATTACTGGGAGAGACACACAGACCTCACATCCAGCCTATATTACTGGGAGAGACACACAGGCCTCACATCCAGCCTATATTACTGGGAGAGACACACAGGCCTCACATCCAGCCTATATTACTGGGAGAGACACACAGGCCTCACATCCAGCCTATATTACTGGGAGAGACAGACAGACCTCACATCCAGCCTATATTACTGGGAGAGATACACAGACCTCACATCCAGCCTATATTACTGGGAGAGACACACAGGCCTCACATCCAGCCTATATTACTGGGAGAGACACAGACCTCACATCCAGCCTATATTACTGGGAGAGACATGCAGACCTCACACCCAGCCTATATTACTGGGAGAGACACACAGACCTCACACCCAGCCTATATTACTGGGAGAGACACAGAGACCTCACATCCAGCCTATATTAATGGGAGAGACGCACAGACTTCACATCCAGGCTATATTACTGGAAGAGACACACAAACCTCACATCCAGCCTATATTACTGGGAGAAACACACAGACCTCGCATCCAGTCTATATCACTGGGAGAGACACAGAGACCTCACATCCAGCCTATATCACTGGGAGAGACACACAGAGCTCACATCCAGCCTATATTACTGGGAGAGACACACAGATCTCACATCCAGCCTATATTACTGGGAGAGACACACAGAGCTCACCCCCAGCCTATATCACTGGGAGAGACACAGAGACCTCACATCCAGCCTATATTACTGGGAGAGACACACAGAGCTCACATCCAGCCTATATTACTGGGAGAGACACACAGAGCTCACCCCAGCCTATATTACTGTGAGAGACACACAGAGCTCACATCCAGCCTATATTACTGGGAGAGACACACAGAGCTCACATCCAGCCTATATTACTGGGAGAGACACACAGAGCTCACCCCAGCCTATATTACTGGGAGAGACACACAGACCTCACATCCAGCCTATATTACTGGGAGAGACACACAGACCTCACATCCAGCCTATATTACTGGGAGAGACGCACAGAGCTCACATCCAGCCTATATTACTGGGAGAGACACACAGAGCTCACCCCAGCCTATATTACGGGGAGAGACACACAGACCTCACATCCAGCCTATATTACTGGGAGAGACACACAGACCTCACATCCAGCCTATATTACTGGGAGAGACACACAGACCTCACATCCAGCCTATATTACTGGGAGAGACACACAGAGCTCACCCCCAGCCTATATCACTGGGAGAGAGACAGAGACCTCACATCAAGCCTATATTACTGGGAGAGACATTTCTAAAATAAAAATACCTGGAACTTGGATCAGGCTGTAAACTGCATATGGGGGGGGGTCTGTAAATGTACGAAAGAATGAAGATTGCAGACTGAAACTTGAGCAATTTAATTAACTAAAGATCAGCACTAACATAGGCAAAAATAATTTTGTCTATGTTCCCGAAAGTTCTTATTTGATCTGAGGAAACGTTTGATGAAAATAGAAATCATTCTAAAACATCACGGTGGCTCAGTGGTTAGCACTGCAGCCTTGCAGCGCTGGGGTTCTGGGTTCACATCCCACCAAGGACAACATCTGCAAGGAGTTTGTATGTTCTCCCCGTGTTTGCGTGGGTTTCTTCCGGGTTCTCCGGTTTCCTCCCACACTCCAAAGACATACTGATAGGGGATGTAGATTGTGAGCCCCAATGGGGACAATGATGATAATGTCTGTAAAGCGCTGTGGAATTAATGGCGCTATATAAGTGAATAAAATAAAAAAATGTGTATAAATATATAACATTATTATAACATATACAGTGGTGGCCAAAGGTATTGGCACCCCTGCAATTCTGTCAGATAATACTCAGTTTCTTCCTGAAAATGATTGCAATCACAAATTCTTTGGTATTATTATCTTCATTTAATTTGTCTTCAATGAAAAAACACAAAAAGAATTGTCCTAAAGCCAAATTGGATACAATTCCACACCAAACCTAAAAAAGGGGGTGGACAAAAGTATTGGCACCCTTTGAAAAATCATGTGATGCTTCTCTAATTCGTGTAATTAACAGCACCTGTAACTTACCTGTGGCGCCTAACAGGTGTTGGCAATAACTAAATCACACTTGCAGCCAGTTAACATGGATTAAAGTTGACTCAGCCTCTGTCCTGTGTCCTTGTGTGTACCACATTGAGCATGGAGAAAAGAAAGAAGACCAAAGAACTGTACTGAGGACTTGAGAAACCAAATTGTGAGGAAGCATGAGCAATCTCAAGGCTACAAGTCCATCTCCAAAGACCTGAATGTTCCTGTGTCTTCCGTGCGCAGTGTCATCAAGAAGTGTAAAGCCCATGGTACTGTGGCTAACCTCCCTAGATGTGGACGGAAAAGAAAAATTGACGAAAGATTTCAACGCAAGATTGTGCGGATGGTGGATAAAGAACCTCGACTAACATCCAAACAAGTTCAAGCTGCCTGCAGTCCGAGGGTACAACAGTGTCAACCCGTACTATCCATCGACGTCTGAATGAAAAGGGACTGTATGGTAGGATACCCAGGAAGACCCCACTTCTTACCCCGAGACATAAAAAAGCCAGGCTGGAGTTTGCCAAAACTTACCTGAGAAAGCCTAAAATGTTTTGGAAGAATGTTCTCTGGTCAGATGACGCAAAAGTAGAGCTTTTAGGGAAAAAGCATCAACATAGAGTGTACAGGAAAAAAAAAGAGGCATTCAAAGAAAAGAACACGGTCCCTACAGTCAAACATGGCGGAGGTTTCCTGATGTTTTGGGGTTGCTTTGCTGCCTCTGGCACTGGACTGCTTGACTGTGTGCATGGCATTATGAAGTCTGAAGACTACCAACAAATTTTGCAGCATAATGTAGGGCCCAGTGTGAGAAAGCTGGGTCTCCCTCAGAGGTCATGGGTCTTCCAGCAGGACAATGACCCAAAACACTTCCAAAAGCACTATAAAATGGTTTGAGAGAAAGCACTGGAGACTTCTAAGGTGGCCAGCAATGAGTCCAGACCTGAATCCCATAGAACACCTGTGGAGAGATCTCAAAATGGCCGTTTGGAGAAGGCACCCTTCAAATATCAGGGACCTGGAGCAGTTTGCCAAAGAAGAATGGTCTACAATTCCAGCAGAGCATTGTAAGAAACTCATTGATGGTTACCGGAAGCGGTTGTTCGCAGTTATTTTGGCTAAAGGTTGTGCAACCAAGTATTAGGCTGAGGGTGCCAATACTTTTGTCTGGCCCATTTTTGGAGTTTTGTGTGAAATGATCAATGATTTGATTTTTGCTTCATTCTCTTTTGTGTTTTTTTCCTTGCAAGCAAATTAAATGAAGATAATAAAACCAAACAATTTGTGATTGCAATCATTTTCAGGAAGAAACTGAGTATTATCTGACAGAATTGCAGGGGTGCCAATACTTTTGGCCACCACTGTATAACAGTATTATTAAAAAGTACCCTTTACCCCCAGAAACTCCAGAAATAAAGTGATAGTACAGTAGAAAATGCATTTTATTTCACACGAACTGCGTAAAACAAACCCACACATTAGGTGTACGTACGAACATTAAGAACGAGTTCAACAGGTTACTTGGTCTGAAATGTGAACAGTAGAAAAATAATTGCAAAATATCCTTTTTTGTATAAGCTTAAAAAAGAAAATGTGTATAAATTTGGCCGTAATTTATAAGAATTACAGTGCCAAAAAGTAATAAAAATCCTCTCACATAAAACAGCAAGTCAGGCTTTTCCCCTGCAGCAGCAGCAGACGTACCAGAGTGTCCTTTACTCATTACGCAACTATGAATTCTGCTATTACATATGAACCGCCAAAATGTATGTACAGAACCCCCTAGAGTCAAGAAGGCTATAAAATAGAAGAACACTCCTTTAAACCTTGGAGATCGTTAGAAATCACAAGCTGTGCATTTATTCATTTCTTATTCTCACAGGCTGTAAACTGAATCCCAAAAACTTTTAAGTTTTGGAGTTAGTGCTGATGAGCAAGTCAGCCAGCCCCCTTCTGGGACACTGCTGTATACACAGAACAGGGACCTGCTTAGCTAGTAACATGAGCAGCCAGCCCCCATCTGGGTCACTGCTGTATACACAGAACAGGGAGCCTGCTTAGCTAGTAACATGAGCAGCCAGCCCCCTTCTGAGTCACTGCTGTATACACAGAACAGGGAGCCTGCTTAGCTAGTAACATGAGCAGCCAGCCCCCTTCTGGGACACTGCTGTATACACAGAACAGGGAGCCTGCTTAGCTAGTAACATGAGCAGCCAGCCCCCATCTGGGTCACTGCTGTATACACAGAACAGGGAGCCTGCTTAGCTAGTAACATGAGCAGCCAGCCCCCTTCTGGGACACTGCTGTATACACAGAACAGGGAGCCTGCTTAGCTAGTAACATGAGCAGCCAGCCCCCATCTGGGTCACTGCTGTATACACAGAACAGGGAGCCTGCTTAGCTAGTAACATGAACAGCCAGCCCCCTTCTGGGACACTGCTGTATACACAGAACAGGGAGCCTGCTTAGCTAGTAACATGAGCAGCCAGCCCCCATCTGGGTCACTGCTGTATATGACTCGCCCCCTGGGCCGCGTAGGGAACCCGGAACCGGGCCTCTGGTGGGATGCTGGGGGTGGTAGTCTCAGTGTGGCAGCGACCCGGTCCGTGGCTCAGGGTGGTCAAACCAGTGGCAGTCTTAGTGTAATAACAAATGTCCGACTACGCCACCCGTGGATTGCGGTCAGTGGGGACCGCCGCTGCGCTGCAGGCCGCTGAGGCTGATGTTGTAAGCGCAGCCAAGTATGGGATAACTCCCCACGGGAGAAGTATTGCCTCAGGGCAGCTAGTGTGGATGATGGGAGTGATGGTGTGAGCGTCCCAGTACTAATGGTGCTGGTGCGGCGATGAAACACAGAGATGTGTGGTGCAGTTCAGGGTCTTTACTGATGGTATAAAGCAGACCCTCCTGGGAGTACTGGTTAGCAGTAGAGGCCTGGTCAGTCTGAGCAAGCAGGATCTCCCCCTGGCCAGGTGGAGTTGTAGGCCTCCCCGTCTATCTGCACTCTTTCCTGGCTACCTTGCTCTATGCGGGTAGAAGTAGCCCACGTCCCTGAGTACACCGTGTGGTGCTCACCCGTATGGCCGGTGACTTGGGGCCTTCTGTTAGCCTCCGCTCCACGACGGCGGTGCTGGTCCCTTGCTTGTAACCGTGCCTCCGGGCTTCTAAGGCCAGAGGACCTGGAATCCCCTGCCGGTTGGATTCTGCTGCTGGACCTGGATGTCCCCACAGCCTCGGACTCTGTGTCCGGGTTTAGTGTCTTCAACCAAGGCGAGCTATCTAGCTTCCAGCCTCTGGCACTCACTCCTGCTCCTACAGAGCTCCTGTTGTCACTTTCCCTCTCCAAGCTCTGACTCTCAGACTCTCTCTGCTCTGCTTGTTCTGCAGGCTCTGACTCTGTCTGGGACTCCGCTCCCTAATCCCGCCCCAGACCCAGTTTATAAGGGCAGATTCCTCCCCTCCCAGGTCTGGGCGGGCAGTGTTGCATGCTTAGGGCTCCTGACCAGAGAAACCTCCCACTTGCTCTCAGACATAATATTTCTATTACTGTGGCAACCAGACCCCTGGGGTGCCACATATACACAAAAGAGGGAGCCTGCTTAGCTAGTAACATGAGCAGCCAGCCCCCTTCTGGGACACTGCTGTATACTCAGAACAGGGGGCCTGCTTAGCTAGTAACATGAGCTGCCAGCCCCATTCTGGGACACTGCTGTATGCTCAGAACAGGGAGCCTGCTTAGCTAGTAACATGAGCAACCAGCTCCCTTCTGGGTCACTGCTGTATACACAGAACAGGGAGCCTGCTTAGGTAGTAACATGAGCAGCCAGCCCCCTTCTGGGACACTGCTGTATACACAGAACAGGGAGCCTGCTTAGCTAGTAACATGAGCAGCCAGCCCCCTTCTGGGTTACTGCTGTATACACAGAACAGGGACCTGCTTAGCTAGTAACATGAGCAGCCAGCCCCCTTCTGGGTTACTGCTGTATACACAGAACAGGGAGCCTGCTTAGCTAGTAACATGAGCAGCCAGCCCCCTTCTGGGTCACTGCTGTATACACAGAACAGGGAGCCTGCTTAGCTAGTAACATGAGCAGCCAGCCTCCTTCTGGGTCACTGCTGTATACACAGAACAGGGAGCCTGCTTAGCTAGTAACATGAGCAGCCTGCCCCCTTCTGGGTCACTGCTGTATACACAGAACAGGGAGCCTGCTTAGCTAGTAACATGAGCAGCCAGCCCCCTTCACACACAACTTGGATAACGTGCAGACACCGAAAGATTATACAAACTCAAGTGCTACATATAACGTGAGGTCCATTTTAAGAGCCTATGTTGCCGCCGCCGCCGTCCTCTGATGTCATCCCTTGAGATTCGCCATGGGTCATGAGTATGCCAGTCGTCTCCCGCAGCCGGTTATGCCGTTACTTTGTACAGCGGACAGATGTTGCTGTCATATCACTTAGTCGGCGTCTCTCAGAAGACGAGGCGGCTCGTAACCTCTGCGAGGAACGTGATGGTGTACAATACGGCGGCTGGTTATATACATAGCGCTTCACATCCGGCTTTGTTATTACAGGGTCGGGCTCCTCCCGGCGGCCCCCGATTCCGATGTGCAGAACTAATTGCTGCTGGCATCTGACTTTTTGGAGTAATTTCCATTGATGTCAGTAGATTTACATCTTGTCTTTAGTAAATTTTTGCTGGTTCCTGAAATAGTGGTCTCAAAGCTCCAGCTCTCCAGGTATTACTAAACTACAGCTCACAACATGCCCAGCCTGCTTTATGTCAGTGAATGAAACTGATCCTTCCAGATCTCTGCTCACAGGTGAGGCTTGCTTCACTTCTGACCACTCCAGACTGATATATATAATGAGCACTGACACATTGTAACAACCTATCAGCTGTGATAGAACTGTGCTGTGTAAACAGGATATCATTCTCTAAGGTCTACTAGGACTGTGTAACTTCTTAAAGGGGTTTACCGCTTTCAGGAAAGTGGATCACAAACACTCTTAAATATCTTAAAATAACCCTCCCCGGGTCCAGCGCCGATTCCCTTCCCCTGCTCAGGTCTCAGTGTTTTGGCTGCAGCAGTCATGTCACATCGACAACACACCACTGCTGTAGGCAATCGCTGAGCTACCAAGCTTAACGATTTACTACTACTATGAAAAGTTGTCGACATAACTTTAGCACTGTAGCAGAAATCTGAGCAGCGGCGAGGAACCAGAGCTGGACCCGGGGAGGGTGAGTACATTCTCTGTGTCAGCATTCCTGTTGTCCTTCTACAGATTGACCACTAGTGGCTGCTATTCCTCACCTTTATAATTGTGCTGCAATCCCACTCCTTACCCCTGTAGGCTGCTGTTGTGTTCTGCAATTGCCCTTTACTAAGATAGCAGATTCTGAACCACTGGGATCCATCTTGCTTCCGGTTTGGGCCTACTTAAAGCCACATGGATCGTTCACTCATTGCTTGAGTATTGTGTCTAGCTCCAGTCTCCAGCTCCTGAACTGTCTTACCCAGACTGTTCTCACATGTCTACGGATTGTTTCCTACAACTACTTTGCTATATCCAAGAACATCTATAACCGCTTGCTGTTCCTGCTTGTGCTCCTTCAGCCACTGGTTTTCAGCAGTGCTACGCCAGTATCGTAACATTCTGTTTGTTATTTTAGGTATTTTAGAGCCTTTGTTTTCAGGAAGGCTGGACTTGTCCAAAAAGAAGAAGGAATCAAAATCGCTTTACGAATCATCAACAATCTTAAATATGCAGACGATACAACATCTATCGCAAGGAGCGTAGAAGGAATGAAGGACTTACTACGGAGTGTCAAGATAGAAAGCTTGAAAATGGGACTGCTACTCAACACAAGGAAGACGAAGATATTGACTAGTGCCAGAAATAACCGGCATACATCTGAGATGGACGGCGACGAACTGGAATTTGTAAAAGACTTCAGCCTACTTGGATCGATGATCACTCAAGATGCAGCAACGACACCAGAAGTCAATAGGAGAATAGCTATGGGCAAGTCAACAATGAAGTCACTGAACAAGGTCTTCAGATCGTGGTCTTCAGATCATTGGCAATGAAGGCATGGCTCGTACATAGTCTGGTCTTTTCTGTAGTAACATATGGATGTGAAACCTGGACGATAAGGAAACAAGACAAAAGAAGAATCAGCGCCTTCTTGTTATCAATACCATGGATGGCAACAAGAACAAACCAATTTTGTAACAAATCAAGCCAGACATGTCACTGGAAGCGAGGATCACCAAGCCACGACGTGACTACTGTGGACACATCATTCGAAGAGGGCAATCACTGGAGAAGGACATCATGGTCTGAAGAATAGACGGAAAAGGCCAAGAAGAAGACCAGCAACCCGATGGATCGATACAATCAAGATAACGGCAGAGAAGACTCTGGTGGACCTATCTAGGCTTGTACAAGATCGATCTTCCTATAGATCGTTCAACCATCAGGTTGCCATGATTCGAGATCGAGCTGAAGGCTGTTAAATAAAAAAAAGGGAATATCCAGTAAGCTCAAATATTGGGAGTTGTTGGTTTTGTTCTTGACTATATGGATCAGCTGTCCCTGTGTTGTCTGTGATATGGAGGAAATCTCCAGGAAGCTGAGATGTTGGTGCTTTTTTGGCCAATTTAGATATGTCTGTGTGTGATGGAACAAACATTAAGTAAGCTCTGACATGTGGAGCTGTTTGTTGGGGTTCTCACACCGCAGAACGTCTTTAAGCTGTTCCTGTCTTGTCCATGTCGGAGAACATAAAGGAAGCTGAGATATGGGGAGCTATCTGCCGCGGTCTTCACAATAAATATCTGCTTGTGCACTCACTGTGATTCCTGTGACATGGAAATAAGCTGAGATACGAGGAGCTGTTTTTATGGGGTCCACACGCTGGAGAGCGACCTTCGCTGTTCCTCTCTTGCCTATAAGGGTGGGTGCAGATGGACATTTTTTCTCCATCAGAGAAAATCCGTCCGATTTATGCAAATGACTGTCTCATCAGAGATTGATCAGAGTGGAATCCATGAAAATCAGACCCATAGACATGAATGGGCGAGTGCCATCAGATTCAGTTTCTGGAGAACAGAGGCAGCGACCGGAACATTAAAGGTGCAATTTTTATATGGGCTTTATCCACTACAAGTCTGTGATTAGTGTATACTGTCAGATTGAGACTCCCTTTAATAAGTGCCGCCCTGCGCTGGTGTCCTGATCAGCACAATTCTTGCAGACTTCGGTTCTTTTCAGGCTTCCATTGTATGCAGGACGCAGCTCTGTCTCCATGTTTTCTCTTTTAAAATTAGTGCGCTTTTTTTCTCCTGGCGTGTTTATGAAATTTTATTCCCACAGGCCCTAGCAGGACTTCTATCAAATTTTTTGTTATGCTCTTTCATATATGAGCACTTCTGATGTATTTATGAATTTATTGCTTTCCAGCGCAGCTTTCTGCATCCTGATCCAAGTCTAAAAACTAGAAGCTTTGTAATAACAGAAAGTTACTCGTCTTCAGAAAGAAAAGCTGCATGTCAACTATATCTTCCAAATAATGGACTCCGAAGGGATACGCTAGACTTTACTTTTAGTAGATTATTCTTTATTAGTTTTTATTCTGTTGCACACATGCACAGTATGAGTTATATTCCTACATAGGGGCAGTATTATAGTAGTTATATACAGTACAGAACAAAAGTTTGGACACACGTTCTCGTTTAAAGATTTTTCTGTATTTTCATGACTATGAAAATTGTACATTCGCACTGAAGGCATCAAAACTATGAAATAACACACGTGGAATTATATACTTAACAAAAAAGTGTGAAACAACTGAAAATATGTCTTATATTCTAGGTTCTTCAAAGTAGCCACCTTTTGCTTTGATGACTGCTTTGCACACTCTTGGCATTCTCTTGATGAGCTTCAAGAGGTAGTCACCGGAAATGGTTTTCACTTCACAGGTGTGCCCTGTCAGGTTTAATAAGTGGGATTTCTTGCCTTATAAATGGCGTTGGGACCATCAGTTGTGTTGTGCAGAAGTCTGGTGGAAACACAGCTGATAGTCCTACTGAATAGACTGTTAGAATTTGTATTATGGCAAGAAAAAAGCAGCTAAGGAAAGAAAAATGAGTGGCCATCATTACTTTAATAAATGAAGGTCAGTCAGTCCGAAAAATTGGGAAAACTTTGAAAGTGTCCCCAAGTGCAGTTGCAAAAACCATCAAGTGCTACAAAGAAACTGGCTCACATGAGGACCGCCCCAGGAAAGGAAGACCAAGAGTCACCTCTGCTTCTGAGGATAAGTTTATCCGAGTCACCAGCCTCAGAAATCGCAGGTTAACAGCAGCTCAGATTAGAGACCAGGTCAATGCTACACAGAGTTCTAGCAGCAGACACATCTCTACAACAACTGTTAAGAGGAGACTTTGTGCAGCAGGCCTTCATGGTAAAATAGCTGCTAGGAAACCACTGCTAAGGACAGGCAACAAGCAGAAGAGACTTGTTTGGGCTAAAGAACAAAAGGAATGGACATTAGACCAGTGGAAATCTGTGCTTTGGTCTGATGAGTCCAAATTTGAGATCTTTGGTTCCAACCACTGTGTCTTTGTGCGACTCAGAAAAGGTGAACGGATGGACTCTACATGCCTGGTTCCCACCGAGAAGCATGGAGGAGCAGGTGTGATGGTGTGGGGGTGCTTTGCTGGTGACACTGTTGGGGATTTATTCAACATTGAAGGCATACTGAACCAGCATGGCTACCACAGCATCTTGCAGCGGCATGCTATTCCATCCGGTTTGCGTTTAGTTGGACCATCATTTATTTTTCAACAGGACAATGAACCCAAACACACCTCCAGGCTGTGTAAGGGCTATTTGACCAAGAAGGAGAGTGATGGGGTGCTACGCCAGATGACCTGGCCTCCACAGTCACCAGATCTGAACCCAATCGAGATGGTTTGGGGTGAGCTGGACCGCAGAGTGAAGGCAAAAGGGCCAACAAGTGCTAAGCATCTCTGGGAACTCCTTCAAGATTGTTGGAAGACCATTTCCGGTGACTACCTCTTGAAGCTCATCAAGAGAATGCCAAGAGTGTGCAAAGCAGTCATCAAAGCAAAAGGTGGCTACTTTGAAGAACCTAGAATAGAAGACATATTTTCAGTTGTTTCACACTTTTTTGTTAAGTATATAATTCCACATGTGTTAATTCATAGTTTTGATGCCTTCAGTGTGAATGTACAATTTTCATAGTCAAGAAAATACAGAAAAATCTTTAAATGAGAAGGTGTGTCCAAACTTTTTGTCTGTACTGTACCTGTACATAGGGAGCAGTATTATGGTAGTTATATTCTTGTACATAGGTTCAGTATTATAGTAGTTATATTATTGTACATAGATGTATTATAGTAGTTATAGTCTTGTACATAGGAGCAGTATTATAGTAGTTATATTCCTCTACATAGGGGGCAGTATTATAGTAGCTATATTCTTGTACATAGGGAGCAGTATTATAGTAGTTATATTCCTGTACATAGGAGCAGTATTATAGTAGTTTATTCTTGTACATAGGGACAGTATTATAGTAGTTATATTCTTGTACATAGGGGCAGTATTATAGTAGTTATATTCTTGTGCATAGGGGCAGTATTATAGTAGTTATATTCTTGTACTTAGGGAGCAGTATTATGGTAGTTATTCTTGTACATAGGGGCAGTATTATAGTAGTTATAATCTTGTGCATAGGGGCAGTATTATAGTAGTTATATTTTTGTACATAGATGTATTATAGCAGTTATATTCTTGTACTTAGGGAGCAGTATTATGGTAGTTATATTCTTGTACATAGGGAACAGTATTATAGTAGTTATATTCTTGTACATAGGAGGCAGTATTATAGTAGTCATATTCTTGCACATAGGAGCAGTATTATAGTAGTTATATTCTTGTACATAGAGCAGTATTATAGTAGTTATATTCTTGTACGTAGGAGCAGTATTATAGTAGTTATATTCTTGTACATAGGGATCAGTATTATAGTAGTTATATTCTTGTACGTAGGAGCAGTATTATAGTAGTTATATTCTTGTATATAGGGGCAGTATAATAGTAGTTATGTTCTTGTACATAGGGGCAGTATTATAGTAGTCATATTCTTGTATATGGGGCAGTATTATAGTAGTTATATTCTTGTACATAGGGACAGTATTATATTAGTTATATTCTTGTACATAGGGGCAGTATTATATTAGTTATATTCTTGTACATAGGGGCAGTATTATAGTAGTTATATTCTTGCACATAGGAGCAGTATTATAGTAGTTATATTCTTGTACATAAGGGCAGTATTATAGTAGTTATATTCTTGTACATAGAGCAGTATTATAGTACTTATGTTCTTGTACATAGCAGCAGTATTATAGCAGTTATATTCTTGTACTTAGGGAGCAGTATTATGGTAGTTATATTCTTGTACATAGGGAACAGTATTATAGTAGTTATATTCTTGTACATAGGAGGCAGTATTATAGTAGTTATATTCTTGTACATAGGAGCAGTATTATAGTAGTTATATTCTTGTACATAGAGCAGTATTATAGTAGTTATATTCTTGTACG
Source organism: Phyllobates terribilis (assembly GCF_046119375.1). Lineage (NCBI taxonomy): Eukaryota > Metazoa > Chordata > Amphibia > Anura > Dendrobatidae > Phyllobates > Phyllobates terribilis. The sequence goes on from NW_027362769.1 coordinate 170,564,979, forward strand.
TAGGAGCAGTATTATAGTAGTTATATTCTTGTACATAGGAGCAGTATTATAGTAGTTATATTCTTGTTCATAGGGGCAGTATTATAGTAGTCATATTCTTGTATATGAGGCAGTATTATAGTAGTTATATTCTTGTACATAGGGACAGTATTATAGTAGTTATATTCTTGCACATAGGAGCAGTATTATAATAGTTATATTCTTGTACATAGGGGCAGTATTATAGTAGTTATATTCTTGTACATACAGCAGTATTATAGTACTTATATTCTTGTGCATAGGAGTAGTATTATAGTACTTATATTCTTGTACATAGGGACAGTATTATAGTAGTTATATTCTTGCACATAGGAGCAGCATTATAGTAGTTATATTCTTGTACATAGGGGCAGTATTATAGTAGTTATATTCTTGCACATAGAAGCAGTATTATAGTAGTTATATTCTTGTACATAGGGACAGTATTATAGTAGTTATATTCTTGTACATAGGAGCAGTATTATAGTAGTTATATTCTTGTACATAGGAGCAGTATTATAGTAGTTATATTCTTGTACATAGAGGCAGTATTATAGTAGTTATATTCTTGTACATAGGGGCAGTAATATAGTAGTTATATTCTTGTATATGGGGCAGTATTATAGTAATTATATTCTTGTACATATGGGCAGTATTATAGTAGTTGTATTCTTGTACATAGGGGCAGTATTATAGTAGTTATATTCTTGTGTATAGGGGCAGTATTATAGTAGTTATATTCTTGTACATAGATGTATTATAGCAGTTATATTCTTGTACTTAGGGAGCATTATTATGGTAGATATATTCTTGTACATAGGGAACAGTATTATAGTAGTTATATTCTTGTACATAGGAGCAGTATTATAGTAATTATATTCTTGTACATAGGGAGCGGTATTATAGTAGTTATATTCTTGTACATAAGAGCAGTATTATAGTAGCTATATTCTTGTACATAGGGGCAGTATTATAGTAGTTATATTCTTGTACATAGAGGCAGTATCATAGTAGTTATATTCTTGTACATAGGGGCAGTATTATAGTAGTTATATTCTTGTATATGGGGCGGTATTATAGGAGTTATATTCTTGTACATTGGGGCAGTATTATAGTAGTTATATTCTTGTGCATAGGGGCAGTATTATAGTAGTTATATTCTTATACATAGGGGGCAGTATTATAGTAGTTATATTCCGGTACATAGGGGCAGTATAATAGTAGTAATATTCTTGTACATAGATGTATTATAGCAGTTATATTCTTGTACTTAAGGGGCAGTATTATAGTAGTTATATTCTTGTACATTGGGGCAGTATTATAGTAGTTATATGCTTATACATAGAAGCAGTATTATAGTAGTTATATTTTTGTACATAGGGGCTGTATTATAGTAGTTATATTCTTGTACATAGGAGCAGTATTATAGTAGTTATATTCTTGTACATAGAGGCAGTATTATAGTAGTTATATTCTTGTACATGGGGGCAGTATTATAGTAGTTATATTCTTGTATATGGGGCAGTATTATAGTAGTTTTATTCTTGTACATAGGGGCAGTATTATAGTAGTTATATTCTTGTACATAGGGGCAGTATTATAGTAGTTATATTCTTCTGCATAGGGGCAGTATTATAGTAGTTATATTCTTGTACTTAGGGAGCAGTATTATGGTAGTTATATTCTTGTACATACGGAACAGTATTATAGTAGTTATATTCTTGTACATAGGGGGCAGTATTATAGTAGTTATATTCTTGTACATAGGGGCAGTATTATAGTAGTTATATTCTTGTACATAGGAGCAGTATTATAGTAGTTATACTCTTGTATCTAGGGGCAGTATTATAGTAGTTATATTGTTGTACATAGGGGGCAGTATTATAGTAGTTCTATTCTTGTCCATAGGAGAGGATAGACGTGTGCTTGAGAGCTCTCAGCAGGGCGGAGGCTTCTGACCCAGGTGGAGGGGAGGGGAGCTGGGCTGATGATCCAGGGAAAGCCCCTGGTCTGGAGTCTGGCCTGCAGCATGCACCTGATGGTAATGGAAAGCTGGAGATGGTGGCTGGTGAGTCTTCTAAACCTGCTTGTTATGTTGGAGGATTAAATGCTAAAGTTACAAGGCAAAGTATATTTAAGCTGGAATTGCAAATCAGCAAACTAAAAGAAGAAATTAAGAAAGAGACTGATCCTAAGGTAAAACTGATGAAGTGTGAGTGTCTGGATGATTGCAGCCGAGAGCTGCTGATCAGGAAAGAAAAACTGGAGAAAGGTTTAAACTCTGTGCCCAGAAAAGAGACTTGGGCTAAAGAGGAAAAAAAAGAATCCAGAGCCCAGACTGTGAGCAGAAAACGCTTCATAGGGAATAAGGACATTAAATATAAAACTGTGTACAGCATTGTGGAGCAAGGAAGCCCAGTGAGAAGTGCAGCGCTGATATCAGGGGCACAATGTGGGGGGTCCGAGACACCAGAAAGTGCTGCAGAGGAAAGTGTGCCAGCAAATGAGGGGTTAACTGCAGTGACCTCTGTATGCAACAATGAAGTGAGCTCAGCTGCTGAGAGTGAGAAAGAAAGTGCACCCTGTACTGATACTGTGAGTGAGACCCCCCTCAGCGCTGTGAGTGAGACCCCGCTCACTGGTGCTAGTGAATGTCTGTCTGCAACAGATAATACAAATATTATAATGGACTCTGAACCATCCATGTCAGTGAATGGAGACAATACTGTGCAGCAATCAGTGGTGATGGACTCTATGTCATGTATGTCAGCGGATGGAGACCACACTGCAGTGGTAATGGACTCTCAACCCTCCATGTCAGTGAATAGAGACAATACTGTGCAACCATCAGTAGTAGATCTGGGTGTTGTTGCAGCACAGTCAGGTGTCAGTAATCATGGAGCTAGGGAGAGCTCCAGCACTAATCCTCCAGCAGCGGTGGAGATCTCCAGCACTGATCCACCTGCGGCTGGTGAAAGCTCCGGCACTGACCCATCTGCGGCTGGTGAAAGCTCCGGCACTGACCCATCTGCTGACCATCAGTTCAGGAGACTGTTCTCTAATGTCACCAGACCAGTGAACCCCCCGCCTCAGAGGAGAAACGCAGTCAGGATAAAATACACAGGACCAGAGGAGAACATCCCATCCAGAATTTACATTGGGAAAGTTCTCCTAAAAGACTTCATGAAGTTCAGTGCGTCTGAGGTCTACGCTCTGATCCATATCCCATCCAGCAGGATCTATGACATCAGCTTTAAGCTCCAGTGCGATCTGGATTTGTTCTGGAACATCTATAATGACACCAGAGAAGATGAGATCTGGGATCACCTCCATTGTATCCAGCTGTCTAAGCCGCAGGAGATAACGGCCACTGTCCTGTTCCAGTCTGAGGTGGTGGCGGTGGCGGATCTGCAGCACTGGCTGAACCGGCAGTGCATAGTGAGAAGTCATCCTGACAAGATCTATGATGAGGAGCAGATATGGAATGGAGGATATACACTGAAAATCCAGCTGATACAAGAGAGCGGTGTAACCAGACATCTGCCGCACTCCTTCTACCTGGGCTCAGAGAGGGGGATCTGCTACTACCCTGGTCAGCCACGTCTGTGCCATAGATGTGGGGGACGGCATCTCGCCATAAACTGCTCTCATATCACGTGCTCATTATGTGGACAGTCAGGTCATACAAAGGACAAATGCACAGGACCCGTCATCTGTAATCTGTGCTCAGAACCAGGGCATACGTTCTGGGATTGCCGGCATGCAGAACACAATAAATATAATGGCCAGACCTCCTCAGAAGTTATTCAGGAAGATGTCACCAGAGGTTCTGATGTCCCAGAAGCTGGTATGGATGAGGACAGAAGTCACAGTATCAGTGAACAAGCTCCAGAGTCTGAGGTACTAACGGATGCTGCACTACTAGGACCACCAGCCACTGAAGAACCACCTAAAGGCCCACCAGCCACTAAAGAAAGACCTAAACTGCCATCAGCCAATATAATAAGACCTAAGCTTCGATCAGCCACTAAAGTAGGGCCTAAAATGCCAGTTGTTAAAGAGAGGCCTAAGGTGTCCAGAAAGCCTGCCACCAAACCATCCAAACATCAGCCCAGTACATCTGTGGAAGCAGTTAGTCCTCCTGCACTGTCCAGTGTGGATGAGGAAGGCTTTGTGACCGTAAAAAGAAAAAATGCATCTGTGGATCCCACCAGAAAAGTCACAACAGTACAGAAAACCTCTGAGCCTCCAGTGCTGGCGATAAGTCCTGGACGTTACAATGTGCTGGGAGAAGACCAAAATGAAGAGTCACAAATGGAGCAAAGTCCTTCATGCGTCCTCGAAAACGTCTCTGATGAGGGGGATCCTGACCCTCCCGTGTCCACAAAGAGATGGGGCACTACAGGTGACAGCAGTGGAAGGAGGAAGAAGACCAGAAAGTCTAAGTGATCAGGATGCGGCTGAGAATAAACTCCATTAATGTGAACAGTGTGAGGACTGTGAGCCGGCGGCAGGCGATTTACCAGCGTTTGTCTGACGAGAGATCTGACGTCTTCTTCTTGCAGGAGACGTATTTGAAGAGCAATGCTCATGTGTATGCAGCCAAGAGAGACTGGAGACTTGGGCCGTCATACTGGTCCTTCGGTCTGGAGAGAAATGACGGTGTGGGGGTCCTCTTTAATACCATTAATGTCCAGGTGGACAGAGTCCTGGAGATCTGTCCGGGTCGCTGTCTGATGCTGGACTTTACATTGGACTCCATCCATTATAGAGCGATAAACATTTATGCTCCGCAGACCAGGAAAGAGCGGAGGGAACTATTTGACCACATGAAACCATATTGCTTTACATCTAAAGTATTTATATTGTGTGGGGACTTTAATAATGTGTCCTGTAATGTGGACAGATCCAGCAGTCATAAGCAACTAAGATATGATGAGACGTTCCTTAATAATATAGTCCAGCAGCAGGGCCGGCTCCAGGTTTTTCTGGGCCCTGGGCGAAAGAGTCTCAGTGGGCCCCTTTAACACATACCACAATTCATGATGCAGAGATACAGCGGAGGAATATATATATATATATATATATATATATATATATATATATATATAGTACAATGCAAAGATTTCACTTCTTACATTACATGAGTGATATCTATTGTAAATTCCACAATAGCTCAGAAACCGGTGAATCGCTCCACACAGAATACTGGCCCCCATATAAGGCTCCATACGGAATACTGGCCCCCATATAACGCTTCATACAGGATACTGGCCCCCATATAACGCTCCATACAGGATACTGGCCCCCATATAACGCTCCACACAGAATACTGGCCCCCATATAACGCTCCATACGGAATACTGGCCCCCATATAACGCTTCATACGGAATACTGGCCCCCATATAAGGCTCCATACGGAATACTGGCCTCCACATAAGGCTCCATATGGAATACTGGCCTCCATATAAGGCTCCATACGGAATACTAGCCCCCATATAACGCTCCATACAGGGTACTGGTCCCCTTATAAAGCTCCATACAGGATACTGGCCCCCATATAACGCTCCATACAGGATACTGGCCCCCATATAACGCTCCACACAGAATACTGGCCCCCATATAACGCTCCATACGGAATACTGGCCCCCATATAACGCTTCATACGGAATACTGGCCCCCATATAAGGCTCCATACGGAATACTGGCCTCCACATAAGGCTCCATATGGAATACTGGCCTCCATATAAGGCTCCATACGGAATACTAGCCCCCATATAACGCTCCATACAGGGTACTGGTCCCCTTATAAAGCTCCATACAGGATACTGGCCCCCATATAACGCTCCATACAGGATACTGGTCCCCTTATAAAACTCCATACAGGATACTGGCCCCCATATAACGCTCCATACAGGATACCGGTCCCCTTATAACGCTCCATACAGGATACCGGTCCCCTTATAACTCTCCATACAGGATACTGGCCCCCATATAATGCTGCATGCAGGCTGTTACCCCCCACATAATGCCCCATACAGCCCCCCCCCCCTTTTAATGCTCCATGCAGGCTGTTACCCCCCACATAATGCCCCATACAGCCCCCCCCTTTTAATGCTCCATGCAGGCTGTTACCCCTCACATAATGCCCCATACAGCCCCCCCCCCTTTTAATGCTCCATGCAGGCTGTTACCCCCCACATAATGCCCCATACAGGCCCCCCCCTTATAATGCTCCATGCAGGCTGTTCCCCCCCTTTATAATGCCCCATGCAGGATGTCGTCCCCCCCTTTATAATGCCCCATGCAGGATGCCCTCCCCCTTCTCTTTATAATGCCCCATGCAGGCTGTTCCCCCCCCCCTCTATATAATGCCCCATGCAGGCTGCCCCCCCCCTCTATATAATGCCCCATGCAGGATGTCCCCCCCCTCTATATAATGCCCCATGCAGGCTGTTCCCCACCTTATAATGCCCCATGCAGGATGTCCCCCCCCCTCTATATAATGCCCCATGCAGGATGTCCCCCCCCTCTATATAATGCCCCATGCAGGCTGCCCCCCCCTCTATATAATGCCCCATGCAGGATGTCCCCCCCCCTCTATATAATGCCCCATGCAGGCTGTTCCCCACCTTATAATGCCCCATGCAGGATGCCCCCCCCCCTCTATATAATGCCCCATGCAGGATGTCCCCCCCCCTCTATATAATGCCCCATGCAGGCTGCCCCCCCCTCTATATAATGCCCCATGCAGGCTGCCCCCCCCTCTATATAATGCCCCATGCTGGCTGTTCCCCACCTTATAATGCCCCATGCAGGATGTCCCCCCCCTCTATATAATGCCCCATGCAGGATGTCCCCCCCCTCTATATAATGCCCCATGCAGGCTGCCCCCCCCTCTATATAATGCCCCATGCAGGATGTCCCCCCCTTCTCTTTATAATGCCCCATGCAGGCTGCCCCCCCCCTTCTCTTTATAATGCCCCATGCAGGCTGCCCCCCCCTCTATATAATGCCCCATGCAGGATGTCCCCCCCCTTCTCTTTATAATGCCCCATGCAGGCTGCCCCCCCCTCTATATAATGCCCCATGCAGGATGTCCCCCCCCCCTTCTCTTTATAATGCCCCATGCAGGCTGCCCCCCCCCTCTATATAATGCCCCATGCAGGATGTCCCCCCCCCTTCTCTTTATAATGCCCCATGCAGGATGCCCCCCCCCTTCTCTTTATAATGCCCCATGCCTCCATACATTAAAAAAAAAAAAATCAAATACTCACCTCCCTTCTCCTCACCTGCTACCTGCTGCCTGCTGCCCGCCGCTCGCTGCTCGGCTCCGAACTCTAGCGTTGTCGGCGTCTTCCAGCTCAGCGCTCCCTGTGACGGCTCAGGGAGGGCGCGGTGAAAAGACGTCACCGCGCCCTCTGACCTGAGACGTCACAGGGAGCGCAGAGCAGGAAGACAGTGGATCTGCGGAGGCACGGGGAGAGGTAAGTATCGGGCTGCCGGGGCCCTGAGCAAGCGGCGGAGAAGGGAGGGCGCTGACACCGCTCTCCTCCGCCCATAGCACAGCGGGGTGCGCGACCGCCAGTGGGCCCCTCTGCCTGCTCAGGGCCCCGGCATTTGCCCGGGTGCGCCGGGTGCTGACGCCGGCCCTGTCCAGCAGGCCCACCTAGTAGACCCCTATGGGTCTCATCATACCAGTAAGACGTACACTTACCATAAGGGTGGTAATGCCAGTAGGATAGACCGGGTGTATATAAAGAGGGAGGTGAGATGCTCTCAGTACAGGATCAGCCCCCTGGAGTATTCGGACCATTGTATGGTGAGTGTTACGCTGGATCTGGCCCAAGCTGTGGTCTGTGGAAAGGGGTACTGGAAGGTGAACAGCTCTGTGGTCCAAGATCCTCGGTTCAGAGAGGCCTTCACCACATTCTATAATGAACGTAGGACCACCCAGTGTATGTGTGATGACACAGCTGAGTGGTGGGAGATCATGAAGAGTGACATCAAGCAGTTTATTATACGAGCAGCCAGGAGACGTAGTAATATGGATTATATGAGATACACAGCCCTGAGACTGCACCTCAGCCGGCTATACAGCAGGATGAATGGTGGTGAGGAGGTGGACGGACGGAGCGTCAGCCATATAAAGCAGCGGATGAGGGAGCTGCAGTACGATCGCCTCAAGTCTCTCAAGGCGGAGGGACAGTTTGATAGTTGGGGCGTCCATAACCCAGATCCCTTTATTGCCTGTAAGAACAGGGTTAGTAAGAAGCTGATCACTGGCTTGTTAGATGAGAATGGGGTGGAGCAGTCAGAGCCGGAGAAAGTCCACAGGATCATTGGGGATTATTATAGGGATCTGTATAAAGGGGCTCATATTAATAAGGATGACATTAAAGCTTATCTGAAGGGGGTGTCCCTACCAACGTTAGACCTGGTGCAGGCAGATAGTATGGCCGATCCCATAACTGAGGATGAGGTGAAGAGGAGCATTGACTCCTTAAAGGCCAACAAGAGCCCAGGACTGGACGGCCTGACCAGCGAGTTTTACAAAGAGTTCAGGGACTTGTTGGCTCCGGACCTGGTGCAGGTCTATAATGATTGCCTCTCTGCAGGGAAGCTCCTACAGTCCCAGTATAGATCTGTTCTGGTTCTCTTAGCAAAGAAGGGAAATCTAAAAGATGTAAAGAACTGGCGTCCACTGTCTTTGCTAAACACTGACTATAAAATCCTGGCCAAGATCTTGTATTATCGGCTGAGTGAGGTGGCGGGTGAGCTGATCATCGCCAACCAGACGTGTGGTGTGAAGGGTCGGACGATAGAGGACTCATTGCTGCTGGTGAGAGAAGCTGTGACGTACATTAAGCAGCACAATGTGGGGGCGTATATTGTGGGCTTAGACCAGAGTAAAGCCTTTGATAGAGTCCATCATGACTACCTGTACCAGGTGTTGTTACACTATGGCCTCCCGGTGCGGTTTGTGCAGTGGCTGCAGGTTGTGTATAAGGAGGCTGTAAGCCTGCCGCTGATTAATGGTCACTTGGCTGAGCCCTTCAGGATCATGTCAGGGGTGAGGCAGGGCTGTCCTCTCAGCCCATTGTTGTATGTCTTTAGTCTGGATCCTTTCCTCAGAAAAGTGCAGGATCATAGAGGTTTCACAGGGCTGAGGTGTTGCCTGCAGAGTACAGTGGAGGATGTAAAGTTCTGCGCCTATGCGGATGACGTGTCGGTGGTGGTGTCTTCTAGAGAAGACTGTACGGCTCTACAGCAGGAGATGACAGCCTTCTCCAATGTGTCTAACTCCTCTGTGAACATGGAGAAGAGCGAGGCGTTGTGGTTGGGGGGTGACAGTGATGTCTTCTCTGTGCCCTTCAGAACAGTTCACGGTCAGATAAAGATTTTGGGAGTAGTGTTTGGAGCTGTAGATGATGGGAAGGTGAACTGGGAGGAGAAGCTGGTGGTGTGTGAGCAGAAGGTGCAGATCTGGAGACACTGGAAGCTGATGTATCTGGAGAAGGTCCGCCTGCTGAAGACCTTCCTGCTCCCGCTCTTCTTCTATATTAGTGTGGTGTTCCCTGTGCCCGATGCGTTACTCCCCAGACTTACCAATGTCTTCTTTCACTTCTTGTGGGGTAACAGAGTGAATGTGGTCAGGAGAAACATTGTCTATCTCCCCCATAAGGAGGGTGGTCTCTCCATGCCCTGTCCTGAGCTCTTCTTTAATCTCATGTTTCTTATGAAGAATTTCTCTTTTTGTAAGAATTCAGAGAAGACGCCATGGTCTTGTTTGTTTAAGAGCCAGATCCAGCAGTTTGTGTCCGTGTGGTCGGTAGGGGACCCCATCAAGAGAATCTCAGGTCGACTAAAGAATAATGTTTCTTGGTATGGTGTCCATGTAATAAGTAAGGTTATTAGATGGAGGATCCTGTATGAGGACGTCAGGCAGCTCAGTAGGAAGGAGTTGTATAAGAACGTGCTGTCATCTCACTTTAGTGTCCATGTTCAATTGAGGGGCGCCCCAAGTCTAGATGTAAAACAGGCTGCAAAAAACGTACTAGATCCCAGAATTCCCACTCATATGAGAGACGTGGCGTGGCTGGGGCTCCATGGTAAGATCTACGTCAGAGATAACCTAAAGTGCAGGAATGTATCAGACAGATCCTGTCCTAGAGAAGAGTGTCCCCGTATACAGGAGACCATGGAGCATCTGCTTCTAGAGTGTCCCTTCAGTATGCAGGTATAGGAGTGTGTGTCCTTGTCCCTAAAGTTACCGCACCTGGTGGGACAGTCGTATGGTCAGCTGCTGTACGGAGACTTCCAACCTGAGCTCAGGGCGTATAACCGAAGCTCACTATATGTAATAAATGTGAAACAAAACCTACAAAAGACAAAAGACAAAAATATATCTCATACCCTACCATCATTATATATAAATGTAAAGCAAAGTTGCATAATAAATATAGGGTACTTAGTGAACTATTTTTGATCAAAAAAAGTATACAAGCCGTCCCACCAGCGGCAAGGTGACCCTAAATTGGGACGGTACCTATACTGCCTATATTAAAAACCTTACTGTATATCAAAGTTGAAGTAATGCATATAAAAGGGTAGACAAACAGGACCGGGTCCCAACTCCAGACCACCCAGGCCCGTGGTAAGCTACATATATACCAGTCAGCTCAACAAAGGGGATGCCACACCCTTAAATTGCACAGAATGCAAACAAGACAAAAAACCAGGCAATGTGAACTGAGGTCTAAGATGGTAGACATGCAAGAAATAGGAGCATGTTCACACTAGCAAAAAAGAAACAAAACCTACAAAAGACAAAAGACAAAAATATATCTCATACCCTACCATCATTATATATAAATGTAAAGCAAAGTTGCATAATAAATATAGGGTACTTAGTGAACTATTTTTGATCAAAAAAAGTATACAAGCCGTCCCACCAGCGGCAAGGTGACCCTAAATTGGGACGGTACCTATACTGCCTATATTAAAAACCTTACTGTATATCAAAGTTGAAGTAATGCATATAAAAGGGTAGACAAACAGGACCGGGTCCCAACTCCAGACCACCCAGGCCCGTGGTAAGCTACATATATACCAGTCAGCTCAACAAAGGGGATGCCACACCCTTAAATTGCACAGAATGCAAACAAGACAAAAAACCAGGCAATGTGAACTGAGGTCTAAGATGGTAGACATGCAAGAAATAGGAGCATGTTCACACTAGCAAAAAAGAAACAAAACCTACAAAAGACAAAAGACAAAAATATATCTCATACCCTACCATCATTATATATAAATGTAAAGCAAAGTTGCATAATAAATATAGGGTACTTAGTGAACTATTTTTGATCAAAAAAAGTAGTATACAAGCCGTCCCACCAGCGGCAAGGTGACCCTAAATTGGGACGGTACCTATACTGCCTATATTAAAAACCTTACTGTATATCAAAGTTGAAGTAATGCATATAAAAGGGTAGACAAACAGGACCGGGTCCCAACTCCAGACCACCCAGGCCCGTGGTAAGCTACATATATACCAGTCAGCTCAACAAAGGGGATGCCACACCCTTAAATTGCACAGAATGCAAACAAGACAAAAAACCAGGCAATGTGAACTGAGGTCTAAGATGGTAGACATGCAAGAAATAGGAGCATGTTCACACTAGCAAAAAAGAAACAAAACCTACAAAAGACAAAAGACAAAAATATATCTCATACCCTACCATCATTATATATAAATGTAAAGCAAAGTTGCATAATAAATATAGGGTACTTAGTGAACTATTTTTGATCAAAAAAAGTATACAAGCCGTCCCACCAGCGGCAAGGTGACCCTAAATTGGGACGGTACCTATACTGCCTATATTAAAAACCTTACTGTATATCAAAGTTGAAGTAATGCATATAAAAGGGTAGACAAACAGGACCGGGTCCCAACTCCAGACCACCCAGGCCCGTGGTAAGCTACATATATACCAGTCAGCTCAACAAAGGGGATGCCACACCCTTAAATTGCACAGAATGCAAACAAGACAAAAAAACAGGCAATGTGAACTGAGGTCTAAGATGGTAGACATGCAAGAAATAGGAGCATGTTCACACTAGCAAAAAAGAAACAAAACCTACAAAAGACAAAAGACAAAAATATATCTCATACCCTACCATCATTATATATAAATGTAAAGCAAAGTTGCATAATAAATATAGGGTACTTAGTGAACTATTTTTGATCAAAAAAAGTATACAAGCCGTCCCACCAGCGGCAAGGTGACCCTAAATTGGGACGGTACCTATACTGCCTATATTAAAAACCTTACTGTATATCAAAGTTGAAGTAATGCATATAAAAGGGTAGACAAACAGGACCGGGTCCCAACTCCAGACCACCCAGGCCCGTGGTAAGCTACATATATACCAGTCAGCTCAACAAAGGGGATGCCACACCCTTAAATTGCACAGAATGCAAACAAGACAAAAAAACAGGCAATGTGAACTGAGGTCTAAGATGGTAGACATGCAAGAAATAGGAGCATGTTCACACTAGCAAAAAAGAAACAAAACCTACAAAAGACAAAAGACAAAAATATATCTCATACCCTACCATCATTATATATAAATGTAAAGCAAAGTTGCATAATAAATATAGGGTACTTAGTGAACTATTTTTGATCAAAAAAAGTATACAAGCCGTCCCACCAGCGGCAAGGTGACCCTAAATTGGGACGGTACCTATACTGCCTATATTAAAAACCTTACTGTATATCAAAGTTGAAGTAATGCATATAAAAGGGTAGACAAACAGGACCGGGTCCCAACTCCAGACCACCCAGGCCCGTGGTAAGCTACATATATACCAGTCAGCTCAACAAAGGGGATGCCACACCCTTAAATTGCACAGAATGCAAACAAGACAAAAAAACAGGCAATGTGAACTGAGGTCTAAGATGGTAGACATGCAAGAAATAGGAGCATGTTCACACTAGCAAAAAAGAAACAAAACCTACAAAAGACAAAAGACAAAAATATATCTCATACCCTACCATCATTATATATAAATGTAAAGCAAAGTTGCATAATAAATATAGGGTACTTAGTGAACTATTTTTGATCAAAAAAAGTATACAAGCCGTCCCACCAGCGGCAAGGTGACCCTAAATTGGGACGGTACCTATACTGCCTATATTAAAAACCTTACTGTATATCAAAGTTGAAGTAATGCATATAAAAGGGTAGACAAACAGGACCGGGTCCCAACTCCAGACCACCCAGGCCCGTGGTAAGCTACATATATACCAGTCAGCTCAACAAAGGGGATGCCACACCCTTAAATTGCACAGAATGCAAACAAGACAAAAAACCAGGCAATGTGAACTGAGGTCTAAGATGGTAGACATGCAAGAAATAGGAGCATGTTCACACTAGCAAAAAAGAAACAAAACCTACAAAAGACAAAAGACAAAAATATATCTCATACCCTACCATCATTATATATAAATGTAAAGCAAAGTTGCATAATAAATATAGGGTACTTAGTGAACTATTTTTGATCAAAAAAAGTATACAAGCCGTCCCACCAGCGGCAAGGTGACCCTAAATTGGGATGGTACCTATACTGCCTATATTAAAAACCTTACTGTATATCAAAGTTGAAGTAATGCATATAAAAGGGTAGACAAACAGGACCGGGTCCCAACTCCAGACCACCCAGGCCCGTGGTAAGCTACATATATACCAGTCAGCTCAACAAAGGGGATGCCACACCCTTAAATTGCACAGAATGCAAACAAGACAAAAAACCAGGCAATGTGAACTGAGGTCTAAGATGGTAGACATGCAAGAAATAGGAGCATGTTCACACTAGCAAAAAAGAAACAAAACCTACAAAAGACAAAAGACAAAAATATATCTCATACCCTACCATCATTATATATAAATGTAAAGCAAAGTTGCATAATAAATATAGGGTACTTAGTGAACTATTTTTGATCAAAAAAAGTATACAAGCCGTCCCACCAGCGGCAAGGTGACCCTAAATTGGGACGGTACCTATACTGCCTATATTAAAAACCTTACTGTATATCAAAGTTGAAGTAATGCATATAAAAGGGTAGACAAACAGGACCGGGTCCCAACTCCAGACCACCCAGGCCCGTGGTAAGCTACATATATACCAGTCAGCTCAACAAAGGGGATGCCACACCCTTAAATTGCACAGAATGCAAACAAGACAAAAAACCAGGCAATGTGAACTGAGGTCTAAGATGGTAGACATGCAAGAAATAGGAGCATGTTCACACTAGCAAAAAAGAAACAAAACCTACAAAAGACAAAAGACAAAAATATATCTCATACCCTACCATCATTATATATAAATGTAAAGCAAAGTTGCATAATAAATATAGGGTACTTAGTGAACTATTTTTGATCAAAAAAAGTATACAAGCCGTCCCACCAGCGGCAAGGTGACCCTAAATTGGGACGGTACCTATACTGCCTATATTAAAAACCTTACTGTATATCAAAGTTGAAGTAATGCATATAAAAGGGTAGACAAACAGGACCGGGTCCCAACTCCAGACCACCCAGGCCCGTGGTAAGCTACATATATACCAGTCAGCTCAACAAAGGGGATGCCACACCCTTAAATTGCACAGAATGCAAACAAGACAAAAAACCAGGCAATGTGAACTGAGGTCTAAGATGGTAGACATGCAAGAAATAGGAGCATGTTCACACTAGCAAAAAAGAAACAAAACCTACAAAAGACAAAAGACAAAAATATATCTCATACCCTACCATCATTATATATAAATGTAAAGCAAAGTTGCATAATAAATATAGGGTACTTAGTGAACTATTTTTGATCAAAAAAAGTATACAAGCCGTCCCACCAGCGGCAAGGTGACCCTAAATTGGGACGGTACCTATACTGCCTATATTAAAAACCTTACTGTATATCAAAGTTGAAGTAATGCATATAAAAGGGTAGACAAACAGGACCGGGTCCCAACTCCAGACCACCCAGGCCCGTGGTAAGCTACATATATACCAGTCAGCTCAACAAAGGGGATGCCACACCCTTAAATTGCACAGAATGCAAACAAGACAAAAAACCAGGCAATGTGAACTGAGGTCTAAGATGGTAGACATGCAAGAAATAGGAGCATGTTCACACTAGCAAAAAAGAAACAAAACCTACAAAAGACAAAAGACAAAAATATATCTCATACCCTACCATCATTATATATAAATGTAAAGCAAAGTTGCATAATAAATATAGGGTACTTAGTGAACTATTTTTTTTGTATTTTAATATAGGCAGTATAGGTACCGTCCCAATTTAGGGTCACCTTGCCGCTGGTGGGACGGCTTGTATACTTTTTTTCATCAAAAATAGTTCACTAAGTACCCTATATTTATTATGCAACTTTGCTTTACATTTATATATAATGATGGTAGGGTATGAGATATATTTTTGTCTTTTGTCTTTTGTAGGTTTTGTTTCTTTTTTGCTAGTGTGAACATGCTCCTATTTCTTGCATGTCTACCATCTTAGACCTCAGTTCACATTGCCTGGTTTTTTGTCTTGTTTGCATTCTGTGCAATTTAAGGGTGTGGCATCCCCTTTGTTGAGCTGACTGGTATATATGTAGCTTACCACGGGCCTGGGTGGTCTGGAGTTGGGACCCGGTCCTGTTTGTCTACCCTTTTATATGCATTACTTCAACTTTGATATACAGTAAGGTTTTTAATATAGGCAGTATAGGTACCGTCCCAATTTAGGGTCACCTTGCCGCTGGTGGGACGGCTTGTATACTTTTTTTGATCAAAAATAGTTCACTAAGTACCCTATATTTATTATGCAACTTTGCTTTACATTTATATATAATGATGGTAGGGTATGAGATATATTTTTGTCTTTTGTAGGTTTTGTTTCTTTTTTGCTAGTGTGAACATGCTCCTATTTCTTGCATGTCTACCATCTTAGACCTCAGTTCACATTGCCTGGTTTTTTGTCTTGTTTGCATTCTGTGCAATTTAAGGGTGTGGCATCCCCTTTGTTGAGCTGACTGGTATATATGTAGCTTACCACGGGCCTGGGTGGTCTGGAGTTGGGACCCGGTCCTGTTTGTCTACCCTTTTATATGCATTACTTCAACTTTGATATACAGTAAGGTTTTTAATATAGGCAGTATAGGTACCGTCCCAATTTAGGGTCACCTTGCCGCTGGTGGGACGGCTTGTATACTTTTTTTGATCAAAAATAGTTCACTAAGTACCCTATATTTATTATGCAACTTTGCTTTACATTTATATATAATGATGGTAGGGTATGAGATATATTTTTGTCTTTTGTCTTTTGTAGGTTTTGTTTCTTTTTTGCTAGTGTGAACATGCTCCTATTTCTTGCATGTCTACCATCTTAGACCTCAGTTCACATTGCCTGGTTTTTTGTCTTGTTTGCATTCTGTGCAATTTAAGGGTGTGGCATCCCCTTTGTTGAGCTGACTGGTATATATGTAGCTTACCACGGGCCTGGGTGGTCTGGAGTTGGGACCCGGTCCTGTTTGTCTACCCTTTTATATGCATTACTTCAACTTTGATATACAGTAAGGTTTTTAATATAGGCAGTATAGGTACCGTCCCAATTTAGGGTCACCTTGCCGCTGGTGGGACGGCTTGTATACTTTTTTTGATCAAAAATAGTTCACTAAGTACCCTATATTTATTATGCAACTTTGCTTTACATTTATATATAATGATGGTAGGGTATGAGATATATTTTTGTCTTTTGTCTTTTGTAGGTTTTGTTTCTTTTTTGCTAGTGTGAACATGCTCCTATTTCTTGCATGTCTACCATCTTAGACCTCAGTTCACATTGCCTGGTTTTTTGTCTTGTTTGCATTCTGTGCAATTTAAGGGTGTGGCATCCCCTTTGTTGAGCTGACTGGTATATATGTAGCTTACCACGGGCCTGGGTGGTCTGGAGTTGGGACCCGGTTCTGTTTGTCTACCCTTTTATATGCATTACTTCAACTTTGATATACAGTAAGGTTTTTAATATAGGCAGTATAGGTACCGTCCCAATTTAGGGTCACCTTGCCGCTGGTGGGACGGCTTGTATACTTTTTTTGATCAAAAATAGTTCACTAAGTACCCTATATTTATTATGCAACTTTGCTTTACATTTATATATAATGATGGTAGGGTATGAGATATATTTTTGTCTTTTGTAGGTTTTGTTTCTTTTTTGCTAGTGTGAACATGCTCCTATTTCTTGCATGTCTACCATCTTAGACCTCAGTTCACATTGCCTGGTTTTTTGTCTTGTTTGCATTCTGTGCAATTTAAGGGTGTGGCATCCCCTTTGTTGAGCTGACTGGTATATATGTAGCTTACCACGGGCCTGGGTGGTCTGGAGTTGGGACCCGGTCCTGTTTGTCTACCCTTTTATATGCATTACTTCAACTTTGATATACAGTAAGGTTTTTAATATAGGCAGTATAGGTACCGTCCCAATTTAGGGTCACCTTGCCGCTGGTGGGACGGCTTGTACACTTTTTTTGATCAAAAATAGTTCACTAAGTACCCTATATTTATTATGCAACTTTGCTTTACATTTATATATAATGATGGTAGGGTATGAGATATATTTTTGTCTTTTGTCTTTTGTAGGTTTTGTTTCTTTTTTGCTAGTGTGAACATGCTCCTATTTCTTGCATGTCTACCATCTTAGACCTCAGTTCACATTGCCTGGTTTTTTGTCTTGTTTGCATTCTGTGCAATTTAAGGGTGTGGCATCCCCTTTGTTGAGCTGACTGGTATATATGTAGCTTACCACGGGCCTGGGTGGTCTGGAGTTGGGACCCGGTCCTGTTTG
Source organism: Phyllobates terribilis (assembly GCF_046119375.1). Classification (NCBI taxonomy): domain Eukaryota; kingdom Metazoa; phylum Chordata; class Amphibia; order Anura; family Dendrobatidae; genus Phyllobates; species Phyllobates terribilis. The sequence continues at coordinate 170,582,896 of NW_027362769.1, forward strand.
TCTACCCTTTTATATGCATTACTTCAACTTTGATATACAGTAAGGTTTTTAATATAGGCAGTATAGGTACCGTCCCAATTTAGGGTCACCTTGCCGCTGGTGGGACGGCTTGTATACTTTTTTTGATCAAAAATAGTTCACTAAGTACCCTATATTTATTATGCAACTTTGCTTTACATTTATATATAATGATGGTAGGGTATGAGATATATTTTTGTCTTTTGTCTTTTGTAGGTTTTGTTTCTTTTTTGCTAGTGTGAACATGCTCCTATTTCTTGCATGTCTACCATCTTAGACCTCAGTTCACATTGCCTGGTTTTTTGTCTTGTTTGCATTCTGTGCAATTTAAGGGTGTGGCATCCCCTTTGTTGAGCTGACTGGTATATATGTAGCTTACCACGGGCCTGGGTGGTCTGGAGTTGGGACCCGGTTCTGTTTGTCTACCCTTTTATATGCATTACTTCAACTTTGATATACAGTAAGGTTTTTAATATAGGCAGTATAGGTACCGTCCCAATTTAGGGTCACCTTGCCGCTGGTGGGACGGCTTGTATACTTTTTTTGATCAAAAATAGTTCACTAAGTACCCTATATTTATTATGCAACTTTGCTTTACATTTATATATAATGATGGTAGGGTATGAGATATATTTTTGTCTTTTGTCTTTTGTAGGTTTTGTTTCTTTTTTGCTAGTGTGAACATGCTCCTATTTCTTGCATGTCTACCATCTTAGACCTCAGTTCACATTGCCTGGTTTTTTGTCTTGTTTGCATTCTGTGCAATTTAAGGGTGTGGCATCCCCTTTGTTGAGCTGACTGGTATATATGTAGCTTACCACGGCCTGGGTGGTCTGGAGTTGGGACCCGGTCCTGTTTGTCTACCCTTTTATATGCATTACTTCAACTTTGATATACAGTAAGGTTTTTAATATAGGCAGTATAGGTACCGTCCCAATTTAGGGTCACCTTGCCGCTGGTGGGACGGCTTGTATACTTTTTTTGATCAAAAATAGTTCACTAAGTACCCTATATTTATTATGCAACTTTGCTTTACATTTATATATAATGATGGTAGGGTATGAGATATATTTTTGTCTTTTGTCTTTTGTAGGTTTTGTTTCTTTTTTGCTAGTGTGAACATGCTCCTATTTCTTGCATGTCTACCATCTTAGACCTCAGTTCACATTGCCTGGTTTTATGTAATAAATGTGGTGACCATCTATCATCTGTGGTGTGCACGGTGCTGCCTGCTCATCAATAAGGAGGTCCTGTCCTGTGATAGTGTCAGGTATAAGATCCTGGAGAGTCTCAAGTCAGTGTATAAGAAGGACATAAAGATTAACTCAGGTAATGTGAACTGGAGGAACATTCATGTGGCGGGATTTATCAATGTTATCTAATATTATTGTGTAAGTGATGTAACAACACAGTATTTATTTTCTTTAATATTTATTATTTTGTGATTTTAATGTAATTATTCTGTAATATTTGGTTGTCAGTTTTAAATAAAAAGATCATTATAGTAGTTATATTCTTATACATAGGGGGCAGTATTATAGTAGTTATATTCTTCTACATAGGGGCAGTATTATAGTAGTTATATTCTTGTATATAGAGGGCAGTATTATAGTAGTTATATTCTTGTACATAGGAGCAGTATTATAGTAGTTATATTCTTGTACATAGGAGCAGTATTATAGTAGTTATATTCTTGTACATAGGAGCAGTATTATAGTAGTTATATTCTTGTATATAGGGGCTGTATTATAGTAGTTATATTCCTGTACATTGGGGGCAGTATTATAGCAGTTATATTCTTGTACATAGAGGCAGTATTATTGTAGCTATATTCTTGTACATAGGGGCAAAATGATAGTAGTTATATTCTTGTACATAGGGGGCAGTATTATATTAGTTATATTCTTGTACATGGGGCAGTATTATAGTAGTTATATTCTTGTACATAGGGGGCAGTATTATATTAGTTATATTCTTGTACATGGGGCAGTATTATAGTAGTTATATTCTTGTACATAGGGGCAGTATTATAGTAGTTATACTCTTGCACATAGGGGCTGTATTATAGTAGTTATATTCTTGTACATAGGGGCAGTATTATAGTAGTTATATTCTTGTATATGGGGCAGTATTATAATAGTTATATTCTTGTACATAGGGGCAGTATTATAGTAGTTATATTCTTGTACATAGGGGGCAGTATTATAGTAGTTATATTCTTGTACATATAGGCTGTAGCGTCGGCGTCCCTGCCTCCTGCTAGGCAGGGACGCTGTTCCCCTCACCTCTCCGCTCTGTGCCCGGCGTCTTCCTCCCGCTCTGCTGGCAGCGCGCGCTGCTTCCCGGCCACGGTGCTTAGGGCGTGCGCGCTCCCCCTCTCTTAAAGGGGCCGCGCGCGCCGTCCTAAGGAGTCCCCGGCCAATGGCCGGAGGACTTCACCATATATAAGGCACCTCCTCCAAAATGGAGGTGCCCGAGCAATGTTGTTGCAAAGCCTTCACTCTGCTTCAGCCCTCAGGTCCCGTTTCCAGTTACCTGCCAGTCACCTGCCAGATTCCTGCCTGTTACCTGCCAGTCACCTGCCAGATTCCTGCCTGTTACCTGCCAGTCACCTGCCAGATTCCTGCTTGATACCTGCCAGATATCCGTTTACCTGCTTGCAAGCCTGCGGTCCGACGGTCTGCCTTCCGACACCTGTCAGTCTGTCTATGGACCAGCCTGCCCTCTCACCTGGGAGCGCTCATCTGCTACCTGCCTGCTAGCCTACCTGGAGGCTCCGCCGTCACTTGCCGTTACCACCTGCCTTTCCAGAGACTCTCGCCTGCTCACCTAGGAGCGCTCACCTGCTACCTGCCTGCTAGCCTACCTGGAGGCTCTGCTGTCACTAGCCGTGACCACCTGCCTGTCCAGAGACTGTCCCTGTCACTTGCCGTGAGTACCCGTCCTTCTACCCAGAGACTGTCCCTGTCACTTGCCGTGACTACCTGCCCTTCTACCCAGAGACTGTCCCTGTCACTTGCCGTGACTACCTGCCCTTCTACCCAGAGACTGTCTCTGTCACTTGCCGTGATTACCTGCCCGTCTTCCCTGGGAGCCACCCGCTTCCTTACAAGGACCGCCCCCTTGTATAGTTGCTCAGAGGTTCCGCCTCCCAGACCCGTTACAGTTTGCTCGGGCCATGGAATCCGGTGGCTCCCAAGCTCCCTCGCTCTCGGACCTATGTCATGAACTGTCCCGTCAGAGGTCCCAACAGGAGTCCATCCTGAGTCACCTGCGGAGTGTCAACTCTCGCCTGGACACTCTGTCTGCTCCACCTGCAACCACCGCTAGTGTCATGACTCGCAACCCGGCAGCACCGCTGCCCTCCAATACCATGGTATCCTGTCCCGGACCCCGGCTTTCTGCACCTCCTCGTTTCGGAGGTGACTCCGCTCAAGCTCGGGGCTTCATAAACCAGTGCACCCTGCACTTTGAACTCTTGTCCCACCAGTTTATCTCCGACCGGTCCAAAGTAGCCTTTATCATGTCCCACCTCACGGGGGAGGCTCTGGCTTGGCTAAATCCTCTGTGGGAGAGAGGAGATCCCCTGGTGTCCGACCTGCCAGCCTTTCTCACGGCTTTCCGGAAAGTCTTCGACGAACCCGGACGGAAGACCTCATACGCATCGTCTCTGCTACGCCTCCGTCAAGGAGATCTCACCGTGGGCCAATTGTTAGAACTCTCCTGTTAGTTTTTTTTTAGTTTGCTGGTCACATGACCATTTTTGCCTATTTAATCCGGCTCCGCCCTCCTGGTCTTGCTGGACTTCATTGTATTTACTACTCTTGAGCTAGCTTGGTGCTCTGTTGCCGTTCTCTGTTAGTTTTGCTAGGTCTTCTGACCTCTATGCTTTTTGTTGTGTGTTTGTCTTTGACTGCTACTATTTCTGCTAGGAGGTGTCCAACTTATCCCAGTCCCTAGTTCTTGTAGGGATCCCTCCCTCACATCTATAGGTCTTCGTACAGACTAGCCGAGGACTTTAGCGGGTCTGATCGCAGGATCAGGTTCCCCGTTACATCGTAGGGATCTAGTTTAGTTCTATTGTAGGGACAGTTCTCCTGTCTTTCCTTAGTCCCTGTAGCAGATCATAACAGTAAGTCCAACCCTAAAAGAAAAAAAAAAAATTTCTCTAAGGAAAGACCTCCAGTTTTCCATCATGGTCTCGGTTCAAGATTTGGCTCAACGCTTGCAGGGACTCTCTCTGGAGGTGGCCGAGCTCCAACAACACGTGAGTAGCTGTTCTGGAGCGCATTTTGTGGAACCAAAGGTACGTCTGCCTGATCTATTTTTTGGCGAACAACAAGATTTTTTTTCTTTTAAAAATGCTTGTTTATTGTATTTTCGTTTGAGACCCGGATTCTCTGGTGGTGAATCACAGCGCATAGGGTTCATAATGTCACTTTTGCGCAAAGATCCTCAGGGATGGGCCTTCTCTCTCCAACCTAGTGATCCGTGCTTTAGATCAGTGGATAGTTTTTTTTCTGCTTTGGGTTTGTTGTATGATGATCCTGATCGTGTCTCATCTGCTGAGTCTGAATTGAGACGTTTGAGGCAGGGATCAGGTAATGTGGAAAAATATTGTTCTCACTTCCGTCGGTGGTCTGCCCAGGTGGGGTGGAACGATTCAGCTTTGAAAAGCTTGTTTCTTGCAGGGCTAGGTGAAAGGGTTAAGGATTTACTGATTGCTTATCCCACACCTGGAAACTTGCAGGAGGCAATGCAATTAGCTATACGGGTGGACAGGAGACTGCGTGCAAGGGTTAATGAGAGCAAATCCTCTGCTATGTCAGCTCCGAGTCCTGAGAGGGTCTGTGCTGACAATGGAGAGCCGATGGAGATTGGGGCGATGATACCCCGCTCTCAGGAAAAAGACCGCAGGCTTTCTGAAGGCTTGTGCTTCTATTGCGGAAGGTCATTTTATTAAGAACTGTGTGCTTCGCATGAAGAAAGAAAAAAAAAAGGTCAGTTATGCCCGTATTGCCTGTTTAAATTCTAAGGGAGTATTCCTATCTGCCACTACTGCTGCTCAGGATGAATTAATTGAATTTCGGGTATTTGTGGATTGTGGTTCTACTCTGAATGTGATTGATGGGGGATTCTTGGAAAAACTTAGATTAGAACCTAAAACTTTGTCATCCCCTATTGCTGTGGTTTCTGTTGATGGCTCTCCCTTGAAGAGTGTTACTCATAAGGTCTGTGAATTTCCCCTCACTATTAATGGTATTCACCAAGAAAATTTGGATTTAGTGGTATTGGATAATTTGCCTTCTCCAGTAATATTGGGGTTACCCTGGTTAAAATTGCACAATCCTGTACTGGATTGGTCTACCAATGAAATTAAGTCCTGGAGCCCTAAGTGTTATGACAAGTGTTGTAACGGGCGCATTGCTGCTGTGGATAAAGGGGAATTGCCTGTACCTATTCAGGATTTTTGGAGAGTTTTTTCTGAGGAGGAGTCACAAATTTTGCCTCCCCATAGAGACTATGATTGTACCATTGAATTTGTCCCTGGAGCGACTCTTCCTAAAAGTCGTTTATTTAATCTTACTATTCCTGAGAGGAAGGCTTTGGAGGAATACATACAGACAAGCTTGGCCGCCGGTCACATTAGGCCTTCCAAGTCTCCTGTGGCTGTTGGATTTTTTTTTGTAAAAAAAAAAGATGGCGGTTTACGTCCTTGTCTGGACTTTCGTAAGAGTAATAAAATTACTGTACGCAATCCTTACCCACTGCCATTGATTCCTGATTTATTTAACCAGTTAGTGGGGGCCAAGTGGTTCTCTAAAATTGATCTCCGGGGGGCATACAATTTGTTGCGCATGAAGGAGGGTGATGAATGGAAGACTGCTTTTAACACTCCTGTGGGTCATTTTGAGAATCTGATTATGCCTTTTGGTCTTACCAATGCTCCAGCATTTTTTCAGAATCTTATTAATGACATCCTTAGACCTTTAATCGGCAAAAATGTGGTTGTGTATTTGGATGACATTCTGATTTATTCGCCTGATCTGGAGTCTCATTGGCGGAGCGTACGTGAGGTATTACAGTTATTAATTGACAATTCGCTTTTTGCTAAGCTAGAGAAATGTGAGTTCGCTGTGCAGAGAATTAGTTTTTTGGGTTACATTATCTCCAGCGAGGGCTTTAAGATGGACCCGGTGAAAGTTCAAGCTGTGCAGGAATGGCCTAGGCCTATTGGTTTGAAATCGATACAGAGGTTTTTGGGTTTCGCCAATTATTACAGAAAATTCATAAAAAAAATTTCTATTATTGTCAAACCGCTGACCGATCTCACCAGGAAACGTGCTTATGCGGTTCAGTGGACTTCTGAGGCCATTGAAGCTTTTGTGTTTCTAAAGGAGAGGTTCACCTCTGCTCCCATCCTTATGCAGCCTGATGTGACTAAGCTGTTTTTGGTTGAGGTTGATGCTTCTTCTGTGGAGGTCGGTGCGGTGTTGTCTCAGGAAAGCAAGGATGGAGTACATCCCTGTGCCTTTTTTTCAAAAAAATTTTCTGAGACTGAACTTAATTACGATATTGGTAATCGGGAATTGCTGGCGTTTAAACTCGCATTTGAACACTGGCGTCACCTCTTGGAAGGTGCTGAATTTCCCATTCAGGTTTTCACTGATCATAAAAATCTGATCTATCTTGATGCTGCCAAGCGCTTGAATGCCCGTCAGGCTAGGTGGGCACTTTTTTTTCTCGCGGTTTAATTTTTCCGTTACTTACATCCCGGGTACCAAGAATGTTAAAGCGGATGCTTTGTCTCGCAGCTTTTCTCCCATGGTTGGTGTTGTGGAGGAAGAGGAGAGCATTTTACAAGAAGGTGTTGTGATTGCTGCTTTGGACTCCGTTTTGGAGGATGAGATTCTTAAAGCTCAGGAGAATGCCCCATCTAACACTCCCCATGGGAGGTTGTTTGTGCCTAGGACCTTTAGGAGAGATTTGTTTGTTGAGTGTCATGAGTCTCGGTTGGCAGGTCATCCAGGAATTTCTGAGACCAAGAGACTTGTGGGTCGCAGTTTTTGGTGGCCTGGATGGCAGAAGGAAGTCATTAAGTGGGTGCGTCAATGTACTGTGTGTGCTAGATCCAAGTCTTCGCATGCTCCTGCTGCGGGGTTGCTTTGCCCTCTGGAGGTTCCTAGTGCACCTTGGACACATCTGGCTATGGACTTTATTACTGACCTTCCCCCCTCTGAAGGTTTCACGGTCATCTGGGTGGTCGTGGATCGTTTTAGCAAGATGTGTCACTTGGTTCCCTTCATCAAACTGCCTTGCGCTAAGACACTCGCTAAGGCCTTTGTCAAGGAAATTGTCAGACTACATGGTGTTCCTACTGACATTGTTTCTGATAGGGGACCTCAGTTCGTGGCTCGTTTTTGGCGTGCCTTTTGTGACAGGTTGGGAGTTCATTTGTCGTTTTCATCTGGATATCATCCTGAGTCTAATGGCCAGACAGAAAGGAAGAACCAGGATGTTGAGCAGTTCTTGCGTAGTTTTGTGGCAGACAATCAAGAGGGGTGGTCTGAGTTTCTGCCACTTGCTGAATTTGCTCTTAACAACCATACATCCTCTTCTGCTGGGTGTTCGCCTTTTTTTTGTTGTTCTGGGAGACATCCGTCTTTTGGGTCATTCTCCAAATTGGTTTCGGCTGTGCCTGAGGAGGAGAGTTTTTCTGGTGATTTGGAGAGAGTTTGGACGGATGTGCGTGGTAATCTTCAGGAGGCTAACAAAAAATCTAAGAGGTACTTTGATAGGAAACGGCAAGAGGTTTTGTTTGCTGTTGGTGACATGGTTTGGTTGTCCTCTAAGAATCTGCGATTGAGGATTCCTTCTAAAAAATTGGGTCCCAAGTTCGTAGGGCCCTTTAAGGTGCTTCAGATAGTTAACCAATCTGCTGTTAGGTTGGAGGTTCCTACGTCCTGGAAGATTAACCCGGTGTTTCATGTTTCTCTGTTGAAAAAAGCTGATGTGTCGGATGGTGACGCCTCTGCCACTGTTCCTCCGGTGGTGGAGGACGGGGAATATGAAATTTCCCGCATCCTAAATTCTAGACGGTATAGAGGGAGTTTGCAGTATCTCGTCGCTTGGAAGGGTTTCGGATCTGAGGATAACTCATGGGTGAGGGCGGATGATGTTTCTGCTTCCAGACTTGTCAGAGAGTTTCACAGGAGGTTTTCTGGTAAGCCTGGGCCTAGGGGATCCGGAGGATCCTCTTAGAAGAGGGGGTACTGTTAGAACTCTCCTGTTAGGTTTTTTTTAGTTTGCTGGTCACATGACCATTTTTGCCTATTTAATCCGGCTCCGCCCTCCTGGTCTTGCTGGACTTCATTGTATTTACTACTCTTGAGCTAGCTTGGTGCTATGTTGCCGTTCTCTGTTAGTTTTGCTAGGTCTTCTGACCTCTATGCTTTTTGTTGTGTGTTTGTCTTTGACTGCTACTATTTCTGCTAGGAGGTGTCCAACTTATCCCAGTCCCTAGTTCTTGTAGGGATCCCTCCCTCACATCTATAATCTTCGTACAGACTAGCGGAGGACTTTAGCGGGTCTGATCGCAGGATCAGGTTCCCCGTTACATCGTAGGGATCTAGTTTAGTTCTATTGTAGGGACAGTTCTCCTGTCTTTCCTTAGTCCCTGTAGCAGATCATAACACCAATATGCCATACGGTTCCGTACCCTTGCTTCGGAGCTGGCCTGGGATAACGATGCTCTGGTGTCTGTCTTCTGGGAGGGTCTGTCCGGCCGTATTAAAGATGAACTCGCCGGTCGGGACATTCCTACCACTCTCGACGACTTAATAACACTTGCCACCCGGATTGACATCCGATTCCAGGAGCGCGCCAAAGAGGTCACCCGTGAGAGGAGGTTTCCACGTCTAGCCCCCACCTTCCAGAAACCCGTCACTCCCTCCGTTACTCCCCAGGCACACTCACCTGAGCCTATGCAGGTCGACCAGACCAAGATGGTCAAAACCCGTCAAGACTTACGCCGTGCCGAGGGGAGCTGCTACTACTGTGGCAGTAAGGAGCACTGGATCCGTTCCTGCCCAGAGAGGTCGGGAAACGCCTGTGTCTAGGATCGCTCAGAGAGGTCGCCCTAGACAAAAGTAAACCCTCTCCATCTCTGATGCTGTCAGTCTCTATCACCTGCGGAGAGAACCGCTATTTCGAACTGGCTCAACTTGACTCAGGAGCTGCTGGAAATCTCATTTCTCAGTCTCTGGCAGAGAAATATCGCATTCCCACCAAACCTCTGGCCGTACCTTTATCTGTCGCCGCCGTGGATGGGGGCCTCTTACCACATCCCATCCAACTCATCACCGAATCCATAACTCTGCAGGTGGGAATGCTGTATTCTGAGAGCATCTCCTTTCATGTTCTGCCTGGACTCTCTCACGCACTCTTGTTAGGCCTACCTTGGCTCCAGAGACATGCACCCGTGCTTGACTGGCAGACCGGAGAAGTCCTTTGCTGGGGACAGGACTGCCATAGGACTTGTCTAGTTCCCGTTCATCCTGCTCGTCCTTCTCCTACCCCAGTCAGTCTACCCGGTCTACCGGTTCCCTATTGGTCTTATGCGGATGTCTTCAATAAAAAAGAAGCAGAGACATTACACCCTCATAGACCATACAATTGTCCAATCGACCTGATACCCGGCTCTACTCCTCCCCGTGGGCGTATCTACCCTTTGTCCGCAGCGGAGACCCGGTCCATGTCAGAATATATTGAGGAGAATCTGGCCCGGGGATTTATCCAGAAATCTACCTCCCCGGCGGGAGCAGGCTTCTTCTTCGTCAAAAAGAAGGACGGCTCACTCCGTCCATGTATAGATTATAGAGGCCTTAACCAGATTACAGTGAAGAATAAATACCCCCTCCCGCTCATTCCTGAATTATTTGACCGCCTGAGGGGGGCTAGAATCTTCACCAAACTGGATCTCCGTGGGGCGTATAACCTGGTCCGTATCCGTCAGGGGGATGAGTGGAAGACGGCATTCAACACCCGGGACGGCCACTATGAGTACCTTGTAATGCCCTTCGGTCTCTGTAACGCTCCTGCCGTCTTTCAAGAGTTGGTCAATGACATCTTCCGTGACCTTCTGTACTCCTGCGTGGTGGTGTACCTGGACGACATCTTGGTCTTCTCTCCGGACCTTCCTACTCACCGGAGGGATGTTCGTCAGGTCCTGCTCAGGCTCAGGCAGAACCACCTCTACGCTAAATATGAGAAGTGCATCTTTGAGCAGACCTCTCTTCCATTTCTGGGCTACATAATCTCTCAGACCGACCTACAAATGGATCCTGAGAAACTGTCTGCCATCAAGAAGTGGCCCCGACCAGAGGGGTTGAAGGCTATTCAGCGGTTGCTGGGCTTCGCCAACTATTACCGCCTCTTCATACCGCACTTCTCTTCCCGGACTGCCCCTATCTCTGCGCTCACCCGTAAGGGTACTAATCCCAGAAGATGGCCGCCCGAAGCTGAGGAGGCCTTTCTTTCCTTAAAACAGGCCTTCTCCTCCGCCCCAGTGCTGCATCGTCCGGACGGCAACAAACAATTCTTCCTAGAAGTTGACGCTTCCTCCTCCGGACCCAAAAGTCATCTTCCGGAAGAGTGGTAACCTGCGTTTTTTTTCTCCAAACTCTTCTCCTCTTCTGAGCGCAACTATTCTATTGGAGACCGTGAATTGTTAGCCATTAAGCTGGCACTGGAGGAGTGGCGTTACCTGCTCGAGGGGGCTCTTCACCCGGTAATAATTTACACGGACCACAAGAACTTGGCTTACCTTCAGAGCGCCCAGAGACTTAACCCGCGCCAAGCCCGGTGGTCCTTGTTTTTTGCCCGCTTTGATTTTGTTCTTCATTTTCGCCCGGCAGACAAAAACATCAAAGCTGACACCTTGTCCCGATCCTTCCTGGTATCTGATCTAGAGGAGGAACCTAAGCACATCATTGATCCCGCCAGAGTAATGCAAGTGGCTCCCGTGAATCTAAATCGTCTCCCTCCCGGTAAGACGTTTGTAACTGTACCTGATCGGAAGAAGGTCCTACACTGGGGTCACTCGTCTAAGCTAGCTGGCCACGCCGGTCAGAAAAAGACCCTCCAGCTCATTACCCGGCATTACTGGTGGCCTACCCTGCACAAGGATGTAATAGACTTTGTTTCTGCCTGTGTGTCCTGCGCCCGCAACAAAGTTCCGAGACACCTGCCAGCCGGTCGCCTTCTTCCTCTTCCAGTACCTGCTGCCCCGTGGCAGCATATTGCTATGGACTTTATAACGGATCTTCCTGTCTCTGCCGGTTTTATGGTCATTTGGGTGGTCGCTGATTGCTTCTCCAAGATGGCGCACTTCATTCCCCTGCCGGGTCTCCCGTCTGCACCCGAACTGGCTAAAGACTTTATCTGCCACATCTTCCGTCTCCATGGCCTGCCCCTCCACATCGTGTCAGATCGTGGGGTTCAGTTCACCTCACGCTTCTGGAGAGCCACATGTAAGTTGCTTGACATCACTCTGGACTTCTCCTCCGCTTACCATCCACAGTCCAATGGTCAAGTGGAGCGGATCAATCAGAACCTGACCAGTTACCTCCGGCACTTCGTTAATGCCCACCATTCGGACTGGGTGGATCTCCTACCATGGGCCGAGTTCTCTTACAATAATCACGAGAGCGAATCTTCCTCCAAATCCCCATTTTTTGTAGTCTTCGGTCAGCATCCTCGGATCCCATATCCCATTTCCCGTCTCCACCTCGGTGGACAATCCGGCTGCGGAATCTCTCGTTCGCGAATTCTCCTCCATTTGGGAGAGTACCCGATCCGCACTCCTTCAGTCGTCCGAACGGATGAAAAAACACGCTGACAAGAAACGCCTGGATCCTCCACAATTCCGTCCTGGAGATAAAGTCTGGCTCTCGTCCAAATATGTCCGGCTCAAGATTCCCTCCTACAAGTTAGGGCCTCGGTTCATCGGCCCACTGGAAGTTATCAAACAGATCAACCCGGTGGCCTATAAATTAAAACTCCCGGCCAACTTACGGATCCCTAACTCCTTCCATGTATCTCTCCTCAAACCCGTGGTACTTAACTCTTTTTCCAAGTCTACAGGTACGCCTCCTGCTCCGGTTTCCGCTGAGAACGAGTTTGAGGTAGAGAACATTCTGGCCACCAAAAGGGTAAGAGGAAAAACCTTTTTTCTGGTAGATTGGAAGGGGTTTGGTCCTGAGGAGAGAACGTGGGAGCCCCGGGAGAACATCCATGCCCCTCTCATCCTTGATAAATTTCTCTCTGGCCTAAAAAAGGGGGGGCCTAAAGGGGGGGGGTACTGTAGCATCGCCACGGTGCTTAGGGCGCACGCGCGCGCGCTCCCCCTCTCTTAAAGGGGCCGCACGCGCAATCCTAAGGAGTCCCCGGCCAATGGCCGGAAAACTTCACCATATATAAGGCACCTCCTCCAAAATGGAGGTGCCCGAGCAATGTTGTTGCAAAGCCTTCACTCTGCTTCAGCCCTCAGGTCCCGTTTCCAGTTACCTGCCAGTCACCTGCCAGATTCCTGCCTGTTACCTGCCAGTCACCTGCCAGATTCCTGCTTGATACCTGCCAGATATCCGTTTACCTGCTTGCAAACCTGCGGTCCGACGGTCTGCCTTCCGACACCTGTCAGTCTGTCTATGGACCAGCCTGCCCGCTCACCTGGGAGCGCTCATCTGCTACCTGCCTGCTAGCCTACCTGGAGGCTCCGCCGTCACTTGCCGTGACCACCTGCCTGTACAGAGACTCTCGCCTTCTCACCTAGGAGCGCTCACCTGCTACCTGCCTGCTAGCCTACCTGAAGGCTCTGCCGTCACTAGCCGTGACCACCTGCCTGTCCAGAGACTGTCCCTGTCACTTGCCGTGAGTACCCGTCCTTCTACCCAGAGACTGTCCCTGTCACTTGCCGTGACTACCTGCCCTTCTACCCAGAGACTGTCCCTGTCACTTGCCGTGACTACCTGCCCTTCTACCCAGAGACTGTCCCTGTCACTTGCCGTGATTACCTGCCCGTCTTCCCTGGGAGCCACCCGCTTCCTTACAAGGACCGCCCCCTTGTATAGTTGCTCAGATGTTCCGCCTCCCAGACCCTTTACATAGGCAGTATTATACTAGTTATATTCTTGTACATAGATGTATTATAGCAGTTATATTCTTGTACATAGAGGCAGTATTATAGTAGTTATATTCTTGTACATAGGGGCTGTATTATAGTAGTTATATTCTTGTACATAGGGGCAGTATTATAGTAGTTATATTCTTGTACATGGGGCAGTATTATAGTAGTTATATTCTTGTTCATAGGGGCAGTATTATAGTAGTTATATTCTTGCACATAGGGGCAGTATTATAGTAGTTATATTCTTGTACATAGGGGCAGTATTATAGTAGTTATATTCTTGTTCATAGGGGCAGTATTATAGTAGTTATATTCTTGTTCATAGGGGCAGTATTATAGTAGTTATATTCTTGCACATAGGGGCAGTATTATAGTAGTTATATTCTTATACATAGGGGGCAGTATTATAGCAGTTATATTCTTGTACATAGTGTAAGGCAGCGCTAGTCGTCATGCTGGGGGACACTCGCTTCACCAGGTCAATTAAAGCACACCAGGCAACACCTTTCCGGTATTTCACAATCCAGCAGTTTATTATACTTCATAACTGCTTCTAAAGGAGTCCATCTCCGTGGCTCACCGACATATCACACACATAATGTCCAAGAGCCTTTCCAGCGACAGACACGTCCACTTGGCTCCAGATACAGCCCTCAGCAAGGCAACAACATAAATGTCCACATCAATCAGTGTTTTTACCTTTGCTGGGTTTTAGCTGCTTCAGGTTTGTTCTGCCACCGCTGTGGCTTTACGGCTTCCCAGATGGGGTCTCCAGCCCTCGTACCTTCAAAGGCTACTGGTATGTTTACACAGCTAACATCCAGCCTCTGCCTTTCAGGCTTCACCAGGCTTCACCAGGCCTCACCAGGCCTCACTAGGCCTCACCAGGCTAACGGTGTCCCACACACGGGATCAGGCCTCACGCCTTTCACACCTGTCTAATAACTACCAGGGTTTATATATCTTCCAGTGCACACACAGGACCTGTGCTGATGTCACAGCCATGTGATCAGACCCTCTGTGTGCACAGGACCTGTGCTGGTGTAACAGTCATGTGATCAGTCACCTGAGGGGGAGGTACATGGTCAGCCAAAACACACCCTGGACCATTACAGTAATGCCGCAAGCCGCTGAATTACATATCCCCCCCTCTGTTCAAACTTGTGGGGTTGAACACATAATATACACAATCACATTATAACCCCCAGTTCACACAGAGACCATGTACTTGACAATTGCGCTGCTCAGCCCTTGGAACATTAGTCAACGACATTAGCCCATTCCTTAGGGACCTACCATCTGTCATTGTCACTGACTTCGTCAAGTCACATTTCCGGGTCGTAACCTTGTCTGACCTCTCCCGCTCCCAGTGGTCAGTCGTAACCTTGTCCGACCTCCCCCGCTCCCAGCGGTCAATACAGCAGTGTGACTTACTTGCCCTGGTATCTAAGGTCCGGTTAGACTCCGTACTGTCCCGTACTCGACCCGGTCGTTTGTATGGGCCTCTCAAACCTGAGTTACTGGAGGTCTCACTACCTCTAAACCCACGCCCACTACTCTCAGGACATCTTGAAAGGTCCCTAACTTCAGCCGTAGCTGTTCTGTTATTTAGGGGGCCCTTTCTCTGTCTGGTCTCACAATTTCTAGACGGCTGCCACCTTCTGCTGCTCAGGCGATGCTGCCTTTCCATTTGCAGTCCGGCGAGATTCAACTGTTCTACCTCTCTCAGGTAGGTCACTCGGTACTCCATCAGCATGCGTATATATGCAAGACTTTCTTCCGTTCCTACAGCGGAGAATAACACCATGCCGTCTTCATCTGGTATCCAGTCCTGACGATCACGTGGACTGCTTACTTTCATCACACCAGACTTCTTTACCATCATTTGCATGGCTTGGCCATTTCTCCCAATAAACTTTCTTACCAGAGCATGAGGCACCCGGATGACCTCTTCATGCAGACTTTGAGCTTTTCTCATAAGCTCCAGTTGTCTAACGGCTTGTTCCATCTTCAACCGGAGAAACCGCTTTGTGTGAATACATCGCCATTGCATGTCACTTAGGATCGCCACCCTCTTCTCTGTGACTTCGATTGTGGATAGGACCAGCAGCTGTTTAGCTTCTGAGGTCGAGTACACCTTACAGGCTCCCACGGCCTTCTTAAACTCTTCATGCACGGACTCACTGGTGCATTCTTCTCTCAAATCCACGGGTACATCTATGAGACACTTGTACCGAGAAGTTTCTGTCTCACCAGTGGTCTCCAAACGATCATCTAGCTCAGGTTGCAGGGACAACTGACTTTCAGCTTCTTCACCCTGTATGCTTCCCCTGAGCTGACTCACAGCTACAAATTCACGAATTTTCGTCTTGACCACTTCCATCTCATACTTATCTTCTGTTAACACTCTCTTAGCTCTCCTCAGGTCCACCTTCTCATGGTATAAGGGAGTGAGTGCAACTTGTTTGCCCTTTTCCTTCTCCAAGGAGGCCTCGTTCACTGAGTGATACTTTGCTAGGCGACCTTTGAGCTCGAAAACTTCTTCCTCTAGCTCAGCTACTCGCCTCTCAGCATCCCATCTCTGAAGCTCTTCCTGCTTCAACTGCTCCTTTAACAGTAGAGTTCTCTCAGACCTCTCTGTCTCCAATGTGCCCACTCGGCTCTCAACAGCCAGTCTCTCAAGCTGCTCTTGCTTCTAATGGGCTTGTAGAGACTCCTTGATCTCCTTGATCTCGGCTCTTACATCCACCGAATCATCCGAGCTCGTATTATTCAAGGAGGTATTTGCTTCATATCTCCCATCTCCAGTGGCCAACTCCTGGCCCTGGTCTGTGGCTTCTCTGATAGACTCCTCCATCTTTTTCCACTCAGCTTCCATCTTGCTGATTCTTTCCTTAAGTCACGTCTCTGCCCTCTGGAGATTATCATTTTCATCACGGGTGTCCTGCAGAGTGGTCTCAACCACTTGGCACATGTGCTCTGCATCCGCCTTATCATCCTCTAGTTTTAATTTAACCCTGAGGAGATCCTCATAGTCTCTCTTAATTTGTTGCAGTTCCGTACTGCGTTCACCATATTCCTTCTTGGATTCACACAGCTCCCGGGTTGAACTGTTCGCGCAGTCGTTCTAGGTTTTGTTCACGCCCAGAAACTTCATCCTGCAGTGCCTCCTTCTCAAGCTTCGACTGCAAAACCTCCTCCTTGGTTTTGCGGCGGTCCTCCTTAATTTCCTGGAACATTTCCTTCCATTGGTTAATTTCCTCGTTGCTTCCCTCCAGTTCTCACTGTAAGTTCCTCACAACCTGGTATATTTTCTGCCGTTCAGACTCCAGGCTCCGCTGGTCTGAGGACACGTTCTCCAGGTTTTCCCATAGTTGCTGCACATCACTCTGACACTGCTGCCTGATAGGCTCCAGCTCTTGGTCACGACTGGCCGTCTCCTCTTTCATGGCTGTCAGATCCTGATCCTTCTGTCTCAGTACTGTACCGGAGGTTGCTACTGGCAACGTCACCTCCTCTTCTGCCTCTAAAGGAGGATCCACACTTGAAACAAAGGCACACAGTACTACATTTTCTTTATTTTCACTTGCAGCAAAGACTACAGGAGCAACCTTTTTGTGGCCCTTGCGCCGTCGACGACGATAGGGGGACTTTCTCTCCTCGTCTAGCTCCTCCTGACTGAACTCTCCTTCTACTTTCGTAGTGTCACCGTCAGCTATGGGGTCTGTGTCACTCCCCATGGTCTTGTGGACTAACAGGTCACCTCCCACTTTGACGTCAACCCCTTTTACTGGAGCTACTCCGTTATCACCGGTCAAATTGTCATTTTTAGGCGGTACCAACCCACAACCAGTAACAAATTTTGGTTTTCTATACTCCATGCTTTTTTGACCCCCCCCCCCTTTGTGACTCCTCCCCCTTTTGGACACCCACACCTGTAGGGGGAAGTTTACAAAAAAAATCAACAATGGTCTTAGGACCCAGTTCACAACATCTCTTACCACCTCCCCGGGCACTCTGGGACAATACTGGCACCCCCAGACAGTTCACAGAATGGTCCACTGCCGCCATTCTATACGGTGCCCACAGCTCCTGCGGTTCCTGCACCATGTCCTCTAGATGTTTCTCAAATACCTGCTGCGGTTTTAACAGGCACTTTAATCGCTCAATAGCTTCAGTTTCTTTTGCTGCTCCGATCACAGCCGTCGTGGTACACTATTCACACTAGTGTTAGAACTCTCCTGTTAGGTTTTTTCTATTTTGCTGGTCACATGACCTTTTTGCCTATTTAATCCTGCTCCGCCCTTCTGGCCATGCTGGACTTCATTGTAATTTCTGCTCTTAAGCTAGCCAGGTGCTTTGTAACCTTTCACTGTCAGTTTAGCTAGGTCTTTTGACCTTTATGTTCAATGTTGTGTGTTTGTCTTTTTACTGCTACAATTTCTGCTAGGAGGTGTCCATCTTTCTCCCAGTCCCTAGTTCTTGTAGGGATCCCTCCCTCACATCTATAGGTCTTCGTTCAGACTAGCTGAGGACTTTAGCGGGTCTGATCGCAGGATCAGGTTCCCCGTTACATCGTAGGGATCTAGCTTAGTTCTATTGTAGGGACAGATCTCCTGTCTTTCCTTAGTGCTTGTAGCCTATCATAACAGTAAGTCCAGCCCAAAAATATCTCTAAGGAAAGACCTCCAGTTTCCATCATGGTGTCGGTTTAGGATTTGGCTCAACGCCTGCAGGGACTCTCTCTGGAGGTGGCCGAGCTCCAACAACACGTGAATAGCTGTTCTGGAGCGCATTTTGTGGAGCCAAAGGTACGATTGCCTGATTTATTTTTTGGTGAACAACAAGATTTTTTTTCCTTTAAAAATGCTTGTTTATTGTATTTTCGTTTGAGACCCAGATCCTCTGGTGATGAATCACAGCGCATAGGGTTCATAATGTCACTTTTGCGCAAAGAACCTCAGGGATGGGCCTTTTCTCTCCAACCTAGTGATCCGTGCTTTAGATCAGTGGATAGTTTTTTTTCTGCTTTGGGTTTGTTGTATGATGATCCTGATCATGTCTCATCAGCTGAGACGGAATTGAGACTTTTGAGACTGGGATCAGGTAATGTGGAAAATTATTGTACTCACTTCCGTCGGTGGTCTGCTCAGATGGGGTGGAACGATTCAGCTCTGAAAAGTTTGTTTCTTGCTGGGCTAGGTGAAAGGGTTAAGGATCTGCTTATTGCTTATCCTACACCTGGAAACTTGCAGGAGGCAATGCAATTAGCTATACGGGTGGACAGGAGACTGCGTGCAAGGGTTAATTAGAGTAAATCTTTTGCCATGTCAGCTCCTAGACTTGAGAGGGTCTGTACTGACATTGGAGAGCCGATGGAGATTGGGGCGATGGCACCCCGCTCTCAGGAAAAAGACCGCAGGTTTTCTGAAGGTTTGTGCTTTTATTGCAGAAAATCTGACCATTTCATTAAGAACTGTGTGCTTCGTATGAACAAAAAAAAAAAAAAAAAAAGGTCAGTTACGCCCGTATAGCGTGTTTAAATACTAAGGGTGTATTTCTTTCTGCTACTACTGCAGCTCAGGAAGAATTAATTGAATTTCGGGTATTTGTGGATTGTGGTTCTACTCTGAATGTGATTGATGGGGGATTCTTGGAAAAACTTAAATTAAAACCCAAACCTTTGTCATCCCCTATTGCCGTGGTTTCTGTTGATGGCTCTCCCTTGAAATGTGTTACTCACAAGGTTTATGAATTTCCCCTCACTATTAATGGTATTCACCAAGAAAATTTGGATTTGGTAGTATTAAATAATTTGCCTTCTCCAGTAATTTTGGGGTTACCCTGGTTAAAATTGCACAATCCTGTACTGGATTGGTCTACTAATGAAATTAAGTCCTGGAGCCCGAAGTGTTATGACAAGTGTTGTAATGGGCGCATTGCTGCTGTGGATAAACGGGAATTACCTGTACCTATTTAGGATTTTTGGAAAGTTTTTTTCTGAGGAGGAGTCGCAAATTTTGCCTCCCCATAGAGACTATGATTGTACCATTGAATTTGTCCCTGGAGCGACTCTTCCTAAAAGTCGTTTATTTCATCTTACTATTCCTGAGAGAAAGGCTTTGGAGGAATACATACAGACGAGCTTGGCCACCGGTCATATCAGACCCTCTAAGTCACCTGTGGCTGTTGGATTTTTTTTTTGTTAAAAAAAAGGACGGCGGTTTACGTCCTTGTCTGCACTTTCGCGAGATTAATAAAATTACTGTACGTAATCCCTACCCACTGCCATTGATTCCTGATTTGTTTAACCAGTTAGTGGGGGCCAAGTGGTTCTCTAAAATTGATCTCCGGGGGGCATACAATTTGTTGCGCATGAAGGAGGGTGATGAATGGAAGACTGCTTTTAATACTCCTGTGGGTCATTTTGAGAATCTGGTTATGCCTTTTGGTCTTACCAATGCTCCAGCATTTTTTCAGAATCTTATTAATGACATCCTTAGACCTTTGATCGGCAAAAATGTGGTTGTGTATTTGGATGACATTTTGATTTATTCGCCTGATCTGGAGTCTCATTGGCGGAGCGTACGTGAGGTATTACAGTTATTAATTGACAATTCGCTTTTTGCTAAGCTAGAGAAATGTGAGTTCGCTGTACAGAGAATTAGTTTTTTGGGCTACATTATCTCCAGCGAGGGCTTTGAGATGGACCCGGTGAAAGTTCAAGCTGTGCAGGAATGGCCTAGGCCTATTGGTTTGAAATCGATACAGAGATTTTTGGGTTTTGCCAATTATTACAGGAAATTCATTAAAAATTTTTCTATTATTGTTAAACCACTGACCGATCTCACCAGGAAAGGTTCTAATACGGTTCAGTGGACTTCTGAGGCCATTGAAGCTTTTGTGTTTCTAAAGGAGAGGTTCGCCTCTGCTCCCATCCTTATGCAGCCTGATGTGACTAAGCCGTTTTTGGTTGAGGTTGATGCTTCTTCTGTGGAGGTCGGTGCGGTGTTGTCTCAGGAAAACAAGGATGGAGTACATCCCTGTGCCTTTTTTTCAAAAAAATTTTCTGAGACTGAACTTAATTACGATATTGGTAATCAGGAATTGCTGGCTATTAAACTCGCATTTGAACACTGGCGTCATCTCTTGGAAGGTGCTGAATTTCCCATTCAGGTTTTCACTGATCATAAAAATCTGATCTATCTTGATGCTGCCAAGCGCTTGAATGCCCGTCAGGCTAGGTGGGCACTTTTTTTTCGTGGTTTAATTTTTCCGTTACTTACATCCCGGGTACCAAGAATGTTAAAGCTGATGCGTTGTCTCGCAGCTTTTCTCCCATGGTCGGTGCTGAGGAGGAGAAGAGCATTTTAAAAGAAGGTGTTGTGATTGCTGCTTTGGACTCCGTTTTGGAGGATGAGATTCTTAAAGCACAGGAGAATGCCCCATCTAACACTCCTCATGGGAGGTTGTTTGTGCCTAGGACCTTTAGGAGAGATTTGTTTGTTGAGTGTCATGAGTCTCGGTTGGCAGGTCATCCAGGAATTTCTGACACCAAGAGACTTGTTGTGGGTCGTAGTTTTTGGTGGCCTGGATGGCAGAAGGAAGTCATTAAGTGGGTGCGTCAATGTACTGTGTGTGCTAGGTCAAAGGCTTCACATACTCCTGCTGAAGGGTTGCTTTGCCCTCTGGAGGTTCCTAGTGCACCTTGGACACATCTGGCTATGGACTTTATTACTGACCTTACCTCCTCTGAGGGTTTCACGGTCATCTGGGTGGTCGTGGACCGTTTTAGCAAGATGTGTCACTTGGTTCCCTTCATCAAACTGCCCTGCGCTAAGACACTCGCTAAGGCCTTTGTCAAGGAAATTGTCAGACTCCATGGTGTTCCTACTGACATTGTTTCTGATGGGGGACCTCAGTTCGTGGCTCGTTTTTGGCGTGCCTTTTGTGACAGGTTGGGAGTTCATTTGTCGTTTTCATCTGGATATCATCCTGAGTCTAATGGCCAGACAGAAAGGAAGAATCAGGATGTTGAGCAGTTCTTGCGTTGTTTTGTGGCAGACAATCAAGAGGGGTGGTCTGAGTTTCTGCCGCTTGCTGAATTTGCTCTTAACAACCATACATCCTCTTCTGCTGGGTGTTCGCCTTTTTTTTGTTGTTCTGGGAGACATCTGTCTTTTGGGTCATTCTCCAAATTGGTATCGGCTGTGCCTGAGGAGGAGAGTTTTTCCCGTGATTTGGAGAGAGTTTGGACGGATGTGCGTGGTAATCTTCAGGAGGCTAACAAAAAATCTAAGAGGTACTTTGACAGGAAACGTCAAGAGGTTTTGTTTACGGTTGGTGACATGGTTTGGTTGTCCTCTAAGAATCTGCGGTTGAGGATTCCTTCAAAAAAATTGGGTCCCAAGTTTGTAGGGCCCTTTAAGGTGCTTCAGGTAGTTAACCAATCTGCTGTTAGGTTGGAGGTTCCTACCTTCTGGAAGATTAATCCGGTGTTTCATGTTTCTCTATTGAAAAAAGCTGATGTATCAGATAGAGACGCCACTGCCACTGTT
This sequence comes from Phyllobates terribilis, assembly GCF_046119375.1. Taxonomy (NCBI): domain Eukaryota; kingdom Metazoa; phylum Chordata; class Amphibia; order Anura; family Dendrobatidae; genus Phyllobates; species Phyllobates terribilis. The sequence continues at coordinate 170,604,658 of NW_027362769.1, forward strand.
CCTCCGGTAGTGGAGGACGGGGAATATGAAATTTCCCGCATCGTTAATTCTAGACGGTATAGGGGGAGTTTGCAGTATCTCGTCGCTTGGAAGGGTTTCGGTCCCGAGGATAACTCATGGGTGAGGGCGGATGATGTTTCTGCTTCCAGACTTGTCAGAGCGTTTCACAAGAGGTTTCCGGATAGCCTGGGCCTAGGGGATCCGGAGGATCCTCTTAGAAGAGGGGGTACTGTTAGAACTCTCCTGTTAGGTTTTTTCTATTTTGCTGGTCACATGACCTTTTTGCCTATTTAATCCTGCTCCACCCTTCTGGCCATGCTGGACTTCATTGTAATTTCTGCTCTTAAGCTAGCCAGGTGCTTTGTAACCTTTCTCAGTCAGTTTAGCTAGGTCTTTTGACCTTTATGTTCTATGTTGTGTGTTTGTCTTTTTACTGCTACAATTTCTGCTAGGAGGTGTCCATCTTTCTCCCAGTCCCTAGTTCTTGTAGAGATCCCTCCCTCTCATCTATAGGTCTTCGTTCAGACTAGCTGAGGACTTTAGCGGGTCTGATCGCAGGATCAGGTTCCCCGTTACATCTTAGGGATCTAGCTTAGTTCTATTGTAGGGACAGATCTCCTGTCTTTCCTTAGTGCTTGTAGCCTATCATAACAACTAGACCCTTCACACCGCTCTCCCCATAAAATTTTCATGGCCCCGCCGAGCCACAGCAAACCAGGTTTGAGTGCGAGGACAATTTTCGTAACCCCGCCAAGTTACAGCAAACCAGGTTTGAGTGCGAAGACAATTTTCGTAACCCTGTCGAGTTACAGCCTGATGCTTTAATTTTCGCGACCCCACCGAGCCACAGCAAACCAGGTTTGAGTGCGAAGACAATTTTCGTAACCCCGCCAAGTTACAGCAAGATGCTTTAATGTTCGTGACCCCGCCGAGCCACAGCAAGATGCTTGTATCCACACTTGTCGTCCTGTGCCATTGCCCCTAGCAACCGGGCTGCAGTTGCCCCTAGCAACCGGGCTGCAGTTGTCCGCATTCTCCACCACATGTAAGGCAGCGCTAGTCGTCATGCTGGGGGACACTCGCTTCACCAGGTCAATTAAAGCACACCAGGCAACACCTTTCCGGTATTTCACAATCCAGCAGTTTATTATACTTCATAACTGCTTCTAACGGAGTCCATCTCAGTGGCTCACCGACATATCACACACATAATGTCCAAGAGCCTTTCCAGCGACAGACACGTCCACTTGGCTCCAGATACAGCCCTCAGCAAGGCAACAACATAAATGTCCACATCAATCAGTGTTTTTACCTTTGCTGGGTTTTAGCTGCTTCAGGTTTGTTCTGCCACCGCTGTGGCTTTACGGCTTCCCAGATGGGGTCTCCAGCCCTCGTACCTTCAAAGGCTACTGGTATGTTTACACAGCTAACATCCAGCCTCTAACTTTCAGGCTTCACCAGGCTTCACCAGGCCTCACCAGGCTAACGGTGTCCCACACAGGGAACAGGCCTCACACCTTTCACACCTGTCTCAAAACTACCAGGGTTTATATATCTTCTAGTGCACACACAGGACCTGTGCTGATGTCACAGCCATGTGATCAGTCACCTAAGGGGGAGGTACATGGTCAGCCAAAACACACCCTGGACCATTACAGTAATGCCGCAAGCCGCTGCATTACAATAGGGATCAGTATTATAGTAGTTATATTTTTGTACATAGGAGCAGTATTATAGTAGTTATATTCTTGTACATAGGGGACAGTATTATAGTAGTTATATTCTTGTACATAGTGGGCAGTATTATAGTAGTTATATTCTTGTACATAGGAGCAGTATTATAGTAGTTATATTCTTGTACATAGGAGCAGTATTATAGCAGTTATATTCTTGTACATAGTGGCAGTATTATAGTAGTTATATTCTTGTGCATAGGGGCAGTATTATACTAGTTATATTCTTATACATAGGGGGCAGTATTATAGTAGTTATATTCTTGTACATAGAGGCAATATTATAGTTGTTATATTCTTGTACATAGGGGCTGTATTATAGTGGTTATATTCTTGTACATAGGGGGCAGTATGATATTAGTTATATTCTTGTACTTAGAGGGCTGTGTTATAGTAGTTATATTCTTGTGCATAGGGGCAGTATTATACTAGTTATATTCTTATACATAGGGGGCAGTATTATAGCAGTTATATTCTTGTACTTAGGGGGCTGTATTATAGTAGTTGTTTTTTTGTACATAGGGGCTGTATTATAGTAATTATATTCTTGTACATAGGGGCAGTATTATAGTAGTTATATTCTTGTACATAGGGGCAGTATTATAGTAGTTATATCCTTGTACATAGGAGCAGTATTATAGTAGTTATTTTCTTGTACTAAGGAGCAGTATTATAGTAGTTATATTCTTGTATATTGGGGCAGTATTATAGTAGTTATATTCTTGTACATAGGAGCAGTATTATAGTAGCTATATTCTTGTACATAGGAGACAGTATTATAGTAGTTATATTCTTGTACATAGGAGCAGTATTATAGTAGTTATATTCTTGTACATTGGGGCAGTATTATAGTAGTTATATTCTTGTACATAGGAGCAGTATTATAGTAGTTATATTCTTGTACATAGGAGCAGTATTATAGTAGTTATATTCTTGTACATAGGGGGCAGTATTATAGTAGCTATATTCTTATACTTGGGAGCAGTATTATAGTAGTTATATTCTTGTACATAGGAGCAGTATTACAGTAATTATATTCTTGTACATAGGGGCAGTATTATAGTAGTTATATTCTTGTACATAGGGGCAGTATTATAGTAATTATATTCTTGTACATAGGGGCAGTATTATAGTAGTTATATTCTTGTACATAGGGGCAGTATTATAGTAGTTATATTCTTGTGCATAGGGGGCAGTATTATGGTAGTTATATTCTTGTACATAGGTAACAGTATTATAGTAGTTATATTCTTGTACATATTAGCAGTATTATAGTAATTATATTCTTGTACATAGGGGCAGTATTATAGTAGTTATATTCTTGTACATAGGGGCAGTATTATAGTAGTTACATTCTTGTGCATAGGGGCAGTATTATAGTAGTTATATTCTTCTACATAGAGGGCAGTGTTATAGTAGTTATATTCTTATACATAGGGGGCAGTATTATAGTAGTTATATTCTTGTACATAGGGGCAGTATTATAGTAGTTATATTCTTGTATATAGGGGGCAGTATTACAGTAGTTATATTCTTGTACATAGGAGCAGTATTATAGTAGTTATATTCTTGTACATAGGGTCTGTATTATAGTAGTTATATTCTTGTACATTGGGGCAGTATTATAGCAGTTATATTCTTGTACATAGAGGCAGTATTATAGTTGTTATATTCTTGTACATAGGGGCTGTATTATAGTAGTTATATTCTTGTACATAGGGGGCAGTATGATATTAGTTATATTCTTGTACCTAGGGGCAGTATTATAGTAGCTATATTCTTGCACATAGAGGCGGTATTATAGTAGTTATATTCTTGTACATAGGAGCAGTATTATAGTAGTTATATTCTTGTACTTAGTGGCAGTATTATAGTAGTTATATTCTTGTATATGGGGCAGTATTATAGTAGTTATATTCCTGTACATAGGAGCAGTATTATAGTAGTTATATTCTTGTACATTGGGGGCAGTATGATATTAGTTATACTCTTGTACCTAGGGGCAGTATTATAGTAGCTATATTCTTGCACATAGAGGCGGTATTATAGTAGTTATATTCTTGTACATAGGAGCAGTATTATAGTAGTTATATTCTTGTACTTAGTGGCAGTATTATAGTAGTTGTATTCTTGTACATATGGGCAGTATTATAGTAGTTATATTCCTGTACATAGGAGCAGTATTATAGTAGTTATATTCTTGTACATTGGGGCAGTATTATAGTAGTTATATTCTTGTACATAGGAGCAGTATTACAGTAATTATATTCTTGTACATAGGGGCAGTATTATAGTAGTTATATTCTTGTACATAGGGGCAGTATTATAGTAATTATATTCTTGTACATAGGGGCAGTATTATAGTAGTTATATTCTTGTACATAGGCGCAGTATTATAGTAGTTATATTCTTGTGCATAGGGGGCAGTATTATGGTAGTTATATTCTTGTACATAGGTAACAGTATTATAGTAGTTATATTCTTGTACATAGGAGCAGTATTATAGTAATTATATTCTTGTACATAGGGGCAGTATTATAGTAGTTATATTCTTGTACATAGGGGCAGTATTATAGTAGTTACATTGTTGTGCATAGGGGCAGTATTATAGTAGTTATATTCTTCTACATAGAGGGCAGTGTTATAGTAGTTATATTCTTATACATAGGGGGCAGTATTATAGTAGTTATATTCTTGTACATAGGGGCAGTATTATAGTAGTTATATTCTTGTATATAGGGGGCAGTATTACAGTAGTTATATTCTTGTACATAGGAGCAGTATTATAGTAGTTATATTGTTGTACATAGGGGCTGTATTATAGTAGTTATATTCTTGTACATTGGGGCAGTATTATAGCAGTTATATTCTTGTACATAGAGGCAGTATTATAGTTGTTATATTCTTGTACATAGGGGTTGTATTATAGTAGTTATATTCTTGTACATAGGGGGCAGTATGATATTAGTTATATTCTTGTACCTAGGGGCAGTATTATAGTAGCTATATTCTTGCACATAGAGGCGGTATTATAGTAGTTATATTCTTGTACATAGGAGCAGTATTATAGTAGTTATATTCTTGTACTTAGTGGCAGTATTATAGTAGTTATATTCTTGTATATGGGGCAGTATTATAGTAGTTATATTCCTGTACATAGGAGCAGTATTATAGTAGTTATATTCTTGTACATTGGGGGCAGTATGATATTAGTTATACTCTTGTACCTAGGGGCAGTATTATAGTAGCTATATTCTTGCACATAGAGGCGGTATTATAGTAGTTATATTCTTGTACATAGGAGCAGTATTATAGTAGTTATATTCTTGTACTTAGTGGCAGTATTATAGTAGTTGTATTCTTGTACATATGGGCAGTATTATAGTAGTTATATTCCTGTACATAGGAGCAGTATTATAGTAGTTATATTCTTGTACATTGGGGCAGTATTATAGTAGTTATATTCTTGTACATAGGAGCAGTATTATAGTAATTATATTCTTGTACGTAGGGGCAGTATTATAGTAGTTATATTCTTGTACATAGGGGCAGTATTATAGTAATTATATTCTTGTACATAGGGGCAGTATTATAGTAGTTATATTCTTGTACATAGGGGCAGTATTATAGTAGTTATATTCTTGTGCATAGGGGGCAGTATTATGGTAGTTATATTCTTGTACATAGGTAACAGTATTATAGTAGTTATATTCTTGTACATAGGAGCAGTATTATAGTAATTATATTCTTGTACATAGGGGCAGTATTATAGTAGTTATATTCTTGTACATAGGGGCTGTATTATAGTAGTTATATTCTTGTACATTGGGGCAGTATTATAGCAGTTATATTCTTGTACATAGAGGCAGTATTATAGTTGTTATATTCTTGTACATAGGGGCTGTATTATAGTAGTTATATTCTTGTACATAGGGGGCAGTATGATATTAGTTATATTCTTGTACCTAGGGGCAGTATTATAGTAGCTATATTCTTGCACATAGAGGCGGTATTATAGTAGTTATATTCTTGTACATAGGAGCAGTATTATAGTAGTTATATTCTTGTACATAGGGGGCAGTATGATATTAGTTATATTCTTGTACCTAGGGGCAGTATTATAGTAGCTATATTCCTGTACATAGGAGCAGTATTATAGTAGTTATATTCTTGTACATTGGGGGCAGTATGATATTAGTTATACTCTTGTACCTAGGGGCAGTATTATAGTAGCTATATTCTTGCACATAGAGGCGGTATTATAGTAGTTATATTCTTGTACATAGGAGCAGTATTATAGTAGTTATATTCTTGTACTTAGTGGCAGTATTATAGTAGTTGTATTCTTGTACATATGGGCAGTATTATAGTAGTTATATTCCTGTACATAGGAGCAGTATTATAGTAGTTATATTCTTGTACATTGGGGCAGTATTATAGTAGTTATATTCTTGTACATAGGAGCAGTATTACAGTAATTATATTCTTGTACATAGGGGCAGTATTATAGTAGTTATATTCTTGTACATAGGGGCAGTATTATAGTAATTATATTCTTGTACATAGGGGCAGTATTATAGTAGTTATATTCTTGTACATAGGGGCAGTATTATAGTAGTTATATTCTTGTGCATAGGGGGCAGTATTATGGTAGTTATATTCTTGTACATAGGTAACAGTATTATAGTAGTTATATTCTTGTACATAGGAGCAGTATTATAGTAATTATATTCTTGTACATAGGGGCAGTATTATAGTAGTTATATTCTTGTACATAGGGGCAGTATTATAGTAGTTACATTCTTGTGCATAGGGGCAGTATTATAGTAGTTATTCTTCTACATAGAGGGCAGTGTTATAGTAGTTATATTCTTATACATAGGGGGCAGTATTATAGTAGTTATATTCTTGTACATAGGGGCAGTATTATAGTAGTTATATTCTTGTATATAGGGGCAGTATTACAGTAGTTATATTCTTGTACATAGGAGCAGTATTATAGTAGTTATATTCTTGTACATAGGGGCTGTATTATAGTAGTTATATTCTTGTACATTGGGGCAGTATTATAGCAGTTATATTCTTGTACATAGAGGCAGTATTATAGTTGTTATATTCTTGTACATAGGGGCTTTATTATAGTAGTTATATTCTTGTACATAGGAGCAGTATTATAGCAGTTATATTCTTGTACATAGTGGCAGTATTATAGTAGTTATATTCTTGTGCATAGGGGCAGTATTATACTAGTTATATTCTTATACATAGGGGGCACTATTATAGTAGTTATATTCTTGTACATAGAGGCAGTATTATAGTTGTTATATTCTTGTACATAGGGGCTGTATTATAGTAGTTATATTCTTGTACATAGGGGGCAGTATGATATTAGTTATATTCTTGTACTTAGAGGGCTGTATTATAGTAGTTATATTCTTGTACATAGGGGCAGTATTATAGTAGTTATATTCTTGTATATAGGAGCAGTATTATAGTAGTTATATTCTTGTACATAGGGACAGTATTATAGTAGTTATATTCTTGTACATAGATGTATTATAGCAGTTATATTCTTGTAGTTAGGGGGCTGTATTATAGTAGTTATTTTTTTGTACATAGGGGCTGTATTATAGTAATTATATTCTTGTACATAGGGGCAGTATTATAGTAGTTATATTCTTGTACATAGGGGCAGTATTATAGTAGTTATATCCTTGTACATAGGAGCAGTATTATAGTAGTTATATTCTTGTACTAAGGAGCAGTATTATAGTAGTTATATTCTTTTATATTGGGGCAGTATTATAGTAGTTATATTCTTGTACATAGGAGCAGTATTATAGTAGCTATATTCTTTTACATAGGAGACAGTATGATAGTAGTTATATTCTTGTACATAGGAGCAGTATTATAGTAGTTATATTCTTGTACATTGGGGCAGTATTATAGTAGTTATATTCTTGTACATAGGAGCAGTATTATAGTAGTTATATTCTTGTACATAGGAGCAGTATTATGGTAGTTATATTCTTGTACATAGGGGGCAGTATTATAGTAGTTATATTCTTGTACATAGGAGCAATATTATAGTGATTGTATTCTTGTACATATGGGCAGTATTATAGTAGTTATATTCCTGTACATAGGAGCAGTATTATAGTAGTTATATTCTTGTACATTGGGGCAGTATTATAGTAGTTATATTCTTGTACATAGGAGCAGTATTATAGTAATTATATTCTTGTACATAGGGGCAGTATTATAGTAGTTATATTCTTGTACATAGGGGCAGTATTATAGTAATTATATTCTTGTACATAGGGGCAGTATTATAGTAGTTATATTCTTGTGCATAGGGGGCAGTATTATGGTAGTTATATTCTTGTACATAGGTAACAGTATTATAGTAGTTATATTCTTGTACATAGGAGCAGTATTATAGTAATTATATTCTTGTACATAGGGGCAGTATTATAGTAGTTATATTCTTGTACATAGGGGCAGTATTATAGTAGTTACATTCTTGTGCATAGGGGCAGTATTATAGTAGTTATTCTTCTACATAGAGGGCAGTGTTATAGTAGTTATATTCTTATACATAGGGGGCAGTATTATAGTAGTTATATTCTTGTACATAGGGGCAGTATTATAGTAGTTATATTCTTGTATATAGGGGGCAGTATTACAGTAGTTATATTCTTGTACATAGGAGCAGTATTATAGTAGTTATATTCTTGTACATAGGGGCTGTATTATAGTAGTTATATTCTTGTACATTGGGGCAGTATTATAGCAGTTATATTCTTGTACATAGAGGCAGTATTATAGTTGTTATATTCTTGTACATAGGGGCTGTATTATAGTAGTTATATTCTTGTACATAGGGGGCAGTATGATATTAGTTATATTCTTGTACGTAGGGGCAGTATTATAGTAGCTATATTCTTGCACATAGAGGCGGTATTATAGTAGTTATATTCTTGTACATAGGAGCAGTATTATAGTAGTTATATTCTTGTACTTAGGGGCAGAATTATAGTAGTTATATTCTTGTATATGGGGCAGTATTATAGTAGTTATATTCCTGTACATAGGAGCAGTATTATAGTAGTTATATTCTTGTACATAGGGGGCAGTATTATAGTAGTTATATTCTTGTACATAGGAGCAGTATTATAGTAGTTGTATTCTTGTACATATGGGCAGTATTATAGTAGTTACATTCTTGTGCATAGGGGCAGTATTATAGTAGTTATTCTTCTACATAGAGGGCAGTGTTATAGTAGTTATATTCTTATACATAGGGGGCAGTATTATAGTAGTTATATTCTTGTACATAGGGGCAGTATTATAGTAGTTATATTCTTGTATATAGGGGGCAGTATTACAGTAGTTATATTCTTGTACATAGGAGCAGTATTATAGTAGTTATATTCTTGTACATAGGGGCTGTATTATAGTAGTTATATTCTTGTACATTGGGGCAGTATTATAGCAGTTATATTCTTGTACATAGAGGCAGTATTATAGTTGTTATATTCTTGTACATAGGGGCTGTATTATAGTAGTTATATTCTTGTACATAGGGGGCAGTATGATATTAGTTATATTCTTGTACGTAGGGGCAGTATTATAGTAGCTATATTCTTGCACATAGAGGCGGTATTATAGTAGTTATATTCTTGTACATAGGAGCAGTATTATAGTAGTTATATTCTTGTACTTAGGGGCAGAATTATAGTAGTTATATTCTTGTATATGGGGCAGTATTATAGTAGTTATATTCCTGTACATAGGAGCAGTATTATAGTAGTTATATTCTTGTACATAGGAGGCAGTATTATAGTAGTTATATTCTTGTACATAGGAGCAGTATTATAGTAGTTGTATTCTTGTACATATGGGCAGTATTATAGTAGTTATATTCCTGTACATAGGAGCAGTATTATAGTAGTTAAATTCTTGTACATTGGGGCAGTATTATAGTAGTTATATTCTTGTACATACAGTTATATGAAAAAGTTTGGGCACCCTTATTAATCTTAAGCTTAATGTTTTATAAAAATTGGTGTTTTTGCAACAGCTATTTCAGTTTGATATATGTAATAACTGTTGGACACAGTAATGTTTCTGCCTTGAAATGAGGTTTATTGTACTAACAGAAAATGTGCAATCTGCATTCAAACAAAATTTGACAGGTGCATAAGTATGGGCACCCTTATCATTTTCTTGTTTTAAATACTCCTACCTACTTTTTACTGACTTACTAAAGCACTTTTTTGGGTTTTGTAACCTCATTGAGCTTTGAACTTCATAGCCAGGTGTATGCATTCATGAGAAAAGCTACTTAAAGTGGCCACTTGCAAGTTGTTCTCCTGTTTGAATCTCCTCTGAAGAGTGGCATCATGGGCTCCTCAAAACAACTGTCAAATGATCTGAAAACAAAGATTATTCAACATAGTTGTTCAGGGGAAGGATACAAAAAGCTGTCTCAGCGATTTAACCTGTCAGTTTCCACTGTGAGGAACATAGTAAGGAAATGGAAGAACACAGGGACAGTTCTTGTTAAGGCCAGAAGTGGCAGGCCAAGAAAAACATCAGAAAGGCAGAGAAGAAGAATGGTGAGATTAGTCAAGGACAATCCTCAGACCACCTCCAGAGAGCTGCAGCATCAACTTGCTGCAGACGGTGTCACTGTGCATCGGTCAACTATACGACTCACTTTGCACAAGGAGAAGCTGTATGGGAGAGTGATGCGAAAGAAGCCGTTTCTGCAAGCACGCCACAAACAGAGTCGGCTGAGGTATGCCAAAGCACATTTGGAGACGCCAATTTCTTTTTGGAAGAAGGTCCTGTGGACTGATGAAACCAAGACTGAGTTGTTTGGTCATACAAAAAGGCGTTATGCATGGCGTCAAAAAAACACAGCATTCCAAGAAAAACACTTGCTACCCACAGTAAAATTTGGTGGAGGTTCCATCATGCTTTGGGGCTGTGTGGCCAATGCCGGCACCGGGAATCTTGTTAAAGTTGAGGGACGCATGGATTCCACTCAGTATCAGCAGATTCTTGACAATAATGTTCAAGAATCAGTGACAAAGTTGAAGTTACGCAGGGGATGGATCTTTCAGCAAGATAATGATCCAAAACACCGCTCCAAATCTACTCAGGCATTCATGCAGAGGAACAATTACAATGTTCTGGAATGGCCATCCCAGTCCCCAGACCTGAATATCATTGAACATCTGTGGGATCATTTGAAGAGGGCTGTCCATGCTCGGCGACCATCAAACTTAACTGAACTGGAATTGTTTTGTAAAGAGGAATGGTCAAAAATACCTTCATCCAGGAAATCATTAAAAGCTACAGGAAGCGACTAGAGGCTGTTATTTTTGCAAAAGGAGGATCTACTAAATATTAATGTCACTTTTCTGGTGAGGTGCCCATACTTATGCACCTGTCAAATTTTGTTTGAATGCAGATTGCACATTTTCTGTTAGTACAATAAACCTCATTTAAAGGCAGAAACATTACTGTGTCCAACAGTTATTACATATATCAAACTGAAATAGCTGTTGCAAAAACACCAATTTTATTAAAACATTAAGCTTAAGATTAATAGGGGTGCCCAAACTTTTTCATATAACTGTATATTCTTGTACATAGGGGGCAGTATTATAGTAGTTATATTCTCGTACATAGGGGGCAGTATTATAGTAGTTATATTCTTGTACATAGGGGCAGTATTATAGTAGTTATATTCTTGTACATAGGAGCAGTATTATAGAAGTTATATTCTTGTACATAGGTGCAGTATTATAGCAGTTATATTCTTGTACATAGGGGGCAGTATTATAGTAGTTATACTCTTGTACATAGGGGCAGTATTATAGTAGTTATATTCTTGTACATAGAGGCAGTATTATAGTAGTTATATTCTTGTACATAGGGAGCAGTATTATAGTAGTTATATTCTTGGACATAGGAGGCAGTATTATAGCAGTTATATTCTTGTACATAGGATCAGTATTATAGTAGTTATATTCTTGTACATAGGGGGCAGTATTATAGTTGTTATATTCTGTACATAGGAGCAGTATTATAGTAGTTATATTCTTGTACATAGGAGCAGTATTATAGTAGTTATATTCTTGGACATAGGAGGCAGTATTATAGCAGTTATATTCTTGTACATAGGATCAGTATTAAAGTAGTTATATTCTTGTACATAGGGGGCAGTATTATAGTTGTTATATTCTGTACATAAGAGCTGTATTATAGTAGTTATATTCTTGTACATAGGAGCAGTATTATAGTAGTTATATTCTTGTACATAGGAGCAGTATTATAGTAGTTATATTGTTGTACATAGGGGGTAGTATTATAGTTGTTATATTCTGTACATAGGAGCAGTATTATAGTAGTTATATTCTTGTAGATAGGGGCAGTATTATAGTAGTTATATTCTTGTACATAGGAGCAGTATTATAGTTGTTATATTCTGTACATAGGAGCAGTATTATAGTAGTTATATTCTTGTACATAGGAGCAGTATTATAGTAGTTATATTCTTGTACATAGGAGCAGTATTATAGTAGTTATATTCTTGTACAGAGGAGCAGTATTATAGTAGTTATATTCTTGTACATAGGGGGCAGTATTATAGTAGAACTGCTCCTGGACACTGTTCAGTAATGGCCACACCACTGGTTCTAAGACCAAATCAACGTAACCGCGAGATGTTAGTGCACCTGGAACGTGGGCTAGACGGGTCCGGCACACCATAAAATGAACAATTGACCTATCAGGAAGGGGTTAAATGTATTAATTCAAGCATTTTACTGCAGCCGCCTATACCTTCGGTATTTACTCACGGGATCTTGCAGTATTATGCATTTATTGTAAATGGCTGCACGTTCCCCATATTTTCTAGTTGGTGTAGTGAATGCACAGTCATTGTTTCCTTGGAATTTAAGAAATATTTATAGATCTGATCGGGTCTCTCAGCAATGTAACAAGGATGAGTGCGGGACCTGTCTGTCCTACTCAAGGACGTGGAGGCAAAATTGGTGTAAATGTACTCGGCTGTCATTACAACCGGGGAAGATGTATAGGGGCATCATGATACATAGTGTATGAGCGATGCTCTCCGCTCTCCATTGGAATCCGTCATCCTATTACAAGATGTAAATATATGTGTATTTCATGCATGTATTACCATAAAGCGGGCAATGTGCAGATTCCGCACTGCGGTCCCGTACGCTCCGTGATGTGGGTACGGGACATAAATGTATGAATAAAAGATATAGGTGTGAGTTATCATCCTTTATTACAGACCAGGACAAGCAGCGCGCTCCTACTGCGCTGGGCTCTAGATCGCAGGTTCGGATGTAGAATCGATTACTGATAATTGCAGCAGAGGAACTCACCGAATGGACACTTTATTAGTGACGTCGGCCCTTTCACCAGTGGAGCGTCCCTGTATGAAAGTTATACACGTGACCCCAAAGTGCAGCATAAAACCAAGTGACCCATTTTCTTTTGATCAGTTTAAGCACGAATTCACATTAGAATGGGAAAATCGAGGGATCTGAGTGACTTCCAATGACACCTCGTCATCGGTGCTTCACATTCCGGGCCAGAAGTTCCAACCATGTGAAGAGTATGCCAGGAATGGTGTGATCAGAGAAAATCATCCAGAGAAAGGAGATCTCGTGGACGAAAGCAAGTGGTCAACAAAAGTGGTCAAAGGAGGATGTAAAGAAACTTTCTGATTTAAAGGATCAGAGGCAGATGTGAAGAATTGTTTTGATAAAAGGCATCAGGGGAGGATGTGCAGAATGATTTTGATAAATATGGTCAGAGGAGGATATAAAGAATCATTTTGATCAATGGGGTCAGAAGAGGACGTGAGGAATTGTTCTGATAAATGATGTCAGGAGAAGATGTTAAGGATAGTAATGAAAGGATCAGAAGAGAATGTGATGAATCGTTTTGATGAACTGGGTCAGAGCAGGATATGTAGAATCCTTCTGCTGAAAACGTCAGAGGAGGATGCTGAGAATCATTTTTCTACGAAATGGGTCAGAGAAGGATATGAAGAATTGTTCTGATGGAAGGGACCAGAGGAGGATGTGAAAAATAGTAATGAAAGGATCAGGAGAAGATATGAAGAATCATTCTCATGAAAGGATCAGAGGAGACTGTGAAGAATCATTCTCATGAAAGGATCAGAGGAGACTGTGAAGAATCATTTTGGTGAAATGGGTCAGAGGAGGTTGTGAAGAATCATTCTGACGGAAGGATGTGGAGAATCGTTTTGGTGAATTGGGTCAGAGGAAGATGTGAAGATAATAGTGATGAGCGAGTATGTTCGGTTAACCCTTTCGGCGAGTATGCTCGGGCGAGTACCGAGTATCTTCAGCGTGTTTGGGTGTTATATTTGAGTCACTCCGTGTGCATGATTTGCGACTGTTTGACAGCTTTAATACATGTGAGGAATGCTTAAGAAACAAGCATTCCTCACATGTATTAAAGCTGTCAAACAGTCGCAAATCATGCACACGGGAGTGATTCAAACATATCGCCGAGCATGCTGAAGATACTCAGTACTCGCCCGAGCATACTCGCCGAAAGGGTTAACCGAACATACTCACTCATCACTATTGAAGAATCGTCCTGATTTAGAGGCTCTGAGGAGTTTGTGAAGAATTGCTCTGATGAAAGAATTGACGGTGGATGTGAGGAATAGTAATGAAGGACTCAGAAGAAGATATGATGAATCATTCCAATGAAAAGATCAAAGGAGGATATGAAAAATTATGTTGATGAGATGGGTCAGAAGAGGATGTGAAGAATCGTTCTGATGAAGGGATCAGAGGAGGATGTGAAGAATCGTTCTGATGAAGGGATCAGAGGAGGATGTGAAGAATCGTTCTGATGAAGGGATCAGAGGAGGATGTGAAGAATCGTTCTGATGAAGGGATCAGAGGAGGATGTGAAGAATCGTTTTGATTAAATAGGTCTGAGGCGGAAGTGAAAAATCATTGTGATTAAGGAATCAGAGGAAGATTTTGAGAATCGTTCTGTCAAACAGGTGTTGCAGTCAAGAAAACTATAGTCAAATACAATGCTGGTGTCTGAGATGGTGCACGCCTGTCCTGTGATACTTGTGTATAGGCTGGTGAAGGTGCAGTGATGGTGTGGGGAAGGTTTTCTTGCTGCCACCTGGTTCCTATCAAACCGTAGTAGTCAACAAATTAAACTTTAAAGTAAAGGACTCCATATTCAATCTCACTGATCCCACTTGCTCCTGATCTCTCACTCACCGGTGCTCGCTGGTATCTGCTTTCTGGTTCTGTTTCGACACACTGAAAAGGACAAGAAGTGCTGGCTCAGCCAATGAAGGACTGAGGCGGTCCACTGCTCTGGCCACTGATTGGCTGAGCAAGCACTTCCTGCCATTGCCGCTGTGTGAAACGAGGACCAGGAAGTAAGGAACCAGGTAAGCAGCATAAGAGCAGGATCCGCTGGGGACCGGTGAGGATCAGGATCTGCTGGGGATCGGTGAGGATCAGTATCGCGTCTTATATTTTTTATATACCAGTTTGAGCCTTTTTAAGAATAATTTCTACTTTTTTGACAACCCCTTTAAGGAACTGCATTCAGAATCCATCAGTGACATGAAAGGAGCCGTCTAAGCATCTAACCGCCAGGAATAAAAGATGAAAAGAAGCAGCAGCAGCAGCGTGGGAAAAAGCTGAGGCCGCAGAAGGAGAAAGTCAAATATTAGAGTTTGTGGCAGTTTCTGTGTTTGGTTTTATGACTGAATTGTTTGACGCTCGCGGCGCGATCTGTTATAAAAGGGAGGAGAACGCGGCGGCTGATGTTTGCTCAGCAAATTACACCCCGGTTACCAGTATGAAAGACGCAGCCCGCACCCCGTGTACCGGCTGGGGAAGCGTAATGCAGCCGCACACTCCGATATCTACCGGATACAGAACAGATTTAATGTCCGGACCTCTCGTCCTCCTGCTGGAAAAATCAAAACAAAAATGTAATTAAAATGCTGCTCGGGGACGAGATTTGATTTGTATCAGCGGCTAATTAATTGGATGGGAGCGGGCGAAGCGCAAGTTGTGGAGGAGGCGGGTTACTTACACTATATAGAACTTTTATTTGGGCTCTAAAATTAGTATCTGCTCACTGAACTGCACTGATCTGTAGACAATAATTACTGATCCTATGTTGGTACTATATGGTAATATATAGGCAGAGTATAGCACTATTATCTAGTCACCATACGGCAGTATTACATAGATTATACTGCCATACAATGCCTATCTAAGCGCTGTATAGCAATGGTATATAGTCTCAATATGGCACTATTATTTGATAGTGTATGACATTATCGAAGCATCATACGGCAATATTACATAGGCATTGTATGGCAGTATAATCTATCTAAGCACAGTATAGCAATGGCATATAGTCTCAATATAGCACTATTATGCAGCCACTGCATGGTAATATTATGTAGGCACTTGTAGGTACTGTGCAGCGCTATTATGTGGGCACTGTAGTACACTTTTATATAGTCACTTCATGGTAATATTATGTAGGTACTGTGTAGCGCTATTATGTGGGCACTGTAGTACACTATTATATAGTCACTGCATGGTAATATTATGTAGGTACTGTGCAGCGCTATTATGTGGGCACTGTAGTACACTATTATGCAGCCACTGCATGGTAATATTATGTAGGTACTGTGCAGCGCTATTATGTGGGCACTGTAGTACACTATTATATAGTCACTGCATGGTAATATTATGTAGGTACTGTGTAGCACTATTATGTGGGCACTGTAGTACACTATTATGCAGCCACTGCATGGTAATATTATGTAGGTACTGTGCAGCGCTATTATGTGAGCACTGTAGTACACTATTATATAGTCACTGCATGGTAATATTATGTAGGTACTGTGTAGCGCTATTATGTGGGCACTGTAGTACACTATTATATAGTCACTGCATGGTAATATTATGTAGGTACTGTGCAGCGCTATTATGTGAGCACTGTAGTACACTATTATATAGTCACTGCATGGTAATATTATGTAGGTACTGTGTAGCGCTATTATGTGGGCACTGTAGTACACTATTATATAGTCACTGCATGGTAATATTATGTAGGTACTGTGCAGCGCTATTATGTGAGCACTGTAGTACACTATTATATAGTCACTGCATGGTAATATTATGTAGGTACTGTGTAGCGCTATTATGTGGGCACTGTAGTACACTATTATATAGTCACTGCATGGTAATATTATGTAGGTACTGTGTAGCGCTATTATGTTGGCACTGTAGTACACTATTATATAGTCACTGCATGGTAATATTATGTAGGTACTGTGCAGCGCTATTATGTGAGCACTGTAGTACACTATTATATAGTCACTGCATGGTAATATTATGTAGGTACTGTGTAGCGCTATTATGTGGGCACTGTAGTACACTATTATATAGTCACTGCATGGTAATATTATGTAGGTACTGTGCAGCGCTATTATGTGAGCACTGTAGTACACTATTATATAGTCACTGCATGGTAATATTATGTAGGTACTGTGTAGCACTATTATGTGGGCACTGTAGTACACTATTATATAGTCACTGCATGGTAATATTATGTAGGTACTGTGCAGCGCTATTATGTGGGCACTGTAGTACACTATTATATAGTCACTGCATGGTAATATTATGTAGGTACTGTGTAGCACTATTATGTGGGCACTGTAGTACACTATTATGCAGCCACTGCATGGTAATATTATGTAGGTACTGTGCAGCGCTATTATGTGAGCACTGTAGTACACTATTATATAGTCACTGCATGGTAATATTATGTAGGTACTGTGCAGCACTATTATGTTGGCACTGTAGTACACTATTATGCAGCCACTGCATGGTAATATTATGTAGGTACTGTGCAGCGCTATTATGTGAGCACTGTAGTACACTATTATATAGTCACTGCATGGTAATATTATGTAGGTACTGTGTAGCGCTATTATGTGGGCACTGTAGTACACTATTATATAGTCACTGCATGGTAATATTATGTAGGTACTGTGCAGCGCTATTATGTGAGCACTGTAGTACACTATTATATAGTCACTGCATGGTAATATTATGTAGGTACTGTGTAGCGCTATTATGTGGGCACTGTAGTACACTATTATATAGTCACTGCATGGTAATATTATGTAGGTACTGTGCAGCGCTATTATGTGGGCACTGTAGTACACTATTATGCAGCCACTGCATGGTAATATTATGTAGGTACTGTGTAGCGCTATTATGTGGGCACTGTAGTACACTATTATGCAGCCACTGCATGGTAATATTATGTAGGTACTGTGTAGCGCTATTATGTGGACACTGTAGTACACTATTATAAAGTCACTGCATGGTAATATTATGTAGGTACTGTGCAGCGCTGTTATGTGGGCACTATAGTACACTATTATACAGCCACTGCATGGTAATATTATGTAGGTACTGTGCAGCGCTATTATGTGGGCACTGTAGTACACTATTATGCAGCCACTGCTTGGTAATATTATGTAGGTACTGTGCAGCGCTATTATGTGGGCACTGTAGTACACTATTATATAGTCACTGCATGGTAATATTATGTAGGTACTGTGTAGCACTATTATGTGAGCACTGTAGTACACTATTATGCAGCCACTGCATGGTTAAAATTATGTAGGTACTGTGCAGCACTATTATGTGAGCACTGTAGTACACTATTATATAGTCACTGCATGGTAATATTATGTAGGTACTGTGCAGCACTATTATGTTGGCACTGTAGTACACTATTATGCAGCCACTGCGTGGTAATATTATGTAGGTACTGTGCAGCGCTATTATGTGGGCACTGTAGTACACTATTATATAGTCACTGCATGGTAATATTATGTAGGTACTGTGTAGCGCTATTATGTGGGCACTGTAGTACACTATTATATAGTCATTGCATGGTAATATTATGTAGGTACTGTGTAGCGCTATTATGTGAGCACTGTAGTACACTATTATATAGTCACTGCATGGTAATATTATGTAGGTACTGTGCAGCACTATTATGTGGGCACTGTAGTACAGTATTATATAGTCACTGCATGGTAATATTATGTAGGTACTGTGTAGCGCTATTATGTGGGCACTGTAGTACACTATTATGCAGCCACTGCATGGTAATATTTTGTAGGTACTGTGCAGCACTATTATGTGAGCATTGTAGTACACTATTATATAGTCACTGCATGGTAATATTATGTAGGTACTGTGCAGCGCTATTATGTGGGCACTGTAGTACACTATTATATAGTCACTGCATGGTAATATTATGTAGGTACTGTGCAGCGCTGTTATGTGGGCACTGTAGTACACTATTATATAGTCACTGCATGGTAATATTATGTAGGTACTGTGCAGCACTATTATGTGGACACTGTAGTACACTATTATATAGTCATTGCATGGTAATATTATGTAGGTACTGTGTAGCACTATTATGTGGGCACTGTAGTACACTATTATATAGTCACTGCATGGTAATATTATGTAGGTACTGTGTAGCGCTATTATGTGGGCACTGTAGTACACTATTATGCAGCCACTGCATGGTAATATTTTGTAGGTACTGTGCAGCACTATTATGTGAGCATTGTAGTACACTATTATATAGTCACTGCATGGTAATATTATGTAGGTACTGTGCAGCGCTATTATGTGGGCACTGTAGTACACTATTATATAGTCACTGCATGGTAATATTATGTAGGTACTGTGCAGCACTATTATGTGGGCACTGTAGTACACTATTATGCAGCCACTGCATGGTAATATTATGTAGGTACTGTGCAGCGCTATTATGTGGGCACTGTAGTACACTATTATGCAGCCACTGCATGGTAATATTATGTAGGTACTGTGCAGCGCTATTATGTGGGCACTGTAGTACACTATTATATAGTCACTGCATGGTAATATTATGTAGGTACTGTGCAGCGCTATTATGTGGGCACTGTAGTACACTATTATATAGTCACTGCATGGTAATATTATGTAGGTACTGTGTAGCACTTATGTGGGCACTGTAGTACACTATTATATAGTCACTGCATGGTAATATTATATAGGTACTGTGTAGCGCTATTATGTGGGCACTGTAGTACACTATTATATAGTCACTGCATGGTAATATTATGTAGGTACTGTGTAGCACTATTATGTGGGCACTGTAGTACACTATTATATAGTCACTGCATGGTAATATTATATAGGTACTGTGTAGCGCTATTATGTGGGCACTGTAGTACACTATTATATAGTCACTGCATGGTAATATTATATAGGTACTGTGTAGCGCTATTATGTGGGCACTGTAGTACACTATTATATAGTCACTGCATGGTAATATTATGTAGGTACTGTGTAGCACTATTATGTGGGCACTGTAGTACACTATTATATAGTCACTGCATGGTAATATTATGTAGGTACTGTGTAGCACTATTATGTGGGCACTGTAATACACTATTATATAGTCACTGCATGGTAATATTATGTAGGTACTGTGTAGCGCTATTATGTGGGCACTGTAGTACACTATTATATAGTCACTGCATGGTAATATTATGTAGGTACTGTGTAGCACTATTATGTGGGCACTGTAGTACACTATTATATAGTCACTGCATGGTAATATTATGTAGGTACTGTGCAGCGCTGTTATGTGGGCACTGTAGTACACTATTATATAGTCACTGCATGGTAATATTATGTAGGTACTGTGCAGCGCTGTTATGTGGGCACTGTAGTACACTATTATATAGTCACTGCATGGTAATATTATGTAGGCACTGTGTAGCACTATTATGTGAGCACTGTAGTACACTATTATATAGTCACTGCATGGTAATATTATGTGAGCACTGTAGTACACTATTATATAGTCACTGCATGGTAATATTATGTAGGCACTGTGTAGCGCTATTATGTGGGCACTGTAGTACACTATTATATAGTCACTGCATGGTAATATTATGTAGGTACTGTGTAGCGCTATTATGTGGGCACTGTAGTACACTATTATATAGTCACTGCATGGTAATATTATGTAGGTACTGTGTAGCACTATTATGTGGGCACTGTAGTACACTATTATATAGTCACTGCATGGTAATATTATGTAGGTACTGTGCAGCGCTGTTATGTGGGCACTGTAGTACACTATTATATAGTCACTGCATGGTAATATTATGTAGGTACTGTGTAGCGCTATTATGTGGGCACTGTAGTACACTATTATATAGTCACTGCATGGTAATATTATGTAGGCACTGTGTAGCACTATTATGTGAGCACTGTAGTACACTATTATATAGTCACTGCATGGTAATATTATGTAGGTACTGTGCAGTGCTATTATGTGAGCACTGTAGTACACTATTATATAGTCACTGCATGGTAATATTATGTAGGCACTGTGTAGCGCTATTATGTGGGCACTGTAGTACACTATTATATAGTCACTGCATGGTAATATTATGTAGGTACTGTGTAGCGCTATTATGTGGGCACTGTAGTACACTATTATATAGTCACTGCATGGTAATATTATGTAGGTACTGTGTAGCACTATTATGTGGGCACTGTAGTACACTATTATATAGTCACTGCATGGTAATATTATGTAGGTACTGTGCAGCGCTGTTATGTGGGCACTGTAGTACACTATTATATAGTCACTGCATGGTAATATTATGTAGGTACTGTGTAGCGCTATTATGTGGGCACTGTAGTACACTATTATATAGTCACTGCATGGTAATATTATGTAGGCACTGTGTAGCACTATTATGTGAGCACTGTAGTACACTATTATATAGTCACTGCATGGTAATATTATGTAGGTACTGTGCAGCACTATTATGTGAGCACTGTAGTACACTATTATATAGTCACTGCATGGTAATATTATGTAGGTACTGTGCAGCGCTATTATGTGAGCACTGTAGTACACTATTATATAGTCACTGCATGGTAATATTATGTAGGTACTGTGCAGCGCTATTATGTGGGCACTGTAGTACACTATTATATAGTCACTGCATGGTAATATTATGTAGGTACTGTGTAGCACTATTATGTGAGCACTGTAGTTCACTATTATATAGTCACTGCATGGTAATATTATGTAGGTACTGTGTAGCACTATTATGTGGGCACTGTAGTACACTATTATATAGTCACTGCATGGTAATATTATGTAGGTACTGTGCAGCGCTGTTATGTGGGCACTGTAGTACACTATTATGCAGCCACTGCATGGTAATATTATGTAGGTACTGTGCAGCGCTATTATGTGAGCACTGTAGTACACTATTATATAGTCACTGCATGGTAATATTATGTAGGTACTGTGCAGCACTATTATGTGAGCATTGTAGTACACTATTATATAGTCACTGCATGGTAATATTTTGTAGGTACTGTGCAGCACTATTATGTGAGCATTGTAGTACACTATTATATAGTCACTGCATGGTAATATTATGTAGGTACTGTGTAGCACTATTATGTGGGCACTGTAGTACACTATTATATAGTCACTGCATGGTAATATTATGTAGGTACTGTGCAGCGCTGTTATGTGGGCACTGTAGTACACTATTATATAGTCATTGCATGGTAATATTATGTAGGTACTGTGCAGCGCTGTTATGTGGGCACTGTAGTACACTATTATATAGTCATTGCATGGTAATATTATGTAGGTACTGTGTAGCACTATTATGTGGACACTGTAGTTCACTTTTATATAGTCACTGCATGGTAATATTATATAGGTACTGTGTAGCACTATTATGTGGGCACTGTAGTACAATATTATGCAGCCACTGCATGGTAATATTATGTAGGTACTGTGCAGCGCTGTTATGTGGGCACTGTAGTACACTATTATATAGTCATTGCATGGTAATATTATGTAGGTACTGTGTAGCACTATTATGTGGACACTGTAGTTCACTATTATATAGTCACTGCATGGTAATATTATGTAGGTACTGTGTAGCGCTATTATGTGGGCACTGTAGTACACTATTATGCAGCCACTGCATGGTAATATTATGTAGGTACTGTGCAGCGCTATTATGTGAGCACTGTAGTACACTATTATATAGTCACTGCATGGTAATATTATGTAGGTACTGTGTAGCACTATTATGTGGGCACTGTAGTACACTATTATATAGTCACTGCATGGTAATATTATGTAGGTACTGTGTAGCACTATTATGTGAGCACTGTAGTACACTATTATATAGTCACTGCATGGTAATATTATGTAGGTACTGTGCAGCGCTATTATGTGAGCACTGTAGTACACTATTATATAGTCACTGCATGGTAATATTATGTAGGTACTGTGTAGCACTATTATGTGGGCACTGTAGTACACTATTATATAGTCACTGCATGGTAATATTATGTAGGTACTGTGCAGCGCTGTTATGTGGGCACTGTAGTACACTATTATATAGTCACTGCATGGTAATATTATGTAGGTACTGTGTAGCGCTATTATGTGGGCACTGTAGTACACTATTATATAGTCACTGCATGGTAATATTATGTAGGTACTGTGTAGCACTATTATGTGGGAACTGTAGTACACTATTATATAGTCACTGCATGGTAATATTATGTAGGTACTGTGCAGCACTATTATGTGGGCACTGTAGTACACTATTATGCAGCCACTGCATGGTAATATTATGTAGGTACTGTGCAGCGCTATTATGTGAGCACTGTAGTACACTATTATATAGTCACTGCATGGTAATATTATGTAGGTACTGTGCAGCGCTGTTATGTGGGCACTGTAGTACACTATTATATAGTCACTGCATGGTAATATTATGTAGGTACTGTGTAGCACTATTATGTGAGCACTGTAGTACACTATTATATAGTCACTGCATGGTAATATTATGTAGGTACTGTGTAGCACTATTATGTGAGCACTGTAGTACACCATTATATAGTCACTGCATGGTAATATTATGTAGGTACTGTGCAGCGCTGTTATGTGGGAACTGTAGTACACTATTATATAGTCACTGCATGGTAATATTATGTAGGTACTGTGCAGCACTATTATGTGGGCACTGTAGTACACTATTATATAGTCACTGCATGGTAATATTATGTAGGTACTGTGCAGCGCTATTATGTGGGCACTGTAGTACACTATTATATAGTCACTGCATGGTAATATTATGTAGGTACTGTGTAGCGCTATTATGTGGGCACTGTAGTACACTATTATATAGTCACTGCATGGTAATATTATGTAGGTACTGTGTAGCGCTATTATGTGGGCACTGTAGTACACTATTATATAGTCACTGCATGGTAATATTATGTAGGTACTGTGCAGCACTATTACTATTATGTAGTAGTGTATAGCATTATTATTTGGACACTGTGCTTTGCAGGGACACAACTATAATGGGTGCAGGTGTTGCAGTCGCACCTAAGTCCTGGAGCCTAGTGAGACCAAAAGATCTCTTGTGGCCAATATGAGAAGACCAATGAGCCATTTTTGCGGGTCCTATTGGAGAGTTTGCCCATTAGGGCACATGAGCTTCCAGTTACTCCACCGGTGGTATCATGGTATTATTTAGGCACTGTACAGAAACATTATCATTTCTGTATGACCCTGTTATAAAAGCACGGTATAGCAGTGTTTTAGCCTGAATATGGCACTAAGATGTAGGCAATGTATAGTAATGTTACATAGGCACTGTATAGCAGTGTTATCTACCCTTTGTATGGCAGTGTTTTACAGGTACTGCAGCCTTATTCGGGCACTGTGATACACTACTATGTGATAGTGTATGGCATTATTATGTCAGCACTGTGGTATGGCAGTATTAGGTGCTGTATAGAAATCCTATGGTGTTTCTATTCAGCCCCATGATATGAGCACGGTATAGCAATATTATATAGCCTTTTCTGGCACTAATATGTAGGCACTGTATAGCCATGTTATGGCCTCTCTATGGCAATGTTCTGAATGTACAACGGATCACTATTATATAGACAATAATGCAATAGTGTGTAGCAGTGTATGGCAGTATTACTGTATGTGATCACTGTGGCGTTATTATTTAATACTGTACAGAAATATGTCATTTCTATATGTAACCAAAATATAGTACTGTAACACTCTATGATGTCGCACTGTGGTATTCTGATATAATGTAAGTTTTGTTAGTAATGGGTATTGCGTTTCTGCATAATCCCATTATACAGGCCTGGTTTATCAATACCATGTAGTCTCTATACGGCACTATTATATTTGCATTGTATAACAATATTATATTGTTACTATGTAGCAATTAGAAGGTACTGTATAACACTAATAGGTGGGCAGTATAATGCCCTGTTATCTAGCACTGTATGGCAGCATTATGTGAATGCTATATGGTAGTATAAGATGTAATTCTTCGACAGCTATTATATCCAAGTACTAAAATCTCCATTTTTTGTGTGAAAAAAAAACAGATAGGGAAAAATTAAAAATGGTTGAGGGTGCCATCATTCACTGTTTTCCCTAGGAGGGTCCCGATCACTGGCGGACACAGAAGAGGCCCCTGTGCAAGAACAGTATATGGGCCCTTTGCAGCCCAATAGCTCCTTATAATGCCCAGTTCCACCTGCTTTGGAGCAGTAGGGGCCCCCTCGTCTCTTGGGCCCCTGTGCGGCTGCACCAATGATCGGCCCTATAACACCTTGCTACACTTCTCTCAAAAACGGCAAGTAAACACTTACCATACAGCGTCATTTTTAGAGCGTCGACTAACAATATTCTCCTTTTTTTCGTCTTTTCTCACCATAAGGAAATGTCACCAGTCATCGCCCTGCAGTAATTCCATCCAATTTTTATCATGTCCTCGCAAACTTGATGGAAATATCCAAAGTCAGACAAGCAGTGAATTGTGCAAGGAAATAATATAAAAAAAGAGCAAAAAAAAAAATATATATATATAGTATGAGACAAAATCCTCCAGTTGTCTCCCCCGCGGTCAGGGAGATTGGGTTGGAAGCAGCTTTACTTCTCAGAGAGCAAATCTCCCCAGGACTGCGGGCTCCCGCGGCGTCCCATAATCCTCCAGCTACTCCGTCCTCATGCACACAATGCCTGAGCTCTCGCATGTTAGCCCTTCTTCCAATGCCCAATCTGCCATGCTTGAATCACCGGCCACCAGAGAGAGCAGAGGAGATTTATATACACAGAATATAAGCCGTGGTGTATAACATACCGGACATTATAGCAATACAGGACATTGCGGGGCCGCAGCATTAGAATATGCCGCCCTTATTAAAAGGTTGTTCATCATCGTAGGACGAAGAGTTCTGCAACTTTCTAAAATAATTTACAAGATTTCTTCTTGCTGTCAGTGAACAGAAACATTCACATTTGCGTTTCGCGTTTTCCTTAACTGAAAAGGCTGCAATGAAATGTCTGCAGCGAGCCCCGCACCCATGTGAGCAGGACGAGCCAATGAGGTCGTCCACTTCTCACAGCTGAGGGTTTGCTCCTGCTATATGTAGTCTAGACAATAATGCATTGATGGCTCTTATCTCTCCGGTCTTGATACTTTGTTGCATTCTACCTGCACTTCTACAATGTATCAGCCCAGAGTTGAGCAGACTTGATACTAAGGTAGCAAAACTGTCAGATGGCAGAAGCATCAATCTCCTTTCCTAAAAAGTAAACTAGTAGCTTAATTTGTCTCTGTCATTTCAGGTGTCTTTTCAGAATAAACCGTCGTGTGTGGATTAAGGAATAGCACTAGCACTGGCCGTTATATGACTTATATCCTGCATTTTTTGAGTTTTCCCCTCTGCAGGCTCTCTCTCATTTTCAGTTGTTTCTGAGCTAGTGGATGGAAACGAGCTGCTGTGATGTCTCTCATACACAGCACACACAGACCTGACGGATTCCTGCTCTCCTGTCTCTATGTAGCGCATGTTCAGAAGCAGCAGCAGCATGGAGCACATTATACAGCAGTACTGAGTAGTGTATCTGTGAATCCAGATCTAAAGTGAGATGAAACACTTCCTATAAAGCAGCAACATGGAGGATATTCTATAACTGTACTGAGCAGTGTTGCTGTGAATCCAGCACCAAGTGAGATAAACACCAGCAAGCAGTAACACAGGTCGGTCTGTGTTTCTTTCTCTAAGGAAACATTCAGACGGCAGTATAACTCGGATGAGGAATGCAAGGCAATGCTCGGACTGGCCGTCGACTCTCCCGACCAGAGCGTGACAGCATGTTTTTCTATGTAGCTGTCACGCTCGGGTCGGGAGATCTGTCTGCAAATCCGAGCATTGCATTGTGATCACAGTGAAAGCTCCTTGCCGACAGCAATCACTGACAGCTGACCGGCACGGCTAGAGATGGGAGCACCCATTTCAGCACCTGCACGATCACCTCTGGGAGCTCGGCGCAGCTGACAGCCGATCTCCTGCAGTAACCGCACCGGCCTTAGCTGATTAACCCTTCAAATGCCACAATCGATAGTGATTGCGACATGTGAAAGAAAGGGGGCTCTCTCTCTCACCCCGTGACGAAATCACGGGGAGCTGATGGTTGTCATGGCATCCGGAGGTGAAACAATGACCTCCTGGTGTGCCAGGTACTGTGGCTTGTTAGAAGCAGCCATAGGCGAGGTGTAACAGGCGATCTGCCTGTGTAATATCACAGGTCTTATGCATTGCAGTGCTGGTGTATTGCAGCGCATGAGACCAGTGATCAGACTAATAAAAGTTAAAGTCCCATAGGGACTTAGTAAAATAGTTAAGGAGATTGTAAAAAGTGATTTACCCCCCCACATCCCCCTCTACACCCCCACAAAATAAAGAACAAAAAATATTATACCAATAAATGCATATTTATGTAAAAAATAAAAGTAAACTAAAAAAAGTACACACATTTGGTATTGCGACGTCCAGGACAACCCGATCCATACAGTGAACCCCGTAGAAAAAAACAAAATGTGGCAAAAAACAGTTTTTTCATGATATCGCTGGAAAAACAGTAGAATAAAACGTGAATATTAATAAAAATGGTCTTGCTGAAAATGTCATCTTGTCCCGCAAACACATGGTGTCAATGTTCTCTGCACTCCTAGACGATTTCATTAAGAGGTGTAGTTTGTAAAATGGGTCACTTATGGGTGGTTCTGCTGTCCTGACACCTCAGGGGCTCTCCCAATGTGACATGGCACCGACAAACCAGTCCAGACAATTCTGCACTCTGATATTGCACTCCTTCTCTTCTGAGCTTTTCGCTGTGCCTAAAAAGTAGTTTTTGACCACATATGGGTCATTGCCGTACTCGGGAGACATTGCGTCCTATTATGCCTTTTGAAAATTAAAAACTTTGGACTAAAATATCATTTTAATTTTCACAGCCCAATGTTATACAACTCTGTGATATACCTGTTGGTTTAAAATGCTCACTACAACTCCTAGAGGAATTCTTTGAAATGTGTAGTTTCCAAAATGGGGTCACTTGTGGGTGTTTCTGCCATTTTGGAACCCCAGCGGCTCTCCAAATGTGTCATGGCGTCCACAATCTATTCCAGACAATTTTGCACTCCAAAAATCAAATAGCACTCCTTCCCTTCCAAGCCCTGCCATGTGCCCAAACAAGAGTTTCTGAGCACATATTGGGTATTCCTGTACTCAAAAGAAATTGCACAACAAATTATGTGGTCCATGTTCTCCTGTTACCTTTGTGAATATGAAACATTTTGGGCTAAGACAACATTTTTTGGGGAAAAATGTCATTTTTAATTTTCACGATCCAATGTTTTAAAATTCTGTGACGTACCTGTGGGTTTAAGATGCTCACCACACCTCTAGATAAATTGCTTGAGGGTGTAGTTTCCAAATTGGGGTCACTTGTGGGGGGTTTCCACTGTTTAGGCACATCAGGGGCTCCCCAAATGCGACATGGCGTCCTCTATCTATTCCAGCCAAATTTGCACTACAAAAGTCAAATATCACTCCTTCCCTTTCGAGCCCTGCTGTGCATCCAAACAGTACTTAACCACCACATATGGGGTATCAATGTACTCAGGGGAAATTAGAAAGCAAATTATATTGTCCATTTTCCCCTATTACCCTTGTGAAAATGAAAAATTTGGGGCTAAAGCAACATTTTTTTTGTGGGAAAAAGTTAAATTTTTCATTTTTTCCTTCCACATTGTTTTAATTCTTGTGATTCACTTAAAGGATTAATATACTTTTTGAGTGTAGTTTTAACCATCCTCGGTGGTTCAGTTTTTAAAATGTTGTCACTTTTGGTTATTTTCTGTCATAAAGCCTCTTAAAGTCACTTCAAATGTGATGCGGTCCCTAAAAAAAAAATAAGTTTTGCAAATTTTGTTTGGAAAATTACTGATAAACTTTTAACCCTTCTAACTTCCTAGCAAAAAAAAAAAGTTTAAAAATGTATGCTAATGTGAAGTAGACATGTGGTCAATGTTATTTATTAACTTTTTTGTGTGGTATAAATATCTGGTTTAAGGGGATAAAAATTTTAAGTTTGAAAATTGCTATTTTTTTTTTTTTTTTGTCACATTTTTGATATTTACATAAATAAACATTTATCACTAACATGAAGTACAATATGTTACAAAAAAAAACGGTCTCAGAATCACTGGGATATGTTGAAGCTTTCCAGAGTTATTGCCACGTAAAGTGACGCTGGTCAGATTTTAAAAATGTGGTTCGGTCATTAATGTGCAAAGTGGTTCGGTCCTTAAGAGGAAAGCTGGCAGACCATTTTGTCTTGGGCAGTATGAATTTTAATAGATTTATTGAGTGAATGATGAGTTTAGGAGGCAGTGGTAGGAGAAAGAAGCAGATTTCTTTGATAAAATATATTACAAAGTTCCTTATATTTGCTAGGACTATTGATTTATGCAAAAATTTCTCTTGCAGAAGACTGGCCGATCCCTTTAAGAATGTGTTTGCAGTGATAACTGAGTGACTTGTACATCCAGGACAGCTAATAATGACTATGGTAGTTGTCATCCAGCTTTCACAGATATTATGAAAAGAGGGCAAAACTTTTATTTAACAGCCTGGCAAGAAAAAGACTCAAAAATGTATATTATTTACCAGACGCAGTATCGTTAATTCTCTGGAATTCAACAATAGCTGAAATGAAAACTCTTTCCGTCGAGATGGAGACATTAGGTCTGCGCGGAGAGTTCGGGAAAAGCCAAATTTACTCCTTTTGTGGCAGATTAATAAAGTCATTTAGGATCGACCCTACATCTCATCTCCATCTCGGAGTATTTTTTGTGGCACGGACTAATGAATAGTTTTCACGCGGCTTTAATACGCTCATTGTGCGCCTCTCTGTGCCTCATTTCTGTAGCTTCCATTTGAGGGACAAATTTGCTTGGTTTTCACCATTACGGTGCACGACTTCGCGCCATCGGACATGTTATTTCCAGGCATTTCGTCCATTTTCGCTCTTTTGTGCTCAATGCGATTTACGGTAGAAGAATAAAGCAGAAATATACATATTCAGGACAAGGCTTCCGCTATAAAGATATTGTAATACATTCAATGGAAACTCCTCAGACGATGGGAGAAAGCGGATCTGGGGTGAATAATAAAGAAAAATCCTACCAGTCTAATCAGCCAGACTATGTTCCTGAAGATCCGGACGTGCCTCTGCTGCCATCAGCCTGGAATCGTGTGCGCGTTCAAGACCTTAAGTGTAAAAAAAAGACGTAAAAAAGCCGGAGAGGATTCGGAGACTAATGCAGTAAAGGCACGGCGGTCCCTACATAAACTGACAGCAAGCTAACAGCAACGTCTAGTAGAGACCAGCATGGCGGTGATGCCTAGTCCTGCAGCGGTAAAGGAGCAATGAATACGTCCCTGCATTATTGGGTGTTTTGGATAACAGATCTGATTATTTTATGCATTAGGTTTCCCTTGACGAGAGCTGTTAGATAGAGAGGTGGCACTAAGATCTGATGGGTTATGTGTACATTGCTTGTCCTCTCATTACTATTCATTATCCCTGTACTCGGACGTCCCTGTATTTATCATTCCTCTACATCGCTGTGTGCATTATCCCTGTACTGTGACATCACTGTGTGCATTATCCCTGTACTGTGACATCACTGTGTGCATTATCTCTGTACTGTGACATCACTGTTTATTATCTCTGTACTGTGACATCACTGTGTGCATTATCCCTGTACTGTGACATCACTGTGTGCATTATCCCTGTACTGTGACGTCACTGTCTATTACCTCTGTACTGTGACATCACTGTCTATTACCCCTGTACTGTGACATCATCACTGTTTATGATTTTTACTATGACATCACTGTGTGCCTTATCGCTGTACTGTAACATCACTATGTGCATTATCCCTGTACTGTGACATCACTGTGTGCATTATCGCTGTGCTCTGACATCACTGTCTGCATTATCCCTGTACTGTGACATCACTGTGTGTATTATCCCTGTACTGTGACATCACTGTGTGCATTATCCCTGTACTGTGACATTACTGTGTGCATTATCCCTGTACTGTGACATCACTGTGTGTATTATCTCTGTACTGTGACATCACTGTGTGTATTATCCCTGTACTGTGACATCACTGCGGGCATTATCCCTGTACTGTGACATCACTGTGTGTATTATCTCTGTACTGTGACATCACTGTGTGTATTATCCCTGTACTGTGACATCACTGTGTGTTTTATCCCTGTACTGTGATATCACTGTGTGCATTATCCCTGTACTGTGATATCACTGTGTGCATTATCCCTGTACTGTGACATCACTGTGTGTATCTCTGTACTATGACATCACTGTGTGTATTATCACTGTACTGTGACATCACTGTGTGTATCTCTGTACTGTGACATCACTGTGTGTATTATCACTGTACTGTGACATCACTGTGTGCATTATCCCTGTACTGTGACATCACTGTGTGTATTATCTCTGTACTGTGACATCACTGTGTGTATTATCCCTGTACTGTGACATCACTGTGTGCATTATCCCTGTACTGTGACATCACTGTGTGTATTATCTCTGTACTGTGACATCACTGTGTGTATTATCTCTGTACTGTGACATCACTGTGTGTATTATCCCTGTACTGTGACATCACTGTGTGTATTATCTCTGTACTGTGACATCACTGTGTGTATTATCCCTGTACTGTGACATCACTGCGGGCATTATCCCTGTACTGTGACATCACTGTGTGTATTATCCCTGTGCTGTGACATCACTGTTTGTATATATGAATCTTCATTTTCTGATGCCCATTTTTGTCATTAGTCTGGCAATGGACAAGGGGATTATTGTTCCGGACCCCCTGGCTGTGTACTCTTGGCCTGAGCACGTCCTAATGTGGTGCAGATCTTCCGGTTGTAACCTCACTAGCGGGACACCATTTTGTGGGCACGTGGATGGGGGGTGCACTCTGTTATCAGGTTTTCTGTTTTGCAATGGAACCGAAAATGCAACATTAAGAAGCGTCATCATTGGTTCATCAGCCTAAGTGAGCAGAGCAGTAGTATTCCCCGCAACACATGCTCCATGACAGCTCTATATATATTCATCTGCGGAAATTGCATTATTGATCACTTCATACTTCTTTTCCTTACAGTGTTGACTTCTCGGAGTTGCCAGAGACCCTGTAAATGACTTGGTGTTTTGGGGGCGCCCAGCGGGGACATGTTGCACTTGGCACGTTACAATGTTACTCTCAAGATTCCCACCAACATATAGTCCATGACCCTCCTCATTCTAGAATGTTTTTGTCTGATCTTACAAAGACGCTATGGGCGAAGAAGCATGGGTGGGATATTGGGAATACAGCACAGCCGCCTCTCCTGTGATTTTTGGATGTTTGATGTGTCGGGGGAACTTGTGAGCAGATGCTGCATCTTCTGGAGATGGACTAAGGGAGGCGGCAGAGGGAGGTGCCCACTCAGGCCATCTGGATGGGAAATCCACAGAGGACTGAAGGATAGCAACTCAGGAGCTGCTGAACAGGCAACTTGCATGCCAATTGTCAAGGGGGTCCTGCATGTGATGGGAACATGTTGGGGAGGGAGGAGTATTGTCTTCCTACAGGTATCTGCCTAACCTACCAAAGGGAGATCTCTTGTGGGAGTGAAGACTTTTTATTAACCCCTTCTTTTCAGCAAGCATATCTAGACTATTTAATGTGCATGAGGTTAGAATATTAGGTGGGTTGCAGAGTTCTGGGTTAAATTGTGCAATTTTGAGTTATTCATAGAGAGGCATCGGTGCATTAAAGAAGGTAATTGCATTGATGGGAAAGGCAAAAACCTCTTGGCAGAATGAAGGAGATGTGCTAGGCATGCATTAAATTGGAAGCCCCTGTAGATTTCCTCATTTCTTAACTTGGAGGGATTGCTGTTAGGAGCAAAACAGATTATGCTTTAGTGTAAATCCTTCAGGTGGCCGGAATATTTTTCTTAAATATCTGAATGGGGCTAATGGGTTGATAGGGTGGACGATCTGCAGCGAAGGAGGTGGAAGTTTGGACATTGGAATGGAACAGGCCGCTCTTCTTCCTCCTTAAACGTGATCAATCGTGAGAGCGGTGAAGCAAGAACATGTTGCTTGATGCCAGAAGTCCCTATACTACTGTCTATAAGATATAGGTTTTCAGGATAAGTCCTTTTACTTGTGCCTTATTGGATCATTCAGAAATTATAGAAGGACGATCACACATTTTCACCTGTAATCATAGGTCAGGGGATCAGATGATCTTCAGAGATCAAGGGGCTGTGTAAGTAGGAGAACACAACATCAATTTACTCGTCGGTGCATTATTACAGGGGTTGTTTAGGACTGCAGAGGTCATCAACATAAGATCACTTGGGGTTTGACACCCGGCACCCCCCAACGATCCAGCAGCTACTGGAACAGCACAGCTCCATACACTGTGCTGTGGCCGTTCTCATGTACTGCAGCTCAGATCACTTTCACTTCAATAGGAGCTGAGCTGCAGTACCTGAGAATGGCCACTACATATTGTATGGCGATGTGGAGTCCCATTTTCTTCCGGACCTGCAAACAGCTGATTGACAAGGGTGGTGGGTATTAGACCTCCTCCACTGATCTGATATTAACAACCTATTCCATCACAGACACTTGAAGACTTGGGTACAGAATCGTTGTCCTCTGCTCTTCCTTGGCTCTTTTTATTTTTGCTTTCCTTGGATGATGTGGTCTTATAATTAATTTGATTTCTAAAAGTTGGGTATTGAGTTAGGATGAGATTGGTCCTTCTCGAAAGGTCCATAGTTAGGAGCCAGAAAGAGGATGGGGGGGTGCAATCGGGTGCAAGACTTTGATAACTTGTACCTAAGTAAAAGAAAAATAGAGTAAAAATAATCTTGGCCAAAGAACAATGAATTCTCTTCCAGTATGAATAGAAGAATGTAGACGTCCTCCATGGCTGATACTTCTCAAACCGAACCTGTCATGGCCATTACTCCACAATTACCTTTTCGGGGCATAAATATATTGACTCAGGATCTAGAATCATATTTAATTCCCTTTTTGTGGTTACACAGTATCTGATTATGAGGATGCTCTGACGGCTAATGATGTCTATTAATAACCTGGATGAGAGCTGGAGAGAGGTGCCGCAGCCGCACCTAACCTCGAGCCTCGATTCCAGGAAAAGCACTTTACATAGCGGTAGGAACATCAAGTCCTGGAACTCAGAAACCACTTACTCCCATGAGTCGCGCTACTTTGCTGGGCCTCTCTACATATGTTCCTTAAAAAGTGTTTCATAATGAGTCCACTAAAGGATTTAATTTGCCGTCATTTCCATTTACCACCTTATCGTCACATGCACATGATCGTATTGGTGACCTGTGTTGTGAATATCTACAATGCGACACCCGTATAGTTATTGACATTACTGTCACCACGAAAAATATCTTCTGAAATAAAGTGATAGTGGATAAGCTTGGATATATATAAACTCATTTGTTTGATACATAAACGCAAAAGACAAACAAAAATAACAAAGTAAAAACTTGATAGGAAAAGATAATTACAAAATGGAAAACAATTCCAGGACATGGAGTATGGTTTTGGACCAAGTACCAAATCAGACTAACCTGCGATTGATTAAAAAGTACACTCACCTGTTCTTATCTTGTCGTGCTCATATGAGTTTAATTAACCTACAAGTGGTGGTTTTCAGACAGTTTTATACTTTGTTCACAATGGCAAAGACAGGAGATCTGTCTGAACAGACCAGAGGTGATATTACCCAGCACAAGCAGTCTACAAAGAACAAGACCCTCTCTAAAATCCTTGGCTTTCTGGCTTCAAGAGTTTGAAATGTTATCAAGAAGTATCTACTTATGGAATACTAAAGTATCTTTCAGAAGGTGGTGAAAGTAGGAATATTGGTGAGAGAACCCCATAAAAGTTGTCTTAAAATGTGGCAAAGAATCCAAGTATGATCTCCAAAGAACTTCAGGCTGATCTGGAGACATCTGGAGTAATGGTTTCAATGGTAATGGCTCCATGAGCAGAGGCCAAGGAAAACCAAAACCTCACAGTTTAAAGAAATGAAAAAAGTGACTGAACTTTTTCGAAAGTTACACAGATAGTGGAAGTGCGTGCCAGCATTATGTCCATAGATAATAAAATGAAGCCTATGAAGGAAAGTTCCTTCTACTACAGTAATCCTATAAGGAAAAGTGCACCCCACCTACAGTCACACATTGCAAAAGGTCCTATAGAGAAAAGTGCCCCCCTTGTACAGTGACACACGGCAGAGAAGTCTACAGAGAAAAGGGCCCACTACTTACAGTCACACATGGTGGAAGGACCTATAAGGAAAAATGTCCCCATGTACATTGACACATGGCAGAGGAGCCTATAAAATAATGTGTCCCCATCTACAGTGACACATGGTGGCGGATCCTATAGAGAAAAGTGCCTGAAACCTGTAGGCAGAATGGTCCTATAGAGAAAAATGCAGCCACGTACAGTGACACTTGTCCCCCATTCTACAGTATGATACAATAGAGGTGCCAATAGAGAATAGTGCCCCTATGTACAGTGACATATGGTGGAGGATCCTATAGAGAAACGTGCCCCATTACCTACAGATGGCGCAGGAGCATATAGGGAAAAGTGCTGCTAGCTACAGTGAAACATGATGGAGGAGGCCAGAGCATAAAATGCCCGCTACCTACAGGGACACATTGTGGAGCATATAGAGTAATGTATCTCCACCTACGGACCGTGGAGGAGCATATAGAGAAAAGTTCTGCTAGCTACTGTGAAACATGATGGAGGAGGTCAGAGCGTTAAGTGCCCGCCAACTACAGAGACACATTGAGAAGTTTATAGAGTAATGTATCCCCTACCTACAGTGACACATGGTGGAGGATCTATAATATTTTGGGATGGCTTTGCTGTCTTTAGGATTGTAGTCTTTGCATGTGTTATGGGAACAATGAAATAAGAGATTTATCAGAGCATTTTACAGTGAAACCTGCTCCCATGTGTAATATAACTACATGGTGGGACCATCAGCAGGATAATGGTCCAAATCACACATCCAAATATACATAAGGGTGGGAAAATGGATTGTTATACATTGGCCAACACTAATTACTGATCTCAATCCAATAGAAAATCTTTGGAAAAACTGAAATCTGCGATTGGGAAAAGGAATCCTGCAGACATAGAAGAGCTGGAGAGAATTGTAGAGGAAGAAACTCCCAACAGACCGGAGCAATATGGGACCTTACAGTATGTAGACAGTCATGTCCCACTGCATGCTTCATTATGGAGCTATTCACTTCATTTTCCTCACTTTGGTGCCATATGGCATCACACACAGACAGTATAAGAGGTGCTAAAAACTTCAATTACCCATGACTGCTGGGCCAGACGAGCCAAACTTTGTAGCCTGCATTGGAGCTGTATACACAAAACTGCAAAACATTTTAATCAAGGCTAAATGCAATTCTATTTTAAATGCATCAAAGCAAAGATAATATTTTTCAATGTCTGTAAACCTATCTTGCAAGCACGGGATTTTGGTCAGCCATGGAAAAGTTTCATTACTACACTTTGGCTAATATTGGAATAGTACTGGGTTTTCTAGGAAGCACGGACAGGTGCGCAATAATAATTGCCATATGTGCGTAGCGTACATCCTGGCAGCATGTATATGACGTCTTCAGGAGGTAAGCAGAGCTAGTGAACACCTTTAAAGGGAACCTGTTAGGTTTGATAATGTTATTAATCTGCAGCTATAGGGTTAATCTGCAGGTTAATGGTGCTATGTATGTGCCCGACCCCAGTACTGAAAGTGCATCACACAGGAGAAAATGAACTTTATTCCTCTTGGGAACCGCCATCTTTACATCATGCAGACATTCCCGGAGCAATTACAGTTACCGCTCACAGCACTGGGACTGCCGGCTGTAAGCACGCCCCTGACACTGACTGACAGCTGGATATGCACTCATGCACTAGAGAGTGAGCTGTCAGTCAGTGCCGGGGTGTTCCTACAGCCGCTGCTCAGTGCTGTGCTCCGGGAACGCCTGCATGATTGAAAGCCGGCGGCTCCTGGGAGAAATAATGTTAATTTTCTCCCGAGTGCTGCACTTTCAGAACTCCTGCTGGGACAGGTTCCCTTAAATACCTCCCAACCATCCTGGATCCAGTGGCGCATTCCTGAATTTGGGGAGCTGTCCCTGGAGTTTGGGGGTTATGTCCTCCAGACATAGATGCAGTTAAAAGGTGGTGCAGGGAGCCATGAGATCTGTACTCCACTGTTTAGTCTGGGTGAAGTCTGAGGGACCTTCAAGGTTAGGTTATTCTCAAGTCACGTGACTGGCAGCAGAGAAGCAGGGTATAGGCAAGTAGTATGCTTGTGTGCGGGCATCATACTGTGTGGGGAGGATACTGGGGGCATCATACTGTGTAGCGAGGATAGTGGGGGCATCATACTGTGTTGCGAGGATACTGGGAGCATCATACCATGTGGGGAGGATACTGGGGGCATCATACTGTGTGGGGAGACTACTAGTGGCATCATACTGTGTGGGGAGGATACTGGGGGCATCATACTGTGTGGGGAGGATACTGGGGGCATCATACTGTGTGTGGAGGATACTGGGGGCATCATACTGTGTGGGGAGGCTACTAGTGGCATCATACTGTGTGGGGAGGATACTGGGGGCATCATACTGTGTGGGGAGGATACTGGGGGCATCATACTGTGTGGGGAGGATACTGGGGGCATCATACTGTGTGGGGAGGATACTGGGGGCATCATACTGTATGGGGAGGCTACTAGTGGCATCATACTGTGTGGGGAGGATACTGGGGGCATCATACTGTGGGGAGGATACTGGGGGCATCATACTGTGTGGGGAGGATACTGGGGGCATCATACTGTGTGGGGAGGCTACTAGTGGCATCATACTGTGTGGGGAGGATACTGGGGGCATCATACTGTGTGGGGAGGATACTGGGGGCATCATACTGTATGGGGAGGCTACTAGTGGCATCATACTGTGTGGGGAGGATACTGGGGGCATCATACTGTGGGGAGGATACTGGGGGCATCATACTGTGTGGGGAGGATACTGGGGGCATCATACTGTGTGGGGAGGCTACTAGTGGCATCATACTGTGTGGGGAGGATACTGGGGGCATCATACTGTGTGGGGAGGATACTGGGGGCATCATACTGTATGGGGAGGCTACTAGTGGCATCATACTGTGTGGGGAGGATACTGGGGGCATCATACTGTGGGGAGGATACTGGGGGCATCATACTGTGTGGGGAGGATACTGGGGGCATCATACTGTGTGGGGAGGCTACTAGTGGCATCATACTGTGTGGGGAGGATACTGGGGGCATCATACTGTGTGGGGAGGATACTGGGGGCATCATACTGTGTGTGTGGTCATTACATTGTGTGGGTGACAGTGGGGGAATTGTACTGTGCATAGGGGGGACTATGTGAGCATTATATTGTGTGGCTGTCATCATACTGTGTGTTGGGGGATTGTGGACATCATAATGTGTGTGGTGCACTGTGGGGATATTGACCTGTGTGGGTCAATAGGCTTAACTAGGAGGAATATTTCTGTGTGGCCACATATAGGGACAGGGTGAAGTTAGGGAAGTGACTTAGTATAAAATAAAAATAGCCGCGGCGCGATACGCAGTATATGTCCTTTTTCCTTATCTTTCAAAGTTGGGAGGTATGGATACTGTCTGGTCGGGGCAGGCTCCTCAGCTCACTAGTCGTAGCTCTGTCCTTTTTTTCTCTGACAGTGATGGAGATGGATAGCGATTGATACACAAATCACAAGATTTTTGAAAACTACCAGTCAGGAGATGAACATGGCACCAGGTCATCGAGGAAGGGACAGTGCAGGACCCGATGTTGCTGACATGCTCATCCTCATTGGCCAACGCCCCACGAAGAAGGCCACAGTGTTGCATTGAGACCACCAGAAAACAATAAAATACCGACAGAATACCTTCATTATTCCAGTAAAATATGAATATTTCACAATATGAAATGGGCCAATTTCCGTTGCCTTATTAAGCAGAAATGGACACATCTGTTATTGCTTTCAATTGCAAGCCCCTCTGAGCACAGCTTCGTTATGATTTTTATCCTGTTAGTTGAAATGTTTTAATTATGTAATTGCAATTATCCCGACTCTGCAGGAGGTTGCTGCTGTATAAATCATTGAGTTACTTCATGCACAACACAGCGCTGTCAGCCATTACAGCCCAGCGTCTATGCTGTATTAGCAAGACTATCCATGGAAGATCACCTGCAGATGCCAAAATATCCTGGACTATACGTTCTGCGAAATGGCTTGTGTTCAGACAAATAAAAAATTATTGCAACATATAGTCTTAATCAGCCGCAGGCTCGTCTTCACCGGAGAACCAACATGACAGCGACGGCGGGTGGGGGGACCTTCATGTCGCAGGGGAGCCCAATACATTAGGGGGTCAAACTCCACATGTCTATAGGCAACAACAAGGGAGAATTGCTGAATCTCAGGTATTGCAATCACTAACCAGATCAGCACTACTGAGCACAATGGCTTATTGACTGAATTATTGCGGAACCAGCTGATGGATTTTGTTATGTTAACATACAGTATGCTGCCATGTACAACTGTTGTAACTACTATAATACTGCCCCTATGTACAAGAATATAACTACTGTAATACTGCCCCTATGTACAAGAATATAGCTACTATAATACTGCCCCTAAGTACAAGAATATAGCTACTATAATACTGCTCCTATGTACAAGAATATAACTACTATAATACTGCTTCTATGTACAAGAATATAACTACTATAATACTGCCCCTATGTACAAGAATATAACTACTATCATACTGCTCCCTATGTACAAGAATATAACTACTATAATACTGCTCCTATGTACAAGAATATAACTACTATAATACTGCCCCTATGTACAAGAATATAATTACTATAATACTGCTCCTATGTACAAGAATATAACTACTATAATACTGCCCCCTATGTACAAGAATATAACTACTATAATACTGCCCCTATGTACAAGAATATAACTACTATAATACTGCCCCTATGTACAAGAATATAACTACTATCATACTGCTCCCTATGTACAAGAATATAACTACTATAATACTGCTCCTATGTACAAGAATATAACTACTATAATACTGCTCCTATGTACAAGAATATAACTACTATAATACTGCTCCTATGTACAAGAATATAACTACTATAATACTGCTCCTATGTACAAGAATATAACTACTATAATACTGCCCCTATGTACAAGAATATAACTACTATCATACTGCTCCCTATGTACAAGAATATAACTACTATAATACTGCCCCTATGTACAAGAATATAACTACTATAATACTGCCCCCTATGTTCAAGAATATAACTACTATAATACTGCTCCTATGTACAAGAATATAACTACTATAATACTGCCCCTATGTACAAGAATATAACTACTATCATACTGCTCCCTATGTACAAGAATATAACTACTATAATACTGCCCCTATGTACAAGAATATAACTACTGTAATACTGCCCCTATGTACAAGAATATAAGTACTATAATACTGCGCCTATGTACAAGAATATAACTGCTACAATACTGCTCCTATGTACAAGAATATAACTACTATAATACTGCCCATATGTACAAGAATATAACTACTATAATACTGCCTCCTATGTACAAGAATATAATTACTGTAATACTGCCCTTATGTACAAGAATATAGCTACCATAATACTGCTCCTATGTACAAGAATATAACTGCTATAATACTGCCCCTATGTACAAGAATATAACTACTATAATACTGCCCCTATGTACAAAAATATAACTACTATAACACTGCCCCTATATACAAGAATATAACTACGATAATACTCCCCCAATGTACAAGAATATAACTACTATAATACTGTCCCTATGTACAAGAATATAACTACTTGTAATACTGCTCCCTATGTACAAGAATATAACTACTATAATACTGCTCTTATGTACAAGAATATAACTACTATAATACTGCCCCTATGTACAAGAATATAACTACTATAATACTGCCCCCTATGTAAAAGAATATAACTACTATAATACTGCTCCTATGTACAAGAATATAACTACTATAATACTGCTCCTATGTACAAGAATATAACTACTATAATACTGCCCCCTATGTACAAGAATATAACTACTATAATACTGCTCCCTATGTACAAGAATATAACTACTATAATACTGCTCCTATGTACAAGAATATAACTACTATAATACTGCTCCTATGTACAAGAATATAACTACTATAATACTGCCCCCTATATAAAAGAATATAACTACTATAATACTGCTCCTATGTACAAGAATATAACTACTATAATACTGCTCCTATGTACAAGAATATAACTACTATAATACTGCCCCCTATGTACAAGAATATAACTACTATAATACTGCTCCCTATGTACAAGAATATAACTACTATAATACTGCTCCTATGTACAAGAATATAACTACTATAATACTGCTCCTATGTAAAAAATATAACTACTATAATACTGCCCCCTATGTACAAGAATATAACTACTATAATACTGCTCCCTATGTACAAGAATATAACTACTATAATACTGCTCCCTATGTACAAGAATATAACTACTATAATACTGCTCCTATGTACAAGAATATAACTACTATAATACTGCCCATATGTACAAGAATATAACTACTATAATACTGCCTCCTATGTACAAGAATATAACTACTGTAATACTGCCCTTATGTACAAGAATATAGCTACCATAATACTGCTCCTATGTACAAGAATATAACTGCTATAATACTGCCCCTATGTACAAGAATATAACTACTATAATACTGCCCCTATGTACAAGAATATAACTACTATAATACTGCCCCTATATACAAGAATATAACTACGATAATACTCCCCCAATGTACAAGAATATAACTACTATAATACTGTCCCTATGTACAAGAATATAACTACTTGTAATACTGCTCCCTATGTACAAGAATATAACTACTATAATACTGCTCCTATGTACAAGAATATAACTACTATAATACTGCCCCCTATGTAAAAGAATATAACTACTATAATACTGCCCCCTATGTACAAGAATATAACTGCTATAATACTGCTCCTATGTACAAGAATATAACTACTAGACTACTGCCCCTATGTACAAGAATATAACTACTATAATACTACTCCTATGTACAAGAATATAACTACTATAATACTGCTCCTATGTACAAGAATATAACTACTATAATACTGCCCCTATGTACAAGAATATAACTATTATAATACTGCTCCTATGTACCGGAATATAACTACTATAATACTGCCCCCTATGTACAAGAATATAACTACTATAATACTGCTCCTATGTACAAGAATATAACTACTATAATACTGTCCCTATGTACAAGAATATAACTACTATAATACTGCCCCTATGTACAAGAATATAACTACTATAATACTGCTCCTATGTACAGGAATATAACTACTATAATACTGCCCCCTATGTACAAGAATATAACTACTATAATACTGCTCCTATGTACAAGA
Source organism: Phyllobates terribilis (assembly GCF_046119375.1). NCBI lineage: Eukaryota > Metazoa > Chordata > Amphibia > Anura > Dendrobatidae > Phyllobates > Phyllobates terribilis. The sequence goes on from NW_027362769.1 coordinate 170,647,792, forward strand.
ATATAACTACTATAATACTGCTCCTAAGTACAAGAATATAACTACTATAATACTGCCCCTATGTACAAGAATATAATTACTATAATACTGCTCCTATGTACAAGAATATAACTACTATAATACTGCCCCCTATGTACAAGAATATAACTACAATAATACTGCTCCTATGTACAAGAATATAACTACTATAATACTGCTCCTATATACAAGAATATAGCTACTATAATACTGCTCCCTATGTACAAGAATATAACTGCTATAATACTGTCCCCTATGTACAAGAATATAACTGCTATAATACTGCCCCCTATCTACAAGAATATAACTACTATAATACTGCTCCTATGTACAAGAATATAACTACTATAATACTGCCTTTATGTACAAGAATATAACTACAATAATACTGCTCCTATGTACAAGAATATAACTGCTATAATACTGCCACTATCTACAAGAATATAACTACTATAATACTGCTCCTATGTACAAGAATATAACTACTATAATACTGCCCCTATGTACAAGAATATAACTACTATCATACTGCTCCCTATGTACAAGAATATAACTACTATAATACTGCCCCTATGTACAAGAATATAACTACTGTAATACTGCCCCTATGTACAAGAATATAAGTACTATAATACTGCGCTTATGTACAAGAATATAACTGCTATAATACTGCTCCTATGTACAAGAATATAACTACTATAATACTGCCCATATGTACAAGAATATAACTACTAGAATACTGCCTCCTATGTACAAGAATATAACTACTGTAATACTGCCCTTATGTACAAGAATATAGCTACCATAATACTGCTCCTATGTACAAGAATATAACTGCTATAATACTGCCCCTATGTACAAGAATATAACTACTATAATACTGACCCTATGTACAAGAATATAACTACTATAATACTGCCCCTATATACAAGAATATAACTACGATAATACTCCCCCAATGTACAAGAATATAACTACTATAATACTGTCCCTATGTACAAGAATATAACTACTTGTAATACTGCTCCCTATGTACAAGAATATAACTACTATAATACTGCTCCTATGTACAAGAATATAACTACTATAATACTGGCCCTATGTACAAGAATATAACTACTATAATACTGCCCCCTATGTAAAAGAATATAACTACTATAATACTGCTCCTATGTACAAGAATATAACTACTATAATACTGCTCCTATGTACAAGAATATAACTACTATAATACTGCCCCCTATGTACAAGAATATAACTACTATAATACTGCTCCCTATGTACAAGAATATAACTACTATAATACTGCTCCTATGTACAAGAATATAACTACTATAATACTGCTCCTATGTACAAGAATATAACTACTATAATACTGCCCCCTATGTACAAGAATATAACTACTATAATACTGCTCCCTATGTACAAGAATATAACTACTATAATACTGCTCCCTATGTACAAGAATATAACTACTATAATACTGCTCCTATGTACAAGAATATAATTACTATAATACTGCCCATATGTACAAGAATATAACTACTATAATACTGCCTCCTATGTACAAGAATATAACTACTGTAATACTGCCCTTATGTACAAGAATATAGCTACCATAAAACTGCTCCTATGTACAAGAATATAACTGCTATAATACTGCCCCTATGTACAAGAATATAACTACTATAATACTGCTCCTATGTACAAGAATATAACTACGATAATACTCCCCCAATGTACAAGAATATAACTACTATAATACTGTCCCTATGTACAAGAATATAACTACTTGTAATACTGCTCCCTATGTACAAGAATATAACTACTATAATACTGCTCCTATGTACAAGAATATAACTACTATAATACTGCCCCTATGTACAAGAATATAACTACTATAATACTGCCCCCTATGTAAAAGAATATAACTACTATAATACTGCCCCCTATGTACAAGAATATAACTGCTATAATACTGCTCCTATGTACAAGAATATAACTACTAGACTACTGCCCCTATGTACAAGAATATAACTACTATAATACTACTCCTATGTACAAGAATATAACTACTATAATACTGCTCCTATGTACAAGAATATAACTACTATAATACTGTCCCTATGTACAAGAATATAACTACTATAATACTGCCCCTATGTACAAGAATATAACTACTATAATACTGCTCCTATGTACAGGAATATAACTACTATAATACTGCCCCCTATGTACAAGAATATAACTACTATAATACTGCTCCTATGTACAAGAATATAACTACTATAATACTGCTCCTAAGTACAAGAATATAACTACTATAATACTGCCCCTATGTACAAGAATATAATTACTATAATACTGCTCCTATGTACAAGAATATAACTACTATAATACTGCCCCCTATGTACAAGAATATAACTACAATAATACTGCTCCTATGTACAAGAATATAACTACTATAATACTGCTCCTATATACAAGAATATAGCTACTATAATACTGCTCCCTATGTACAAGAATATAACTGCTATAATACTGCCCCCTATGTACAAGAATATAACTGCTATAATACTGCCCCCTATCTACAAGAATATAACTACTATAATACTGCTCCTATGTACAAGAATATAACTACTATAATACTGCCTTTATGTACAAGAATATAACTACAATAATACTGCTCCTATGTACAAGAATATAACTGCTATAATACTGCCCCTATCTACAAGAATATAACTACTATAATACTGCTCCTATGTACAAGAATATAACTACTATAATACTGCTCCTATGTACAAGAATATAACTACTATAATACTGCCTTTATGTACAAGAATATAACTACAATAATATTGCTCCTATGTACAAGAATATAACTACTATAATACTGGCCCTATGTACAAGAATATAACTACTATAATACTGCCTCCTATGTACAAGAATATAACTACTATAATACTGCTCCTATGTACAAGAATATAACTACTATAATACTGCCCCTATGTACAAGAATATAGCTACTATAATACTGCTCCCTATGTACAAGAATATAACTGCTATAATACTGCCCCCTATGTACAAGAATATAACTGCTATAATACTGCCCCCTATCTACAAGAATATAACTACTATAATACTGCTCCTATGTACAAGAATATAACTACTATAATACTGCCTTTATGTACAAGAATATAACTACAATAATACTGCTCCTATGTACAAGAATATAACTGCTATAATACTGCCCCTATCTACAAGAATATAACTACTATAATACTGCCCCTATGTGTAAGAATATAACTACTATAATACAGTCCCCTATGTACAAGAATATAACTACTATAATACTGCCCCTATGTACAGGAATATAACTACTATAATACTGCTCCTATGTACAAGAATATAACTACTATAATACTGCCCCTATGTACAAGAATATAACTACAATAATACTGCCCCTATGTACAAGAATATAACTACTATAATACTGCCCCCTATGTACAAGAATAAAACTACTATAATACTGCCCCCTATGTACAAGAATATAACTACAATAATACTGCTCCCTATGTACAAGAATATAACTGCTATAATACTGCCCCCTATCTACCAGAATATAACTACTATAATACTGCTCCTATGTACAAGAATATAACTACTATAATACTGCCCCTATGTACAAGAATATAACTACAATAATACTGCTCCTATGTACAAGAATATAACTACTATAATACTGCCCCCTATGTACAAGAATATAACTACTATAATACTGCCCCCTATGTACAAGAATATAACTACAATAATACTGCTCCCTATGTACAAGAATATAACTACTATAATACTGCCCACTATGTACAAGAATATAACTACAATAATACTGCTCCCTATGTACAAGAATATAACTACAATAATACTGCTCCCTATGTACAAGAATATAACTACTATAATACTGCCCCCTATGTACAAGAATATAATTACTATCATACTGCTCCCTATGTACAAGAATATAACTACTATAATACTGCCCCTATGTACAAGAATATAACTACTGTAATACTGCCCCTATGTACAAGAATATAACTACTATAATACTGCCCATATGTACAAGAATATAACTACTAGAATACTGCCTCCTATGTACAAGAATATAACTACTGTAATACTGCCCTTATGTACAAGAATATAGCTACCATAATACTGCTCCTATGTACAAGAATATAACTGCTATAATACTGCCCCTATGTACAAGAATATAACTACTATAATACTGCCCCTATGTACAAGAATATAACTACTATAATACTGCCCCTATATACAAGAATATAACTACGATAATACTCCCCCAATGTACAAGAATATAACTACTATAATACTGTCCCTATGTACAAGAATATAACTACTTGTAATACTGCTCCCTATGTACAAGAATATAACTACTATAATACTGCTCCTATGTACAAGAATATAACTACTATAATACTGGCCCTATGTACAAGAATATAACTACTATAATACTGCCCCCTATGTAAAAGAATATAACTACTATAATACTGCTCCTATGTACAAGAATATAACTACTATAATACTGCTCCTATGTACAAGAATATAACTACTATAATACTGCCCCCTATGTACAAGAATATAACTACTATAATACTGCTCCCTATGTACAAGAATATAACTACTATAATACTGCTCCTATGTACAAGAATATAACTACTATAATACTGCTCCTATGTACAAGAATATAACTACTATAATACTGCCCCCTATGTACAAGAATATAACTACTATAATACTGCTCCCTATGTACAAGAATATAACTACTATAATACTGCTCCCTATGTACAAGAATATAACTACTATAATACTGCTCCCTATGTACAAGAATATAACTACTATAATACTGCTCCTATGTACAAGAATATAATTACTATAATACTGCCCATATGTACAAGAATATAACTACTATAATACTGCCTCCTATGTACAAGAATATAACTACTGTAATACTGCCCTTATGTACAAGAATATAGCTACCATAATACTGCTCCTATGTACAAGAATATAACTGCTATAATACTGCCCCTATGTACAAGAATATAACTACTATAATACTGCTCCTATGTACAAGAATATAACTACGATAATACTCCCCAAATGTACAAGAATATAACTACTATAATACTGTCCCTATGTACAAGAATATAACTACTTGTAATACTGCTCCCTATGTACAAGAATATAACTACTATAATACTGCTCCTATGTACAAGAATATAACTACTATAATACTGCCCCTATGTACAAGAATATAACTACTATAATACTGCCCCCTATGTAAAAGAATATAACTACTATAATACTGCCCCCTATGTACAAGAATATAACTGCTATAATACTGCTCCTATGTACAAGAATATAACTACTAGACTACTGCCCCTATGTACAAGAATATAACTACTATAATACTACTCCTATGTACAAGAATATAACTACTATAATACTGCTCCTATGTACAAGAATATAACTACTATAATACTGTCCCTATGTACAAGAATATAACTACTATAATACTGCCCCTATGTACAAGAATATAACTACTATAATACTGCTCCTATGTACAGGAATATAACTACTATAATACTGCCCCCTATGTACAAGAATATAACTACTATAATACTGCTCCTATGTACAAGAATATACCTACTATAATACTGCTCCTAAGTACAAGAATATAACTACTATAATACTGCCCCTATGTAGAAGAATATAATTACTATAATACTGCTCCTATGTACAAGAATATAACTACTATAATACTGCCCCCTATGTACAAGAATATAATTACAATAATACTGCTCCTATGTACAAGAATATAACTACTATAATACTGCTCCTATATACAAGAATATAGCTACTATAATACTGCTCCCTATGTACAAGAATATAACTGCTATAATACTGCCCCCTATGTACAAGAATATAACTGCTATAATACTGCCCCCTATCTACAAGAATATAACTACTATAATACTGCTCCTATGTCCAAGAATATAACTACTATAATACTGCCTTTATGTACAAGAATATAACTACAATAATACTGCTCCTATGTACAAGAATATAACTGCTATAATACTGCCCCTATCTACAAGAATATAACTACTATAATACTGCTCCTATGTACAAGAATATAACTACTATAATACTGCCTTTATGTACAAGAATATAACTACAATAATATTGCTCCTATGTACAAGAATATAACTACTATAATACTGGCCCTATGTACAAGAATATAACTACTATAATACTGCCTCCTATGTACAAGAATATAACTACTATAATACTGCTCCTATGTACAAGAATATAACTACTATAATACTGCCCCTATGTACAAGAATATAGCTACTATAATACTGCTCCCTATGTACAAGAATATAACTGCTATAATACTGTCCCCTATGTACACGAATATAACTGCTATAATACTGCCCCCTATCTACAAGAATATAACTACTATAATACTGCTCCTATGTACAAGAATATAACTACTATAATACTGCCTTTATGTACAAGAATATAACTACAATAATACTGCTCCTATGTACAAGAATATAACTGCTATAATACTGCCCCTATCTACAAGAATATAACTACTATAATACTGCCCCTATGTGCAAGAATATAACTACTATAATACAGTCCCCTATGTACAAGAATATAACTACTATAATACTGCCCCTATGTACAGGAATATAACTACTATAATACTGCTCCTATGTACAAGAATATAACTACTATAATACTGCCCCTATGTACAAGAATATAACTACAATAATACTGCCCCTATGTACAAGAATATAACTACTATAATACTGCCCCCTATGTACAAGAATAAAACTACTATAATACTGCCCCCTATGTACAAGAATATAACTACAATAATGCTGCTCCCTATGTACAAGAATATAACTGCTATAATACTGCCCCCTATCTACCAGAATATAACTACTATAATACTGCTCCTATGTACAAGAATATAACTACTATAATACTGCCCCTATGTACAAGAATATAACTACAATAATACTGCTCCTATGTACAAGAATATAACTACTATAATACTGCCCCCTATGTACAAGAATATAACTACTATAATACTGCCCCCTATGTACAAGAATATAACTACAATAATACTGCTCCCTATGTACAAGAATATAACTACTATAATACTGCCCCCTATGTACAAGAATATAACTACTATAATACTGCCCCCTATGTACAAGAATATAACTACAATAATACTGCTCCCTATGTACAAGAATATAACTACAATAATACTGCTCCCTATGTACAAGAATATAACTACTATAATACTGCCCCCTATGTACAAGAATATAATTACTATCATACTGCTCCCTATGTACAAGAATATAACTACTATAATACTGCCCCTATGTACAAGAATATAACTACTGTAATACTGTCCCTATGTACAAGAATATAAGTACTATAATACTGCGCTTATGTACAAGAATATAACTGCTATAATACTGCTCCTATGTACAAGAATATAACTACTATAATACTGCCCATATGTACAAGAATATAACTACTAGAATACTGCCTCCTATGTACAAGAATATAACTACTGTAATACTGCCCTTATGTACAAGAATATAGCTACCATAATACTGCTCCTATGTACAAGAATATAACTGCTATAATACTGCCCCTATATACAAGAATATAACTACTATAATACTGCCCCTATGTACAAGAATATAACTACTATAATACTGCCCCTATATACAAGAATATAACTACGATAATACTCCCCCAATGTACAAGAATATAACTACTATAATACTGTCCCTATGTACAAGAGTATAACTACTTGTAATACTGCTCCCTATGTACAAGAATATAACTACTATAATACTGCTCCTATGTACAAGAATATAACTACTATAATACTGGCCCTATGTACAAGAATATAACTACTATAATACTGCCCCCTATGTACAAGAATATAACTACTATAATACTGCTCCCTATGTACAAGAATATAACTACTATAATACTGCTCCTATGTACAAGAATATAACTACTATAATACTGCTCCTATGTACAAGAATATAACTACTATAATACTGCCCCCTATGTACAAGAATATAACTACTATAATACTGCTCCCTATGTACAAGAATATAACTACTATAATACTGCTCCCTATGTACAAGAATATAACTACTATAATACTGCTCCTATGTACAAGAATATAATTACTATAATACTGCCCATATGTACAAGAATATAACTACTATAATACTGCCTCCTATGTACAAGAATATAACTACTATAATACTGCTCCTATGTACAAGAATATAACTACTATAATACTGCCCCTATGTACAAGAATATAGCTACTATAATACTGCTCCCTATGTACAAGAATATAACTGCTGTAATACTGCCCCCTATGTACAAGAATATAACTGCTATAATACTGCCCCCTATCTACAAGAATATAACTACTATAATACTGCTCCTATGTACAAGAATATAACTACTATAATACTGCCTTTATGTACAAGAATATAACTACAATAATACTGCTCCTATGTACAAGAATATAACTGCTATAATACTGCCCCTATCTACAAGAATATAACTACTATAATACTGCCCCTATGTGCAAGAATATAACTACTATAATACAGTCCCCTATGTACAAGAATATAACTACTATAATACTGCCCCTATGTACAGGAATATAACTACTATAATACTGCTCCTATGTACAAGAATATAACTACTATAATACTGCCCCTATGTACAAGAATATAACTACAATAATACTGCCCCTATGTACAAGAATATAACTACTATAATACTGCCCCTATGTACAAGAATAAAACTACTATAATACTGCCCCCTATGTACAAGGATATAACTACAATAATACTGCTCCCTATGTACAAGAATATAACTGCTATAATACTGCCCCCTATCTACCAGAATATAACTACTATAATACTGCTCCTATGTACAAGAATATAACTACTATAATACTGCCCCTATGTACAAGAATATAACTACAATAATACTGCTCCTATGTACAAGAATATAACTACTATAATACTGCCCCCTATGTACAAGAATATAACTACTATAATACTGCCCCCTATGTACAAGAATAAAGCTACAATAATACTGCTCCCTATGTACAAGAATATAACTACTATAATACTGCCCCCTATGTACAAGAATATAACTACAATAATACTGTTCCCTATGTACAAGAATATAACTACAATAATACTGCTCCCTATGTACAAGAATATAACTACTATAATACTGCCCCCTATGTACAAGAATATAATTACTATCATACTGCTCCCTATGTACAAGAATATAACTACTATAATACTGCCCCTATGTACAAGAATATAACTACTGTAATACTGCCCCTATGTACAAGAATATAAGTACTATAATACTGCGCTTATGTACAAGAATATAACTGCTATAATACTGCTCCTATGTACAAGAATATAACTACTATAATACTGCCCATATGTACAAGAATATAACTATTAGAATACTGCCTCCTATGTACAAGAATATAACTACTGTAATACTGCCCTTATGTACAAGAATATAGCTACCATAATACTGCTCCTATGTACAAGAATATAACTGCTATAATACTGCCCCTATGTACAAGAATATAACTACTATAATACTGCCCCTATGTACAAGAATATAACTACTATAATACTGCCCCTATATACAAGAATATAACTACGGTAATACTCCCCCAATGAACAAGAATATAACTACTATAATACTGTCCCTATGTACAAGAATATAACTACTTGTAATACTGCTCCCTATGTACAAGAATATAACTACTATAATACTGGCCCTATGTACAAGAATATAACTACTATAATACTGCCCCCTATGTAAAAGAATATAACTACTATAATACTGCTATGTACAAGAATATAACTACTATAATACTGCTCCTATGTACAAGAATATAACTACTATAATACTGCCCCCTATGTACAAGAATATAACTACTATAATACTGCTCCCTATGTACAAGAATATAACTACTATAATACTGCTCCTATGTACAAGAATATAACTACTATAATACTGCTCCTATGTACAAGAATATAACTACTATAATACTGCCCTCTATGTACAAGAATACAACTACTATAATACTGCTCCCTATGTACAAGAATATAACTACTATAATACTGCTCCCTATGTACAAGAATATAACTACTATAATACTGCTCCTATGTACAAGAATATAATTACTATAATACTGCCCATATGTACAAGAATATAACTACTATAATACTGCCTCCTATGTACAAGAATATAACTACTGTAATACTGCCCTTTTGTACAAGAATATAGCTACCATAATACTGCTCCTATGTACAAGAATATAACTGCTATAATACTGCCCCTATGTACAAGAATATAACTACTATAATACTGCTCCTATGTACAAGAATATAACTACGATAATACTCCCCCAATGTACAAGAATATAACTACTATAATACTGTCCCTATGTACAAGAATATAACTACTTGTAATACTGCTCCCTATGTACAAGAATATAACTACTATAATACTGCTCCTATGTACAAGAATATAACTACTATAATACTGCCCCTATGTACAAGAATATAACTACTATAATACTGCCCCCTATGTAAAAGAATATAACTACTATAATACTGCCCCCTATGTACAAGAATATAACTGCTATAATACTGCTCCTATGTACAAGAATATAACTACTAGACTACTGCCCCTATGTACAAGAATATAACTACTATAATACTACTCCTATGTACAAGAATATAACTACTATAATACTGCTCCTATGTACAAGAATATAACTACTATAATACTGCCCCTATGTACAAGAATATAACTATTATAATACTGCTCCTATGTACCGGAATATACAGTGCCTACAAGTAGTATTCAACCCCCTGCAGATTTAGCTGGTTGACACATGCGGAATTAACTTGGCTTTGTGACATTTGTACTGTAGATCAGCCTGGAAGTGGAAAATGCACTGCAGCAATTTTTTTTTTTTTTTTTTTTTTTTTTAAAACGTAAAAAGTTAATTCAGAGTGTCATTTATTATTCGACCCCTCAAACCACAAGAATTCTGTTTGGTCCCCCTAAAGTATTAAGAAGTAGTTCAGGCACCAAGAATAATGAGCTTCACATGTGTGGATTAAAGATCTCTTTTGCCAGCCTTTTCTGACTATTTAAGACCCTCCCCAAACTTGTGAACAGCACTCAGACATGGGCAACATGGGAAAGACAAAGGAGCATTCCAAGGCCATCAGAGACAAGATCGTGGAGGGTCACAAGGCTGGCAAGGGGTACAAAACCCTTTCCAAGGAGTTGGGCCTACCTGTCTCCACTGTTGGGAGCATCATCCGTAAGTGGAAGGCTTATGGAACTACTGTTAGCCTTCCACGGCCAGGACAGCCTTTGAAAGTGTCCTCCCGTGCCGAGGCCAGGCTTGTCCGAAGAGTCAAGGCTAACCCAAGGACAACAAGGAAGGAGCTCCGGGTAGATCTCATGGCAGTGGGGACATTGGTTTCAGTCAATACCATAAGTAACATACTCCACCGCAATGGTCTCCGTTCCAGACGAGCCTGTATGGTACCTTTACTTTCAAAGCGTCATGTCAAGGCTCGTCTACAGTTTGCTCATGATCACTTGGAGGACTCTGAGACAGACTGGTTCAAGGTTCTATGGTCTGAAGAGACCAAGATCGAGATCTTTGGTGCCAACCACACACGTGACGTTTGGAGACTGGATGGCACTGCATACGACCCCAAGAATACCATCCCTACAGTCAAGCATGGTGGTGGCAGCATCATGCTGTGGGGCTGTTTCTCAGCCAAGGGGCCTGGCCATCTGGTCCGCATCCATGGGAAGATGGATAGCACGGCCTTCCTGGAGATTTTGGCAAAGAACCTCCGCTCCTCCATCAAGGATCTTAAGATGGGTCGTAATTTCATCTTCCAACAAGACAACGACCCAAAGCACACAGCCAAGAAAACCAAGGCCTGGTTCAAGAGGGAAAAAGTCAAGGTGTTGGAGTGGCCTAGTCAGTCTCCTGACCTTAACCCAATTGAAAACTTGTGGAAGGAGCTCAAGAATAAAGTCCACATGAGACACCCAAAGAACCTAGATAACTTGGAGAAGATCTGCATGGAGGAGTGGGCCAAGATAACTCCACAGACCTGTGCCGGCCTGATCAGGTCTTATAAAAGACGATTATTAGCTGTAATTGCAAACAAGGGTTATTCCACAAAATATTAAACATAGGGGTTGTATAATAATTGACCCACACTTTTATGTTTAAAATTTAATAAAATTCAACTGAGCAACATAACTTTTTGGTTTGTAAGATTTATGCTTCTGTTCATAAAACCTACTCTCGTTTGCAGTTTGAAGGCTCTAACTTATTTGCATCTTATCAAACCAGCTAAATCTGCAGGGGGTTGAATACTACTTGTAGGCACTGTAACTACTATAATACTGCCCCCTATGTACAGGAATATAACTACTATAATACTGCTCCTATGTACAAGAATATAACTACTATAATACTGTCCCTATGTACAAGAATATAACTACTATAATACTGCCCCTATGTACAAGAATATAACTACTATAATACTGCTCCTATGTACAGGAATATAACTACTATAATACTGCCCCCTATGTACAAGAATATAACTACTATAATACTGCTCCTATGTACAAGAATATAACTACTATAATACTGCTCCTAAGTACAAGAATATAACTACTATAATACTGCCCCTATGTACAAGAATATAATTACTATAATACTGCTCCTATGTACAAGAATATAACTACTATAATACTGCCCCCTATGTACAAGAATATAACTACAATAATACTGCTCCTATGTACAAGAATATAACTACTATAATACTGCTCCTATATACAAGAATATAGCTACTATAATACTGCTCCCTATGTACAAGAATATAACTGCTATAATACTGCCCCTATGTACAAGAATATAACTGCTATAATACTGCCCCCTATCTACAAGAATATAACTACTATAATACTGCTCCTATGTACAAGAATATAACTACTATAATACTGCCTTTATGTACAAGAATATAACTACAATAATACTGCTCCTATGTACAAGAATATAACTGCTATAATACTGCCCCTATCTACAAGAATATAACTACTATAATACTGCTCCTATGTACAAGAATATAACTACTATAATACTGCCTTTATGTACAAGAATATAACTACAATAATATTGCTCCTATGTACAAGAATATAACTACTATAATACTGGCCCTATGTACAAGAATATAACTACTATAATACTGCCTCCTATGTACAAGAATATAACTACTATAATACTGCTCCTATGTACAAGAATATAACTACTATAATACTGCCCCTATGTACAAGAATATAGCTACTATAATACTGCTCCCTATGTACAAGAATATAACTGCTATAATACTGCCCCCTATGTACAAGAATATAACTGCTATAATACTGCCCCCTATCTACAAGAATATAACTACTATAATACTGCTCCTATGTACAAGAATATAACTACTATAATACTGCCTTTATGTACAAGAATATAACTACAATAATACTGCTCCTATGTACAAGAATGTAACTGCTATAATACCGCCCCTATCTACAAGAATATAACTACTATAATACTGCCCCTATGTGCAAGAATATAACTACTATAATACAGTCCCCTATGTACAAGAATATAACTACTATAATACTGCCCCTATGTACAAGAATATAACTACTATAATACTGCTCCTATGTACAAGAATATAACTACTATAATACTGCCCCTATGTACAAGAATATAACTACAATAATACTGCTCCCTATGTACAAGAATATAACTGCTATAATACTGCCCCCTATCTACCAGAATATAACTACTATAATACTGCCCCCTATGTACAAGAATATAACTACAATAATACTGCTCCCTATGTACAAGAATATAACTGCTATAATACTGCCCCCTATCTACCAGAATATAACTACTATAATACTGCTCCTATGTACAAGAATATAACTACTATAATACTGCCCCTATGTACAAGAATATAACTACAATAATACTGCTCCTATGTACAAGAATATAACTACTATAATACTGCCCCCTATGTACAAGAATATAACTACTATAATACTGCCCCCTATGTACAAGAATATAACTACAATAATACTGCTCCCTATGTACAAGAATATAACTACTATAATACTGCCCCCTATGTACAAGAATATAACTACAATAATACTGCTCCCTATGTACAAGAATATAACTACAATAATACTGCTCCCTATGTACAAGAATATAACTACTATAATACTGCCCCCTATGTACAAGAATATAATTACTATCATACTGCTCCCTATGTACAAGAATATAACTACTATAATACTGCCCCTATGTACAAGAATATAACTACTGTTATACTGCCCCTATGTACAAGAATATAAGTACTATAATACTGCGCTTATGTACAAGAATATAACTGCTATAATACTGCTCCTATGTACAAGAATATAACTACTATAATACTGCCCATATGTACAAGAATATAACTACTAGAATACTGCCTCCTATGTACAAGAATATAACTACTGTAATACTGCCCTTATGTACAAGAATATAGCTACCATAATACTGCTCCTATGTACAAGAATATAACTGCTATAATACTGCCCCTATGTACAAGAATATAACTACTATAATACTGCCCCTATGTACAAGAATATAACTACGATAATACTCCACCAATGTACAAGAATATAACTACTATAATACTGTCCCTATATACAAGAATATAACTACTTGTAATACTGCTCCCTATGTACAAGAATATAACTACTATAATACTGCTCCTATGTACAAGAATATAACTACTATAATACTGGCCCTATGTACAAGAATATAACTACTATAATACTGCCCCCTATGTAAAAGAATATAACTACTATAATACTGCTCCTATGTACAAGAATATAACTACTATAATACTGCTCCTATGTACAAGAATATAACTACTATAATACTGCCCCCTATGTACAAGAATATAACTACTATAATACTGCTCCCTATGTACAAGAATATAACTACTATAATACTGCTCCTATGTACAAGAATATAACTACTATAATACTGCTCCTATGTACAAGAATATAACTACTATAATACAGCTCCTATGTACAAGAATATAACTACTATAATACTGCCCCCTATGTACAAGAATATAACTACTATAATACTGCTCCCTATGTACAAGAATATAACTACTATAATACTGCTCCCTATGTACAAGAATATAACTACTATAATACTGCTCCTATGTACAAGAATATAATTACTATAATACTGCCCATATGTACAAGAATATAACTACTATAATACTGCCTCCTATGTACAAGAATATAACTACTGTAATACTGCCCTTATGTACAAGAATATAGCTACCATAATACTGCTCCTATGTACAAGAATATAACTGCTATAATACTGCCCCTAAGTACAAGAATATAACTACTATAATACTGCTCCTATGTACAAGAATATAACTACGATAATACTCCCCCAATGTACAAGAATATAACTACTATAATACTGTCCCTATGTACAAGAATATAACTACTTGTAATACTGCTCCCTATGTACAAGAATATAACTACTATAATACTGCTCCTATGTACAAGAATATAACTACTATAATACTGCCCCTATGTACAAGAATATAACTACTATAATACTGCCCCCTATGTAAAAGAATATAACTACTATAATACTGCCCCCTATGTACAAGAATATAACTGCTATAATACTGCTCCTATGTACAAGAATATAACTACTAGACTACTGCCCCTATGTACAAGAATATAACTACTATAATACTACTCCTATGTACAAGAATATAACTACTATAATACTGCTCCTATGTACAAGAATATAACTACTATAATACTGCCCCTATGTACAAGAATATAACTATTATAATACTGCTCCTATGTACCGGAATATACAGTGCCTACAAGTAGTATTCAACCCCCTGCAGATTTAGCTGGTTGACACATGCGGAATTAACTTGGCATTGTGACATTTGTACTGTAGATCAGCCTGGAAGTGGAAAATGCACTGCAGCAAATTTTGTTTTTTTTTTTTGTTTTTTTTAAAACGTAAAAAGTTAATTCAGAGTGTCATTTATTATTCGACCCCTCAAACCACAAGAATTCTGTTTGGTCCCCCTAAAGTATTAAGAAGTAGTTCAGGCACCAAGAATAATGAGCTTCACATGTGTGGATTAAAGATCTCTTTTGCCAGCCTTTTCTGACTATTTAAGACCCTCCCCAAACTTGTGAACAGCACTCAGACATGGGCAACATGGGAAAGACAAAGGAGCATTCCAAGGCCATCAGAGACAAGATCGTGGAGGGTCACAAGGCTGGCAAGGGGTACAAAACCCTTTCCAAGGAGTTGGGCCTACCTGTCTCCACTGTTGGGAGCATCATCCGTAAGTGGAAGGCTTATGGAACTACTGTTAGCCTTCCACGGCCAGGACAGCCTTTGAAAGTGTCCTCCCGTGCCGAGGCCAGGCTTGTCCGAAGAGTCAAGGCTAACCCAAGGACAACAAGGAAGGAGCTCCAGGAAGATCTAATGGCAGTGGGGACATTGGTTTCAGTCAATACCATAAGTAACATAC
Source organism: Phyllobates terribilis (assembly GCF_046119375.1). Lineage (NCBI taxonomy): Eukaryota > Metazoa > Chordata > Amphibia > Anura > Dendrobatidae > Phyllobates > Phyllobates terribilis. The sequence goes on from NW_027362769.1 coordinate 170,664,669, forward strand.
TCCACCGCAATGGTCTCCGTTCCAGACGAGCCTGTATGGTACCTTTACTTTCAAAGCGTCATGTCAAGGCTCGTCTACAGTTTGCTCATGATCACTTGGAGGACTCTGAGACAGACTGGTTCAAGGTTCTATGGTCTGAAGAGACCAAGATCGAGATCTTTGGTGCCAACCACACACGTGACGTTTGGAGACTGGATGGCACTGCATACGACCCCAAGAATACCATCCCTACAGTCAAGCATGGTGGTGGCAGCATCATGCTGTGGGGCTGTTTCTCAGCCAAGGGGCCTGGCCATCTGGTCCGCATCCATGGGAAGATGGATAGCACAGCCTACCTGGAAATTTTGGCCAAGAACCTCCGCTCCTCCATCAAGGATCTTAAGATGGGTCGTAATTTCATCTTCCAACAAGACAAGGACCCAAAGCACACAGCCAAGAAAACCAAGACCTGGTTCAAGAGGGAAAAAGTCAAGGTGTTGGAGTGGCCTAGTCAGTCTCCTGACCTTAACCCAATTGAAAACTTGTGGAAGGAGCTCAAGAATAAAGTCCACATGAGACACCCAAAGAACCTAGATAACTTGGAGAAGATCTGCATGGAGGAGTGGGCCAAGATAACTCCACAGACCTGTGCCAGCCTGATCAGGTCTTATAAAAGACGATTATTAGCTGTAATTGCAAACAAGGGTTATTCCACAAAATATTAAACATAGGGGTTGTATAATAATTGACCCACACTTTTATGTTTAAAATTTAATAAAATTCAACTGAGCAACATAACTTTTTGGTTTGTAAGATTTATGCTTCTGTTCATAAAACCTACTCTCGTTTGCAGTTTGAAGGCTCTAACTTATTTGCATCTTATCAAACCAGCTAAATCTGCAGGGGGTTGAATACTACTTGTAGGCACTGTAACTACTATAATACTGCCCCCTATGTACAAGAATATAACTACTATAATACTGCCCCCTATGTACAAGAATATAACTACTATAATACTGCTCCTATGTACAAGAATATAACTACTATAATACTGTCCCTATGTACAAGAATATAACTACTATAATACTGCCCCTATGTTCAAGAATATAACTACTATAATACTGCTCCTATGTACAGGAATATAACTACTATAATACTGCCCCCTATGTACAAGAATATAACTACTATAATACTGCTCCTATGTACAAGAATATAACTACTATAATACTGCTCCTAAGTACAAGAATATAACTACTATAATACTGCCCCTATGTACAAGAATATAATTACTATAATACTGCTCCTATGTACAAGAATATAACTACTATAATACTGCCCCCTATGTACAAGAATATAACTACAATAATACTGCTCCTATGTACAAGAATATAACTACTATAATACTGCTCCTCTATACAAGAATATAGCTACTATAATACTGCTCCCTATGTACAAGAATATAACTGCTATAATACTGCCCCCTATGTACAAGAATATAACTGCTATAATACTGCCCCCTATCTACAAGAATATAACTACTATAATACTGCTCCTATGTACAAGAATATAACTACTATAATACTGCCCCCTATGTACAAGAATATAACTACTATAATACTGCTCCCTATGTACAAGAATATAACTACTATAATACTGCCCCCTATGTACAAGAATATAACTGCTATAATACTGCCCCTATCTACAAGAATATAACTACTATAATACTGCTCCTATGTACAAGAATATAACTACTATAATACTGCCTTTATGTACAAGAATATAACTACAATAATATTGCTCCTATGTACAAGAATATAACTACTATAATACTGGCCCTATGTACAAGAATATAACTGCTATAATACTGCCCCTATCTACAAGAATATAACTACTATAATACTGCTCCTATGTACAAGAATATAACTACAATAATACTGCTCCTATGTACAAGAATATAACTGCTATAATACTGCCCCTATCTACAAGAATATAACTACTATAATACTGCTCCTATGTACAAGAATATAACTACTATAATACTGTCTTTATGTACAAGAATATAACTACAATAATATTGCTCCTATGTACAAGAATATAACTACTATAATACTGGCCCTATGTACAAGAATATAACTACTATAATACTGCCTCCTATGTACAAGAATATAACTACTATAATACTGCTCCTATGTACAAGAATATAACTACTATAATACTGCCCCTATGTACAAGAATATAGCTACTATAATACTGCTCCCTATGTACAAGAATATAACTGCTATAATACTGCCCCCTATGTACAAGAATATAACTGCTATAATACTGCCCCCTATCTACAAGAATATAACTACTATAATACTGCTCCTATGTACAAGAATATAACTACTATAATACTGCCTTTATGTACAAGAATATAACTACAATAATACTGCTCCTATGTACAAGAATATAACTGCTATAATACTGCCCCTATCTACAAGAATATAACTACTATAATACTGCTCCTATGTACAAGAATATAACTACTATAATACTGCCCCTATGTGCAAGAATATAACTACAATAATACTGCTCCTATGTACAAGAATATAACTACTATAATACTGCCCCTATGTACAAGAATAAAACTACTATAATACTGCCCCCTATGTACAAGAATATAACTACAGTAATACTGCTCCCTATGTACAAGAATATAACTGCTATAATACTGCCCCCTATCTACCAGAATATAACTACTATAATACTGCTCCTATGTACAAGAATATAACTACTATAATACTACCCCTATGTACAAGAATATAACTACAATAATACTGCTCCTATGTACAAGAATATAACTACTATAATACTGCCCCCTATGTACAAGAAAATAACTACTATAATACTGCCCCCTATGTACAAGAATATAATTACAATAATACTGCTCCCTATGTACAAGAATATAACTACTATAATACTGCCCCCTATGTACAAGAATATAACTACAATAATACTGCTCCCTATGTACAAGAATATAACTACAATAATACTGCTCCCTATGTACAAGAATATAACTACTATAATACTGCCCCCTATGTACAAGAATATAATTACTATAATACTGCTCCTATGTACAAGAATATAACTACTATAATACTGCCCCCTATGTACAAGAATATAACTACAATAATACTGCTCCTATGTACAAGAATATAACTACTATGATACTGCTCCCTATGTAGAAGAATATAACTGCTATAATACTGCCCCTATCTACAAGAATATAACTACTATAATACTGCTCCTATGTACAAGAATATAACTACTATAATACTGCTCCCTATGTACAAGAATATAACTGCTATAATACTGCTCCCTATGTACAAGAATATAACTACAATAATACTGCTGTTATGTATAAGAATATAACTACTATAATACTGCCCCTATGTACAAGAATATAACTACTATAATACTGCTCCCTATGTACAAGAATATAACTACTATAATACTGCTCCTTATGTACAAGAATATAACTACTATAATACTGCCCCCTATGTACAAGACTATAACTACTATAATACTGCTCCCTATGTACAAGAATATAACTACAATAATACTGCTCTTATGTATAAGAATATAGCTACTATAATACTGCCCCCTATGTACAAGAATATAACTACTATAATACTGCCCCTATGTACAAGAATATAACTACTATAATACTGCTCCTATGTACAAGAATATAACTACTATAATACTGCTCCCTATGTACAAGAATATAACTACTATAATACTGCCCCGTATGTACAAGAATATAACTACTATAATACTGCCCTCTATATACAAGAATATAACTACTATAATACTGCCCCCTATGTACAGAATATAACTACTATAATACTGCCCCCTATGTACAAGAATATAACTACTATAATACTGCTCCTATGTACAAGAATATAACTACTATAATACTGCCGCTATGTACAAGAATATAACTACTATAATACTGCCCCCTATGTACAAGAATATAACTACTATAATACTGCCCTCTATATACAAGAATATAACTACTATAATACTGCCCCCTATGTACAGAATATAACTACTATAATACTGCCCCCTATGTACAAGAATATAACTACTATAATACTGCTCCTATGTACAAGAATATAACTACTATAATACTGCCCCCTATGTACAGAATATAACTACTATAATACTGCCCCTATGTACAAGAATATAACTACTATAATACTGCTCCTATGTACAAGAATATAACTACTATAATACTGCCCCTATGTACAAGAATATAACTACTATAATACCGCCCCCTATGTACAAGAACTACAATAATACTGCCCCTATGTACAAGAATATAACTACTATAATACTGCCCCTATGTACAAGAATATTACTACTATAATACTGCCCCTATGTACAGAATATAACTACTATAATACTGCTCCCTATGTATAAGAATATAACTACTATAATACTGCCCCTATGTACAGAATATAACTACTATAATACTGCCCCTATGTACAAGAATATAACTACTATAATACTGCCCCTATGTACAAGAATATAACTACTATAATACTGCTCCCTATGTATAAGAATATAACTACTATAATACTGTCCCCTATGTACAGAATATAACTACTATAATACTGCCCCTATGTACAAGAATATAACTACTATAATACTGCCCCTATGTACAAGAATATAACTACTATAATACTGCCCCTATGTACAGAATATAACTACTATAATACTGCTCCCTATGTATAAGAATATAACTACTATAATACTGCTCCTATGTACAGAATATAACTACTATAATACTGCCCTCTATTTTCAAAGAAAAAGAATTATAAGTACGTGTTTTGCTCTGTAGAAACACAGGAACGTCCGGAGCCGCTGATCTTTGCACTCATTGTCTATGTAAATTGGCAGCTTTTAAAATGTATTATCGTAGTAGATTAAAAAAATTCTGTGCCACAAAATGTTATTTCTCATGGCAGCTTCCATTGAAACCTGTCGAATGTTGTTTTTCCTACAGGCACAGCAGAGTCCCGTCATCCCGTCCTCATCTCCATCTTTGTCCACCCCACTTTATGTATCTCTCCCCCCATGCTTTCATCTTTTGGCTGCTGCAATCAGTGGAGAAATGCCAGCTCCTGACCTTTACAGATTCTGGATTAGCCTTTTCTAAACAGTTTAAAAGTGTTTGACCAGGGTACAATTACAGCCTCTATTGAGTGATCTTAGATGAATTAATGGAGTCTCGGTAGGAAAAGGCCGGCGCCCCAGGAGGTGAATGGGTGGAAAGCTAAGGAAACATTTCTGATCATGGATAATTACTGATTTTTGTACGGTGTATCAATAATGTTACATAACATCCTAATTCCTGTGCTATAATGTTTCTTTGATGGATGTTCTGTGGCCAGCTACACATGGTGTGGGCTGCGGTCACCCCCCTGGGTCCATGTGCCTGAGAGGTCCCTAAGAGCGACAGGGTGGATCATGATAATTTATTACCATTAGACAAATTTTAAATTTTCGAATGTCTGCACAGAATATGAATTGGGACATATGCAAAAATTGCAAATCTGATTACAACTGCTCTCATTGACCTAGGAGGGGCACTGCTATTGTGGCGCCCCTGAGGGTTCAGTCGCCACAGAGGTACTGCATCTCACCGAGAGGTGTGGTATCCCACTCTCAGGTAAGGATAGAGTGCTGCCCGGGTCCCTAACACCTGCATCCAACACATCCACTTCAGTAGGGCAGGGTGAGATTGCTCCTACGGGAGAGCACAGTCCCTGGTCCCTGGCTGGAGTGGAGGGGAACCTAGTGAGGGGGAACCATGTAGTGGGTGTGGGTGGAGGAAGTAGTTTAGGGGAGCATGAAAGGAAGCTGTATAAAAAGGGGAACCATCTTAGAGAGGGAGTTCAGTTCAGTCCAGGCAGAGAGTTGAGTCTGAGAGGAGGAGTGGAGGGAGCAGGGGCTCTGCACGAGCTCTGCTCCGGAGCGGGCCTGAGGAGAGGCCCAGGACTGAGAGAGGAGAGGGAGCAGGAGAAAGGTTCCAGGAACAGAAGGGATCCCAGGGGTACGGGAAGTGCTGGAGGCCACCCGTACACCCGAATCTGCCAGGCGGTGGAGGGATCGAGCAGCAGAGGGGACCGGCCCCTAAAGTAGTGGAGAACTACCAGGCTCAGCTAGAAACCGGAGGCTGCTGTAATTGCAAGGTGCAGTGGCCGCAACCGCAGTTATATCGCCGAGAAGGTGGCCACAGAGGGTCCAGGGGACTGCAAGTCACCCGACAAGACCCGAGGCTACCGGATTGGGACACTGATTGTGAGGCGCAGGGCAGGACGCAGGGCAGGAGGGCGAGAGCCACCGCAGGAAGACGACTGAGGAAGGCACATAGAACGGGGTCCTGTCAGGCACTCAGGAATTACCTGAGGGATTGCTGAACCCCTGCTTGTAGTCTGGAACCTGTAACCTGAGGAACTTAATAACTGTGAGTAAACTCGGAAGACTGCATCCCACTGTCTCTGTGATTATTTGCTGCGCCATCAAACCCTGCACTACAACGCCCAGCAGCACCTATACCATCTTTAATATCTACACTGCACTGGAGCTAAGCTCTACATGCGGGGAGCCACACCAGCTTTGCTGCACTACTATCAGCTCCAGAGTACCAGCTCCGCAGCGGCGGCTCCCTTTAGCCGCATACCACAGGTGGCGTCACGAACTTTGTACATAACTCACCTATAAAAAATCCCCTTTTGAATGACCGCCCTGGGTCACAGACCGGGTCACCGCCACTGTGACATCTCCCTTAGCAACAACCGGCCCGGCACCGAGTACCCCCCGGCCCAGGGGGCGCGTCACTATCATAGGACGACAGACGTAGGAAGGGCACTGCTATCATAGGATGTAGGAGGGGCACTGCTCTCATATTACTTGGGTGGAGAGTGCTATTATGGGACCTAGGACGAGCTCTGCTCTGTTAGGATGTAGGCGGGGCACTGCTATCAAAGGACCTAGGAGGACCACTGATGTAATAGGACATACGAGGGGCACTGCTCTCACAGGACCTAAGAGGGGCACTCCTCTCATATTACTTGGGTGGAGAATGCTATCATATAACATAGGAGGGGCACTGCTCACATACGATGTAGGAGGGGCACTGCTATCAGAACGTAGGAGGGGCGCTGCTCACATAGGACGTAGGAGGGGCACTGTTCACATAGGACGTAGGAGGGGCACTGCTCACATAGGATGTAGGAAGGGCGCTGCTCTCATAGAACGTAGGAGGGGCACTGCTCACATAGGACGTAGGAGGGGCGCTGCTCTCATAGAACGTAGGAGGGGCGCTGCTCTCATAGAACGTAGGAGGGGCGCTGCTCTCATAGAACGTAGGAGGGGCGCTGTTCACATAGGACGTAGGAGGGGCACTGCTCACATAGGACGTAGGAGGGGTGCTGCTCACATAGGACGTAGGAGGGGCACTGCTCACATAGGACGTAGGAGGGACACTGCTCACATAGGACGTAGGAGGGGCGCTGCTCACATAGGACGTAGGAGGGGTGCTGCTCACATAGGACGTAGGAGGGGCACTGCTCTCATAGAACGTAGGAGGGGCGCTGCTCTCATAGAACGTAGGAGGGGCGCTGCTCACATAGGATGTAGGAGGGGCGCTGCTCACATAGGACGTAGGAGGGGCGCTGCTCACATAGGACGTAGGAGGGGCGCTGCTCACATAGGACGTAGGAGGGGCACTGCTCACATAGGACGTAGGAGGGGCGCTGCTCACATAGGACGTAGGAGGGGCGCTGCTCTCATAGAACGTAGGAGGGGCACTGCTGTCATAGAACGTAGGAGGGGCGCTGCTCACATAGGACGTAGGAGGGGCGCTGCTCACATAGGACGTAGGAGGGGTGCTGCTCACATAGGACGTAGGAGGGGTGCTGCTCACATAGGACGTAGGAGGGGCACTGCTCACATAGGACGTAGGAGGGGTGCTGCTCACATAGAACGTAGGAGGGGCGCTACTCACATAGGACGTAGGAGGGGCACTGCTCACATAGGACGTAGGAGGGGTGCTGCTCACATAGGACGTAGGAGGGGCGCTGATCACATAGGACGTAGGAGGAGCGCTGCTCTCATAGGATGTAGGAGGGGCACTGCTGTCATAAAACGTAGGAGGGGCACTGCTCACATAGGACGTAGGAGGGGCACTGCTCACATAGGACGTAGGAGGGGCGCTGCTCACATAGGACGTAGGAGGGGCGCTGCTCTCATAGGATGTAGGAGGGGCACTGCTGTCATAAAACGTAGGAGGGGCACTGCTCACATAGGACGTAGGAGGGGCACTGCTCACATAGGACGTAGGAGGGGTGCTGCTCACATAGGACGTAGGAGGGGCGCTACTCACATAGGACGTAGGAGGGGCGCTGCTCTCATAGGATGTAGGAGGGGCAGGGGCGGAACTACCGCCCGTGCAGCCGGTTCATTGAACGGGGGCCCCGAGGGAGAGGGGGCCCCTCCAGCCTCCAGCAGGGCCGCCATCAGGGCATGACTGCCCTGACTCCAGTATGGGGCCCGGCCGGTAGGGGCCCCCTCGGGGGCCCCCCTCTTGTGCGTCTCTCTCCTCATGGGGCCCCCGGCCCCATGCTATGCGCCGGGTCCGGGACATTTCAGCGCTGAGCTGCGCTGTTGCAGCAGCGCTTTCATGATTCTCCTGACTTCCGGTCATGTGACGGCGCCGTCACATGGCCGGAAGTCAGGAGAACCTGGTGTCAGCGATTTGGACGAGCGCCAGGATTCTGCAGGGATCGCATGGGGGTAAGTATAACAAGTTTTATTTTTTTTAAAATACAATTAACTAGGAGTGGAGAGATGGGAGATGCACATGTGTGTGTGTGTATGTGTGTGTGTGTGTATATGTATGTGTGTGTGGGGGGGGAGATGGGAGATGCACATGTATGTGTGTGTGTGTGTGTGGGGGGGGGGAGATGGGAGATGCACATGTGTGTGGGGGGGGGATGGGAGATGCACATGTGTGTGGGGGGGGTGGGAGATGCACATGTGTGTGGGGGGGGGGTGGGAGATGCACATGTGTGGGGGGGGGTGGGAGATGCACATGTGTGTGGGGGAGATGGGAGATGCACATGTGTGTGTGTGGGGGGAGATGGGAGATGCACATGTGTGTGTGTGGGGGGAGATGGGAGATGCACATGTGTGTGTGGGGGGGGAGATGGGAGATGCACATGTGTGTGTGGGGGGGGAGATGGGAGATGCACATGTGTGTGTGGGGGGGGAGATGGGAGATGCACATGTGTGGGGGGGGAGATGGGAGATGCACATGTGTGGGGGGGGAGATGGGAGATGCACATGTGTGGGGGGGGAGATGGGAGATGCACATGTGTGGGGGGGGAGATGGGAGATGCACATGTGTGGGGGGGGATGGGAGATGCACATGTGGTGGGGGGGAGATGGGAGATGCACATGTGGGGGGATGAGAGAGGTGCACATGTGGTGGAGGGGGATGAGAGAGGTGCACATGTGGTGGAGGGGGATGAGAGAGGTGCACATGTGGTGGAGGGGGATGAGAGAGGTGCACATGTGGTGGAGGGGGATGAGAGAGGGGCACATGTGGGGGAGGGGGACGAGAGGGGCACATGTGGGGGAGGGGGGTGAGAGAGGGGCACATGTGGGGGAGGGGGATGAGAGAGGGGCACATGTGGGGGAGGGGGTGAGAGATGTGCACATGGGGGGGATGAGAGCTGCACATGGGGGAATTGGGAGTAGGGGGATAATGAGCTGCACATAACGAATGTGGGGTGGGGGAGAGTAAATGATAAATGATGATGGGGTGGGGAGAGCACGGACATGATATAATGAATTGGGGCAGGGGGTGCATGTAAATATTGAATGCGGGGAGCAGGAAGTATAGAGTAGGGGGCGTTGCGGATGCAGGAGTGTGACTGGTAAAAAATTGGCGGAAAGAGTAGAGGTTCTAATTAAATTATATATTAAGTGCCTATTTACAGTTAATGGGGGCACAGTGGTGGATTACAATTTATATTTGGAATGGTAGGTTGCATAATAACTAACCATATATTGATGGTGGATGCACGTCTGTATTCAGCTGCGTAATGTAGAAGTTGGGGAATGTGCTCTAGATAACTGTGTTATTTTATGCAGAGACGAGTCCTGGCTGGAAGACGTGATGGCGGTCTGTGCTGGATGAAGGAGAAAAGCGAAGATGAAGGACTTCACCTAGAGACGTCACCGGTGAGTCAGTCTATTACATGTACACTGTGTATAATGTCACTGGTGATCACTGTATTACCTGTACACTGACACTATATACAGAGCTCCTGTGTATAATGTCACTGGTGATCACTGTATTACCTGTACACTGACACTATATACAGAGCTCCTGTGTATAATTTCACTGGTGATCCCTGTATTACCTGTACACTGACACTATATACAGAGCTCCTGTGTATAATGTCACTGATGATCACTGTATTACCTGTACACTATATACAGAGCTCCTGTGTATAATGTCACTGGTGATCACTGTATTACCTGTACACTGACACTATATACAGAGCTCCTGTGTATAATTTCACTGGTGATCACTAGATTACCTGGACACTTACGTTATACATACCATGTATAGAGCTCCCGTGTATAATGACACTTATGGTAATATTAGTAATGTGGTGGTAATATTAGTAATGTAGTGGTAATATGTGGTCTGGTCATGGTGTGGCAGTTTTTCTCCCTTCTGTGTGGTATTATTCGGTCACTATGTTGTGGTAATATGTGGTCTGGTCATGGTGTGGCGGTATTCCCTGTATGTGGTATTATTGGTCATTTAAAAAAAAAAATGTATATGACACATTCCCTTAAAGAAAACTAAATAAAAATATATCTAAAAAGAGTACTGGATATTTTAAGAAAATTTTAATAGGTTAGAGTAGGGCCCGCCCAGAAGAGTCTACCTTATCGTGGTGGCGGCTTTAAAAATCTTTTGGCCAAAACAAAAGCTGATGGCTATTTATGTGGCGCCGTCACATGGCCGAACGTCAGGAGAACCTGGTGGCAGCGACGTGGACGAGCGCCAGGATTCTGCAGGGATTACATGGGGGTAAGTATAACAAGTTTTATTTTTTTTAAATACAATTAATTAACTAGGAGTGGGGGGGATGAGAGATGCACATGGGGGGGGGGGGGTGAGAGATGCACATGGGGGGGTGAGAGATGCACATGGGGGGGGGTGAGAGATGCACATGGGGGGGTGAGAGATGCACATGGGGGGGTGTGAGAGATGCACATGGGGGTGGATGAGAGATGCACATGGGGGTGGATGAGAGATGCACATGGGGGTGGATGAGAGATGCACATGGGGGGGTGAGAGATGCACATGGGGGGGTGAGAGATGCACATGGGGGGGTGAGAGATGCACATGGGGGTGGATGAGAGATGCACATGGGGGTGGATGAGAGATGCACATGGGGGTGGATGAGAGATGCACATGGGGGGGTGAGAGATGCACATGGGGGGGTGAGAGATGCACATGGGGGTGGATGAGAGATGCACATGGGGGGGTGAGAGATGCACATGGGGGTGGATGAGAGATGCACATGGGGGGGTGAGAGATGCACATGGGGGGGATGAGAGATGCACATGGGGGGATGAGAGATGCACATGGGGGGATGAGAGATGCACGGGGGGTGAGAGCTGCACATGGGGGGGATGAGAGCTGCACATGGGGGGGTGAGAGATGCACATGGGGGGTTATGTTTACATAACTTTGTTGCCTTATGAAGGGCAGGGGGGGCCCCCCAAAATTTCTTGCACAGGGGCCCACTACAGTCTGTGTCCGCCCCTGAGGAGGGGCACTGCTGTCATAAAACGTAGGAGGGGCACTGCTCACATAGGACATAGGAGGGGCACTGCTCTCATAGAACGTAGGAGGGGCGCTGCTCACATAGGACGTAGGAGGGGTGCTGCTCACATAGGACGTAGGAGGGGCGCTACTCACATAGGACGTAGGAGGGGCGCTACTCACATAGGACGTAGGAGGGGTGCTACTCACATAGGACGTAGGAGGGGCACTGCTGTCATAGAACATAGGAGGGGCACTGCTAGGACGCTCATAGAGGCTTTCACTCGGATGGGCAACCAGATCTCGAGCATGTGATGCCAGATCAGGGGTGTGATCTTTCAAAAAATGGGCTTGGTGGGGCATTAAGCAGATAACCTTGCTATCCAGGATATTCTCATAAATGTCTGATAGATGCAGATCCCACCTTTGGCACCATCATTTATCTCGATAAATGGGCCCGCTGTCGGTTGGTATTTGGGAGGTAGACAGGAATTGGCAACTCTCTCCATTCACTTCTATGGGAGTTTATAATATTGCAGAGCATAATACAAACCACATAATACATATGTATTAACAGTTCTGATTTTGCCAGGACAATCTGGCAAACTGGACTTCAAAAAGGAAAGGAACTTATATAAATGCCACCCAGAGTGGCCATTTTGCAGGTATTCCAGGAGATGTTGCTGAAAGGGTTATTACCAAAACTAACAAGTCATCCCTTATGCATAGAATAGGTGACAACCTGCTGATTCCTGGGACACCCTGCGATCTCTGCAGAACGTCGCCTTGTATGGAGCAGAGGTGCGCATGCTCGTCCCCCACTCCATTCATTGCCTTTGGGACTCTGAGAAAGCCAAGGACAGCGCTCTACTATTTCCAGCTTTTCCATAGACAATGAATAAAGTAGAGACCGCACTTGCACACATCTACTCCAATCAGGACAGGGCTGCAGAGCCTTGTTTTTAGGATTGCGGAATTGCGATGTCAGGATCGCTGGGGGTCGCACTTCCAGCCTTCAGTAAGCTATCTGCTACTCTATGCATAGGGGATATTTTGTTAATCCTGCAAATTTCCCGATTTTGGCTATTTAAACATTTGTGAGTATCTAGGATTAAAATAGGATAAGAAAAAAATCAATAAAGTTTTTTTTAAAAAAAAAAAAAAACATAAAAATATCCCAAGTATAGAAATGTAAAATGGCTAAAAAAATGTAGAAAAGAAAAATGCAGGTATTTGTTGATGATGTTGTTGTAAGGTCTGAATGAACCAACAATATAGAATTCTAACATTATGTGACGACACAAATCCATTATTTTTAAAGTAAAACATAAAAAGAAGCAAAACATCAAAACATAAAAGATATAGAAAAGCAATATAAACTTGTGTCGTTATATTGCTAACATGTCGCTTATTCTGCATGTTGAACATTATGAGAACAAACTCCCAAAACTTAGTAAATTGCAGAATTGTTACTTTTTCATAACCCTCTCAAAATAAAATGACAAAGTGATCCAGCACCATATAATCTTCTGCCATATGCCCCGAGGGTTTCTACATCTCCTCATCTTCTCTGTAATGCGGTTTTTACTTCTCACAATGGCCTCAAGAACAAACAAAACTTTTTGTATTCTTTTGAGCATTAAGAGGATTTCTCCATCCATCCCAATATTAATAATAGATCCCAATCGATACTCGCCCGTCCTCCCTCCTCTCCATGAATATTTAATATCCCCGGATAGAACATTAATGATTGTCAGGGTGCTGATTGCTTGTTCTTCACCCTCCGTAGAAATAGGAGATATGACTTGTCCATTGATTTGCTGCTAATTCTCTATTTGCTGTCTTTGTTTAATGCGTCATTCCAAACCTGGAGGCTTACAGATAGGGAATCTACGAGCAGGGGCGGATAATGACATCTGTATAATGTCCTGAAGTAGTGGGTAAAACGTCACCCTCTATATGCCCCCCGCCTCCATCAAGTTATGTATAACAGGGCTCTTTTGGGCCTCAAAAGGAGAGAAGTTTATCCAAACTGTACCCAAAGATGGGGGCTTTTTCTAGCATATTTTGAGGGGAACTTAAATGTCAAATTTGGTGGTCTCAATTTTTCTTTTAAACAGTAAAATTCTGTCTGCCTTCTGCCACCACCAGAGGGAGCATGATATCCTGGATTTTTATGCTGTAAGCTCTTAGTCTCCCCCTAGTGGTAACTACTGGCAGAAACAATTTTTATCATACAACTCCTATGCATTGGGATTTAGAGACGTATCAGAAAAACTGAGGTCCAGATATTTTATTAAGTTAACCAGCACAGAATTTGGGACTTAAAAGTGATAAAAAGTGTCAATTAATAGATATTAAATGTTTGCTTTTTTTTACCAAAAATATAAGATAGCCCCTATCCATGCCATTGGAAATAACATGCTGATCGCTGGGAGTCCCAGTGATCCCAATATCAGGGCTCTGGATCCTGATTATAGGGCTCTGCAGCCCCTTTAGTGGAGCAGAAGTGTGCACGCTCGACCTCCGGTACAATTCATCGTCTATGGGACTGCTGGGGAAAGCTGTACTCATCCTGGTCGTCCCATAGAGAGTGAATGGAGCAGAGATTGAAGCCATGAGTTTGGGATCACTGGGGTTCCCAGCAGTCAGATCCTCAGCTATCAGCAAATTATCCTTTATCCTAAGGATAAGGGATAACTTTAGGAATATTTTGTTAACTTTAAAAGAATTGTCCCATAAAGAACAAAAATCATCTATCTCCCAATAGGTGATCAATGTGTTATTGCCGAGGATCTGACTGCTGGGACCCCATTGACCCCAAGAACTGGGGTCCCAAAGTCTTCTGTGTGAATGGAAGTGTAGTGAGCATGTGCGACCACTGCTCTCTTTAATATGGTGGTCGCACATGCTCACTGCTGCTCCATTCACACGGGGGACTTTGGGACCCCCGTTCTCAGGATCGGTGGGGAGTCTCAGTAGCTAGACTCTTAGTGATCATATATTTTTCATCTATCCTGCACACAGGGGATAACTCTATTTAAAGAGACATTGGCACAAATTTGAACGTTTTTAGAAGGCTCAGATCATTGGGTTTGTTCGCCACGTGAGCTTACACTCTAAATGCTCAGATCCCCGCAGCAGCAAACGACATATAGTTCATATACAAAGACCCTCTGCTGGGCGTCCCAACAGTGTCTTCATTAAGTTGCCTGCGACCGGGTCATCTTTGCTTTGCGCAGAGCAGGAGAGCGGTCATTACCGCGCTGGATAGTTGTGTTTCCTTAAATATCAGACATGCCTCTGCATAGCATTAGCGTTTAATTAAATATCGAGCGTCTCTCTCTTCTCTTGGCAGCCGCTGATGGGTTGTGAAAATCTCGCACATGGTTCACGGACATTGCTATTCAGGGGGCAGCAGCTTTTCAAACATGCATTTAGTTAAGGCTAGAAGTGACGCCTCTGTGACTTACACATACGGCTCTTGTCTTCCAAGCATCTGCCGCTGCTGCAAAAAACATCAAATCTGCAGATGGAAAGAGAAAACCTGGAGAAGTCCTTGAATTATCCTCTTCAGCCCAGTAGTTAGAAAGGATATTAAATGTTTTAGTTACTGTATATCTTCTTTTAGGAAAGATGGGTGGCAATCACTTTTGCAGCCACTGCAGCCCCCACTTGGCTTATCAACCTACTTTCCAGAACTACTGCATGCAGATGTGGCCAGGCGTGCAGGTGTTCAACCCTTGTACCAGACACAATGTCCTCATGGTAGCCATAATTCCCACTGTTCCAGCCACATATGGCAGCCACAATGTCCTCTGCAACTGCAACAATGCTTCATGCATCCAAAATGCCATCATGTGCCTTCAACAGTACCCACTTTCTACACATAGTGCACCCCATTAGCCATAACTAGCCATAACTTCCACTATGCCAGCCACAGTGATACCTCCAGCCACACTGCCCCTATGCAACCACCAATACCCCATACCAGCTCCAATGCATCCAGTAGCTGCCATAATTCTCACTGACCCAGCCACGTTGCCCCTTATTCCAGTCTCAATGTCCGCATGTCAGCCATAATGCCCCCCGTGGTGGCCACATTGCCCGCTGTGGTAGCCACAATTCCCCTCCATGATCATAGTGCAGAGACTCTCCCTATTTTTTTCATACAACCCCAGATAATTCAGGACTGTCCTGGGCTGAAAGGTGACTGGGATTGCATGGATCTTGCCCAAAAAGTGTCTGGGTCCGGGCAGGACTATCCCTATGCTACAAACACTAACCATGGCACGCAATGATGTCTGCATTAAGTTCCTTCTATTCTGAATCTGCCATGGGATGATGGGAGTCTTCTGTGCCCCGCACACATTAGTCTTCTGGTTGTGGGGGGCACCTCCGTGACTGCCCCTATATGCCCATTCTATATATACAGGAGACCCGGTATAGATAATCAGCGCAGTGTGAAGACTTTTGCTCTTCCAGATTAGCATGGCTATAAATGTCTGCCATTAATCGTCGTCTTCCCGTTCACTATTTGCGATGCGGAATCACTCGGCCATGTAATAGTTTCCCCGACATTATAATTGTTGCTCCTGTGTTTTGTCATTAAATATATGTTTGGAGAATTAAGTCCCGGAGACTAAACGGAATATAGATTATTCCATAAAACGAGCCATAAGTCACAGTACAGAGGGGAGACTCTACAGGGGACGTTCATTTATGAGGGCCGGAAGATACGATGTGGCGAAGCCGTATGGCGACGTACAGATCATTAGGTGCAACAGGGGGCGGATTTTATAGTCCTGGAAAAAGTCACTTTGTAACATAAATCTCCCTTCTCTGAATGCACAGTGTTCTGGCTCATATAGAGGAGCTGATAGGGCTCATTTGATGAGGCGGATTCTCAAAGCTATAGGTCTGGATGTGCAGCACGGACTGGAGGCGGTGATACAGCGGGGTGAACTGGTAGAAGTAACAGAGGCGGGATGGCAACTGGAGGAATGGAGGCTGTAGTGGACCACAGGGAAGCCAGAGACTCAGCAAATTAGCAGGATCCAAGGGAGCAGCAGAGCTGGGTATGTCAGGGGACTCCCTAGAAGTGATGTAGTAGAACAGCGGAGCTGGGTATGTCAGGAAACTCCCTAGTAGTGATGTAGTGGAATAGCAGAGCTAGGTATGTCAGGAGACTCCCTAGTAGTGATGTAGTGGAATAGCAGAGCTAGGTATGTCAGGAGACTCCCTAGTAGTGATGTAGTGGAATAGCAGAGCTAGGTATGTCAGGAGACTCCCTAGTAGTGATGTAGTGGAATAGCAGAGCTGGGTATGTCAGGAGACTCCCTAGTAGTGATGTAGTGGAATAGCAGAGCTGGGTATGTCAGGAAACTCCCTAGTAGTGATGTAGTGGAATAGCAGAGCTGGGTATGTCAGGAGACTCCCTAGTAGTGATGTAGTGGAATAGCAGAGCTAGGTATGTCAGGAGACTCCCTAGTAGTGATGTAGTGGAATAGCAGAGCTGGGTATGTCAGGAAACTCCCTAGTAGTGATGTAGTGGAATAGCAGAGCTGGGTATGTCAGGAGACTCCCTAGTAGTGATGTAGTGGAATAGCAGAGCTAGGTATGTCAGGAGACTCCCTAGTAGTGATGTAGTGGAATAGCAGAGCTAGGTATGTCAGGAGACTCCCTAGTAGTGATGTAGTGGAATAGCAGAGCTAGGTATGTCAGGAGACTCCCTAGTAGTGATGTAGTGGAATAGCAGAGCTGGGTATGTCAGGAAACTCCCTAGTAGTGATGTAGTGGAATAGCAGAGCTGGGTATGTCAGGAGACTCCCTAGTAGTGATGTAGTGGAATAGCAGAGCTAGGTATGTCAGGAGACTCCCTAGTAGTGATGTAGTGGAATAGCAGAGCTGGGTATGTCAGGAAACTCCCTAGTAGTGATGTAGTGGAATAGCAGAGCTGGGTATGTCAGGAGACTCCCTAGTAGTGATGTAGTGGAATAGCAGAGCTAGGTATGTCAGGAGACTCCCTAGTAGTGATGTAGTGGAATAGCAGAGCTGGGTATGTCAGGAAACTCCCTAGTAGTGATGTAGTGGAATAGCAGAGCTGGGTATGTCAGGAGACTCCCTAGTAGTGATGTAGTGGAATAGCAGAGCTAGGTATGTCAGGAGACTCCCTAGAAGTGATGTAGTAGAACAGCGGAGCTGGGTATGTCAGGAAACTCCCTAGTAGTGATGTAGTGGAATAGCAGAGCTAGGTATGTCAGGAGACTCCCTAGTAGTGATGTAGTGGAATAGCAGAGCTAGGTATGTCAGGAGACTCCCTAGTAGTGATGTAGTGGAATAGCAGAGCTGGGTATGTCAGGAAACTCCCTAGTAGTGATGTAGTGGAATAGCAGAGCTGGGTATGTCAGGAAACTCCCTAGTAGTGATGTAGTGGAATAGCAGAGCTGGGTATGTCAGGAGACTCCCTAAAGCGATGTAATAGAACAGCAGAGCTGGGTATGTCAGGAGACTCTCTACTAGTGATGTAGTAGAACAGCAGAGCTGGGTATGCCTGGAGACTCCCTAGAAGTGATGTAGCAGAACCCAGTGGGTAATAGGCTGTAAGCCAAATACTTAAAGCTGGGTATGTCAGGAAACTCCCTAGTACTGATGTAGTGGAATAGCAGAGCTGGGTATGTCAGGAGACTTCCTATTAGTTATGTAGTAGAACAGCGGAGCTGGGTATGTCAGGAGACTCCCTAGTAGCGATGTAGTAGAACAGCAGAGCTGGGTATGTCAGAAGACTCTCTACTAGTGATGTAGTAGAACAGCAGAGCTGGGTATGCCAGGAGACTCCCTAGAAGCGATATAGTAGAACAGCGGAGCTAGGTATGTCAGGAGACTCCCTAGAAGCGATGTAGTAGACAGCAGAGCTGGGTATGTCAGGAGACTCCCTAGAAGCGATGTAGTAGAACAGCGGAGCTGGGTATGTCAGGAAACTCCCTAGTAGTGATGTAGTAGAATAGCAGAGCTGGGTATGTCAGGAGACTTCCTATTAGTGATGTAGTAGAACAGCGGTGCTGGGTATGTCAGGAGACTCCCTAGTAGCGATGTAGTAGAACAGCAGAGCTGGGTATATCAGGAGACTCCCTAGTAGCGATGTAGTAGAATAGCTGAGCTGGGTATGTCAGGAGACTCCCTATAGCGATGTAGTAGAATAGCAGAGCTGGGTATGTCAGGAGACTCCCTAGTAGCGATGTAGTAGAATAGCAGAGCTGGGTATGTCAAGAGACTCCCTAGTAGCGATGTAGTAGAACAGCAGAGCTGGGTATGTCAGGAGACTCCCTAGTAGCGATGTAGTAGAATAGCTGAGCTGGGTATGTCAGGAGACTCCCTAGTAGCGATGTAGTAGAACAGCAGAGCTGGGTATGTCAGGAGACTCCCTAGTAGCGATGTAGTAGAACAGCTGAGCTGGGTATGTCAGGAGACTCCCTAGTAGCGATGTAGTAGAACAGCAGAGCTGGGTATGTCAGGAGACTCCCTAGTAGCGATGTAGTAGAATAGCTGAGCTGGGTATGTCAGGAGACTCCCTAGTAGCGATGTAGTAGAATAGCTGAGCTGGGTATGTCTGGAGACTCCCTAGTAGCGATGTAGTAGAATAGCAGAGCTGGGTATGTCAGGAGACTCCCTAGTAGCGATGTAGTAGAACAGCAGAGCTGGGTATGTCAGGAGACTTCCTATTAGCGATGTAGTGGAACAGCAGAGCTGGGTATGTCAGGAGACTCCCTAGAAGCGATGTAGCAGAACCCAGTGGGTAATAGGCTGTAAGCCAAACACTGTGCATTACCTGTGTGTGACCAGCGCCCTATACAAGCCACTTTTGTGCAATTTTAATACTAAGCAATCACCCCCTCCATGAACTAGTAGGTTGTGAGTGGTGGTCTCATCAGTATTTTGCGCCTGTATTGCCGCCATCTTTATTACATGTGTTTGCTGCATTAGTTCTGAGACCTGGGCGGATAGATACTGCTGCCTTTTTTTTTGCTGTGGAAATTCTTTAATTTTTGGAGGTTTTTTTTATTCCTCTTTTTGTGGCTTTGCTTTTAACTCCCTTGTAGTGATGTAGCAGAACCCAGCAGAATAGCAGAGCTGGGTATGTCAGGAGACTCTCTTGTAGTGATGTAGCAGAACCCAGCGGAACAGCAGAGCTGGGTATGTCAGGAGACTCCCTCGTAGCAATGTAGGAGAACAGCAAAGCTGGGTATGCCTGGAGACTCCCTTGTAGTGATGTAGCAAAATCCAACAGTACAGCAGAGCTGAATACATCAGGAGACTCCCCCTGTTGCAATGCAGCAGAACAGTGGAGCTGGGTATGTCAGAAGACTCCCTTGTAGTCATGTAGCAGAACCCAGCAGAACAGCAGAGCTGGGTATGTTAGGAGACTCCCTCATAGCAATGTAGGAGAACAGTGGAGCTGGGTATGTCAGGAGACTCACTCTTGGCAATGTAGTAGAACAGCAGAGCTGGGTATGTCAAGAGACTGCCTTGTAGTGATGTAGCAGAATCCAGTGGAACAGCAGAGCTGGTTATGTCAGGAGGTTCCCTTGTAGTGATGTAGCAGATCCAGTGGAACAGCAGAGCTGGGTATGTCAGGAGACTCCCTTATATCGATGTAGCAGAGCCCACCTGACCCGGCCTGTATGGCTTTGGAGTGTGACATCAGAGGTGCGCAGTAAGCCATCTGGTAACCTGACACAAGCTATACCTGTTGGGCGGCCAGAGCAGAGGGAGGACACAGTCTAGCGCTGGAGTCCGGACAGGTGAGTAACAGTGGTCCTGCACAGAAGACCCCATCTATGATATTCATGTGACCCAATAAGACATAAAGGGAATGTCTGTATGATCCCAGCTGATTGATGGGGATTTCAGTAGATGGGCTCATGAAGCTCACTGTGGTGGGAGCAGCCACATTGCCTCCGCGGCAGCCTTAATGCCACTTATAACAACCACAATGTTCCCCATGGCAGCCATAATCCACCCCCCCCCCCCCCCCCTTGCAGGGTATTTGTAGGAAGGGAGCATCTTAATAGGACAACCCTTCTGAAGGGCCTTTCTGAGACTGTAGTATTGGGATAAGTCGTCCATATCTGATTGACAGGGGTCATTGTAGTTCAGTCTCATTCTAGTGAATGGAACTGTGGTGTAGTACCAGCCATGGCCACTGCCAGTTGTATGGCGCTGTGACTGAAAACTATGAAGGAGATGCTGCTTGTTGGGGTCACCACCATAAAGCTGATCTGTGAGGTCACCAGGTGTAAGACCCCCATAGATCACTTATTCATGGTGTATCTAATGAATTGAGCATTTATATTACAGATCAGAAAAAAAAAAACTTTAAATCCTATGACTGTAGTGGTCTTATCAGACTGCGCTTTCATTTTATTTATTTTTTTTAGAAAAATAAATGTATAAAGTGCATCCCACCATGCAAACCTATTTCCAAATACCCTAATAGCAGTATTTTAATATAGCGAAACCCCCCAGTCAGGACCCCCCCCCCCCCCCAGCGAGAACTTACAAAGAGCGTCTCCCCCTCTGGAGGACTCCAGATTAATTTCATCCTATAGATTTCACTGAGAAGCATGTAATGCTTTGTTTCTCCTGTGGTGGCGCTGCAGGGAATTGAACTACAGATTGCAGATGATCGCTGGAGGTCGGAGTATGATCGGCTCATTTTCAGGGAGCTGTCTAATTGCCGGACCCCTTTAAGATTATAATAAGACCTCTAGCAGCACAGACGAGAGCTGAAGCGCAGAATATGCTTGTAATAATGTATGTGCATAAAATATTCCAGAATGCGGCATTTATTTGGCTGGCACGCTATGATCCAGTTAAAGGGCCGGCGTCCCCTGCTAGTGCCGACTACTCATCGCAGTCTCCTTTCCTCTTAATGAGCCGGTGCCCTCTCGTCGTGTGATGTAAGCGTTCTCTACATGCCACGCAGAGACATTTCAGGGTCCCCCTGGAGCTGATCTCAAGACTTTGCAGAACAATTTGCTAACAAATAAAAAAAAAAATTTCTTGTCCTAATTGGGGCAGCCTGACCTTACCCCGTAGTCTTAATTTGGAAAAGAAGAAAAAAAAAATTAAAAAATAAAAAATAAAAAATCGCTGATTCTGGATAAAAATGCTCTAATTTACATATCAATTACCAGTGGCCAGTCTACGGGAGCCCGGAGCGGTCACAGAAATAGATAGGAAGCTGCAGTCAGATTCTGGGAGCGGAGGCCGACTGGGAGGGAGCCCCCAAACTGGTAAGAAGTCACTCAGGCTCGTGCAATAATATGATTTAAAGGGCAACAATCCTATTTCTATATTTCTCCAGAAATGATAAACTAATGTAACTTTATGAAACTTTATTAATACCGTAAAGTGGTGTCTTTCCCACTTATCAGCAGTCGTTATTTCTGCTGAATCAGAAGCCTCACATAAATGAGTTCCTATCACTTTAAAAAAAACTTTTGACATTTCGGAAGTTTTGCTCGGCCGAGGTCCTGGTGATGAGACCCCCTATCGCTAATACAGTGGGCCCCCCCGTATTTTCTGATTTAGGTGTATAGCTTGATTGCCATTCACTATCCGTTTTGGACAGCGTGAAAGTCTAGTCTGCAGAAGTAATACTTAGAGGAGGAGAACGAAAAGAGAAACAAATTCAATAAAAAAGGGGAATTGACTTGACAGCGCCTGACAGGCACCACACCTGAGAGGCTGACAACTACAGAGAGATGTATAAAGCAAAACCTTATAGTGTCAGAGGTACGTATTCTGGTACAAAGCTCCAAATCCCCAGCATAGACAGATTAAACAAAAATAATCAAGCTGACTACCAAAAGCCACCACAAGGAGGAGCTCACTGCATATTGTTCTGTTTTTTTTTTTTTACTTTATTACATACACCAATTGCAGGAAGCGCCCTCTAGTGATGGCTGCAGGTACCACATGTCATTTCTAAAATGTCCTACACATGGGGTTTGGAAGACTGTATCAGGAAACCAAACTCTGACTTGTTCAGAAATGTTATGAAAGTAAAAAAAGCAAAGAATTATTATGTGTTTTAAATTAAGAAATGGTTGAAAAATTCATTTTACGCTTCCAGCCCTGATATTTCTTCTCATGTCGTTGGGTCAATAGATTCTAATGGGTCATGGATAAAAACATTTATGATATTTGACACTTTTGTAGCTACGTGTCTTGATGTTAGATTTCCTGTTCCCTGAATAAAAATGAGCAAAAACAAGTAAGTACAACAAGGAAAGGCAGTCTACTGTACCGCAGATATAACTTTATATGACCAATTAAAGGGTACTGGTCATTTCTGGTCATTGTTCAGAATAAGCCATCATATATGGGATACAAGAGGAATAATACCAGCACTATTCACCAGTTTCCACTTTTGTTGACTTTAACTGAAATTTTCAGTTGTCTCTAGTGGGTGTAGACTAGCTGCTATGATATCTCCCGTGCACAGTGCACACAGACATGAGAGATTACTGCTCTCCTGTCTCTATGTAGCGCTATGTGGCTGTGAATTCAGCACTGGGATGACATAAAACAATTACTAGAAAGCAGCAGCAGCATGTAGGACCTTATACAGTAGTACTGAGCAGTGATATAAAACACTTACTAGAAAGCAGCAGGAGCATGGAGAATATTATACAGCTGTGTAGCTGTGATTCCAGAACTGGGGTGACATAAAACACTAACTTGCAGCAGCATCATGGAGTACATTATACAGCAGTACTGAGCAGTGTGGTTGTAAATCCAGCATTGGGGTGACATACAACACTTATTAGAAAGCATACAGCAGTACTGAGCAATGTGACTGTGAGCCTAGCTCTGGGATGAGATAAAACACTAACTTGAAGAAGTAGAAGCAGCTGGATGACATTATACAGCCATGCTGAGCAGTGTAATTGTGAATCCAGCATTGGAGAAATATAAAACACTTACTAGACCACAGCAGCAGCAACATGGAAGACAATATACTGCAGTACTGAGCAGTGTGGCTGTGATTCCAGTGCTGGGATTACATAATATACTTACTTGCTGAAGCATGGAGGGCATTATACAGCAGTACTGAGCAGTGTGTTTGTGAATCCAGCATTGGGGTAATATAAAACAATTACTAGAATGCAGCAGCAGCAGCATGGAGGACAATATACTGCAGTACTGAGCAATGTGACTGTGAGCCTAGCACTGGGATGAGATAAAACACTAACTTGAAGAAGTAGAAGCAGCTGGATGACATTGTACAGCCATACTGAGCAGTGTAATTGTGAATTCAGCATTGGAGAGATATAAAACACTTACTAGACCACAGCAGCAGCATGGAGGACAATATACTGCAGTACTGAGCAGTGTGGCTGTGATTACAGCTCTGGGATGAGATAATATACTTACTTGCAGAAGCAGCATGGAAGACATTATAAAGCAGTACTGAGCAGTGTGTTTGTGAATACAGCATTGGGGTAATATAAAACACTTACTAGAATGCAGCAGATGCATGGAGGACAATACACTGCAGTACTGAGCAATGTAGCTGTGAATCCAGTGCTGGGATGAGATAATATACTTACTTGCAGAAGCAGCATGGAGGACATTATACAGCAGTACTGAGCAGTGTGGTTATGAGTCCAGCATTGGGGTAATATCAAACACTTAGTAAAAAGCCCCAGAATGAAGGATATTATACATCAGTACTAAGAAGTGTGGCTGTGATTCCAGCACTGGGATGAGATAAGTCACTTACTAGAAAGCAGCAACACATTTATCTCTTTGCCTCTGATTCTGCTCCTCCACTCCTTCTTTCCCCACCCTTCTCCATAGATTCAATCCAATCTCTGAAATCATGGCAGTCTTTCTTGTTTTGATCAAGACAGGATTTTAGCTGTTTTTCCAGAATAAATTATGAATTCAGGAGGCAGGTGAGTGGGAAAGAAGTGGCTCATAAGTGGAGTAAAAAGCGAATTTCTTTGATATTATAAAGTTTTTCTTATTCTCTTTCTATTATTCATATATGCAAATATTATTGAAAGGACAGTGACCGTCTGAGTGTACGCAGCTACTCAAAATTTGGTTGCAGAAACTCACAGCCTTGCCGGATCCTTTAAGAAGAAGTTGCAATAAATTAAGATTCTGCAAAGAAGCTTCGTACTAATTGTGCTGTGTACATGCAGCTGCGGCAGCGGAGTGATCCCATATGTAAATATAAGATTTATGGCCTATTACAACCGAGTCAGCATGTTAGCGCCGGCCGGGACCTCCTGTGCCCATTACTCCCCATCGGAGTCATGGTAAAACGATGACCTCACTTAACTGTTTATTTATCATTGTTTAGGCCATGAATAAGATATGTGATCGGAGCGCGCGGTCCGACCGCAGACACACTCTGCCTCCTGCAGCCGCCATTACGCCTCGTCTCCCTCCGAGCAGCCGGCCGCAGACGACGTCACCGTACATGATGCAACTGCGCTAAGTGCTACTTTATAACCAGAAGAACGAGGAGACGATAGAGCGAGATCAGGTTCTATCTCCTCCAGGTAAACTGATGATGTGGAGGCAGAGGAGTAGTGTAAGGTCCTGTTCACATTACATCTCTGAATTTTATGGGTGACACATGATGTCTTCAGCTTAAAGGGAAGCTGTCATCAGATTCATGCTGCCTGATTCATGTGCCCCCCCACAGGTAGAAGCAATTCTACTAAGCAGAAGGACCGCTGCTGCCTGTGACTGGCTGCAGAGGTCAGAACAACATCCAATGACACGCTACTCGTCACCTGACTTCTGCAGACAATCACAGGCTGCAGAACGTCTACTGCAGGTAGAATGATGATGACGTCTTTCCTCCTGTGTCCGCGCAGACCACATCCAGATAGATGAGTTTTACTTGGTTTGTTGTTTTTTTTCACACCTCCAAACCCTCTAGGGAATGTTTTTCTTTTTGCCCGGACAACCCCTTTAATAAGTAGGAACTGATTAATGTGAACTGTCTACAAACAGTTGAAGATTAGGACCGACAGGATCGCGCATTGATGGGATAGACCCTTTAAGACAATTCTGGAAACTTGTAAAATTCTTTATAAGCCCATTAAAGGGACCCTCTTTTGCTTATTTGAATGGCTAAAATGGGGTGACAGTGGTTATTAAAGGGGTTGTCCGGCCTTAGGGTACATGTCTGAAGTCAATCTATGTGATAGCAGACCTGTGAATCCTCACATCGTGCACACTGCGCGCTGTGAGGATTCTCCGGTGTCAGCAGCAGGAGAGGCGGGTGCGTGACCGCAAGTATGCGGTTTGCATACATGCGGTCACATGCCAACTAGACGTGTGTGGAATCGCTGAATGCAAGTATACTGAGAGCGGCCGGATACAGTCTAGTCAGAATGTGGCCGGAAGTATGCAAATCGTATACTTGCAGTCACATGACCGACAGCTCCCAGCGCTGACATGGGAGAATCCTCATAGTGCGCAGTGCACATGATGTGAGGATTCACAAGTCTGCTGGCACATAGAGTGACTGCAGACATGAATCCTAAGGGTGGACAACCCCTTTAAATCCAAAAAACTAAGTTCCAGCACGCATCTTGTATGTAAAAAACTTTGATCTTTTACTACATGATTTTAAATCCAGCATAATGAAAAAAAAAAAGAAGTGCAGACACCCCAAGTTCTAAAAGATATAGCCTTATTATCCTCCTGTGCTCCCCCTCCCTTCATAATCACCTTTATACATGCTCATTAGATGCTTCATTGCTGCTAATGTACATGTTCATTTCCAGAAACAACAGGAAGTTAGAGTCTAAAAAATCCCCAGTGACCGGTGTGAGAATTGCAAGATTTCTAATTTTTATTTCAATACAGATATGAAAAAAAAAAATCAACATTGCCAGAAATTAAAAATAAATACATGTAACACTAAAAAACCTGATTTAAACAACATGTCATTTTCTGACGGCAAAAGACAATGGAAGCCATATAAATACACAGCAGCAGCGGCAAGTAGTGCAAGCTGTGATCTGATTGGCTGCTCTGAGCCGCCGCTCCACTATTAAACCATTTTCATCCATTAGGCTCAGTCTCCAATCTTCTGATCTAAAAGTCAAGAAAGATATAATAGTAAAGTCCCCGCTTTATTTATTATGACTTGTCAATTTTTTTTTGCGGAAAACTGTCTTCCCGTGAACGATTTCCTAATAATAATCATTTCTTTATCTGTCAGGTTCTAGGCACGAGCTTTCCAGCGCGGAGAAGCTGCTATTGACGTTTATTAATACGAGCGGACACCCATTGTGTTCCCTGTTCTCATTAACAGCCTGCAACTTCCATGGAACAGCGGGCAAATTATCATAAAAATGGTGAAGAAGCAGAAAAGGAGGCAATAAGTGAATAAGGCAGCTCTGAGATATTAATACTGAGCTCGGAGGGTGACTGCAGCGAGGAGCCGGGATTGCTGTTAGGATCCTATGACGCTGACATAATATTAGTAGCCCAGGCTTTAGTGGGCTTGTGGGGCTAGCGGGTGCAACCAGGAATGTAATCTACTGACACCCCCCCGCTGGGCGGCCATCTACCCGCCGCCACCATCTCTGCAAAAAAAGTAAGACATTTCAATTATTAAATAGGAAGTGATGGGCAAACCTGGTTCCCATTATGGTGCCCTTATTTCACACAGTTCAAGTAAATGTATAAAAAGGGACTGAGAAGACACGGACAGTGCAGAGAATGTCAATTACGTCCAGAGGGGGCGTGATTTCAGCAACTGGACGCCCGCAGTCCTGTTAAATCTGCATACGACGAGCTGCACTGTTTAACTTGATTTTTGCACAAATACATTTATACCAAAGATCAATAACATTATTTCTATGCAGTAATAAAGCCCTAAAACACAACGCTGATGGCGTTCGGGACCTGTCAGGTTCCCTTTAAAAAGATCACCGTGCAAAAGTTTAATGACGTTCCAGGACCCCAAAACCTGTAGCAGTGTCCTTATCACCAAAAATAAAAACACGTCCAAGAATCGCAACTCCATCAACAAAAAAAATGGTAAAACTAAATGCAAACGCATTTCAGACGAGTGTCATTACGCAATGAAACACTCGTCTGAAACGGGTTTGCATTTCTTTTTAGCTTGTTTCGGTGTTGGAGATGCGACTCTTCGATGTGTTTTTATTTTTGTTAATAAAATTATAGATTTTAACAGAGGAATCTGATGCTGGACACCTTTTCCTTTCCATATTTCTCTGCAGCTCTGCCAGTTTCCACGCAGTGGATCTCTTCTTGGGTGAGCTGACTTTTCTACTACAGTGTTCTTATCACGTCCTACTTAAAAAGACCTTAATATGTGGCAAATGGCGCCAGGGCAGAGAGGTTTCTGCTTCCTCTACACCCACCATAGCTCCATCTACAGGGTAAGAGCCTTCCCTGGGTGCACGGAAATGAATGCAATATGGTACAAGAGGGAGGTGAATGGACATAATCGGGGGTCCTGATCATTTGCACATATTGGAGTCTTAATTATAGGTCCATTTAAGGAACAACTACACCCCCAAAATAGAGGGGACCAAAAGCAAGGCGTTCTTCTCTGGATTATGAGTCCAAAGTTTTGTGCATAGCCCACCCCCTCCCCCCCAAACTTGTTGCATATCCACAGAGTGTTGGGGGGATGGTCCTTAATGCAGCCGAGGAGTCCTGGATGACAACCATAATTATCGCTGTTGGTCCTTTAAAAACCATAAGTCAACTTAAAGGAAATCAGAACCCATAAAGGGTAAGTGTGCTGGTTTTGACTATGGTGGACTAAGATATGTCACATTGGTGATAGATGGGGTCCTATCTTTGACCCTCCCCCCCATTAGGCAAATATGCTTTGTATTTGGAAATGGTGATGTATCCACAATAGGATGCCAGGTATGAAGAAAGGAACTGCTGCCACTGACACTGTTATTACGGCTACCTGCAGCCACCACTAGCGGGAGCTCACTGCATTCACATGTACACACTTCCCATTGAATTCACAGCTTGCTGTATACATTCATATGTAGCTAGCTCCCCCTTGTGGTGTCTGCAGGAAGCAAAAATTGTATAATTTCTGAACTGTACAGACTTTCAATACAATGGGGCCCGTTCTGAGTGCACAGAGATTGCTATGTAAACCCCATCATCTTCTTGCCTGAGCTTTTCTTAAACAAGAAGTGTTACATTGGATACAATCATAAGAACAACTATTCTCCACTGAAACATCTGGTGCATAAAAACAAAGTATTCCCTATGATTGCATCCTCTTAAGTAACCCTCATATTCACACTTTTGTATTTTGTCTCTTGGCAGAAAGAAGATTAAGTCAGAAACTGAAAAAAAAAATCCATGTTCTTCAGATGTGCGGATGATGGGTTATTCCCAGCGCTGCCCCCAAACTACATAGTAATGGCAGAACATTCCGACTCTGACCCCTCATCCTGCCCTCTGACCTTGGATGTGACCCAGAGGATGGCACACGGCGCCTTCTCCCTGCCAACTGGTGCTGGCTCTGATCCAGAAAAAAGAAGAATTGAAAGAGTTTTTTTTTTCCTAAATGAGGTGTTAATTACCATAATCTGGTAATTGAGTACAATTAAATTATGCAGAACTAATGGATTTACAGTGATACCACAGGATTGTGATTGGGGAGGGGGTGTGATAATCAAGGGTTGGAAGGAGCAGAGAAAACTGCATCAGCAAAAGCGTCTCCTCTATCAGTATCCTGACAGCAGTGCAGTAATGGAAGAGGAAGGATGCAAGCCTGACTACAGCATATACACCGCCATATGTGCCGGCCCTGATCGCTGGCCATGTACATAGGAGCAGTATTACAGGAGTTATATTCTTGTACATAGGGGACAGTATTATAGTAGTTATATTCTTGTACATAGGAGCAGTATTACAGGAGTTATATTCTTGTACATAGGGGACAGTATTATAGTAGTTATATTCTTGTACATAGGGGCAGTATTATAGTAGTTATATTCTTGAACATAGGAGCAGTATTATAGTAGTTATATTCTTGTACATAGGGGCAGTATTATAGTAGTTATATTCTTGTACATAGGAGCAGTATTGTACTAGTTTTATTCTTGTACATAGGGGCAGTATTGTACTAGTTTTATTCTTGTACATAGGAGCAGTATTATACTAGTTTTATTCTTGTACATAGGAGCAGTATTATAGTAGTTATATTCTTGTACATAGGGGCAGTATTATAGTAGTTATATTCTTGTACATAGGAGCAGTATTATACTAGTTTTATTCTTGTACATAGGAGCAGTATTATAGTAGTTATATTCTTGTACATAGGGGCAGTATTATAGTAGTTATATTCGTGTACATAGGAGCAATATTATAGTAGTTATATTCTTGTACATAGGAGCAGTATTATAGTAGTTATATTCTTGTACATAGGGGACAGTATTATAGTAGTTATATTCTTGTATATAGGAGCAGTATTATAGTAGTTATATTCTTGTACATAGGAGCAGTATTATATTAGTTAGATTCTTGTACATAGGAGCAGTATTATAGTAGTTATATTCTTGTACATAGGAGCAGTATTACAGAAGTTATATTCTTGTACATAGGGGCAGTATTATAGTAGTTATATTCCTGTACATAGGGGCAGTATTATAGTAGTTATATTCCTGTACATAGGGGGCAGTATTATAGTAGTTATATTCTTGTACATAGGATCAGTATTATAGTAGTTATATTCTTGTACATAGGGGCAGTATTATAGTAGTTATATTCCTGTACATAGGGGGCAGTATTATAGTAGTTATATTCTTGTAAATAGGGGCAGTATTATAGTAGTTATATTCCGGTACATAAGAGCAGTATTATAGTAGTTATATTCTTGTACATAGGAGCAGTATTATAGTAGTTATATTCTTGCACATTGGAGCAGTTTTATAGTAGTTATATTCTTGTACATAGGGGCAGTATTATAGTAGTTACATTCTTGTACATAGGGGGCAGTATTATAGTAGTTATATTCTGGTACATAGGAGCAGTTTTATAGTAGTTATATTCTTGTACATAGGGGCAGTATTATAGTAGTTATATTCTTGTACATGGGGGGCTGTATTATAGCAGTTATATTCTTGTACATAGGAGCAGTTTTATAGTAGTTATATTCTTGTACATAGGAGCAGTATTATAGTAGTTATATTCTTGTACATAGGTGCAGTATTATAGTAGTTATATTCTTGTACATAGGAGCAGTTTTATAGTAGTTATATTCTTGTACATAGGGGCAGTATTATAGTAGTTATATTCTTGTACATAGGAGCAGTATTATAGTAGTTATATTCTTGTACATAGGAGGCAGTATTATAGCTGTTATATTCTTGTATGTAGGAGCAGTTTTATAGTAGTTATATTCTTGTACATAGGGGCAGTATTATAGTAGTTATATTCTTGTACATAGGGGCAGTATTATAGTAGTTATATTCTTGTACATAGGAGCAGTATTATAGTAGTTATATTCTTGTACATAGGAGCAGTATTATAGTAGTTATATTCTTGTACATAGGGGGCAGTATTATAGTAGTTATATTCTTGTACATAGGGGGCAGTATTATAGCTGTTATATTCTTGTATGTAGGAGCAGTATTATAGTAGTTATATTCTTGTACATAGGTGGCAGTATTATAGTAGTTATATTCTTGTACATAGGGGCAGTATTATAGTAGTTATATTCTTGTACATAGGAGCAGTATTATACTAGTTTTATTCTTGTACATAGGAGCAGTATTATACTAGTTTTATTCTTGTACATAGGGGCAGTATTATAGTAGTTATATTCTTGTACATAGGGAGCAGTATTATAGTAGTTATATTCTTGTACATAGGAGCAGTATTATAGTAGTTATATTCTTGTACATAGGAGCAGTATTATAGTAGTTATATTCCTGTACATAGGGAGCAGTATTATAGTAGTTATATTCTTGTACATAGGAGCAGTATTGTACTAGTTTTATTCTTGTACATAGGAGCAGTATTATAGTAGTTATATTCTTGTACATAGGGGCAGTATTATAGTAGTTATATTCTTGTACATAGGAGCAGTATTATACTAGTTTTATTCTTGTACATAGGAGCAGTATTATAGCAGTTATATTCTTGTACACAGGGGCAGTATTATAGTAGTTATATTCGTGTACATAGGAGCAGTATTATAGTAGTTATATTCTTGTACATAGGAGCAGTATTATAGTAGTTATATTCTTGTACATAGGGGACAGTATTATAGTAGTTATATTCTTGTATATAGGAGCAGTATTATAGTAGTTATATTCTTGTACATAGGAGCAGTATTATATTAGTTAGATTCTTGTACATAGGAGCAGTATTATAGTAGTTATATTCTTGTACATAGGAGCAGTATTACAGGAGTTATATTCTTGTACATAGGGGCAGTATTATAGTAGTTATATTCCTGTAAATAGGGGCAGTATTATAGTAGTTATATTCCTGTACATAGGGGGCAGTATTATAGTAGTTATATTCTTGTACATAGGATCAGTATTATAGTAGTTATATTCTTGTACATAGGGGCAGTATTATAGTAGTTATATTCCTGTACATAGGGGGCAGTATTATAGTAGTTATATTCTTGTACATAGTGGCAGTATTATAGTAGTTATATTCCGGTACATAAGAGCAGTATTATAGTAGTTATATTCTTGTACATAGGAGCAGTATTATAGTAGTTATATTCTTGCACATTGGAGCAGTTTTATAGTAGTTATATTCTTGTACATAGGGGCAGTATTATAGTAGTTACATTCTTGTACATAGGGGGCAGTATTATAGTAGTTATATTCTGGTACATAGGAGCAGTTTTATAGTAGTTATATTCTTGTACATAGGAGCAGTTTTATAGTAGTTATATTCTTGTACATAGGGGCAGTATTATAGTAGTTATATTCTTGTACATAGGAGCAGTATTATAGTAGTTATATTCTTGTACATAGGAGGCAGTATTATAGCTGTTATATTCTTGTATGTAGGAGCAGTATTATAGTAGTTATATTCTTGTACATAGGAGCAGTATTATAGTAGTTATATTCTCGTACATAGGGGCAGTATTATAGTAGTTATATTCTTGTACATAGGGGCAGTATTATAGTAGTTATATTCTTGTACATAGGGGCAGTATTATAGTAGTTATATTCTTGTACATAGGAGCAGTATTATAGTAGTTATATTCTTGTACATAGGGGGCAGTATTATAGTAGTTATATTCTTGTACATAGGGGGCAGTATTATAGCTGTTATATTCTTGTATGTAGGAGCAGTATTATAGTAGTTATATTCTTGTACATAGGTGGCAGTATTATAGTAGTTATATTCTTGTACATAGGGGCAGTATTATAGTAGTTATATTCTTGTACATAGGAGCAGTATTATACTAGTTTTATTCTTGTACATAGGAGCAGTATTATACTAGTTTTATTCTTGTACATAGGGGCAGTATTATAGTAGTTATATTCTTGTACATAGGGGCAGTATTATAGTAGTTATATTCTTGTACATAGGGAGCAGTATTATAGTAGTTATATTCTTGTACATAGGAGCAGTATTATAGTAGTTATATTCTTGTACATAGGAGCAGTATTATAGTAGTTATATTCCTGTACATAGGGAGCAGTATTATAGAAGTTATATTCTTGTACATAGGAGCAGTATTGTACTAGTTTTATTCTTGTACATAGGAGCAGTATTATAGTAGTTATATTCTTGTACATAGGAGCAGTATTATAGTACTTATATTCTTGTACATAGGAGCAGTATTATAGTAGTTATATTCTTGTACATAGGGGGCAATATTATAGTAGTTATATTCTTGTACATAGGGGGCAGTATTATAGCTGTTATATTCTTGTATGTAGGAGCAGTATTATAGTAGTTATATTCTTGTACATAGGTGGCAGTATTATAGTAGTTATATTCTTGTACATAGGGGCAGTATTATAGTAGTTATATTCTTGTACATAGGAGCAGTATTATACTAGTTTTATTCTTGTACATAGGAGCAGTATTATACTAGTTTTATTCTTGTACATAGGGGCAGTATTATAGTAGTTATATTCTTGTACATAGGGGCAGTATTATAGTAGTTATATTCTTGTACATAGGGAGCAGTATTCTAGTAGTTATATTCTTGTACATAGGAGCAGTATTATAGTAGTTATATTCTTGTACATAGGAGCAGTATTATAGTAGTTATATTCTTGTACATAGGGAGCAGTATTATAGTAGTTATATTCTTGTACATAGGAGCAGTATTGTACTAGTTTTATTCTTGTACATAGGAGCAGTATTATACTAGTTATATTCTTGTACATAGGGGCAGTATTTTAGTAGTTATATTCTTGTACATAGGGAGCAGTATTATAGTAGTTATATTCTTGTACATAGGAGCAGTATTATAGTAGTTATATTCTTGTACATAGGAGCAGTATTATAGTAGTTATATTCTTGTACATAGGGAGCAGTATTATAGTAGTTATATTCTTGTACATAGGGGCAGTATTATAGTAGTTATATTCTTGTACATAGGAGCAGTATTATACTAGTTTTATTCTTGTTCATAGGAGCAGTATTATAGTAGTTATATTCTTGTACATAGGGGCAGTATTATAGTAGTTATATTCGTGTACATAGGAGCAGTTTTATAGTAGATATATTCTTGTACATAGGAGCAGTATTATAGTAGTTATATTCTTGTACATAGGGGGCAGTATTATAATAGTTATATTCTTGTATATAGGAGCAGTATTATAGTAGTTATATTCTTGTACATAGGAGCAGTATTATATTAGTTAGATTCTTGTACATAGGAGCAGTATTATAGTAGTTATATTCTTGTACATAGGAGCAGTATTACAGGAGTTATATTCTTGTACATAGGGGCAGTATTATAGTAGTTATATTCCTGTACATAGGGGCAGTATTATAGTAGTTATATTCCTGTACATAGGGGGCAGTATTATAGTAGTTATATTCTTGTACATAGGATCAGTATTATAGTAGTTATATTCTTGTACATAGGGGCAGTATTATAGTAGTTATATTCCTGTACATAGGGGGCAGTATTATAGTAGTTATATTCTTGTACATAGGGGCAGTATTATAGTAGTTATATTCCGGTACATAGGGGCAGTATTATAGTAGTTATATTCTTGTACATAGGAGCAGTATTATAGTAGTTATATTCTTGTACATTGGAGCAGTTTTATAGTAGTTATATTCTTGTACATAGGGGCAGTATTATAGTAGTTACATTCTTGTACATAGGGGGCAGTATTATAGTAGTTATATTCTGGTACATAGGAGCAGTATTATAGTAGTTATATTCTTGTACATAGGATCAGTTTTATAGTAGTTATATTCTTGTACATAGGGGCAGTATTATAGTAGTTATATTCTTGTACATGGGGGGCTGTATTATATCAGTTATATTCTTGTACATAGGAGCAGTTTTATAGTAGTTTTATTCTTGTACATAGGAGCAGTAGTATAGTAGTTATATTCTTGTACATAGGCGCAGTATTATAGTAGTTATATTCTTGTACATAGGGGCAGTATTATAGTAGTTATATTCTTGTACATAGGAGCAGTATTATAGTAGTTATATTCTTGTACATAGGAGCAGTATTATAGTAGTTATATTCTTGTACATAGGGGGCAGTATTATAGTAGTTATATTCTTGTACATAGGGGGCAGTATTATAGTAGTTATATTCTTGTACATAGGGGCAGTATTATAGTAGTTATATTCTTGTACATAGGGGCAGTATTATAGTAGTTATATTCTTGTACATAGGGGCAGTATTATAGTAGTTATATTCTTGTACATAGGAGCAGTTTTATAGTAGTTATATTCTTGTACATAGGAGCAGTATTATAGTAGTTATATTCTTGTACATAGGGGGCAGTATTATAGTAGTTATATTCTTGTACATAGGAGCAGTATTATAGTAGTTATATTCTTGTACATAGGGGGCAGTATTATAGCTGTTATATTCTTGTATGTAGGAGCACTATTATAGTAGTTATATTCTTGTACATAGGGGCAGTATTATAGTAGTTATATTATTGTACATAGGAGCAGTATTATAGTAGTTATATTCTTGTATATAAGAGCAGTATTATAGTAGTTATATTCTTGTACATAGGGGGCAGTATTATAGTAGTTATATTCTTGTACATAGGGGCAGTATTATAGTAGTTATATTCTTGTACATAGGAGCAGTATTATACTAGTTTTATTCTTGTACATAGGAGCAGTATTGTACTAGTTTTATTCTTGTACATAGGAGCAGTATTATACTAGTTTTATTCTTGTACATAGGAGCAGTATTATAGTAGTTATATTCTTGTACATAGGGGGCAGTATTATAGCTGTTATATTCTTGTATGTACGAGCAGTATTATAGTAGTTATATTCTTGTACATAGGAGCAGTATTATAGTAGTTATATTATTGTACATAGGAGCAGTATTATAGTAGTTATATTCTTGTATATAGGAGCAGTATTATAGTAGTTATATTCTTGTACATAGGGGGCAGTATTATAGTAGTTATATTCTTGTATATAGGGGGCAGTATTATAGTAGTTATATTCTTGTACATAGGAGCAGTATTATAGTAGTTATATTCTTGTACATAGGGGCAGTATTATAGTAGTTATATTCGTGTACATAGGAGCAGTATTATAATAGTTATATTCTTGTACATAGGAGCAGTATTATAGTAGTTATATTCTTGTTCATAGGGGGCAGTATTATAGTAGTTATATTCTTGTATATAGGAGCAGTATTATAGTAGTTAGATTCTTGTACATAGGAGCAGTATTATATTAGTTAGATTCTTGTACATAGGGGGCAGTATTATACTAGTTTTATTCTTGTACATAGGAGCAGTATTATAGTAGTTATATTTTTGTACATAGGGGCAGTATTATAGTAGTTATATTCGTGTACATAGGAGCAGTATTATAGTAGTTATATTCTTGTACATAGGGAGCAGTATTATAGTAGTTATATTCTTGTACATAGGGGCAGTATTATAGTAGTTATATTCTTGTACATAGGAGCAGTATTATACTAGTTTTATTCTTGTACATAGGAGCAGTATTATAGTAGTTATATTCTTGTTCATAGGGGCAGTATTATAGTAGTTATATTCGTGTACATAGGAGCAGTATTATAGTAGTTATATTCTTGTACATAGGAGCAGTATTATAGTAGTTGTTATGCACACGCCCGGCTAAGCGGCGTGTGCGTGTGATTGTAGTGATTCCACTGGACCGTGCCGGAGAGTGAATGCCTGGAGGGGCGTGACTAAGTATTCACCCGATCCGACCAGGGTCGCACGACGGCATACGACGCCAGTGCACCAAGGAGGAACCGAGCAGAGGGACCAGGTGCTACTCCAGGACAGACCCCGGACACGGCTGTTGACCCACACAGGGGAATACAGGAACAGGCTGGTAGGCTGGCACACAGACTGGTGGGTATAGGCAGGCACGACTGGTATGCAGGCAGGCGGGTATGCAGGCAGGGGGGTAAAGGCAAGCACAGCTAGAGTGCAGACAGGGAGGCACTAGCAGGTAGGAACACAGGCGGGATAGGACCCAGTACACACCGGGACTCAGGAACAATACAGGCAGAGGGTTACAGGCAAGCACAGCTAGAGTGCAGACAAGGCTGAGCAGGGCAGGACAGGACTGCCGGAGCAGCGGGCAGAAGCAGGGCAGGACAGGACTGCCGGAGCAGCGGGCAGAAGCAGGGCAGGACAGGACTGCCAGAGCAGCGGGCAGAAGCAGGGCAGGACAGGACTGCCAGAGCAGCGGGCAGAAGCAGGGCAGGACAGGACTCTGTTCACACGGAACAGACAGGAAGGGAAAGACAGAGCCAGACACCCACAGGGTACTTGCAGTGAAGTAGCGAGTGGACCACAAACTCACAAACGGGAGTACAGAGACAACAGGCAGGAGTTAGGTACGAGTTCAGACTCTGCAGAAAAAGGAAGGGAACGGACATAGAGGCAAAACAGGTAAAGGATAGGAGAGAGTTCAGACTGGAACTGAGTGTACGGAGGAGACTGACACTGCAGCGGGATACAGGAGCGGGTCTGGGAATACTGCCCCCAGAGAGGCAGGACGAACAGGCAAGGAGCGTGTTCAGACAGGACAGACAAGATACAGGAGCGGGTCTAGGTAATCGGCCCCTAGAAGGCGGGAGGAACAGGCTAGGAGCGTGTTCAGACAGGACAGACAAAATACACAGAAAGGACTCAGTTCAGACACGGGAACTAATACCGCAAAGCAGGAGACATACAGGACTCAGTTCAGACACGGGAGCTGATACCACAAAGCAGGAGACATACAGGACACAGTTCAGACACGGGAGCTGATACCGCAAAACAGGAGACATACAGGACTCAGTTCAGACACGGGAACTAATACCGCAAAGCAGGAGACATACAGGAAACAGTTCAGACACGGGAACTGATACAAAAAGCAGGAGACATACAGGACTCAGTTCAGACACGGGAACTAATACAAAAAGCAGGAGACATACAGGACTCAGTTCAGACACGGGAACTGATACAAAAAGCAGGAGACATACAGGACTAGTTCAGACACGGGAACTAATACCGAAAAGCAGGAGACATACAGGACTTAGTTCAGACACGGGAACTAATACCGCAAAGCAGGAGACATACAGGACTAAGTTCAGACAGGCCTGGAAATACAGCCTCCAGGAAAGGCAGACAAGGAAACAAAGACGGGACCTGGCACCTTCAGAGTGCAAGCACACACTGAAGGAAAACACTTATGCTCAGGCAGGGATAGAAGGGAGCTGCTGAGCTATATACCAAGTGACAGACAGCAATAGGCTGAGGACGCACAAGGGGAGTGACCCACAGCAGGTACAAAAGGCAGGAAGTGATCGGGCGCCGCCCTTAAGCAGCAGAGACAGACACAAACAGACAGCATGGAGGGAAGCCAGAGAGACATTCCGGACAGGAGATCAAGTGCGCGCTCCTGCACAGTGGGAAATGGACCACTATGCAAGGACGCCGCCAGGTATGTTACAGTAGTTATATTCTTGTACATACGGGGCAGTATTATAGTAGTTATATTCTTGTATATAGGAGCAGTATTATAGTAGTTATATTCTTGTACATAGGAGCAGTATTATATTAGTTAGATTCTTGTACATAGGAGCAGTATTATAGTAGTTATATTCTTGTACATAGGAGCAGTATTACAGGAGTTATATTCTTGTACATAGGGGCAGTATTATAGTAGTTATATTCCTGTACATAGGGGCAGTATTATAGTAGTTATATTCCTGTACATAGGGGGCAGTATTATAGTAGTTATATTCTTGTACATAGGATCATTATTATAGTAGTTATATTCTTGTACATAGGGGCAGTATTATAGTAGTTATATTCCTGTACATAGGAGGCAGTATTATAGTAGTTATATTCTTGTACATAGGGGCAGTATTATAGTAGTTATATTCCGGTACATAGGGGCAGTATTATAGTAGTTATATTCTTGTACATAGGGGGCAGTATTATAGTAGTTATATTCTTGTATATAGGAGCAGTATTATAGTAGTTATATTCTTGTACATAGGAGCAGTATTATATTAGTTAGATTCTTGTACATAGGAGCAGTATTATAGTAGTTATATTCTTGTACATAGGAGCAGTATTACAGGAGTTATATTCTTGTACATAGGGGCAGTATTATAGTAGTTACATTCCTGTACATAGGGGCAGTATTATAGTAGTTATATTCCTGTACATAGGGGGCAGTATTATAGTAGTTATATTCTTGTACATAGGATCAGTATTATAGTAGTTATATTCTTGTACATAGGGGCAGTATTATAGTAGTTATATTCCTGTACATAGGGGGCAGTATTATAGTAGTTATATTCTTGTACATAGGGGCAGTATTATAGTAGTTATATTCCGGTACATAAGAGCAGTATTATAGTAGTTATATTCTTGTACATAGGAGCAGTATTATAGTAGTTATATTCTTGTACATTGGAGCAGTTTTATAGTAGTTACATTCTTGTACATAGGGGCAGTATTATAGTAGTTACATTCTTGTACATAGGGGGCAGTATTATAGTAGTTATATTCTGGTACATAGGAGCAGTATTATAGTAGTTATATTCTTGTACATAGGAGCAGTTTTATAGTAGCTATATTCTTGTACATAGGGGCAGTATTATAGTAGTTATATTCTTGTACATGGGGGGCTGTATTATAGCAGTTATATTCTTGTACATAAGAGCAGTTTTATAGTAGTTATATGCTTGTACATAGGAGCAGTATTATAGTAGTTATATTCTTGTATATAGGTGCAGTATTATAGTAGTTATATTCTTGTACATAGGAGCAGTTTTATAGTAGTTATATTCTTGTACATAGGGGCAGTATTATAGTAGTTATATTCTTGTACATAGGAGCAGTATTATAGTAGTTATATTCTTGTACATAGGGGGCAGTATTATAGCTGTTATATTCTTGTACGTAGGAGCAGTATTATAGTAGTTATATTCTTGTACATAGGAGCAGTATTATAGTAGTTATATTCTTGTACATAGGCGCAGTATTATAGTAGTTATATTCTTGTACATAGGGGCAGTATTATAGTAGTTATATTCTTGTACATAGGAGCAGTATTATAGTAGTTATATTCTTGTACATAGGAGCAGTATTATAGTAGTTATATTCTTGTACATAGGGGGCAGTATTATAGTAGTTATATTCTTGTACATAGGGGCAGTATTATAGCTGTTATATTCTTGTATGTAGGAGCAGTATTATAGTAGTTATATTCTTGTACATAGGTGGCAGTATTATAGTAGTTATATTCTTGTACATAGGGGCAGTATTATAGTAGTTATATTCTTGTACATGGGAGCAGTATTATACTAGTTTTATTGTTGTACATAGGGGCAGTATTATAGTAGTTATATTCTTGTACATAGGGGCAGTATTATAGTAGTTATATTCTTGTACATAGGGAGCAGTATTATAGTAGTTATATTCTTGTACATAGGAGCAGTATTATAGTAGTTATATTCTTGTACATAGGAGCAGTATTATAGTAGTTATATACTTGTACATAGGGAGCAGTATTATAGTAGTTATATTCTTGTACATAGGAGCAGTATTGTACTAGTTTTATTCTTGTACATAGGAGCAGTATTATACTAGTTATATTCTTGTACATAGGGGCAGTATTATAGTAGTTATATTCTTGTACATAGGGAGCAGTATTATAGTAGTTATATTCTTGTACATAGGAGCAGTATTATAGTAGTTATATTCTTGTACATAGGAGCAGTATTATAGTAGTTATATTCTTGTACATAGGATCAGTATTATAGTAGTTATATTCTTGTACATAGGGGCAGTATTATAGTAGTTATATTCTTGTACATAGGAGCAGTATTATAGTAGTTATATTCTTGTACATAGGAGCAGTATTACAGGAGTTATATTCTTGTACATAGGGGCAGTATTATAGTAGTTATATTCCTGTACATAGGGGCAGTATTATAGTAGTTATATTCCTGTACATAGGGGGCAGTATTATAGTAGTTATATTCTTGTACATAGGATCAGTATTATAGTAGTTATATTCTTGTACATAGGGGCAGTATTATAGTAGTTATATTCCTGTACATAGGGGGCAGTATTATAGTAGTTATATTCTTGTACATAGGGGCAGTATTATAGTAGTTATTTTCCGGTACATAGGGGCAGTATTATAGTAGTTATATTCTTGTACATAGGAGCAGTATTATAGTAGTTATATTCTTGTACATTGGAGCAGTTTTATAGTAGTTATATTCTTGTACATAGGGGCAGTATTATAGTAGTTACATTCTTGTACATAAGGGGCAGTATTATAGTAGTTATAATCTGGTACATAGGAGCAGTATTATAGTAGTTATATTCTTGTACATAGGGGCAGTATTATAGTAGTTATATTCTTGTACATGGGGGGCTGTATTATATCAGTTATATTCTTGTACATAGGAGCAGTTTTATAGTAG
The DNA here is from genome assembly GCF_046119375.1 of Phyllobates terribilis. NCBI lineage: Eukaryota > Metazoa > Chordata > Amphibia > Anura > Dendrobatidae > Phyllobates > Phyllobates terribilis. The sequence continues at coordinate 170,706,723 of NW_027362769.1, forward strand.
TTATATTCTTGTACATAGGAGCAGTATTATAGTAGTTATATTCTTGTACATAGGCGCAGTATTATAGTAGTTATATTCTTGTACATAGGGGCAGTATTATAGTAGTTATATTCTTGTACATAGGAGCAGTATTATAGTAGTTATATTCTTGTACATAGGATCAGTATTATAGTAGTTATATTCTTGTACATAGGAGGCAGTATTATAGTAGTTATATTCTTGTACATAGGGGGCAGTATTATAGTAGTTATATTCTTGTACATAGGGGCAGTATTATAGTAGTTATATTCTTGTACATAGGGGCAGTATTATAGTAGTTATATTCTTGTACATAGGGGCAGTATTATAGCAGTTATATTCTTGTACATAGGAGCAGTTTTATAGTAGTTATATTCTTGTACATAGGAGCAGTATTATAGTAGTTATATTCTTGTACATAGGGGGCAGTATTATAGTAGTTATATTCTTGTACATAGGAGCAGTATTATAGTAGTTATATTCTTGTACATAGGGGGCAGTATTATAGCTGTTATATTCTTGTATGTAGGAGCACTATTATAGTAGTTATATTCTTGTACATAGGGGCAGTATTATAGTAGTTATATTATTGTACATAGGAGCAGTATTATAGTAGTTATATTCTTGTATATAGGAGCAGTATTATAGTAGTTATATTCTTGTACATAGGGGGCAGTATTTTAGTAGTTATATTCTTGTACATAGGGGCAGTATTATAGTAGTTATATTATTGTACATAGGAGCAGTATTATACTAGTTTTATTCTTGTACATAGGAGCAGTATTGTACTAGTTTTATTCTTGTACATAGGAGCAGTATTATACTAGTTTTATTCTTGTACATAGGAGTAGTATTATAGTAGTTATATTCTTGTACATAGGGGGCAGTATTATAGCTGTTATATTCTTGTATGTACGAGCAGTATTATAGTAGTTATATTCTTGTACATAGGAGCAGTATTATAGTAGTTATATTATTGTACATAGGAGCAGTATTATAGTAGTTATATTCTTGTATATAGGAGCAGTATTATAGTAGTTATATTCTTGTACATAGGGGGCAGCATTATAGTAGTTATATTCTTGTATATAGGGGGCAGTATTATAGTAGTTATATTCTTGTACATAGGAGCAGTATTATAGTAGTTATATTCTTGTACATAGGGGCAGTATTATAGTAGTTATATTCGTGTACATAGGAGCAGTATTATAGTAGTTATATTCTTGTACATAGGAGCAGTATTATAGTAGTTATATTCTTGTACATAGGGGGCAGTATTATAGTAGTTATATTCTTGTATATAGGAGCAGTATTATAGTAGTTAGATTCTTGTACATAGGAGCAGTATTATATTAGTTAGATTCTTGTACATAGGGGGCAGTATTATACTAGTTTTATTCTTGTACATAGGAACAGTATTATAGTAGTTATATTCTTGTACATAGGGGCAGTATTATAGTAGTTATATTCATGTACATAGGAGCAGTATTATAGTAGTTATATTCTTGTACATAGGAGCAGTATTATAGTAGTTATATTCTTGTACATAGGGAGCAGTATTATAGTAGTTATATTCTTCTACATAGGGGCAGTATTATATTAGTTATATTCTTGTACATAGGAGCAGTATCATACTAGTTTTATTCTTGTACATAGGAGCAGTATTATAGTAGTTATATTCTTGTTCATAGGGGCAGTATTATAGTAGTTATATTCGTGTACATAGGAGCAGTATTATAGTAGTTATATTCTTGTACATAGGAGCAGTATTATAGTAGTTATATTCTTGTACATAGGGGGCAGTATTATAGTAGTTATATTCTTGTATATAGGAGCAGTATTATAGTAGTTATATTCTTGTACATAGGAGCAGTATTATATTAGTTAGATTCTTGTACATAGGAGCAGTATTATAGTAGTTATATTCTTGTACATAGGAGCAGTATTACAGGAGTTATATTCTTGTACATAGGGGCAGTATTATAGTAGTTATATTCCTGTACATAGGGGCAGTATTATAGTAGTTATATTCCTGTACATAGGGGGCAGTATTATAGTAGTTATATTCTTGTACATAGGATCAGTATTATAGTAGTTATATTCTTGTACATAGGGGCAGTATTATAGTAGTTATATTCCTGTACATAGGGGGCAGTATTATAGTAGTTATATTCTTGTACATAAGGGCAGTATTATAGTAGTTATATTCCGGTACATAGGGGCAGTATTATAGTAGTTATATTCTTGTACATAGGGGGCAGTATTATAGTAGTTATATTCTTGTATATAGGAGCAGTATTATAGTAGTTATATTCTTGTACATAGGAGCAGTATTATATTATTTAGATTCTTGTACATAGGAGCAGTATTATAGTAGTTATATTCTTGTACATAGGAGCAGTATTACAGGAGTTATATTCTTGTACATAGGGGCAGTATTATAGTAGTTATATTCCTGTACATAGGGGCAGTATTATAGTAGTTATATTCCTGTACATAGGGGGCTGTATTATAGTAGTAATATTCTTGTACATAGGATCAGTATTATAGTAGTTATATTCTTGTACATAGGGGCAGTATTATAGTAGTTATATTCCTGTACATAGGGGGTAGTATTATAGTAGTTATATTCTTGTACATAGGGGCAGTATTATAGTAGTTATATTCCGGTACATAAGAGCAGTATTATAGTAGTTATATTCTTGTACATAGGGGCAGTATTATAGTAGTTATATTCTTGTACATAGGGGCAGTATTATAGTAGTTATATTCTTGAACATAGGGGCAGTATTATAGTAGTTATATTCTTGTACATAGGAGCAGTTTTATAGTAGTTATATTCTTGTACATAGGAGCAGTATTATAGTAGTTATATTCTTGTACATAGGGGCAGTATTATAGTAGTTATATTCTTGTACATAGGAGCAGTATTATAGTAGTTATATTCTTGTACATAGGGGGCAGTATTATAGCTGTTATATTCTTGTATGTAGGAGCACTATTATAGTAGTTATATTCTTGTACATAGGGGCAGTATTATAGTAGTTATATTATTGTACATAGGAGCAGTATTATTGTAGTTATATTCTTGTATATAGGAGCAGTATTATAGTAGTTATATTCTTGTACATAGGGGGCAGTATTATAGTAGTTATATTCTTGTACATAGGGGCAGTATTATAGTAGTTATATTCTTGTACATAGGAGCAGTATTATACTAGTTTTATTCTTGTACATAGGAGCAGTATTGTACTAGTTTTATTCTTGTACATAGGAGCAGTATTATACTAGTTTTATTCTTGTACATAGGAGCAGTATTATAGTAGTTATATTCTTGTACATAGGGGGCAGTATTATAGCTGTTATATTCTTGTATGTACGAGCAGTATTATAGTAGTTATATTCTTGTACATAGGAGCAGTATTATAGTAGTTATATTATTGTACATAGGAGCAGTATTATAGTAGTTATATTCTTGTATATAGGAGCAGTATTATAGTAGTTATATTCTTGTACATAGGGGGCAGTATTATAGTAGTTATATTCTTGTATATAGGGGGCAGTATTATAGTAGTTATATTCTTGTACATAGGAGCAGTATTATATTAGTTATATTCTTGTACATAGGGGCAGTATTATAGTAGTTATATTCGTGTACATAGGAGCAGTATTATAGTAGTTATATTCTTGTACATAGGAGCAGTATTATAGTAGTTATATTCTTGTACATAGGGGGCAGTATTATAGTAGTTATATTCTTGTATATAGGAGCAGTATTATAGTAGTTAGATTCTTGTACATAGGAGCAGTATTATATTAGTTAGATTCTTGTACATAGGGGGCAGTATTATACTAGTTTTATTCTTGTACATAGGAACAGTATTATAGTAGTTATATTCTTGTACATAGGGGCAGTATTATAGTAGTTATATTCGTGTACATAGGAGCAGTATTATAATAGTTATATTCTTGTACATAGGAGCAGTATTATAGTAGTTATATTCTTGTACATAGGGAGCAGTATTATAGTAGTTATATTCTTGTACATAGGGGCAGTATTATAGTAGTTATATTCTTGTACATAGGAGCAGTATTATACTAGTTTTATTCTTGTACATAGGAGCAGTATTATAGTAGTTATATTCTTGTTCATAGGGGCAGTATTATAGTAGTTATATTCGTGTACATAGGAGCAGTATTATAGTAGTTATATTCTTGTACATAGGAGCAGTATTATAGTAGTTATATTCTTGTACATAGGGGGCAGTATTATAGTAGTTATATTCTTGTATATAGGAGCAGTATTATAGTAGTTATATTCTTGTACATAGGAGCAGTATTATATTAGTTAGATTCTTGTACATAGGAGCAGTATTATAGTAGTTATATTCTTGTACATAGGAGCAGTATTACAGGAGTTATATTCTTGTACATAGGGGCAGTATTATAGTAGTTATATTCCTGTACATAGGGGCAGTATTATAGTAGTTATATTCCTGTACATAGGGGGCAGTATTATAGTAGTTATATTCTTGTACATAGGATCAGTATTATAGTAGTTATATTCTTGTACATAGGGGCAGTATTATAGTAGTTATATTCCTGTACATAGGGGGCAGTATTATAGTAGTTATATTCTTGTACATAGGGGCAGTATTATAGTAGTTATATTCCGGTACATAGGGGCAGTATTATAGTAGTTATATTCTTGTACATAGGGGGCAGTATTATAGTAGTTATATTCTTGTATATAGGAGCAGTATTACAGTAGTTATATTCTTATACATAGGAGCAGTATTATATTATTTAGATTCTTGTACATAGGAGCAGTATTATAGTAGTTATATTCTTATACATAGGAGCAGTATTATATTATTTAGATTCTTGTACATAGGAGCAGTATTATAGTAGTTATATTCTTGTACATAGGAGCAGTATTACAGGAGTTATATTCCTGTACATAGGGGCAGTATTATAGTAGTTATATTCCTGTACATAGGGGCAGTATTATAGTAGTTATATTCCTGTACATAGGGGGCAGTATTATAGTAGTTATATTCTTGTACATAGGATCAGTATTATAGTAGTTATATTCTTGTACATAGGGGCAGTATTATAGTAGTTATATTCCTGTACATAGGGGGCAGTATTATAGTAGTTATATTCTTGTACATAGGGGCAGTATTATAGTAGTTATATTCCGGTACATAAGAGCAGTATTATAGTAGTTATATTCTTGTACATAGGAGCAGTATTATAGTAGTTATATTCTTGTACATTGGAGCAGTTTTATAGTAGTTACATTCTTGTACATAGGGGCAGTATTATAGTAGTTACATTCTTGTACATAGGGGGCAGTATTATAGTAGTTATATTCTGGTACATAGGAGCAGTATTATAGTAGTTATATTCTTGTACATAGGAGCAGTTTTATAGTAGTTATATTCTTGTACATAGGGGCAGTATTATAGTAGTTATATTCTTGTACATGGGGGGCTGTATTATAGCAGTTATATTCTTGCACATAGGAGCAGTTTTATAGTAGTTATATTCTTGTACATAGGAGCAGTATTATAGTAGTTATATTCTTGTACATAGGTGCAGTATTATAGTAGTTATATTCTTGTACATAGGAGCAGTTTTATAGTAGTTATATTCTTTTACATAGGGGCAGTATTATAGTAGTTATATTCTTGTACATAGGAGCAGTAGTATAGTAGTTATATTCTTGTACATAGGGGGCAGTATTATAGCTGTTATATTCTTGTACGTAGGAGCAGTATTATAGTAGTTATATTCTTGTACATAGGAGCAGTATTATAGTGGTTATATTCTTGTACATAGGGGACAGTATTATAGTAGTTATATTCTTGTATATAGGAGCAGTATTATAGTAGTTATATTCTTGTACATAGGAGCAGTATTATATTAGTTAGATTCTTGTACATAGGAGCAGTATTATAGTAGTTATATTCTTGTACATAGGAGCAGTATTACAGGAGTTATATTCTTGTACATAGGGGCAGTATTATAGTAGTTATATTCCTGTACATAGGGGCAGTATTATAGTAGTTATATTCCTGTACATAGGGGGCAGTATTATAGTAGTTATATTCTTGTACATAGGATCAGTATTATAGTAGTTATATTCTTGTACATAGGGGCAGTATTATAGTAGTTATATTCCTGTACATAGGGGACAGTATTATAGTAGTTATATTCTTGTACATAGGGGCAGTATTATAGTAGTTATATTCCGGTACATAAGAGCAGTATTATAGTAGTTATATTCTTGTACATAGGAGCAGTATTATAGTAGTTATATTCTTGTACATTGGAGCAGTTTTATAGTAGTTATATTCTTGTACATAGGGGCAGTATTATAGTAGTTACATTCTTGTACATAGGGGGCAGTATTATAGTAGTTATATTCTGGTACATAGGAGCAGTTTTATAGTAGTTATATTCTTGTACATAGGAGCAGTATTATAGTAGTTATATTCTTGTACATAGGTGCAGTATTATAGTAGTTATATTCTTGTACATAGGAGCAGTTTTATAGTAGTTATATTCTTGTACATAGGGGCAGTATTATAGTAGTTATATTCTTGTACATAGGAGCAGTATTATAGTAGTTATATTCTTGTACATAGGGGGCAGTATTATAGCTGTTATATTCTTGTACGTAGGAGCAGTATTATAGTAGTTATATTCTTGTACATAGGAGCAGTATTATAGTAGTTATATTCTTGTACATAGGGGCAGTATTATACTAGTTATATTCTTGTACATAGGGGCAGTATTATAGTAGTTATATTCTTGTACATAGGAGCAGTATTATAGTAGTTATATTCTTGTACATAGGAGCAGTATTATAGTAGTTCTATTCTTGTACATAGGGGGCAGTATTATAGTAGTTATATTCTTGTACATAGGGGGCAGTATTATAGCTGTTATATTCTTGTATGTAGGAGCAGTATTATAGTAGTTATATTCTTGTACATAGGTGGCAGTATTATAGTAGTTATATTCTTGTACATAGGGGCAGTATTATAGTAGTTATATTCTTGTACATAGGAGCAGTATTATACTAGTTTTATTCTTGTACATAGGAGCAGTATTATACTAGTTTTATTCTTGTACATAGGGGCAGTATTATAGTAGTTATATTCTTGTACATAGGGGCAGTATTATAGTAGTTATATTCTTGTACATAGGGAGCAGTATTATAGTAGTTATATTCTTGTACATAGGAGCAGTATTATAGTAGTTATATTCTTGTACATAGGAGCAGTATTATAGTAGTTATATTCTTGTACATAGGGAGCAGTATTATAGTAGTTATATTCTTGTACATAGGAGCAGTATTGTACTAGTTTTATTCTTGTACATAGGAGCAGTATTATAATAGTTATATTCTTGTACATAAGGGCAGTATTTTAGTAGTTATATTCTTGTACATAGGGAGCAGTATTATAGTAGTTATATTCTTGTACATAGGAGCAGTATTATAATAGTTATATTCTTGTACATAGGAGCAGTATTATAGTAGTTATATTCTTGTACATAGGGAGCAGTATTATAGTAGTTATATTCTTGTACATAGGGGCAGTATTATAGTAGTTATATTCTTGTACATAGGAGCAGTATTATACTAGTTTTATTCTTGTACATAGGAGCAGTATTATAGTAGTTATATTCTTGTACATAGGGTCAGTATTATACTAGTTATATTCGTGTACATAGGAGCAGTATTATAGTAGTTATATTCTTGTACATAGGAGCAGTATTATAGTAGTTATATTCTTTTACATAGGGGGCAGTATTATAGTAGTTATATTCTTGTATATAGGAGCAGTATTATAGTAGTTATATTCTTGTACATAGGAGCAGTATTATATTAGTTAGATTCTTGTACATAGGAGCAGTATTATAGTAGTTATATTCTTGTACATAGGAGCAGTATTACAGGAGTTATATTCTTGTACATAGGGGCAGTATTATAGTAGTTATATTCCTGTACATAGGGGCAGTATTATAGTAGTTATATTCCTGTACATAGGGGGCAGTATTATAGTAGTTATATTCTTGTACATAGGATCAGTATTTTAGTAGTTATATTCTTGTACATAGGGGCAGTATTATAGTAGTTATATTCCTGTACATAGGGGGCAGTATTATAGTAGTTATATTCTTGTACATAGGGGCAGTATTATAGTAGTTATATTCCGGTACATAGGGGCAGTATTATAGTAGTTATTTTCTTGTACATAGTAGCAGTATTATAGTAGTTATATTCTTGTACATTGGAGAAGTTTTATAGTAGTTATATTCTTGTACATAGGGGCAGTATTATAGTAGTTACATTCTTGTACATAGGGGGCAGTATTATAGTAGTTATATTCTGGTACACAGGAGCAGTATTATAGTAGTTATATTCTTGTACATAGGAGCAGTTTTATAGTAGTTATATTGTTGTACATAGGGGCAGTATTATAGTAGTTATATTCTTGTACATGGGGGGCTGTATTATATCAGTTATATTCTTGTACATAGGAGCAGTTTTATAGTAGTTTTATTCTTGTACATAGGAGCAGTATTATAGTAGTTATATTCTTGTACATAGGCGCAGTATTATAGTAGTTATATTCTTGTACATAGGGGCAGTATTATAGTAGTTATATTCTTGTACATAGGAGCAGTATTATAGTAGTTATATTCTTGCACATAGGAGCAGTATTATAGTAGTTATATTCTTGTACATAGGGGGCAGTATTATAGTAGTTATATTCTTGTACATAGGGGGCAGTATTATAGTAGTTATATTCTTGTACATAGGGGCAGTATTATAGTAGTTATATTCTTGTACATAGGGGCAGTATTATAGTAGTTATATTCTTGTACATAGGGGCAGTATTATAGTAGTTATATTCTTGTACATAGGGCAGTTTTATAGTAGTTATATTCTTGTACATAGGAGCAGTATTATAGTAGTTATATTCTTGTACATAGGGGGCAGTATTATAGTAGTTATATTCTTGTACATAGGAGCAGTATTATAGTAGTTATATTCTTGTACATAGGGGGCAGTATTATAGCTGTTATATTCTTGTATGTAGGAGCACTATTATAGTAGTTATATTCTTGTACATAGGGGCAGTATTATAGTAGTTATATTATTATACATAGGAGCAGTATTATAGTAATTATATTCTTGTATATAGGAGCAGTATTATAGTAGTTATATTCTTGTACATAGGGGGCAGTATTATAGTAGTTATATTCTTGTACATAGGGGCAGTATTATAGTAGTTATATTCTTGTACATAGGAGCAGTATTATACTAGTTTTATTCTTGTACATAGGAGCAGTATTGTACTAGTTTTATTCTTGTACATAGGAGCAGTATTATACTAGTTTTATTCTTGTACATAGGAGCAGTATTATAGTAGTTATATTCTTGTACATAGGGGGCAGTATTATAGCTGTTATATTCTTGTATGTACGAGCAGTATTATAGTAGTTATATTCTTGTATATAGGAGCAGTATTATAGTAGTTATATTCTTGTACGTAGGGGTCAGTATTATAGTAGTTATATTCTTGTATATAGGGGGCAGTATTATAGTAGTTATATTCTTGTACATAGGAGCAGTATGATAGTAGTTACATTCTTGTACATAGGGGCAGTATTATAGTCGTTATATTCGTGTACATAGGAGCAGTATTATAGTAGTTATATTCTTGTACATAGGAGCAGTATTATAGTAGTTATATTCTTGTTCATAGGGGGCAGTATTATAGTAGTAATATTCTTGTATATAGGAGCAGTATTATAGTAGTTATATCCTTGTACATAGGAGCAGTATTATAGTAGTTATATTCTTGTACATAGGGAGCAGTATTATAGTAGTTATATTCTTGTACATAGGGGCAGTATTATAGTAGTTATATTCTTGTACATAGGAGCAGTATTATACTAGTTTTATTCTTGTACATAGGAGCAGTATTATAGTAGTTATATTCTTGTTTATAGGGGCAGTATTATAGTAGTTATATTCGTGTACATAGGAGCAGTATTATAGTACTTATATTCTTGTACATAGGAGCAGTATTATAGTAGTTATATTCTTGTACATACGGGGCAGTATTATAGTAGTTATATTCTTGTATATAGGAGCAGTATTATAGCAGTTATATTCTTGTACATAGGAGCAGTATTATATTAGTTAGATTCTTGTACATATGAGCAGTATTATAGTAGTTATATTCTTGTACATAGGAGCAGTATTACAGGAGTTATATTCTTGTACATGGGGGCAGTATTATAGTAGTAATATTCCTGTACATAGGGGCAGTATTATAGTAGTTATATTCCTGTACATAGGGGGCAGTATTATAGTAGTTATATTCTTGTACATAGGATCATTATTATAGTAGTTATATTCTTGTACATAGGGGCAGTATTATAGTAGTTATATTCCTGTACATAGGGGGCAGTATTATAGTAGTTATATTCTTGTACATAGGGGCAGTATTATAGTAGTTATATTCCGGTACATAGGGGCAGTATTATAGTAGTTATATTCTTGTACATAGGGGGCAGTATTATAGTAGTGATATTCTTGTATATAGGAGCAGTATTATAGTAGTTATATTCTTGTACATAGGGGCAGTATTATAGTAGTTACATTCTTGTACATAGGGGGCAGTCTTATAGTAGTTATATTCTGGTACATAGGAGCAGTATTATAGTAGTTATATTCTTGTACATAGGAGCAGTTTTATAGTAGTTATATCCTTGTACATAGGGGCAGTATTATAGTAGTTATATTCTTGTACATGGGGGGCTGTATTATATCAGTTATATTCTTGTACATAGGAGCAGTTTTATAGTAGTTATATTCTTGTACATAGGAGCAGTATTATAGTAGTTATATTCTTGTACATAGGCGCAGTATTATAGTAGTTATATTCTTGTACATAGGGGCAGTATTATAGTAGTTATATTCTTGTACATAGGAGCAGTATTATAGTAGTTATATTCTTGTACATAGGAGCAGTATTATAGTAGTTATATTCTTGTACATAGGGGGCAGTATTATAGTAGTTATATTCTTGTACATAGGGGGCAGTATTATAGTAGTTATATTCTTGTACATAGGGGCAGTATTATAGTAGTTATATTCTTGTACATAGGGGCAGTATTATAGTAGTTATATTCTTGTACATAGGGGCAGTATTATAGTAGTTATATTCTTGTACATAGGAGCAGTTTTATAGTAGTTATATTCTTGTACATAGGATCAGTATTATAGTATTTATATTCTTGTACATAGGCGGCAGTATTATAGTAGTTATATTCTTATACATAGGAGCAGTATTATTGTAGTTATATTCTTGTACATAGGGGGCAGTATTATAGCTGTTATATTCTTGTATGTAGGAGCACTATTATAGTAGTTATATTATTGTACATAGTAGCAGTATTATAGTAGTTATATTCTTGTATATAGGAGCAGTATTATAGTAGTTATATTCTTGTACATAGGGGGCAGTATTATAGTAGTTATATTCTTGTACATAGGGGCAGTATTATAGTAGTTATATTCTTGTACATAGGAGCAGTATTATAATAGTTTTATTCTTGTACATAGGAGCAGTATTGTACTAGTTTTATTCTTGTACATAGGAGCAGTATTATACTAGTTTTATTCTTGTACATAGGAGCAGTATTATAGTAGTTATATTCTTGTACATAGGGGGCAGTATTATAGCTGTTATATTCTTGTATGTACGAGCAGTATTATAGTAGTTATATTCTTGTACATAGGAGCATTATTATAGTAGTTATATTATTGTACATAGGAGCAGTATTATAGTAGTTATATTCTTGTATATAGTAGCAGTATTATAGTAGTTATATTCTTGTACATAGGGGGCAGTATTATAGTAGTTATATTCTTGTATATAGGGGGCAGTATTATAGTAGTTATATTCTTGTACATAGGAGCAGTTTTATAGTAGTTATATTCTTGTACATAGGGGCAGTATTATAGTAGTTATATTCGTGTACATAGGAGCAGTATTATAGTAGTTATATTCTTGTACATAGGAGCAGTATTATAGTAGTTATATTCTTGTACATAGGGGGCAGTATTATAGTAGTTATATTCTTGTATATATGAGCAGTATTATAGTAGTTAGATTCTTGTCCATAGGAGCAGTATTATATTAGTTAGATTCTTGTCCATAGGGGGCAGTATTATACTAGTTTTATTCTTGTACATAGGAGCAGTATTATAGTAGTTATATTCTTGTACATAGGGGCAGTATTATAGTAGTTATATTCGTGTACATAGGAGCAGTATTATAGTAGTTATATTCTTGTACATAGGAGCAGTATTATAGTAGTTATATTCTTGTACATAGGGAGCAGTATTATAGTAGTTATATTCTTGTACATAGGGGCAGTATTATAGTAGTTATATTTTTGTACATAGGAGCAGTATTATACTAGTTTTATTCTTGTACATAGGAGCAGTATTATAGTAGTTATATTCTTGTACATAGGGGCAGTATTATAGTAGTTATATTCGTGTACATAGGAGCAGTATTACAGGAGTTATATTCTTGTACATAGGGGCAGTATTATAGTAGTTATATTCCTGTACATAGGGGCAGTATTATAGTAGTTATATTCCTGTACATAGGGGGCAGTATTATAGTAGTTATATTCTTGTACATAGGATCATTATTATAGTAGTTATATTCTTGTACATAGGGGCAGTATTATAGTAGTTATATTCCTGTACATAGGGGGCAGTATTATAGTAGTTATATTCTTGTACATAGGGGCAGTATTATAGTAGTTATATTCCGGTACATAGGGGCAGTATTATAGTAGTTATATTCTTGTACATAGGGGGCAGTATTATAGTAGTTATATTCTTGTATATAGGAGCAGTATTATAGTAGTTATATTCTTGTACATAGGAGCAGTATTATATTAGTTAGATTCTTGTACATAGGAGCAGTATTATAGTAGTTATATTCTTGTACATAGGAGCAGTATTACAGGAGTTATATTCTTGTACATAGGGGCAGTATTATAGTAGTTATATTCCTGTACATAGGGGCAGTATTATAGTAGTTATATTCCTGTACATAGGGGGCAGTATTATAGTAGTTATATTCTTGTACATAGGATCAGTATTATAGTAGTTATATTCTTGTACATAGGGGCAGTATTATAGTAGTTATATTCCTGTACATAGGGGGCAGTATTATAGTAGTTATATTCTTGTACATAGGGGCAGTGTTATAGTAGTTATATTCCGGTACATAGGGGCAGTATTATAGTAGTTATATTCTTGTACATAGGAGCAGTATTATAGTAGTTATATTCTTGTACATTGGAGCAGTTTTATAGTAGTTATATTCTTGTACATAGGGGCAGTATTATAGTAGTTACATTCTTGTACATAGGGGGCAGTATTATAGTAGTTATATTCTGGTACATAGGAGCAGTATTATAGTAGTTATATTCTTGTACATAGGAGCAGTTTTATAGTAGTTATATTCTTGTACATAGGGGCAGTATTATAGTAGTTATATTCTTGTACATGGGGGGCTGTATTATATCAGTTATATTCTTGTACATAGGAGCAGTTTTATAGTAGTTTTATTCTTGTACATAGGAGCAGTATTATAGTAGTTATATTCTTGTACATAGGCGCAGTATTATAGTAGTTATATTCTTGTACATAGGGGCAGTATTATAGTAGTTATATTCTTGTACATAGGAGCAGTATTATAGTAGTTATATTCTTGTACATAGGAGCAGTATTATAGTAGTTATATTCTTGTACATAGGGGGCAGTATTATAGTAGTTATATTCTTGTACATAGGGGGCAGTATTATAGTAGTTATATTCTTGTACATAGGGGCAGTATTATAGTAGTTATATTCTTGTACATAGGGGCAGTATTATAGTAGTTATATTCTTGTATATAGGGGCAGTATTATAGTAGTTATATTCTTGTACATAGGAGCAGTTTTATAGTAGTTATATTCTTGTACATAGGAGCAGTATTATAGTAGTTATATTCTTGTACATAGGGGCAGTATTATAGTAGTTATATTCTTGTACATAGGAGCAGTATTATAGTAGTTATATTCTTGTACATAGGGGGCAGTATTATAGCTGTTATATTCTTGTATGTAGGAGCACTATTATAGTAGTTATATTCTTGTACATAGGGGCAGTATTATAGTAGTTATATTATTGTACATAGGAGCAGTATTATAGTAATTATATTCTTGTATATAGGAGCAGTATTATAGTAGTTATATTCTTGTACATAGGGGCAGTATTATAGTAGTAATATTCTTGTACATAGGAGCAGTATTATACTAGTTTTATTCTTGAACATAGGAGCAGTATTGTACTAGTTTTATTCTTGTACATAGGAGCAGTATTATACTAGTTTTATTCTTGTACATAGGAGCAGTATTATAGTAGTTATATTCTTGTACATAGGGGGCAGTATTATAGCTGTTATATTCTTGTATGTACGAGCAGTATTATAGTAGTTATATTCTTGTATATAGGAGCAGTATTATAGTAGTTATATTCTTGTACATAGGGGGCAGTATTATAGTAGTTATATTCTTGTATATAGGGGGCAGTATTATAGTAGTTATATTCTTGTACATAGGAGCAGTATTATAGTAGTTATATTCTTGTACATAGGGGCAGTATTATAGTCGTTATATTCGTGTACATAGGAGCAGTATTATAGTAGTTATATTCTTGTACATAGTAGCAGTATTATAGTAGTTATATTCTTGTTCATAGGGGGCAGTATTATAGTAGTAATATTCTTGTATATAGGAGCAGTATTATAGTAGTTATATTCTTGTACATAGGAGCAGTATTATAGTAGTTATATTCTTGTACATAGGGAGCAGTATTATAGTAGTTATATTCTTGTACATAGGGGCAGTATTATAGTAGTTATATTCTTGTACATAGGGGCAGTATTATAGTAGTTATATTCTTGTTCATAGGGGCAGTATTATAGTAGTTATATTCGTGTACATAGGAGCAGTATTATAGTAGTTATATTCTTGTACATAGGAGCAGTATTATAGCAGTTATATTCTTGTACATACGGGGCAGTATTATAGTAGTTATATTCTTGTATATAGGAGCAGTATTATAGTAGTTATATTCTTGTACATAGGAGCAGTATTATATTAGTTAGATTCTTGTACATATGAGCAGTATTATAGTAGTTATATTCTTGTACATAGGAGCAGTATTACAGGAGTTATATTCTTGTACATAGGGGCAGTATTATAGTAGTTATATTCCTGTACATAGGGGCAGTATTATAGTAGTTATATTCCTGTACATAGGGGGCAGTATTATAGTAGTTATATTCTTGTACATAGGATCATTATTATAGTAGTTATATTCTTGTACATAGGGGCAGTATTATAGTAGTTATATTCCTGTACATAGGGGGCAGTATTATAGTAGTTATATTCTTGTACATAGGGGCAGTATTATAGTAGTTATATTCCGGTACATAGGGGCAGTATTATAGTAGTTATATTCTTGTACATAGGGGGCAGTATTATAGTAGTTATATTCTTGTATATAGGAGCAGTATTATAGTAGTTATATTCTTGTACATAGGAGCAGTATTATATTAGTTAGATTCTTGTACATAGGAGCAGTATTATAGTAGTTATATTCTTGTACATAGGAGCAGTATTACAGGAGTTATATTCTTGTAAATAGGGGCAGTATTATAGTAGTTATATTCCTGTACATAGGGGCAGTATTATAGTAGTTATATTCCTGTACATAGGGGGCAGTATTATAGTAGTTATATTCTTGTACATAGGATCAGTATTATAGTAGTTATATTCTTGTACATAGGGGCAGTATTATAGTAGTTATATTCCTGTACATAGGGGCAGTATTATAGTAGTTATATTCTTGTACATAGGGGCAGTATTATAGTAGTTATATTCCGGTACATAGGGGCAGTATTATAGTAGTTATATTCCGGTACATAGGGGCAGTATTATAGTAGTTATATTCTTGTACATAGGAGCAGTATTATAGTAGTTATATTCTTGTACATTGGAGCAGTTTTATAGTAGTTATATTCTTGTACATAGGGGTAGTATTATAGTAGTTACATTCTTGTACATAGGGGGCAGTATTATAGTAGTTATATTCTGGTACATAGGAGCAGTATTATAGTAGTTATATTCTTGTACATAGGAGCAGTTTTATAGTAGTTATATTCTTGTACATAGGGGCAGTATTATAGTAGTTATATTCTTGTACATGGGGGGCTGTATTATATCAGTTATATTCTTGTACATAGGAGCAGTTTTATAGTAGTTTTATTCTTGTACATAGGAGCAGTATTATAGTAGTTATATTCTTGTACATAGGCGCAGTATTATAGTAGTTATATTCTTGTACATAGGGGCAGTATTATAGTAGTTATATTCTTGTACATAGGAGCAGTATTATAGTAGTTATATTCTTGTACATAGGAGCAGTATTATAGTAGTTATATTCTTGTACATAGGGGGCAGTATTATAGTAGTTATATTCTTGTACATAGGGGGCAGTATTATAGTAGTTATATTCTTGTACATAGGGGCAGTATTATAGTAGTTATATTCTTGTACATAGGGGCAGTATTATAGTAGTTATATTCTTGTACATAGGGGCAGTATTGTAGTAGTTATATTCTTGTACATAGGAGCAGTTTTATAGTAGTTATATTCTTGTACATAGGAGCAGTATTATAGTAGTTATATTCTTGTACATAGGGGGCAGTATTATAGTAGTTATATTCTTGTACATAGGAGCAGTATTATAGTAGTTATATTCTTGTACATAGGGGGCAGTATTATAGCTGTTATATTCTTGTATGTAGGAGCACTATTATAGTAGTTATATTCTTGTACATAGGGGCAGTATTATAGTAGTTATATTATTGTACATAGGAGCAGTATTATAGTAATTATATTCTTGTATATAGGAGCAGTATTATAGTAGTTATATTCTTGTACATAGGGGGCAGTATTATAGTAGTTATATTCTTGTACATAGGGGCAGTATTATAGTAGTTATATTCTTGTACATAGGAGCAGTATTATACTAGTTTTATTCTTGTACATAGGAGCAGTATTGTACTAGTTTTATTCTTGTACATAGGAGCAGTATTATACTAGTTTTATTCTTGTACATAGGAGCAGTATTATAGTAGTTATATTCTTGTACATAGGATCATTATTATAGTAGTTATATTCTTGTACATAGGGGCAGTATTATAGTAGTTATATTCCTGTACATAGGGGGCAGTATTATAGTAGTTATATTCTTGTACATAGGGGCAGTATTATAGTAGTTATATTCCGGTACATAGGGGCAGTATTATAGTAGTTATATTCTTGTACATAGGGGGCAGTATTATAGTAGTTATATTCTTGTATATAGGAGCAGTATTATAGTAGTTATATTCTTGTACATAGGAGCAGTATTATATTAGTTAGATTCTTGTACATAGGAGCAGTATTATAGTAGTTATATTCTTGTACATAGGAGCAGTATTACAGGAGTTATATTCTTGTACATAGGGGCAGTATTATAGTAGTTATATTCCTGTACATAGGGGCAGTATTATAGTAGTTATATTCCTGTACATAGGGGGCAGTATTATAGTAGTTATATTCTTGTACATAGGATCAGTATTATAGTAGTTATATTCTTGTACATAGCGGCAGTATTATAGTAGTTATATTCCTGTACATAGGGGCAGTATTATAGTAGTTATATTCTTGTACATAGGGGCAGTATTATAGTAGTTATATTCCGGTACATAGGGGCAGTATTATAGTAGTTATATTCCGGTACATAGGGGCAGTATTATAGTAGTTATATTCTTGTACATAGGAGCAGTATTATAGTAGTTATATTCTTGTACATTGGAGCAGTTTTATAGTAGTTATATTCTTGTACATAGGGGCAGTATTATAGTAGTTTCATTCTTGTACATAGGGGGCAGTATTATAGTAGTTATATTCTGGTACATAGGAGCAGTATTATAGTAGTTATATTCTTGTACATAGGAGCAGTTTTATAGTAGTTATATTCTTGTACATAGGGGCAGTATTATAGTAGTTATATTCTTGTACATGGGGGGCTGTATTATATCAGTTATATTCTTGTACATAGGAGCAGTTTTATAGTAGTTTTATTCTTGTACATAGGAGCAGTATTATAGTAGTTATATTCTTGTACATAGGCGCAGTATTATAGTAGTTATATTCTTGTACATAGGGGCAGTATTATAGTAGTTATATTCTTGTACATAGGAGCAGTATTATAGTAGTTATATTCTTGTACATAGGAGCAGTATTATAGTAGTTATATTCTTGTACATAGGGGGCAGTATTATAGTAGTTATATTCTTGTACATAGTGGGCAGTATTATAGTAGTTATATTCTTGTACATAGGGGCAGTATTATAGTAGTTATATTCTTGTACATAGGGGCAGTATTATAGTAGTTATATTCTTGTACATAGGGGCAGTATTGTAGTAGTTATATTCTTGTACATAGGAGCAGTTTTATAGTAGTTATATTCTTGTACATAGGAGCAGTATTATAGTAGTTATATTCTTGTACATAGGGGGCAGTATTATAGTAGGGCACGTATCAGGTTAGCTAAAGCTGACAATGAATTAAGGCTTGCAAGAGATGTCAAAAGCAATAAAAAAGGATTTTGGGGGTATGTCAAAAGTAAAAGAAAAGTCAAAGATGCTATAGGATTTTTACAGGATGAAAATGGAGAAATGGTAAGAGAGGATGTTGAGAAGGCCGAACTTTTTAATTCCTATTTTGCATCTGTTTTCTCTCAGAAAGAAAATGTAACATCAACTGATCTTCACTGTCCTTTTAAAGGAATAGAGGAATCAAAGTTATCTGTAAACAGAAAGATTGTGAGGGAATATTTAGCTAACATAAATGAGTTCAAGTCTCCAGGTCCAGATGAATTACACCCCAGAGTACTGAAGGAGATCGTAGAAGAAATTTTAGAACCACTCTCTATAATCTTTGAAAATTCTTGGAGAACAGGAGAAGTCCCAGAAGACTGGAGAAGAGCAAATGTTGTTCCTATCTTCAAAAAGGGGAAGAAGGTGGACCCAGGGAACTATAGGCCGGTGAGTCTGACTTCTATACCAGGAAAGATCTTTGAACAAATTATTAAACAACATGTATGTAAGAACATGGATAAGAATGAAGTGATTAACCAGAGTCAGCATGGGTTTGTAACTAACAAGTCATGTCAGACTAACTTAATTTCCTTCTATGACAGAATCACTGACTGGGTGGATCAGGGAAATGCTGTAGATATAGTATATCTTGACTTCAGCAAAGCATTTGACAAAGTATCTCACACCATCCTTATTGAAAAAATGACCAAGTATGCAATGGACCAGGCAACTGTTAGGTGGATTCATAACTGGCTTAGTGATCGGACTCAAAGGGTGGTTGTAAATGGCTTCACATCCAGCTGGATGAATGTCTCAAGTGGGGTACCACAGGGCTCCGTCCTGGGACCTGTATTGTTCAACATCTTTATCAATGATTTAGATGAAGGAATTGAGGGTAAACTGATTAAATTTGCTGATGACACAAAGCTAGGAGGGATAGCTAATACTAGAGAAGAGAGAGAGAGGATTCAAAAAGACCTAAATAAACTGGAGCAGTGGGCAGCAACCAACAGAATGGTTTTTAACAGGGAAAAATGCAAAGTACTACATCTGGGCAATAAAAATGAAAAAAGCATATACAGAATGGGAGGAATAGAGCTAAGCAACAGTACATGTGAAAAAGACTTAGGTATACTAATAGATCATAGACTGAACATGAGTCAACAGTGTGATGCAGCAGCAAAAAAGGCAAATACAATTCTGGGATGTATTAACAGAAGCATACAGTCTAGATCACGTGAAGTCATTATCGGTCTTTACTCCTCTTTGGTCAGACCTCATCTGGAATACTGTGTACAGTTTTGGGCACCACATTTTAAAAAAGACATAGACAAACTGGAGCAAGTTCAGAGAAGAGCGACCAGAATGGTGACTGGTCTGCAAACCATGTCCTATGAGGAACGGTTGCAGGATTTGGGAATGTTTAGCTTGCAAAAAAGAAGACTGAGAGGAGACTTAATAGCTGTCTACAAATATGTCAAGGGCTGTCACATTGTAGAAGGATCATCTTTATTCTCATTTGCACAAGGAAAGACTAGAAGCAATGGGATGAAACTAAATGGGAGGAGACACAGATTAGATATTAGAAAAAACTTTTTGACAGTTAGGGTGATTAATGAGTGGAACAGGCTGCCACGAGAGGTGGTGAGTTCCCCTTCAATGGACGTCTTCAAACAGAGGCTGGACAGACATCTGTCTGAGATGATCTAGTGAATCCTGCTTTGAGCAGGGGGTTGGACCAGATGACCCAGGAGGTCCCTTCCAACTCTACCATTCTATGATTCTATGATTCTAGTAGTTATATTCTTGTACATAGGAGCAGTATTATAGTAGTTATATTCTTGTACATAGGGGGCAGTATTATAGCTGTTATATTCTTGTATGTAGGAGCACTATTATAGTAGTTATATTCTTGTACATAGGGGCAGTATTATAGTAGTTATATTATTGTACATAGGAGCAGTATTATAGTAGTTATATTCTTGTACATAGGGGCAGTATTATAGTAGTTATATTCTTGTACATAGGAGCAGTATTATACTAGTTTTATTCTTGTACATAGGAGCAGTATTGTACTAGTTTTATTCTTGTACATAGGAGCAGTATTATACTAGTTTTATTCTTGTACATAGGAGCAGTATTATAGTAGTTATATTCTTGTACATAGGGGGCAGTATTATAGCTGTTATATTCTTGTATGTACGAGCAGTATTATAGTAGTTATATTCTTGTACATAGGAGCAGTATTATAGTAGTTATATTATTGTACATAGGAGCAGTATTATAGTAGTTTTATTCTTGTACATAGGAGCAGTATTATAGTAGTTATATTCTTGTACATAGGGGGCAGTATTATAGCTGTTATATTCTTGTATGTACGAGCAGTATTATAGTAGTTATATTCTTGTACATAGGAGCAGTATTATAGTAGTTATATTATTGTACATAGGAGCAGTATTATAGTAGTTATATTCTTGTATATAGGAGCAGTATTATAGTAGTTATATTCTTGTACATAGGGGGCAGTATTATAGTAGTTATATTCTTGTATATAGGGGGCAGTATTATAGTAGTTATATTCTTGTACATAGGAGCAGTATTATAGTAGTTATATTCTTGTACATAGGGGCAGTATTATAGTAGTTATATTCGTGTACATAGGAGCAGTATTATAGTAGTTATATTCTTGTACATAGGAGCAGTATTATAGTAGTTATATTCTTGTTCATAGGGGGCAGTATTATAGTAGTTATATTCTTGTATATAGGAGCAGTATTATAGTAGTTATATTCTTGTACATAGGAGCAGTATTATAGTAGTTATATTCTTGTACATAGGGAGCAGTATTATAGTAGTTATATTCTTGTACATAGGGGCAGTATTATAGTAGTTATATTCTTGTACATAGGGGCAGTATTATAGTAGTTATATTCTTGTACATAGGAGCAGTATTATACTAGTTTTATTCTTGTACATAGGAGCAGTATTATAGTAGTTATATTCTTGTTCATAGGGGCAGTATTATAGTAGTTATATTCGTGTACATAGGAGCAGTATTATAGTAGTTATATTCTTGTACATAGGAGCAGTATTATAGTAGTTATATTCTTGTACATAGGAGCAGTATTATAGTAGTTATATTCTTGTACATAGGAGCAGTATTATAGTAGTTATATTCTTGTACATAGGCGCAGTATTATAGTAGTTATATTCTTGTACATAGGGGCAGTATTATAGTAGTTATATTCTTGTACATAGGAGCAGTATTATAGTAGTTATATTCTTGTACATAGGAGCAGTATTATAGTAGTTATATTCTTGTACATAGGGGGCAGTATTATAGTAGTTATATTCTTGTACATAGGGGGCAGTATTATAGTAGTTATATTCTTGTACATAGGGGCAGTATTATAGTAGTTATATTCTTGTACATAGGGGCAGTATTATAGTAGTTATATTCTTGTACATAGGGGCAGTATTGTAGTAGTTATATTCTTGTACATAGGAGCAGTTTTATAGTAGTTATATTCTTGTACATAGGAGCAGTATTATAGTAGTTATATTCTTGTACATAGGGGGCAGTATTATAGTAGTTATATTCTTGTACATAGGAGCAGTATTATAGTAGTTATATTCTTGTACATAGGGGGCAGTACTATAGCTGTTATATTCTTGTATGTAGGAGCACTATTATAGTAGTTATATTCTTGTACATAGGGGCAGTATTATAGTAGTTATATTATTGTACATAGGAGCAGTATTATAGTAATTATATTCTTGTATATAGGAGCAGTATTATAGTAGTTATATTCTTGTACATAGGGGGCAGTATTATAGTAGTTATATTCTTGTACATAGGGGCAGTATTATAGTAGTTATATTCTTGTACATAGGAGCAGTATTATACTAATTTTATTCTTGTACATAGGAGCAGTATTGTACTAGTTTTATTCTTGTACATAGGAGCAGTATTATACTAGTTTTATTCTTGTACATAGGAGCAGTATTATAGTAGTTATATTCTTGTACATAGGGGGCAGTATTATAGCTGTTATATTCTTGTATGTACGAGCAGTATTATAGTAGTTATATTCTTGTACATAGGAGCAGTATTATAGTAGTTATATTATTGTACATAGGAGCAGTATTATAGTAGTTATATTCTTGTATATAGGAGCAGTATTATAGTAGTTATATTCTTGTACATAGGGGGCAGTATTATAGTAGTTATATTCTTGTATATAGTGGGCAGTATTATAGTAGTTATATTCTTGTACATAGGAGCAGTATTATAGTAGTTATATTCTTGTACATAGGGGCAGTATTATAGTAGTTATATTCGTGTACATAGGAGCAGTATTATAGTAGTTATATTCTTGTACATAGGAGCAGTATTATAGTAGTTATATTCTTGTTCATAGGGGGCAGTATTATAGTAGTTATATTCTTGTATATAGGAGCAGTATTATAGTAGTTATATTCTTGTACATAGGAGCAGTATTATAGTAGTTATATTCTTGTACATAGGGAGCAGTATTATAGTAGTTATATTCTTGTACATAGGGGCAGTACTATAGTAGTTATATTCTTGTACATAGGAGCAGTATTATACTAGTTTTATTCTTGTACATAGGAGCAGTATTATAGTAGTTATATTCTTGTTCATAGGGGCAGTATTATAGTAGTTATATTCGTGTACATAGGAGCAGTATTATAGTAGTTATATTCTTGTACATAGGAGCAGTATTATAGTAGTTATATTCTTGTACATAGGAGCAGTATTATAGTAGTTATATTCTTGTACATAGGATCAGTATTATAGTAGTTATATTCTTGTACATAGGGTCAGTATTATAGTAGTTATATTCTTGTACATAGGAGCAGTATTATAGTAGTTATATTCTTGTACATAGGAGCAGTATTACAGGAGTTATATTCTTGTACATAGGGGCAGTATTATAGTAGTTATATTCCTGTACATAGGGGCAGTATTATAGTAGTTATATTCCTGTACATAGGGGGCAGTATTATAGTAGTTATATTCTTGTACATAGGATCAGTATTATAGTAGTTATATTCTTGTACATAGGGGCAGTATTATAGTAGTTATATTCCTGTACATAGGGGGCAGTATTATAGTAGTTATATTCTTGTACATAGGGGCAGTATTATAGTAGTTATATTCTGGTACATAGGGGCAGTATTATAGTAGTTATATTCTTGTACATAGGAGCAGTATTATAGTAGTTATATTCTTGTACATTGGAGCAGTTTTATAGTAGTTATATTCTTGTACATAGGGGCAGTATTATAGTAGTTACATTCTTGTACATAGGGGGCAGTATTATACTAGTTATATTCTGGTACATAGGAGCAGTATTATAGTAGTTATATTCTTGTACATAGGAGCAGTTTTATAGTAGTTATATTCTTGTACATAGGGGCAGTATTATAGTAGTTATATTCTTGTACATGGGGGGCTGTATTATATCAGTTATATTCTTGTACATAGGAGCAGTTTTATAGTAGTTATATTCTTGTACATAGGAGCAGTATTATAGTAGTTATATTCTTGTACATAGGCGCAGTATTATAGTAGTTATATTCTTGTACATAGGGGCAGTATTATAGTAGTTATATTCTTGTACATAGGAGCAGTATTATAGTAGTTATATTCTTGTACATAGGAGCAGTATTATAGTAGTTATATTCTTGTACATAGGGGGCAGTATTATAGTAGTTATATTCTTGTACATAGGGGGCAGTATTATAGTAGTTATATTCTTGTACATAGGGGCAGTATTATAGTAGTTATATTCTTGTACATAGGGGCAGTATTATAGTAGTTATATTCTTGTACATAGGGGCAGTATTATAGTAGTTATATTCTTGTACATGGGGGGCTGTATTATATCAGTTATATTCTTGTACATAGGGGCAGTATTATAGTAGTTATATTCTTGTACATAGGAGCAGTTTTATAGTAGTTATATTCTTGTCCATAGGAGCAGTATTATAGTATTTATATTCTTGTACATAGGCAGCAGTATTATAGTAGTTATATTCTTGTACATAGGAGCAGTATTATAGTAGTTATATTCTTGTACATAGGGGGCAGTATTATAGCTGTTATATTCTTGTATGTAGGAGCACTATTATAGTAGTTATATTATTGTACATAGTAGCAGTATTATAGTAGTTATATTCTTGTATATAGGAGCAGTATTATAGTAGTTATATTCTTGTACATAGGGGGCAGTATTATAGTAGTTATATTCTTGTACATAGGGGCAGTATTATAGTAGTTATATTCTTGTACATAGGAGCAGTATTATAATAGTTTTATTCTTGTACATAGGAGCAGTATTGTACTAGTTTTATTCTTGTACATAGGAGCAGTATTATACTAGTTTTATTCTTGTAAATAGGAGCAGTATTATAGTAGTTATATTCTTGTACATAGGGGGCAGTATTATAGCTGTTATATTCTTGTATGTACGAGCAGTATTATAGTAGTTATATTCTTGTACATAGGAGCATTATTATAGTAGTTCTATTATTATACATAGGAGCTGTATTATAGTAGTTATATTCTTGTATATAGTAGCAGTATTATAGTAGTTATATTCTTGTACATAGGGGGCAGTATTATAGTAGTTATATTCTTGTATATAGGGGGCAGTATTATAGTAGTTATATTCTTGTACATAGGAGCAGTTTTATAGTAGTTATATTCTTGTACATAGGGGCAATATTATAGTAGTTATATTCGTGTACATAGGAGCAGTATTATAGTAGTTATATTCTTGTACATAGGAGCAGTATTATAGTAGTTATATTCTTGTACATAGGGGGCAGTATTATAGTAGTTATATTCTTGTATATAGGAGCAGTATTATAGTAGTTAGATTCTTGTCCATAGGAGCGGTATTATATTAGTTAGATTCTTGTCCATAGGGGGCAGTATTATACTAGTTTTATTCTTGTACATAGAAGCAGTATTATAGTAGTTATATTCTTGTACATAGGGGCAGTATTATAGTAGTTATATTCGTGTACATAGGAGCAGTATTATAGTAGTTATATTCTTGTACATAGGAGCAGTATTATAGTAGTTATATTCTTGTACATAGGGAGCAGTATTATAGTAGTTATATTCTTGTACATAGGGGCAGTATTATAGTAGTTATATTCTTGTACATAGGAGCAGTATTATACTAGTTTTATTCTTGTACATAGGAGCAGTATTATAGTAGTTATATTCTTGTTCATAGGGGCAGTATTATAGTAGTTATATTCGTGTACATAGGAGCAGTATTATAGTAGTTATATTCTTGTACATAGGAGCAGTATTATAGTAGTTATATTCTTGTACATAGTGGGCCGTATTATAGTAGTTATATTCTTGTATATAGGAGCAGTATTATAGTAGTTATATTCTTGTACATAGGAGCAGTATTATATTAGTTAGATTCTTGTACATAGGAGCAGTATTATAGTAGTTATATTCTTGTACATAGGAGCAGTATTACAGGAGTTATATTCTTGTACATAGGGGCAGTATTATAGTAGTTATATTCCTGTACATAGGGGCAGTATTATAGTAGTTATATTCCTGTACATAGGGGGCAGTATTATAGTAGTTATATTCTTGTACATAGGATCAGTATTATAGTAGTTATATTCTTGTACATAGGGGCAGTATTATAGTAGTTATATTCCTGTACATAGGGGGCAGTATTATAGTAGTTATATTCTTGTACATAGGGGCAGTATTATAGTAGTTATATTCCGGTACATAGGGGCAGTATTATAGCAGTTATATTCTTGTACATAGGGGGCACTATTATAGTAGTTATATTCTTGTACATAGGAGCAGTATTATAGTAGTTATATTCTTGTACATAGGAGCAGTATTATATTAGTTAGATTCTTGTACATAGGAGCAGTATTATAGTAGTTGTATTCTTGTACATAGGAGCAGTATTACAGGAGTTATATTCTTGTACATAGGGGCAGTATTATAGTAGTTATATTCCTGTACATAGGGGCAGTATTATAGTAGTTATATTCCTGTACATAGGGGGCAGTATTATAGTAGTTATATTCTTGTACATAGGATCAGTATTATAGTAGTTATATTCTTGTACATAGGGGCAGTATTATAGTAGTTATATTCCTGTACATAGGGGGCAGTATTATAGTAGTTATATTCTTGTACATAGGGGCAGTATTATAGTAGTTATATCCCGGTACATAAGAGCAGTATTATAGTAGTTATATTCTTGTACATAGGGGCAGTATTATAGTAGTTATATTCTTGTACATTGGAGCAGTTTTATAGTAGTTACATTCTTGTACATAGGGGCAGTATTATAGTAATTACATTCTTGTACATAGGGGGCAGTATTATAGTAGTTATATTCTGGTACATATTAGCAGTATTATAGTAGTTATATTCTTGTACATAGGAGCAGTTTTATAGTAGTTATATTCTTGTACATAGGGGCAGTATTATAGTAGTTATATTCTTGTAAATGGGGGGCTGTATTATAGCAGTTATATTCTTGTACATAGGAGCAGTTTTATAGTAGTTATATTCTTGTACATAGGAGCAGTATTATAGTAGTTATATTCTTGTACATAGGTGCAGTATTATAGTAGTTATATTCTTGTACATAGGAGCAGTTTTATAGTAGTTATATTCTTTTACATAGGGGCAGTATTATAGTAGTTATATTCTTGTACATAGGGGGCAGTATTATAGCTGTTATATTCTTGTACGTAGGAGCAGTATTATATTAGTTATATTCTTGTACATAGGAGCAGTAGTATAGTAGTTATATTCTTGTACATAGGGGGCAGTATTATAGCTGTTATATTCTTGTACGTAGGAGCAGTATTATAGTAGTTATATTCTTGTACATAGGAGCAGTATTATAGTAGTTATATTCTTGTACATAGGCGCAGTATTATACTAGTTATATTCTTGTACATAGGGGCAGTATTATAGTAGTTATATTCTTGTACATAGGAGCAGTATTATAGTAGTTATATTCTTGTACATAGGAGCAGTATTATAGTAGTTATATTCTTGTACATAGGGGGCAGTATTATAGTAGTTATATTCTTGTACATAGGGGCAGTATTATAGCTGTTATATTCTTGTATGTAGGAGCAGTATTATAGTAGTTATATTCTTGTACATAGGTGGCAGTATTATAGTAGTTATATTCTTGTACATAGGAGGAGTATTATAGTAGTTATATTCTTGTACATAGGGAGCAGTATTATAGTAGTTATATTCTTGTACATAGGAGCAGTATTATAGTAGTTATATTCTTGTACATAGGAGCAGTATTATAGTAGTTATATTCTTGTACATAGGGGGCAGTATTATAGTAGTTATATTCTTGTACATAGGGGCAGTATTATAGCTGTTTTATTCTTGTATGTAGGAGCACTATTATAGTAGTTATATTCTTGTACATAGGTGGCAGTATTATGGTAGTTATATTCTTGTACATAGGAGCAGTATTATAGTAGTTATATTCTTGTACATAGGGAGCAGTATTATAGTAGTTATATTCTTGTACATAGGAGCAGTATTATAGTAGTTATATTCTTGTACATAGGAGCAGTATTATAGTAGTTATATCCTTGTACATAGGGAGCAGTATTATAGTAGTTATATTCTTGTACATAGGAGCAGTATTGTACTAGTTTTATTCTTGTACATAGGAGCAGTATTATACTAGTTATATTCTTGTACATAGGGGCAGTATTATAGTAGTTATATTCTTGTACATAGGGAGCAGTATTATAGTAGTTATATTCTTGTACATAGGAGCAGTATTATAGTAGTTATATTCTTGTACATAGGAGCAGTATTATAGTAGTTATATTCTTGTACATAGGGGGCAGTATTATAGCTGTTATATTCTTGTATGTAGGAGCACTATTATAGTAGATATATTATTGTACATAGTAGCAGTATTATAGTAGTTATTTTCTTGTATATAGGAGCAGTATTATAGTAGTTATATTCTTGTACATAGGGGGCAGTATTATAGTAGTTATATTCTTGTACATAGGGGCAGTATTATAGTAGTTATATTCTTGTACATAGGAGCAGTATTATAATAGTTTTATTCTTGTACATAGGAGCAGTATTGTACTAGGTTTAGTCTTGTACATAGGAGCAGTATTATACTAGTTTTATTCTTGTACATAGGAGCAGTATTATAGTAGTTATATTCTTGTACATAGGGGGCAGTATTATAGCTGTTATATTCTTGTATGTACGAGCAGTATTATAGTAGTTATATTCTTGTACATAGGAGCATTATTATAGTAGTTATATTATTATACATAGGAGCAGTATTATAGTAGTTATATTCTTGTATATAGTAGCAGTATTATAGTAGTTATATTCTTGTACATAGGGGGCAGTATTATAGTAGTTATATTCTTGTATATAGGGGGCAGTATTATAGTAGTTATATTCTTGTACATAGGAGCAGTTTTATAGTAGTTATATTCTTGTACATAGGGGCAATATTATAGTAGTTATATTCGTGTACATAGGAGCAGTATTATAGTAGTTATATTCTTGTACATAGGAGCAGTATTATAGTAGTTATATTCTTGTACATAGGGGGCAGTATTATAGTAGTTATATTCTTGTTTATAGGAGCAGTATTATAGTAGTTAGATTCTTGTCCATAGGAGCGGTATTATATTAGTTAGATTCTTGTCCATAGGGGGCAGTATTATACTAGTTTTATTCTTGTACATAGGAGCAGTATTATAGTAGTTATATTCTTGTACATAGGGGCAGTATTATAGTAGTTATATTCTTGTACATAGGGGCAGTATTATAGTAGTTATATTCGTGTACATAGGAGCAGTATTATAGTAGTTATATTCTTGTACATAGGAGCAGTATTATAGTAGTTATATTCTTGTACATAGGGAGCAGTATTATAGTAGTTATATTCTTGTACATAGGGGCAGTATTATAGTAGTTATATTCTTGTACATAGGAGCAGTATTATACTAGTTTTATTCTTGTACATAGGAGCAGTATTATAGTAGTTATATTCTTGTTCTTAGGGGCAGTATTATAGTAGTTATATTCGTGTACATAGGAGCAGTATTATAGTAGTTATATTCTTGTACATAGGAGCAGTATTATAGTAGTTATATTCTTGTACATAGTGGGCAGTATTATAGTAGTTATATTCTTGTATATAGGAGCAGTATTATAGTAGTTATATTCTTGTACATAGGAGCACTATTATATTAGTTAGATTCTTGTACATAGGAGCAGTATTATAGTAGTTATATTCTTGTACATAGGAGCAGTATTACAGGAGTTATATTCTTGTACATAGGGGCAGTATTATAGTAGTTATATTCCTGTACATAGGGGCAGTATTATAGTAGTTATATTCCTCTACATAGGGGGCAGTATAATAGTAGTTATATTCTTGTACATAGGATCAGTATTATAGTAGTTATATTCTTGTACATAGGGGCAGTATTATAGTAGTTATATTCCTGTACATAGGGGGCAGTATTATAGTAGTTATATTCTTGTACATAGGGGCAGTATTATAGTAGTTATATTCCGGTACATAGGGGCAGTATTATAGCAGTTATATTTTTGTACATAGGGGGCAGTATTATAGTAGTTATATTCTTGTATATAGGAGCAGTATTATAGTAGTTATATTCTTGTACATAGTAGCAGTATTATATTAGTTAGATTCTTGTACATAGGAGCAGTATTATAGTAGTTGTATTCTTGTACATAGGGGCAGTATTATAGTAGTTATATTCCTGTACATAGGGGGCAGTATTATAGTAGTTATATTCTTGTACATAGGGGCCGTATTATAGTAGTTATATTCCGGTACATAGGGGCAGTATTATAGCAGTTATATTTTTGTACATAGGGGGCAGTATTATAGTAGTTATATTCTTGTATATAGGAGCAGTATTATAGTAGTTATATTCTTGTACATAGGAGCAGTATTATATTAGTTAGATTCTTGTACATAGGAGCAGTATTATAGTAGTTGTATTCTTGTACATAGGAGCAGTATTACAGGAGTTATATTCTTGTACATAGGGGCAGTATTATAGTAGTTATATTCCTGTACATAGGGGCAGTATTATAGTAGTTATATTCCTGTACATAGGGGGCAGTATTATAGTAGTTATATTCTTGTACATAGGATCAGTATTATAGTAGTTATATTCTTGTACATAGGGGCAGTATTATAGTAGTTATATTCCTGTACATAGGGGGCAGTATTATAGTAGTTATATTCTTGTACATAGGGGCAGTATTATAGTAGTTATATTCCGGTACATAACAGCAGTATTATAGTAGTTATATTCTTGTACATAGGAGCAGTATTATAGTAGTTATATTCTTGTACATTGGAGCAGTTTTATAGTAGTTACATTCTTGTACATAGGGGCAGTATTATAGTAATTACATTCTTGTACATAGGGGGCAGTATTATAGTAGTTATATTCTGGTACATAGGAGCAGTATTATAGTAGTTATATTCTTGTACATAGGAACAGTTTTATAGTAGTTATATTCTTGTACATAGGGGCAGTATTATAGTAGTTATATTCTTGTACATGGGGGCCTGTATTATAGCAGTTATATTCTTGTACATAGGAGCAGTTTTATAGTAGTTATATTCTTGTACATAGGAGCAGTATTATAGTAGTTATATTCTTGTACATAGGTGCAGTATTATAGTAGTTATATTCTTGTACATAGGAGCAGTTTTATAGTAGTTATATTCTTTTACATAGGGGCAGTATTATAGTAGTTATATTCTTGTACATAGGAGCAGTATTATAGTAGTTATATTCTTGTACATAGGGGGCAGTATTATAGCTGTTATATTCTTGTACGTAGGAGCAGTATTATATTAGTTATATTCTTGTACATAGGAGCAGTATTATAGTAGTTATATTCTTGTACATAGGGGGCAGTATTATAGCTGTTATATTCTTGTACGTAGGAGCAGTATTATAGTAGTTATATTCTTGTACATAGGAGCAGTATTATAGTAGTTATATTCTTGTACGTAGGCGCAGTATTATATTAGTTATATTCTTGTACATAGGGGCAGTATTATAGTAGTTATATTCTTGTACATAGGAGCAGTATTATAGTAGTTATATTCTTGTACATAGGAGCAGTATTATAGTAGTTATATTCTTGTACATAGGGGGCAGTATTATAGTAGTTATATTCTTGTACATAGGGGCAGTATTATAGCTGTTATATTCTTGTATGTAGGAGCAGTATTATAGTAGTTATATTCTTGTACATAGGTGGCAGTATTATAGTAGTTATATTCTTGTACATAGGAGCAGTATTATAGTAGTTATATTCTTGTACATAGGGAGCAGTATTATAGTAGTTATATTCTTGTACATAGGAGCAGTATTATAGTAGTTATATTCTTGTACATAGGAGCAGTATTATAGTAGTTATATTCTTGTACATAGGAGCAGTATTATAGTAGTTATATTCTTGTACATAGGAGCAGTATTATAGTCGTTATATTCTTGTACATAGGGAGCAGTATTATAGTAGTTATATTCTTGTACATAGGGGCAGTATTATAGTAGTTATATTCTTGTACATAGGAGCAGTATTATACTAGTTTTATTCTTGTACATAGGAGCAGTATTATAGTAGTTATATTCATGTACATGGGGGCAGTATAGTTATATTCGTGTACATAGGAGCAGTATTATAGTAGTTATATTCTTGTACATAGGAGCAGTATTATATTAGTTAGATTCTTGTACATAGGAGCAGTATTATAGTAGTTATATTCTTGTACATAGGAGCAGTATTACAGGAGTTATATTCTTGTACATAGGGGCAGTATTATAGTAGTTATATTCCTGTACATAGGGGCAGTATTATAGTAGTTATATTCCTGTACATAGGGGGCAGTATTATAGTAGTTATATTCTTGTACATAGGATCAGTATTATAGTAGTTATATTCTTGTACATAGGGTCAGTATTATAGTAGTTATATTCCTGTACATAGGGGGCAGTATTATAGTAGTTATATTCTTGTACATAGGGGCAGTATTATAGTAGTTATATTTCGGTTCATAGGGGCAGTATTATAGTAGTTATATTCTTGTACATAGGAGCAGTATTATAGTAGTTATATTCTTGTACATTGGTGCAGTTTTATAGTAGTTATATTCTTGTACATAGGGGCAGTATTATAGTAGTTACATTCTTGTACATAGGGGGCAGTATTATAGTAGTTACATTCTTGTACATAGGAGCAGTATTATAGTAGTTATATTCTTGTACATAGGGGGCAGTATTATAGCTGTTATATTCTTGTACGTAGGAGCAGTATTATATTAGTTATATTCTTGTACATAGGAGCAGTATTATAGTAGTTATATTCTTGTACATAGGGGGCAGTATTATACCTGTTATATTCTTGTACGTAGGAGCAGTATTATAGTAGTTATATTCTTGTACATAGGAGCAGTATTATAGTAGTTATATTCTTGTACATAGGCGCAGTATTATACTAGTTATATTCTTGTACATAGGGGCAGTATTATAGTAGTTATATTCTTGTACATAGGAGCAGTATTATAGTAGTTATATTCTTGTACATAGGAGCAGTATTATAGTAGTTATATTCTTGTACATAGGGGGCAGTATTATAGTAGTTATATTCTTGTACATAGGCGCAGTATTATAGTAGTTATATTCTTGTACATAGGGGCAGTATTATAGTAGTTATATTCTTGTACATAGGAGCAGTATTATAGTAGTTATATTCTTGTACATAGGAGCAGTATTATAGTAGTTATATTCTTGTACATAGGGGGCAGTATTATAGTAGTTATATTCTTGTACATAGGGGGCAGTATTATAGTAGTTATATTCTTGTACATAGGGGCAGTATTATAGTAGTTATATTCTTGTACATAGGGGCAGTATTATAGTAGTTATATTCTTGTACATAGGGGCAGTATTGTAGTAGTTATATTCTTGTACATAGGAGCAGTTTTATAGTAGTTATATTCTTGTACATAGGAGCAGTATTATAGTAGTTATATTCTTGTACATAGGGGGCAGTATTATAGTAGTTATATTCTTGTACATAGGAGCAGTATTATAGTAGTTATATTCTTGTACATAGGGGGCAGTACTATAGCTGTTATATTCTTGTATGTAGGAGCACTATTATAGTAGTTATATTCTTGTACATAGGGGCAGTATTATAGTAGTTATATTATTGTACATAGGAGCAGTATTATAGTAATTATATTCTTGTATATAGGAGCAGTATTATAGTAGTTATATTCTTGTACATAGGGGACAGTATTATAGTAGTTATATTCTTGTACATAGGGGCAGTATTATAGTAGTTATATTCTTGTACATAGGAGCAGTATTATACTAGTTTTATTCTTGTACATAGGAGCAGTATTGTACTAGTTTTATTCTTGTACATAGGAGCAGTATTATACTAGTTTTATTCTTGTACATAGGAGCAGTATTATAGTAGTTATATTCTTGTACATAGGGGGCAGTATTATAGCTGTTATATTCTTGTATGTACGAGCAGTATTATAGTAGTTATATTCTTGTACATAGGAGCAGTATTATAGTAGTTATATTATTGTACATAGGAGCAGTATTATAGTAGTTATATTCTTGTATATAGGAGCAGTATTATAGTAGTTATATTCTTGTACATAGGGGGCAGTATTATAGTAGTTATATTCTTGTATATAGTGGGCAGTATTATAGTAGTTATATTCTTGTACATAGGAGCAGTATTATAGTAGTTATATTCTTGTACATAGGGGCAGTATTATAGTAGTTATATTCGTGTACATAGGAGCAGTATTATAGTAGTTATATTCTTGTACATAGGAGCAGTATTATAGTAGTTATATTCTTGTTCATAGGGGGCAGTATTATAGTAGTTATATTCTTGTATATAGGAGCAGTATTATAGTAGTTATATTCTTGTACATAGGAGCAGTATTATAGTAGTTATATTCTTGTACATAGGGAGCAGTATTATAGTAGTTATATTCTTGTACATAGGGGCAGTACTATAGTAGTTATATTCTTGTACATAGGAGCAGTATTATACTAGTTTTATTCTTGTACATTTGAGCAGTATTATAGTAGTTATATTCTTGTTCATAGGGGCAGTATTATAGTAGTTATATTCGTGTACATAGGAGCAGTATTATAGTAGTTATATTCTTGTACATAGGAGCAGTATTATAGTAGTTATATTCTTGTACATAGGAGCAGTATTATAGTAGTTATATTCTTGTACATAGGATCAGTATTATAGTAGTTATATTCTTGTACATAGGGTCAGTATTATAGTAGTTATATTCTTGTACATAGGAGCAGTATTATAGTAGTTATATTCTTGTACATAGGAGCAGTATTACAGGAGTTATATTCTTGTACATAGGGGCAGTATTATAGTAGTTATATTCCTGTACATAGGGGCAGTATTATAGTAGTTATATTCCTGTACATAGGGGGCAGTATTATAGTAGTTATATTCTTGTACATAGGATCAGTATTATAGTAGTTATATTCTTGTACATAGGGGCAGTATTATAGTAGTTATATTCCTGTACATAGGGGGCAGTATTATAGTAGTTATATTCTTGTACATAGGGGCAGTATTATAGTAGTTATATTCTGGTACATAGGGGCAGTATTATAGTAGTTATATTCTTGTACATAGGAGCAGTATTATAGTAGTTATATTCTTGTACATTGGAGCAGTTTTATAGTAGTTATATTCTTGTACATAGGGGCAGTATTATAGTAGTTACATTCTTGTACATAGGGGGCAGTATTATAGTAGTTATATTCTGGTACATAGGAGCAGTATTATAGTAGTTATATTCTTGTACATAGGAGCAGTTTTATAGTAGTTATATTCTTGTACATAGGGGCAGTATTATAGTAGTTATATTCTTGTACATGGGGGGCTGTATTATATCAGTTATATTCTTGTACATAGGAGCAGTTTTATAGTAGTTATATTCTTGTACATAGGAGCAGTATTATAGTAGTTATATTCTTGTACATAGGCGCAGTATTATAGTAGTTATATTCTTGTACATAGGGGCAGTATTATAGTAGTTATATTCTTGTACATAGGAGCAGTATTATAGCAGTTATATTCTTGTACATAGGAGCAGTATTATAGTAGTTATATTCTTGTACATAGGGGGCAGTATTATAGTAGTTATATTCTTGTACA
This sequence comes from Phyllobates terribilis, assembly GCF_046119375.1. Taxonomy (NCBI): domain Eukaryota; kingdom Metazoa; phylum Chordata; class Amphibia; order Anura; family Dendrobatidae; genus Phyllobates; species Phyllobates terribilis. Next base: position 170,742,895 of record NW_027362769.1, read on the forward strand.
TAGGGGGCAGTATTATAGTAGTTATATTCTTGTACATAGGGGCAGTATTATAGTAGTTATATTCTTGTACATAGGGGCAGTATTATAGTAGTTATATTCTTGTACATAGGGGCAGTATTATAGTAGTTATATTCTTGTACATAGGAGCAGTTTTATAGTAGTTATATTCTTGTCCATAGGAGCAGTATTATAGTATTTATATTCTTGTACATAGGCAGCAGTATTATAGTAGTTATATTCTTGTACATAGGAGCAGTATTATAGTAGTTATATTCTTGTACATAGGGGGCAGTATTATAGCTGTTATATTCTTGTATGTAGGAGCACTATTATAGTAGTTATATTATTGTACATAGTAGCAGTATTATAGTAGTTATATTCTTGTATATAGGAGCAGTATTATAGTAGTTATATTCTTGTACATAGGGGGCAGTATTATAGTAGTTATATTCTTGTACATAGGGGCAGTATTATAGTAGTTATATTCTTGTACATAGGAGCAGTATTATAATAGTTTTATTCTTGTACATAGGAGCAGTATTGTACTAGTTTTATTCTTGTACATAGGAGCAGTATTATACTAGTTTTATTCTTGTAAATAGGAGCAGTATTATAGTAGTTATATTCTTGTACATAGGGGGGCAGTATTATAGCTGTTATATTCTTGTATGTACGAGCAGTATTATAGTAGTTATATTCTTGTACATAGGAGCATTATTATAGTAGTTCTATTATTATACATAGGAGCTGTATTATAGTAGTTATATTCTTGTATATAGTAGCAGTATTATAGTAGTTATATTCTTGTACATAGGGGGCAGTATTATAGTAGTTATATTCTTGTATATAGGGGGCAGTATTATAGTAGTTATATTCTTGTACATAGGAGCAGTTTTATAGTAGTTATATTCTTGTACATAGGGGCAATATTATAGTAGTTATATTCGTGTACATAGGAGCAGTATTATAGTAGTTATATTCTTGTACATAGGAGCAGTATTATAGTAGTTATATTCTTGTACATAGGGGGCAGTATTATAGTAGTTATATTCTTGTATATAGGAGCAGTATTATAGTAGTTAGATTCTTGTCCATAGGAGCGGTATTATATTAGTTAGATTCTTGTCCATAGGGGGCAGTATTATACTAGTTTTATTCTTGTACATAGAAGCAGTATTATAGTAGTTATATTCTTGTACATAGGGGCAGTATTATAGTAGTTATATTCGTGTACATAGGAGCAGTATTATAGTAGTTATATTCTTGTACATAGGAGCAGTATTATAGTAGTTATATTCTTGTACATAGGGAGCAGTATTATAGTAGTTATATTCTTGTACATAGGGGCAGTATTATAGTAGTTATATTCTTGTACATAGGAGCAGTATTATACTAGTTTTATTCTTGTACATAGGAGCAGTATTATAGTAGTTATATTCTTGTTCATAGGGGCAGTATTATAGTAGTTATATTCGTGTACATAGGAGCAGTATTATAGTAGTTATATTCTTGTACATAGGAGCAGTATTATAGTAGTTATATTCTTGTACATAGTGGGCCGTATTATAGTAGTTATATTCTTGTATATAGGAGCAGTATTATAGTAGTTATATTCTTGTACATAGGAGCAGTATTATATTAGTTAGATTCTTGTACATAGGAGCAGTATTATAGTAGTTATATTCTTGTACATAGGAGCAGTATTACAGGAGTTATATTCTTGTACATAGGGGCAGTATTATAGTAGTTATATTCCTGTACATAGGGGCAGTATTATAGTAGTTATATTCCTGTACATAGGGGGCAGTATTATAGTAGTTATATTCTTGTACATAGGATCAGTATTATAGTAGTTATATTCTTGTACATAGGGGCAGTATTATAGTAGTTATATTCCTGTACATAGGGGGCAGTATTATAGTAGTTATATTCTTGTACATAGGGGCAGTATTATAGTAGTTATATTTCGGTTCATAGGGGCAGTATTATAGTAGTTATATTCTTGTACATAGGAGCAGTATTATAGTAGTTATATTCTTGTACATTGGAGCAGTTTTATAGTAGTTATATTCTTGTACATAGGGGCAGTATTATAGTAGTTACATTCTTGTACATAGGGGGCAGTATTATAGTAGTTACATTCTTGTACATAGGAGCAGTATTATAGTAGTTATATTCTTGTACATAGGGGGCAGTATTATAGCTGTTATATTCTTGTACGTAGGAGCAGTATTATATTAGTTATATTCTTGTACATAGGAGCAGTATTATAGTAGTTATATTCTTGTACATAGGGGGCAGTATTATAGCTGTTATATTCTTGTACGTAGGAGCAGTATTATAGTAGTTATATTCTTGTACATAGGAGCAGTATTATAGTAGTTATATTCTTGTACATAGGCGCAGTATTATACTAGTTATATTCTTGTACATAGGGGCAGTATTATAGTAGTTATATTCTTGTACATAGGAGCAGTATTATAGTAGTTATATTCTTGTACATAGGAGCAGTATTATAGTAGTTATATTCTTGTACATAGGGGGCAGTATTATAGTAGTTATATTCTTGTACATAGGCGCAGTATTATAGTAGTTATATTCTTGTACATAGGGGCAGTATTATAGTAGTTATATTCTTGTACATAGGAGCAGTATTATAGTAGTTATATTCTTGTACATAGGAGCAGTATTATAGTAGTTATATTCTTGTACATAGGGGGCAGTATTATAGTAGTTATATTCTTGTACATAGGGGGCAGTATTATAGTAGTTATATTCTTGTACATAGGGGCAGTATTATAGTAGTTATATTCTTGTACATAGGGGCAGTATTATAGTAGTTATATTCTTGTACATAGGGGCAGTATTGTAGTAGTTATATTCTTGTACATAGGAGCAGTTTTATAGTAGTTATATTCTTGTACATAGGAGCAGTATTATAGTAGTTATATTCTTGTACATAGGGGGCAGTATTATAGTAGTTATATTCTTGTACATAGGAGCAGTATTATAGTAGTTATATTCTTGTACATAGGGGGCAGTACTATAGCTGTTATATTCTTGTATGTAGGAGCACTATTATAGTAGTTATATTCTTGTACATAGGGGCAGTATTATAGTAGTTATATTATTGTACATAGGAGCAGTATTATAGTAATTATATTCTTGTATATAGGAGCAGTATTATAGTAGTTATATTCTTGTACATAGGGGACAGTATTATAGTAGTTATATTCTTGTACATAGGGGCAGTATTATAGTAGTTATATTCTTGTACATAGGAGCAGTATTATACTAGTTTTATTCTTGTACATAGGAGCAGTATTGTACTAGTTTTATTCTTGTACATAGGAGCAGTATTATACTAGTTTTATTCTTGTACATAGGAGCAGTATTATAGTAGTTATATTCTTGTACATAGGGGGCAGTATTATAGCTGTTATATTCTTGTATGTACGAGCAGTATTATAGTAGTTATATTCTTGTACATAGGAGCAGTATTATAGTAGTTATATTATTGTACATAGGAGCAGTATTATAGTAGTTATATTCTTGTATATAGGAGCAGTATTATAGTAGTTATATTCTTGTACATAGGGGGCAGTATTATAGTAGTTATATTCTTGTATATAGTGGGCAGTATTATAGTAGTTATATTCTTGTACATAGGAGCAGTATTATAGTAGTTATATTCTTGTACATAGGGGCAGTATTATAGTAGTTATATTCGTGTACATAGGAGCAGTATTATAGTAGTTATATTCTTGTACATAGGAGCAGTATTATAGTAGTTATATTCTTGTTCATAGGGGGCAGTATTATAGTAGTTATATTCTTGTATATAGGAGCAGTATTATAGTAGTTATATTCTTGTACATAGGAGCAGTATTATAGTAGTTATATTCTTGTACATAGGGAGCAGTATTATAGTAGTTATATTCTTGTACATAGGGGCAGTTCTATAGTAGTTATATTCTTGTACATAGGAGCAGTATTATACTAGTTTTATTCTTGTACATTTGAGCAGTATTATAGTAGTTATATTCTTGTTCATAGGGGCAGTATTATAGTAGTTATATTCGTGTACATAGGAGCAGTATTATAGTAGTTATATTCTTGTACATAGGAGCAGTATTATAGTAGTTATATTCTTGTACATAGGAGCAGTATTATAGTAGTTATATTCTTGTACATAGGATCAGTATTATAGTAGTTATATTCTTGTACATAGGGTCAGTATTATAGTAGTTATATTCTTGTACATAGGAGCAGTATTATAGTAGTTATATTCTTGTACATAGGAGCAGTATTACAGGAGTTATATTCTTGTACATAGGGGCAGTATTATAGTAGTTATATTCCTGTACATAGGGGCAGTATTATAGTAGTTATATTCCTGTACATAGGGGGCAGTATTATAGTAGTTATATTCTTGTACATAGGATCAGTATTATAGTAGTTATATTCTTGTACATAGGGGCAGTATTATAGTAGTTATATTCCTGTACATAGGGGGCAGTATTATAGTAGTTATATTCTTGTACATAGGGGCAGTATTATAGTAGTTATATTCTGGTACATAGGGGCAGTATTATAGTAGTTATATTCTTGTACATAGGAGCAGTATTATAGTAGTTATATTCTTGTACATTGGAGCAGTTTTATAGTAGTTATATTCTTGTACATAGGGGCAGTATTATAGTAGTTACATTCTTGTACATAGGGGGCAGTATTATAGTAGTTATATTCTGGTACATAGGAGCAGTATTATAGTAGTTATATTCTTGTACATAGGAGCAGTTTTATAGTAGTTATATTCTTGTACATAGGGGCAGTATTATAGTAGTTATATTCTTGTACATGGGGGGCTGTATTATATCAGTTATATTCTTGTACATAGGAGCAGTTTTATAGTAGTTATATTCTTGTACATAGGAGCAGTATTATAGTAGTTATATTCTTGTACATAGGCGCAGTATTATAGTAGTTATATTCTTGTACATAGGGGCAGTATTATAGTAGTTATATTCTTGTACATAGGAGCAGTATTATAGCAGTTATATTCTTGTACATAGGAGCAGTATTATAGTAGTTATATTCTTGTACATAGGGGGCAGTATTATAGTAGTTATATTCTTGTACATAGGGGGCAGTATTATAGTAGTTATATTCTTGTACATAGGGGCAGTATTATAGTAGTTATATTCTTGTACATAGGGGCAGTATTATAGTAGTTATATTCTTGTACATAGGGGCAGTATTATAGTAGTTATATTCTTGTACATAGGAGCAGTTTTATAGTAGTTATATTCTTGTCCATAGGAGCAGTATTATAGTATTTATATTCTTGTACATAGGCAGCAGTATTATAGTAGTTATATTCTTGTACATAGGAGCAGTATTATAGTAGTTATATTCTTGTACATAGGGGGCAGTATTATAGCTGTTATATTCTTGTATGTAGGAGCACTATTATAGTAGTTATATTATTGTACATAGTAGCAGTATTATAGTAGTTATATTCTTGTATATAGGAGCAGTATTATAGTAGTTATATTCTTGTACATAGGGGGCAGTATTATAGTAGTTATATTCTTGTACATAGGGGCAGTATTATAGTAGTTATATTCTTGTACATAGGAGCAGTATTATAATAGTTTTATTCTTGTACATAGGAGCAGTATTGTACTAGTTTTATTCTTGTACATAGGAGCAGTATTATACTAGTTTTATTCTTGTAAATAGGAGCAGTATTATAGTAGTTATATTCTTGTACATAGGGGGCAGTATTATAGCTGTTATATTCTTGTATGTACGAGCAGTATTATAGTAGTTATATTCTTGTACATAGGAGCATTATTATAGTAGTTCTATTATTATACATAGGAGCTGTATTATAGTAGTTATATTCTTGTATATAGTAGCAGTATTATAGTAGTTATATTCTTGTACATAGGGGGCAGTATTATAGTAGTTATATTCTTGTATATAGGGGGCAGTATTATAGTAGTTATATTCTTGTACATAGGAGCAGTTTTATAGTAGTTATATTCTTGTACATAGGGGCAATATTATAGTAGTTATATTCGTGTACATAGGAGCAGTATTATAGTAGTTATATTCTTGTACATAGGAGCAGTATTATAGTAGTTATATTCTTGTACATAGGGGGCAGTATTATAGTAGTTATATTCTTGTATATAGGAGCAGTATTATAGTAGTTAGATTCTTGTCCATAGGAGCGGTATTATATTAGTTAGATTCTTGTCCATAGGGGGCAGTATTATACTAGTTTTATTCTTGTACATAGAAGCAGTATTATAGTAGTTATATTCTTGTACATAGGGGCAGTATTATAGTAGTTATATTCGTGTACATAGGAGCAGTATTATAGTAGTTATATTCTTGTACATAGGAGCAGTATTATAGTAGTTATATTCTTGTACATAGGGAGCAGTATTATAGTAGTTATATTCTTGTACATAGGGGCAGTATTATAGTAGTTATATTCTTGTACATAGGAGCAGTATTATACTAGTTTTATTCTTGTACATAGGAGCAGTATTATAGTAGTTATATTCTTGTTCATAGGGGCAGTATTATAGTAGTTATATTCGTGTACATAGGAGCAGTATTATAGTAGTTATATTCTTGTACATAGGAGCAGTATTATAGTAGTTATATTCTTGTACATAGTGGGCCGTATTATAGTAGTTATATTCTTGTATATAGGAGCAGTATTATAGTAGTTATATTCTTGTACATAGGAGCAGTATTATATTAGTTAGATTCTTGTACATAGGAGCAGTATTATAGTAGTTATATTCTTGTACATAGGAGCAGTATTACAGGAGTTATATTCTTGTACATAGGGGCAGTATTATAGTAGTTATATTCCTGTACATAGGGGCAGTATTATAGTAGTTATATTCCTGTACATAGGGGGCAGTATTATAGTAGTTATATTCTTGTACATAGGATCAGTATTATAGTAGTTATATTCTTGTACATAGGGGCAGTATTATAGTAGTTATATTCCTGTACATAGGGGGCAGTATTATAGTAGTTATATTCTTGTACATAGGGGCAGTATTATAGTAGTTATATTCCGGTACATAGGGGCAGTATTATAGCAGTTATATTCTTGTACATAGGGGGCACTATTATAGTAGTTATATTCTTGTACATAGGAGCAGTATTATAGTAGTTATATTCTTGTACATAGGAGCAGTATTATATTAGTTAGATTCTTCTACATAGGAGCAGTATTATAGTAGTTGTATTCTTGTACATAGGAGCAGTATTACAGGAGTTATATTCTTGTACATAGGGGCAGTATTATAGTAGTTATATTCCTGTACATAGGGGCAGTATTATAGTAGTTATATTCCTGTACATAGGGGGCAGTATTATAGTAGTTATATTCTTGTACATAGGATCAGTATTATAGTAGTTATATTCTTGTACATAGGGGCAGTATTATAGTAGTTATATTCCTGTACATAGGGGGCAGTATTATAGTAGTTATATTCTTGTACATAGGGGCAGTATTATAGTAGTTATATTCCGGTACATAAGAGCAGTATTATAGTAGTTATATTCTTGTACATAGGGGCAGTATTATAGTAGTTATATTCTTGTACATTGGAGCAGTTTTATAGTAGTTACATTCTTGTACATAGGGGCAGTATTATAGTAATTACATTCTTGTACATAGGGGGCAGTATTATAGTAGTTATATTCTGGTACATAGGAGCAGTATTATAGTAGTTATATTCTTGTACATAGGAGCAGTTTTATAGTAGTTATATTCTTGTACATAGGGGCAGTATTATAGTAGTTATATTCTTGTAAATGGGGGGCTGTATTATAGCAGTTATATTCTTGTACATAGGAGCAGTTTTATAGTAGTTATATTCTTGTACATAGGAGCAGTATTATAGTAGTTATATTCTTGTACATAGGTGCAGTATTATAGTAGTTATATTCTTGTACATAGGAGCAGTTTTATAGTAGTTATATTCTTTTACATAGGGGCAGTATTATAGTAGTTATATTCTTGTACATAGGGGGCAGTATTATAGCTGTTATATTCTTGTACGTAGGAGCAGTATTATATTAGTTATATTCTTGTACATAGGAGCAGTATTATAGTAGTTATATTCTTGTACATAGGGGGCAGTATTATAGCTGTTATATTCTTGTACGTAGGAGCAGTATTATAGTAGTTATATTCTTGTACATAGGAGCAGTATTATAGTAGTTATATTCTTGTACATAGGGGGCAGTATTATAGTAGTTATATTCTTGTACATAGGGGCAGTATTATAGCTGTTATATTCTTGTATGTAGGAGCAGTATTATAGTAGTTATATTCTTGTACATAGGTGGCAGTATTATAGTAGTTATATTCTTGTACATAGGAGGAGTATTATAGTAGTTATATTCTTGTACATAGGGGCAGTATTATAGCTGTTATATTCTTGTATGTAGGAGCAGTATTATAGTAGTTATATTCTTGTACATAGGTGGCAGTATTATAGTAGTTATATTCTTGTACATAGGAGGAGTATTATAGTAGTTATATTCTTGTACATAGGGAGCAGTATTATAGTAGTTATATTCTTGTACATAGGAGCAGTATTATAGTAGTTATATTCTTGTACATAGGAGCAGTATTATAGTAGTTATATTCATGTACATAGGGGGCAGTATTATAGTAGTTATATTCTTGTACATAGGGGCAGTATTATAGCTGTTTTATTCTTGTATGTAGGAGCAGTATTATAGTAGTTATATTCTTGTACATAGGTGGCAGTATTATGGTAGTTATATTCTTGTACATAGGAGCAGTATTATAGTAGTTATATTCTTGTACATAGGGAGCAGTATTATAGTAGTTATATTCTTGTACATAGGAGCAGTATTATAGTAGTTATATTCTTGTACATAGGAGCAGTATTATAGTAGTTATATCCTTGTACATAGGGAGCAGTATTATAGTAGTTATATTCTTGTACATAGGAGCAGTATTGTACTAGTTTTATTCTTGTACATAGGAGCAGTATTATACTAGTTATATTCTTGTACATAGGGGCAGTATTATAGCAGTTATATTCTTGTACATAGGGAGCAGTATTATAGTAGTTATATTCTTGTACATAGGAGCAGTATTATAGTAGTTATATTCTTGTACATAGGAGCAGTATTATAGTAGTTATATTCTTGTACATAGGGGGCAGTATTATAGCTGTTATATTCTTGTATGTAGGAGCACTATTATAGTAGTTATATTATTGTACATAGTAGCAGTATTATAGTAGTTATATTCTTGTATATAGGAGCAGTATTATAGTAGTTATATTCTTGTACATAGGGGGCAGTATTATAGTAGTTATATTCTTGTACATAGGGGCAGTATTATAGTAGTTATATTCTTGTACATAGGAGCAGTATTATAATAGTTTTATTCTTGTACATAGGAGCAGTATTGTACTAGGTTTAGTCTTGTACATAGGAGCAGTATTATACTAGTTTTATTCTTGTACATAGGAGCAGTATTATAGTAGTTATATTCTTGTACATAGGGGGCAGTATTATAGCTGTTATATTCTTGTATGTACGAGCAGTATTATAGTAGTTATATTCTTGTACATAGGAGCATTATTATAGTAGTTATATTATTATACATAGGAGCAGTATTATAGTAGTTATATTCTTGTATATAGTAGCAGTATTATAGTAGTTATATTCTTGTACATAGGGGGCAGTATTATAGTAGTTATATTCTTGTATATAGGGGGCAGTATTATAGTAGTTATATTCTTGTACATAGGAGCAGTTTTATAGTAGTTATATTCTTGTACATAGGGGCAATATTATAGTAGTTATATTCGTGTACATAGGAGCAGTATTATAGTAGTTATATTCTTGTACATAGGAGCAGTATTATAGTAGTTATATTCTTGTACATAGGGGGCAGTATTATAGTAGTTATATTCTTGTATATAGGAGCAGTATTATAGTAGTTAGATTCTTGTCCATAGGAGCGGTATTATATTAGTTAGATTCTTGTCCATAGGGGGCAGTATTATACTAGTTTTATTCTTGTACATAAGAGCAGTATTATAGTAGTTATATTCTTGTACATAGGGGCAGTATTATAGTAGTTATATTCGTGTACATAGGAGCAGTATTATAGTAGTTATATTCTTGTACATAGGAGCAGTATTATAGTAGTTATATTCTTGTACATAGGGAGCAGTATTATAGTAGTTATATTCTTGTACATAGGGGCAGTATTATAGTAGTTATATTCTTGTACATAGGAGCAGTATTATACTAGTTTTATTCTTGTACATAGGAGCAGTATTATAGTAGTTATATTCTTGTTCTTAGGGGCAGTATTATAGTAGTTATATTCGTGTACATAGGAGCAGTATTATAGTAGTTATATTCTTGTACATAGGAGCAGTATTATAGTAGTTATATTCTTGTACATAGTGGGCAGTATTATAGTAGTTATATTCTTGTATATAGGAGCAGTATTATAGTAGTTATATTCTTGTACATAGGAGCAGTATTATATTAGTTAGATTCTTGTACATAGGAGCAGTATTATAGTAGTTATATTCTTGTACATAGGAGCAGTATTACAGGAGTTATATTCTTGTACATAGGGGCAGTATTATAGTAGTTATATTCCTGTACATAGGGGCAGTATTATAGTAGTTATATTCCTCTAGATAGGGGGCAGTATAATAGTAGTTATATTCTTGTACATAGGATCAGTATTATAGTAGTTATATTCTTGTACATAGGGGCAGTATTATAGTAGTTATATTCCTGTACATAGGGGGCAGTATTATAGTAGTTATATTCTTGTACATAGGGGCAGTATTATAGTAGTTATATTCCGGTACATAGCGGCAGTATTATAGCAGTTATATTTTTGTACATAGGGGGCAGTATTATAGTAGTTATATTCTTGTATATAGGAGCAGTATTATAGTAGCTATATTCTTGTACATAGGAGCAGTATTATATTAGTTAGATTCTTGTACATAGGAGCAGTATTATAGTAGTTGTATTCTTGTACATAGGAGCAGTATTACAGGAGTTATATTCTTGTACATAGGGGCAGTATTATAGTAGTTATATTCCTGTACATAGGGGCAGTATTATAGTAGTTATATTCTTGTACATAGGATCAGTATTATAGTAGTTATATTCTTGTACATAGGGGCAGTATTATAGTAGTTATATTCCTGTACATAGCGGGCAGTATTATAGTAGTTATATTCTTGTACATAGGGGCAGTATTATAGTAGTTATATTCCGGTACATAACAGCAGTATTATAGTAGTTATATTCTTGTACATAGGAGCAGTATTATAGTAGTTATATTCTTGTACATTGGAGCAGTTTTATAGTAGTTACATTCTTGTACATAGGGGCAGTATTATAGTAATTACATTCTTGTACATAGGGGGCAGTATTATAGTAGTTATATTCTGGTACATAGGAGCAGTATTATAGTAGTTATATTCTTGTACATAGGAACAGTTTTATAGTAGTTATATTCTTGTACATAGGGGCAGTATTATAGTAGTTATATTCTTGTACATGGGGGCCTGTATTATAGCAGTTATATTCTTGTACATAGGAGCAGTTTTATAGTAGTTATATTCTTGTACATAGGAGCAGTATTATAGTAGTTATATTCTTGTACATAGGTGCAGTATTATAGTAGTTATATTCTTGTACATAGGAGCAGTTTTATAGTAGTTATATTCTTTTACATAGGGGCAGTATTATAGTAGTTATATTCTTGTACATAGGAGCAGTATTATAGTAGTTATATTCTTGTACATAGGGGGCAGTATTATAGCTGTTATATTCTTGTACGTAGGAGCAGTATTATATTAGTTATATTCTTGTACATAGGAGCAGTATTATAGTAGTTATATTCTTGTACATAGGGGGCAGTATTATAGCTGTTATATTCTTGTACGTAGAAGCAGTATTATAGTAGTTATATTCTTGTACATAGGAGCAGTATTATAGTAGTTATATTCTTGTACGTAGGCGCAGTATTATATTAGTTATATTCTTGTACATAGGGGCAGTATTATAGTAGTTATATTCTTGTACATAGGAGCAGTATTATAGTAGTTATATTCTTGTACATAGGAGCAGTATTATAGTAGTTATATTCTTGTACATAGGGGGCAGTATTATAGTAGTTATATTCTTGTACATAGGGGCAGTATTATAGCTGTTATATTCTTGTATGTAGGAGCAGTATTATAGTAGTTATATTCTTGTACATAGGTGGCAGTATTATAGTAGTTATATTCTTGTACATAGGAGCAGTATTATAGTAGTTATATTCTTGTACATAGGGAGCAGTATTATAGTAGTTATATTCTTGTACATAGGAGCAGTATTATAGTAGTTATATTCTTGTACATAGGAGCAGTATTATAGTAGTTATATTCTTGTACATAGGGGGCAGTATTATAGTAGTTATATTCTTGTACATATGGGCAGTATTATAGCTGTTTTATTCTTGTATGTAGGAGCAGTATTATAGTAGTTATATTCTTGTACATAGGTGGCAGTATTATGGTAGTTATATTCTTGTACATAGGAGCAGTATTATAGTAGTTATATTCTTGTACATAGGGAGCAGTATTATAGTAGTTATATTCTTGTACATAGGAGCAGTATTATAGTAGTTATATTCTTGTACATAGGAGCAGTATTATACTAGTTATATCCTTGTACATAGGGAGCAGTATTATAGTAGTTATATTCTTGTACATAGGAGCAGTATTGTACTAGTTTTATTCTTGTACATAGGAGCAGTATTATACTAGTTATATTCTTGTACATAGGGGCAGTATTATAGTAGTTATATTCTTGTACATAGGGAGCAGTATTATAGTAGTTATATTCTTGTACATAGGAGCAGTATTATAGTAGTTATATTCTTGTACATAGGAGCAGTATTATAGTCGTTATATTCTTGTACATAGGGAGCAGTATTATAGTAGTTATATTCTTGTACATAGGGGCAGTATTATAGTAGTTATATTCTTGTACATAGGAGCAGTATTATACTAGTTTTATTCTTGTACATAGGAGCAGTATTATAGTAGTTATATTCATGTACATGGGGGCAGTATAGTTATATTCGTGTACATAGGAGCAGTATTATAGTAGTTATATTCTTGTACATAGGAGCAGTATTATATTAGTTAGATTCTTGTACATAGGAGCAGTATTATAGTAGTTATATTCTTGTACATAGGAGCAGTATTACAGGAGTTATATTCTTGTACATAGGGGCAGTATTATAGTAGTTATATTCCTGTACATAGGGGCAGTATTATAGTAGTTATATTCCTGTACATAGGGGGCAGTATTATAGTAGTTATATTCTTGTACATAGGATCAGTATTATAGTAGTTATATTCTTGTACATAGGGGCAGTATTATAGTAGTTATATTCCTGTACATAGGGGGCAGTATTATAGTAGTTATATTCTTGTACATAGGGGCAGTATTATAGTAGTTATATTTCGGTTCATAGGGGCAGTATTATAGTAGTTATATTCTTGTACATAGGAGCAGTATTATAGTAGTTATATTCTTGTACATTGGAGCAGTTTTATAGTAGTTATATTCTTGTACATAGGGGCAGTATTATAGTAGTTACATTCTTGTACATAGGGGGCAGTATTATAGTAGTTACATTCTTGTACATAGGAGCAGTATTATAGTAGTTATATTCTTGTACATAGGGGGCAGTATTATAGCTGTTATATTCTTGTACTTAGGAGCAGTATTATATTAGTTATATTCTTGTACATAGGAGCAGTATTATAGTAGTTATATTCTTGTACATAGGGGGCAGTATTATAGCTGTTATATTCTTGTACGTAGGAGCAGTATTATAGTAGTTATATTCTTGTACATAGGAGCAGTATTATAGTAGTTATATTCTTGTACATAGGCGCAGTATTATACTAGTTATATTCTTGTACATAGGGGCAGTATTATAGTAGTTATATTCTTGTACATAGGAGCAGTATTATAGTAGTTATATTCTTGTACATAGGAGCAGTATTATAGTAGTTATATTCTTGTACATAGGGGGCAGTATTATAGTAGTTATATTCTTGTACATAGGGGCAGTATTATAGCTGTTATATTCTTGTATGTAGGAGCAGTATTATAGTAGTTATATTCTTGTACATAGGTGGCAGTATTATAGTAGTTATATTCTTGTACATAGGAGCAGTACTATAGTAGTTATATTCTTGTACATAGGGAGCAGTATTATAGTAGTTATATTCTTGTACATAGGAGCAGTATTATAGTAGTTATATTCTTGTACATAGGAGCAGTATTATAGTAGTTATATTCTTGTACATATAGGGCAGTATTATAGTAGTTATATTCTTGTACATAGGGGCAGTATTATAGCTGTTTTATTCTTGTATGTAGGAGCAGTATTATAGTAGTTATATTCTTGTACATAGGTGGCATTATTATGGTAGTTATATTCTTGTACATAGGAGCAGTATTATAGTAGTTATATTCTTGTACATAGGGAGCAGTATTATAGTAGTTATATTCTTGTACATAGGAGCAGTATTATAGTAGTTATATTCTTGTACATAGGAGCAGTATTATAGTAGTTATATTCTTGTACATAGGGAGCAGTATTATAGTAGTTATATTCTTGAACATAGGAGCAGTATTGTGCTAGTTTTATTCTTGTACATAGGAGCAGTATTATACTAGTTATATTCTTGTACATAGGGGCAGTATTATAGTAGTTATATTCTTGTACATAGGGAGCAGTATTATAGTAGTTATATTCTTGTACATAGGAGCAGTATTATAGTAGTTATATTCTTGTACATAGGAGCAGTATTATAGTCGTTATATTCTTATACATAGGGAGCAGTATTATAGTAGTTATATTCTTGTACATAGGGGCAGTATTATAGTAGTTATATTCTTGTACATAGGAGCAGTATTATACTAGTTTTATTCTTGTACATAGGAGCAGTATTATAGTAGTTATATTCATGTACATAGGGGCAGTATAGTTATATTCGTGTACATAGGAGCAGTATTATAGTAGTTATATTCTTGTACATAGGAGCAGTATTATATTAGTTAGATTCTTGTACATAGGAGCAGTATTATAGTAGTTATATTCTTGTACATAGGAGCAGTATTACAGGAGTTATATTCTTGTACATAGGGGCAGTATTATAGTAGTTATATTCCTGTACATAGGGGCAATATTATAGTAGTTATATTCCTGTACATAGGGGGCAGTATTATAGTAGTTATATTCTTGAACATAGGATCAGTATTATAGTAGTTATATTCTTGTACATAGGGGCAGTATTATAGTAGTTATATTCCTGTACATAGGGGGCAGTATTATAGTAGTTATATTCTTGTACATAGGGGCAGTATTATAGTAGTTATATTTCGGTTCATAGGGGCAGTATTATAGTAGTTATATTCTTGTACATAGGAGCAGTATTATAGTAGTTATATTCTTGTACATTGGAGCAGTTTTATAGTAGTTATATTCTTGTACATAGGGGCAGTATTATAGTAGTTACATTCTTGTACATAGGGGGCAGTATTATAGTAGTTATATTCTGTTACATAGGAGCAGTATTATAGTAGTTATATTCTTGTACATAGGAGCAGTTTTATAGTAGTTATATTGTTGTACATAGGGGCAGTATTATAGTAGTTATATTCTTGTACATGGGGGGCTGTATTATAGCAGTTATATTCTTGTACATAGGAGCAGTTTTATAGTAGTTATATTCTTGTACATAGGAGCAGTATTATAGTAGTTATATTCTTGCACATAGGCACAGTATTATAGTAGTTATATTCTTGTACATAGGGGCAGTATTATAGTAGTTATATTCTTGTACATACGAGCAGTATTATAGTAGTTATATTCTTGTACATAGGAGCAGTATTATAGTAGTTATATTCTTGTACATAGGGGGCAGTATTATAGTAGTTATATTCTTGTACATAGGGGGCAGTATTATAGTAGTTATATTCTTGTACATAGGGGCAGTATTATACTAGTTATATTCTTGTACATGGGGGGCTGTATTATAGCAGTTATATTCTTGTACATAGGAGCAGTTTTATAGTAGTTATATTCTTGTACATAGGAGCAGTATTATAGTAGTTATATTCTTGTACATAGGCACAGTATTATAGTAGTTATATTCTTGTACATAGGGGCAGTATTATAGTAGTTATATTCTTGTACATAGGAGCAATATTATAGTAGTTATATTCTTGTACATAGGAGCAGTATTATAGTAGTTATATTCTTGTACATAGGGGGCAGTATTATAGTAGTTATATTCTTGTATATAGGGGGCAGTATTATAGTAGTTATATTCTTGTACATAGGGGCAGTATTATAGTAGTTATATTCTTGTACATAGGGGCAGTATTATAGTAGTTATATTCTTGTACATAGGGGCAGTATTATAGTAGTTATATTCTTGTACATAGGAGCAGTTTTATAGTAGTTATATTCTTGTACATAGGAGCAGTATTATAGTAGTTATATTCTTGTACATAGGGGGCAGTATTATAGTAGTTATATTCTTGTACATAGGAGCAGTATTATAGTAGTTATATTCTTGTACATAGGGGGCAGTATTATAGCTGTTATATTCTTGTATGTAGGAGCAGTATTATAGTAGTTATATTCTTGTACATATGGAGCAGTATTATAGTAGTTATATTCCTGTACATAGGGGGCATTATTATAGTAGTTATATTCTTGTACATAGGATCAGTATTATAGTAGTTATATTCTTGTACATAGGGGCAGTTTTATAGTAGTTATATTCCTGTACATAGGGGGCAGTATTATAGTAGTTATATTCTTGTACATAGGGGCAGTATTATAGTAGTTATATTCCGGTACATAAGAGCAGTATTATAGTAGTTATATTCTTGTACATAGGAGCAGTATTATAGTGGTTATATTCTTGTACATTGGAGCAGTTTTATAGTAGTTACATTCTTGTACATAGGGGCAGTATTATAGTAATTACATTCTTGTACATAGGGGGCAGTATTATAGTAGTTATATTCTGGTACATAAGAGCAGTATTATAGTAGTTATATTCTTGTACATAGGAGCAGTTTTATAGTAGTTATATTCTTGTACATAGGGGCAGTATTATAGTAGTTATATTCTTGTACATGGGGGGCTGTATTATAGCAGTTATATTCTTGTACATAGGAGCAGTTTTATAGTAGTTATATTCTTGTACATAGGAGCAGTATTATAGTAGTTATATTCTTGTACATAGGTGCAGTATTATAGTAGTTATATTCTTGTACATAGGAGCAGTTTTATAGTAGTTATATTCTTTTACATAGGGGCAGTATTATAGTAGTTATATTCTTGTACATAGGGGGCAGTATTATAGCTGTTATATTCTTGTACGTAGGAGCAGTATTATATTAGTTATATTCTTGTACATAGGAGCAGTATTATAGTAGTTATATTCTTGTACATAGGGGGCAGTATTATAGCTGTTATATTCTTGTACGTAGGAGCAGTATTATAGTAGTTATATTCTTGTACATAGGAGCAGTATTATAGTAGTTATATTCTTGTACATAGGCGCAGTATTATACTAGTTATATTCTTGTACATAGGGGCAGTATTATAGTAGTTATATTCTTGTACATAGGAGCAGTATTATAGTAGTTATATTCTTGTACATAGGAGCAGTATTATAGTAGTTATATTCTTGTACATAGGGGCAGTATTATAGTAGTTATATTCTTGTACATAGGGGCAGTATTATAGCTGTTATATTCTTGTATGTAGGAGCAGTATTATAGTAGTTATATTCTTGTACATAGGTGGCAGTATTATAGTAGTTATATTCTTGTACATAGGAGCAGTATTATAGTAGTTATATTCTTGTACATAGGGAGCAGTATTATAGTAGTTATATTCTTGTACATAGGAGCAGTATTATAGTAGTTATATTCTTGTACATAGGAGCAGTATTATAGTAGTTATATTCTTGTACATAGGGGGCAGTATTATAGTAGTTATATTCTTGTACATAGGGGCAGTATTATAGCTGTTTTATTCTTGTATGTAGGAGCAGTATTATAGTAGTTATATTCTTGTACATAGGTGGCAGTATTATGGTAGTTATATTCTTGTACATAGGAGCAGTATTATAGTAGTTATATTCTTGTACATAGGAGCAGTATTATAGTAGTTATATTCTTGTACATAGGAGCAGTTTTATAGTAGTTATATTCTTGTACATAGGGGCAGTATTATAGTAGTTATATTCTTGTAAATGGGGGGCTGTATTATAGCAGTTATATTCTTGTACATAGGAGCAGTTTTATAGTAGTTATATTCTTGTACATAGGAGCAGTATTATAGTAGTTATATTCTTGTACATAGGTGCAGTATTATAGTAGTTATATTCTTGTACATAGGGGCAGTATTATAGTAGTTATATTCTTGTACATAGGAGCAGTATTATAGTAGTTATATTCTTGTACATAGGGGGCAGTATTATAGCTGTTATATTCTTGTACGTAGGAGCAGTATTATATTAGTTATATTCTTGTACATAGGAGCAGTATTATAGTAGTTATATTCTTGTACATAGGGGGCAGTATTATAGCTGTTATATTCTTGTACGTAGGAGCAGTATTATAGTAGTTATATTCTTGTACATAGGAGCAGTATTATAGTAGTTATATTCTTGTACGTAGGCGCAGTATTATATTAGTTATATTCTTGTACATAGGGGCAGTATTATAGTAGTTATATTCTTGTACATAGGAGCAGTATTATAGTAGTTATATTCTTGTACATAGGAGCAGTATTATAGTAGTTATATTCTTGTACATAGGGGGCAGTATTATAGTAGTTATATTCTTGTACATAGGGGCAGTATTATAGCTGTTATATTCTTGTATGTAGGAGCAGTATTATAGTAGTTATATTCTTGTACATAGGTGGCAGTATTATAGTAGTTATATTCTTGTACATAGGAGCAGTATTATAGTAGTTATATTCTTGTACATAGGGAGCAGTATTATAGTAGTTATATTCTTGTACATAGGAGCAGTATTATAGTAGTTATATTCTTGTACATAGGAGCAGTATTATAGTAGTTATATTCTTGTACATAGGGGGCAGTATTATAGTAGTTATATTCTTGTACATAGGGGCAGTATTATAGCTGTTTTATTCTTGTATGTAGGAGCAGTATTATAGTAGTTATATTCTTGTACATAGGTGGCAGTATTATGGTAGTTATATTCTTGTACATAGGAGCAGTATTATAGTAGTTATATTCTTGTACATAGGGAGCAGTATTATAGTAGTTATATTCTTGTACATAGGAGCAGTATTATAGTAGTTATATTCTTGTACATAGGAGCAGTATTATAGTAGTTATATCCTTGTACATAGGGAGCAGTATTATAGTAGTTATATTCTTGTACATAGGAGCAGTATTGTACTAGTTTTATTCTTGTACATAGGAGCAGTATTATACTAGTTATATTCTTGTACATAGGGGCAGTATTATAGTAGTTATATTCTTGTACATAGGGAGCAGTATTATAGTAGTTATATTCTTGTACATAGGAGCAGTATTATAGTAGTTATATTCTTGTACATAGGAGCAGTATTATAGTCGTTATATTCTTGTACATAGGGAGCAGTATTATAGTAGTTATATTCTTGTACATAGGGGCAGTTTTATAGTAGTTATATTCTTGTACATAGGAGCAGTATTATAGTAGTTATATTCTTGTACATAGGGGGCAGTATTATAGTAGTTATATTCTTGTACATAGGAGCAGTATTATAGTAGTTATATTCTTGTACATAGGGGGCAGTATTATAGCTGTTATATTCTTGTATGTAGGAGCAGTATTATAGTAGTTATATTCTTGTACATATGGAGCAGTATTATAGTAGTTATATTCCTGTACATAGGGGGCAGTATTATAGTAGTTATATTCTTGTACATAGGATCAGTATTATAGTAGTTATATTCTTGTACATAGGGGCAGTTTTATAGTAGTTATATTCCTGTACATAGGGGGCAGTATTATAGTAGTTATATTCTTGTACATAGGGGCAGTATTATAGTAGTTATATTCCGGTACATAAGAGCAGTATTATAGTAGTTATATTCTTGTACATAGGAGCAGTATTATAGTGGTTATATTCTTGTACATTGGAGCAGTTTTATAGTAGTTACATTCTTGTACATAGGGGCAGTATTATAGTAATTACATTCTTGTACATAGGGGGCAGTATTATAGTAGTTATATTCTGGTACATAAGAGCAGTATTATAGTAGTTATATTCTTGTACATAGGAGCAGTTTTATAGTAGTTATATTCTTGTACATAGGGGCAGTATTATAGTAGTTATATTCTTGTACATGGGGGGCTGTATTATAGCAGTTATATTCTTGTACATAGGAGCAGTTTTATAGTAGTTATATTCTTGTACATAGGAGCAGTATTATAGTAGTTATATTCTTGTACATAGGTGCAGTATTATAGTAGTTATATTCTTGTACATAGGAGCAGTTTTATAGTAGTTATATTCTTTTACATAGGGGCAGTATTATAGTAGTTATATTCTTGTACATAGGGGGCAGTATTATAGCTGTTATATTCTTGTACGTAGGAGCAGTATTATATTAGTTATATTCTTGTACATAGGAGCAGTATTATAGTAGTTATATTCTTGTACATAGGGGGCAGTATTATAGCTGTTATATTCTTGTACGTAGGAGCAGTATTATAGTAGTTATATTCTTGTACATAGGAGCAGTATTATAGTAGTTATATTCTTGTACATAGGCGCAGTATTATACTAGTTATATTCTTGTACATAGGGGCAGTATTATAGTAGTTATATTCTTGTACATAGGAGCAGTATTATAGTAGTTATATTCTTGTACATAGGAGCAGTATTATAGTAGTTATATTCTTGTACATAGGGGCAGTATTATAGTAGTTATATTCTTGTACATAGGGGCAGTATTATAGCTGTTATATTCTTGTATGTAGGAGCAGTATTATAGTAGTTATATTCTTGTACATAGGTGGCAGTATTATAGTAGTTATATTCTTGTACATAGGAGCAGTATTATAGTAGTTATATTCTTGTACATAGGGAGCAGTATTATAGTAGTTATATTCTTGTACATAGGAGCAGTATTATAGTAGTTATATTCTTGTACATAGGAGCAGTATTATAGTAGTTATATTCTTGTACATAGGGGGCAGTATTATAGTAGTTATATTCTTGTACATAGGGGCAGTATTATAGCTGTTTTATTCTTGTATGTAGGAGCAGTATTATAGTAGTTATATTCTTGTACATAGGTGGCAGTATTATGGTAGTTATATTCTTGTACATAGGAGCAGTATTATAGTAGTTATATTCTTGTACATAGGAGCAGTATTATAGTAGTTATATTCTTGTACATAGGAGCAGTTTTATAGTAGTTATATTCTTGTACATAGGGGCAGTATTATAGTAGTTATATTCTTGTAAATGGGGGGCTGTATTATAGCAGTTATATTCTTGTACATAGGAGCAGTTTTATAGTAGTTATATTCTTGTACATAGGAGCAGTATTATAGTAGTTATATTCTTGTACATAGGTGCAGTATTATAGTAGTTATATTCTTGTACATAGGGGCAGTATTATAGTAGTTATATTCTTGTACATAGGAGCAGTATTATAGTAGTTATATTCTTGTACATAGGGGGCAGTATTATAGCTGTTATATTCTTGTACGTAGGAGCAGTATTATATTAGTTATATTCTTGTACATAGGAGCAGTATTATAGTAGTTATATTCTTGTACATAGGGGGCAGTATTATAGCTGTTATATTCTTGTACGTAGGAGCAGTATTATAGTAGTTATATTCTTGTACATAGGAGCAGTATTATAGTAGTTATATTCTTGTACGTAGGCGCAGTATTATATTAGTTATATTCTTGTACATAGGGGCAGTATTATAGTAGTTATATTCTTGTACATAGGAGCAGTATTATAGTAGTTATATTCTTGTACATAGGAGCAGTATTATAGTAGTTATATTCTTGTACATAGGGGGCAGTATTATAGTAGTTATATTCTTGTACATAGGGGCAGTATTATAGCTGTTATATTCTTGTATGTAGGAGCAGTATTATAGTAGTTATATTCTTGTACATAGGTGGCAGTATTATAGTAGTTATATTCTTGTACATAGGAGCAGTATTATAGTAGTTATATTCTTGTACATAGGGAGCAGTATTATAGTAGTTATATTCTTGTACATAGGAGCAGTATTATAGTAGTTATATTCTTGTACATAGGAGCAGTATTATAGTAGTTATATTCTTGTACATAGGGGGCAGTATTATAGTAGTTATATTCTTGTACATAGGGGCAGTATTATAGCTGTTTTATTCTTGTATGTAGGAGCAGTATTATAGTAGTTATATTCTTGTACATAGGTGGCAGTATTATGGTAGTTATATTCTTGTACATAGGAGCAGTATTATAGTAGTTATATTCTTGTACATAGGGAGCAGTATTATAGTAGTTATATTCTTGTACATAGGAGCAGTATTATAGTAGTTATATTCTTGTACATAGGAGCAGTATTATAGTAGTTATATCCTTGTACATAGGGAGCAGTATTATAGTAGTTATATTCTTGTACATAGGAGCAGTATTGTACTAGTTTTATTCTTGTACATAGGAGCAGTATTATACTAGTTATATTCTTGTACATAGGGGCAGTATTATAGTAGTTATATTCTTGTACATAGGGAGCAGTATTATAGTAGTTATATTCTTGTACATAGGAGCAGTATTATAGTAGTTATATTCTTGTACATAGGAGCAGTATTATAGTCGTTATATTCTTGTACATAGGGAGCAGTATTATAGTAGTTATATTCTTGTACATAGGGGCAGTATTATAGTAGTTATATTCTTGTACATAGGAGCAGTATTATACTAGTTTTATTCTTGTACATAGGAGCAGTATTATAGTAGTTATATTCATGTACATGGGGGCAGTATAGTTATATTCGTGTACATAGGAGCAGTATTATAGTAGTTATATTCTTGTACATAGGAGCAGTATTATATTAGTTAGATTCTTGTACATAGGAGCAGTATTATAGTAGTTATATTCTTGTACATAGGAGCAGTATTACAGGAGTTATATTCTTGTACATAGGGGCAGTATTATAGTAGTTATATTCCTGTACATAGGGGCAGTATTATAGTAGTTATATTCCTGTACATAGGGGGCAGTATTATAGTAGTTATATTCTTGTACATAGGATCAGTATTATAGTAGTTATATTCTTGCACATAGGGGCAGTATTATAGTAGTTATATTCCTGTACATAGGGGGCAGTATTATAGTAGTTATATTCTTGTACATAGGGGCAGTATTATAGTAGTTATATTTCGGTTCATAGGGGCAGTATTATAGTAGTTATATTCTTGTACATAGGAGCAGTATTATAGTAGTTATATTCTTGTACATTGGAGCAGTTTTATAGTAGTTATATTCTTGTACATAGGGGCAGTATTATAGTAGTTACATTCTTGTACATAGGGGGCAGTATTATAGTAGTTACATTCTTGTACATAGGAGCAGTATTATAGTAGTTATATTCTTGTACATAGGGGGCAGTATTATAGCTGTTATATTCTTGTACGTAGGAGCAGTATTATATTAGTTATATTCTTGTACATAGGAGCAGTATTATAGTAGTTATATTCTTGTACATAGGGGGCAGTATTATAGCTGTTATATTCTTGTACGTAGGAGCAGTATTATAGTAGTTATATTCTTGTACATAGGAGCAGTATTATAGTAGTTTTATTCTTGTACATAGGCGCAGTATTATACTAGTTATATTCTTGTACATAGGGGCAGTATTATAGTAGTTATATTCTTGTACATAGGAGCAGTATTATAGTAGTTATATTCTTGTACATAGGAGCAGTATTATAGTAGTTATATTCTTGTACATAGGGGGCAGTATTATAGTAGTTATATTCTTGTACATAGGCGCAGTATTATAGTAGTTATATTCTTGTACATAGGGGCAGTATTATAGTAGTTATATTCTTGTACATAGGAGCAGTATTATAGTAGTTATATTCTTGTACATAGGAGCAGTATTATAGTAGTTATATTCTTGTACATAGGGGGCAGTATTATAGTAGTTATATTCTTGTACATAGGGGGCAGTATTATAGTAGTTATATTCTTGTACATAGGGGCAGTATTATAGTAGTTATATTCTTGTACATAGGGGCAGTATTATAGTAGTTATATTCTTGTACATAGGGGCAGTATTGTAGTAGTTATATTCTTGTACATAGGAGCAGTTTTATAGTAGTTATATTCTTGTACATAGGAGCAGTATTATAGTAGTTATATTCTTGTACATAGGGGGCAGTATTATAGTAGTTATATTCTTGTACATAGGAGCAGTATTATAGTAGTTATATTCTTGTACATAGGGGGCAGTACTATAGCTGTTATATTCTTATATGTAGGAGCACTATTA
Organism: Phyllobates terribilis; assembly: GCF_046119375.1. NCBI lineage: Eukaryota > Metazoa > Chordata > Amphibia > Anura > Dendrobatidae > Phyllobates > Phyllobates terribilis. The sequence continues at coordinate 170,767,597 of NW_027362769.1, forward strand.
TAGTAGTTATATTCTTGTACATAGGGGCAGTATTATAGTAGTTATATTATTGTACATAGGAGCAGTATTATAGTAATTATATTCTTGTATATAGGAGCAGTATTATAGTAGTTATATTCTTGTACATAGGGGGCAGTATTATAGTAGTTATATTCTTGTACATAGGGGCAGTATTATAGTAGTTATATTCTTGTACATAGGAGCAGTATTATACTAGTTTTATTCTTGTACATAGGAGCAGTATTGTACTAGTTTTATTCTTGTACATAGGAGCAGTATTATACTAGTTTTATTCTTGTACATAGGAGCAGTATTATAGTAGTTATATTCTTGTACATAGGGGGCAGTATTATAGCTGTTATATTCTTGTATGTACGAGCAGTATTATAGTAGTTATATTCTTGTACATAGGAGCAGTATTATAGTAGTTATATTATTGTACATAGGAGCAGTATTATAGTAGTTATATTCTTGTATATAGGAGCAGTATTATAGTAGTTATATTCTTGTACATAGGGGGCAGTATTATAGTAGTTATATTCTTGTATATAGTGGGCAGTATTATAGTAGTTATATTCTTGTACATAGGAGCAGTATTATAGTAGTTATATTCTTGTACATAGGGGCAGTATTATAGTAGTTATATTCGTGTACATAGGAGCAGTATTATAGTAGTTATATTCTTGTACATAGGAGCAGTATTATAGTAGTTATATTCTTGTTCATAGGGGGCAGTATTATAGTAGTTATATTCTTGTATATAGGAGCAGTATTATAGTAGTTATATTCTTGTACATAGGAGCAGTATTATAGTAGTTATATTCTTGTACATAGGGAGCAGTATTATAGTAGTTATATTCTTGTACATAGGGGCAGTACTATAGTAGTTATATTCTTGTACATAGGAGCAGTATTATACTAGTTTTATTCTTGTACATAGGAGCAGTATTATAGTAGTTATATTCTTGTTCATAGGGGCAGTATTATAGTAGTTATATTCGTGTACATAGGAGCAGTATTATAGTAGTTATATTCTTGTACATAGGAGCAGTATTATAGTAGTTATATTCTTGTACATAGGAGCAGTATTATAGTAGTTATATTCTTGTACATAGGATCAGTATTATAGTAGTTATATTCTTGTACATAGGGTCAGTATTATAGTAGTTATATTCTTGTACATAGGAGCAGTATTATAGTAGTTATATTCTTGTACATAGGAGCAGTATTACAGGAGTTATATTCTTGTACATAGGGGCAGTATTATAGTAGTTATATTCCTGTACATAGGGGCAGTATTATAGTAGTTATATTCCTGTACATAGGGGGCAGTATTATAGTAGTTATATTCTTGTACATAGGATCAGTATTATAGTAGTTATATTCTTGTACATAGGGGCAGTATTATAGTAGTTATATTCCTGTACATAGGGGGCAGTATTATAGTAGTTATATTCTTGTACATAGGGGCAGTATTATAGTAGTTATATTCTGGTACATAGGGGCAGTATTATAGTAGTTATATTCTTGTACATAGGAGCAGTATTATAGTAGTTATATTCTTGTACATTGGAGCAGTTTTAAGGAAGTTATATTCTTGTACATAGGGGCAGTATTATAGTAGTTACATTCTTGTACATAGGGGGCAGTATTATAGTAGTTATATTCTGGTACATAGGAGCAGTATTATAGTAGTTATATTCTTGTACATAGGAGCAGTTTTTTAGTAGTTATATTCTTGTACATAGGGGCAGTATTATAGTAGTTATATTCTTGTACATGGGGGGCTGTATTATATCAGTTATATTCTTGTACATAGGAGCAGTTTTATAGTAGTTATATTCTTGTACATAGGAGCAGTATTATAGTAGTTATATTCTTGTACATAGGCGCAGTATTATAGTAGTTATATTCTTGTACATAGGGGCAGTATTATAGTAGTTATATTCTTGTACATAGGAGCAGTATTATAGCAGTTATATTCTTGTACATAGGAGCAGTATTATAGTAGTTATATTCTTGTACATAGGGGGCAGTATTATAGTAGTTATATTCTTGTACATAGGGGGCAGTATTATAGTAGTTATATTCTTGTACATAGGGGCAGTATTATAGTAGTTATATTCTTGTACATAGGGGCAGTATTATAGTAGTTATATTCTTGTACATAGGGGCAGTATTATAGTAGTTATATTCTTGTACATAGGAGCAGTTTTATAGTAGTTATATTCTTGTCCATAGGAGCAGTATTATAGTATTTATATTCTTGTACATAGGCAGCAGTATTATAGTAGTTATATTCTTGTACATAGGAGCAGTATTATAGTAGTTATATTCTTGTACATAGGGGGCAGTATTATAGCTGTTATATTCTTGTATGTAGGAGCACTATTATAGTAGTTATATTATTGTACATAGTAGCAGTATTATAGTAGTTATATTCTTGTATATAGGAGCAGTATTATAGTAGTTATATTCTTGTACATAGGGGGCAGTATTATAGTAGTTATATTCTTGTACATAGGGGCAGTATTATAGTAGTTATATTCTTGTACATAGGAGCAGTATTATAATAGTTTTATTCTTGTACATAGGAGCAGTATTGTACTAGTTTTATTCTTGTACATAGGAGCAGTATTATACTAGTTTTATTCTTGTAAATAGGAGCAGTATTATAGTAGTTATATTCTTGTACATAGGGGGCAGTATTATAGCTGTTATATTCTTGTATGTACGAGCAGTATTATAGTAGTTATATTCTTGTACATAGGAGCATTATTATAGTAGTTCTATTATTATACATAGGAGCTGTATTATAGCAGTTATATTCTTGTATATAGTAGCAGTATTATAGTAGTTATATTCTTGTACATAGCGGGCAGTATTATAGTAGTTATATTCTTGTATATAGGGGGCAGTATTATAGTAGTTATATTCTTGTACATAGGAGCAGTTTTATAGTAGTTATATTCTTGTACATAGGGGCAATATTATAGTAGTTATATTCGTGTACATAGGAGCAGTATTATAGTAGTTATATTCTTGTACATAGGAGCAGTATTATAGTAGTTATATTCTTGTACATAGGGGGCAGTATTATAGTAGTTATATTCTTGTATATAGGAGCAGTATTATAGTAGTTAGATTCTTGTCCATAGGAGCGGTATTATATTAGTTAGATTCTTGTCCATAGGGGGCAGTATTATACTAGTTTTATTCTTGTACATAGAAGCAGTATTATAGTAGTTATATTCTTGTACATAGGGGCAGTATTATAGTAGTTATATTCGTGTACATAGGAGCAGTATTATAGTAGTTATATTCTTGTACATAGGAGCAGTATTATAGTAGTTATATTCTTGTACATAGGGAGCAGTATTATAGTAGTTATATTCTTGTACATAGGGGCAGTATTATAGTAGTTATATTCTTGTACATAGGAGCAGTATTATACTAGTTTTATTCTTGTACATAGGAGCAGTATTATAGTAGTTATATTCTTGTTCATAGGGGCAGTATTATAGTAGTTATATTCGTGTACATAGGAGCAGTATTATAGTAGTTATATTCTTGTACATAGGAGCAGTATTATAGTAGTTATATTCTTGTACATAGTGGGCCGTATTATAGTAGTTATATTCTTGTATATAGGAGCAGTATTATAGTAGTTATATTCTTGTACATAGGAGCAGTATTATATTAGTTAGATTCTTGTACATAGGAGCAGTATTATAGTAGTTATATTCTTGTACATAGGAGCAGTATTACAGGAGTTATATTCTTGTACATAGGGGCAGTATTATAGTAGTTATATTCTTGTACATTGGAGCAGTTTTATAGTAGTTACATTCTTGTACATGGGGCAGTATTATAGTAATTACATTCTTGTACATAGGGGGCAGTATTATAGTAGTTATATTCTGGTACATAGGAGCAGTATTATAGTAGTTATATTCTTGTACATAGGAGCAGTTTTATAGTAGTTATATTCTTGTACATAGGGGCAGTATTATAGTAGTTATATTCTTGTAAATGGGGGGCTGTATTATAGCAGTTATATTCTTGTACATAGGAGCAGTTTTATAGTAGTTATATTCTTGTACATAGGAGCAGTATTATAGTAGTTATATTCTTGTACATAGGTGCAGTATTATAGTAGTTATATTCTTGTACATAGGAGCAGTTTTATAGTAGTTATATTCTTTTACATAGGGGCAGTATTATAGTAGTTATATTCTTGTACATAGGGGGCAGTATTATAGCTGTTATATTCTTGTACGTAGGAGCAGTATTATATTAGTTATATTCTTGTACATAGGAGCAGTATTATAGTAGTTATATTCTTGTACATAGGGGGCAGTATTATAGCTGTTATATTCTTGTACGTAGGAGCAGTATTATAGTAGTTATATTCTTGTACATAGGAGCAGTATTATAGTAGTTATATTCTTGTACATAGGCGCAGTATTATACTAGTTATATTCTTGTACATAGGGGCAGTATTATAGTAGTTATATTCTTGTACATAGGAGCAGTATTATAGTAGTTATATTCTTGTACATAGGAGCAGTATTATAGTAGTTATATTCTTGTACATAGGGGGCAGTATTATAGTAGTTATATTCTTGTACATAGGGGCAGTATTATAGCTGTTATATTCTTGTATGTAGGAGCAGTATTATAGTAGTTATATTCTTGTACATAGGTGGCAGTATTATAGTAGTTATATTCTTGTACATAGGAGGAGTATTATAGTAGTTATATTCTTGTACATAGGGAGCAGTATTATAGTAGTTATATTCTTGTACATAGGAGCAGTATTATAGTAGTTATATTCTTGTACATAGGAGCAGTATTATAGTAGTTATATTCTTGTACATAGGGGGCAGTATTATAGTAGTTATATTCTTGTACATAGGGGCAGTATTATAGCTGTTTTATTCTTGTATGTAGGAGCAGTATTATAGTAGTTATATTCTTGTACATAGGTGGCAGTATTATGGTAGTTATATTCTTGTACATAGGAGCAGTATTATAGTAGTTATATTCTTGTACATAGGGAGCAGTATTATAGTAGTTATATTCTTGTACATAGGAGCAGTATTATAGTAGTTATATTCTTGTACATAGGAGCAGTATTATAGTAGTTATATCCTTGTACATAGGGAGCAGTATTATAGTAGTTATATTCTTGTACATAGGAGCAGTATTGTACTAGTTTTATTCTTGTACATAGGAGCAGTATTATACTAGTTATATTCTTGTACATAGGGGCAGTATTATAGAAGTTATATTCTTGTACATAGGGAGCAGTATTATAGTAGTTATATTCTTGTACATAGGAGCAGTATTATAGTAGTTATATTCTTGTACATAGGAGCAGTATTATAGTAGTTATATTCTTGTACATAGGGGGCAGTATTATAGCTGTTATATTCTTGTATGTAGGAGCACTATTATAGTAGTTATATTATTGTACATAGTAGCAGTATTATAGTAGTTATATTCTTGTATATAGGAGCAGTATTATAGTAGTTATATTCTTGTACATAGGGGGCAGTATTATAGTAGTTATATTCTTGTACATAGGGGCAGTATTATAGTAGTTATATTCTTGTACATAGGAGCAGTATTATAATAGTTTTATTCTTGTACATAGGAGCAGTATTGTACTAGGTTTAGTCTTGTACATAGGAGCAGTATTATACTAGTTTTATTCTTGTACATAGGAGCAGTATTATAGTAGTTATATTCTTGTACATAGGGGGCAGTATTATAGCTGTTATATTCTTGTATGTACGAGCAGTATTATAGTAGTTATATTCTTGTACATAGGAGCATTATTATAGTAGTTCTATTATTATACATAGGAGCAGTATTATAGTAGTTATATTCTTGTATATAGTAGCAGTATTATAGTAGTTATATTCTTGTACATAGGGGGCAGTATTATAGTAGTTATATTCTTGTATATAGGGGGCAGTATTATAGTAGTTATATTCTTGTACATAGGAGCAGTTTTATAGTAGTTATATTCTTGTACATAGGGGCAATATTATAGTAGTTATATTCGTGTACATAGGAGCAGTATTATAGTAGTTATATTCTTGTACATAGGAGCAGTATTATAGTAGTTATATTCTTGTACATAGGGGGCAGTATTATAGTAGTTATATTCTTGTATATAGGAGCAGTATGATAGTAGTTAGATTCTTGTCCATAGGAGCGGTATTATATTAGTTAGATTCTTGTCCATAGGGGGCAGTATTATACTAGTTTTATTCTTGTACATAAGAGCAGTATTATAGTAGTTATATTCTTGTACATAGGGGCAGTATTATAGTAGTTATATTCGTGTACATAGGAGCAGTATTATAGTAGTTATATTCTTGTACATAGGAGCAGTATTATAGTAGTTATATTCTTGTACATAGGGAGCAGTATTATAGTAGTTATATTCTTGTACATAGGGGCAGTATTATAGTAGTTATATTCTTGTACATAGGAGCAGTATTATACTAGTTTTATTCTTGTACATAGGAGCAGTATTATAGTAGTTATATTCTTGTTCTTAGGGGCAGTATTATAGTAGTTATATTCGTGTACATAGGAGCAGTATTATAGTAGTTATATTCTTGTACATAGGAGCAGTATTATAGTAGTTATATTCTTGTACATAGTGGGCAGTATTATAGTAGTTATATTCTTGTATATAGGAGCAGTATTATAGTAGTTATATTCTTGTACATAGGAGCAGTATTATATTAGTTAGATTCTTGTACATAGGAGCAGTATTATAGTAGTTATATTCTTGTACATAGGAGCAGTATTACAGGAGTTATATTCTTGTACATAGGGGCAGTATTATAGTAGTTATATTCCTGTACATAGGGGCAGTATTATAGTAGTTATATTCCTCTACATAGGGGGCAGTATAATAGTAGTTATATTCTTGTACATAGGATCAGTATTATAGTAGTTATATTCTTGTACATAGGGGCAGTATTATAGTAGTTATATTCCTGTACATAGGGGGCAGTATTATAGTAGTTATATTCTTGTACATAGGGGCAGTATTATAGTAGTTATATTCCGGTACATAGGGGCAGTATTATAGCAGTTATATTTTTGTACATAGGGGGCAGTATTATAGTAGTTATATTCTTGTATATAGGAGCAGTATTATAGTAGTTATATTCTTGTACATAGGAGCAGTATTATATTAGTTAGATTCTTGTACATAGGAGCAGTATTATAGTAGTTGTATTCTTGTACATAGGAGCAGTATTACAGGAGTTATATTCTTGTACATAGGGGCAGTATTATAGTAGTTATATTCCTGTACATAGGGGCAGTATTATAGTAGTTATATTCCTGTACATAGGGGGCAGTATTATAGTAGTTATATTCTTGTACATAGGATCAGTATTATAGTAGTTATATTCTTGTACATAGGGGCAGTATTATAGTAGTTATATTCCTGTACATAGGGGGCAGTATTATAGTAGTTATATTCTTGTACATAGAGGCAGTATTATAGTAGTTATATTCCGGTACATAACAGCAGTATTATAGTAGTTATATTCTTGTACATAGGAGCAGTATTATAGTAGTTATATTCTTGTACATTGGAGCAGTTTTATAGTAGTTACATTCTTGTACATAGGGGCAGTATTATAGTAATTACATTCTTGTACATAGGGGGCAGTATTATAGTAGTTATATTCTGGTACATAGGAGCAGTATTATAGTAGTTATATTCTTGTACATAGGAACAGTTTTATAGTAGTTATATTCTTGTACATAGGGGCAGTATTATAGTAGTTATATTCTTGTACATGGGGGCCTGTATTATAGCAGTTATATTCTTGTACATAGGAGCAGTTTTATAGTAGTTATATTCTTGTACATAGGAGCAGTATTATAGTAGTTATATTCTTGTACATAGGTGCAGTATTATAGTAGTTATATTCTTGTACATAGGAGCAGTTTTATAGTAGTTATATTCTTTTACATAGGGGCAGTATTATAGTAGTTATATTCTTGTACATAGGAGCAGTATTATAGTAGTTATATTCTTGTACATAGGGGGCAGTATTATAGCTGTTATATTCTTGTACGTAGGAGCAGTATTATATTAGTTATATTCTTGTACATAGGAGCAGTATTATAGTAGTTATATTCTTGTACATAGGGGGCAGTATTATAGCTGTTATATTCTTGTACGTAGGAGCAGTATTATAGTAGTTATATTCTTGTACATAGGAGCAGTATTATAGTAGTTATATTCTTGTACGTAGGCGCAGTATTATATTAGTTATATTCTTGTACATAGGGGCAGTATTATAGTAGTTATATTCTTGTACATAGGAGCAGTATTATAGTAGTTATATTCTTGTACATAGGAGCAGTATTATAGTAGTTATATTCTTGTACATAGGGGGCAGTATTATAGTAGTTATATTCTTGTACATAGGGGCAGTATTATAGCTGTTATATTCTTGTATGTAGGAGCAGTATTATAGTAGTTATATTCTTGTACATAGGTGGCAGTATTATAGTAGTTATATTCTTGTACATAGGAGCAGTATTATAGTAGTTATATTCTTGTACATAGGGAGCAGTATTATAGTAGTTATATTCTTGTACATAGGAGCAGTATTATAGTAGTTATATTCTTGTACATAGGAGCAGTATTATAGTAGTTATATTCTTGTACATAGGGGGCAGTATTATAGTAGTTATATTCTTGTACATAGGGGCAGTATTATAGCTGTTTTATTCTTGTATGTAGGAGCAGTATTATAGTAGTTATATTCTTGTACATAGGTGGCAGTATTATGGTAGTTATATTCTTGTACATAGGAGCAGTATTATAGTAGTTATATTCTTGTACATAGGGAGCAGTATTATAGTAGTTATATTCTTGTACATAGGAGCAGTATTATAGTAGTTATATTCTTGTACATAGGAGCAGTATTATAGTAGTTATATCCTTGTACATAGGGAGCAGTATTATAGTAGTTATATTCTTGTACATAGGAGCAGTATTGTACTAGTTTTATTCTTGTACATAGGAGCAGTATTATACTAGTTATATTCTTGTACATAGGGGCAGTATTATAGTAGTTATATTCTTGTACATAGGGAGCAGTATTATAGTAGTTATATTCTTGTACATAGGAGCAGTATTATAGTAGTTATATTCTTGTACATAGGAGCAGTATTATAGTCGTTATATTCTTGTACATAGGGAGCAGTATTATAGTAGTTATATTCTTGTACATAGGGGCAGTATTATAGTAGTTATATTCTTGTACATAGGAGCAGTATTATACTAGTTTTATTCTTGTACATAGGAGCAGTATTATAGTAGTTATATTCATGTACATGGGGGCAGTATAGTTATATTCGTGTACATAGGAGCAGTATTATAGTAGTTATATTCTTGTACATAGGAGCAGTATTATATTAGTTAGATTCTTGTACATAGGAGCAGTATTATAGTAGTTATATTCTTGTACATAGGAGCAGTATTACAGGAGTTATATTCTTGTACATAGGGGCAGTATTATAGTAGTTATATTCCTGTACATAGGGGCAGTATTATAGTAGTTATATTCCTGTACATAGGGGGCAGTATTATAGTAGTTATATTCTTGTACATAGGATCAGTATTATAGTAGTTATATTCTTGTACATAGGGGCAGTATTATAGTAGTTATATTCCTGTACATAGGGGGCAGTATTATAGTATTTATATTCTTGTACATAGGGGCAGTATTATAGTAGTTATATTTCGGTTCATAGGGGCAGTATTATAGTAGTTATATTCTTGTACATAGGAGCAGTATTATAGTAGTTATATTCTTGTACATTGGAGCAGTTTTATAGTAGTTATATTCTTGTACATAGGGGCAGTATTATAGTAGTTACATTCTTGTACATAGGGGGCAGTATTATAGTAGTTACATTCTTGTACATAGGAGCAGTATTATAGTAGTTATATTCTTGTACATAGGGGGCAGTATTATAGCTGTTATATTCTTGTACGTAGGAGCAGTATTATATTAGTTATATTCTTGTACATAGGAGCAGTATTATAGTAGTTATATTCTTGTACATAGGGGGCAGTATTATAGCTGTTATATTCTTGTACGTAGGAGCAGTATTATAGTAGTTATATTCTTGTACATAGGAGCAGTATTATAGTAGTTATATTCTTGTACATAGGCGCAGTATTATACTAGTTATATTCTTGTACATAGGGGCAGTATTATAGTAGTTATATTCTTGTACATAGGAGCAGTATTATAGTAGTTATATTCTTGTACATAGGAGCAGTATTATAGTAGTTATATTCTTGTACATAGGGGGCAGTATTATAGTAGTTATATTCTTGTACATAGGGGCAGTATTATAGCTGTTATATTCTTGTATGTAGGAGCAGTATTATAGTAGTTATATTCTTGTACATAGGTGGCAGTATTATAGTAGTTATATTCTTGTACATAGGAGCAGTACTATAGTAGTTATATTCTTGTACATAGGGAGCAGTATTATAGTAGTTATATTCTTGTACATAGGAGCAGTATTATAGTAGTTATATTCTTGTACATAGGAGCAGTATTATAGTAGTTATATTCTTGTACATATAGGGCAGTATTATAGTAGTTATATTCTTGTACATAGGGGCAGTATTATAGCTGTTTTATTCTTGTATGTAGGAGCAGTATTATAGTAGTTATATTCTTGTACATAGGTGGCATTATTATGGTAGTTATATTCTTGTACATAGGAGCAGTATTATAGTAGTTATATTCTTGTACATAGGGAGCAGTATTATAGTAGTTATATTCTTGTACATAGGAGCAGTATTATAGTAGTTATATTCTTGTACATAGGAGCAGTATTATAGTAGTTATATTCTTGTACATAGGGAGCAGTATTATAGTAGTTATATTCTTGAACATAGGAGCAGTATTGTGCTAGTTTTATTCTTGTACATAGGAGCAGTATTATACTAGTTATATTCTTGTACATAGGGGCAGTATTATAGTAGTTATATTCTTGTACATAGGGAGCAGTATTATAGTAGTTATATTCTTGTACATAGGAGCAGTATTATAGTAGTTATATTCTTGTACATAGGAGCAGTATTATAGTCGTTATATTCTTATACATAGGGAGCAGTATTATAGTAGTTATATTCTTGTACATAGGGGCAGTATTATAGTAGTTATATTCTTGTACATAGGAGCAGTATTATACTAGTTTTATTCTTGTACATAGGAGCAGTATTATAGTAGTTATATTCATGTACATAGGGGCAGTATAGTTATATTCGTGTACATAGGAGCAGTATTATAGTAGTTATATTCTTGTACATAGGAGCAGTATTATATTAGTTAGATTCTTGTACATAGGAGCAGTATTATAGTAGTTATATTCTTGTACATAGGAGCAGTATTACAGGAGTTATATTCTTGTACATAGGGGCAGTATTATAGTAGTTATATTCCTGTACATAGGGGCAGTATTATAGTAGTTATATTCCTGTACATAGGGGGCAGTATTATAGTAGTTATATTCTTGTACATAGGATCAGTATTATAGTAGTTATATTCTTGTACATAGGGGCAGTATTATAGTAGTTATATTCCTGTACATAGGGGGCAGTATTATAGTAGTTATATTCTTGTACATAGGGGCAGTATTATAGTAGTTATATTTCGGTTCATAGGGGCAGTATTATAGTAGTTATATTCTTGTACATAGGAGCAGTATTATAGTAGTTATATTCTTGTACATTGGAGCAGTTTTATAGTAGTTATATTCTTGTACATAGGGGCAGTATTATAGTAGTTACATTCTTGTACATAGGGGGCAGTATTATAGTAGTTATATTCTGGTACATAGGAGCAGTATTATAGTAGTTATATTCTTGTACATAGGAGCAGTTTTATAGTAGTTATATTCTTGTACATAGGGGCAGTATTATAGTAGTTATATTCTTGTACATGGGGGGCTGTATTATAGCAGTTATATTCTTGTACATAGGAGCAGTTTTATAGTAGTTATATTCTTGTACATAGGAGCAGTATTATAGTAGTTATATTCTTGCACATAGGCACAGTATTATAGTAGTTATATTCTTGTACATAGGGGCAGTATTATAGTAGTTATATTCTTGTACATACGAGCAGTATTATAGTAGTTATATTCTTGTACATAGGAGCAGTATTATAGTAGTTATATTCTTGTACATAGGGGGCAGTATTATAGTAGTTATATTCTTGTACATAGGGGGCAGTATTATAGTAGTTATATTCTTGTACATAGGGGCAGTATTATAGTAGTTATATTCTTGTACATGGGGGGCTGTATTATAGCAGTTATATTCTTGTACATAGGAGCAGTTTTATAGTAGTTATATTCTTGTACATAGGAGCAGTATTATAGTAGTTATATTCTTGTACATAGGCACAGTATTATAGTAGTTATATTCTTGTACATAGGGGCAGTATTATAGTAGTTATATTCTTGTACATAGGAGCAATATTATAGTAGTTATATTCTTGTACATAGGAGCAGTATTATAGTAGTTATATTCTTGTACATAGGGGGCAGTATTATAGTAGTTATATTCTTGTATATAGGGGGCAGTATTATAGTAGTTATATTCTTGTACATAGGGGCATTATTATAGTAGTTATATTCTTGTACATAGGGGCAGTATTATAGTAGTTATATTCTTGTACATAGGGGCAGTATTATAGTAGTTATATTCTTGTACATAGGAGCAGTTTTATAGTAGTTATATTCTTGTACATAGGAGCAGTATTATAGTAGTTATATTCTTGTACATAGGGGGCAGTATTATAGTAGTTATATTCTTGTACATAGGAGCAGTATTATAGTAGTTATATTCTTGTACATAGGGGGCAGTATTATAGCTGTTATATTCTTGTATGTAGGAGCAGTATTATAGTAGTTATATTCTTGTACATATGGAGCAGTATTATAGTAGTTATATTCCTGTACATAGGGGGCAGTATTATAGTAGTTATATTCTTGTACATAGGATCAGTATTATAGTAGTTATATTCTTGTACATAGGGGCAGTTTTATAGTAGTTATATTCCTGTACATAGGGGGCAGTATTATAGTAGTTATATTCTTGTACATAGGGGCAGTATTATAGTAGTTATATTCCGGTACATAAGAGCAGTATTATAGTAGTTATATTCTTGTACATAGGAGCAGTATTATAGTGGTTATATTCTTGTACATTGGAGCAGTTTTATAGTAGTTACATTCTTGTACATAGGGGCAGTATTATAGTAATTACATTCTTGTACATAGGGGGCAGTATTATAGTAGTTATATTCTGGTACATAGGAGCAGTATTATAGTAGTTATATTCTTGTACATAGGAGCAGTTTTATAGTAGTTATATTCTTGTACATAGGGGCAGTATTATAGTAGTTATATTCTTGTACATGGGGGGCTGTATTATAGCAGTTATATTCTTGTACATAGGAGCAGTTTTATAGTAGTTATATTCTTGTACATAGGAGCAGTATTATAGTAGTTATATTCTTGTACATAGGTGCAGTATTATAGTAGTTACATTCTTGTACATAGGGGGCAGTATTATAGTAGTTACATTCTTGTACATAGGAGCAGTATTATAGTAGTTATATTCTTGTACATAGGGGGCAGTATTATAGCTGTTATATTCTTGTACGTAGGAGCAGTATTATATTAGTTATATTCTTGTACATAGGAGCAGTATTATAGTAGTTATATTCTTGTACATAGGGGGCAGTATTATAGCTGTTATATTCTTGTACGTAGGAGCAGTATTATAGTAGTTATATTCTTGTACATAGGAGCAGTATTATAGTAGTTATATTCTTGTACATAGGCGCAGTATTATACTAGTTATATTCTTGTACATAGGGGCAGTATTATAGTAGTTATATTCTTGTACATAGGAGCAGTATTATAGTAGTTATATTCTTGTACATAGGAGCAGTATTATAGTAGTTATATTCTTGTACATAGGGGGCAGTATTATAGTAGTTATATTCTTGTACATAGGGGCAGTATTATAGCTGTTATATTCTTGTATGTAGGAGCAGTATTATAGTAGTTATATTCTTGTACATAGGTGGCAGTATTATAGTAGTTATATTCTTGTACATAGGAGCAGTACTATAGTAGTTATATTCTTGTACATAGGGAGCAGTATTATAGTAGTTATATTCTTGTACATAGGAGCAGTATTATAGTAGTTATATTCTTGTACATAGGAGCAGTATTATAGTAGTTATATTCTTGTACATATAGGGCAGTATTATAGTAGTTATATTCTTGTACATAGGGGCAGTATTATAGCTGTTTTATTCTTGTATGTAGGAGCAGTATTATAGTAGTTATATTCTTGTACATAGGTGGCATTATTATGGTAGTTATATTCTTGTACATAGGAGCAGTATTATAGTAGTTATATTCTTGTACATAGGGAGCAGTATTATAGTAGTTATATTCTTGTACATAGGAGCAGTATTATAGTAGTTATATTCTTGTACATAGGAGCAGTATTATAGTAGTTATATTCTTGTACATAGGGAGCAGTATTATAGTAGTTATATTCTTGAACATAGGAGCAGTATTGTGCTAGTTTTATTCTTGTACATAGGAGCAGTATTATACTAGTTATATTCTTGTACATAGGGGCAGTATTATAGTAGTTATATTCTTGTACATAGGGAGCAGTATTATAGTAGTTATATTCTTGTACATAGGAGCAGTATTATAGTAGTTATATTCTTGTACATAGGAGCAGTATTATAGTCGTTATATTCTTATACATAGGGAGCAGTATTTTAGTAGTTATATTCTTGTACATAGGGGCAGTATTATAGTAGTTATATTCTTGTACATAGGAGCAGTATTATACTAGTTTTATTCTTGTACATAGGAGCAGTATTATAGTAGTTATATTCATGTACATAGGGGCAGTATAGTTATATTCGTGTACATAGGAGCAGTATTATAGTAGTTATATTCTTGTACATAGGAGCAGTATTATATTAGTTAGATTCTTGTACATAGGAGCAGTATTATAGTAGTTATATTCTTGTACATAGGAGCAGTATTACAGGAGTTATATTCTTGTACATAGGGGCAGTATTATAGTAGTTATATTCCTGTACATAGGGGCAGTATTATAGTAGTTATATTCCTGTACATAGGGGGCAGTATTATAGTAGTTATATTCTTGTACATAGGATCAGTATTATAGTAGTTATATTCTTGTACATAGGGGCAGTATTATAGTAGTTATATTCCTGTACATAGGGGGCAGTATTATAGTAGTTATATTCTTGTACATAGGGGCAGTATTATAGTAGTTATATTTCGGTTCATAGGGGCAGTATTATAGTAGTTATATTCTTGTACATAGGAGCAGTATTATAGTAGTTATATTCTTGTACATTGGAGCAGTTTTATAGTAGTTATATTCTTGTACATAGGGGCAGTATTATAGTAGTTACATTCTTGTACATAGGGGGCAGTATTATAGTAGTTATATTCTGGTACATAGGAGCAGTATTATAGTAGTTATATTCTTGTTCATAGGAGCAGTTTTATAGTAGTTATATTCTTGTACATAGGGGCAGTATTATAGTAGTTATATTCTTGTACATGGGGGGCTGTATTATAGCAGTTATATTCTTGTACATAGGAGCAGTTTTATAGTAGTTATATTCTTGTACATAGGAGCAGTATTATAGTAGTTATATTCTTGCACATAGGCACAGTATTATAGTAGTTATATTCTTGTACATAGGGGCAGTATTATAGTAGTTATATTCTTGTACATATGAGCAGTATTATAGTAGTTATATTCTTGTACATAGGAGCAGTATTATAGTAGTTATATTCTTGTACATAGGGGGCAGTATTATAGTAGTTATATTCTTGTACATAGGGGGCAGTATTATAGTAGTTATATTCTTGTACATAGGGGCAGTATTATAGTAGTTATATTCTTGTACATGGGGGGCTGTATTATAGCAGTTATATTCTTGTACATAGGAGCAGTTTTATAGTAGTTATATTCTTGTACATAGGAGCAGTATTATAGTAGTTATATTCTTGTACATAGGCACAGTATTATAGTAGTTATATTCTTGTACATAGGGGCAGTATTATAGTAGTTATATTCTTGTACATAGGAGCAATATTATAGTAGTTATATTCTTGTACATAGGAGCAGTATTATAGTAGTTATATTCTTGTACATAGGGGGCAGTATTATAGTAGTTATATTCTTGTATATAGGGGGCAGTATTATAGTAGTTATATTCTTGTACATAGGGGCATTATTATAGTAGTTATATTCTTGTACATAGGGGCAGTATTATAGTAGTTATATTCTTGTACATAGGGGCAGTATTATAGTAGTTATATTCTTGTACATAGGAGCAGTTTTATAGTAGTTATATTCTTGTACATAGGAGCAGTATTATAGTAGTTATATTCTTGTACATAGGGGGCAGTATTATAGTAGTTATATTCTTGTACATAGGAGCAGTATTATAGTAGTTATATTCTTGTACATAGGGGGCAGTATTATAGCTGTTATATTCTTGTATGTAGGAGCAGTATTATAGTAGTTATATTCTTGTACATATGGAGCAGTATTATAGTAGTTATATTCCTGTACATAGGGGGCAGTATTATAGTAGTTATATTCTTGTACATAGGATCAGTATTATAGTAGTTATATTCTTGTACATAGGGGCAGTTTTATAGTAGTTATATTCCTGTACATAGGGGGCAGTATTATAGTAGTTATATTCTTGTACATAGGGGCAGTATTATAGTAGTTATATTCCGGTACATAAGAGCAGTATTATAGTAGTTATATTCTTGTACATAGGAGCAGTATTATAGTGGTTATATTCTTGTACATTGGAGCAGTTTTATAGTAGTTACATTCTTGTACATAGGGGCAGTATTATAGTAATTACATTCTTGTACATAGGGGGCAGTATTATAGTAGTTATATTCTGGTACATAGGAGCAGTA
Organism: Phyllobates terribilis; assembly: GCF_046119375.1. Taxonomy (NCBI): domain Eukaryota; kingdom Metazoa; phylum Chordata; class Amphibia; order Anura; family Dendrobatidae; genus Phyllobates; species Phyllobates terribilis. The sequence goes on from NW_027362769.1 coordinate 170,784,703, forward strand.
TTATAGTAGTTATATTCTTGTACATAGGAGCAGTTTTATAGTAGTTATATTCTTGTACATAGGGGCAGTATTATAGTAGTTATATTCTTGTACATGGGGGGCTGTATTATAGCAGTTATATTCTTGTACATAGGAGCAGTTTTATAGTAGTTATATTCTTGTACATAGGAGCAGTATTATAGTAGTTATATTCTTGTACATAGGTGCAGTATTATAGTAGTTACATTCTTGTACATAGGGGGCAGTATTATAGTAGTTACATTCTTGTACATAGGAGCAGTATTATAGTAGTTATATTCTTGTACATAGGGGGCAGTATTATAGCTGTTATATTCTTGTACGTAGGAGCAGTATTATATTAGTTATATTCTTGTACATAGGAGCAGTATTATAGTAGTTATATTCTTGTACATAGGGGGCAGTATTATAGCTGTTATATTCTTGTACGTAGGAGCAGTATTATAGTAGTTATATTCTTGTACATAGGAGCAGTATTATAGTAGTTATATTCTTGTACATAGGCGCAGTATTATACTAGTTATATTCTTGTACATAGGGGCAGTATTATAGTAGTTATATTCTTGTACATAGGAGCAGTATTATAGTAGTTATATTCTTGTACATAGGAGCAGTATTATAGTAGTTATATTCTTGTACATAGGGGGCAGTATTATAGTAGTTATATTCTTGTACATAGGGGCAGTATTATAGCTGTTATATTCTTGTATGTAGGAGCAGTATTATAGTAGTTATATTCTTGTACATAGGTGGCAGTATTATAGTAGTTATATTCTTGTACATAGGAGCAGTACTATAGTAGTTATATTCTTGTACATAGGGAGCAGTATTATAGTAGTTATATTCTTGTACATAGGAGCAGTATTATAGTAGTTATATTCTTGTACATAGGAGCAGTATTATAGTAGTTATATTCTTGTACATATAGGGCAGTATTATAGTAGTTATATTCTTGTACATAGGGGCAGTATTATAACTGTTTTATTCTTGTATGTAGGAGCAGTATTATAGTAGTTATATTCTTGTACATAGGTGGCATTATTATGGTAGTTATATTCTTGTACATAGGAGCAGTATTATAGTAGTTATATTCTTGTACATAGGGAGCAGTATTATAGTAGTTATATTCTTGTACATAGGAGCAGTATTATAGTAGTTATATTCTTGTACATAGGAGCAGTATTATAGTAGTTATATTCTTGTACATAGGGAGCAGTATTATAGTAGTTATATTCTTGAACATAGGAGCAGTATTGTGCTAGTTTTATTCTTGTACATAGGAGCAGTATTATACTAGTTATATTCTTGTACATAGGGGCAGTATTATAGTAGTTATATTCTTGTACATAGGGAGCAGTATTATAGTAGTTATATTCTTGTACATAGGAGCAGTATTATAGTAGTTATATTCTTGTACATAGGAGCAGTATTATAGTCGTTATATTCTTATACATAGGGAGCAGTATTATAGTAGTTATATTCTTGTACATAGGGGCAGTATTATAGTAGTTATATTCTTGTACATAGGAGCAGTATTATACTAGTTTTATTCTTGTACATAGGAGCAGTATTATAGTAGTTATATTCATGTACATAGGGGCAGTATAGTTATATTCGTGTACATAGGAGCAGTATTATAGTAGTTATATTCTTGTACATAGGAGCAGTATTATATTAGTTAGATTCTTGTACATAGGAGCAGTATTATAGTAGTTATATTCTTGTACATAGGAGCAGTATTACAGGAGTTATATTCTTGTACATAGGGGCAGTATTATAGTAGTTATATTCCTGTACATAGGGGCAGTATTATAGTAGTTATATTCCTGTACATAGGGGGCAGTATTATAGTAGTTATATTCTTGTACATAGGATCAGTATTATAGTAGTTATATTCTTGTACATAGGGGCAGTATTATAGTAGTTATATTCCTGTACATAGGGGGCAGTATTATAGTAGTTATATTCTTGTACATAGGGGCAGTATTATAGTAGTTATATTTCGGTTCATAGGGGCAGTATTATAGTAGTTATATTCTTGTACATAGGAGCAGTATTATAGTAGTTATATTCTTGTACATTGGAGCAGTTTTATAGTAGTTATATTCTTGTACATAGGGGCAGTATTATAGTAGTTATATTCTGGTACATAGGAGCAGTATTATAGCAGTTATATTCTTGTACATAGGAGCAGTTTTATAGTAGTTATATTCTTGTACATAGGAGCAGTATTATAGTAGTTATATTCTTGCACATAGGCACAGTATTATAGTAGTTATATTCTTGTACATAGGGGCAGTATTATAGTAGTTATATTCTTGTACATACGAGCAGTATTATAGTAGTTATATTCTTGTACATAGGAGCAGTATTATAGTAGTTATATTCTTGTACATAGGGGGCAGTATTATAGTAGTTATATTCTTGTACATAGGGGGCAGTATTATAGTAGTTATATTCTTGTACATAGGGGCAGTATTATAGTAGTTATATTCTTGTACATGGGGGGCTGTATTATAGCAGTTATATTCTTGTACATAGGAGCAGTTTTATAGTAGTTATATTCTTGTACATAGGAGCAGTATTATAGTAGTTATATTCTTGTACATAGGCACAGTATTATAGTAGTTATATTCTTGTACATAGGGGCAGTATTATAGTAGTTATATTCTTGTACATAGGAGCAATATTATAGTAGTTATATTCTTGTACATAGGAGCAGTATTATAGTAGTTATATTCTTGTACATAGGGGGCAGTATTATAGTAGTTATATTCTTGTATATAGGGGGCAGTATTATAGTAGTTATATTCTTGTACATAGGGGCATTATTATAGTAGTTATATTCTTGTACATAGGGGCAGTATTATAGTAGTTATATTCTTGTACATAGGGGCAGTATTATAGTAGTTATATTCTTGTACATAGGAGCAGTTTTATAGTAGTTATATTCTTGTACATAGGAGCAGTATTATAGTAGTTATATTCTTGTACATAGGGGGCAGTATTATAGTAGTTATATTCTTGTACATAGGAGCAGTATTATAGTAGTTATATTCTTGTACATAGGGGGCAGTATTATAGCTGTTATATTCTTGTATGTAGGAGCAGTATTATAGTAGTTATATTCTTGTACATATGGAGCAGTATTATAGTAGTTATATTCCTGTACATAGGGGGCAGTATTATAGTAGTTATATTCTTGTACATAGGATCAGTATTATAGTAGTTATATTCTTGTACATAGGGGCAGTTTTATAGTAGTTATATTCCTGTACATAGGGGGCAGTATTATAGTAGTTATATTCTTGTACATAGGGGCAGTATTATAGTAGTTATATTCCGGTACATAAGAGCAGTATTATAGTAGTTATATTCTTGTACATAGGAGCAGTATTATAGTGGTTATATTCTTGTACATTGGAGCAGTTTTATAGTAGTTACATTCTTGTACATAGGGGCAGTATTATAGTAATTACATTCTTGTACATAGGGGGCAGTAATATAGTAGTTATATTCTGGTACATAGGAGCAGTATTATAGTAGTTATATTCTTGTACATAGGAGCAGTTTTATAGTAGTTATATTCTTGTACATAGGGGCAGTATTATAGTAGTTATATTCTTGTACATGGGGGGCTGTATTATAGCAGTTATATTCTTGTACATAGGAGCAGTTTTATAGTAGTTATATTCTTGTACATAGGAGCAGTATTATAGTAGTTATATTCTTGTACATAGGTGCAGTATTATAGTAGTTATATTCTTGTACATAGGAGCAGTTTTATAGTAGTTATATTCTTTTACATAGGGGCAGTATTATAGTAGTTATATTCTTGTACATAGGGGGCAGTATTATAGCTGTTATATTCTTGTACGTAGGAGCAGTATTATATTAGTTATATTCTTGTACATAGGAGCAGTATTATAGTAGTTATATTCTTGTACATAGGGGGCAGTATTATAGCTGTTATATTCTTGTACGTAGGAGCAGTATTATAGTAGTTATATTCTTGTACATAGGAGCAGTATTATAGTAGTTATATTCTTGTACATAGGCGCAGTATTATACTAGTTATATTCTTGTACATAGGGGCAGTATTATAGTAGTTATATTCTTGTACATAGGAGCAGTATTATAGTAGTTATATTCTTGTACATAGGAGCAGTATTATAGTAGTTATATTCTTGTACATAGGGGGCAGTATTATAGTAGTTATATTCTTGTACATAGGGGCAGTATTATAGCTGTTATATTCTTGTATGTAGGAGCAGTATTATAGTAGTTATATTCTTGTACATAGGTGGCAGTATTATAGTAGTTATATTCTTGTACATAGGAGCAGTATTATAGTAGTTATATTCTTGTACATAGGGGGCAGTATTATAGCTGTTATATTCTTGTACGTAGGAGCAGTATTATAGTAGTTATATTCTTGTACATAGGAGCAGTATTATAGTAGTTATATTCTTGTACATAGGCGCAGTATTATACTAGTTATATTCTTGTACATAGGGGCAGTATTATAGTAGTTATATTCTTGTACATAGGAGCAGTATTATAGTAGTTATATTCTTGTACATAGGAGCAGTATTATAGTAGTTATATTCTTGTACATAGGGGGCAGTATTATAGTAGTTATATTCTTGTACATAGGGGCAGTATTATAGCTGTTATATTCTTGTATGTAGGAGCAGTATTATAGTAGTTATATTCTTGTACATAGGTGGCAGTATTATAGTAGTTATATTCTTGTACATAGGAGCAGTATTATAGTAGTTATATTCTTGTACATAGGGAGCAGTATTATAGTAGTTATATTCTTGTACATAGGAGCAGTATTATAGTAGTTATATTCTTGTACATAGGAGCAGTATTATAGTAGTTATATTCTTGTACATAGGGGGCAGTATTATAGTAGTTATATTCTTGTACATAGGGGCAGTATTATAGCTGTTTTATTCTTGTATGTAGGAGCAGTATTATAGTAGTTATATTCTTGTACATAGGTGGCAGTATTATGGTAGTTATATTCTTGTACATAGGAGCAGTATTATAGTAGTTATATTCTTGTACATAGGGAGCAGTATTATAGTAGTTATATTCTTGTACATAGCAGCAGTATTATAGTAGTTATATTCTTGTACATAGGAGCAGTATTATAGTAGTTATATCCTTGTACATAGGGAGCAGTATTATAGTAGTTATATTCTTGTACATAGGAGCAGTATTGTACTAGTTTTATTCTTGTACATAGGAGCAGTATTATACTAGTTATATTCTTGTACATAGGGGCAGTATTATAGTAGTTATATTCTTGTACATAGGGAGCAGTATTATAGTAGTTATATTCTTGTACATCGGAGCAGTATTATAGTAGTTATATTCTTGTACATAGGAGCAGTATTATAGTCGTTATATTCTTATACATAGGGAGCAGTATTATAGTAGTTATATTCTTGTACATAGGGGCAGTATTATAGTAGTTATATTCTTGTACATAGGAGCAGTATTATACTAGTTTTATTCTTGTACATAGGAGCAGTATTATAGTAGTTATATTCATGTACATAGGGGCAGTATAGTTATATTCGTGTACATAGGAGCAGTATTATAGTAGTTATATTCTTGTACATAGGAGCAGTATTATATTAGTTAGATTCTTGTACATAGGAGCAGTATTATAGTAGTTATATTCTTGTACATAGGAGCAGTATTACAGGAGTTATATTCTTGTACATAGGGGCAGTATTATAGTAGTTATATTCCTGTACATAGGGGCAGTATTATAGTAGTTATATTCCTGTACATAGGGGGCAGTATTATAGTAGTTATATTCTTGTACATAGGATCAGTATTATAGTAGTTATATTCTTGTACATAGGGGCAGTATTATAGTAGTTATATTCCTGTACATAGGGGGCAGTATTATAGTAGTTATATTCTTGTACATAGGGGCAGTATTATAGTAGTTATATTTCGGTTCATAGGGGCAGTATTATAGTAGTTATATTCTTGTACATAGGAGCAGTATTATAGTAGTTATATTCTTGTACATTGGAGCAGTTTTATAGTAGTTATATTCTTGTACATAGGGGCAGTATTATAGTAGTTACATTCTTGTACATAGGGGGCAGTATTATAGTAGTTATATTCTGGTACATAGGAGCAGTATTATAGTAGTTATATTCTTGTACATAGGAGCAGTTTTATAGTAGTTATATTCTTGTACATAGGGGCAGTATTATAGTAGTTATATTCTTGTACATGGGGGGCTGTATTATAGCAGTTATATTCTTGTACATAGGAGCAGTTTTATAGTAGTTATATTCTTGTACATAGGAGCAGTATTATAGTAGTTATATTCTTGCACATAGGCACAGTATTATAGTAGTTATATTCTTGTACATAGGGGCAGTATTATAGTAGTTATATTCTTGTACATACGAGCAGTATTATAGTAGTTATATTCTTGTACATAGGAGCAGTATTATAGTAGTTATATTCTTGTACATAGGGGGCAGTATTATAGTAGTTATATTCTTGTACATAGGGGGCAGTATTATAGTAGTTATATTCTTGTACATAGGGGCAGTATTATAGTAGTTATATTCTTGTACATGGGGGGCTGTATTATAGCAGTTATATTCTTGTACATAGGAGCAGTTTTATAGTAGTTATATTCTTGTACATAGGAGCAGTATTATAGTAGTTATATTCTTGTACATAGGCACAGTATTATAGTAGTTATATTCTTGTACATAGGGGCAGTATTATAGTAGTTGTATTCTTGTACATAGGAGCAATATTATAGTAGTTATATTCTTGTACATAGGAGCAGTATTATAGTAGTTATATTCTTGTACATAGGGGGCAGTATTATAGTAGTTATATTCTTGTATATAGGGGGCAGTATTATAGTAGTTATATTCTTGTACATAGGGGCATTATTATAGTAGTTATATTCTTGTACATAGGGGCAGTATTATAGTAGTTATATTCTTGTACATAGGGGCAGTATTATAGTAGTTATATTCTTGTACATAGGAGCAGTTTTATAGTAGTTATATTCTTGTACATAGGAGCAGTATTATAGTAGTTATATTCTTGTACATAGGGGGCAGTATTATAGTAGTTATATTCTTGTACATAGGAGCAGTATTATAGTAGTTATATTCTTGTACATAGGGGGCAGTATTATAGCTGTTATATTCTTGTATGTAGGAGCAGTATTATAGTAGTTATATTCTTGTACATATGGAGCAGTATTATAGTAGTTATATTCCTGTACATAGGGGGCAGTATTATAGTAGTTATATTCTTGTACATAGGATCAGTATTATAGTAGTTATATTCTTGTACATAGGGGCAGTTTTATAGTAGTTATATTCCTGTACATAGGGGGCAGTATTATAGTAGTTATATTCTTGTACATAGGGGCAGTATTATAGTAGTTATATTCCGGTACATAAGAGCAGTATTATAGTAGTTATATTCTTGTACATAGGAGCAGTATTATAGTGGTTATATTCTTGTACATTGGAGCAGTTTTATAGTAGTTACATTCTTGTACATAGGGGCAGTATTATAGTAATTACATTCTTGTACATAGGGGGCAGTATTATAGTAGTTATATTCTGGTACATAGGAGCAGTATTATAGTAGTTATATTCTTGTACATAGGAGCAGTTTTATAGTAGTTATATTCTTGTACATAGGGGCAGTATTATAGTAGTTATATTCTTGTACATGGGGGGCTGTATTATAGCAGTTATATTCTTGTACATAGGAGCAGTTTTATAGTAGTTATATTCTTGTACATAGGAGCAGTATTATAGTAGTTATATTCTTGTACATAGGTGCAGTATTATAGTAGTTATATTCTTGTACATAGGAGCAGTTTTATAGTAGTTATATTCTTTTACATAGGGGCAGTATTATAGTAGTTATATTCTTGTACATAGGGGGCAGTATTATAGCTGTTATATTCTTGTACGTAGGAGCAGTATTATATTAGTTATATTCTTGTACATAGGAGCAGTATTATAGTAGTTATATTCTTGTACATAGGGGGCAGTATTATAGCTGTTATATTCTTGTACGTAGGAGCAGTATTATAGTAGTTATATTCTTGTACATAGGAGCAGTATTATAGTAGTTATATTCTTGTACATAGGCGCAGTATTATACTAGTTATATTCTTGTACATAGGGGCAGTATTATAGTAGTTATATTCTTGTACATAGGAGCAGTATTATAGTAGTTATATTCTTGTACATAGGAGCAGTATTATAGTAGTTATATTCTTGTACATAGGGGGCAGTATTATAGTAGTTATATTCTTGTACATAGGGGCAGTATTATAGCTGTTATATTCTTGTATGTAGGAGCAGTATTATAGTAGTTATATTCTTGTACATAGGTGGCAGTATTATAGTAGTTATATTCTTGTACATAGGAGCAGTATTATAGTAGTTATATTCTTGTACATAGGGGGCAGTATTATAGCTGTTATATTCTTGTACGTAGGAGCAGTATTATAGTAGTTATATTCTTGTACATAGGAGCAGTATTATAGTAGTTATATTCTTGTACATAGGCGCAGTATTATACTAGTTATATTCTTGTACATAGGGGCAGTATTATAGTAGTTATATTCTTGTACATAGGAGCAGTATTATAGTAGTTATATTCTTGTACATAGGAGCAGTATTATAGTAGTTATATTCTTGTACATAGGGGGCAGTATTATAGTAGTTATATTCTTGTACATAGGGGCAGTATTATAGCTGTTATATTCTTGTATGTAGGAGCAGTATTATAGTAGTTATATTCTTGTACATAGGTGGCAGTATTATAGTAGTTATATTCTTGTACATAGGAGCAGTATTATAGTAGTTATATTCTTGTACATAGGGAGCAGTATTATAGTAGTTATATTCTTGTACATAGGAGCAGTATTATAGTAGTTATATTCTTGTACATAGGAGCAGTATTATAGTAGTTATATTCTTGTACATAGGGGGCAGTATTATAGTAGTTATATTCTTGTACATAGGGGCAGTATTATAGCTGTTTTATTCTTGTATGTAGGAGCAGTATTATAGTAGTTATATTCTTGTACATAGGTGGCAGTATTATGGTAGTTATATTCTTGTACATAGGAGCAGTATTATAGTAGTTATATTCTTGTACATAGGGAGCAGTATTATAGTAGTTATATTCTTGTACATAGCAGCAGTATTATAGTAGTTATATTCTTGTACATAGGAGCAGTATTATAGTAGTTATATCCTTGTACATAGGGAGCAGTATTATAGTAGTTATATTCTTGTACATAGGAGCAGTATTGTACTAGTTTTATTCTTGTACATAGGAGCAGTATTATACTAGTTATATTCTTGTACATAGGGGCAGTATTATAGTAGTTATATTCCTGTACATAGGGAGCAGTATTATAGTAGTTATATTCTTGTACATCGGAGCAGTATTATAGTAGTTATATTCTTGTACATAGGAGCAGTATTATAGTAGTTATATTCTTGTACATAGGGGGCAGTATTATAGCTGTTATATTCTTGTATGTAGGAGCACTATTATAGTAGTTATATTATTGTACATAGTAGCAGTATTATAGTAGTTATATTCTTGTATATAGGAGCAGTATTATAGTAGTTATATTCTTGTACATAGGGGGCAGTATTATAGTAGTTATATTCTTGTACATAGGGGCAGTATTATAGTAGTTATATTCTTGTACATAGGAGCAGTATTATAATAGTTTTATTCTTGTACATAGGAGCAGTATTGTACTAGTTTTATTCTTGTACATAGGAGCAGTATTATACTAGTTTTATTCTTGTACATAGGAGCAGTATTATAGTAGTTATATTCTTGTACATAGGGGGCAGTATTATAGCTGCTATATTCTTGTATGTACGAGCAGTATTATAGTAGTTATATTCTTGTACATAGGAGCATTATTATAGTAGTTATATTATTATACATAGGAGCAGTATTATAGTAGTTATATTCTTGTATATAGTAGCAGTATTATAGTAGTTATATTCTTGTACATAGGGGGCAGTATTATAGTAGTTATATTCTTGTATATAGGGGGCAGTATTATAGTAGTTATATTCTTGTACATAGGAGCAGTTTTATAGTAGTTTTATTCTTGTACATAGGAGCAGTATTATAGTAGTTATATTCTTGTACATAGGGGCAGTATTATAGTAGTTATATTCGTGTACATAGGAGCAGTATTATAGTAGTTATATTCCTGTACATAGGAGCAGTATTATACTAGTTTTATTCTTGTACATAGGAGCAGTATTATAGTAGTTATATTCTTGTACATAGGGGCAGTATTATAGTAGTTATATTCGTGTACATAGGAGCAGTATTATAGTAGTTATATTCTTGTACATAGGAGCAGTATTATAGTAGTTATATTCTTGTACATAGGGAGCAGTATTATAGTAGTTATATTCTTGTACATAGGGGCAGTATTATAGTAGTTATATTCTTGTACATAGGAGCAGTATTATACTAGTTTTATTCTTGTACATAGGAGCAGTATTATAGTAGTTATATTCTTGTTCATAGGGGCAGTATTATAGTAGTTATATTCGTCTACATAGGAGCAGTATTATAGTAGTTATATTCTTGTACATAGGAGCAGTATTATAGTAGTTATATTCTTGTACATAGTGGGCAGTATTATAGTAGTTATATTCTTGTATATAGGAGCAGTATTATAGTAGTTATATTCTTGTACATAGGAGCAGTATTATATTAGTTAGATTCTTGTACATAGGAGCAGTATTATAGTAGTTATATTCTTGTACATAGGAGCAGTATTACAGGAGTTATATTCTTGTACATAGGGGCAGTATTATAGTAGTTATATTCCTGTACATAGGGACAGTGTTATAGTAGTTATATTCCTGTACATAGGGGGCAGTATTATAGTAGTTATATTCTTGTACATAGGATCAGTATTATAGTAGTTATATTCTTGTACATAGGGGCAGTATTATAGTAGTTATATTCCTGTACATAGGGGGCAGTATTATAGTAGTTATATTCTTGTACATAGGGGCAGTATTATAGTAGTTATATTCCAGTACATAGGGGCAGTATTATAGCAGTTATATTCTTGTACATAGGGGGCAGTATTATAGTAGTTATATTCTTGTATATAGGAGCAGTATTATAGTAGTTATATTCTTGTACATAGGAGCAGTATTATATTAGTTAGATTCTTGTACATAGGAGCACTATTATAGTAGTTGTATTCTTGTACATAGGAGCAGTATTACAGGAGTTATATTCTTGTACATAGGGGCAGTATTATAGTAGTTATATTCCTGTACATAGGGGCAGTATTATAGTAGTTATATTCCTGTACATAGGGGGCAGTATTATAGTAGTTATATTCTTGTACATAGGATCAGTATTATAGTAGTTATATTCTTGTACATAGGGGCAGTATTATAGTAGTTATATTCCTGTACATAGGGGGCAGTATTATAGTAGTTATATTCTTGTACATAGGGGCAGTATTATAGTAGTTATATTCCGGTACATAAGAGCAGTATTATAGTAGTTATATTCTTGTACATAGGAGCAGTATTATAGTAGTTATATTCTTGTACATTGGAGCAGTTTTATAGTAGTTACATTTTTGTACATAGGGGCAGTATTATAGTAATTACATTCTTGTACATAGGGGGCAGTATTATAGTAGTTATATTCTGGTACATAGGAGCAGTATTATAGTAGTTATATTCTTGTACACAGGAGCAGTTTTATAGTAGTTATATTCTTGTACATAGGGGCAGTATTATAGTAGTTATATTCTTGTACATGGGGGGCTGTATTATAGCAGTTATATTCTTGTACATAGGAGCAGTTTTATAGTAGTTATATTCTTGTACATAGGAGCAGTATTATAGTAGTTATATTCTTGTACATAGGTGCAGTATTATAGTAGTTATATTCTTGTACATAGGAGCAGTTTTATAGTAGTTATATTCTTTTACATAGGGGCAGTATTATAGTAGTTATATTCTTGTACATAGGAGCAGTATTATAGTAGTTATATTCTTGTACATAGGGGGCAGTATTATAGCTGTTATATTCTTGTACGTAGGAGCAGTATTATATTAGTTATATTCTTGTAAATAGGAGCAGTATTATAGTAGTTATATTCTTGTACATAGGGGGCAGTATTATAGCTGTTATATTCTTGTACGTAGGAGCAGTATTATAGTAGTTATATTCTTGTACATAGGAGCAGTATTATAGTAGTTATATTCTTGTACATAGGCGCAGTATTATACTAGTTATATTCTTGTACATAGGGGCAGTATTATAGTAGTTATATTCTTGTACATAGGAGCAGTATTATAGTAGTTATATTCTTGTACATAGGAGCAGTATTATAGTAGTTATATTCTTGTACATAGGGGGCAGTATTATAGTAGTTATATTCTTGTACATAGGGGCAGTATTATAGCTGTTATATTCTTGTATGTAGGAGCAGTATTATAGTAGTTATATTCTTGTACATAGGTGGCAGTATTATAGTAGTTATATTCTTGTACATAGGAGCAGTATTATAGTAGTTATATTCTTGTACATAGGGGGCAGTATTATAGTAGTTATATTCTTGTACATAGGAGCAGTATTATAGTAGTTATATTCTTGTACATAGGGGGCAGTATTATAGTAGTTATATTCTTGTACATAGGGGCAGTATTATAGCTGTTATATTCTTGTATGTAGGAGCAGTATTATAGTAGTTATATTCTTGTACATAGGTGGCAGTATTATAGTAGTTATATTCTTGTACATAGGAGCAGTATTATAGTAGTTATATTCTTGTACATAGGTGCAGTATTATAGTAGTTATATTCTTGTACATAGGAGCAGTATTATAGTAGTTATATTCTTGTACATAGGGGGCAGTATTATAGTAGTTATATTCTTGTACATAGGGGCAGTATTATAGCTGTTTTATTCTTGTATGTAGGAGCAGTATTATAGTAGTTATATTCTTGTACATAGGTGGCAGTATTATGGTAGTTATATTCTTGTACATAGGAGCAGTATTATAGTAGTTATATTCTTGTACATAGGGAGCAGTATTATAGTAGTTATATTCTTGTACATAGGAGCAGTATTATAGTAGTTATATTCTTGTACATAGGAGCAGTATTATAGTAGTTATATCCTTGTACATAGGGAGCAGTATTATAGTAGTTATATTCTTGTACATAGGAGCAGTATTGTACTAGTTTTATTCTTGTACATAGGAGCAGTATTATACTAGTTATATTCTTGTACATAGGGGCAGTATTATAGTAGTTATATTCTTGTACATAGGGAGCAGTATTATAGTAGTTATATTCTTGTACATAGGAGCAGTATTATAGTAGTTATATTCTTGTACATAGGAGCAGTATTATAGTCGTTATATTCTTGTACATAGGGAGCAGTATTATAGTAGTTATATTCTTGTACATAGGGGCAGTATTATAGTAGTTATATTCTTGTACATAGGAGCAGTATTATACTAGTTTTATTCTTGTACATAGGAGCAGTATTATAGTAGTTATATTCATGTACATAGGGGCAGTATAGTTATATTCGTGTACATAGGAGCAGTATTATAGTAGTTATATTCTTGTACATAGGAGCAGTATTATATTAGTTAGATTCTTGTACATAGGAGCAGTATTATAGTAGTTATATTCTTGTACATAGGAGCAGTATTACAGGAGTTATATTCTTGTACATAGGGGCAGTATTATAGTAGTTATATTCCTGTACATAGGGGCAGTATTATAGTAGTTATATTCCTGTACATAGGGGGCAGTATTATAGTAGTTATATTCTTGTACATAGGATCAGTATTATAGTAGTTATATTCTTGTACATAGGGGCAGTATTATAGTAGTTATATTCCTGTACATAGGGGGCAGTATTATAGTAGTTATATTCTTGTACATAGGGGCAGTATTATAGTAGTTATATTTCGGTTCATAGGGGCAGTATTATAGTAGTTATATTCTTGTACATAGGAGCAGTATTATAGTAGTTATATTCTTGTACATTGGAGCAGTTTTATAGTAGTTATATTCTTGTACATAGGGGCAGTATTATAGTAGTTACATTCTTGTACATAGGGGGCAGTATTATAGTAGTTACATTCTTGTACATAGGAGCAGTATTATAGTAGTTATATTCTTGTACATAGGGGGCAGTATTATAGCTGTTATATTCTTGTACGTAGGAGCAGTATTATATTAGTTATATTCTTGTACATAGGAGCAGTATTATAGTAGTTATATTCTTGTACATAGGGGGCAGTATTATAGCTGTTATATTCTTGTACGTAGGAGCAGTATTATAGTAGTTATATTCCGGTACATAAGAGCAGTATTATAGTAGTTATATTCTTGTACATAGGAGCAGTATTATAGTAGTTATATTCTTGTACATTGGAGCAGTTTTATAGTAATTACATTCTTGTACATAGGGGGCAGTATTATAGTAGTTATATTCTGGTACATAGGAGCAGTATTATAGTAGTTATATTCTTGTACATAGGAGCAGTTTTATAGTAGTTATATTCTTGTACATAGGGGCAGTATTATAGTAGTTATATTCTTGTACATGGGGGGCTGTATTATAGCAGTTATATTCTTGTACATAGGAGCAGTTTTATAGTAGTTATATTCTTGTACATAGGAGCAGTATTATAGTAGTTATATTCTTGTACATAGGTGCAGTATTATAGTAGTTATATTCTTGTACATAGGAGCAGTTTTATAGTAGTTATATTCTTTTACATAGGGGCAGTATTATAGTAGTTATATTCTTGTACATAGGAGCAGTATTATAGTAGTTATATTCTTGTACATAGGGGGCAGTATTATAGCTGTTATATTCTTGTACGTAGGAGCAGTATTATATTAGTTATATTCTTGTACATAGGAGCAGTATTATAGTAGTTATATTCTTGTACATAGGGGGCAGTATTATAGCTGTTATATTCTTGTACGTAGGAGCAGTATTATAGTAGTTATATTCTTGTATATAGGAGCAGTATTATAGTAGTTATATTCTTGTACATAGGCGCAGTATTATACTAGTTATATTCTTGTACATAGGGGCAGTATTATAGTAGTTATATTCTTGTACATAGGAGCAGTATTATAGTAGTTATATTCTTGTACATAGGAGCAGTATTATAGTAGTTATATTCTTGTACATAGGGGGCAGTATTATAGTAGTTATATTCTTGTACATAGGGGCAGTATTATAGCTGTTATATTCTTGTATGTAGGAGCAGTATTATAGTAGTTATATTCTTGTACATAGGTGGCAGTATTATAGTAGTTATATTCTTGTACATAGGAGCAGTATTATAGTAGTTATATTCTTGTACATAGGGAGCAGTATTATAGTAGTTATATTCTTGTACATAGGAGCAGTATTATAGTAGTTATATTCTTGTACATAGGAGCAGTATTATAGTAGTTATATTCTTGTACATAGGGGGCAGTATTATAGTAGTTATATTCTTGTACATAGGGGCAGTATTATAGCTGTTTTATTCTTGTATGTAGGAGCAGTATTATAGTAGTTATATTCTTGTACATAGGTGGCAGTATTATGGTAGATATATTCTTGTACATAGGAGCAGTATTATAGTAGTTATATTCTTGTACATAGGGAGCAGTATTATAGTAGTTATATTCTTGTACATAGGAGCAGTATTATAGTAGTTATATTCTTGTACATAGGAGCAGTATTATAGTAGTTATATCCTTGTACATAGGGAGCAGTATTATAGTAGTTATATTCTTGTACATAGGAGCAGTATTGTACTAGTTTTATTCTTGTACATAGGAGCAGTATTATACTAGTTATATTCTTGTACATAGGGGCAGTATTATAGTAGTTATATTCTTGTACATAGGGAGCAGTATTATAGTAGTTATATTCTTGTACATAGGAGCAGTATTATAGTAGTTATATTCTTGTACATAGGAGCAGTATTATAGTCATTATATTCTTGTACATAGGGAGCAGTATTATAGTAGTTATATTCTTGTACATAGGGGTAGTATTATAGTAGTTATATTCTTGTACATAGGAGCAGTATTATACTAGTTTTATTCTTGTACATAGGAGCAGTATTATAGTAGTTATATTCATGTACATAGGGGCAGTATAGTTATATTCGTGTACATAGGAGCAGTATTATAGTAGTTATATTCTTGTACATAGGAGCAGTATTATATTAGTTAGATTCTTGTACATAGGAGCAGTATTATAGTAGTTATATTCTTGTACATAGGAGCAGTATTACAGGAGTTATATTCTTGTACATAGGGGCAGTATTATAGTAGTTATATTCCTGTACATAGGGGCAGTATTATAGTAGTTATATTCCTGTACATAGGGGGCAGTATTATAGTAGTTATATTCTTGTACATAGGATCAGTATTATAGTAGTTATATTCTTGTACATAGGGGCAGTATTATAGTAGTTATATTCCTGTACATAGGGGGCAGTATTATAGTAGTTATATTCTTGTACATAGGGGCAGTATTATAGTAGTTATATTTCGGTTCATAGGGGCAGTATTATAGTAGTTATATTCTTGTACATAGGAGCAGTATTATAGTAGTTATATTCTTGTACATTGGAGCAGTTTTATAGTAGTTATATTCTTGTACATAGGGGCAGTATTATAGTAGTTACATTCTTGTACATAGGGGGCAGTATTATAGTAGTTACATTCTTGTACATAGGAGCAGTATTATAGTAGTTATATTCTTGTACATAGGGGGCAGTATTATAGCTGTTATATTCTTGTACGTAGGAGCAGTATTATATTAGTTATATTCTTGTACATAGGAGCAGTATTATAGTAGTTATATTCTTGTACATAGGGGGCAGTATTATAGCTGTTATATTCTTGTACGTAGGAGCAGTATTATAGTAGTTATATTCTTGTACATAGGAGCAGTATTATAGTAGTTATATTCTTGTACATAGGCGCAGTATTATACTAGTTATATTCTTGTACATAGGGGCAGTATTATAGTAGTTATATTCTTGTACATAGGAGCAGTATTATAGTAGTTATATTCTTGTACATAGGAGCAGTATTATAGTAGTTATATTCTTGTACATAGGGGGCAGTATTTTAATAGTTATATTCTTGTACATAGGGGCAGTATTATAGCTGTTATATTCTTGTATGTAGGAGCAGTATTATAGTAGTTATATTCTTGTACATAGGTGGCAGTATTATAGTAGTTATATTCTTGTACATAGGAGCAGTATTATAGTAGTTATATTCTTGTACATAGGGAGCAGTATTATAGTAGTTATATTCTTGTACATAGGAGCAGTATTATAGTAGTTATATTCTTGTACATAGGAGCAGTATTATAGTAGTTATATTCTTGTACATAGGGGGCAGTATTATAGTAGTTATATTCTTGTACATAGGGGCAGTATTATAGCTGTTTTATTCTTGTATGTAGGAGCAGTATTATAGTAGTTATATTCTTGTACATAGGTGGCATTATTATGGTAGTTATATTCTTGTACATAGGAGCAGTATTATAGTAGTTATATTCTTGTACATAGGGAGCAGTATTATAGTAGTTATATTCTTGTACATAGGAGCAGTATTATAGTAGATATATTCTTGTACATAGGAGCAGTATTATAGTAGTTATATTCTTGTACATAGGGAGCAGTATTATAGTAGTTATATTCTTGTACATAGGAGCAGTATTGTACTAGTTTTATTCTTGTACATAGGAGCAGTATTATACTAGTTATATTCTTGTACATAGGGGCAGTATTATAGTAGTTATATTCTTGTACATAGGGAGCAGTATTATAGTAGTTATATTCTTGTACATAGGAGCAGTATTATAGTAGTTATATTCTTGTACATAGGAGCAGTATTATAGTCGTTATATTCTTGTACATAGGGAGCAGTATTATAGTAGTTATATTCTTGTACATAGGGGCAGTATTATAGTAGTTATATTCTTGTACATAGGAGCAGTATTATACTAGTTTTATTCTTGTACATAGGAGCAGTATTATAGTAGTTATATTCATGTACATAGGGGCAGTATAGTTATATTCATGTACATAGGAGCAGTATTATAGTAGTTATATTCTTGTACATAGGAGCAGTATTATATTAGTTAGATTCTTGTACATAGGAGCAGTATTATAGTAGTTATATTCTTGTACATAGGAGCAGTATTACAGGAGTTATATTCTTGTACATAGGGGCAGTATTATAGTAGTTATATTCCTGTACATAGGGGCAGTATTATAGTAGTTATATTCCTGTACATAGGGGGCAGTATTATAGTAGTTATATTCTTGTACATAGGATCAGTATTATAGTAGTTATATTCTTGTACATAGGGGCAGTATTATAGTAGTTATATTCCTGTACATAGGGGGCAGTATTATAGTAGTTATATTCTTGTACATAGGAGCAGTATTATATTAGTTAGATTCTTGTACATAGGAGCAGTATTATAGTAGTTATATTCTTGTACATAGGGGCAGTATTATAGTAGTTATATTCCTGTACATAGGGGCAGTATTATAGTAGTTATATTCTTGTATATAGGGGGCAGTATTATAGTAGTTATATTCTTGGTACATAGGGGCAGTATTATAGTAGTTATATTCTTGTACATAGGGGCAGTATTATAGTAGTTATATTCTTGTACATAGGGGCAGTATTATAGTAGTTATATTCTTGTACATAGGAGCAGTTTTATAGTAGTTATATTCTTGTACATAGGAGCAGTATTATAGTAGTCATATTCTTGTACATAGGGTGCAGTATTATAGTAGTTATATTCTTGTACATAGGAGCAGTATTATAGTAGTTATATTCTTGTACATAGGGGGCAGTATTATAGCTGTTATATTCTTGTATGTAGGAGCAGTATTATAGTAGTTATATTCTTGTACATATGGAGCAGTATTATAGTAGTTATATTCTTGTACATAGGGGCAGTATTATAGTAGTTATATTATTGTACATAGGAGCAGTATTATTGTAGCTATATTCTTGTATATAGGAGCAGTATTATAGTAGTTATATTCTTGTACATAGGGGGCAGTATTATAGTAGTTATATTCTTGTACATAGGGGCAGTATTATAGTAGTTATATTCTTGTACATAGGAGCAGTATTATACTTGTTTTATTCTTGTACATAGGAGCAGTATTGTACTAGTTTTATTCTTGTACATAGGAGCAGTATTATACTAGTTTCATTCTTGTACATAGGAGCAGTATTATAGTAGTTATATTCTTGTACATAGGAGCAGTATTATAGTAGTTATATTCTTGTACATAGGGGGCAGTATTATAGTAGTTATATTCTTGTATATAGGAGCAGTATTATAGTAGCTAGATTCTTGTTCATAGGAGCAGTATTATATTAGTTAGATTCTTGTACATAGGGGGCAGTATTATACTAGTTTTATTCTTGTACATAGGAGCAGTATTATAGTAGTTATATTCTTGTACATAGAGGCAGTATTATAGTAGTTATATTCGTGTACATAGGAGCAGTATTATAGTAGTTATATTCTTGTACATAGGAGCAGTATTATAGTAGTTATATTCTTGTACACAGGGAGCAGTATTATAGTAGTTATATTCTTGTACATAGGAGCAGTATTATAGTAGTTATATTCTTGTACATAGGGGGCAGTATTATAGCTGTTATATTCTTGTACGTAGGAGCAGTATTATAGTAGTTACATTCTTGAACATAGGAGCAGTATTATAGTAGTTATATTCTTGTACATAGAGGGCAGTATTATAGCTGTTATATTCTTGTACGTAGGAGCAGTATTATAGTAGTTATATTCTTGTACATAGGAGCAGTATTATAGTAGTTATATTCTTGTACATAGGCGCAGTATTATACTAGTTATATTCTTGTACATAGGGGCAGTATTATAGTAGTTATATTCTTGTACATAGGAGCAGTATTATAGTAGTTATATTCTTGTACATAGGAGCAGTATTATAGTAGTTATATTCTTGTACATAGGGGGCAGTATTATAATAGTTATATTCTTGTACATAGGGGCAGTATTATAGCTGTTATATTCTTGTTTGTAGGAGCAGTATTATAGTAGTTATATTCTTGTACATAGGTGGCAGTATTATAGTAGTTATATTCTTGTACATAGGAGCAGTATTATAGTAGTTATATTCTTGTACATAGGGAGCAGTATTATAGTAGTTATATTCTTGTACATAGGAGCAGTATTATAGTAGTTATATTCTTGTACATAGGAGCAGTATTATAGTAGTTATATTCTTGTACATAGGGGGCAGTATTATAGTAGTTATATTCTTGTACATAGGGGCAGTATTATAGCTGTTATATTCTTGTATGTAGGAGCAGTATTATAGTAGTTATATTCTTGTACATAGGTGGCAGTATTATAGTAGTTATATTCTTGTATATAGGAGCAGTATTATAGTAGTTATATTCTTGTACATAGGGAGCAGTATTATAGTAGTTATATTCTTGTACATAGGAGCAGTATTATAGTAGTTATATTCTTGTACATAGGAGCAGTATTATAGTAGTTATATTCTTGTACATAGGGAGCAGTATTATAGTAGTTATATTCTTGTACATAGGAGCAGTATTGTACTAGTTTTATTCTTGTACATAGGAGCAGTATTATACTAGTTATATTCTTGTACATAGGGGCAGTATTATAGTAGTTATATTCTTGTACATAGGGAGCAGTATTATAGTAGTTATATTCTTGTACATAGGAGCAGTATTATAGTAGTTATATTCTTGTACATAGGAGCAGTATTATAGTCGTTATATTCTTGTACATAGGGAGCAGTATTATAGTAGTTATATTCTTGTACATAGGGGCAGTATTATAGTAGTTATATTCTTGTACATAGGAGCAGTATTATACTAGTTTTATTCTTGTACATAGGAGCAGTATTATAGTAGTTATATTCATGTACATAGGGGCAGTATAGTTATATTCGTGTACATAGGAGCAGTATTATAGTAGTTATATTCTTGTACATAGGAGCAGTATTATATTAGTTAGATTCTTGTACATAGGAGCAGTATTATAGTAGTTATATTCTTGTACATAGGAGCAGTATTACAGGAGTTATATTCTTGTACATAGGGGCAGTATTATAGTAGTTATATTCCTGTACATAGGGGCAGTATTATAGTAGTTATATTCCTGTACATAGGGGGCAGTACTATAGTAGTTATATTCTTGTACATAGGATCAGTATTATAGTAGTTATATTCTTGTACATAGGGGCAGTATTATAGTAGTTATATTCCTGTACATAGGGGGCAGTATTATAGTAGTTATATTCTTGTACATAGGGGCAGTATTATAGTAGTTATATTCCGGTTCATAGGGGCAGTATTATAGTAGTTATATTCTTGTACATAGGAGCAGTATTATAGTAGTTATATTCTTGTACATTGGAGCAGTTTTATAGTAGTTATATTCTTGTACATAGGGGCAGTATTATAGTAGTTACATTCTTGTACATAGGGGGCAGTATTATAGTAGTTATATTCTGGTACATAGGAGCAGTATTATAGTAGTTATATTCTTGTACATAGGAGCAGTTTTATAGTAGTTATATTCTTGTACATAGGGGCAGTATTATAGTAGTTATATTCTTGTACATAGGAGCAGTTTTATAGTAGTTATATTCTTGTACATAGGAGCAGTATTATAGTAGTTATATTCTTGCACATAGGCGCAGTATTATAGTAGTTATATTCTTGTACATAGGGGCAGTATTATAGTAGTTATATTCTTGTACATACGAGCAGTATTATAGTAGTTATATTCTTGTACATAGGAGCAGTATTATAGTAGTTATATTGTTGTACATAGGGGGCAGTATTATAGTAGTTATATTCTTGTACATAGGGGGCAGTATTATAGTAGTTATATTCTTGTACATAGGGGCAGTATTATAGTAGTTATATTCTTGTACATGGGGGGCTGTATTATAGCAGTTATATTCTTGTACATAGGAGCAGTTTTATAGTAGTTATATTCTTGTACATAGGAGCAGTATTATAGTAGATATATTCTTGTACATAGGCGCAGTATTATAGTAGTTATATTCTTGTACATAGGGGCAGTATTATAGTAGTTATATTCTTGTACATAGGAGCAATATTATAGTAGTTATATTCTTGTACATAGGAGCAGTATTATAGTAGTTATATTCTTGTACATAGGGGGCAGTATTATAGTAGTTATATTCTTGTATATAGGGGGCAGTATTATAGTAGTTATATTCTTGTACATAGGGGCAGTATTATAGTAGTTATATTCTTGTACATAGGGGCAGTATTATAGTAGTTATATTCTTGTACATAGGGGCAGTATTATAGTAGTTATATTCTTGTACATAGGAGCAGTTTTATAGTAGTTATATTCTTGTACATAGGAGCAGTATTATAGTAGTTATATTCTTGTACATAGGGGGCAGTATTATAGTAGTTATATTCTTGTACATAGGAGCAGTATTATAGTAGTTATATTCTTGTACATAGGGGGCAGTATTATAGCTGTTATATTCTTGTATGTAGGAGCAGTATTATAGTAGTTATATTCTTGTACATATGGAGCAGTATTATAGTAGTTATATTCTTGTACATAGGGGCAGTATTATAGTAGTTATATTATTGTACATAGGAGCAGTATTATAGTAGCTATATTCTTGTATATAGGAGCAGTATTATAGTAGTTATATTCTTGTACATAGGGGGCAGTATTATAGTAGTTATATTCTTGTACATAGGGGCAGAATTATAGTAGTTATATTCTTGTACATAGGAGCAGTATTATACTAGTTTTATTCTTGTACATAGGAGCAGTATTGTACTAGTTTTATTCTTGTACATAGGAGCAGTATTATACTAGTTTTATTCTTGTACATAGGAGCAGTATTATAGTAGTTATATTCTTGTACATAGGAGCAGTATTATAGTAGTTATATTCTTGTACATAGCGGGCAGTATTATAGTAGTTATATTCTTGTATATAGGAGCAGTATTATAGTAGCTAGATTCTTGTTCATAGGAGCAGTATTATATTAGTTAGATTCTTGTACATAGGGGGCAGTATTATACTAGTTTTATTCTTGTACATAGGAGCAGTATTATAGTAGTTATATTCTTGTACATAGAGGCAGTATTATAGTAGTTATATTCGTGTACATAGGAGCAGTATTATAGTAGTTATATTCTTGTACATAGGAGCAGTATTATAGTAGTTATATTCTTGTACACAGGGAGCAGTATTATAGTAGTTATATTCTTGTACATAGGAGCAGTATTATAGTAGTTATATTCTTGTACATAGGGGGCAGTATTATAGCTGTTATATTCTTGTACGTAGGAGCAGTATTATAGTAGTTACATTCTTGTACATAGGAGCAGTATTATAGTAGTTATATTCTTGTACATAGAGGGCAGTATTATAGCTGTTATATTCTTGTACGTAGGAGCAGTATTATAGTAGTTATATTCTTGTACATAGGAGCAGTATTATAGTAGTTATATTCTTGTACATAGGCGCAGTATTATACTAGTTATATTCTTGTACATAGGGGCAGTATTATAGTAGTTATATTCTTGTACATAGGAGCAGTATTATAGTAGTTATATTCTTGTACATAGGAGCAGTATTATAGTAGTTATATTCTTGTACATAGGGGGCAGTATTATAATAGTTATATTCTTGTACATAGGGGCAGTATTATAGCTGTTATATTCTTGTATGTAGGAGCAGTATTATAGTAGTTATATTCTTGTACATAGGTGGCAGTATTATAGTATTTATATTCTTGTACATAGGAGCAGTATTATAGTAGTTATATTCTTGTACATAGGGAGCAGTATTATAGTAGTTATATTCTTGTACATAGGAGCAGTATTATAGTAGTTATATTCTTGTA
Organism: Phyllobates terribilis; assembly: GCF_046119375.1. NCBI lineage: Eukaryota > Metazoa > Chordata > Amphibia > Anura > Dendrobatidae > Phyllobates > Phyllobates terribilis. Next base: position 170,808,800 of record NW_027362769.1, read on the forward strand.
CATAGGAGCAGTATTATAGTAGTTATATTCTTGTACATAGGGGGCAGTATTATAGTAGTTATATTCTTGTACATAGGGGCAGTATTATAGCTGTTATATTCTTGTATGTAGGAGCAGTATTATAGTAGTTATATTCTTGTACATAGGTGGCAGTATTATAGTAGTTATATTCTTGTATATAGGAGCAGTATTATAGTAGTTATATTCTTGTACATAGGGAGCAGTATTATAGTAGTTATATTCTTGTACATAGGAGCAGTATTATAGTAGTTATATTCTTGTACATAGGAGCAGTATTATAGTAGTTATATTCTTGTACATAGGGAGAAGTATTATAGTAGTTATATTCTTGTACATAGGAGCAGTATTGTACTAGTTTTATTCTTGTACATAGGAGCAGTATTATACTAGTTATATTCTTGTACATAGGGGCAGTATTATAGTAGTTATATTCTTGTACATAGAGAGCAGTATTATAGTAGTTATATTCTTGTACATAGGAGCAGTATTATAGTGGTTATATTCTTGTACATAGGAGCAGTATTATAGTCGTTATATACTTGTACATAGGGAGCAGTATTATAGTAGTTATATTCTTGTACATAGGGGCAGTATTATAGTAGTTATATTCTTGTACATAGGAGCAGTATTATACTAGTTTTATTCTTGTACATAGGAGCAGTATTATAGTAGTTATATTCATGTACATAGGGGCAGTATAGTTATATTCGTGTACATAGGAGCAGTATTATAGTAGTTATATTCTTGTACATAGGAGCAGTATTATATTAGTTAGATTCTTGTACATAGGAGCAGTATTATAGTAGTTATATTCTTGTACATAGGAGCAGTATTACAGGAGTTATATTCTTGTACATAGGGGCAGTATTATAGTAGTTATATTCCTGTACATAGGGGCAGTATTATAGTAGTTATATTCCTGTACATAGGGGGCAGTAATATACTAGTTATATTCTTGTACATAGGATCAGTATTATAGTAGTTATATTCTTGTACATAGGGGCAGTATTATAGTAGTTATATTCCTGTACATAGGGGGCAGTATTATAGTAGTTATATTCTTGTACATAGGGGCAGTATTATAGTAGTTATATTCCGGTACATAGGGGCAGTATTATAGTAGTTATATTCTTGTACATAGGAGCAGTATTATAGTAGTTATATTCTTGTACATTGGAGCAGTTTTATAGTAGTTATATTCTTGTACATAGGGGCAGTATTATAGTAGTTACATTCTTGTACATAGGGGGCAGTATTATAGTAGTTATATTCTGGTACATAGGAGCAGTATTATAGTAGTTATATTCTTGTACATAGGAGCAGTTTTATAGTAGTTATATTCTTGTACATAGGGGCAGTATTATAGTAGTTATATTCTTGTACATGGGGGCCGTATTATAGCAGTTATATTCTTGTACATAGGAGCAGTTTTATAGTAGTTATATTCTTGTACATAGGAGCAGTATTATAGTAGTTATATTCTTGTACATAGGCGCAGTATTATAGTAGTTATATTCTTGTACATAGGGGCAGTATTATAGTAGTTATATTCTTGTACATAGGAGCAGTATTATAGTAGGTATATTCTTGTACATAGGAGCAGTATTATAGTAGTTATATTCTTGTACATAGGGGGCAGTATTATAGTAGTTATATTCTTGTACATGGGGGGCTGTATTATAGCAGTTATATTCTTGTACATAGGAGCAGTTTCATAGTAGTTATATTCTTGTACATAGGAGCAGTATTATAGTAGTTATATTCTTGTACATAGGCGCAGTATTATAGTAGTTATATTCTTGTACATAGGAGCAATATTATAGTAGTTATATTCTTGTACATAGGAGCAGTATTATAGTAGTTATATTCTTGTACATAGGGGGCAGTATTATAGTAGTTATATTCTTGTATATAGGGGGCAGTATTATAGTAGTTATATTCTTGTACATAGGGGCAGTATTATAGTAGTTATATTCTTGTACATAGGGGCAGTATTATAGTAGTTATATTCTTGTACATAGGGGCAGTATTATAGTAGTTATATTCTTGTACATAGGGGCAGTATTATAGTAGTTATATTCTTGTACATAGGAGCAGTTTTATAGTAGTTATATTCTTGTACATAGGAGCAGTATTATAGTAGTTATATTCTTGTACATAGGGGGCAGTATTATAGTAGTTATATTCTTGTACATAGGAGCAGTATTATAGTAGTTATATTCTTGTACATAGGGGGCAGTATTATAGCTGTTATATTCTTGTATGTAGGAGCAGTATTATAGTAGTTATATTCTTGTACATATGGAGCAGTATTATAGTAGTTATATTCTTGTACATAGGGGCAGTATTATAGTAGTTATATTATTGTACATAGGAGCAGTATTATAGTAGCTATATTCTTGTATATAGGAGCAGTATTATAGTAGTTATATTCTTGTACATAGGGGGCAGTATTATAGTAGTTATATTCTTGTACATAGGGGCAGAATTATAGTAGTTATATTCTTGTACATAGGAGCAGTATTATACTAGTTTTATTCTTGTACATAGGAGCAGTATTGTACTAGTTTTATTCTTGTACATAGGAGCAGTATTATACTAGTTTTATTCTTGTACATAGGAGCAGTATTATAGTAGTTATATTCTTGTACATAGGAGCAGTATTATAGTAGTTATATTCTTGTACATAGCGGGCAGTATTATAGTAGTTATATTCTTGTATATAGGAGCAGTATTATAGTAGCTAGATTCTTGTTCATAGGAGCAGTATTATATTAGTTAGATTCTTGTACATAGGGGGCAGTATTATACTAGTTTTATTCTTGTACATAGGAGCAGTATTATAGTAGTTATATTCTTGTACATAGAGGCAGTATTATAGTAGTTATATTCGTGTACATAGGAGCAGTATTATAGTAGTTATATTCTTGTACATAGGAGCAGTATTATAGTAGTTATATTCTTGTACACAGGGAGCAGTATTATAGTAGTTATATTCTTGTACATAGGAGCAGTATTATAGTAGTTATATTCTTGTACATAGGGGGCAGTATTATAGCTGTTATATTCTTGTACGTAGGAGCAGTATTATAGTAGTTACATTCTTGTACATAGGAGCAGTATTATAGTAGTTATATTCTTGTACATAGAGGGCAGTATTATAGCTGTTATATTCTTGTACGTAGGAGCAGTATTATAGTAGTTATATTCTTGTACATAGGAGCAGTATTATAGTAGTTATATTCTTGTACATAGGCGCAGTATTATACTAGTTATATTCTTGTACATAGGGGCAGTATTATAGTAGTTATATTCTTGTACATAGGAGCAGTATTATAGTAGTTATATTCTTGTACATAGGAGCAGTATTATAGTAGTTATATTCTTGTACATAGGGGGCAGTATTATAATAGTTATATTCTTGTACATAGGGGCAGTATTATAGCTGTTATATTCTTGTATGTAGGAGCAGTATTATAGTAGTTATATTCTTGTACATAGGTGGCAGTATTATAGTATTTATATTCTTGTACATAGGAGCAGTATTATAGTAGTTATATTCTTGTACATAGGGAGCAGTATTATAGTAGTTATATTCTTGTACATAGGAGCAGTATTATAGTAGTTATATTCTTGTACATAGGAGCAGTATTATAGTAGTTATATTCTTGTACATAGGGGGCAGTATTATAGTAGTTATATTCTTGTACATAGGGGCAGTATTATAGCTGTTATATTCTTGTATGTAGGAGCAGTATTATAGTAGTTATATTCTTGTACATAGGTGGCAGTATTATAGTAGTTATATTCTTGTATATAGGAGCAGTATTATAGTAGTTATATTCTTGTACATAGGGAGCAGTATTATAGTAGTTATATTCTTGTACATAGGAGCAGTATTATAGTAGTTATATTCTTGTACATAGGAGCAGTATTATAGTAGTTATATTCTTGTACATAGGGAGAAGTATTATAGTAGTTATATTCTTGTACATAGGAGCAGTATTGTACTAGTTTTATTCTTGTACATAGGAGCAGTATTATACTAGTTATATTCTTGTACATAGGGGCAGTATTATAGTAGTTATATTCTTGTACATAGAGAGCAGTATTATAGTAGTTATATTCTTGTACATAGGAGCAGTATTATAGTGGTTATATTCTTGTACATAGGAGCAGTATTATAGTCGTTATATACTTGTACATAGGGAGCAGTATTATAGTAGTTATATTCTTGTACATAGGGGCAGTATTATAGTAGTTATATTCTTGTACATAGGAGCAGTATTATACTAGTTTTATTCTTGTACATAGGAGCAGTATTATAGTAGTTATATTCATGTACATAGGGGCAGTATAGTTATATTCGTGTACATAGGAGCAGTATTATAGTAGTTATATTCTTGTACATAGGAGCAGTATTATATTAGTTAGATTCTTGTACATAGGAGCAGTATTATAGTAGTTATATTCTTGTACATAGGAGCAGTATTACAGGAGTTATATTCTTGTACATAGGGGCAGTATTATAGTAGTTATATTCCTGTACATAGGGGCAGTATTATAGTAGTTATATTCCTGTACATAGGGGGCAGTAATATACTAGTTATATTCTTGTACATAGGATCAGTATTATAGTAGTTATATTCTTGTACATAGGGGCAGTATTATAGTAGTTATATTCCTGTACATAGGGGGCAGTATTATAGTAGTTATATTCTTGTACATAGGGGCAGTATTATAGTAGTTATATTCCGGTACATAGGGGCAGTATTATAGTAGTTATATTCTTGTACATAGGAGCAGTATTATAGTAGTTATATTCTTGTACATTGGAGCAGTTTTATAGTAGTTATATTCTTGTACATAGGGGCAGTATTATAGTAGTTACATTCTTGTACATAGGGGGCAGTATTATAGTAGTTATATTCTGGTACATAGGAGCAGTATTATAGTAGTTATATTCTTGTACATAGGAGCAGTTTTATAGTAGTTATATTCTTGTACATAGGGGCAGTATTATAGTAGTTATATTCTTGTACATGGGGGCCGTATTATAGCAGTTATATTCTTGTACATAGGAGCAGTTTTATAGTAGTTATATTCTTGTACATAGGAGCAGTATTATAGTAGTTATATTCTTGTACATAGGCGCAGTATTATAGTAGTTATATTCTTGTACATAGGGGCAGTATTATAGTAGTTATATTCTTGTACATAGGAGCAGTATTATAGTAGGTATATTCTTGTACATAGGAGCAGTATTATAGTAGTTATATTCTTGTACATAGGGGGCAGTATTATAGTAGTTATATTCTTGTACATGGGGGGCTGTATTATAGCAGTTATATTCTTGTACATAGGAGCAGTTTCATAGTAGTTATATTCTTGTACATAGGAGCAGTATTATAGTAGTTATATTCTTGTACATAGGCGCAGTATTATAGTAGTTATATTCTTGTACATAGGAGCAATATTATAGTAGTTATATTCTTGTACATAGGAGCAGTATTATAGTAGTTATATTCTTGTACATAGGGGGCAGTATTATAGTAGTTATATTCTTGTATATAGGGGGCAGTATTATAGTAGTTATATTCTTGTACATAGGGGCAGTATTATAGTAGTTATATTCTTGTACATAGGGGCAGTATTATAGTAGTTATATTCTTGTACATAGGGGCAGTATTATAGTAGTTATATTCTTGTACATAGGAGCAGTTTTATAGTAGTTATTTTCTTGTACATAGGAGCAGTATTATAGTAGTTATATTCTTGTACATAGGGGGCAGTATTATAGTAGTTATATTCTTGTACATAGGAGCAGTATTATAGTAGTTATATTCTTGTACATAGGGGGCAGTATTATAGCTGTTATTTTCTTGTATGTAGGAGCAGTATTATAGTAGTTATGTTCTTGTACATATGGAGCAGTATTATAGTAGTTATATTCTTGTACATAGGGGCAGTATTATAGTAGTTATATTATTGTACATAGGAGCAGTATTATAGTAGTTATATTCTTGTATATAGGAGCAGTATTATACTAGTTATATTCTTGTACATAGGGGGCAGTATTATAGTAGTTATATTCTTGTACATAGCCGCAGTATTATAGTAGTTATATTCTTGTACATAGGAGCAGTATTATACTAGTTTTATTCTTGTACATAGGAGCAGTATTGTACTAGTTTTATTCTTGTACATAGGAGCAGTATTATACTAGTTTTATTCTTGTACATAGGAGCAGTATTATAGTAGTTATATTCTTGTACATAGGGGGCAGTATTATAGCTGTTATATTCTTGTACATAGGGGGCAGTATTATAGTAGTTATATTCTTGTACATAGGGGGCAGTATTATAGTAGTTATATTCTTGTACATAGGGGCAGTATTATAGTAGTTATATTCTTGTACATAGGGACAGTATTATAGTAGTTATATTCTTGTACATAGGGGCAGTATTATAGTAGTTATATTCTTGTACATAGGAGCAGTTTTATAGTAGTTATATTCTTGTACATAGGAGCAGTATTATAGTAGTTATATTCTTGTACATAGGGGGCAGTATTATAGTAGTTATATTCTTGTACATAGGAGCAGTATTATAGTAGTTATATTCTTGTACATAGGGGGCAGTATTATAGCTGTTATATTCTTGTATGTAGGAGCAGTATTATAGTAGTTATATTCTTGTACATATGGAGCAGTATTATAGTAGTTATATTCTTGTACATAGGGACAGTATTATAGTAGTTATATTATTGTACATAGGAGCAGTATTATAGTAGTTATATTCTTGTATATAGGAGCAGTATTATAGTAGTTATATTCTTGTACATAGGGGGCAGTATTATAGAAGTTATATTCTTGTACATAGGAGCAGTATTATACTAGTTTTATTCTTGTACATAGGAGCAGTATTGTACTAGTTTTATTCTTGTACATAGGAGCAGTATTATACTAGTTTTATTCTTGTACATAGGAGCAGTATTATAGTAGTTATATTCTTGTACATAGGGGGCAGTATTATAACTGTTATATTCTTGTATGTACGAGCAGTATTATAGTAGTTATATTCTTGTACATAGGAGCAGTATTATAGTAGTTATATTATTGTACATAGGAGCAGTATTATAGTAGTTATATTCTTGTATATAGGAGCAGTATTATAGTAGTTATATTCTTGTACATAGGGGGCAGTATTATAGTAGTTATATTCTTGTATATAGGGGGCAGTATTATAGTAGTTATATTCTTGTACATAGGAGCAGTATTATGGTAGTTATATTCTTGTACATAGGGGCAGTATTATAGTAGTTATATTCGTGTACATAGGAGCAGTATTATAGTAGTTATATTCTTGTACATAGGAGCAGTATTATAGTAGTTATATTCTTGTACATAGGGGGCAGTATTATAGTAGCTATATTCTTGTATATAGGAGCAGTATTATAGTAGCTAGATTCTTGTACATAGGAGCAGTATTATATTATTTAGATTCTTGTACATAGGGGGCAGTATTATACTAGTTTTATTCTTGTACATAGGAGCAGTATTATAGTAGTTATATTCTTGTACATAGGGGCAGTATTATAGTAGTTATATTCGTGTACATAGGAGCAGTATTATAGTAGTTATATTCTTGTACATAGGAGCAGTATTATAGTAGTTATATTCTTGTACATAGGGAGCAGTATTATAGTAGTTATATTCTTGTACATAGGGGCAGTATTATAGTAGTTATATTCTTGTACATAGGAGCAGTAGGATACTAGTTTTATTCTTGTACATAGGAGCAGTATTATAGTAGTTATATTCTTGTACATAGGGGCAGTATTATAGTAGTTATATTCGTGTACATAGGAGCAGTATTATAGTAGTTATATTCTTGTACATAGGAGCAGTATTATAGTAGTTATATTCTTGTACATAAGGGGCAGTATTATAGTAGTTATATTTTTGTATATAGGATCAGTATTATACTAGTTATATTCTTGTACATAGGAGCAGTATTATATTAGTTAGATTCTTGTACATAGGAGCAGTATTATAGTAGTTATATTCTTGTACATAGGAGCAGTATTACAGGAGTTATATTCTTGTACATAGGGGCAGTATTATAGTAGTTATATTCCTGTACATAGGGGCAGTATTATAGTAGTTATATTCCTGTACATAGGGGGCAGTATTATAGTAGTTATATTCTTGTACATAGGATCAGTATTATAGTAGTTATATTCTTGTACATAGGGGCAGTATTATAGTAGTTATATTCCTGTACATAGGGGGCAGTATTATAGTAGTTATATTCTTGTACATAGGGGCAGTATTATAGTAGTTATATTCCGGTACATAGGGGCAGTATTATAGTAGTTATATTCTTGTACATAGGAGCAGTATTATAGTAGTTATATTCTTGTACATTGGAGCAGTTTTATAGTAGTTATATTCTTGTACATAGGGGCAGTATTATAGTAGTTACATTCTTGTACATAGGGGGCAGTATTATAGTAGTTATATTCTGGTACATAGGAGCAGTATTATAGTAGTTATATTCTTGTACATAGGAGCAGTTTTATAGTAGTTATGTTCTTGTACATAGGGGCAGTATTATAGTAGTTATATTCTTGTACATAGGAGCATTTTTATAGTAGTTATATTCTTGTACATAGGAGCAGTATTATAGTAGTTATATTCTTGTACATAGGCGCAGTATTATAGTAGTTATATTCTTGTACATAGGGGCAGTATTATAGTAGTTATATTCTTGTACATAGGAGCAATATTATAGTAGTTATATTCTTGTACATAGGAGCAGTATTATAGTAGTTATACTCTTGTACATAGGGGGCAGTATTATAGTAGTTATATTCTTGTACATAGGGGGCAGTATTATAGTAGTTATATTCTTGTTCATAGGGGCAGTATTATAGTAGTTATATTCTTGTACATAGGGGCAGTATTATAGTAGTTATATTCTTGTACATAGGGGCAGTATTATAGTAGTTATATTATTGTACATAGGAGCAGTTTTATAGTAGTTATATTCTTGTACATAGGAGCAGTATTATAGTAGTTATATTCTTGTACAAAGGGGGCAGTATTATAGTAGTTATATTCTTGTACATAGGAGCAGTATTATAGTAGTTATATTATTGTACATAGGGGGCAGTATTATAGCTGTTATATTCTTGTATGTAGGAGCAGTATTATAGTAGTTATATTCTTGTACATAGGGGCAGTATTATAGTAGTTATATTATTGTACATAGGAGCAGTATTATAGTAGTTATATTCTTGTATATAGGAGCAGTATTATAGTAGTTATATTCTTGTACATAGGGGGCAGTATTATAGTAGTTATATTCTTGTACATAGGGGCAGTATTATAGTAGTTATATTCTTGTATATAGGAGCAGTATTATACTAGTTTTATTCTTGTACATAGGAGCAGTATTGTACTAGTTTTATTCTTGTACATAGGAGCAGTATTATACTAGTTTTATTCTTGTACATAGGAGCAGTATTATAGTAGTTATATTCTTGTACATAGGGGGCAGTATTATAGCTGTTATATTCTTGTATGTACGAGCAGTATTATAGTAGTTATATTCTTGTACATAGGAGCAGTATTATAGTAGTTATATTATTGTACATAGGAGCAGTATTATAGTAGTTATATTCTTGTATATAGGAGCAGTATTATAGTAGTTATATTCTTGTACATAGGGGGCAGTATTATAGTAGTTATATTCTTGTATATAGGGGGCAGTATTATAGTAATTATATTCTTGTACATAGGAGCAGTATTATACTAGTTTTATTCTTGTACATAGGGTGCAGTATTATAGTAGTTATATTCTTGTACATAGGGGGCAGTATTATAGTAGTTATATTCTTGTATATAGGAGCAGTATTATAGTAGTTAGATTCTTGTAGATAGGAGCAGTATTATATTAGTTAGATTCTTGTACATAGGGGACAGTATTATACTTGTTTTATTCTTGTACATAGGAGCAGTATTATAGTAGTTATATTCTTGTACATAGGGGCAGAATTATAGTAGTTATATTCTTGTACACAGGGGGCAGTATTATAGTAGTTATATTCTTGTACATAGGAGCAGTATTATAGTAGTTATATTCTTGTACATAGGAGGGAGTATTATAGTAGTTATATTCTTGTACATAGGAGCAGTATTATACTAGTTTTATTCTTGTACATAGTGGCAGTATTATAGTTTTACTCACTGTACATATAATACTAATGTAGGATTGGAGCAGTTGTCACTTCCCTTCTCCTAATCTCCCGGTGACAGATCATACAAATTGCATTACATGACATTTATGTCTTAATATTTATTGATTCCATAAAGCGATCATTTCTGTTCATTTCTATGTTAGTTTTGTATTCTGGGCATCGTTTTACCAATTTGCCCCTAAGCAATATATAGATATAACATTTCTGCCTGGGTGAATGGACATATTTGACCTCCTCTCTTGCTTTCTGCTTTTATATTACATTGTCTTTTCTTATCTCTGTGCCCAATGTAGCACCCCGAGGGCTCGGCTGCTACAGGGGTATTGCACCTCGAACCAGAGGTGTGGTATTCCACTCCCGGGTAAGGATGGAGTGTGGACTAGAACTCAGTTAGCTGCATGCACCACATACATCCCATTTCCGGGGGACAGATCAACGGTACTCCCACCAGATAGATGTGCAGGTACGACAGCGTCTGTCCCTGGCTGGAGTGGGAGGGGGGGAGGAATATCCCAGTGGTGCAGGAGCAGAGAGGGGAGGGACTCTGGGCATAGGAAGGAGCCCATTGGTGGCTAGTCACCTGGGCTCGGGTGTCAGAGGGAGTATAAAAGGTGGGCACCATCTTACGAGTTCAGTTCAGTCAGACAGTAGAAGAGGAGAAGAGTAGTGACAGGGAGCAGCAGCCCTGTCTGGGTGCTGCTCCTGAAGGGAGCAAGAGAGAGAAAGACAAGAGGAAAGGAACAAGGAACAAGGAAGGAATGGAACCTGGAGAAAGGCCCAGAGACATGAAGGAAGAGGGAACCCGAACACGCTAGGAGTCAGCGGGTGAAGGGTTGGCAGATCAGGGTACCGGATCCCGAACTGGTGGAGGCCACTTATCCTCAGCCAGGAACCGGAGGTCGTGTCCACGTCTTGGCGCGACCACTCACTACACTCACCACGAAGGCACGCCACATAGGGTCAGGGAAACCGGAGATAGGTTTCGCCACCAGAAGGCCCGAGGAAGCTGGACATGGGTGGGTCCCTAGTGGGGACGGCCAGAGAAAGGAACGGAGAAAGGAGTTCAAGGTCACACTCTGGAACTGCCTGGGGGTTGGTCGAGCCCCGTACCTGGTGGACGCAGCACGGCTCGGGTCGTCATCACCTGCAGGACTGACACCGATAACATCTGTGAGTAAAGCATTGAAAACTGCAATCAGTCTCTGTGTTCCATCGCACTACCAGCACTAAAGGTACCGGGACGCCCTTTCTATCACTCCCTTCACCCGCACCAGCTGCCCTGAGGCCATACCTCTCCCGTTGGGGGTTATACCACCATTGCTGCACACATACCACCGGCCTCAGCGGACTGTTCTGCAGCGGCGGCCTTGCGACCGCAAATCAACGGGCCGCGTAGTCGACACTTAAACAACATCTACAAAGACTGCCACACACTTAGTTTGACCACCCTGAGCACGGACCGGGTCCCCTCCACTCGGAGACTACTACCCCCATCGGATCCGGCTCCGGGTATTCCCCCGCGCACACGTGCGCCGCACTACAGCACTGGCCCAGGGGGCGCGTCAACTTTGGCGTAGTCGGCAGGATCTCGTGCCCGTAACCACCGGGTACTGCGTGCCTGAAAAAGAGACTTTTTACTTACCTGTGGTGAAGTTTCCCGCCGTCCGGAGTCGTTTCCCGCCATCCGGAGCCGATTCCCGCTATCCGATGCCATCTTCTGCCTTCTTCCCGCCATCCGTGGAGTTTTCCTGCCATTGGGCGCCATCTTGAGGACGCCGCGCGGGAAGAAGAGGGGTGTGGACTCCGAAAGCCCGCGAGAACTGAAGCCCCGCCTCACGTCCGGACGTTGCGTAAGGTCCTGGAAGGAGCCCAGTGACGCCGACGTCACAGGAGCGCGACGGAAGGTCCTCAACCCTGACGATCCACTGCGGAGCCGCGGCCTACGGAAGAGGATCATCGCAAGGTAGGCCACGGTCCACTAGGGGGGAGGAGGATGTCGGATACGGAGGAGAGCTTCACCGCCACAGCCGCCATACCAGATTGCAGAGCTGCTAGCGGTGCTCCAGAAGGAAGAACCGGAGTACGCGCAGGCCGCGCTGGAAGAGCTGAACAGGAGGATGATCTGGGCGCAACGAGACGTGCTCGCCGGGTGGAAGGAGGAGTTGACCCGGCGCACGCTGACCTGCCAACCGGAGGTGCAGCCACCATCCAGCACCGCGTCGATCCCGAGAGGCAGCAGAAGCGGACCGGAGGCCGGGGACGCCGCCGCGGGGGAGGCCGCAACGACAAGTAAGGGGAACGCCGTTACTCCGGGCCCTGAGGCCGCGGACCTGCCCCTACCTCCCGCCGCGGGACCCGAAGCTCTGGGTGCCGCACCGCCCACCGTACCTCCACCACCAGTAGTCAGCCCTCCAGCAGCAAGCTCTGCAGCGGAGCCTCGCCCTGAACCGTGCTCCCCAACACCGGGCACGATCAGAAAGTCACCGGCCTGGTTAAAAGGCCGAGTGCCCGCGGGCGCTGCACCCCAGCCGGGGCCCCCAGTCGTGCCATCATTGGGGAAAGACCTGTATGAGCAGCACACCTGCCCGGATGGGACACCATTCGTCTGGCCGCCTGAGTACACCAACCCCCGCTCCAGGAAGAGTCATCCCGTAGGGGCAAGGGCCCCAGATGAACCGCTAATCCCAGCTCCGGAGCCCGTGGACCTCTATTCACCCCGCTGGAGGACGCCCAATTCGAGGGGGACCCCACTGGAGAAGACCTGATGGGGTTCACTCAGGAGACCCGGGCGGGCGCCGCCCGGCGCTATGAGACCTGCCGCCAACAACTGGCAACGTTTGAGCGGGAGCGGAGAGAGAGGAAAGTGAAGGAGGAGTGGCTCCACATTAAAAACGTGGAGCAGAAGACAAGGACCCGCCAGGACCCCCCCGTACAGCTCACGGTCCCCGAGTCACCGGGACTGTTGTTAAGTTTCACATGGCATGTGGCTGGGGCATCATCCAAGACCCGAAGACCATAAGCCAGGTGTTTGTAAACAGGAGCGACGTAGAGTCCCACCTACCGGAGGGCCACAGTGGACGGGACCTGGTGCCTGGAGATACCGTCACCTATACCAGGCATAAGGGAGTGAAGGGGTGGTACGCCCTTCATGTCCACCGGGTCAAGAAAGAAGAGGAGCAATCGTACCAGGAGGAGGAGGAGAAAGAGGGCCCGGACGGGTCTGAACCTGAGGAAGAGAAAGGAGCGTGTGGAGCACACCGTTAATCGTAAACGGTAAAAGAGGAGATGTAAATAGTTACCCGACCGGGTATAAGGACTGTTGTGGGACTGTTTCCACTAAGAGTGTGGTCCCCGTTGGGACAGAAAGAGAACTGTTGCCTATTTTTGCCCTAATCCCTAACCTGACCGAGGACTGAGAGCGGTCATCCCTTCCCTCTACCTGGCCGAAGACTGAGAGCGGCCAGATCCCAAGATCCCAAGAACCCGAGAATTCAAGAATGTTTTATTTGAGAATGCCTTAATGTGAAATTTGATATGATGCCAAAGTTTTACATAGTGTTTTTGTAAAAGAGTTCCGGTGGCATTAGCCAGCTGTTGAGAAAACCTCCCATAAAGGGATGGATGAAAGTTGATGTGTTTTATGTGTACGTACACTTTAAAAATTGTTTTTACTCTATTTCAGCCCGAGGACGTGCTGTGGTTTACCAGGGGGGAATGTAGCACCCCGAGGGCTCGGCTGCTACAGGGGTATTGCACCTCGAACCAGAGGTGTGGTATTCCACTCCCGGGTAAGGATGGAGTGTGGACTAGAACTCAGTTAGCTGCATGCACCACATACATCCCATTTCCGGGGGACAGATCAACGGTACTCCTGTAGCACCCTGAGGACTCGGCTGCTACAGGGGTATTGCACCTCACTCCAGAGGTGTGGTATTCCACTCCCGGGTAAGGATGGAGTGTGGGACTGAGCTCAGTAGGCTGCATGCGCTACATACATCCCATTTCCGGGGGACAGAACTACGGTACTCCCACCAAGTAAATGTGCAGGTACGACAGCGTCTGTCCCTGGCTGGAGTGGGAGGGGGGTGGAACATCCCAGTAGTGTAGGGGCAGATAGGGGGAGTACTCTGGGTAAAGCTAGGAGCCCATTGGGTGCTGGTCACCTGGGCTCACACATAGAGGGAGTATATATGGTGGGCACCATCTTAGAATAGGGTCGAGTTCAGCCTGAGGAGAAGCAGAGCAGAGGAGCTCAGCCAGGAGGGCTGACAGGGAGCTGTGGCTCCGGCTGGGCCCAGCTCCAGGGCCAAGCTTGCACAGGAGAGAGAGGAGGAAGAAAGGCCCAGAGAAGCAGAGACAGAGGGAACCCTAAGATCCCAGAATTAAGCCAAAAGGGTGAAGGGTTGGCAGAAGAGGGCACCGGATCCCAAACTGACGGAGGCAAAACATCCTTAATCAGGAACCGGAGGTCGTGGTCAAGTTTTGCCACGACCCTCACCATATCCACCAGGAAGGCACACCACGAGTAGGGTCAGGGAAGCCAGAGAAGGTTGAGCCACCAAGAGGCCCGAGGGAGCCGGACTAAGGTGGATCCCTGGTGGGGACGGCCAGCAGAAAGAGAGAGAGAGGGGAGCTCAGGACCACGCTCCGGAACTGCCTGGGGGTTAGCCGAGTCCCACACCTGGTGGACGCAGCACGGCTTGGGTGGTCACTCAAGGCCAGAGTGACTAAAGCAACATCAGTGAGTAAAAACCCTGAAACTGCATCCCACGTCTCTGTGCCTCCTTACCGCACCATCACAACCTCCATCATCTACACCTGCTGCCCTGAGGCCATACCCCTCCCGTTGGGGGTTATACCATCCCTGCTGCACACATACCACCGGCCTCAGCGGACTGTTCTGCAGCGGCGGCCTTGTGACCGCAAATCAACGGGTGGCGTAGTCGACACACATTCTAACATCTACTGCTAATAGACTCGCCACTTAGTTTGACTCCCTGGGCACGGATCGGGTCACCGCCACGAGACTACTACCCCCATCTGATCCGGCTCCGGGTAAGCCCCGTGCGCGCGATGCCGCACGACACAGAAGGCCCAGGGGCGCGTCAACTTTGGCGTAGTCGGCAGGATTTCGTGCCCGCAACCACAGGGTACTGCGTGCCTGAAGAAAAGTACACATTTACCGTAAAAAGAAGTCTCCCGCCAATTCCGGAGGGTCCCCGCCATCGGACGCCATCACGGGTCGTTTCCCGCCGGTTGCCCGCCATCTGCAGCTTTTTCCCGCCATCCGCGGAGTTTCCCGCCACTGGGAGGCGATTCCCGGCATCTGAAAAGATTTCCCGCCCTGGCAGAGCGGACGCCATTATGGGCATGCCAGAGGGTGGCAAGAGGCCACCTCCCATCGTGGGCCAGGACCATGAATGGCGCCAAAAACGAAGACCGCCCCCACCAGCAGAGACTGCAATGGTTGAGATGTCCGTCAGCGTGGGGGGTCTTCCCCTGGAACTGACAATCACCAAGTTGCCCCAGGACCGCCCTCAAAGTAGGCGGATCAAGAACAAAAGAGAGAGGATGGGTGCAGCCTGGAGGAGTCTGGAGAGTTCGCACCCGGAGATGGAGGGAGAGTCAGGCAGCACCGACCCTGTGGTCAGGAGCCTGTTGCAAGCCACCACCCCACAAGACCTGGTGGAGATCCTGGCACAGCTCCCCCGAGACCGGGAGCGTGCACAGACCGCGCTGGAGGGCCTCGCACGGAGGATGGCCCAGGTGCAGCGAGAAACGCTGACTGAGTGGAGTAGAGAGATGGCCCAGCAGGCTGGAACCCGCCAGCGGAGCACGCCAACCGAGACGAGGAGTCTGACCGCCTCTGAGGATGGTACAGGAGGAATGAAGGCCGGAGACGACGCCGTGGAAGGAGCTGAAGAAATGGAGGCAGGTAAAGGGGACGTCACTACCCCAAGCCTAGAAACCGTGAGCCTGCCCCAGCTCCCCGTCGCAGAGCCCGAAATTCCCCCTACCGTGCCCGTCGCTGCACCGCCACCGCTCCAGACTAGGCCTCAAGCAGGAGCCGCGACCACGCCCCCTGTGACGTCACGCGCCTCAACCCTGAGCGCGGCCAAGCAGGAGACGCCACCGGCCTGGTCGCAGGGCCGAGTACCCCCGGGCGCCGCAGTTCCAACAGCGCCCTCTACCTCCACTAAGTCACTGGCCTGGTCGCAAGGTCAAGTACCCCCGGGCGCCGCCGTCTCAACAGTGCCCTTTTCCTTCAGGGTGCCCCCAGCCTGGTCACAAGGCCTGGTGAACCCGGGCGCCGC
The DNA here is from genome assembly GCF_046119375.1 of Phyllobates terribilis. NCBI lineage: Eukaryota > Metazoa > Chordata > Amphibia > Anura > Dendrobatidae > Phyllobates > Phyllobates terribilis. The sequence goes on from NW_027362769.1 coordinate 170,825,398, forward strand.
TGCCACCACCGCGCCCTCAGCCCACAAAGTCCTACCCTTGGGTGAAGACTTGTTAGCCCAGCACACTTGCCCGGATGGGCAGCCCTTTGAGTGGCCACCGGAGTACTACCATCCCCGATTCCGGAAGGAAAGGCCCCTGGATGAGCCCCTGATCCCGGCTCCGGCGTCTGTCAAGATCGTCCCGCTCCCGTTGGAGGAGGCCCAATTCGAATGGGACCCCACTGGAGAAAACCTCATCGGGTTCACCCATGAGACCCGGGCGGCCGCAGCCCAGCGAGCAGAGTGCTGCCGGCAACAGCTGGAGGTCTTCGATCGGGAGCGGCGAGAAAGGCGGGTCCGCGAGGAGCGGCTGCAAGTCCAGAGTGCGGAACAGAAAAGCCGGACCCGACGGAACCCCCGTGCAGCCCACGGTCCCCGTGCCACCGGGACTGTAATCAAATTCCAACTGCAGCACGGTTGGGGCTTCATCCGGGATCACCGCACCCCCGGCGACGTCTTCGTGACCCGCAGAGATGTCGAGTCCCACCTGCCGGAGGGACACAGAGGACGAGATCTTTACCTGGGTGATGAGGTCACCTTCACCCGGCATCAATGTGCCAAAGGTCCATATGCTCTCCATGTGCACCGACTGACCGAGAGAGAGCTACAGTGCGAGGAGAATCAAGAGGACCCGGACGGGTTTGAAGATTACCCTCAAGGAGGAGCAGGAGGATGCCGTTACTGAAGTACGGTAAAGAGTACTGTAAATAGTTACCCGTAAGGGTACAAGAACTGTTACCAGGAAAGTATAGTCCCCGTTGGGACCAGCAAACTGTTACCCGTGTGTCCCTATCCCTAAACAGGCTGAGGACTGTGAGCAGCCATCCCTTATCCCCACTGGCCGAGGACTGAGAGCGGCCACCCTGTAAATAGTTGCGCTTCCTAAGGCGCCCCCTACCGGTTTTATAAGGAACTGTTTTTGTGACTGTTGCATTTTTTACCTGGTCACAAGTGCACAGTGGCCAGAGGCTCAAGAATATTTATCTGAAAGAGTTTTATATGAAGAAGTTTTTATTGCTAGAGTCTGATAATGTTATAGTGTTTTATACCTGTTGTGTATGTTTTTGCAAAAATTTTGTATGTTTATATTGTTTTGCTCTTTTACAGCCCGAGGACGTGCTGTGATTTGCCAGGGGGGAATGTAGCACCCTGAGGACTCGGCTGCTACAGGGGTATTGCACCTCACTCCAGAGGTGTGGTATTCCACTCCCGGGTAAGGATGGAGTGTGGGACTGAGCTCAGTAGGCTGCATGCACTACATACATCCCATTTCCGGGGGACAGAACTACGGTACTCCCACCAAGTAAATGTGCAGGTACGACAGCGTCTGTCCCTGGCTGGAGTGGGAGGGGGGTGGAACATCCCAGTAGTGTAGGGGCAGATAGGGGGAGTACGCTGGGTAAAGCTAGGAGCCCATTGGGTGCTGGTCACCTGGGCTCACACATAGAGGGAGTATATATGGTGGGCACCATCTTAGAATAGGGTCGAGTTCAGCCTGAGGAGAAGCAGAGCAGAGGAGCTCAGCCAGGAGGGCTGACAGGGAGCTGTGGCTCCGGCTGGGCCCAGCTCCAGGGCCAAGCTTGCACAGGAGAGAGAGGAGGAAGAAAGGCCCAGAGAAGCAGAGACAGAGGGAACCCTAAGATCCCAGAATTAAGCCAAAAGGGTGAAGGGTTGGCAGAAGAGGGCACAGGATCCCAAACTGACGGAGGCAAAACATCCTTAATCAGGAACCGGAGGTCGTGGTCAAGTTTTGCCACGACCCTCACCATATCCACCAGGAAGGCACACCACGAGTAGGGTCAGGGAAGCCAGAGAAGGTTGAGCCACCAAGAGGCCCGAGGGAGCCGGACTAAGGTGGATCCCTGGTGGGGACGGCCAGCAGAAAGAGAGAGAGAGGGGAGCTCAGGACCACGCTCCGGAACTGCCTGGGGGTTAGCCGAGTCCCACACCTGGTGGACGCAGCACGGCTCAGGTGGTCACTCAAGGCCAGAGTGACTAAAGCAACATCAGTGAGTAAAAACCCTGAAACTGCATCCCACGTCTCTGTGCCTCCTTACCGCACCATCACAACCTCCATCATCTACACCTGCTGCCCTGAGGCCATACCCCTCCCGTTGGGGGTTATACCATCCCTGCTGCACACATACCACCGGCCTCAGCGGACTGTTCTGCAGCGACGGCCTTGTGACCGCAAATCAACGGGTGGCGTAGTCGACACACATTCTAACATCTACTGCTAATAGACTCGCCACTTAGTTTGACTCCCTGGGCACGGACCGGGTCACCGCCACGAGACTACTACCCCCATCTGATCCAGCTCCGGGTAAGCCCCGTGCGCGCGATGCCGCACGACACAGAAGGCCCAGGGGCGCGTCACTCCCACCAGATAGATGTGCAGGTACGACAGCGTCTGTCCCTGGCTGGAGTGGGAGGGGGGGAGGAATATCCCAGTGGTGCAGGAGCAGAGAGGGGAGGGACTCTGGGCATAGGAAGGAGCCCATTGGTGGCTAGTCACCTGGGCTCGGGTGTCAGAGGGAGTATAAAAGGTGGGCACCATCTTAGGAGTTCAGTTCAGTCAGACAGAAGAAGAGGAGAAGAGTAGTGACAGGGAGCAGCAGCCCTGTCTGGGTGCTGCTCCTGAAGGGAGCAAGAGAGAGAAAGACAAGAGGAAAGGAACAAGGAAGGAATGGAACCTGGAGAAAGGCCCAGAGACATGAAGGAAGAGGGAACCCGAACACGCTAGGAGTCAGCGGGTGAAGGGTTGGCAGATCAGGGTACCGGATCCCGAACTGGTGGAGGCCACTTATCCTCAGCCAGGAACCGGAGGTCGTGGCCACGTCTTGGCGCGACCACTCACTACACTCACCACGAAGGCACGCCACATAGGGTCAGGGAAACCGGAGATAGGTTTCGCCACCAGAAGGCCCGAGGAAGCTGGACATGGGTGGGTCCCTAGTGGGGACGGCCAGAGAAAGGAACGGAGAAAGGAGTTCAAGGTCACACTCTGGAACTGCCTGGGGGTTGGTCGAGCCTCGTACCTGGTGGACGCAGCACGGCTCGGGTCGTCATCACCTGCAGGACTGACACCGATAACATCTGTGAGTAAAGCATTGAAAACTGCAATCAGTCTCTGTGTTCCATCGCACTACCAGCACTAAAGGTACCGGGACGCCCTTTCTATCACTCCCTTCACCCGCACCAGCTGCCCTGAGGCCATACCTCTCCCGTTGGAGGTTATACCACCATTGCTGCACACATACCACCGGCCTCAGCGGACTGTTCTGCAGCGGCGGCCTTGCGACCGCAAATCAACGGGTGGCGTAGTCGACACTTAACATCTACAAAGACTGCCACACACTTAGTTTGACCACCCTGGGCACGGACCGGGTCCCCGCCACTCGGAGACTACTACCCCCATCGGATCCGGCTCCGGGTATTCCCCCGCGCACACGTGCGCCGCACTACAGCACTGGCCCAGGGGGCGCGTCACCAATATACTAACTCTGTGCAAAATGCTGATTCGTCGATAGCTTTAGTTCCAGTATTTTTGTGATTTGTCGCTGTTTTAGCTCCATGGTGAAATATATTGCTCCAATTAGGGCCTGGTGCAGAGAGCCGGACTTTATGGGATTGTTCTTTGTTTTTCTAGTGGACAACGGTCATATAATAAAAAGCAGCGCGGCATCGGATGGTTTTCTTATATTTATTTTCCATGACACAGAACTCGAGTCATTGGATTCTTCATTGGAATGTCGATGCGTGTAAAGTGATAGATCCGTCTTTTGCATCAGTCTTTCCATTAGTTGCAGCTTTGACGATGGTTATCGTGCGGCTACTGCAAGGAAGAATTTCTATAGTAAGAGCAACAGAGAGGAAGGGAGTGACGTGTGTGGAGGCAGCTGGGCTACAGCCATGGAGCTGGGGGACTCTGTGACATCTTATCTAAGTAGCTGCTTACATGTCTGCTATAAATCAGTAGTGAGGTCAGGTAACTTTATGACTTATGTTATTATGAGAAAGTTGTGTCTTCATGAAGCTTGTCGTCCTCTTTATATTTTAGAGCAGTAAATACCGGACGGGGAGGAGGGAGATGCAGCTGCAGTGTGTCTCTCTCTCTCTCTCTCTATCTCTCAGTGTCTGTTGGAAAATTATAGTGTGAGATCATGTTGTTCTTACCTTAATATATCATAAAAAGGCATCCTCCTCTACTCCTTAAAGGGGTTGTCCAGTTAAAACAAATAATCAGCCGTCTGCGGGATAGGTGATAACTTGTTGGTCTGTGGGGGTCCGACCACTGGGACCTGCACTGATCAGCAAAATGGGAAGCATTTATCCCTGTAAAAATGGAGCAGCAGGACGCAAATGCGACCTGCTCTCCATTCATTCCCTATGAAGCTGTTGGTCCCATAGGTAATGATTGGAGCGATAGTGGTCATCACTGCAAATGAATGGAGTGACGGAGGTTCGCCATGCGACTTGCTGTGCCATTGGGGATTTATGATTCCCGTCTGCATTAAAGGTTCTCCATTCTGCCAATTGGTCCATGTTCCAGCAGTGAGACCCCCACCGATCAGCAAGTTATCACCTATCCTTAAGACGGCTGATATCTTGTTTTAACCGGACAACCCCTTTAAGGAAGGACTGACCAGTCGGATCCCAAGATTGCAGCCCCCAGAACGGTCCCAGCATTGCAAACATTGCACACTGTTTTCTAATCCAAAACATGAAGAGAAATGTAGATAATTTTTAACTACTTTACAGAAAATAACAAAAAATGAACATTGTTCTGTTCTAAAAAGTAGTTTCTGCATTTGTCTTTACAAACTCACAATATGTCCTCTCTCTTCTTTTTTGAGGATTTAGCATTCCTGTGAATCAAAACCTAATATTTAGCTGTATACCCACAGTTTTTTAGAACTGCTTCACAACTATGTTGCATAGAGTCAACCAACTTCTGTCACCTGTCAGCTGTTATTCCAGCCCAGGAGGCTTTGACTACATCCCACAACTTTTTGGCATTTGTTGGCTTTGCCTCAGAAACGGCATTTTTGGTGTCACCCCACAAGTATTCTATCGGATTGAGGTCCGGGGATTGGGCTGGTCACTGCATAACCTCAATTTTGTTGGACTGGAACCAATATTTTGCTCATTTACTAGTGTGTTTAGCGTTGCTGTCTTGTTGAAACACCCATTTCAAAGGCATATCCTCTTCAGCGTAAGGCAACATGACCTCTTCAAGTATTTTAATATATGCAAACTGGTCCATGATCCCTGGTATGTGGTAAATAGGTCCGGCACCATAGTAAGAGAAACATGCCCATATCATGATGCTTCCACCATGCTTCACTGTCTTCAGATAGTACTGTGGCCTGAATGCAGAGTTTGGGGGTCGTCTGACGAACTGTCTGCGGCCCTTGGACACAAAAAGAACAATTTTACTTTCATCAGTCCACAAAATGTTTCTCCATTTCTCTTTAGGCCAGTTGATGTGTTCTTTGGCAAATTGTATCCGCTTCAGTACATGTCTTTTTTTTAACAGTGGGACTTTGCGGGGACTTCTTGCTCAGAGATTAGCTTCACACAGGCGTCTTCTAACTGTCACAGTCTTCACAGGTAACTGGAGACTGTATGTGATCATCCTGGAGCTGATCATTGCCTGAGCCTTTGCCATTCTGGCTATTCTTCCATCCATTCGAATGGTAGTCTTCCGTTTTCTTCCACGTCTCTCTGGTTTTGCTTTCCATTTTAAAGCATTTGAGATCATTTTAGCTGAATAGCCGATCATTGTCTGCACTTCTTTATACGTTTTCCCCTCTCCAATCAACTTTTTATTCAGAGTACGCTGTTCTTCTGAACAATGACTCGAACAATCCATATTTCTCAGGCTTTCAAGGAGAAATGCATATCCAACATGTGCTGGCTTCACCCTTAAATAAGGGCCACCTGATTTACACCTGTTTCTTCACAGAATGATTGATCTCACTAATTGACCTCCACACTGCTATTATTTTGAACATATCCCGTACAATTAATTATTCAAATACTCAGACTCAAAAACCTGCAGATCAGGAATGCGGAGTCTGGTGGTTTTCTTAGAATCTACTGCACCAACTGGTAAATTGTCTGACATGTGGTGATATAATGTATACCAAAAACAGTGATTAATCTGGTTACTCATATTGGACTGCTAGTATTTTGAACACTACTGTATAACTAGCAAATAAAGCAGCACTCTGCAGCGCTATAGTATGCAAACATGAAATATATGAAATTTGAATTGCATTACTGCTCTAGAAAATAGGAAAAAACAAGAATACTTAGCACATAAATTGGCCAATTTCATGTGAAGCAAGCAGCAGTGATAAGATGATTCTCTTTGCTGGGACCTAACCTAATTCCTCTCCTGGATCCTACCTACCCATTTAAATGTAGGCTATCAGTCCAGGACAGGAATCGTATTAGGTTAAGTCCCAGCAAAGAGAATCGTCTTATCGTGGCTGCTGGGTATACATGAATTGGCCAATTTATGCGCTAAGTATTCTCGTTTTTTTCCTTTTTTTATAGCAGTAATTCAATTCAAATGTCATAGAATTCATGTTTGCATGCTATCGCGCTACAGAGTTCAACTTTATTTGTTAGAGGAACAATAAGGCATGGCCGACGTCTAGTTCGCATAGGCCACCTGAGCTGATGTCAGAGCAGACTGTTGGCTTCCATGCATAACTGTCAACTCTCAAAAAAAAAAACATCTCCAAAAATCCCAACTCCAAAAAAGACTGGGAAGCTCCTGAAGAAAAGAAGCAGTCCTTTTGGTCTCCTGGATTAGTTGACAAGTCTCCTGTGCGCCTCACAAGCCTCCACATGGGAGTGTGAGGGTGCGTGCTGCGAGAGGGGAGAGAGAGCTGCAAATGGAAGGTGCATGATTGGCTCAGGGCAGACAAAACAGAAGAGCTGTCACACCCCGGAGAGACCTCCCAATCAGCAGACACAGAGAAACAATGTACCTCCAGAGGGAATGAATAAGACCAGAACTGTGCAGGTTACATACAATACTTGTGTCTGCGCTGTTCTGTAATATATCTATAGTGTCCTAGGTGGCAATTCAGCAGCCAGATCAATAGACCGCCTATCTACATATATCAGGAGGTGATTAGCTAAGACGACTTACAGAGAGGCGTATGCATCTCCCTTAATGAGCCCTTTAAGGAGCGGTTTAAAGTCCTTGTGAGCCCACCAGATCAGTTATTAGGATGTCTTACCGATGTGATGGATCCCTCTCCCGGTGACACTTTCCCTTTAAGTTTTTTTCCCAGGTTTATTTCCCCATAAATGAGATTAGCGCTGCTCCCGTACCTAAGAAAAGGCTGCTATAAATACCGGGGATGAAACGTGTGTACTCGCGCTTAGTAGCATTGTGCTGCTGTCATCTCCAGTTTTGCTGTTAAAATAAATGTACAGTATTTTCCTGAGAACAGCGCAAAGTGCTGAAAATAACGTGGATCAGGTTCACTTGCCAAGAAAGAAAAAGCCGCGTACAGATGACAACTCAGAAATAGATCTGCACGATATACATAAATTCTGCCACGGTGTGCGGATAATATTCTGTGAAGATAGAAGGAGCCATTAAAGAAAACCTGTGAGCTCTGGGGGGGAGCCTGTATTATGCATATGTCATATTGTGGTTAACTAAGGGGATCCCATAATGTTGGGGGCCAGTACAGACAGCTAGACAGATACCACCGAGGTACTGCCAGCATCAGCCCGGATTGACTATTTTTGGTCTCATTGAAGTGAATAGAGAGACGCGCGTGGGGAGACACCTCACCGCTCTCAACATCACAAAACAGCGCCCCGTTCTCGAGCTGTGGGTCCCAGAGATAGGACCTGCATCCATCACTAGTGACTTGTATAGTAGCAAAACTATGTTAATTTTATCAGCATCTCTGCCTCTTTTAATGCATCCCATTTTTTTTATTTGCTTTGGCAGCAGCTGCCTGGCACTGGTCACTAAGGTTTAGTTTACCATCCACCCATACACTCAAGTCTTTTTTTCGGTTACAGTTTTAAGCAGTGTTTTACCATTTAGTACACAATTGTACATTTTAGTTCCTCAGCCCAAGCGTATGACCTTACATTTATCTACATTAAATTTCAATTGCCGTTTCTCAGCCCAAGCCTCCAGTTTATGTAAATCTTTCCGTCATAAGAAATTATCCCTCTCTCTGTTGATTACTTTGCAGAGTTTAGTATCATATTCAAATATTGAAATTTTACTCTGTTCGCCCTCTATAAGGTCATTAATATGTTAAAAAGAAGAGGGCCCAATACTGACCCCTGTGATAGCCCACTATTAACTGTGACCCAATCCAATTGTGTTCCATTAATAACTTCCCTCTGTTTCCTATCACTAAGCCCAATTGCTACACATATTTTTCCCTAGTCCCATTGCTTTCATTTTATGTGCCAAACTTTTATGAAGCACTGTATCAAACGCCTATGAAAAGTCCCGATAGACCACATCCACAGCATTACACTTCTCCAGTCTGGAATTTACCTCCTCACAGAAGCCGATCAGATTAGTCTGACAGTGCTGAATTATATACTGCATGAACGTGTCAAATCCTCCTGGATAAGAGTCTCTCTTTGCAATAGTCACTTCTCCAGTATGATGAGGGTCCTGATCTACATTAACTCCCTAATACAGTATCAGAAAATGTATGTGGAATTGTAGGATTTGTGATGGAGCGTCCAGGAGATAGCGGGATTGTTTTCCCGTAATGGTGGCCATACACGTTAGATGAATGGAGGCTGAAACTGCTAATTGTAAAAAATACTTGCCTGCTCTCCCGAAATGTCTATCAGTCTCCCAGATTAAGAGGAAACCTCCCAGAATCCCAAAATAGTCAGTAAATAACTCGTATCCCACCAAACCTGCTTAAAACCTCCGGAAACCATAAATTCTTTATTTAGGAAATTGGGGAATGGCATGGATGGGATATGGCTCCATAAAGGACAGACCCTACCCATAACCCTAACTTCAAATGATAGCAAGTAGGCTTTATTGGGATCGGCCAACCATCTTATGTGTATGGTGGTGTCCTGACTCTTAAGGAACATGTACTGGGTAATCTACAGTATACATCGCCAGGACAGGTATAATAGACATAATATACAGACGCAGTATCAAATTCTGTATATCGAGACTACAAGGACTATATACATTCATCACGAGGCATAAACAGATTCTGCCCTAATACCTCTGGCCATAGCCGTAGCAGAGTGAAATCCTCCATTCTTTACACTGCAGAGTAGAAGCAAGACTTTTATGATAAAGTTACTACTTTTTTATTTAATCACTAAAGATTCATTTTATTTTTCAAAGTTTTTGACCCCTTTAAGAGCTTTTCTATTTCTGCAAATCAAATCTGGGAATATTTCATTTAACCTGTTGTTTAAATGGAACATAAAGCGTAGACTATCTCCGGGTGTCCTCCTCTGGAAATCTGTCCTCATGGTGTAGTTAACAATAAGTGTCAACATCTGTTGTCTGGTGAATTTAAAATGCAAATTATGTAAAATGTACGATTGTTTATGTAAGACGACTATGTATTAATTACATTGGGCGCAGTGCGTTCTGTGCGCCTCATACAGTGGTATGGGAACATCTCCTCCTATAGATGATCATAGACGTGGGTTGTCCGACAGTTATCTCTCCCAATTTAATCATTAATGTCATTAGATGGACTTGAAATACTATACTTAATAAGTGTCTTGTGAATAAAACCCCGACAAAGAGTGATGCAGTTTGTTGGGGTTCTATTGGGCTTTTACATATTTGAAATATTATACATATGTTTACATATATGTAGGATGCATTACTCCTTAGTGGTAGAATAGTTTCCAATAAGGACGACTTAAGGAATTCAGTTGTACAAAGGAGACAGTTTAAGTACAAAGTACTCATGAAGAGGTAATGACCTTAGCGGGTTCAATAAAATTACAAGAGACAACGAGCTTGGAGGGTTCAACAAACTTACAAAAGGCAATGAACTTGGTGGTTTCAACAATCTTACAAGAGGCAATGACATTGGTGGTTTCAACAAGAGACAATGAGCTTGGTGGGTTCATCAATCTTACAAGAAGTAATGAACTTGGTGGGTTCCACAAGAAGCAATGAGCTTGGCGGGTTCAAGAATCTTATAAGAAGCAATGAGCTTGGTGGGTTTGACAACTTTACAAGAGGCAATGACCTTGGTGGTTTTAACAAGAGACAATGAGCTTGGTGAGTTCATCAATCTTACAAGAAGCAATGAACTTGGTGGGTTCCACAAGAGGCAATGAGCTTGGCGGGTTCAACAATCTTATAAGAAGCAATGAGCTTGGTGGGTTTGACAACTTTACAAGAGGCAATGACCTTGGTGGTTTTAATAACAGGCAATGGGCTTGGTGGGTTCAACAAACTTAAAAGGGCAAGGAGCTTGTTAGGTTCAACAAACTTACAAGAGTCAATGAATTTGGTGGGTTCCACAAGAGACAATGAGCTTGGCGGGTTCAACAATCTTAGAAGAAGCTATGAACTTGGTGGATGGATTCAACAAGCTTTCAAAAGGCAATGAGCTTAGTGGGTTCAACAAGAGACAGTGTGTTTGGTGGTTTCAACAATCTTACAAGAGACAGTGAACTTAGTGGGTTCCACAAAAGACAATGAGCTTGGTGGGTTCAACAAACTTACAAGAGACAATGAGCTTGATATAACAGAAGTAGGTAGTTGATATATACAGTAAGGGAGAGCTATGACCTTTCACAACCTACTAGTCATACACCTTTATTCTGGCGCAGTGTCTCTCAATGCAGCACAGAATACTCTCTGATTTCAGTCCCTCTCTCGGAAGCAGAGCAGTGCAGTCCTACTAGTCTGGCACTCTGTTGTGCGCTTGTCACCTACTCGCACAGTTACCGCATATCAGTCCCTTGCACTCAGGCATCAGTCTCCTCACCATCTCTGTGGCAGCCAGGATTTTCTTTTTCAAACATCAGCATACTTCACCTCACCCCTTGTGTCTAAACTTTGCCCACTTGGCATATGCACTCCTCACTCGCAGAACTAAGCTTTTGTGCTCCCCTCTGTGGTAGCAATGGTCATGCTGTCTCTATAATCTCAGCATACTTTCATTCAGGTTGCTGGGTCTCTCTCCCCTGGGACACACTGCACCCACAGAAAGACAGGCTGGAGCTTTTTTTGTAAGCCTTGGAGAAGCACATCTTTATTAAAGTGCTAATCACACCCACTTGCTAGCTAGCAAAATATACAGACACTCTTTCTGCAGCTCTACACTACTCCTTATTTCCATCAGGCGACTTTATCTGTGAACTTTACTGGAATCAGGAACTCTACTAATCTATTCACGAGAGGGACACGAACCGCAGTCAGTTCTAGTGATCAGTGGGAGTATTCGAGGTCAGACTGCCACCATTCATACATTTATCAGATATCCACAGAATATTGTTGTTAATGATGTGACTTTCACACATAGAGGTGCCCATACACACTACATTTTCACATGACCAATTGACTATCTGATGTGAACCTGGGTGGCCCGACTCTCAAGATGGAGGCTGACTAACACTGGCAGTTATTGATAGTCATTTCACAGATCATAATTCCATATAGGCCAGCAATGTTTTCCATATTCCATTCCCTATAGCTTACTTATTTCCTGTTTTTCAGTCTTCACTGAAGTTCTGGCATTTTATTCATAAACCATGAAGTTTTGTTTATAATACAGGGGATTGTTAGTAACATCTGTCAATATACAATTTACAATGCTCTTCATTAGGGACTGGCGTGTCTCTAACCGCAGTCTATAGAGCCTTCAGGAATGGCCCTTTAAATGTGATCTAGGCCTGTGAACACTTCTATGGTTGCACCAATAGTCTGGTAAAGCGCTCCTGAAGCAGATGTTTACTGCTGCCCCCGGTAATAACACTGTGGAGGATAATGAGCTGTTACTGCTGGATCCGTTCCTAATAATCAGACCGCTCCGAGAGTCTGCAAAAAAACTATAATCAAAGTGAGATGCAGATATACAGCGCCCCTTTAATAGAAACATCCCCAGGAACAGCAAGGCCCTCAATTACTATCTGTATGTGTAAATCTCAGCAAGTTCCATAAATCCCCGGCAGGTAAAGCAAAAACCAGTGAAAATACAGCATAAAACTGAAGTAATAATAATCACATCACTGGATCATAATAACCGTCTGCAGTGACGACTCCGTGGGTTACAGCTACATGCCAGGGTCAACACCGATGTACAGCAGCTACCATAGCTCTCCAGCTATTGTGACGCTCCCAGCATGTGATTGGACTGGTATCATCCCCCTTTACCTATGCAAATGTCCCTACTCGTGGGAGGTTCTGTGGGCATTCCTGAGCACGGCACGGGTGGATCTAAAAGTCACATTAATGCAATTCACAGATAGAGGGAAACTGATTTTATACATGATAAGATTCTGTCAGCAACCACCACTAGGGGGAGCTCCCTGCATACAGAGATACATGATAAGATCCTGTCAGCAGCCACTACTAGGGGAAGCTCCCTGTATACAGAGATACATGATAAGATTCTGTCTGGAGCCACCAATAGGGGGAGCTCCCTGCATACAGAAATACATGATAAGATCCTGTCTGCAGCCACCACTAGGGGGAGCTCCCTGTATACAGAAATACATGATAAGATTCTGTCTGGAGCCACCAATAGGGGGAGCTCCCTGCATACAGAAATACATGATAAGATCCTGTCTGGAGCCACCAATAGGGGGAGCTCCCTGCATACAGAAATACATGATAAGATCCTGTCTGCAGCCACCACTAGGGGAAGCTCCATGCATACAGAGATACATGATAAGATCCTGTCTGCAGCCACCACTAGGGGGAGCTCCCTGTATACAGAGATACATGATAAGATTCTGTCTGCAGTCACCACTAGAGGGAGCTCCCTGTATACAGAGATATATGATAAGATTCTGTCTGCAGCCACCACTAGGGGGAGCTCCCTGCATACAGACATACATGATAAGATTCTGTCAGCAGCCACCACTAGGGGGAGCTCCCTGCATACAGAGATACATGATAAGATTCTGTCAGCAGCCACCACTAGGGGGAGCTCCCTGTATACAGAGATACAGGATAAGATCCTGTCTGCAGCCACCACTAGGGGGAGCTCCCTGTATACAGAAATACATGATAAGATTCTGTCTGGAGCCACCAATAGGGGGAGCTCCCTGCATACAGAAATACATGATAAGATCCTGTCTGGAGCCACCAATAGGGGGAGCTCCCTGCATACAGAAATACATGATAAGATCCTGTCAGCAGCCACCACTAGGGGAAGCTCCATGCATACAGAGATACATGATAAGATTATGTCTGCAGCCACCACTAGGGGGAGCTCCCTGTATACAGAGATACATGATAAGATTCTGTCTGCAGTCACCACTAGAGGGAGCTCCCTGTATACAGAGATATATGATAAGATTCTGTCTGCAGCCACCACTAGGGGGAGCTCCCTGCATACAGAGATACATGACAAGATTCTGTCAGCAGCCACCACTAGGGGGAGCTCCCTGCATACAGAAATACAGGATAACATCCTGTCTGCAGTCACCACTAGGGGGGGCTCCTTGTATATAGAGATACATGATAAGATTCTGTCTGCAGCCACCATTAGGGGGAGCTCCCTCCATACAGAAATACATGATAAGTTCTTGTCTGCAGCCACCACTAGGGGGAGATCCCTGCATACAGAAATACATGATAAGATCCTGCCTGCAGCCACCACTAGAGGGAGCTCCCTGTATACAGAGATACATGATAAGATCCTGTCTGCAGTCAAAACTAGGGGGAGCTCCCTGTATACAGAGATCCATGATAAGATCTTGTCTGCAGTCACCACTAGGGGGAGCTCCCTGCATACAGAGATACATGATGAGATTCTGTCTGCAGCCACCACTAGGGGGAGCTCCCTGTATACAGAGGTACATGATAAGATTCTATCTGCAGCCACTACTTAGGGGAGCTCCCTGCATACAGAGATACATGATAAGATTCTGTCTGCAGTCACCACTAGGGAGAGCTCCCTGTATACCGAGATACATAAGATTCTGTCTGCAGTCACCACTAGGGGGAGCTCCCTGCAAACAGAAATACATGATAAGATCCTGTCTGCAGCCACCACTAGGGGAAGCTCCCTGTGTACAGAGCTACATGATAATATTCTGTCTGCAGCCACCACTAGGGGGAGCTCCCTGTATACAGAGATACATGATAAGATCCTGTCTGCAGCCACCACTAGTGGGAGCTCCCTGTATACAGTGATACATGATAAGATTCTGTCTGCAGCCAACAGTAGGGGAAGCTCCCTGTATACAGATATACATGATAATATTCTGTCTAAAGCCACCACTAGGGGGAGCTCCCTGTATACAGAGATACATGATGAGATTCTGTCAGCAGCCACGACAAGGGGGAGCTCCCTGTATACAGAGATACATGATAAGATTCTGTCTGCAGCCATCACTAGGGGGAGCTCCCTGTATACAGAGGTATATAAGATTCTGTCTGCAGCCACCACTAGGAGGAGCTCCCTGTATACAGAGATACATGATAAGATTCTGTCTGCAGCCACCACTAGGGGGAGCTCCCTGTATACAAAGAAACATGATAAGATTCTGTCAGCAGTCACCACTAGGGGGAGCTCCCTGTATGCAGAGATACATGATAAGATTCTGTCTGCAGCCACCACTAGGGGGAGCTCCCTGTATACAGAGATACATGATTAGATTCTGTCTGCAGCCACCACTAGGGGGAGCTCCCTGTATGCAGAGATACATGATAAGATTCTGTCTGCAGCCACCACTAGGGGGAGCTCCCTGTATACAGAGATACATGATTAGATTCTGTCTGCAGCCACCACTAGGGGGAGCTCCCTGTATACAGAGATACATGATAAGATTCTGTCTGCAGCCACCACTAGGGGGAGCTCCCTGTATACAAAGATACATGATAAGATTCTGTCAGCAGTCACCACTATGGGGAGCTCCCTGTATGCACAGATACATGATAAGATTCTGTCTGCAGCCACCACTAGGTGGAACTCCCTGTATACAGAGATACATGATGAGATTCTGTCAGAAGCTACCACTAGGGGGAGCTCCCTGCAAACAGAAATACATGATAAGATCCTGTCTGCAGCCACCACTAGGGGAAGCTCCCTGTGTACAGAGCTACATGATAAGATTCTGTCTGCAGCCACCACTAGGGGGAGCTCCCTGTATACAGAGATACATGATAAGATCCTGTCTGCAGCCACCACTAGGGGGAGCTCCCTGTATACAGTGATACATGATAAGATTCTGTCTGCAGCCAACACTAGGGGAAGCTCCCTGTATACAGAGATACATGATAATATTCTGTCTACAGCCACCACTAGGGGAAGCTCCCTATATACAGAGATACATGATAAGATCCTGTCTGCAGCTACCACTAGGGGGAGCTCCCTGTATACAGAGTTACATAATAAGATTCTGTCAGCAGCCACGACAAGGGGGAGCTCCCTGTATACAGAGATACATGATAAGATTCTGTCTGCAGCCATCACTAGGGGGAGCTCCCTGTATACAGAGGTATATAAGATTCTGTCTGCAGCCACCACTAGAGGGAGCTCCCTGTATACAGAGATACATGATAAGATTCTGTCTGCAGCCACCACTAGGGGGAGCTCCCTGTATACAGAGATACATGATGAGATTCTGTCAGAAGCTACCACTAAGGGGAGCTCCCTGCAAACAGAAATACATGATAAGATCCTGTCTGCAGCCACCACTAGGGGAAGCTCCCTGTGTACAGAGCTACATGATAAGATTTTGTCTGCAGCCACCACTAGGGGGAGCTCCCTGTATACAGAGATACATGATAAGATCCTGTCTGCAGCCACCACTAGGGGGAGCTCCCTGTATACAGTGATACATGATAAGATTCTGTCTGCAGCCAACACTAGGGGAAGCTCCCTGTATACAGAGATACATGATAATATTCTGTCTACAGCCACCACTAGGGGAAGCTCCCTGTATACAGAGATACATGATAAGATCCTGTCTTCAGCTACCACTAGGGGGAGCTCCCTGTATACAGAGTTACATAATGAGATTCTGTCAGCAGCCACGACAAGGGGGAGCTCCCTGTATACAGAGATACATGATAAGATTCAGTCTGCAGACATCACTAGGGGGAGCTCCCTGTATACAGTGGTATATAAGATTCTGTCTGCAGCCACCACTAGAGGGAGCTCCCTGTATACAGAGATACATGATAAGATTCTGTCTGCAGCCACCACTAGGGGGAGCTCCCTGTATACAGAGATACATGATAAGATTCTGTCAGCAGTCACCACTAGGGGGAGCTCCCTGTATGCAGAGATACATGATAAGATTCTGTCTGCAGCCACCACTAGGGGGAGCTCCCTGTATACAGAGATACATGATTAGATTCTGTCTGCAGCCACCACTAGGGGGAGCTCCCTGTATACAGAGATACATGATAAGATTCTGTCTGCAGCCACCACTAGGGGGAGCTCCCTGTATACAGAGGTATATAAGATTATGTCTGCAGCCACCACTAGGGGGAGCTCCCTGTATACAGAGATACATGATAAGATTCTGCCTGCAGCCACCACTAGGGGGAGCTCCCTGTATACAGAGATACATGATAAGATTCTGTCAGCAGTCACCACTATGGGGAGCTCCCTGTATGCAGAGATACATGATAAGATTCTGTCTGCAGCCACCACTAGGTGGAACTCCCTGTATACAGAGATACATGATGAGATTCTGTCTGCAGCCACCACTAGGGGGAGCTCCCTGTATATAGAGATACATGATAAGATTCTGTCTGCAGTCACCATTAGAGGGAGCTCCGTGCATACAGAAATACATGATAAGATCCTGTCTGCAGCCACCACTAGGGGTAGCTCCCTGTATACAGAGATACATGATAAGATTCTGTCTGCAGCCACCACTAGGGGGAGCTCCCTCTACAAAGAGATACATGATAGGATTCTGTCTGCAGTCACCATTAGGGGGAGCTCCCTGTATACAGAGATACATGATAAGATTCCGTCTGCAGTCACCATTAGGGGGAGCTCCCTGTATACAGAGATACATGATAAGATTCTGTCTGCAGCCACCACTAGGAGGAACTCCCTGTATACAGAGATACAGGATACGATTCTGTCTGCAGCCACCACTAGGGGGAGCTCCCTGCATACAGAGATACATGAATATGCAGACACATAGGATATAGCCACATGTATTGGAGTTTCATCAGAGACCCCTGTATACAGAGGTATATAAGATTCTGTCTGCAGCCACCACTAGAGGGAGCTCCCTGTATACAGAGATACATGATAAGATTCTGTCTGCAGCCACCACTAGGGGGAGCTTCCTGTATACAGAGATACATGATAAGATTCTGTCAGCAGTCACCACTAGGGGGAGCTCCCTGTATGCAGAGATACATGATAAGATTCTGTCTGCAGCCACCACTAGGGGGAGCTCCCTGTATACAGAGATATATGATTAGATTCTGTCTGCAGCCACCACTAGGGGGAGCTCCCTGCATACAGAAATACATGATAAGATCCTGTCTGCAGCCACCACTAGGGGGAGCTTCCTGTATACAGAGATACATGATAAGATTCTGTCAGCAGTCACCACTAGGGGGAGCTCCCTGTATGCAGAGATACATGATAAGATTCTGTCTGCAGCCACCACTAGGGGGAGCTCCCTGTATGCAGAGATACATGATTAGATTCTGTCTGCAGCCACCACTAGGGGGAGCTCCCTGCATACAGAAATACATGATAAGATCCTGTCTGCAGCCACCACTAGGGGGAGCTTCCTGTATACAGAGATACATGATAAGATTCTGTCAGCAGTCACCACTAGGGGGAGCTCCCTGTATGCAGAGATACATGATAAGATTCTGTCTGCAGCCACCACTAGGGGGAGCTCCCTGTATACAGAGATACATGATAAGATTCTGTCTGCAGCCACCACTAGGGGGTGCTCCCTGCAAACATAAATACATGATAAGATCCTGTCTGCAGCCACCACTAGGAGGAGCTCCCTGTATAAAGAGATACAGGATACGATTCTGTCTGCAGCCACCACTAGGGGGAGCTCCCTGTATACAGAGATACATGATGAGATTCTGTCTGCAGTCACCACTAGGGGGAGCTCCCTGTATTCAGAGATACATGATTAGATTCTGTCTGCAGCCACCATTAAGTGGAGCTCCCTTTATACAGAGAAACAGGATACAATTCTGTCTGCAGCCACCACTAGGGAGGGCTCCCTGTATACAGAGATACATGATAAGATTCTGTCTGCAGCCACCACTAGGGGGAGCTCCCTGTATACAGAGACACATGATAAGATCCTGTCTGCAGCCACCACTAGGGGGAGCTCCCTGTATACAGAGATACATGATAAGATTCTGTCTGCAGCCACCACTAGGGAGGGCTCCCTGTATACAGAGATACATGATAAGATTCTGTCTGCAGCCAACACTAGGGGGAGCTCCCTGTATACAGAGATACATGATAAGATCCTGTCTGAAGCCACCACTAGGGGAAGCTCCCTGTATACAGAGATACATGATAATATTCTGTCTACAGCCACCACTAGGGGAAGCTCCCTGTATACAGAGATACATGATAAGATCCTGTCTGCAGCTACCACTAGGGGGAGCTCCCTGTATACAGAGTTACATGATGAGATTCTGTCAGCAGCCACGACTAGGGGGAGATCCGTGGGAGAAAACAGAGATACATGATAAGATCCTGTCTACAGCCACCACTAGGGGGAGCTCCCTGTATACAGAGATACATGATAAGATTCTGTCAGCAGTCACCACTAGGGGGAGCTCCCTGCATACAGAAATACATGAGAAGATTCTGTCTGCAGCCACCATTAGGGGGAGCTCCCTGCATACAGAAATACATGATAAGATTCTGTCAGCAGCCACCACTAGGGGGAGCTCCCTGCATACAGAAATACATGATAAGATCCTGTCTGCTGCCACCACTAGGGGAAGCTCCCTGTATACAGAGATACATGATAAGATTCTGTCTGCAGCTACCACTGGGGGAAGCTCCCTGTATACAGAGATACATGATAAGATCCTGTCTGCTGCCACCACTAGGGGAAGCTCCCTGTATACAGAGATACATGATAAGATTGTGTTAGCAGCCACCACTAGGTGGAGCTCCCTGCATACATAAATACATGATAAGATCCTTTCTGCAGCCACCACTAGGGGGTGCTCCCTGTATACAGAGATACATGATAAGATCCTGTCTGCAGCCACCACTAGGGGAAGCTCCCTGTATACAGAGATACATGATAATATTCTGTCTGCAGCTACCACTAGGGGGATCTCCCTGTATACAGAGATACATGATAAGATCTTGTCTGCAGCCACCACTAGGTGGAGCTCCCTGCATACATAAATACATGATAAGATCCTTTCTGCAGCCACCACTAGGGGGTGCTCCCTGTATACAGAGATACATGATAAGATCCTGTCTGCAGCCACCACTAGGGGAAGCTCCCTGTATACAGAGATACATGATAATATTCTGTCTGCAGCTACCACTAGGGGGATCTCCCTGTATACAGAGATACATGATAAGATCTTGTCTGCAGCCACCACTAGGGGGAGCTCCCTGTATACAGAGATACATGATGAGATTCTGTCTGCAGCCACCACTAGGGGGAGCTCCCTGTATACAGAGATACATGATGAGATTCTGTCTGCAGCCACCACTAGGGGGAGCTCCCTGTATACAGAGATACATGATGAGATTCTGTCTGCAGCCACCACTAGGGGAAGCTCCCTGTTTACAGAGGTGCATGATAAGTTTCTGTCTGCAGCGACCACTAGGGGGAGCTCCCTGTATACAGAGATACAGGATACGATTCTGTCTGCAGCCACCACTAGGGGGAGCTCCCTGTATACAGAGATACATGATAAAATTCTTTCTGCAGCCACCACTAGGGGGAGCTCCCTGTATACAGAGATACATGATAAGATCCTGTCTGCAGCCACCACTAGGGGGAGCTCCCTGTATACAGAGATATAGGATAAGATTCTGTCTGCGGCCACCACTAGGGCTAGCTTCCTGTATACAGAGATACATGATGACATTCTGTCTGCAGCCATCACTAGGTGGAGCTCCCTGTATACAGAGGTATATAAGATTCTGTCTGCAGCCACCACTAGGGGTAGCTCCCTGTATACAGAGATACATGATAAGATTCTGTCTGCAGCCACCACTAGGGGAAGCTCCCTGTACACAGAGGTATATAAGATTATGTCTGCAGCCACCACTAGGGGGAGCTCCCTGTTTACAGAGATACATGATAATATCCTGTCTGCAGCCACCACTAGGGGGAGCTCCCTGTATACAGAGATACATGATAAGATTCTGTCTGCAGCCACCACTAGGGGGAGCTCCCTGTATACAGAGATACAAGATAAGATTCTGTCTGCAGCCACCACTAGGAGGAGCTCCCTGTATACAGAGATACATGATAAGATTCTGTCTGCAGCCACCACTAGGGGGAGCTCCCTGTATACAGAGATACATGATAAGATCCTGTCTGCAGCTACCACTAGGGAGGGCTCCCTGTATACAGAGATACATGATAAGATCCTGTCTGCAGTCATCACTAGGGGGAGCTCCCTATATACAGAGATACATGATAAGATTCTGTCAGCAGCCACCACTAGGGGGAGCTCCCTGTATGCAGAGATACATGATAAGATCCTGTCTGCAGCTACCACTAGAGGGAGCTCCCTGTATACAGAGTTACATGATGAGATTCTGTCAGCAGCCACGACTAGGGGGAGCTCCCTGTATACAGAGATACATGATAAGATCCTGTCTACAGCCACCACTAGGGGGAGCTCCCTGTATACAGAGATACATGATGAGATTCTGTCAGCAGTAACCACTAGGGGGAGCTCCCTGTATACAGAGATACATGATAATATTCTGTCTACAGCCACCACTAGGGGAAGCTCCCTGTATACAGAGATACATGATAAGATCCTGTCTGCAGCTACCACTAGGGGGAGCTCCCTGTATACAGAGTTACATAATGAGATTCTGTCAGCAGCCACGACAAGGGGGAGCTCCCTGTATACAGAGATACATGATAAGATTCTGTCTGCAGCCATCACTAGGGGGAGCTCCCTGTATACAGAGGTATACAAGATTCTGTCTGCAGCCAACACTAGAGGGAGCTCCCTGTATACAGAGATACATGATAAGATTCTGTCTGCAGTCACCACTAGGGGGAGCTCCCTGTATACAGAGATACATGATAAAATTCTGTCAGCAGTCACCACTAGGGGGAGCTCCCTGTATGCAGAGATAAATGGTAAGATTCTGTCTGCAGCCACCACTAGGGGGAGCTCCCTGTATACAGAGATACATGATTAGATTCTGTCTGCAGCCACCACTAGGGGGAGCTCCCTGTATACAGAGATACATGATAAGATTCTGTCTGCAGCCACCACTAGGGGGTGCTCCCTGCAAACATAAATACATGATAAGATCCTGTCTGCAGCCACCACTAGGGGGAGCTCCCTGTATACAGAGGTATATAAGATTATGTCTGCAGCCACCACTAGGTGGAACTCCCTGTATACGGAGATACATGATAAGATTCTGTCTGCAGCCACCACTAGGGGGTGCTCCCTGCAAACATAAATACATGATAAGATCCTGTCTGCAGCCACCACTAGGGGGAGCTCCCTGTATATAGAGGTACATGATAACATTCTGTCTGCAACCACCACTAGGTGGAGCTCCCTGTATACAGAGATACATGATAAGATTCTGTCTGCAGTCACCATTAGGGGGAGCTCCGTGCATACAGAAATACATGATAAGATCCTGTCTGCAGCCACCACTAGGGGCAGCTCCCTGTATACAGAGATACATGATAGGATTCTGTCTGCAGCCACCACTAGGGGGAGCTCCCTGTATACAGAGATACATGATAAGATTCTGTCTGCAGCCAGCACTAGGAGGAGCTCCCTGTATAAAGAGATACAGGATACGATTCTGACTGCAGCCACCACTAGGGGTAGCTCCCTGTATACAGAGATACATGATGAGGTTCTGTCTGCAGTCACCATGAGGGGGAGCTCCCTGTATACAGAGATACATGATTAGATTCTGTCTGCAGCCACCATTAGGTGGAGCTCCCTTTATACAGAGAAACAGGATACAATTCTGTCTGCAGCCACCACTAGGGAGGGCTCCCTGTATACAGAGATACATGATAAGATTCTGTCTGCAGCCACCACTAGGGGGAGCTCCCTGTATACAGAGACACATGATAAGATCCTGTCTGCAGCCACCACTAGGGGGAGCTCCCTGTATACAGAGATACATGATAAGATTCTGTCTGCAGCCACCACTAGGGAGGGTTCCCTGTATACAGAGATACATGATAAGATTCTGTCTGCAGCCAACACTAGGTGGAGCTCCCTGTATACAGAGATACATGATAAGATCCTGTCTGAAGCCACCACTAGGGGAAGCTCCCTGTATACAGAGATACATGATAAGATTGTGTTAGCAGCCACCACTAGGTGGAGCTCCATCTACAAAGAGATACATGATAAGATTCTGTCTGCAGTCACCATTAGGGGGAGCTCCCTGTATACAGAGATACATGATAAGATCCTGTCTGCAGCTACCACTAGGGGGAGCTCCCTGTATACAGAGTTACATGATGAGATTCTGTCAGCAGCCACGACTAGGGGGAGCTCCCTGTATACAGAGATACATGATAAGATCCTGTCTACAGCCACCACTAGGGGGAGCTCCCTGTATACAGAGATACATGATAAGATTCTGTCAGCTGTCACCACTAGGGGGAGCTCCCTGCATACAGAAATACATGATAAGATTCTGTCTGCAGCCACCATTAGGGGGAGCTCACTGCATACAGAAATACATGATAAGATTCTGTCAGCAGCCACCACTAGGGGGAGCTCCCTGCATACAGAAATACATGATAAGATCCTGTCTGCTGCCACCACTAGGGGAAGCTCCCTGTATACAGAGATGCATGATAAGATTCTGTCTGCAGCTACCACTAAGGGAAGCTCCCTGTATACAGAGATACATGATAAGATCCAGTCTGCTGCCACCACTAGGGGAAGCTCCCTGTATACAGAGATACATGATAAGATTGTGTTAGCAGCCACCACTAGGTGGAGCTCCCTGCATACATAAATACATGATAAGATCCTTTCTGCAGCCACCACTAGGGGGTGCTCCCTGTATGCAGAGATACATGATAAGATCCTGTCTGCAGCCACCACTAGGGGAAGCTCCCTGTATACAGAGATACATGATAATATTCTGTCTGCAGCTACCACTAGGGGGATCTCCCTGTATAAAGAGATACATGATAAGATCTTGTCTGCAGCCACCACTAGGGGGAGCTCCCTGTATACAGAGATACATGATGAGATTCTGTCTGCAGCCACCACTAGGGGGAGCTCCCTGTATACAGAGATACATGATGAGATTCTGTCTGCAGCCACCACTAGGGGAAGCTCCCTGTTTACAGAGGTGCATGATAAGATTCTGTCTGCAGCCACCACTAGGGGGAGCTCCCTGTATACAGAGATACAGGATACGATTCTGTCTGCAGCCACCACTAGGGGGAGCTCCCTGTATACAGAGATACATGATAAGATTCTTTCTGCAGCCACCACTAGGGGGAGCTCCCTGTATACAGAGATACATGATAAGATTCTGTCTGCAGCCACCACTAGGGGGAGCTCCCTGTATACAGAGATACAGAATAAGATTCTGTCTGTGGCCACCACTAGGGGTAGCTCCCTGTATACAGAGATACATGATGACATTCTGTCTGCAGCCATCACTAGGTGGAGCTCCCTGTATACAGAGGTATATAAGATTCTGTCTGCAGCCACCACTAGGGGTGGCTCCCTGTATACAGAAATACATGATAAGATTCTGTCTGCAGCCACTACTAGGGGGAGCTCCCTGTATACAGAGGTATATAAGATTATGTCTGCAGCCACCACTAGGGGGAGCTCCCTGTTTACAGAGATACATGATAATATCCTGTCTGCAGCCACCACTTTTGGGAGCTCCCTGTATACAGAGATACATGATAAGATTCTGTCTGCAGCCACCACTAGGGGGAGCTCCCTGTATACAGAGATACAAGATAAGATTCTGTCTGCAGCCACCACTAGGAGGAGCTCCCTGTATACAGAGATACATGATAAGATTCTGTCTGCAGCCACCACTAGGGGGAGCTCGCTGTATACAGAGATACATGATAAGATCCTGTCTGCAGCTACCACTAGGGGGAGCTCCCTGTATATAGAGATACAAGATAAGATCCTGTCTGCTGCTACCACTAGGGGGAGCTCCCTGTATACAGAGATACATGATAAGATCCTGTCTGCAGTCATCACTAGGGGGAGCTCCCTATATACAGAGATACATGATAAGATTCTGTCAGCAGCCACCACTAGGGGAGCTCCCTGTATGCAGAGATACATGATAAGATCCTGTCTGCAGCCACCACTAGGGGGAGCTCCCTGTATACAGAGTTACATGATGAGATTCTGTCAGCAGCCACGACTAGGGGGAGCTCCCTGTATACAGAGATACATGATAAGATCCTGTCTACAGCCACCACTAGGGGGAGCTCCCTGTATACAGAGATACATGATAAGATTCTGTCAGCAGTCACCACTAGGGGGAGCTCCCTGCATACAGAAATACATGATAAGATTCTGTCTGCAGCCACCATTAGGGGGAGCTCCCTGCATACAGAAATACATGATAAGATTCTGTCAGCAGCCACCACTAGGGGGAGCTCCCTGCATTCAGAAATACATGATAAGATCCTGTCTGCTGCCACCACTAGGGGAAGCTCCCTGTATACAGAGATACATGATAAGATTCTGTCTGCAGCTACCACTAGGGGAAGCTCCCTGTATACAGAGATACATGATAAGATCCTGTCTGCTGCCACCACTAGGGGAAGCTCCCTGTATACAGAGATACATGATAAGATTGTGTTAGCAGCCAAGACTAGGTGGAGCTCCCTGCATACATAAATACATGATAAGATCCTTTCTGCAGCCACCACTAGGGGGTGCTCCCTGTATACAGAGATACATGATAAGATCCTGTCTGCAGCCACCACTAGGGGAAGCTCCCTGTATACAGAGATACATGATAATATTCTGTCTGCAGCTACCACTAGGGGGAGCTCCCTGTATACAGAGATACATGATAAGATCCTGTCTGCAGCCACCACTAGGGGGAGCTCCCTGTATACAGAGATACAGGATAAGATTCTGTCTGCGGCCACCACTAGGGGTAGCTCCCTGTATACAGAGATACATGATGACATTCTGTCTGCAGCCATCACTAGGTGGAGCTCCCTGTATACAGAGGTATATAAGATTCTGTCTGCAGCCACCACTAGGGGTAGCTCCCTGTATACAGAGATACATGATAAGATTTTGTCTGCAGCCACCACTAGGGGAAGCTCCCTGTATACAGAGGTATATAAGATTATGTCTGCAGCCACCACTAGGGGGAGCTCCCTGTTTACAGAGATACATGATAATATCCTGTCTGCAGCCACCACTAGGGGGAGCTCCCTGTATACAGAGATACATGATAAGATTCTGTCTGCAGCCACCACTAGGGGGAGCTCCCTGTATACAGAGATACAAGATAAGATTCTGTCTGCAGCCACCACTAGGAGGAGCTCCCTGTATACAGAGATACATGATAAGATTCTGTCTGCAGCCACCACTAGGGGGAGCTCCCTGTATACAGAGATACATGATAAGATCCTGTCTGCAGCTACCACTAGGGAGGGCTCCCTGTATACAGAGATACATGATAAGATCCTGTCTGCAGTCATCACTAGGGGGAGCTCCCTATATACAGAGATACATGATAAGATTCTGTCAGCAGCCACCACTAGGGGGAGCTCCCTGTATGCAGAGATACATGATAAGATCCTATCTGCAGCTACCACTAGGGGGAGCTCCCTGTATACAGAGTTACATGATGAGATTCTGTCAGCAGCCACGACTAGGGGGAGCTCCCTGTATACAGAGATACATGATAAGATCCTGTCTACAGCCACCACTAGGGGGAGCTCCCTGTATACAGAGATACATGATGAGATTCTGTCAGCAGTAACCACTAGGGGGAGCTCCCTGTATACAGAGATAAATGATAAGATTCTGTCTGCAGCCACCACTAGGGGGAGCTCCCTGTATACAGAGATACATGATAAGATTCTGTCTGCAGCCACCACTAGGGGGAGCTCCCTGTATACAGAGATACATGATAAGATTCTGTCTGCAGCCACCACTAGGGGGTGCTCCCTGCAAACATAAATACATGATAAGATCCTGTCTGCAGCCACCACTAGGGGGAGCTCCCTGTATACAGAGGTATATAAGATTATGTCTGCAGCCACCACTAGGGGGAGCTCCCTGTATACAGAGATACATGATAAGATTCTGTCAGCAGTCACCACTAGGTGGAACTCCCTGTATACAGAGATACATGATGAGATTCTGTCTGCAGCCACCACTAGGGGGAGCTCCCTGTATATAGAGGTACATGATAACATTCTGTCTGCAACCACCACTAGGTGGAGCTCCCTGTATACAGAGATACATGATAAGATTCTGTCTGCAGTCACCATTAGGGGGAGCTCCGTGCATACAGAAATACATGATAAGATCCTGTCTGCAGCCACCACTAGGGGCAGCTCCCTGTATACAGAGATACATGATAAGATTCTGTCTGCAGCCACCACTAGGGGGAGCTCCCTGTATACAGAGATACATGATAAGATTCTGTCTGCAGCCAGCACTAGGAGGAGCTCCCTGTATAAAGAGATACAGGATACGATTCTGTCAGCAGTAACCACTAGGGGGAGCTCCCTGTATACAGAGATAAATGATAAGATTCTGTCTGCAGCCACCACTAGGGGGAGCTCCCTGTATACAGAGATACATGATAAGATTCTGTCTGCAGCCACCACTAGGGGGAGCTCCCTGTATACAGAGATACATGATAAGATTCTGTCTGCAGCCACCACTAGGGGGTGCTCCCTGCAAACATAAATACATGATAAGATCCTGTCTGCAGCCACCACTAGGGGGAGCTCCCTGTATACAGAGGTATATAAGATTATGTCTGCAGCCACCACTAGGGGGAGCTCCCTGTATACAGAGATACATGATAAGATTCTGTCAGCAGTCACCACTAGGTGGAACTCCCTGTATACAGAGATACATGATGAGATTCTGTCTGCAGCCACCACTAGGGGGAGCTCCCTGTATATAGAGGTACATGATAACATTCTGTCTGCAACCACCACTAGGTGGAGCTCCCTGTATACAGAGATACATGATAAGATTCTGTCTGCAGTCACCATTAGGGGGAGCTCCGTGCATACAGAAATACATGATAAGATCCTGTCTGCAGCCACCACTAGGGGCAGCTCCCTGTATACAGAGATACATGATAAGATTCTGTCTGCAGCCACCACTAGGGGGAGCTCCCTGTATACAGAGATACATGATAAGATTCTGTCTGCAGCCAGCACTAGGAGGAGCTCCCTGTATAAAGAGATACAGGATACGATTCTGTCTGCAGCCACCACTAGGGGTAGCTCCCTGTATACAGAGATCCATGATGAGGTTCTGTCTGCAGTCACCACTAGGGGGAGCTCCCTGTATACAGAGATACATGATTAGATTCTGTGTGCAGCCACCATTAGGTGGAGCTCCCTTTATACAGAGAAACAGGATACAATTCTGTCTGCAGCCACCACTAGGGAGGGCTCCCTGTATACAGAGATACATGATAAGATTCTGTCTGCAGCCACCACTAGGGGGAGCTCCCTGTATACAGAGACACATGATAAGATCCTGTCTGCAGCCACCACTAGGGGGAGCTCCCTGTATACAGAGATACATGATAAGATTCTGTCTGCAGCCACCACTAGGGAGGGTTCCCTGTATACAGAGATACATGATAAGATTCTGTCTGCAGCCCACACTAGGGGGAGCTCACTGTATACAGAGATACATGATAAGATCCTGTCTGAAGCCACCACTAGGGGAAGCTCCCTGTATACAGAGTTACATGATAAGATTGTGTTAGCAGCCACCACTAGGTGGATCTCCCTCTACAAAGAGATACATGATAGAATTCTGTCTGCAGTCACCATTAGGGGGAGCTCCCTGTATACAGAGATACATGATAAGATCCTGTCTGCTGCCACCACTAGGGGAAGCTCCCTGTATACAGAGATACATGATAAGATTGTGTTAGCAGCCAAGACTAGGTGGAGCTCCCTGCATACATAAATACATGATAAGATCCTTTCTGCAGCCACCACTAGGGGGTGCTCCCTGTATACAGAGATACATGATAAGATCCTGTCTGCAGCCACCACTAGGGGAAGCTCCCTGTATACAGAGATACATGATAATATTCTGTCTGCAGCTACCACTAGGGGGAGCTCCCTGTATACAGAGATACATGATAAGATCCTGTCTGCAGCCACCACTAGGGGGAGCTCCCTGTATACAGAGATACAGGATAAGATTCTGTCTGCGGCCACCACTAGGGGTAGCTCCCTGTATACAGAGATACATGATGACATTCTGTCTGCAGCCATCACTAGGTGGAGCTCCCTGTATACAGAGGTATATAAGATTCTGTCTGCAGCCACCACTAGGGGTAGCTCCCTGTATACAGAGATACATGATAAGATTCTGTCTGCAGCCACCACTAGGGGAAGCTCCCTGTATACAGAGGTATATAAGATTATGTCTGCAGCCACCACTAGGGGGAGCTCCCTGTTTACAGAGATACATGATAATATCCTGTCTGCAGCCACCACTAGGGGGAGCTCCCTGTATACAGAGATACATGATAAGATTCTGTCTGCAGCCACCACTAGGGGGAGCTCCCTGTATATAGAGGTACATGATAACATTCTGTCTGCAACCACCACTAGGTGGAGCTCCCTGTATACAGAGATACATGATAAGATTCTGTCTGCAGTCACCATTAGGGGGAGCTCCGTGCATACAGAAATACATGATAAGATCCTGTCTGCAGCCACCACTAGGGGCAGCTCCCTGTATACAGAGATACATGATAAGATTCTGTCTGCAGCCACCACTAGGGGGAGCTCCCTGTATACAGAGATACATGATAAGATTCTGTCTGCAGCCAGCACTAGGAGGAGCTCCCTGTATAAAGAGA
The DNA here is from genome assembly GCF_046119375.1 of Phyllobates terribilis. Lineage (NCBI taxonomy): Eukaryota > Metazoa > Chordata > Amphibia > Anura > Dendrobatidae > Phyllobates > Phyllobates terribilis. The sequence goes on from NW_027362769.1 coordinate 170,854,884, forward strand.
TACAGGATACGATTCTGTCTGCAGCCACCACTAGGGGTAGCTCCCTGTATACAGAGATCCATGATGAGGTTCTGTCTGCAGTCACCACTAGGGGGAGCTCCCTGTATACAGAGATACATGATTAGATTCTGTGTGCAGCCACCATTAGGTGGAGCTCCCTTTATACAGAGAAACAGGATACAATTCTGTCTGCAGCCACCACTAGGGAGGGCTCCCTGTATACAGAGATACATGATAAGATTCTGTCTGCAGCCACCACTAGGGGGAGCTCCCTGTATACAGAGACACATGATAAGATCCTGTCTGCAGCCACCACTAGGGGGAGCTCCCTGTATACAGAGATACATGATAAGATTCTGTCTGCAGCCACCACTAGGGAGGGTTCCCTGTATACAGAGATACATGATAAGATTCTGTCTGCAGCCCACACTAGGGGGAGCTCACTGTATACAGAGATACATGATAAGATCCTGTCTGAAGCCACCACTAGGGGAAGCTCCCTGTATACAGAGTTACATGATAAGATTGTGTTAGCAGCCACCACTAGGTGGATCTCCCTCTACAAAGAGATACATGATAGAATTCTGTCTGCAGTCACCATTAGGGGGAGCTCCCTGTATACAGAGATACATGATAAGATCCTGTCTGCTGCCACCACTAGGGGAAGCTCCCTGTATACAGAGATACATGATAAGATTGTGTTAGCAGCCAAGACTAGGTGGAGCTCCCTGCATATATAAATACATGATAAGATCCTTTCTGCAGCCACCACTAGGGGGTGCTCCCTGTATACAGAGATACATGATAAGATCCTGTCTGCAGCCACCACTAGGGGAAGCTCCCTGTATACAGAGATACATGATAATATTCTGTCTGCAGCTACCACTAGGGGGAGCTCCCTGTATACAGAGATACATGATAAGATCCTGTCTGCAGCCACCACTAGGGGGAGCTCCCTGTATACAGAGATACAGGATAAGATTCTGTCTGCGGCCACCACTAGGGGTAGCTCCCTGTATACAGAGATACATGATGACATTCTGTCTGCAGCCATCACTAGGTGGAGCTCCCTGTATACAGAGGTATATAAGATTCTGTCTGCAGCCACCACTAGGGGTAGCTCCCTGTATACAGAGATACATGATAAGATTCTGTCTGCAGCCACCACTAGGGGAAGCTCCCTGTATACAGAGGTATATAAGATTATGTCTGCAGCCACCACTAGGGGGAGCTCCCTGTTTACAGAGATAAATGATAATATCCTGTCTGCAGCCACCACTAGGGGGAGCTCCCTGTATACAGAGATACATGATAAGATTCTGTCTGCAGCCACCACTAGGGGGAGCTCCCTGTATACAGAGATACAAGATAAGATTCTGTCTGCAGCCACCACTAGGAGGAGCTCCCTGTATACAGAGATACATGATAAGATTCTGTCTGCAGCCACCACTAGGGGGAGCTCCCTGTATACAGAGATACATGATAAGATCCTGTCTGCAGCTACCACTAGGGAGGGCTCCCTGTATACAGAGATACATGATAAGATCCTGTCTGCAGTCATCACTAGGGGGAGCTCCCTATATACAGAGATACATGATAAGATTCTGTCAGCAGCCACCACTAGGGGGAGCTCCCTGTATGCAGAGATACATGATAAGATCCTATCTGCAGCTACCACTAGGGGGAGCTCCCTGTATACAGAGTTACATGATGAGATTCTGTCAGCAGCCACGACTAGGGGGAGCTCCCTGTATACAGAGATACATGATAAGATCCTGTCTACAGCCACCACTAGGGGGAGCTCCCTGTATACAGAGATACATGATGAGATTCTGTCAGCAGTAACCACTAGGGGGAGCTCCCTGTATACAGAGATAAATGATAAGATTCTGTCTGCAGCCACCACTAGGGGGAGCTCCCTGTATACAGAGATACATGATTAGATTCTGTCTGCAGCCACCACTAGGGGGAGCTCCCTGTATACAGAGATACATGATAAGATTCTGTCTGCAGCCACCACTAGGGGGTGCTCCCTGCAAACATAAATACATGATAAGATCCTGTCTGCAGCCACCACTAGGGGGAGCTCCCTGTATACAGAGGTATATAAGATTATGTCTGCAGCCACCACTAGGGGGAGCTCCCTGTATACAGAGATACATGATAAGATTCTGTCAGCAGTCACCACTAGGTGGAACTCCCTGTATACAGAGATACATGATGAGATTCTGTCTGCAGCCACCACTAGGGGGAGCTCCCTGTATATAGAGGTACATGATAACATTCTGTCTGCAACCACCACTAGGTGGAGCTCCCTGTATACAGAGATACATGATAAGATTCTGTCTGCAGTCACCATTAGGGGGAGCTCCGTGCATACAGAAATACATGATAAGATCCTGTCTGCAGCCACCACTAGGGGCAGCTCCCTGTATACAGAGATACATGATAAGATTCTGTCTGCAGCCACCACTAGGGGGAGCTCCCTGTATACAGAGATACATGATAAGATTCTGTCTGCAGCCAGCACTAGGAGGAGCTCCCTGTATAAAGAGATACAGGATACGATTCTGTCTGCAGCCACCACTAGGGGTAGCTCCCTGTATACAGAGATCCATGATGAGGTTCTGTCTGCAGTCACCACTAGGGGGAGCTCCCTGTATACAGAGATACATGATTAGATTCTGTCTGCAGCCACCATTAGGTGGAGCTCCCTTTATACAGAGAAACAGGATACAATTCTGTCTGCAGCCACCACTAGGGAGGGCTCCCTGTATACAGAGATACATGATAAGATTCTGTCTGCAGCCACCACTAGGGGGAGCTCCCTGTATACAGAGACACATGATAAGATCCTGTCTGCAGCCACCACTAGGGGGAGCTCCCTGTATACAGAGATACATGATAAGATTCTGTCTGCAGCCACCACTAGGGAGGGTTCCCTGTATGCAGAGATACATGATAAGATTCTGTCTGCAGCCCACACTAGGGGGAGCTCCCTGTATACAGAGATACATGATAAGATCCTGTCTGAAGCCACCACTAGGGGAAGCTCCCTGTATACAGAGTTACATGATAAGATTGTGTTAGCAGCCACCACTAGGTGGAGCTCCCTCTACAAAGAGATACATGATAGGATTCTGTCTGCAGTCACCATTAGGGGGAGCTCCCTGTATACAGAGATACATGATAAGATCCTGTCTGCAGCTACCACTAGGGGGAGCTCCCTGTATACAGAGTTACATGATGAGATTCTGTCAGCAGCCACGACTAGGGGGAGCTCCCTGTATACAGAGATACATGATAAGATCCTGTCTACAGCCGCCACTAGGGGGAGCTCCCTGTATACAAAGATACATGATAAGATTCTGTCAGCTGTCACCACTAGGGGGAGCTCCCTGCATACAGAAATACATGATAAGATTCTGTCTGCAGCCACCATTAGGGGGAGCTCCCTGCATACAGAAATACATGATAAGATTCTGTCAGCAGCCACCACTAGGGGGAGCTCCCTGCATACAGAAATACATGATAAGATCCTGTCTGCTGCCACCACTAGGGGAAGCTCCCTGTATACAGAGATACATGATAAGATTCTGTCTGCAGCTACCACTAGGGGAAGCTCCCTGTATACAGAGATACATGATAAGATCCTGTCTGCTGCCACCACTAGGGGAAGCTCCCTGTATACAGAGATACATGATAAGATTGTGTTAGCAGCCACCACTAGGTGGAGCTCCCTGCATACATAAATACATGATAAGATCCTTTCTGCAGCCACCACTAGGGGGTGCTCCCTGTATACAGAGATACATGATAAGATCCTGTCTGCAGCCACCACTAGGGGAAGCTCCCTGTATACAGAGATACATGATAATATTCTGTCTGCAGCTACCACTAGGGGGATCTCCCTGTATACAGAGATACATGATAAGATCTTGTCTGCAGCCACCACTAGGTGGAGCTCCCTGCATACATAAATACATGATAAGATCCTTTCTGCAGCCACCACTAGGGGGTGCTCCCTGTATACAGAGATACATGATAAGATCCTGTCTGCAGCCACCACTAGGGGAAGCTCCCTGTATACAGAGATACATGATAATATTCTGTCTGCAGCTACCACTAGGGGGATCTCCCTGTATACAGAGATACATGATAAGATCTTGTCTGCAGCCACCACTAGGGGGAGCTTTCTGTATACAGAGATACATGATGAGATTCTGTCTGCAGCCACCACTAGGGGAAGCTCCCTGTTTACAGAGGTGCATGATAAGATTCTGTCTGCAGCCACCACTAGGGGGAGCTCCCAGTATACAGAGATACAGGATACGATTCTGTCTGCAGCCACCACTAGGGGGAGCTCCCTGTATACAGAGATACATGATAAGATTCATTCTGCAGCCACCACTAGGGGGAGCTCCCTGTATACAGAGATACATGATAAGATTCTGTCTGCAGCCACCACTAGGGGTAGCTCCCTGTATACAGAGATACATGATGACATTCTGTCTGCAGCCATCACTAGGTGGAGCTCCCTGTATACAGAGGTATATACGATTCTGTCTGCAGCCACCACTAGGAGTAGCTCCCTGTATACAGAGATACATGATAAGATTCTGTCTGGAGCCACCACTAGGGGGAGCTCCCTGTATACAGAGGTATATAAGATTATGTCTGCAGCCACCACTAGGGGGAGCTCCCTGTTTACAGAGATACATGATAATATCCTTTCTGCAGCCACCACTAGGGGGAGCTCCCTGTATACAGAGATACAAGATAAGATTCTGTCTGCAGCCACCACTAGGAGGAGCTCCCTGTATACAGAGATACATGATAAGATTCTGTCTGCAGCCACCACTAGGGGGAGCTCCCTGTATACAGAGATACATGATAAGATCCTGTCTGCAGCTACCACTAGGGAGGGCTCCCTGTATACAGAGATACATGATAAGATCCTGTCTGCAGTCATCACTAGGGGGAGCTCCCTATATACAGAGATACATGATAAGATTCTGTCAGCAGCCACCACTAGGGGGAGCTCCCTGTATGCAGAGATACATGATAAGATCCTGTCTGCAGCCACCACTAGGGGGAGCTCCCTGTATACAGAGTTACATGATGAGATTCTGTCAGCAGCCACGACTAGGGGGAGCTCCCTGTATACAGAGATACATGATAAGATCCTGTCTACAGCCACCACTAGGGGGAGCTCCCTGTATACAGAGATACATGATAAGATTCTGTCAGCAGTCACCACTAGGGGGAGCTCCCTGCATACAGAAATACATGATAAGATTCTGTCTGCAGCCACCATTAGGGGGAGCTCCCTGCATACAGAAATACATGATAAGATTCTGTCAGCAGCCACCACTAGGGGGAGCTCCCTGCATACAGAAATACATGATAAGATCCTGTCTGCTGCCTCCACTAGGGGAAGCTCCCTGTATACAGAGATACATGATAAGATTGTGTTAGCAGCCACCACTAGGTGGAGCTCCCTGCATACATAAATACATGATAAGATCCTTTCTGCAGCCACCACTAGGGGGTGCTCCCTGTATACAGAGATACATGATAAGATCCTGTCTGCAGCCACCACTAGGGGAAGCTCCCTGTATACAGAGATACATGATAAGATTCTGTCTGCAGCTACCACTAGGGGAAGCTCCCTGTATACAGAGATACATGATAAGATTCTGTCTGCTGCCACCACTAGGGGGAGCTCCCTGCATACAGAAATACATGATAAGATTCTGTCAGCAGCCACCAGTAGGGGGAGCTCCCTGCATACAGAAATACATGATAAGATCCTGTCTGCTGCCACCACTAGGGGAAGCTCCCTGTATACAGAGATACATGATAAGATTCTGTCTGCAGCTACCACTAGGGGAAGCTCCCTGTATACAGAGATACATGATAAGATCCTGTCTGCTGCCACCACTAGGGGAAGCTCCCTGTATACAGAGATACATGATAAGATTGTGTTAGCAGCCACCACTAGGTGGAGCTCCCTGCATACATAAATACATGATAAGGTCCTTTCTGCAGCCACCACTAGTGGGTGCTCCCTGTATACAGAGATACATGATAAGATCCTGTCTGCAGCCACCACTAGGGGAAGCTCCCTGTATACAGAGATACATGATAATATTCTGTCTGCAGCTACCACTAGGGGGATCTCCCTGTATACAGAGATACATGATAAGATCTTGTCTGCAGCCACCACTAGGTGGAGCTCCCTGCATACATAAATACATGATAAGATCCTTTCTGCAGCCACCACTAGGGGGTGTTCCCTGTATACAGAGATACATGATAAGATCCTGTCTGCAGCCACCACTAGGGGAAGCTCCCTGTATACAGAGATACATGATAATATTCTGTCTGCAGCTACCACTAGGGGGTGCTCCCTGTATACAGAGATACATGATAAGATTCTGTCTGCAGCCACCACTAGGGGGAGCTCCCTGTATACAGAGATACAGGATACGATTCTGTCTGCAGCCACCACTAGGGGGAGCTCCCTGTATACAGAGATACATGATAAGATTCTTTCTGCAGCCACCACTAGGGGGAGCTCCCTGTATACAGAGATACATGATAAGATTCTGTCTGCAGCCACCACTAGGGGTAGCTCCCTGTATACAGAGATACATGATGACATTCTGTCTGCAGCCATCACTAGGTGGAGCTCCCTGTATACAGAGGTATATAAGATTCTGTCTGCAGCCACCACTAGGAGTAGCTCCCTGTATACAAAGATACATGATAAGATTTTGTCTGCAGCCACCACTAGGGGGAGCTCCCTGTATACAGAGGTATATAAGATTATGTCTGCAGCCACCACTAGGGGGAGCTCCCTGTTTACAGAGATACATGATAATATCCTGTCTGCAGCCACCACTAGGGGGAGCTCCCTGTATACAGAGATACATGATAAGATTCTGTCTGCAGCCACCACTAGGGGGAGCTCCCTGTATACAGAGATACAAGATAAGATTCTGTCTGCAGCCACCACTAGGAGGAGCTCCCTGTATACAGAGATACATGATAAGATTCTGTCTGCAGCCACCACTAGGGGGAGCTCCCTGTGTACAGAGATACATGATAAGATCCTGTCTGCAGCTACCACTAGGGAGGGCTCCCTGTATACAGAGATACATGATAAGATCCTGTCTGCAGTCATCACTAGGGGGAGCTCCCTGTATACAGAGATACATGATAAGATTCTGTCAGCAGCCACCACTAGGGGGAGCTCCCTGTATGCAGAGATACATGATAAGATCCTGTCTGCAGCCACCACTAGGGGGAGCTCCCTGTATACAGAGTTACATGATGAGATTCTGTCTGCAGCCACGACTAGGGGGAGCTCCCTGTATACAGAGATACATGATAAGATTCTGTCAGCAGTCACCACTAGGGGGAGCTCCCTGTATACAGAGTTACATGATAAGATTCTGTCAGCAGCCACCACTAGGGGGAGCTCCCTGTATACAGAGATACATGATAAGATCCTGTCTGCAGCCACCACTAGGGGGAGCTCCCTGTATACAGAGTTACATGATAAGATTCTGTCAGCAGCCACCACTAGGGGGAGCTCCCTGTATACAGAGATACATGATAAGATCCTGTCTACAGCCACCACTAGGGGGAGCTCCCTGTATACAGAGATACATGATAAGATTCTGTCAGCAGTCACCACTAGGGGGTGCTCCCTGCATACAGAAATACATGATAAGATTCTGTCTGCAGCCACCATTAGGGGGAGCTCCCTGCATACAGAAATACATGATAAGATTCTGTCAGCAGCCACCACTAGGGGGAGCTCCCTGCATACAGAAATACATGATAAGATCCTGTCTGCTGCCACCACTAGGGGAAGCTCCCTGTATACAGAGATACATGATAAGATTGTGTTAGCAGCCACCACTAGGTGGAGCTCCCTGCATACATAAATACATGATAAGATCCTTTCTGCAGCCACCACTAGGGGGTGCTCCCTGTATACAGAGATACATAATAAGATCCTGTCTGCAGCCACCACTAGGGGGTGCTCCCTGTATACAGAGATACATGATAAGATCCTCTCTGCAGCCACCACTAGGGGGAGCTCCCTGTATACAGAGATACATGATAGGATCCTGTCTGCTGCCACCACTAGGGGAAGCTCCCTGTATACAGAGATACATGATAAGATTGTGTTAGCAGCCACCACTAGGTGGAGCTCCCTGCATACATAAATACATGATAAGATCCTTTTTGCAGCCACCACTAGGGGGAGCTCCCTGTATACAGAGATACATGATAAGATCCTGTCTGCAGCCACCACTAGGGGGAGCTCCCTGTATACAGAGATACATGATAAGATTCTGTCTGCAGCCACCACTAGGGGGAGCTCCCTGTATACAGAGATACATGATAAGATTCTGTCAGCAGCCACCACTAGGGGGAGCTCCCTGTATACAGAGATACATGATAAGATTCTGTCTGCAGCCACCACTAGGGGGAGCTCCCTGTATACAGAGATACATGATAAGATTCTGTCTGCAGCCACCACTAGAGGGAGCTCCCTGTATACAGAGATACATGATAAGATTCTGTCTGCAGTCACCACTAGGGGAAGCTCCCTGTATACAGAGATACATGATAAGATCCTGTCTGCAGCCACCACTAGGGGAAGCTCCCTGTATACAGAGATACATGATAAGATTCTGTCTGCAGCCACCACTAGGGGGAGCTCCCTGTATACAGAGATACATGATAAGATTCTGTCTGCAGCCACCACTAGAGGGAGCTCCCTGTATACAGAGATACATGATAAGATTCTGTCTGCAGTCACCACTAGGGGAAGCTCCCTGTATACAGAGATACATGATAAGATCCTGTCTGCAGCCACCACTAGGGGAAGCTCCCTGTATACAGAGATACATGATAAGATTCTGTCTGCAGCCACCACTAGGGGGAGCTCCCTGTATACAGAGATACATGATAAGATCCTGTCTGCAGCCACCACTAGGGGGAGCTCCCTGTATACAGAGATACATTTCATTCAGAGGTAAGCTTTTATGATTGCTTTCGCATAAATTGTAACAGTATTTTCTGCATAACTGACAAGTCCAAATGTATCTGACATTGGGTTTATGTGCTGGATTATTGGATGCTGGATGCAGCGCTCTGTACATTCTGGGGCGGCATTATGCACCTTGGTGCAGGTAATAGCAGCTTTCCTAGTCTGGGATGTGCCCCTGCATTTGCACATTTCAGTGTATTTTGCCCCCTCCATATATTCTTTGGGGTTGGGGGTGACATCTCTGGATGTCGTCTCGGTTTAGGCTAGTGCCGTTTGCAGTCTCGTAAACATGTAGTTTTGGGGGGAGACTCTCTCGTAAACTTTTTCCCGCACCACACAATGTGGAAATCTGATTTTACAGCGTTGTATTAAAAATAGATGCTGCAAAGCGGAAAGAATCGGAGCCGCTGTTCTGTGAGCTCAGCAGACAGAATCAGACGCCGCACACGGAGCATCCTATCTGCAGCAGATTCATTGTGGCCAGTGGTGGTAAAAATGAAGAATTTCATACCCAAAGACTCCGAACTAGTGTGTTACCACCCCACCCCTATCTCTTTAAGATACACTTTATAGACGATTTACTACAGAGAATTATTAAACAGAAAAAGAGTGAAGATATTATCACAGAATAGTGAGTGCAGCTCTGGAGTATAATACAGGATGTAACTCAGGATCAGTAATATAATGTATGTACACAGTGACTGCACCAGCAGAATAGTGAGTGCAGCTCTGGAGTATAATACAGGATGTAACTCAGGATCAGTAATGTAATGTATGTACACAGTGACTGCACCAGCAGAATAGTGAGTGCAGCTCTGGAGTATAATACAGGATGTAACTCAGGATCAGTAATATAATGTATGTACACAGTGACTGCACCAGCAGAATAGTGAGTGCAGCTCTGGGGTATAATACAGGATGTAACTCAGGATCAGTAATGTAATGTATGTACACAGTGACTGCACCAGCAGAATAGTGAGTGCAGCTCTGGAGTATAATACAGGATGTAACTCAGGATCAGTACAGGATTAGTAATGTAATGTATGTACACAGTGACTCCACCAGCAGAATAGTGAGCGCTGCTCTGGGGTATAATACAGGATGTAACCCAGGATCAGTAATGTAATGTATGTACACAGTGACTGCACCAGCAGAATAGTGAGTGCAGCTCTGGAGTATAATACAGGATGTAACTCAGGATCAGTAATGTAATGTATGTACACAGTGACTGCACCAGCAGAATAGTGAGTGCAGCTCTGGAGTATAATACAGGAGGTAACTCAGGATCAGTACAGGATCAGTAATGTAATGTATGTACACAGTGACTGCACCAGCAGAATAGTGAGTGCAGCTCTGGAGTATAATACAGGATGTAACTCAGGATCAGTAATGTAATGTATGTACACAGTGACTGCACCAGCAGAATAGTGAGCGCAGCTCTGGAGTATAATACAGGATGTAACTCAGGATCAGTAATGTAATGTATGTACACAGTGACTGCACCAGCAGAATAGTGAGCGCAGCTCTGGAGTATAATACAGGAGGTAACTCAGGATCAGTAATGTAATGTATGTACACAGTGACTGCACCAGCAGAATAGTGAGCGCAGCTCTGGAGTATAATACAGGAGGTAACTCAGGATCAGTAATGTAATGTATGCACACAGTGACGTAACTATAGTATGGCGCCTTGTGGTGGGCTCGCCCTTGGATACAGTCTCCCCTTCACTCATATTTGTGGCCGGTTAGAGTTCGCTTTTATTCGGCAGATTATATTCCTGGAACACAATCTTCTAATCCATCGCAGTGGAAACATAAACCAGCGTCAGAATTGCCAAAGCGGCGCTGACACCTGATCCGCACTTGCATTTGGCGCTGTCTCCCGCTTGGATTTTCTTCCAGGCTCTAAACTCCGACGTGTTCTTGTAAATGAGCGAGTCCCAGCTGAACGATTATCAGCGATGTTTATCAGCGGCGCGCACTTCCTCTCCTTAATGCTTCTTTGGTCCATCTGTCTCACGGCTGCAGTATTTCCAGTGCTGGATTTTCTTTCTCTTGGGGAAGGTGGAAAACAAACTCATCATTGAGGAAAGTGATTCTTTATTTCTGGATGGGAAAACGCAGTCGGCCGCCCTCGGGGACTAATATCTCCACTGTTGTATCCAACTTGGAGTAAGAGGGGGCTGCTGCTGATCTCCACTTTTCCCTGTCTGACCCTTCAATATTAACATCCCCAAAGCTTCTGTGTGCGAAGAATCAGCAAAGTGTGACACAGGAATCTCCTGGTGCTCCATCGTTTGCAGTCATGGTCTACCTGCCTGCCTCCTCTTCAGATATAGCAGATCTGACCTGTTTATGGGGCACAATGCACTGAATTGTGGTTTTACATAGGACTGCAGACAACAACTGCTATCACAGTGCATCAAAGAATGCACTGTGAAATTCAGCCCCACTTCTCCTGTATATTAGTGATGTGAAACTACATGTTACGTTTTGTAGAAGGTTCCTCCATATTTCGACAATGTCTATGGGTCCTGGTGACCCTTGGCTGAAGAGTTGATCCAACAGGATGGGTTGTCTGTGAGATCCTTTTCTTACCAAAATAATAAGCAGCTCAAAAGGAATCTGGCAGCTACTTATCCTTCAGGATTTGCATGCATATTTGGGATGGTTGTCCTATTCTTCTAGGAAAGCTGTTCTTTGTCTATGGCCACCGGTTCAAGACTATTCAGAGGAATGTGAAGGTGGGTGGATGACGACATGGCCAAGATGGATGGTTACATGGGTGACATGATGATGGTGATAGGAAATATAGAAACCTGGAGCATGTGGGAGACACGATGGAAGTGTGAAGCATACTTGACCCATGGTCATTGGGGTAGACATGTTCTACTCTTCTCAAGTCAATATGAGGCAGACAGGGTTTCAGATACAAGTGAATGGTCCAGATACATGTGAAACCATCCATGATGGAAAGAATGATGACATGGTGGAGCTGGAGGAGCTGGTGACAGAGGAAAAATGGAAAATAATGGTGACATTGGGAACTCGGCTGGGATTGGGACATGAGAAACTCGACTCGAATGGTGATCTAGTGAGGATGGGACAGATGGCGCAATGGTAGAGATAGGAAACACGGAGCTATGGTTGAGAAAGCATGGACGGTGACATGATGGAGATAGAAGAGCTATTGATCATAAGGAAAATAAATGAATACTGACTTTGGAGAGATTGGGACATGAGGTTGGATTGTGAGCTTCTGGTGGAGACTCAACAATTCCACTCTTTTCTAAGTCTTCACACTATGACCACATATAACAGGGTGAAGACTTAAAAAGGAGTGGAATTATTAAGTTGACAAAATGGATAAATGATTAAAAAGGGCGTATCGTGATGTGGAAAGATTGTGGGAATAGTGCCACGGAGGAAATTTCTCGAGATTGTGATATAAGATATATGATAACCAGGTGGAGATTGATTAGATGGTGCTATGGTAGACATGTGTGGATAGATACATGACTGAAATGGAAATTGGGGAAATTACTGAGGTTGAAGAGTGGTGAACATTGAAGAGGTGCCATGGTGGATATAGAAGAAGCGGTGCCATGGTGGATATAGAAGAAGCGGTGCCATGGTGGATATAGAAGAAGCGGTGCCATGGTGGATATTCAGGAAGTAGGGCCATGGTGAATATTGAAGAAGTGGTGCCATGGTGGATATTGAAGAAGTGGTGCCATGGTGAATATTGAAGAAGTGGTGCCATGGTGAATATTGAAGAAGTGGTGCCATGGTGAATATTGAAGAAGTGGTGCGATGGTGAATATTGAAGAAGTGGTGCCATGGTGGATATAGAAGTAGTGGTGCCATGGTGAATATTGAAGAAGTGGTGCCATGGTGGATACTGAAGAAGTGGTACCATGGTGGATATAGAAGAAGTGGTGGCATGGTAGATATAGAAGAAGTGGTGCCATGGTGGATATTGAAGGAGTGGTGCCATGGTGAATATTGCAGAAGTGGTGCCATGTTGAATACTGAAGAAGTGGTGCCATGGTGGATATAGAAGAAGTGGTGCCATGGTGGATATAGAAGAAGTGGTGCCATGGTGAATATTGAAGAAGTGGTGCCATGGTGAATATTGAAGAAGTGGTGCCATGGTGGATATAGAAGAAGTGGTGCCATAGTGGATATAGAAGAAGTGGTGCCATAGTGGATATAGAAGAAGTGGTGCCATGGTGGATATAGAAGAAGTGGTGCCATAGTGGATATAGAAGAAGTGGTGCCATGGTAGATATAGAAGAAGTGGTGCCATGTTGGATATTGAAGAAGCAAAGCCATGGTGGATATTAAGGAAGCGGTGCCATAGTGGATATTGAAGAAGAGGTGACATTGGGAAAATTTAAAAAGGAGCTATGATTGAGATGGAGCTTATGGTGACATGATGAGACTGGCGGAGTGGTGCATATACAAGGGATTGGCACACAATACATAAGGTAGGATTGTGAATTAGCAGACATACATGTGCTTCTCACTAAATTAGAATATCATCAAAAAGTTCATATATTTCAGTTCTTCAACTGAAAAAGTGAAACTCCTATATTATATAGAGTGATTACACACAGAGGGATCTATTATATAGAGTCATTACACACAGAGGGATCTATTATATAGAGTCACTACACACAGAGCGATCTATTATATAGAGTCATTACACACAGAGGGATCTATTATATAGAGTCATTACACACAGAGGGATCTATTATATTGAGTCATTACACACAGAGCGATCTATTATATAGAGTCATTACACGCAGAGGGACCTATTATATAGAGTCATTACACACAGAGGGATCTATTATATAGAGTCATTACACACAGAGGGATCTATTATATAGAGTCATTACACACACAGTGATCTATTATATAGAGTCATTACACACAGAGGGATCTATTATATAGAGTCATTACACACAGAGGGATCTATTATATAGAGTCATTACACACAGAGGGATCTATTATATAGAGTCATTACACACAGAGGGATCTATTATATAGAGTCACTACACACAGAGCGATCTATTATATAGAGTCATTACACACAGAGGGATCTATTATATTGAGTCATTACACACAGAGCGATCTATTATATAGAGTCATTACACGCAGAGGAATCTATTATATAGAGTCATTACACACAGAGGGATCTATTATATAGTCATTACACACAGAGGGATCTATTATATAGAGTCATTACACACAGAGCGATCTATTATATAGAGTCATTACACACAGAGTGATCTATTTCACGTGTTTATTTCTGTTAATGTTGATGATTATGGCTTACAGCCAATGAAAACACAAAAATCATTATCTCAGTAAATTAGAATAATTAACAAAAAATACCTGCAAAGGCTTCCGAAGCCTTTAAAAAGGTCCCTTAGTCTGTTTCAGTAGGCTCCACAATCATGGGGAAGACTGCTGACTTGACAGATGTCCAGAAGGCAGTCATTGACACACTCCACAAAGAGGGTGAGCCAGAAAAGGTCATTGCTAAAGAAGCTGGCTGTTCAGAGTGCTGTACCCAAGCATATTAATGGAAAGTTGAGTGGAAGGAAAAAGTGTGGTAGAAAAAGGTGCACAAGCAACCGGGATAACCGCAGCCTAGGAAAGGATTGTTAGGAAAAGGCCATTCAAAAATTTGTAGGAGATTCACAAGGAGTGGACTGCTGCTGGAGTCATTGCTTCAAGAGCTGCCACACACAGACGTATCCAGGACATGGGCTACAAGTGTCACATTCCTTGTGTCAGGCCCCTCATGACCAATAGACAACGCCAGAAGCGTCTTACCTGGGCCAAGGAGAAAAAGACCTGGACTGATGCTCAGTGGTCCAAGGTGTTGTTTTCAGATGAAAGTAGATTTTGCATTTCATTTGGAAATCAAGGTCCCAGAGTCTGGAGGAAGAGTGGAGAGGCCACAATCCAAGCTGCTGGAGGTCTAGTGTGAAGTCTCCACAATCAGTGATGGTTTGGGGGGCCATGTCATCTGCTGGTGTAGGTCCACTGTGTTTTATCAAGACCAAAGTCCGTGCAGCCGTCTACCAGGACATTTTACAGCACTTCATGCTTCCCTCTGCCGACAAGCTTTATGGAGATGGAAATGTCATTCTCCAGCAGGACTTGGCCCCTGTCCACATGGCCAAAAGTACCAATACCTGGTTTACACACAACAGTATCACTGTGCTTGATTGGCAGCAAACTCGCCTGACCTTAACCCCATAGAGAATCTATTATAGAGAATCTATGGGGTATTGTCAAGAGGAAGATGAGAGACCCCAGACCCAACAATGCAGACGAGCTGAAGGCTGCTATCAAAGCCACCTGGGCTTCCATAACCCCTCAGCAGGGCCACAGGCTGATCGCCTCCATGCCACATTGCCTCATTGATGCAGTAATTGATGCACAAGGAGCCCGACCAAGTATTGAGGGCATTAACTGAACAGACATTTCAGTAGGACAACATTTCGGATTTTAAAAACATTTTTCAAGCTGTAGTTATAAAGTATTCTAATTTACTGAGATAATGACTTTTGTGTTTTCATTGGCTGTAAGCCATAATCATCAACATTAACAGAAATAAACACGTGAAATAGATCACTCTGTGTGTAATGACTCTATATAATAGATCCCTCTGTGTGTAATGACTCTATATAATAGATCCCTCTGCGTGTAATGACTCTATATAATAGATCACTCTGTGTGTAATGACTCTATATAATAGATCCCTCTGTGTGTAATGACTCTATATAATAGATCCCTCTGTGTGTAATGACTCTATATAATAGATCACTCTGTGTGTAATGACTCTATATAATAGATCCCTCTGCGTGTAATGACTCTATATAATAGATCCCTCTGTGTGTAATGACTCTATATAATAGATCCCTCTGTGTGTAATGACTCTATATAATAGATCCCTCTGCGTGTAATGACTCTATATAATAGATCCCTCTGTGTGTAATGACTCTATATAATAGATCCCTCTGTGTGTAATGACTCTATATAATAGATCCCTCTGTGTGTAATGACTCTATATAATAGATCCCTCTGTGTGTAATGACTCCATATAATAGATCCCTCTGTGTGTAATGACTCTATATAATAGATCACTCTGTGTGTAATGACTCTATATAATAGATCCCTCTGTGTGTAATGACTCTATATAATAGATCCCTCTGTGTGTAATGACTCTATATAATAGATCACTCTGTGTGTAATGACTCTATATAATAGATCCCTCTGCGTGTAATGACTCTATATAATAGATCACTCTGTGTGTAATGACTCTATATAATAGATCCCTCTGTGTGTAATGACTCTATATAATAGATCCCTCTGTGTGTAATGACTCTATATAATAGATCCCTCTGTGTGCAATGACTCTATATAATAGATCCCTCTGTGTGTAATGACTCTATATAATAGATTCCTCTGTGTGTAATGACTCTATATAATAGATCCCTCTGTGTGTAATAACTCTATATAATAGATTCCTCTGTGTGTAATGACTCTATATAATAGATCCCTCTGTGTGTAATGACTCTATATAATAGATCCCTCTGTGTGTAATGACTCTATATAATAGATCCCTCTGTGTGTAATGACTCTATATAATAGATCCCTCTGTGTGTAATGACTCTATATAATAGATCCCTCTGTGTGTAATGACTCTATATAATAGATCCCTCTGTGTGTAATGACTCCATATAATAGATCCCTCTGTGTGTAATGACTCTATATAATAGATCACTCTGTGTGTAATGACTCTATATAATAGATCCCTCTGTGTGTAATGACTCTATATAATAGATCCCTCTGTGTGTAATGACTCTATATAATATAGGAGTTTCACTTTTTGTATTGAAGAACTGAAATAAATTAACTTTTTGATGATATTCTAATTTTGTGAGAAGCACCTATACACTGTGTGCAGAATTATTGGGCAAGTTGTATTTTAGAGGATTATTTTATTATTGATCAACAACTATGTTCTCAATCAACCGAAAAGACTCATAAATATCCAACCTTAATATTTTTGGAAGCTGGAGTGTTTTTTTTTTAGATTTGGCTATCTTAGGAGGATATCTGTTTTTGCAGGTAACTATTACTGTGCAGAATTATTAGGCAACTTAATAAAAACCAAATATAATCCCATCTCACTTGTTTATTTTCACCAGGTAAACCAATATCAGTGCACAAAATATAGAAATAAACCTTTCTGACATGCAAAAACAAAAACAATTAGTGATCAATATAGCCACCTTTCTTTATGATGACACTCAGCAACCTCCATCCATAGATTCTGTCAGTTGCTTGATCTGTTTTCGATCAACATTGCGTGCAGCAGCCACCACAGTCTCCCAGACACTGTTCCGAGAAGTGTACTGTTTTCCCTCCCTGTAGATCTCACATTTTATGGTGGACCACAGGTTCTCTATGGGGTTCAGATCAGGTAAACAAGGGGGCCATGTCATTATTTTTTCTTCTTTTAGACCTTTACTGGCCAGCCACGCTGTGGAGTAGTTGGATGCATGTGATGGAGCATTGTCCTGCATGAAAATCATGTTTTTCTTGAACGATACCGACTTCTTCCTGTACCACTGCTTGAAGAAGTTGTCTTCCAGAAACTGGCAGTAGGTCTGGGAGTTGAGCTTCACTTCATCCTCAACCCGAAAAGGTCCCACAAGTTCATCTTTGATGATACCAGCCCATACCAGTACCCCACCTCCACCTTGCTGGCGTCTGAGTCGGAGTGGAGCTCTCTGCCCTTTACTGATCCAGCCTCTGGCCCATCCATCTGGCCCATCAAGAGTCACTCTCATTTCATCAGTCCATAAAACCTTTGAAAAATCAGTCTTAAGATATTTCTTGGCCCATTCTTGACGTTTTATCTTATGTTTCTTGTTCATAGGTGGTCGTTTTTCAGCCTTCCTTACCTTGGCCATGTCCCTGAGTATCACACACCTTGTGCTTTTTGATACTCCAGTAATGTTGCAGCCCTGAAATATGGCGAAGCTTGTGGTGAATGGCATCTTGGCAGCTTCACGCTTGATTTTCCTCAATTCATGGGCAGTTATTTTGCGCCTTTTTTGGCCACCACGCTACTTGCAACCCTGTTGGCTATTTGCCATGAAACGCTTGATTGTTCGGTGATCACGCTACAAAAGTTTGGAAATTTCAAGACTGCTGCATCCCTCTGCAAGACATCTCACAATTTTGGACTTTTCAGAGCCCGTCAAATCTCTCTTCTGACCCATTTTGCCAAAGGAAAGGAAGTTGCCTAATAATTAAGCACACCTTATATAGGGTGTTGATGTCATTAGTCAACACCCCTCCTCATTACAGAGATGCACATCACCAGATTTACTTAATTGGTAGTTGGCTCTCAAGCCTATGCAGCTTGGAGTAGGACAACATGTATAAAACGTATCATGTGATCAAAATACGCATGTGCCTAATAATTCTGCACACAGTGTAGATTAGTTGCTGCAATGAAGATATGGTTGAAAGATGACACATGAAAGATGGAGATTTATATACATGTCGTCTTAAATTGAAGTGATTGGAACATGAGGTACATAATTAGTCTTGTGGACAAAGATTACGATGATTAAGGTGCCATGACCGACACAGGTAAGAATGAAGATTGATAAGATGGTAGACATAATATGGGAGGCGTGGTGACGTTATGGAAGTAGAGAAAGGTGCCATGGTGAAGGCTGAAGAAGTTTGATATGGTGGATGGTGACATGATGAGATCGAATTCAAGGGGACATGAGATGTATGGGCAGACTAAGCTTGTGACCTCGTAGAGATTAATCAGATGGCACTATAATAAACAAAGGCAAGATGGAGATATAAAGGAAATTTGATGACCATATGGAGGTTGAAAGAGTGCTGCCATGGTGGAGAATGAAGTGGTGGTGATGTGGATGGAGGCAGAATTAGAGCAGAAGAATGGTGCCATGGTGGAGATTGAAGACATTGGGACATGAGATACTGTGGTAAATTGTGACCTAGTAGAGATGGATTTGATGACTCCATGATGGATACAGGGGAGGTGAAGATATGGCTGAACGGTAACAATTAGGGACATTTTGGAGGATGGTGTCATTATTGTAAGGCAGAGAACAGAGAAGTCCTATAATGTTCCCGCTTCCCAATCTCATACATCTCAGCCATGTCCCTAATCCCGGCTCAGCGCCGACAGTTCTCGGCAGCTCTTCTACCACGATGATTAGTAAAGTGACCACGGAGCAGGCAGGTAAACACTGATTGTTCTCTAATGTTCCTATTCTGTGCCCCAGATGAAAGTTAAGTAAAAATCCATCGTCAGATAGGAAGGGATAAAGTCACGGTGACCTAGTGAAATCCCACCATTACGAGGCCTCATTGCCTTCCTTAGCAGAGGGTAAATGGTACGAGCGAGAGGAGATAAAATGGATAAAAAACCAGAACCTTCTTTATGTGGCAATTTATAAAACAGTCATTGAGAACAATTCGAGGAAAGCTGCAGTCCCTAAAGGCTTCCTCCGACTCCCGCCTCGCTCTTCCCCATCTTCGCTCGTAACTCTCCCCTGATTGGAGCTATTCGCACGAGCAATAAGCTGTGCCTTGTAGGAGAATGATGGAGGCGTCAGGATGGGATCTGCCAGTGAGGGTAAAGCTATCCCCTCGGGAGCGGCAGGTAATCAGAGAGAATTAGGATGGATGAGACGAGTGGGAAAGGTTTGTTTAAGGGGATGTGAGAGATTGGAAAATAAGCTGACATGCCAAGGACTTCGGCTGATCTCAGGGGATGGACTCAGCGCTAATTGCACTAGCGCCTGGCAGCTGCTGTAAAGGCCAGGTAGTGAGCGGGCACCATCCTGTAACCCCATCACTGTAAATGCCAGGGCTTTGGAGATGAGCAGATTTACTTGATGGAAGAGCCGCACCACAATGGCCTCCATATATCTACGGTTGAAAACCTGCAGCAAAAACCATAGAAAAGGCTTTAGTGATGTTCTGGCTCACCTGGAGAGGTGGATCCTCCAAGCTGAAGGTCCGGGTGGGCACACGGGCCATGGGCGTCGGTGCAGCAGGCATGTGAGACTAGTGGGAAACAGATAACAGAGATACTGGAAGCCACAGGCACACATGAGACTGGGAAGCAGGTAGCAGAGGTCCTGGAGGCTGCAGGCAGACAGGAGACTGGGAAGCAGGTAGGAGAGGTCCTGGGGGCTGCAAGCAGACAGGAGACTGGGAAGCAGGTAGCAGAGGTCCTGGAGGCTGCAGGCAGACAAGAGACTGGGAATCAGGTAGCAGAGGTCTTGAAGGCTGCAGGCAGACAGGAGGCTGGGAAGCATGCAGCAGAGGTCCTGGAGGCTGCAGGCAGACAGGAGACTGGGAATCAGGTAGCATAAGTCCTGGAAGCTACAGGCAGACAGGAGACTGGGAAGCAGGTAGCAGAGATCCTGGAGGCTGCAGGCGGACAGGTACTGGAGGTCACAGGTGTGTGTATTGGTGAGCCTTATATAGGCCCAGACAGACGATCACATGGGAGCACGCCGGACCACCTGCAAAGCCCAACGTGGAGCCCAACAAAGTTCAATGGATCAAGGTGATGGAAGAAAAGTCCAGATCCAGGACAGGTGCGTAACAAGTGTCCCGGAAAACTGCGTGTTACACGCACGCCACTAGGTACAGATAGGGGCGAGACAGGTTACATGAATTCTTTGGAATCCTGGGGGAACCGTTACTCAGGGCGACCATAGACCATGTGCTACAGCTTCTCTCTGGGACACAGGGGTATTGACCCTCAGGCACAGACACGTAGGTTGTTTCACTTGCTGACCAGACACACTTGACAAGAGTCCTCATAAACAGTAGAACAGTAGCATTTAATTAGAAGCCACACAGCCAGTGCAAGTTAAGTTTTATGAACAACAGGCTCCAGTGACAAACAGTACAGTTTCCTTAGCAGCACAGCAGTTCACAGTCTTCCTAGTAGTACAGAACAGCACAGATCTAATGCAAAGGCACATTAATGAACACAGCATTCTTTACAGCACAGTGAGATGGAGGAGGGGGGGGGTTGCTGAGGGAGATGATCCCTGTGACACCATTTCTTCCAGTCCTTATCTTTCTGCCTGACAATACTCTGCACTGCTAGTTCAGGAACTCTACCTAATCTGTGCTTAGCTTCACTCCTCACTTGAATCCTTTTCACTTGCAGGGGCGCTTCTTTGAGATACAGAACACACACATCACCTTTCTCTTCGACTCCAGCCAGACAGTAAACAACTTCCCCACAAGCTCCCTGGGGCTTTGCTAAAACACTCCCCTTCTCCTGTGACTGTGTTAACCCCTGTAGTTGCTGGATGCTTCTGGAGCGCAACACTTCCTGTCTCATGTGCTTGTGCTACTTCTAATAGTTGCTGAATACTTTAAAAGCAACACCACTACTTCTGCATGTCACACTCTTCCCTCCTTTTTGAATGTTGTCCTCGACATTCGTCTTAATTGGTCAATCTGACCAATTCTGAGACAGTGGTGAAAGTTGGATAACATTATATACAAATTGGCATTGTGAAATTGGTATAACATTCATAAACATTGATAACAATCTAATCCTACAACCTTTTTCTTGAAAGATGCCTGTAAGAAATAAACAATTGACACAATTAAAACAATCAGCATCTCTTCAGCTGGAGCTTTTCGTATGTCTTCAACCAGCTCTCTCTCTATGCTTTAACAGTTCTTTGCTTCTACAAAGTTTTATAAGGAAAATGAAAGCATGAAAACAAGTCTTTTCACCAGGCAACATCTTCCATACTGCCTCTCGGTGGTGAATACCACTCAAGTGGGCTTACCTGGTCCACAGGCAGAGATACCTGTTTCCAGTCGACAGTCCTTGGCACTTGACTCGGTTCACCAAGTGTCTCATATGTCAGCATCACAGGCCTCCTCACTTCTTGAGTCGACATCCTCCTGGTGGGTTGTTCCTCAGAGACCACGGGTTCTTCAGTCACAAAAGTTTCTTCCACAGCACTCATTTCCTGTGCTTCCTCAGGTGCTCTTGGAGCTGCCTCTGTAAGTTCCTGTACTTCTCCTGAGTCGCTTGTTTCAGCACAGTCTGGTAATTCCGCTCCTCCTGAGTGTCGATCGGTCTCTTCAGGGGCCGGTGTTCGATCATCAGATCTGAATTGGACTTTATCGGTACTCCTTGGTAAGAACTCTGGAGCCTCAGGACTTAGTTCAATCACTTGAGGATGGTACATCCCTCTCCTTGAGGGTCCGAGAAATACAACAGTGTGTTCTTCTCCATCGGAACTTTCAAGGTCACTATCCACCTCCGGAGCTTCAGTCTGTGGTGGTCCCTTAGTCGATTTCGGACGATGTCGGTCTACTTCTGAGAAGTCTTGTTGTGGTGAGAGATAATCACAGGGTAGTAGTAAATTCTGATGGACTATTCTGGTTTTCTTATCTCCCGTTTGCAATCGGATTTCATACACTGGGTTTTCCTGGACCGCTTTTCTCACGTACGTTCTTGACTAGCACCCGGCTTCCCGGTGCCAATTCTGCTTCATAACATTTTCGATGATAGTACTCCTTACTCTTGCTCTGTCCTTGCGTAACCACTTTGGACGCTATGTTGTATGCCTCTGACATCTGTTCCTTCCATTTCCGAACGTACTCCGGATACGTTCTGTAAGTCTCTGACACCGGAGTATTGAACATAATATCGACTGGCAGTCTTGGCGATCGTCCATACAATAGGAAAAAGGGTGAGTAACCCGTTGCATCGCTCTTTGCACAGTTATAGGCATGTACCACTTTTGACAGAGAACTCTTCCAGTCTTTCTTCTCATCAGTTGTTAAAGTGCGCAGCATCGACAATGTCCGGTTAAAACGTTCCACTTGTCCATTACCCTTTGGGTGATAGGGCGTTGTGTGGGATCTCTGAATTCTACAGTACTTTCCTAGCTTTGCAAAGAGCTGGTTCTCAAATTCTCTTCCTTGGTCGTGGTGTAACCTCGTAGAGAACCCAAACCTCAAAGCAAAATCATTGAAGATCTTCTCTGCTGCTGTTCGACCCGATTTATTGGTGGTGGCATATGCTTGAGCAAATCGAGTGAAATGGTCCATCACCACCAAGATGTATTCGTAACTACCCTTGCACGTCTCGAGATGTAAAAGGTCTATTGAGACTAGCTCAAACGGATACGTAGTTTGGATGTTGCCCATAGGTGCCCGGGTTGATGTGTTGGGATGTTTAGCTTTCAGACACCCACACTCCCTGGTCACGTACCTCTCAATATCTCTCTGCATGTACGGCCAGAAGAAACGTTCACGGATCAAGTTTGTTGTCCTTTACACTCCCAGGTGTCCCATGTTTTCATGAAGTTCTTTGAAGACCAACCTACGGAATACTCTGGGTAGTATCAACTGCCGGTTTTATCCTCCTTTACGATACAGGATACCGTCTTCACTGAGGTAGAGCTTTGTCCATTCTTTAACTAAAACAGATACTGCTGGTAACTCATTATCTCTCTCCCGTTTACTTGGAAACCGATTTTCGTAGTTGTTGAATGGACAGGGGGTGATCTTGTTTTCTCGCTTTTATGGTGGTTTCCACCGTCAATGGACACCACAATGGTGTGTCTTCCTCCTGATAAGCTTGTACTGCTTGAGTAGTGGTCTCAATTGCTTCCAGACTGACTTCCTCCGAGCCTTCTTGCATGAACTCCTCAGTCTCTAGTGGCATTCTTGACAGCTAGTTCAGCGACTCATCTCTGACCCGTTGCATTCAGTTTGGCTGTAGTAAGGACATACACTACCGCTCAAAAGTTTGGGGTCACCCAGACAATTTTGTGTTTTCCAGGAAAACTCATACTTTTATTTATCAAATGAGTTGCAAAAATATTAGAAAATATAGTCCAGACATTGAAAAGGTTAGAAATAATGATTTTTCTTAGAAATAATAATTTTCTCCTTCACACTTTGCTTTGGTCACAGAATGCTCCTTTGCAGCAATTCCAGCATTGCAGACCTTTGGCATTCTAGCTGTTAATTTTCTGAGGTAATCTTGAGAAATTTCACCCCATGCTTCCTGAAGCCCCTCTCACAAGTTGGATTGGCTTGATGGGCACTTTTGGCGTACCATACGGTCAAGCTGCTCCCACAACAACTCAATGGGGTTGAGATCTGGTCACTGCGCTGGCCACTCCATTACATATAGAATACCAGCTGCCTGCTTCTTCCCTAAATAGTTCATGAATAATTTGGAGGTATGTTTGAGTCATTGTCCTGTTGTAGGATGAAATTGGCTCCAATCAAGCGCTGTCCACAGGGTATGGCATGGCGTTGCAAAATGGAGTGATAGCCTTCCTTATTCCAAATCCCATTTACCTTGTACAAATCTCCCACTTTACCAGCACCAAAGCAACCCCAGACCATCACATTACCTCCACCATGCTTGACAGATGGTGTCAGGCACTCTTCCAGCATCTTTTCAGTAGTTCTGCGTCTCACAAATGTTCTTCTGTGTGATCCAAACACCTCAAACTGTGATTCATCTGTCCATAAAACTTTTTTCCAATCTTCCTCTGTCCAATGTCTGTGTTCTTTTGCCCATATTATTCTCTTCCTTTTATTAGCCAGTCTCAGATATGGCTTTTTCTTTGCCACTTTGCCCTGAAGGCCAGCATTCCGGAGTCGCCTCTTCATTGTAGACGTTGACACTGGCGTTTTGCGTGTACTATGTAATGAAGCTGCCAGTTGAGGAGCTGTGAGTTGTCGATTCCTCAAGCTAGAGACTCTAATGTACTTGTCTTGTTGCTTAGTTGTGCAGCGCGGCCGCCCACTTCTCTTTCTACTCTGGTTAGAGCCTGTTTGTGCTCTCCTCTGAAGTGAGTAGTACACACCGTTGTAGGTAATCTTCAGTTTCTTGGCAACTTCTCACATGGAATAGCCTTAATTTCTAAGAACAAGAATATACTGTCGAGTTTCATATGAAAGTTCTCTTTTTCTGGCCATTTTGAGAGTTTCATAGAACAAACAAATGTAATGCTCCAGATTCTCAACTAGCTCAAAGGAAGGTCAATTTTATAGCTTCTCAAATCAGCCAAACCGTTTTCAGCTGGGCTAACATACTTGTGCAAGGGTTTTCTAGGGTTTTCTAAACATCCATTAGCTTCTTACACAGTTAGCAAACGCAATGTACCATTAAAACACTGGAGTGGTGGTTGTTGGAAATGGGCCTCTATACACCTATGTAGATACTGCAATAAAAACAAGACGTTTGCAGCTAGAATAGTCATTTACCACATTAACAATGTATAGAGTGTATTTCTGATTCATTTAATGTTAGCTTCATTGAAAAAAATGTGCTTTTCTTTCAAAAATAATGACATTTCTAAATGACCCCAAACTTTTGAACGGTAGTGTAGGTCAAAAGGTTGTTGTCAGTGTATACCTCAAACTCTGCTGTAGTAGAGATAATTTCTAAATCGTTCACAGATAGCCAATTTCAATGCCAGGAACTCCAATTTTCCGGAATGTAGATGGTAATTCTTCTCGGCGTCTGTCAACGTTCTAGAACCATAATAATCGATGACTCTCATTTTTCCATCTTGATGCTGATACAGGGCAGCTCCCAGTCCAACTTGAGAAGTGTCACAATGAAGAACAAATGGTAAATTGAAATCAGAATATCCCAAGATGGGTGGTTTTACCAGGTAGTCTCCTAGTTCTTCCAATACCCCCTAGTGGTCTGCTGTCCAGAGAATAGGCTATTGGGACAAAATGGGGTTGTTTCTTTTAAGGCCGGTCTTACCTGCATTCTTCTTTTTCTCCATGGGTGTTTTCTCTGTCGTCGCCCCCAAGAGGAGGTATAGTCTGGCGGCAATCCTGGAGAAGTTCCGAACGTAAGTACGATAGTAGGAGAGGAATCCTAATATCTGCCTCAACTCCACGACGGTAGAGGGCTGCTTGTCTTTTAAGGCCAGTACCGGAGCGATTTCTTCTGGGTCCATGGTATATCCTTCTCCGGACACAATTTTCCCTAGAAATAAGACTTGTCTTTTGAACAGTTCACACTTCTTTAGGGTCAACTTAACTCCGTGTTGTTGATACCGCAGTAATACGGTCCTCACGTGTTCGACATGCTCCCGGAAGGTTTTGCTGTGTACCACATTGTCATCCAAGTATGGCTGGCAGATATCGTCCCTCAGTCCTTCTAAACATGTCTCCATGCTCCTCTGGAATTCTGCTGGAGCTGAACTGAGCCCAAACGGTATGCGGATCCACTCATATAATCCCCACGGTGTGATGAATGCTGTCAAGGGTCTACTGGACTCTTCGACAAACCCTTGATGGTATGCCTTACCCTGATCGAGGACAGAGAACCACGTGCTTCCTGATAGGCTATCCAGCATATCTTGAATCTTAGGTATTGTGTGTCGATCAGGTACTGACTTTCGGTTTAGTACCCGGTAGTCACAACAGAGTCTCAACGTACCGTCCTTCTTCCTAACACAGACAATAGGAGAGGAATAAGATGACATCGACTTTTGGACTCAACCTCTGTTGATGAGATCTTTCACTTTATGATGTAATGGTTTTGGCACAGACATGTAACTTCTGGTTACTGGGGTCAGTCTATATCAGTCATCTTTGGAGAACGCATGACACTCTTCTCTCAGCATCTGTTTTGCTACTGCTAGATCTTCAGCACGCAAGTGTTCCATGGGTACTAGGGGATCCCTGGACGCCGAGGTGAGTTGCTCAATTTCTTCCCCTGGGCAACTCCTGTTCCTTGGTGGGGAGACTGAATTCACTGTAGACCCCTGGGTTGGTCTCACACTGGCTGGGTATACCATTTTAACAGTTTCGATGTGACCTAACACAGTCTTTGGATCCAGTGTAATTTTGTGTTTTGTAGTATGCATCACTGGTACTACCACTCGAGCAAACCCACCAGTAGGAATCGTAAGCACAGTCTCATCTTGAACTAGGCCTTCCGGAAGTTCTGAGGAGTCTTTTGTCACGAACAGTCTTTTCTGGACTTTTCTTCCCGGTTCTACCCGGACTCCACACCTCACCCCCACCATTTGGTTTGCAGGGATGATGGTTGGGTGCAAGCCTATCTTGACTTCCTTTAGGTGCATTGTATTCTGTGCTTTCTTTATTCTATGAATCACGTTTTCCATCATAGCGTTGGGTATGGCGAGCGATGTGGCAACTGCATCCACCACCAACACCCGTGTCTTGTGTTTCGTGATGACCTCACTGATTACATTATAACCCAGGATAGGATCCTCTGCCACGTTCTGATCACTGGTCACGAGAAAAGGTACCAAAAGCTTGATGGTTTTGCTGTTCACACCGTACTTTGATTTGATGAACGGCACGCTTCACAAGCCGGGTATCTTCTGTTTTGGAACCGACTCCTGGGTCTAAGGGATTCCGATTCTGGCCTGGAACGAATCAACTTTTTCACCTCAATCAACTCGGCTCGCAGTTCTCCTATTACTTCCTCCCAGTCAGCGCTGGCAGGCCTCTCTTTTGTTGGTGATTTAAGGTTCCCTCTTAGAGGTGGCACTGGAGGGTCTCTATGATGATCTTCGGACTAGCTACCGGGGGTCTCCACCTTCAGCTGACTCATTTTGGTGATTTTAGGAGCAGAGCCTTTCTTTAATTTCAGTTCGCTCTCTGACTCCAAACTAGCTGCCTCATTCATTTTTTCGATTAGAACTTCGTCCAGAGTACCAGGATCTTCTAGGTACTGTTTCAGCTGCAACTTGATATCTTTGCTGATTAATCCCGTTCCCAATGATCTCAAGAACTTCTTCTGGACTAGTCCAGCATCAGACTTCTCTTCCGCTTCTACATCTCTGGATGCAAACAACAGTCTATCCTTCAGTTCAATTGCTCTGAACAAGAAACTTTGGGGTGATTCATTATTTTTCTGTGAGAGGTTAATGAGTTGGTGGAACAATTCTGAAGTACTCTCTTCTTTATAGTGCCCTTTTAAAATCATCTTCAGCTGTTGCAAGGTCAATTGACTATTCATTACTAGCATACAACGGAGGTTCAGTCCTGGGCTGATCGCTTTCACCACCTCCTCAACGATCTAATCTGGCTGGTAGCCTTTCTGTAAGCCTGCATCGATCTGGTGCAACAAGTTCCTATAAGACAGTCTCTCTTTCTGTTCACACTCTCCAATCTGTACCAGGATCTTGAATTCTTTCCTCATGGTGATTTGTGGTGTTAGAGAGGCCTGTCTCCCTGATTTATTTAACCCGAGCAGGTTAAAGGTCCTGTCTGAGTCTATCACCCGTTCAGAGGTTTTGGTTGATTCCTGCAGGGCAGTTGTTAGGGCGGAGATTCCCGCTTTTGGTAATTGATGCCGCCCCTCCATCCTCCAACTTGAACCTGGTTAGAAACTGTGTTAGTTCCTGGAGGAATGTCCCCATGACGTCTTCTGCTTCTTTCCACCCCAGCTCATCAATTTTTGCATTTATGGCACCTAACATTTGCCTGCGGTTGTGTGCTTTAGAAATCTGTTCTACTGATATCTTTATATTTCCTGCTACTGTTCTCAATTCTTCACAGGTTAACTGAAGAAGCAGCGCACTAATTTTGTCCATTGGTATTCCCACATCCATTGCTGCTAGTGAGTTTTTCTTTAGGGCTGGTCCCCTTTAACTGGTGTAGCAGAGTTGAGTTGAGGTGCTGTGCTGCTGTGTTTTTCGAGACACTTTTCGACTTCTCCCTCTACACGCTAATTCTCGCTCAGGATTCCCCGTATGGGCCACCAATGTCACACGCTCGCTGCTAGGTTCAGATAGGGTCGAGACAGGTTACATGAATTTTTTGGAAACCTGGGGGAACCGTTACTCAGGGCGACCACAGACCATGTGCTGCAGCTTCTCTCAGGCACAGACACGTAGGTTGTTTCATCTGCTGACCTGACACACTTGACAAGAGTCCTGTTGAGGGAGATGATCCCTGTGACACCATTTCTTCCAGTCCTTATCTTTCTGCCTGACAATACTCTGCACTGCTAGTTCAGGAACTCTACCTGGCCTGTGCTTAGCTTCACTCCTGACTTGAATAATTTTCACTTGCAAGGGCGATTCTGTGAGATACAGAACACACACACCACCTTTCTCTTTGGCTCCAGCCAGACAGTAAAAAACTTCCCCACAATCCCCCTGGGGCTCTGCTAAAACACGCCCCTTCTCCTGTGACTGTGTTAACCCCTCTAGTTGCTGGATGCTACTGGAGCACAACACTTCCTGTCTCATGTGCTTGTGTTACTTTTAATAGTTGCTGAATGCTTTTAAAGAAACAGCACTACTTCTGCATGTCACATACATCTACTGCCTAAGAGGTTGTGAGTCAGCTACGTGATCCCGTTTAGTCCGTGGTGTTATGTCATCAGTGATCTATGATCTCCATCTCATATTTATCTGTTGGGATCCCCTTTTCTGAAAACAATTGGCTTGGTGGTCTCATACTTGCCAGCTCTACAGAAACATCCAAAAAGTTCCTGAAGAAAGAAGAGACTTCAGAGACTGCTGGATGCCGCAATAACCTCCTGTAAGCCTCCCAGTGCTCCCCTGCTGTTTATTACCGCTGGTATCAAGGCGGCAGGGACAAGGTGTAAATGGGACATGACCTCGACAAAAGGGGAATGGTCTTTGAAAAAGGCGGCATGTTAGTGGAAAAATATATACTGTATATATTCTCCAGGAAAGTTAATTTAAAAAAGTCACTGGCCCAGTTTTCTCCATAAAATGCAGGTACGTGGAGCCGTCATTAATATATGTGGCTGCTGTAAGGAGTCAGATTGTCTAGGGTCCAGGTGGGATTGAAGCCTCCACCAAACTAAATCCAGATCTGGAGAGGAGACATCAATGACATCTAAGGAGAAGTAATGGAAATAAGGCTCCTTTCTGCAGCTGCCTGACACCAGCACTCAACTAACCACCTACGACAAGAGTCCTGGGACATGATCTGCTTTCCACCACAGGTTCTCACCATCTATGAAAATTGGGACAAGACCACTCGGCAAGGGTCTCAGCCCCCATGGGGCTCTGTGGGCCTCTATGATCCTCCAGGCTGTGGTTTGCCATTCTTGTATCAGCAGCTGGTGTGATGACGAGCCGTTCGCGGAGCCCAAAAGCCGCCGTTCAGACATGTCTCTGAGTGTTTTTGCATCATTGACGTCTTAATAAGATTATTAAACAAATCCCGACACTTCCCCCCGTCTCATTATATCACAAAGGCAACAGCCCGATGATGTGTGATCGGATTACACGACACAACAAACTTTTCCGTGCTCGCGCGGTGAGAATGACCTTTCGAGATCTCATAAATCGGTATTTTGGGTGATGATCCAATAAAATCTATCAGAGTCAGCACCGTGTATGGAATTACTCCATCATACGAGACTGGAGACAGAGAAGATAATCAATACCGAGGCTGAGCTGTCACTCACCGCCGGGCCCCGCTCCTAAAGACGCCGGCGCGGTATTAATAAACTGTGAATGGGCAAAGATCCATAAAACCCACCGGTGAATGTGATACCGTCCCTCCCCCACCCCAAAAGTGAGAGACTGCTTTATTCTGTCCTCATGATCTTGCTGCAGAGTCATAATTACCGGGCTGCAAATTGTAGACTTTAAGGGTCCCTCCATGGGGGGATATTCTGTGCACTGTGTGCGGTATACTCAGTTCTGCACACTGCCCTTTCATTTCATTGTGCGGCGCTATCATTTCCAAGCACCGGATGGCTTTGTTATTTGCACACAGTCATTGTATGGCAATGTTATTTATGTAGGACTCTGTTATTTGTACTCTCTATGGCACTTTTATTTGTGCACTTTATGACACTATTATTTTTATATTAAACTGCACTGGTTTTTGCAAGATACATGCCACTTCTGTATATTCTCTGCATGGCCCTGGTGCTTGCACTCTCTACATCACTCATTTCTGCGCTATATGGTGCTATGATTTCTGCACAGTATGGCGCTATTATTGCACTGCAGTATTCTTATGCACGTCGTGGCTTTCACTTTATTCTCCGTATGACCCTGATATTTGCACACTCTATGGCACTCTTTTTTCCTCAGTCTATGGCACCATTACCCGACAGTATTTTTCCACACTACTTGGCTCTCTTATTTATAGCCCTGATGTTTGTATCCTCTATGGTACTTTTATTTGTGCACTGTATGGAAATATATTTTCTGGGCTTTACGACACTATTATTTCAACTATACGGTTCTCGTATATGCACTATAAGGTTCTTTTATTTCCACTCTATAGTCTCATGTTTGTATCTTCTACGGCACTTTTATTTCCCTATGGCAATGTTTTTCGTATTGCATTGCAGTATTTTTGCACTCTAGGGCTCTTTTATTTGTTCTCTTTATAGCGCTGATGTTTGTACTCTCCTTGGCACCGTTATTTCTGCATTTTATTGCTCTGTTATTTAAAACTTGTGCTGCATTATTTTTGCCCACTATATGGTACCTTTACGTGTGCTCTGTATAGCGCTGATGTTTCTATGACCAGTGGCGCTCTTATTTTGCCGTTTGTCTGCACTTTATTGCTCTGTTATTTTATACTGCTCTGCAGTGTTCTTTATACGGCTCTCTTATTTGTGCACTGTATAGCGCTGATGTTTGCACTCTCTATGGCACTTTTATTTGTGCACCATATGACTATTTTATCGTGCTGTTATTTGTACAGTACATAGTATGGCTGTGTAACACACATTCTGTAGGTCTGCTATGTTTTTAGTGCAATTATTTGCATTTAATAAGTGCTTGTTTTTGCCCCGATTTGTCATTGTTGTTTTCTACTTTTCTGGAATAATTTCCTCCTTATTTTCTACAAGTTTTTCTCCACTTTTAAGTTTTCCCAAGTATTTTTTTCTAATTATCTTTCCTTGACAACTTTACTTATCCAGATGTTTTAGGCCATTTCCCACGATGAGCTTTTGGTGAGTTTTTGATGTTGCAGATTTTTTGCATCTATTAAGTAAAATAGATAACTTGCATTTTTTTTAAAAAATATGCAGCGTAAAAAAACTCACCAAAAACGGATTATGGGAACATAGCCTTTGACAGATTCATAAAATGTAACTTTTACCAATTTTTTTTTTTTTACCGCATATCACTCCAGTCCCTGCCTGGAATAAGATTTCTGGAGGGTTTTTCAATTTGCCGCATTTTTGCAATTTCTTTTTTTTATTTAAGGATTTGGTGCTAAAAAGTAAAGAAACAACTGGTTAAAGAGAAAAAAAAGAACATTTTTTTGATTCATGAACTGCATCCTCCACTTTGAAGAATTTGGTTTAACAAAACGTCAGTGAATAACACAAGACTAGAAAAGAAAAGTAACTTCAATAAATCGAAAATATTGAATCGGACCCTATATGATCTGTCTGTACAGCGCTCACCAGAAATGTATCTGTGACAGGTGTAACAAGTTTGCCCCGGATTATTCCAGGTATTTAGCATTTTGTGACATTACTGTATCGCAGTGCCGCTCGCCCACATGTCACGGCCCGTGGGTTCCCTAATGGCTGATCATTTCCTATGTACGTCCTGTAAACAGCTGCGTCTTCTTACATTTCATTAGGCAGAACATTGTCCTGTAAGTCGCTGGGAGATCATTACCGGATTACGGAAGATCCTGTGCTTCAGCGTCAGCAATCCTCCGAGAGCTCAATACGCCACTTACCTGTCCCTCGACGGAGCTGATGTTGTAGCTTTTACCTACACTGATACATTGTAACAAAGTCTTATTTGCAAGCAGGATTGGTTAGGATGGTTATAAAGATGGCAGACAAGGGGGTAACCAGAGGAAAGGCCCGGCGAGGACTAGGACAAGCACAAAAGCTTTACAGCAACTTACAATAATAATACAGAAAAGCCATATAAAAGCTATGAAAAGATGGGCGGATAGTCAAGTGGCGAGCATCCGTCCAACCGCATGCTGGAAAAGCATATCAGAAAGAGGAGGAGAACTCAGCATATCTTTGCAAAAAAGTGTCTTTATTTAAACATATATAGAAAAATAAGTATTTAAACCAGACAAATTGTGGGTAAAAGATGACTGGATAGGAACATACTGAAAAATCAAATACATGTACTAATGAGACAATGATTTTAGCCCTTTGGTATAGATAGAATTGCACAATTACCCATGTTAAATCATAGATCATAAATATAGTAGAAGCAATAAATATACTATATATGATAAAAACATTCCACTTGTATGGGCTAAAGAGGTACCGTTAATGTGACAAGGGGGAACATTGCCATGTGGCAAGGGGGCGCACCAACATATACCTAGTGCCTGGGCAGAATATATGATGATAGTATGTTACCTGTAGAAAACTCTCACAGTCAGAGTGGAGAGAGGGGGGGAGAGAAGAAAGGATGGTGGTAGCAGGGAGCCTGACGCGCGTTTCGCGGTAAGACCACTTTCTCAAGTGGAATGTTTTTATCATATATAGTATATTTATTGCTTCTACTATATTTATGATCTATGATTTACCATGGGCAATTGTGCAATTCTATCTATACCAAAGGGCTAAAATCATTGTCTCATTAGTACATGTATTTGATTTTTCAGTATGTTCCTATCCAGTCATCTTTTACCCACAATTTGTCTGGTTTAAATACTTATTTTTCTATATATGTTTAAATAAAGACACTTTTTTGCAAAGATATGCTGAGTTCTCCTCCTCTTTCTGACAGCAACTTACAAGGAGATTCTCGATCGCCG
The DNA here is from genome assembly GCF_046119375.1 of Phyllobates terribilis. Classification (NCBI taxonomy): domain Eukaryota; kingdom Metazoa; phylum Chordata; class Amphibia; order Anura; family Dendrobatidae; genus Phyllobates; species Phyllobates terribilis. The sequence continues at coordinate 170,888,805 of NW_027362769.1, forward strand.
TCCTCGGACTGTCGCATGGAGGACTCGTCACTCGTCCAGGACACACTGTGCTCTCCGACACTGGGAGCAGTAGTCAGTCCTTTGGCTTTCTGCAGGAAACAGTCAGCAATTAACTGGTTATTCTGGTGCAGTTGAGTTATAGACACAGTGTTTGCAGCTATTTTCATACCTACCCCTTCTGGTAACGCAGCACTATTTGAGGGTCTATTCCAGTGCAATGCAGATCACAATCTTCCAATGCTCTCCATGGTCACCCTGAGGTCAGTCTCTTTCTCTTTCTACTTCCTACAGCGGTCCCCAGACTTTATAGGAGAGTGGCCGAACTTTTCAGACCAGACGGCCCCTTCTTTAGATAAGGATTCACCAGTGATCAGCTGATCGCTGCTGGTCTGTCAGCACTGTACAGCTGCACATTACTTCTACAGTGGCCTCTGCTGGAGAAAAGTGGAATTACAAGGTGCCCAGTCTTATGAGTTGGCGAGCTTGTAATGCATGGCTGCATTGAGCTGCTCTTTGCACATTTCCATATCCAGATTCTTGGGTGTCAGATTAAAGGAATTCTGTAATTCTTCTTATTCACTGAGTCGGGCTTCACTTTGGTTACCAGTCAGACTTATGAAGATTCCCGTGTTATGAGAAGGACTTGCGTCGTTCTCGCCTCCGGTCTGATCCGCTAGACGTCAGCTTCTTATGCGCCTCTTCCATCAACTTGTGCCTCTAATTTTCATTTAAAGACTCACAAGGACTGTCGTGGATGATTAATGAATCCCATAATTACCGACTGTAAGATGACTCCGCTCACATGGCTGGCATAACAAACACATCTCCCAGACTGGCAGGACCTTCGCTAATAAACTCGTCGCATCCTTGAAGTTAAAGGAGGAAAATTAAAATGTGGAGAAGAAAATGATAGAAGCAAAAAAAAATAAATCACAAAATCTGCAAAAGGCTCGTCCCCTTCTCTGCTTCTAGTGTGACTTAATTATATCTGATTCTGGGAAAGCTGGGTGGCATCAGAGTTACATGAACACTTACCTAATCATGGCACCTTTTTGGGAAAGCTGGGTGGCATCAGAGCGACATGAATACTTACCTAGGCATGGCATATTTTTGGGAAAGCAGGGTGGCATCAGAGTTACATGAATACTTACCTAATCATGGCACCTTTTTGGGAAAGCTGGGTGGTATCAGAGTTACATGACTACTTACCTAGGCATGGCACCTTTTTGGGAAAGCTGGGTGGCATCAGATATATATTTGAGCACGTACAATAACTAGGTTTGGAATGGCATCTTTTTTGGTTGGGGGATAACCACTATGTCTGCCATTACATATCACACTCTACAAGAGACCTAGATTGCTCTCACCCCCATTTACCCCTACAAAGTAGATCACTGCATCCTGGGAAAGTCGTATATGCTATAGGGGTTTCTCCAGCGCCGTTTACTTCTGCATTGGGGGGTGAGAGGCGCTGATGACATTGCAGGTGCCCCCCGGTATTGTGAACGCTTCCTGCATCTACCTGTTGGTGCAACGTCATTAGACTCTCACACCTCCCAATGCAGAAGTGAGATGCCCTGGAGGACCCCTTTAATGTTGGATGTCACTCAGCTTTCCCAGAAGCTGGCATGACAAAGTTATACGTCATTGGCAAACACCAGGTCTTTATGCACTAAGCGATGACAAATTGCCAAAAAGTTTTTTCTCTTGCAAGGCTCCAGGGGTGCAATGCGCTTGTCATGCCCACTAGAGGGCGCTTGTCCTTGAGAGGAATGACAGTCACTTTGATGGGGCTACAGACATCTGGCATGGCACCGCGCCAACTCCAGCACCATCTGCAACCAAATTGGTTCCATGATAACAATTTGCAGTAACAGGGATGCCGCCTGCCTCTTTTTATGGATCCCAATGAAAATTACAATTTGAAGTTTGCTGACTGCATCTCCCCAGGCAGTCATTCCCTCGAAAGCTTCCATGATTGGGGGGTAGTGGGAAGTGTGTACAGATTCTAATTACCTAACCCCACTGTTACGTTGCCCAATCAATTCTTTACGTAGCCCTAGGCAATGTGCAGATTTGCCAGTGCTCAGCTCTTGGGCTGTCGGCCCGGGCGGCCTCAGCGGGGGGCACTGGGAGATAATGACTTGACGCTGGTGGAGAGAAATCAGCCGCTTTGTGATTGTTTCTGCTGATGGGAATCAGTAAATTTACCCTTTCTGACATTAATAATTTGATGTGAGGCTGCGGAGACTGGCGGATATTGGGACCATGTGTCTTTCCTTTAGCGATTGGTGGTACGAGGGCGATTTATCCTGCAAAGCTCATGTGGGAACCAGAAATTCTGCACAATGTGGCTTTATGTATAAAGAAGCAGATACATAATAGCCAGGAAGATTATATTGCTTTCCTGTTTATGCAGCAGATGCATTGTAGTAACAATATATCGATCCTCAAGGGAGGAGCTGCAGCCGGACGCTCATTCTCAATGGCGGCCACTGCTGGAGAACTGCAGTATTACACAAGGAGTAGAGGACCCCATGTATGAATTACATAAGTCCCAGCATGAGAAATGGGTGAGACAACACATTAACAAACATGTAAAATACCCACTATTTAATTTCCATGTTTCTCCTATAATGCCAGTTTTGTGTCTTGTCCGTGCAACCGACCACGACTGTGATGTCATTATGGGCTTTACTGATTGGCTGTGATGGTGACGTGTTCATTGGCAAAAGGTTGTATTATACGGCATCTATTTGTCATCTCTCTACAGCTGCAATCAAAATTGTTCAACCCACATTGCAAATTAGGAAATCTGCCAGAAGAAGGTGATGTCTGGCGATGCATCTAGTCTGCAGCAGGTTATAACAGCCAGAGGGGCTCTGCTAAGGGCTATAGATGCTGGTCATGAAGGAGGTGAATAATTGAGCTGGAAAGAGTCAGTAATAAGTGGTACTTTGTGTAAGATTTGGAGGAAACACTTGTTATATTAGTTGCATTCAGCTCCTGAGATTGTTCTTGTTTCATTGGTTTATTGCAAAACAGCAGAAAGTTTGGAAGTTTTGGAATCTGTATTTATCTATTATCTCTCTATTATCTATCTATCTATCCAGGGTCGGACTGGGGTGTCAGGGGCCCACAGGGGAAATTGACTCTAAGGGCCCAACTACAGCAATATGCACATGTGTCACCCTGGCCTGGATGCCACAAAATGTAATAAAGCTGTGTCTGAGAGCAAGGGGGAGGTTCTCTAGTCAGGGGAACATTAGCATGCAGTACCTCCTGTCTCAGGCCAGTAGGGGGAGCTGGCTGCCCCTATAAAAGCTGGTGCTGGGGGCAGGGTTAGAGAGAACTGGATGGCCTGTCTCAGGACGGAGACGTGTCCCAGAGCAGAGCAGGGACAGAAAGTGGTATTGCACCTAAAAGGAAGTGTGGCAGGAGGAGAGCCACAAGCCAGAGACAAGAGGCGAAGTGAGCCTGTCTTGGCAGATAACGGACTTAATTTACCAGACTTTGGTGTCTGAGGCTGGGAGGATTCCACATCCCCCAGCAGATAACCAGTCTGCAGGGGACTGTATATTCCTTGGCCTAAGAAGCCTGGAGGCCCTGCCACAACAGAAGGGACCAGCAAAGCCGTACAAGGCTGGGAGCAGAAAGGAACCCACGTCGCAGGCCATACAGGCGAGAATACACGGAAAGCTCGGAAACGTGGGCTGTTACCCTATAACGAGGAGATAGCCAGAAGGAGCGCAGAAAGCACGGTAGGCCTACACCCTCACCCTGACCAGGGCCAATTTCCCCGTTGCTCTCAGACATCCAGGTCCCCTCCTAGCCGGGACTGTTTGTGGGTCAATTTACCTGTTCTAGTAAAGACCCTGGACTGCAACCTGTTGTCTGTGTGCTCCTTGCTCCTCTAGCACTATCAGCACTGGGACTCTCACTACCATCACTCCCACCATCCATTATACTGCCCTGGGGCCGCACTCTTCCCGTGGGGAGTTACACTACCCTAGCTGCACACCTCATCAGCCCCAGGGGTCCGCATGCAGCGGCGGTTCCTAATAACCGCAATCCACGGGTGGCGTAGTCGGACATAATCATCAGCGCATAACGGACTACAACTGGCCTGACCACCCTGAGCCACGGAACCGGGTTGCCACTACTACTCCCATCGTTCCCCTACTGCCCGGATCCGAGTGCCCCACGGCCCAGGGGGCGAGTCAGCTTTGGCGTAGTCGGCAGGATTGCAACCAACCCGCCACAAACGGGTATTGCGTGCCTAGAAAAGACTTTGCACTTGCCTGAAAAGAGGTTTCCCGCCATCCGGAGCCGTTTCCCGCCATTTCCAGCCGTCTCCCGCCATCTTCCGTCGGTTCCCGCCATCTTCAGCCGTTTTCCCGCCATCGGACGCCATCTTCAGGATGCCGCGCGGGAAGAAGAGGGGCGTGGACGTCCAAACCGCGCGAGATCCGAAGCTCCGCCCCACGCACCGACGCTGCGCAAGGTCCTGGAAGGGAGAGAGAGCGACGCTGACGTCATCAGGACGCGACGCCAGGTCCTCGTCCATAGCAGCAGCAGCGGAGCCGCGGCCTACAGAAGAGGATCGTCGGAAGGTAGGCCACGCTTAACTAGGGGGGAGGAAGATGTCGGACACAGAGGCGCCCACTACCACCAACGCAGCTGCAGCAGCGGTGATGCCCTTTTCCCTGCCCTACATCCCTGGAGCGGCCTGGCTGCCTAAGTATTCAGGGGAGCCCCATGCCCTAACTGACTTTAAGGAAAGGCTGTACAGTTTGTTCCAAGTTTACCCCTTGACAGAGGAACAGAAGGTCAGCATATTGACAGGGCAGTTAACTGGCGCAGCCCAAAGGGAGGTAAAATCATGGCCCACTGAGGAGAAAAGGACTGTGAAGGGTATTCTGGCCCGGCTGCGGGGTACCTTTGACACACGTACCTCCGCTGAGATTAAAATGAGGTTCTATGGATGTAAGCAGCGGGCACAGGACAGCATCAGAGACTATGCCCTAAATCTGCAGGAAGCCTTGAGGGCTATTCAACAAACTGACCCTGGCAGCGTGCAGGAAACGGATAAGCTCCTAACAGAACAGTTCATAGAAGGTCTGCTGTCTAGCGCCCACAGGGCCCAACTGCGCCTCATGTTCTTTCAGAACCCCGACCTGACCTTTGCCCAATTTAAGGACAGGGCCAAAAGGGTGCTCCGTGAATCTGCAACCAGTGGCGCTATAAACCCCCGGCGCCCTGCTCTCACCTACCACCAGGAGGCGGCGCCCTCCTCTATAAACCCCGTGGGGGCTGATGCACAGGCCCTGAACCAAACCCCGTCGAAAGATCTGCACCACCAAGTCCAGGAGCTGACCAGGAGCATCGCGGCGTTGACCAGGACCGTCCAGGCGTTACAAGTGGACCCGTCAAGACCCATCGAGCTGGCTTCAAGTCCGGAGGATGTCCCGTGGCGTCGACAGAGGAGGATCCCGTCGTTCCGAGGGAGGCCCACAGACCGCTACGCAGAGGATGGACAGCCCATTTGCCGTCGATGCAACCAGCCCGGACACATTTCCAGGTACTGTAATTTAAACGGGTCCAATCTGGGGCAGAGGGCCAACCCCCAGGCATAAGATCACCAGGCCCTTATAATTGGCGTGATAAGTACGTTGGGGGGCGCCCGGTTTTACCCGTGGTGCTGGACGGTATCCCCATGAGCGCCTTGCTGGATACTGGGTCGCAAGTAACCACTATCCCTTATGTACTTTTTAAGCAGTATTGGACTGATGCTGATATCACACGGTATCCAGACAGTAACTTGAGCTTACCCGTGCCGCAGATGGGGTTAAAGGAGATGACCATTAAAATTGGTAAAGTTGAACTGCCGGCACAGGGAGTGATTATTGTGGACATTGACCGTCGTGAAAGTCACCCTAAAATAACTGTGGGTACTAACGTGATTGAAAATTGTCTTTCAGAGGTAATTGTAATTCTACAACAGGTGGCGGTGAAAGCTAGTTCCAGCCAACAGAGAGTCCTCAACAAGGAGATAAAAGCTCTGATGAGACGGCAGCAGGTAGAACTGTCTGGTGGTGAGATCGGTAGCGTGAGGATGAGTGACCCATTCCCCATTTCCATGCCTCCCAAAAGTGAAATGATGATCTGGTGTCGGACTGCAATCGGGTTGAGAGGTAGAGACTACCAAGCCATGGTAGAACCCGTGTACTCAGACAGCAGGCCTACCATTTTGACAGCCAGGGGGGTGGTTGATGTCCGCCATGGGAGGGTGCCCGTTCGCATTCTCAACATTGGGGAGAGAGAGGTACACTTACCCAGGTACGCTACACTTGCCAAACTGTTTGTTGTCGAACACAAAGCTATCAGGGCCGTGGAACCCTTGCCTCCATCTCCACAGGCGGAGGGTAATGGCTCCCAGAAACAAAAGGAGGACTGGTGCCAGAAACTCCACGTGGGTGCTGACTCCACTCCCCTGCACCAAAAACAAGGAGTCTACCGGGTGGTACAGGAGTACGAGAGAGTCTTTAGTAAGCACCCACTAGACTTCGGCAGAGTAAAAGGGATAGAACACCACATCCCCACAGGGAGCCATCCACCAATAAAAGAGAGACACAGGCCTGTACCCCCTGCACATTATCAGAACGCCAAGGGTATGCTGTGGGAAATGAAAGAAGCTGGGGTCATTAGAGATAGCTGTAGCCCCTGGGCAGCCCCCTTGGTTCTGGTGAAAAAGAAAGATGGCACCATGAGAATGTGCGTGGACTATAGACAAATCAACCGTATCACCCACAAAGACGCATATCCGCTGCCTAGAATAGAGGAGTCTTTAGCCGCACTAAAATCAGCTAACTTCTTTTCTACTTTGGACCTTACTAGCGGGTACTGGTAGGTTCCTGTGGCAGAGGCTGACAAGGAGAAGACCGCCTTCACCACCCAGATGGGACTGAGTGAGTTCAACTGTATGCCCTTCGGGCTCTGCAACGCACCAGGGACCTTCCAGAGGCTGATGGAATGCTGTCTAGGGCACCGAAACTTCGAGACGGTCCTCCTTTACCTGGACGACGTGATCGTCTATTCGAAAACCTACGAGGACCATCTAAAGCACCTGGCCGAGGTGTTCGAAGCCCTGGCAGGCTATGGCCTGAAGGTGAAACCATCGAAGTGTCACCTGTTGAAACCAAAGGTCCAGTACCTAGGGCACGTGGTAAGCGCGGAAGGAGTGGCCCCCGACCCTGACAAGGTCACGGCAATCAAGAGCTGGCCAAGCCCCTCGAACATCAAAGAGGTGAGACAGTTTCTCGGATTGGTAGGCTACTACCGAAGATTCATCCCCGGGTTCACCAAGATGGCAGCTCCTATGCAGGACCTCCTGATCAGACAATCTAAGTCCAGAAGTCAAAAGCCACCCTTCAAGTGGGATAAACCGGAAGAGGAGTCCTTCCGCCAGCTAAAGATGGCCCTCACGGGGGATGAGATCCTGGCGTACCCTGATTATGGCCAGCCTTTCATTCTCCACACAGACGCCAGTAATGTGGGACTGGGAGCCGTATTGTCCCAAAACCAACAGGGCAGAGAACGGGTGATCGCATATGCCAGCCGGAAGCTGAGGCCCACCGAGAGGAACCCGGAGAATTACAGCTCCTTCAAGCTAGAATTCTTGGCGGTGGTGTGGGCCGTGACGGAACGCTTCAAGCATTACCTGGCCTCCGCAAAGTTCACCGTGTACACGGACAACAACCCGTTGACACACCTGGACAATGCAAGACTGGGTGCCCTGGAACAGCGGTGGATGGCCCGTCTCTCCAACTATGACTTCGTGATCAAGTACCGGGCAGGCAAAACCAATGCCAACGCGGACGCCCTATCAAGAATGCCTCACTTACCTGAAGGTGACGAAGACCCAGAAGAACTGGAGGAGGTAGAACTCCCCGCGTTAGCCCGGTATGGAGCCGCTCAATACTCCCACCGCGTGAAGGAGGAGGATCTAACAACCGTGATGATCAATCCCCTACCTCACCACAGCTGGGCCGAGACCCAAGATAGTGACCCTGCAATCCGCCTGGTGAAAGATATGCTGATCCGGGAAGACGCCCGCTTAGATCCAGATGCACCAGAGGAAGCCAAGCAGCTATGGAAAGAGAAGAGCAAGCTGTTCCTCTACGAAGGCAAGTTGTGCAGAAGGATTGTCAACCACCGGACGCACGAGCTGACCTGGCAAGTTGTAGTCCCAAGGCGAGATGCAGCTATGGTCCTGGGGGCTTACCATGACAGAGCAGGACACTTCGGTTGGAAGAAACTGGAGTTCCTACTAAGAGGAAGTTCTTTTGGGTTGGCATGAGAGGAGCTGTAGAAAAGTGGTGCAGAGACTGTGACCCTTGTCATCTGAGGAGGAAGGACCGCACCAGCCAGAAGACACCCTTGAGGCCCATCGTCACCACGCAGCCTCTTGAGCTGGTAGCTCTGGACCACGTCAAATTGGCTCCAAGCCGGTCTGGATACATCTATGCCCTGACAATCGTGGACCACTATTCCCGTTCTCTAGTGGTGGTCCCGGTAAAGGACTTGACAGCCCAAACAGCGGCCAGAGCCTTCCAGCAATATTTCTGCCGTCCACACGGGTATCCAGAACAGGTCCTGACAGACCAGGGTCCAGCGTTCGAGGCTGAAATCTTCCAGGAGTTCTGCAACCTCTATGGCTGTAAGAAGATTCGTACAACGCCTTACCACCCCCAAACTAGCGGGATGTGTGAGAAGATGAACAATATAGTCATTGATCTCCTGAAGACGTTGCCCCTGGAGGAACGCAGCCTGTGGCCAGAAAAACTGCCGGACCTGATAGACCTATACAACAATATCCCGGTGAATGCTACAAACTGCACCCCGGCTTACCTGATGCGAGCCAGACCAGGTAAGCTGCCCGTAGACCTGGAGATGGGAGTCCTAATACCTGAGGACACCTCCCCGGATGCGGACTGGGATACGGAAAGGCAACTGCAGTACAAGAAGGTACAGGAGAGTGTGGAGAAGAGCCTGGCCCAGGTGAGAGAGAGGCAAGAAAAACTCTTCAACCAACACGCCCCTGCTGGTCCCCTAGAACCTGGTGAGCAGGTCCTGAAGCGAAAGAGAAGGCTTCACAAGTTGGACGACCGGTGGGAAAGGGAACCCTACACCGTACTGCAGTCTGATCACGACAACCCGAAGGTGTGCGTGATCACCAAGGACGGAGGAGAAACCACTAGCACCGTCTCCAGAGACCACCTCAAAAGATGCCCCGAGCAACTCCGTAGTGCAGAAGAGGATCAGAGTGACCTTGAACCCGCAGAGGACAAGGAAGAAATGATCAGCACCGTTCTCGGAGAGTTCCCTCAGTCCTGGACTCGCATAAATGATGCCATAGTGGTACCCGTCCTGCATTTCCTGCAACCGGCACAGCAACAACCAACACCAGAGCCGGAAGGTGAAGAGGAGCAAGCGGTTCCAGAGGCAGAAGAGCCTGTACCAGCAGCCCAGGAGAGTCAACCCTCTGCTGACAGTGAGCCTGCCATGCCTGCGGTAAGCCAAAGAACCCGCAGACAGCTGCCTGCCCTACCTGTACACCCAGCTGGTAGCTGGACCCCTAACGCTAGTGGGGAAAGCCTGGTCAGTCCACCACCAGACAGTGGGTTAAGAAGGTCAGCCAGGAGCACAAAGGGAAAGATACCCGCTCGCTGGAGAATATAGGGTGCACTAAAATTGTAAATAACCCTGTTGCCAAATGATGAAATGTTTGCCAAGTTACATGCATGTTTGGTAATTCTGTGTTTCAGTTTCTTGCAGTTACCGTAAGGACTCATAGGTTATGGACTTTTTATAACCGGGACCTTGTATGGACTGCGTTCGGAGCCTAACCAAGGAATGAACTAAGACTGTGAAGGACTTGGGGTAGGACAGACCCCCACCTGGTTAAGGCTCCCCGTTGTATTGGTGATATGGACACCCGGTCACAGGCCACACTGTGACCTTAAGAACTCAATTTGTGCGTCGTCTGTCTATTAATGTTTTATGGTTATGCATATTGTCTTTGTTTATTGTTTAGTCCCGGAGTACTAAATTTCACTAGGGGGGAATGTGTCACCCTGGCCTGGATGCCACAAAATGTAATAAAGCTGTGTCTGAGAGCAAGGGGGGGGTTCTCTAGTCAGGGGAACATTAGCATGCAGTACCTCCTGTCTCAGGCCAGTAGGGGGAGCAGGCTGCTCCTATAAAAGCTGGTACTGGGGGCAGGGTTAGGAAGAACTGGACGACCTGTCTCAGGATTCAGGTCCCAGAGCAGAGAGGGACAGTTGTATTGCACCTAAAAGGAAGTGTGGCAGGAGGAGAGCCACAAGCCAGAGACAAGAGGCGAAGAGAGCCTGTCTTGGCAGATAACGGACTTAATTTACCAGACTTTGGTGTCTGAGGCTGGGAGGATTCCACATCCCCCAGCAGATAACCAGTCCGCAGGGGACTGTATATTCCTTGGCCTAAGAAGCCTGGAGGCTCTGCCACAACAGAAGGGACCAGCAAAGCCGTACAAGGCTGGGAGCAGAAAGGAACCCACGTCGCAGGCCATACAGGCGAGAATACACGGAAAGCTCGGAAACGTGGGCTGTTACCCTATAAGGAGGAGATAGCCAGAAGGAGCACAGAAAGCACGGTAGGCCTACACCCTCACCCTGACCAGGGCCAATTTCCCCGTTGCTCTCAGACATCCAGGTCCCCTCCTAGCCGGGACTGTTTGTGGGTCAATTTACCTGTTCTAGTAAAGACCCTGGACTGCAACCTGTTGTCTGTGTGCTCCTTGCTCCTCTAGCACTATCAGCACTGGGACTCTCACTACCATCACTCCCACCATCCATTATACTGCCCTGGGGCCGCACTCTTCCCGTGGGGAGTCACACTACCCTAGCTGCACACCTCATCAGCCCCAGCGGTCTGCATGCAGCGGCGGTTCCGGCGTAGTCGGACATAATCATCAGCGCATAACGGACTACCACTGGCCTGACCACCCTGAGCCACGGAACCGGGTTGCCACTACTACTCCCATCGTTCCCCTACTGCCCGGATCCGAGTGCCCCACGGCCCAGGGGGCGAGTCACACATACCTGTTAGCGTTACCCCTGTTATAGTGGAGCGTCGCCTGTAAAACACAGACGGCTCCTGCACATCTACTGTGCATATACTATAACTGGGATGTACAATTACAGTATGTTACATTACAGGGGTTCTTTGATGAAAACAATTTATCACCGATCGACAGGTTGGGTAAGAAATATCTTATTGATCGGTGGAATCCGACCATTGAAAACCGCACCGATCAGAAGAATGGGGAACTTTTATCCCTGACAGGACACTTTTATCCCTGACAGGACACTTTTATCCCCATTTTAAAATGGAGCTGCAGGTGGGACGTCTGACCGCAGCCTCATTCATTCTCTTTGGGGGCTTCCAGAAAAAAACAAGAGCAACGCTCGCAGCCACTGAGGGAATGAATGGATCGGTGGTCGAGTTGCCCATGAGCTCCAGTCTAATGGGGAGAAAATCTCCACATTCTGCAGATAGGTGCAGGTCCCAGCAGTCAGACCCCCACTAATCAATAACTTGTCCTTAGGTCACGTTCACACATTCAGTATTTGGTCAGTATTTTACATCACTTATTTGTAAGCCAAAACTAGGTGAGGAACAATCAGATGAAAAGTATAATAGAAACACGTCACCACTTCTGTATTTATCACCCACTCCTGGTTTTGGTTTCCAAATACTGATGTAAAATCCTGACCAAATACTGAACGTGTGAATGTGGCCTTAGGATAGGCGATTACTTGTTTTCACCGGAGAACCTCTCTAAGTGCATATTTGCTATTGTGTAATAGACACAAGACAGGGAGGGGTTAAATGTCAAAGCAATTAATCTCTATAGGAAATAAAGAATCTTCTATTTATTGATATCAGCGAGAAAAAGTGAATCCTGGATACACAACGTAATCTCCTATGCCAAGACCAATAATACCACATAGAAGGGGACAAATACCGTCACACTATGACCAGACCACATATTACCACCACATAGTGACCGAATAATACCCCATACAAGGGAAAAATGCCAACACACCAGTGCCTGACCACATATTACCACGATATAGTGACCGAATAATACCACATACAAAGGAGAAATACCCCCACACTATGACCAGACCACATATTACCACCACATAGTGACTGAATAATACCACAGACAAGGAACAAATACCGCCACACTATGACCAGACCACATATTACCACCACATAGTAACCGAATAATACCACATACAAGGGACAAATACTGCCATACAATGACTGGACCACATATTACCACCACATAGTAACCAAATAATACCACATACAAGGGACAAATACCGCCATACCATGACTGGACCACATATTACCACTACATAGCGACAGAATAATACCACATACAATGGACAAATACTGCCATACCATGACTGGACCACATATTACCACTACATAGAGACCAAATAATACCACATACAAAGGAACAAATACTGCCACATCATGACCAGATCACATATTACCACCACATAGTGACTGAATAATATCACATACAAAGGAACAAATACTGCCACACCATGACCGGACCACATATTACCACCACATAGTAACCAAATAATACCACATACAAGGGACAAATACCGCCATACCATGACTGGACCACATATTACCACTACATAGCGACCGAATAATACCACATACAAAGGAGAAATACCCCCACACTATGACCAGACCACATATTACCACCACATAGTAACCGAATAATACCACATACAAGGGACAAATACTGCCATACCATGACTGGACCACATATTACCACCACATAGTAACCAAATAATACCACAAACAAGGGACAAATACCGCCATACCATGACTGGACCACATATTACCACTACATAGCGACAGAATAATACCACATACAAGGGACAAATACTGCCATACCATGACTGGACCACATATTACCACTACATAGCGACCGAATAATACCACATACAAAGGAACAAATAGTGCAACATCGTGACCAGATCACATATTACCACCACATAGTGACTGAATAATACCACATACGAAGGAACAAATACTGCCACACCATGACCGGACCACCACATACACGTGACAAATATCACCATACCATGACCAGACCACACGTTCCCATTATATAGTCACCGAATAATACTACCACAAGGATCATGAATAAAAAATATAATACTAATACACAGGAGCTCTGTATACAGTGTATAGTGTGCATTTACATGTAACACACTGACTCACCAGTGACGTCTCTAGGTGAAGTCCTTCATCTTCACTTTTCTTCTTCATCCTGCACAGACCGCAGGGCCGGCTCCAGGTTTTTCTGGGCCCCGGGCGAAAGAGTCTTAGTGGCCCCTCTAACACATACCACGATTCATGATGCACAGATACCGCAGAGAAATATATATATAGTACACAGGGCCCAGCTTGCCACCTCATCCTTCACATATGCAGACATGCGCACACACACACACGGTACGCAGACATGCGCACACACACACACGGTACGCAGACATATGCATGCACACACACGGTACGCAGACATATGCATGCACACACATGGTACGCAGACATATGCATGCACACACATGGTACGCAGACATATGCATGCACACACACGGTACGCAGACATATGCACTCACACACACGGTACGCAGACATATGCACGCACACACACGGTACGCAGACATATGCACGCACACACGGTACGCAGACATATGCACACACACACGGTACGCAGACATATGCACGCACACAGGGTACGCAGACACACACACGCACACACGGTACGCAGACACACGCACGCACACACGGTACACAGATATGTACACATACAGACAGACACACATTTTTACACAAATTCTTAAAAACATATATAAAACAGACAAATATATATACACAGTCATACACACTGACATTCACATACATGCACTCACACAGACCCATTACAAATATTTTTAATATGGGGATTGGGGAAGCCTCACTCACCTGTCCCCGGTCCAGTGTCCTGTGCAGCAGCTCCTCAGGTATGGGGCAGTGCAGGGCCCCCGGCATGTCACAGACATCATGGCCCTGGACCATCAGAGGGGCCCACTTGCGGTCGGGTCCGGGCCGCTCCCCCCCATCTGTGCAGGACCTCCGACGGTGCTTGATTGCCGGCACTCCCCCAGACATGGCCGCGCGCTGTGCGGCTGTGTCTGCTAGGAATGACGCGGCAGGGGCGACACACAAGCACAATTAAAGGTGCAGTGCCGTCGACCTTTCCGTGTCATTACTAGCAGACACAGCCGCACAGCGCGCGGCCATGTCTGGGACTGGGGGAGTGCCGGCAATCAAGCAGCGCCTGCGTCACTGAACAGGTGCCGAGGAAGTGGCCAGGGCCCCGACAGTGAGTGGGCGGTGGGCCCTGACAGTGAGTGGGCGGTGGGCCCCTCTGATTTTCCAGGGCCCCGGCACTTGCTCGGGTACGCCGGGTGCTGACGCCGGCCCTGACAGACCGCCATCACTTCTTCCATCCAGGACTTGTCATTGCAGAAAATAACACACAGTTATCAATAGCTGATCACTTCTAGAGCACATTCCCACTTATTCCCTGATTTCTACACTACAACAGATAAAGAAAAAAAGCGACCTAATGCCGCCCTGCACAGTAACAGGACCCCCTGTTGTTACTCACCCATGGAGAACGGTATCCTCAAAAGTAAATGATATTACAGCAGTAATGTTCCCTACAGTAATAATGTCCCCATAAACTAACAATACCTCATTCTGGCCCCCATACTGTAATTGTCACCCACCCTGGCCCCCTTTATTTAATAATATCCCCCACCCTAGGCTCCCATGCAGGGGCGGACTTACCGCCCGTGCAGCCGGTTCATTGAACGGGGGCCACCGAGGGAGAGGGGGCCCCTCCAGCCTCCAGCAGGGCCGCCATCAGGGCATGACTGCCCTGACTCCAGGGACATCTCCGGTCATGTGACGGCGCCGGCACAATACTTACCCCTACCCGTGCCTCCGCAGCGTCTTCCGCGTCCTCTGACTGTGACGTCTCAGGTCAGAGGGCGCGGTGATGTCTTTACACCGCGCGCGCTCTCTCCTGACCTGTCACAGTGCAGAGCGGGAAGACGCGGATGACGCTGGACTCCGGAGCAGCGCCAGCAGCAGGTAAGAAGTGAGGTGAGTATTGGATTTTTTTATTTTTTTAATGTATGGGGGCATGGGGCATTATATGGTGGGGGGAGAGTGGGTGTGACACCCTGCATGGGGCATTATATGGGGGGTAGAGGTGACATCCTGCATAGGGCATTAAAAGGGGGGTGTCATCCTGCATGGGGCATTATAAGGGGGTAACAGCATGCATGGAGAGTTACATGGGGGCCAATATTCTGTATGGAGCATTATATGGGGGTCAGTATTCTGTATGGAGCGTTATATGGGGGACAGTATTCTGTATGGAGCGTTATATGGGGGTCAGTATTCTGTATGGAGCGTTATATGGGGGCCAGTATTCTGTATGGAGCGTTATATGGGGGCCAGTATTCTGTATGGAGCGTTATATGGGGGCCAGTATTCTGTATGGAGCGTTATATGGGGGCCAGTATTCTGTATGGAGCGTTATATGGGGGCCAGTATTCTGTATGGAGCGTTATATGGGGGTCAGTATTCTGTATGGAGCGTTATATGGGGGTCAGTATTCTGTATGGAGCATTTTATGGGGGCCAGTATCCTGTATGCAGTGTTATATGGGGACCAGTATCCTGTATTGAGCGTTATATGGGGACCAGTATCCTGTATGGAGCATTATATGGGGACCAGTATCCTGTATGGAGCATTATAAGGGGGTCAGTATCCTGTATGGAGCATTATATGGTGCCCATAATACTGTATGGAGGACTTAGTGGTGTCCATAATACTGTATGGAGGACTATACTGTCCGGTCTGCACTGTGCGCTGTGAGGATTCGCCGGTTTCTGAGCTATTGTAGAATTTACAATAAATATCGCTCGTGTAATGGGGCATTATAAGGGGGGAACAGCCTGCATGGAGCGTTATATGGGGGCCAATATTCTGCATGGAGCGTTATATGGAGGTCAGTATTCTGTATGGAGCGTTATATGAGGGACAGTATTCTGTATGGAGCGTTATATGGGGGCCAGTATTCTGTATGCAGTGTTATATGGGGACCAGTATCCTGTATGGAGCGTTATATGGGGACCAGTATCCTGTATGGAGTGTTATATGGGGACCAGTATCCTGTATGGAGCGTTATATGGGGACCAGTATCCTGTATGGAGCGTTATATGGGGACCAGTATCCTGTATGGAGTGTTATATGGGGACCAGTATCCTGTATGGAGTGTTATATGGGGACCAGTATCCTGTATGGAGCATTATATGGGGACCAGTAACCTGTATGGAGCATTATAAGGGGGTCAGTATTCTGTATGGAGCGTTATATGGGGGACAGTATTCTGTATGGAGCTTTATATGGAGGTCAGTATTCTGTATGGAGCGTTATATGGGGGACAGTATTCTGTATGGAGCGTTATATGGGGGCCAGTATTCTGTATGCAGTGTTATATGGGGACCAGTATCCTGTATGGAGCGCTATATGGGGACCAGTATCCTGTATGGAGCGTTATATGGGGACCAGTATCCTGTATGGAGCATTATATGGGGACCAGTATCCTGTATGGAGCATTATAAGGGGGTCAGTATCCTGTATGGAGCATTATATGGTACCCATAATACTGTATGGAGGACTATACTGTCCGGTCTGCATTGTGCGCTGAGGATATCGCTCATGTAATGTAGTAAGTGAAATCCTTGGCCTTGTACTATATATGACGCACCCCTGGGCCTGTGTCGCGCAGCGTTGCGCACGCGGGAGCTTACCCGGAGCCGGATCTGTTGAGGGTTGTAGTCTCGTGGCGGTGACCCGGTCCGTGCCCAGGGAGTCAGACTAAGTGGCGCTGTATTAGCGGTAGATGTTGTACGACTACGCCACCCGTTGAATGCAGCGAAGGAGCTGCCGCTGCAGGGCAGACCGCTGAGGCCGGTGGTAGGATTGTGCAGCGTGATAGTATCACCCCCAACGGGAGGGGTATGGCCTCAGGGCAGCCGACGTGGATGATGGGGGTAGCAGGAACCACTCGGAGACGGTACGGTGTAGTTCAGGGTCTTTACTGGTGACAAAGATAGACCCTCCCGGAGTACTGGCTAGCGGTCGGGGCCTGGCCAGTCCTTGAGCAGATGGGATCTCCCCTGGCCAGGCGAAGTTGTAGGCCTCCCAAACTAACTGTACTCTTCTGGCTACCTTGCTAGAGGCGGGTATAAGTAGCCCACGTCCCTGAGTGTACCGTGTGGTGCTCACCCGTATGGCCGGTGACTCGGGGCCTTCTAGTAGCTTCTGCTCCACGACGGCGGTGCTGGTCCCACGCGTGTGACCGTGCCTTCGGGTTTCTTGGCCAGAGGACCTGAAATCCCCTGCCGGTCGGTTTCTGCTGCTGGATAGGAGTTAGTCCCCACAGCCTCGGACTCCGGGTCCGGTGATAGCTTCTCAGTCAGGGCGAGCTCTGCAGCTGCCAGCCCCTGACTCCTTGTAGTACTGCTCCCACAGAGCTCCTGATGTTTCTTCCTATGCTGCTTCTCTTCTCTGTCTCTACTTCTTCTCTACTCACTAACCCTGCCTCAGCCCTAGGTTTATATAGGGGAAGTTCTTCCCCTCCCAGGACTGGGCAGGAGGTGTGGCATGCACAGGATCCCTGACCAAGAGACCTCCCACCTGCTCTCAGACATAACATTGCCGTTACTCTGGAAACCAGACCCCTGGGGTGCCACATTCCCCCCTAGTGAAATTTAGTACTCCGGGACTAAACATATTTTTTTAGAAAGACATAACAGGGTATAACAATAATAATACAATAAGAAAAACACATAAAGGTGGTCACGGCATGTCCGCAACCGGGTGCAGTCTTTGAAGGAAACAAAGGTGTCCATTTCACCAAAACAGGGAGACGTAACCAGGTAGGGGTCTGTCCTGCCCCGAGTCCTTAACAGTCTTTAGTCCATTCCTAGGTTACGCTCCAACCATGTACAAGGATTCCCGGTAAATCCACCAAGGACTCCTATAAATAACTAGAAACACATAATTATACACAAGCAACAAGAAAAACAGGTAACCACAAATAAAACAATTTATACACTTCAAATCCTCCAACGTGCGGGTAACTGGCCTCTAGTGGCCCTAGTGGACCTACGGAGCTGACTGTCTAGCCCTGAACTACAGGGTGTAGGAGCTGTCAAGGGTAAACTGGGCAGCTGTCTACCGGCTCTTTGGCTCACTAGGGGTACGGCAGGCTCACTATAAGCAGAGGGTTGATCCTCCTGTTCTGCTTGTGTGGAGTCTTCTGCCTCCTGGACCGGCTGCTCTTCCAGCTCTACCTGTTGCTCCGTAGGCACTTGGGATGCTGGTTGGAGGAACGTGAGGACGGGTACCACAACTGCACCATTGACTTGAGTCCAGGACCGAGGGAAGTCTCCGAGCACAGTACTAACCATATCTTCCCTTTCCTCTACGGGTCGATGGTCTTCTTGTTCCTCTTCAGAGTTCCGTAGCTGTTCAGGACACTTCTTCAGGTGATCCCGGGATACAATGGCTATGGTCTCCCCTCCGTCTTTACTGATGGTACAGACTTTCGGGTTCTCATGGCTTGAGGGCAGTACAGTGTACGGGTCCTTCTCCCACTGGTCGTCCAACTTGTGGAGCCGTCTTTTCCTCTTCAAGACCTGCTCTCCGGGTACCAGGGGAACAGCGGGAGCATACTGGTTGTAAGTTTTCTCTTGTCTTTCCCTAGCCTGACAGAGACTTCGCTCCACGCTCTCCTGTACTTTCCGGTACTGCTGCTGCCTCTCTGTGTCCCAGTCTGCTTCTGGTGAAGTGTCCTCGGGTGTCAGGACTCCCATTTCCAGGTCAACAGGTAACTTACCAGGTCTCGCCCTCATTAGGTAAGCCGGGGTACAGTTGGTGGAACCTACCGGGATGTGGTTGTATAGGTCCACCAGATCGGGCAGCTTCTCAGGCCACAGACTGCGTTCTTCCAGGGGCAACGTTTTCAGGAGATCCATTACCACCTGGTTCATTTTCTCACAAAGTCCATTAGTTTGCGGATGATAGGGTGTCGTCCTTATCTTCCGGCAGCCATACAGATTGCAGAATTCCTGGAAGACCTCCGCTTCAAAGGCAGGTCCTTGGTCCGTCAGCACTTGGTCCGGGTACCCGTGTGGGCGGCAGAAGTGCTGCTGGAAGGCTCTAGCTGCTGTTTGAGCCGTTAAGTCCTTAACGGGGACGACAACCAAGAACCGGGAGTAATGATCCACAATGGTTAACGCGTAGACGTAGCCACTTCTGCTTGGGGTCAGTTTTACATGATCCAAGGCTACCAGTTCCAACGGCTGCTTGGTGACGATGGACTGAAGGGGGGTCTTCTGGCTGGCACGGTCCTTCCTTCTTAGGTTGCACGGGCCACAGTCTCTGCACCACCTCTCGATGGTTCCCCTCATGCCTACCCAGTGGAACCGCCCGCGCAGCAGGAACTCCAGCTTCTTCCATCCGAAGTGTCCAGCCCCGTCGTGGTATGCCTCCATCACCATGGCTGCGTCTCTTCGTGGCACCACTACTTGCCAGATCAGTTCATGCGTCCGGGAGTTAACCATTCTGCGGCACAACTTCCCCTTGTAAAGGAACAGTCGACTCTTCTCAGCCCACAGTTGTTTGGCTTCCTCCGGAGCGTCTGGGTCAAGGCGAGCCTCTGGCCGAGTCAGCATCTCCTTCACCAGTCGGACGGCAGGGTCACTGTCTTGCGTTTCCTCCCAGTTGTAGTGAGGCAAGGGGTTAAACGTAGCGGCTTGCTTACTCCTTACCCGATGGGAATACTGGATAGTCCCATGACGGTGGAACGCGGGGAGTTCGACTTCTTCCAGTCCCTCTGGATCTTCTCCTACGTCCGGTAGGTTTGGCATCCTGGACAGAGCGTCCGCGTTGGTATTGGAGCGTCCTGCCCGGTATTTGATTGTGAACTCGTAGTTGGACAGACGGGCCATCCATCTCTGCTCTAGGGCACCGAGTCTTGCCGTGTCCAGGTGTGTCAACGGGTTGTTATCCGTGTACACGGTGAACCGGGAAGAAGCGAGGTAGTGCTTAAAGAGTTCGGTGACTGCCCACACCACTGCCAGGAACTCTAGCTTAAATGAGCTGTAATTCTCAGGGTTTCTTTCGGTGGGTCGCAGTTTTCGACTGGCGTAAGCGATTACTCGTTCTTTCCCCTGCTGGATCTGGGACAGTACGGCTCCTAGCCCGATGTTACTTGCGTCGGTGTAGAGGATAAAGGGCTGGCTGTAATCAGGGTACGCCAGGATTTCATCCCCCGTGAGGGCCATCTTCAGCTGGCGGAAGGACTCTTCTTCTAACTTCTCCCATTTGAAGGGCGGCTTCTGGTTCTTGGCCTTCCGGGACTGGCCTATCAGGAGGTCCTGCATAGGAGCTGCCTTTTTGGTGAAACCGGGGATGAATCTGCGGTAATAGCCTACCAACCCGAGGAACTGCCGCACTTCCTTTACACTGGAGGGACTTGGCCATTCCTTAATTGCGGTGATCTTATCAGGGTCGGGAGCCACTCCGTCAGCGCTCACCACGTGTCCCAGGTACTGCACCTTTGGTTTTAGGAGGTGACACTTGGAGGGTTTTACCTTTAGGCCGTAGTTTGCCAGAGCTTCGAACACTTCCGCCAGGTGTTTCAGGTGGTCCTCATAAGTCTTGGAATATACGATGACATCGTCCAGGTACAACAGGACCGTCTCGAAGTTTTTGTGGCCCAGACAGCACTCCATTAATCGTTGAAAGGTTCCTGGTGCGTTACAGAGTCCGAACGGCATGCAGGTAAACTCGCTAAGTCCCATCGGGGTGGTGAATGCGGTCTTCTCCCGGTCCGCCTCTGCTACAGGAACCTGCCAGTACCCGCTAGTGAGATCCAAGGTAGAGAAGAAGTTAGCAGATCTTAAAGCAGCCAAAGACTCCTCTATCCTTGGTAAGGGGTACGCATCCTTGTGTGTGATACGGTTGATTTTCCGGTAATCTACACACATCCTCATGGTGTTGTCTTTCTTTTTGACTAAGACTAGTGGAGCTGCCCAGGGGCTACAGCTATCCCTGATCACCCCAGCCTCCTTCATGTCCCTAAGCATCCCCTTGGCGTGTTGGTAGTGTGCAGGGGGTACGGGTCGATACCTCTCTTTTATGGGAAGATGGTCTCCCGTGGGGATGTGGTGTTCTACCCCCTTGACTCGCCCGAAGTCTAACGGGTGTTTACTAAACACTCTCTCGTACTCTTGAACCACCCGATAGACTCCCTGTCTCTGGTGTGAGGGAGTGGAGTCAGTACCCAAATGTAGTTGCTGACACCAGTCCTCCATTGTTTCCTTAGAGCCGTTACCTTCCTCCGGGGAAGATGGAGGCAAGGGTTCTACGGACTGTATGGAATTTTGATTGATGGTATACAATTTGGCTAGCGTGGCATACCGGGGCAGGTACACTTCCCTTTTCCCGATATTTATTATGCGAACGGGCACCCTCCCATGGCGTACATTGACCACCCCCCGTGCTGTCAAAATGGTGGGCCTACTGTCTGAGTAAACTGGTTCTACCATTGCCTGGTAATCTCTACCTCTCAGACCAATAGCTGCCCGGCACCAAATCATCATTTCACTTTTTGGGGGCATGGCAATAGGAAAAGGGTCACACATTCTTACGCTACCAATCTCACCACCGGAGAGTTCTATCTGTTGCCGTCGCATCAGTGCCCGGATCTCTTTCTGGAGCACTCGCTGCTGGCCGGAGCTGGCGTTCTTGGCAACCTGCTGTAAAAGGAAAATCACCTCTGCAAGACAATTTTCAATTACATTAGTTCCTAGAGTTATCTTTAGGTGACTCTCGTGCTTGTCAATGTCTACAATGATCAGTCCCTGTGCCGCCAATTCGACTCTACCGATTTTAATGGTCACCTCTTTAAATCCAATCTGTGGCACGGGCTGACCATTGCTGGCGATGATACTCAAGTCGTCGTCAGGGTAGCGGGTGATATCCGAGTCATTCCAGTACTGCTTGAAGAGCACGTACGGGATAGTGGTAACCTGTGACCCGGTGTCCAGTAGGGCACTCATGGGGATGCCATCCAGTACCACAGGCAAGACTGGACGTCCTCCCACATATTTGTCGCGCCAGTTCGATGGGCCTGATGATCTTTTTCCTGGGGTTTGGCCCTCTACCCCAGGTTGTGCCAGTTTAAAGGACAGTACCTTGCCATATGTCCGGGTTGATTACAGCGGCGGCAGATGGGTTGTCCGTCCTCGTTGTATCGGTCGCTGGGTCTTCCTCTGGCCGGTGGGGTCCTCCTTGGTCGACGCCACGGGATGTCCTCCGGTCCGGATGCCAGCTGGATCTTCCCTGGAGTAGAAACCTGTAAAGACTGCACAGTTCGGGTTAGCGCGGCAACGCTCTTAGTCAGCTCTTGGACCTGATGGTGCAGGTCTGGAGCCGGGTCATTGTTCAAAGCCTGCGCATCAGCTCCCACAGGCCCTGCCGACAAGGGTGCCGCCTCCTGGTGGTAAGTGGTAGTGGGGCATCTGTGGGTCACAACGCCACCTGGTGCCGGTTCTCGGAGCACCCGGATGGCTCTGTCCTTGAACTGTGCAAATCCCAGATGAGGGTCCTGTAAGGCCATTGCCCGCAACTGGGTTCGGTGGGCATTGCAATATAAACCCTCTATAAATTGTTCAGTCAACAGCCTGTCCTCGTCTCCCACGCCGTCAGGGTCGGTCTGCTTAATGGCTCTCAGGGCCTCTTGTAGGTTCAGGGCATAGTCCCTTATACTCTCGTGTGCTCGCTGCTTGCACCCGTAGAATCTAAGCTTGATCTCGGCTGAGGTGCGGGTATCAAAGGTGTCCCTCAGCCGGGTTAGTATCCCTGCAACAGTCCTCCCCCCAGGTGGCCAGGACTTTACCTCCCTTTGGGCTGCCCCGGTTAATTGGGCCACCAGGATGCTCACTTTTTGCTCTTCTGTGAGGGGATACACCTGGAAGAGGCTATCCAGCTTTTCTCTAAAGTCATGCAGGGTATGTGACTCCCCTGAGTACTGGGGTAGCCAGGCCGCTCCCGGGATATAGGGCATGGTGAAAGGCATGACTGCAGCAGCGGTGGCGCTGGCGGGGGTTGAGGCAGTGAAGCTCTCCTCCGTATCCGACATCTTCCTCCCCCCTAGTGGACCGTGGCCTACCTTGCGATGATCCTCTTCCGTAGGCCGCGGCTCCGCAGTGGATCGTCAGGGTTGAGGACCTTCCGTCGCGCTCCTGTGACGTCGGCGTCTGCTGAGCTCCTTCCAGGACCTTACGCAACGTCCGGACGTGAGACGGGGCTTCAGTTCTCGCGCGCTTTCGGAGTCCACGCCCCTCTTCTTCCCGCGCGGCGTCTTCAAGATGGCGTCCAACGGCGGGAAAACTCCACGGATGGCGGGAAGAAGGCAGAAGATGGCGCCGGATGGCGGGAAAACTTCGCGGATGGCGGGAAGAAGGTAGAAGATGGCGCCGGATGGCGGGAAACCTCCACGGATGGCGGGAATCTTCACCACTGGTAAGTTTGAACAGTCTTTTTCAGGCACGCAGTACCCGGTGGTTGCGGGCACGAGATCCTGCCGACTACGCCAAAAGTTGACGCACCCCTGGGCCTGTGTCGCGCAGCGTTGCGCACGCGGGAGCTTACCCGGAGCCGGATCTGTTGAGGGTTGTAGTCTCGTGGCGGTGACCCGGTCCGTGCCCAGGGAGTCAGACTAAGTGGCGCTGTATTAGCGGTAGATGTTGTACGACTACGCCACCCGTTGAATGCAGCGAAGGAGCTGCCGCTGCAGGGCAGACCGCTGAGGCCGGTGGTAGGATTGTGCAGCGTGATAGTATCACCCCCAACGGGAGGGGTATGGCCTCAGGGCAGCCGACGTGGATGATGGGGGTAGCAGGAACCACTCGGAGACGGTACGGTGTAGTTCAGGGTCTTTACTGGTGACAAAGATAGACCCTCCCGGAGTACTGGCTAGCGGTCGGGGCCTGGTCAGTCCTTGAGCAGATGGGATCTCCCCTGGCCAGGCGGAGTTGTAGGCCTCCCAAACTAACTGTACTCTTCTGGCTACCTTGCTAGAGGCGGGTATAAGTAGCCCACGTCCCTGAGTGTACCGTGTGGTGCTCACCCGTATGGCCGGTGACTCGGGGCCTTCTAGTAGCTTCTGCTCCACGACGGCGGTGCTGGTCCCACGCGTGTGACCGTGCCTTCGGGTTTCTTGGCCAGAGGACCTGAAATCCCCTGCCGGTCGGTTTCTGCTGCTGGATAGGAGTTAGTCCTCACAGCCTCGGACTCCGGGTCCGGTGATAGCTTCTCAGTCAGGGCGAGCTCTGCAGCTGCCAGCCCCTGACTCCTTGTAGTACTGCTCCCACAGAGCTCCTGATGTTTCTTCCTATGCTGCTTCTCTTCTCTGTCTCTACTTCTTCTCTACTCACTAACCCTGCCTCAGCCCTAGGTTTATATAGGGGAAGTTCTTCCCCTCCCAGGACTGGGCAGGAGGTGTGGCATGCACAGGATCCCTGACCAAGAGACCTCCCACCTGCTCTCAGACATAACATTGCCGTTACTCTGGAAACCAGACCCCTGGGGTGCCACATTTATATATATATATATATATATATATATATATATATATATATATATATATTTCTCTGCGGTATCTGTGCATCATGAATCGTGGTATGTGTTAGAGGGGCCACTGAAACTCTTTCGCCCAGGGCCCAGAAAAACCTGGAGCCGGCCCTGGGGGTAAGTATAACAAGTTTTATTTTTTTTTTAAATACAATTAATTAACTAGGAGTGGGGGGAATAAGAGATGCACGGGGGGATGAGAGATGCACGGGGGGGGGGCCTTCATGCCCCCTATGAAGGGCAGGGGGGGGGCCCCAAAAAATTCTTGCACGGGGGCCCACTACAGTCTGTGTCCGCCCCTGCTCCCATGCATCTCCCCCACCCATCCTGGGCCTGTATGTATCCCCCCCACCCATCCTGGGCCTATATGTATCCGCCCCCACCCATCCTTGGGCCTGTATGTATCCCCCACCACCCATCCTGGGCCTGTATATATCACCCCCCATCATGGGTCCCTATGTATCATCCTCTCCCTCTTCATCATGGGCCCCTATATAGCATCATCTCCATCATGTGCCCCTATATAGCATCTCCCTCCCCATCATGTGCCCCTATATAGTATCTCCCTCCCCATCATGTGCCCCTATATAGCATCTCCCTCCCCATCATGTGCCCCTATATAGCATCTCCCTCCCCATCATGTGCCCCTATATAGCATCTCCCTCCCCATCATGTGCCCCTATATAGCATCTCCCTCCCCATCATGTGCCCCTATATAGTATCTCTCTCCCCATCATGTGCCCCTATATAGCATCTCCCTCCCCATCATGTGCCCCTATAAAGCATCTCCCTCCTCATCATGTGACCCTATATAGCATCTCCCTCCTCATCATGTGCCCCTATATAGTATCATCTCCCCCTCCCCATCATGTGCCTCTATATAGTATCATCTCCCTCCCCATTCACTCACTACCCTGCCCATTCATAAAAGAAAAAAAAAATCTTCTTACCTTCCTGCGCTCCCCCGGCGGCGTCCTCTGCAGCTTCATGTCGGTGTGGTCTTCTACAGGGCCGCCGACCAATCAGAGGCTGCGCGCTGACAGCGGCCCGCCGGCTGGAGGCCTCTTCAGATGACTGCAATGCGCTGCGCACTGACGTCAGCGCCCGGCGTATAGCAGTGACATTCAATGTCTGCCGGCCTATCAGAGGCTTAGATTGGCCGGCGGCCTTTGAAAGTCACTGCTATGCGCCGTCTGTGCGCAGCGCATAGCAGAAGACAGCAGATGTTCCCGGTGGCGGCGGCCATCATGAAGAGGAGGTTAAGCGGCGCGCTGAGCGTCCGGCGGCTTCTAGTCAGAAAGACCACAGTTACCGGCGGGGGACCACCGTGGACCCGAGGCCCACCGGGGGATCTACCGGTGTCCCGGTGGGCTAGTCTGACGCTGTATCTATCTATTTATCTATTATCTACTATATATCTACCTATCTATATATTATCTATCTATTATCTATCTATCCCTCCGACTGATGGACACAGACAGCAAAGGGCCTCTGTGCTAGAATAATATACAGTAGGTGGCGAGCATTTTTATTGGTATATGGTCTCCCATGCTGGTATTTGTGCTGCCCCCCTCCTGTCCCCACCATCCTATCCTGGTATGCATGGCACCCCTCATCCCCAATCCTGGTATGCCTGGCACCCCTCACCCCCAATCCTGGTATGCGTAGCACTCATCATCCCCAATCCTGGTATGCATGGCACCCCTCATGCCCAATCTCAGTATGCATGGCACCCCTCATCCCCAATCCCGGAATGCATGACACCCCTCATCCCCAATCCTGGTATGCATGGCACCCCTCATCTCCAATCCTGGTATGCAAGGCTCCGTCATCACCAATCCTGGTATGCATGGCTCTCTCACCCCCATCCCGGTATGCAGGGCACTCCTCATCCCTATCCTGGTATGCATGGGCCCCTCATCCCCAATCCTGGTATACATGGTACCCCTCTCATCCCTATCCTAGTATGTATGGTACCCCTCATCCCTATTCTAGTATGTATGGTACCCCTCAGCCTGGAATGCATGGCACCCAATCCCTCATCCTGGAATGCATGGTACCCTTATTTCTATCCTGGTATGTATGGTACCCCTCATCCCCAATCCTAGTATGCATGGTACCCCTCATCCCTATTCTGGTATGCATGGCACCTCTACCCCCCAATCCTGGTATGCATGATCCCCTCACCCCCCAATCCTGGTATGTATGATCCCCTCACCCCACAATCCTGGTATGCATGGCACCCCTACCCCCCAATCCTGGTATGCATGATCCCCTCACCCCCCAATTTTGGTATGCATGATCCCCTCACCCCAGAATCCTGGTATGCATGGTCGCTTCACCCCACAATCCTGGTATCTGTGGCCCCCTCAATCCTGCTATGCATGGCCCCTTCACCCCCCAATCCTGGTATGTGTGGCCCCCTCATCCCGTTCACGCTGTACACACATACAAAAAAAATAAACACTTATACTCACCTTTCTTCCCTGTGCTCCAGCGCTGCTGCGTCCTGTTTTACCGGAGGCCGGGTGAGGAGTTGGAGCACCGCGCTGTCCAGCGCAATTTTGCTGAAGACACACTGCAAATGTGTCTTCAGTAAAATAGTGCCGGATACTGCTATGTGCATGCGCCGATCCGACGCCTTCACTCCTTCCCCAGTCTCCGGAAAGAAGAGAGGCGCCGCGGCAACACTCCTCCCGGTCAGGTAAGTATGTAAGTATGGCGCCGGAGATCGCGGTCTGCGTTCAGTGTCTACACATACCGCGATCTCCGGCGCCATACACTCCTCTTACCTGTTATGGCTGGATGCAGTCTTCTGTCTGGAGCCAGACTGCGCTTCACGCATGCGCAGTCTATAAAGGCTTCAGACAGAGACACGCTTAGCCGATTATATATATATATATATATATATATATGGATTTTCTATTCTAAAGCCTCAGTTTATAAAATGTTCTATTTTTCCATTTTTCTCTACATAAAGTAAATCCATCGTATAATGAAAAGTTCTGAAACTTTCTCATATACCGCACTTTTAGTAACAATGTTCTCGCCTTTTTCAAGATCTCTGTTATCTGTCAGTAACTGGGACATTCTTGCCTGGATCTCCAGGATGAAAACCTTTTAGACTATGTTCACACGTGGCATTTTTGGTACATTTTTTTTAAGCAAATTTTCAGCTGCGTTTTACAGTACTAGCAAAGTCTATGAGATTTCAGAAATCTCATGCACACACATTGTTTTTGTGTCATCAGTATTTTGAGCTTTGCACGTTGATTTGCACAATAGAGCACGTCACTTCTTGCAGTGTTTTTCACCCATTGAAAGTAATAGGCAGTGACAAAAATGCTGAAAAAACGCAGGTATCAGGTTTTCCAGTGTTTTTTGTGCCAAAACCTGATGAAGTTGAATAGGTAGAAAGAAAAAACGCTGAAAAAAACGGCTAGCGTGAACATAGCCTTACAGTTCTAATACTTCTCACAGCTGAGGGTTTGCTACAGATGTACAGGGGCCGATTCCCTAAGGTGTTTAAACCAGAATTCGAGTGTAAAACACTTTAATAAGTCACAACATTTTTGCACAACTTGGAAGTTGTTGTGCAAAAATATTGCAAATTTTGGCATTTTCTCACAACTGTGCTGACCAGCTACGCCAATATGGGTGGAGTATGGGCGGGATGGGGTGTAGCTGTACCCACCCATCAAACTCAAGAAAAGTTACCCCTCTAGGCACAACTTACTCCAGAGATTTACTCCAGTCCTTGACTGTGGTAACTTTTCCGCCGGACATGCACTTAATTCATTAGGTGTCATCTAAAAGACTTAGGCGCATGTTACTCCAGCCCGTTAAGAACGGCATGTACAACATCAGGATTAATGAATCAGGGCCATAGAGACTAGATCAGGGGTGCACGCCTGAACCGAAGCCTAAGGGTCACAAACAATCATAAAGGGGTGTAACAATCTGAGCCAATTAAAGCATGTCAAACGTATATACCATAAATGCATAGCAGGAGTCCAATCTATCAGGAGAATTGGGGTCCCATTCTTCCCCAAGCAGCACAAAGCAGAGGAAGAGACCATGCATGTTGCTCTCCTATAAAGTCATGGATATTGTGATAAGCTGCATGCTGCTCCTCTTCTGACACACAAACTACACGTTATCTGCCAACCATGCAAACATTCCTGGGGCCAGATGGTTAGGGGCCACACAGAAGGGCATTGTGGGCTGCAATATGTGCACCCGATGGTCTTGACTTTTCTTTATCAGCCAAACATATCAAACTTTGCTACAATGTATCATAGTAAACAAAAGGGTATCAGTCTCTAGTTCTGACTGTTCCAACCACAGATGATTTTATACTCCCTGTATCCTTGTCAAGCCCCAAACTTGGAAGGGGGGAGAGAGTAAATGACAAGGATGTAGGGTGGGGTTAAGTTTCATGTCCTGCCCCTGCCTAAAAAAAAGTCATGGTGTGGCGGAACGGCACAAATCTTCACCAAATGACCGGTATTGCTACGATGTTGTTTTTCGCTGCAAAGTATCAAGGTTCAGATTTTCAGAAAATGCATTTCCCATAACTATTTTTATGTTTAGAGATTTATTGATTCCATTTATAAATATGTAATATGGAGGGGATTATGACAGCTGATCCCTAGCCCCCTCTACAATTGAGGAGGGCACAGAGCGGGCAGTATAGGGTGTAGATAATTCTGCATCAATATAGAGAAGAAGAGACCACAATGGATATATGTTAAGCGAGCGGTGGGCAGCGAAAGACGGAAGCAAATTGTGCTTAACAGCCTAAGCCACCCGCACGACGGAGGATGCAGAAGGCAATTCCATCATAAATATTATAATTTCATTACTTTCCTCAGCACAAAAAAAAAAAAAGAGCAGCATGAAATGCAATGAGATTGAGAAAGGACAAGCTGGGTGGCGGGGGGAGATGGAATGCCAGCGCGGGGAACGGAAGGAGGGGCGCCAGGTGCCAGCTGTCTGAGCCCCTGTGTTTAAAATTTAATACCAAAATCTCAGCTGAAGGTTTTGTTATCTATCAGAATAATGTCGCCTCACCATACGGGAGCTTCTCTAATGCACGAGTCAGATTAAAAAGGAAAATATCACACCCGGCTCCGTGTCCACTGGTCGCCGTCACCTTGGGGATATGAAATAAGGAAACGGACCCAGTCAAGATGTTGTATTAAACCATCAAAGCTGTCTTTGATGCCTCCATTTTACGGTGGCCCCTTGATGATTCCTCCCGGGGAAAGATCTTTTATTATAGATTATTTTCAAAGAATAGTTATTATGGCAGCGAGTAAACAGCACCTACCATATACAGTACTATTTGTATGCAGCAGGGGGCGCAAGAAAAACACTACCAAGACCTAGCACAGGGCAGCCCAGTGCCCACTTTGCCCCCTCCATTCATTGCTATAGGCTGAGATGGCAGGGTCAGATCTAGCACAAGTTCCTCCACATTTAGCACAAGGTAGGACGGAGATAATAAGAAGCTGTCAAAATTGCATTTATCTCCGATAAAATAATGGAGCAGATAATAAACCAACATGTCTGATCTTTGGTTCCAGCACCACGAAAGCAGCTGCCAGTCACCTCTCCAACATGCCCCATCCCTGAGATCCAGGACGAACATGATGTTTTTATGGGGAAGGTCGATAAGCAGCTGCCAATCACCTGAAAGGAAAAAAAGATTGGACAGGTAAAAGATCCAACATGTCCAATCACTGCTTCCACCAATAGTCCAGATAATCATAGTATTTCTATGGAGGTTAGGAGATAAGTAGCAGCCAAACACCTCATATACTGCTTATCCCACGGGAAGGGGTTGGACAGGTAAAAATCCAACTTGTCGGACCATTTCTTCCTAGGATTTACCACCATTGAGTGAACATGTCTATGGTTGAGGAAGATAAGTGGCCGCCAGACACAACTGCTTATCTCTAGACAAAGAATTGGACAGGTAAAGACCCAAGAGGAAAAAGTCATTGTCTAATAGGTTCCACCATCGTTGAGGTTGATGAAGATGTGAAGTTTATGGTTGTGGAGGATAAACGGCTGCCAGACACCTCTGCTGCTGCTTATCTCGGGGGGTACAAAGGAATAAAAGATAGAACATGTCTGATCATTCTTTTCTATTGGTGATGGAGGATATTTGGGCTGGACAGACATGAGATAGTTGGTGGATAACATTAAAATCTCCCGACAAGAGGGGTCCCTTATCAAGACATGATTTTCTGTGACCATATAAAATGAATATTGACCATCTCCTTGCAGACCACCCCATGGGAAGACCACAGCAAACGCCCACTCAAAGAAGGTTCACTGTATAAAAAAACTGTTCACAGCTGAGAAATGTATCAGTCCAGATGAATATATATAGGAGGCAACTGATACATTGTAGGAAACTTCAACAATTACTGATTAGGGATGAGTGGACCCGTGGAAATTCGGGTTCTTGTACCCAACCCGAACTTTAGTACAAAGTTTGGTTCGGGTACCATAACTGTACCCGAACTTGTAGCAGAACCCGAACCACAATGAAAACAATGGAGACCCAAGCTTTTATCTCTCTCTGCTCATCTCTATTACTGATACATTTTAGCAAACTACTCCAGTTACCGATACATTGTCACAAACTTCTAGAATCACTGATGCATTGTTGCAAACTTCTAGAATTACTGATACATTGCAGCAAACTTCTACAATTACTAATACATTGCAGCAAACTTCCAGAATTACTGATACATTACAGCAAACTTCTACAATTACTAATACATTGCAGCAAACTTCCAGAATTACCGATACATTGCAGCAAACTTCTACAATTACTAATACATTGCAGCAAACTTCCAGAATTACCGATACATTGCAGCAAACTTCTACCATTACTGATACATTGTGGCAAACTTCTGAAATTATTCATACATTGTAGCAAACTTATGGAATTGCCGATACATTGCAGAACGCTTCTACAATTACCGATACATTGTAGCAAACTTCTGAAATTACCTATACATTGCAGCAAACTTTTGATCTTATCTGTGCAGCTACTGATGAATATTTAACCTGTTTAGACTCGATACAATTGTATCCTCTTCCCACCTGTCAGCAGGACCAGGGATATGTTTATATTCATTGACAGCAAGCAAAATTCTTGAAAACAGTAAGAAATTGAAACACAAAGGCCTCGATTCACAAACAAGTTTTGACCAGAATCCTGGCATAAAAAAGTCTAAAATTTTTCAAAGTTTTTGCAAAAAAAAATGTTCTGTTTTTTTGGCATCTTAACCCCAGCTCCGCCAACCTTTTGATAAATGGAGTGAGCTTTATGAGAAGGGGTCACAGATGACAAATTTAATCATATTTGACTCCACTCCATAAAAGTGGTGCAAATTACACCAAAAATGTTCTGTAGTCCCCAACTAGAGTTCATTGCTTCTGAAGGCGCCAAATTCATTAATAGGTGCATGTCTCTTTATGTAATTGGCACATTTTACTCCCTGCAAAATGCCAGTCTTAGTGAATTGGGTCAAAGAGCATTAGAAAGTTCTAGAACTTTTCAATTTTAAAATGGTTAACTTTTTTTATATAAAATCGGATGACGCCCTTTAACTACAACCCCTATCATGTCTCTATCCTGCCCTAGAGGTTAATAATGAGGCCACCTTGTATTTTGCCCTCCAGTAAAGGGCTCTTTGCATTTCACGTCCTCTACGGCTATTTAGCCCCAAAAACCTCAATATCATCTCGCCCCAACCACAAAATGATTGATCGGAGCAGAAGCAATGCCTCACCTAATGTATGAGCAATCGGGTTAAACACGGGAGGAAGATTTGAGACCTCTCATATATCCTCATTTAGAAAGAGCAATTAGTCAGGGTGAACGTAATAAAACAAAAGTAAAAAAAAACAACTAAGAAAAAGCGTCATCATTTGTGTACGGCCACAGAACCTGCAGCCGCCGGGTCCATGAAGCCGGAGCAATGTCCTAATTTAATAAGCACATAAAGTATATGTGTATAAATCATGTATACGCCGGCACCGCTGACCAGAATGCATTGGCTGCCATAACTCAGCGGCTACATGACTAGAATACGCAGGAAGTCGCGCTCGGCATTACGTGTCGGTGCCGCCGTCCAGAACATTCATCTGCAGCCTCCCTCCATGTAAAGAGCGTGAGGGGGGCGCTGACATCACTCAGGTCCAGAGGTTAATGTCACCTCCGTCTTATTAACCCGACCAAAGCAAATGGAACAGAAAAATCAATTTTAGATAGAAAAAGCCATGCTGACTGATCTCACCTTGGAATGACCTCAAAGGTGCTTACTCAGATAGATGGCGGTTATATGTAGGGCTCCGGTGTCTGGAATGTTAGGGAATAGTCATATAAGCAATTATCATATAAAGTGTTATTAGTGCAGTATTAAAGGGGTATTCTGCCCCACAACAATTATTACCTGTGCAATAGATCGGTGATTACTGCTGGATCAAAGCGGCTCCCAATATAATAGTTATATTCCTGTACATAGAAGGAGTATTATAGTAGTTATATTCTTATACATAGAGGGCAGTATTATAGTAGTTATATTCCTGTACATAGGAGCAGTATTATAGTAGTTATATTCTTGTACATAGGAGCAGTATAATAGTAGTTATATTCCTGTACATAGAAGGAGTATTATAGTAGTTATATTCTTATACATAGAGGGCAGTATTATAGTAGTTATATTCCTGTACATAGGGAGCAGTATTATAGTAGTTATATTCCTGTACATAGAAGGAGTATTATAGTAGTTATATTCCTGTACATAGAAGGAGTATTATAGTAGTTATATTCCTGTACATAGAAGGAGTATTATAGTAGTTATATTCTTATACATAGAGGGCAGTATTATAGTAGTTATATTCTTGTACATAGGGAGCAGTATTATAGTAGTTATATTCTTGTACATAGGAGCAGTATTATAGTAGTTATATTCTTGTACATGGGGGGCAGTATTATAGTAGTTATATTCTTGTACATAGGAGCAGTATTATAGTAGTTATATTCTTGTACATGGGGGCAGTATTATAGTAGTTATATTCTTGTACATAGGGGGCAGTATTATAGTAGTTAAATTCTTGTACATAGGGGGCAGTATTATAGTAGTTATATTCTTGTACATAGAAGGAGTATTATAGTAGTTATATTCCTGTACATAGAAGGAGTATTATAGTAGTTATATTCTTATACGTAGAGGGCAGTATTATAGTAGTTATATTCTTATACATAGAGGGCAGTATTATAGCAGTTATATTCTTGTACATAGGGGGCAGTATTATAGTAGTTATATTCTTGTACATAGGGGCAGTATTATAGTAGTTATATTCTTGTACATAGGGGGCAGTATTATAGTAGTTATATTCTTGTACATAGGAGCAGTATTATAGTAGTTATATTCTTGTACATAGGGAGCAGTATTATAGTAGTTATATTATTGTACGTAGGAGCAGTATTATAGTAGTTATATTCTTATACATAGAGGGCAGTATTATAGTAGTTATATTCTTGTACATAGGGGGCAGTATTATAGTAGTTAAATTCTTGTACATAGGGGGCAGTATTATAGTAGTTATATTCTTGTACATAGAAGGAGTATTATAGTAGTTATATTCCTGTACATAGAAGGAGTATTATAGTAGTTATATTCTTGTACATAGGGGGCAGTATTATAGTAGTTATATTCTTGTACATAGGAGCAGTATTATAGTAGTTATATTCTTGTACATAGGGAGCAGTATTATAGTAGTTATATTATTGTACGTAGGAGCAGTATTATAGTAGTTATATTCTTATACATAGAGGGCAGTATTATAGTAGTTATATTCTTGTACATAGGAGGCAGTATTATAGTAGTTATATTATTGTACGTAGGAGCAGTATTATAGTAGTTATATTCTTGTACATAGGAGCAGTATTATAGTAGTTATATTATTGTACGTAGGAGCAGTATTATAGTAGTTATATTCTTATACATAGAGGGCAGTATTATAGTAGTTATATTCTTGTACATAGGGGGCAGTATTATAGTAGTTATATTCTTGTACATAGGGAGCAGTATTATAGTAGTTATATTCTTGTACATAGGAGCAGTATTATAGTAGTTATATTCTTATACATAGAGGGCAGTATTATAGTAGTTATATTCTTGTACATAGGGGGCAGTATTATAGTAGTTATATTCTTGTACATAGGGAGCAGTATTATAGTAGTTATATTCTTGTACATAGGGGCAGTATTATAGTAGTTATATTCTTGTACATAGGGGGCAGTATTATAGTAGTTATATTCTTGTACATAGGGGCAGTATTATAGTAGTTATATTCTTGTACATAGGGAGCAGTATTATAGTAGTTATATTCTTGTACATAGGAGCAGTATTATAGTAGTTATATTCTTGTACATAGGAGCAGTATTATAGTAGTTATATTCTTGTACATAGGAGCAGTATTATAGTAGTTATATTCTTGTACATAGGGGCAGTATTATAGTAGTTATATTCTTGTACATAGGAGCAGTATTATAGTAGTTATATTCTTGTACATAGGGGGCAGTATTATAGTAGTTATATTCTTGTATATAGGGGCAGTATTATAGTAGTTATATTCTTGTACATAGGGGGCAGTATTATAGTAGTTATATTCTTGTATATAGGGGGCAGTATTATAGTAGTTATATTCTTATACATAGAGGGCAGTATTATAGTAGTTATATTCTTGTATATAGGGGCAGTATTATAGTAGTTATATTCTTGTACATAGGGGGCAGTATTATAGTAGTTATATTCTTATACATAGAGGGCAGTATTATAGTAGTTATATCCAGATCATGTCATAGAGAAGAGTGTCCCTGTACACAGGAGACCATGGAGCATCTGCTGCTAGAGTGTCCCTTCAGTATGCAGGTATGGGAGTGTGCGTCCTTGTCCCTAAAGTTACCGCACCTGGTGGGACAGTCGTATGGTCAGCTGCTGTACGGAGACTTCCAGCCTGAGCTCAGGGCGTATAACAGAAGCCCCCTGTATGTAATAAATGTGGTGACCATCTATCATCTGTGGTGTGCACGGTGCTGCCTGCTCATCATTAAGGAGGTCCTGTCCTGTGATACTGTCAGGTATAAGATCCTGGAAAGTCTCAAGTCAGTGTATAAGGGTATGTGCACACGATGCAGAAATGAAGCAGAAAATTTCTGCATCATTTCTGCATCTCCCTGGCAGAAAAAACGCATGCAGATTGTGCATGCGTTTTTCCTGCGGAATACATGCGGATTCACATGCGTTTCCACATGAGTTTCCGCTTGTGGATTGACAAATGCTTTCCAGGCGATTTTAGCATCACTTGGAAAGTGCTTGACAACTAGGTCACACTATATAAATCCATGCAAATGGCATATATAGTGTGACCCGAGAGAGTGGTAAAAATAAAAAATACATGTATACTTTACCCTCTGATGGCCCGCGCTGTCCTGCTCAATCCGTTCTCCCGGCTGCCGGCAACTTTGAATTGAAAGACCTGCCGACGTCACCGCAGGTCCTTCAACTCACTGCAAAGTGCCGGGAACCAAGCAGGAGCGCTGCGCGGGCCGACAGATGGTAATTATATATATATTTTTTATTTTATTCTTGTTTTACAGCTTTTTTAATGGTACCTGGGTGTGGATGACAGTCTCCTCTCCTCCAGACTTGGGTACCATCCGCACATTAGAAGGCACCAATTACGCAAGTACAGATGCAGTCTTGCGGAATTGGCGCGTTCTAATGCAAGTCAATGGCGGCGAAAACGCCGCATTTCCGCAAAATTAATTGACATGCTGCGGATTTTTGAGCGCAGCGTTTACGCTGCGGAAAAATCCGCATCATGGGCACAGCACATGCGGATTTCAATTGGGGAACATTGCTGCCCTTCTACCATGCGTTTTTAATGCGTTTCCGCGGTGTTTCCGCAACTTCAAAAACGCAGCGGAAACGCATTAAATACGCATCGTGTGATCTCAGCCTAAGAATGATATAAAGATTAACTCCGGTAATGTGAACTGGAGGAACATTCATGTATCGGCATTTATCAATGTTATCTAATGTCATTATGTAAGTGATGTAATAACACAGTATTTATTTTCTTTAATATTTATTATTTTGTGATTTTAATGTAATTATTCTGTAATATTTGGTAGTAAATTAAAAAAAAAAAGATCATTATAGTAGTTATATTCTTGTACATAGGAGGCAGTATTATAGTAGTTATATTCTTGTACATAGCAGCACTATTATAGTAGTTATATTCTTGTACATAGGGAGCAGTATTATAGTAGTTATATTCTTGTACATAGGAGCAGTATTATAGTAGTTATATTCTTGTACATAGGAGCAGTATTATAGTAGTTATATTCTTGTACATAGGAGCAGTATTATAGTAGTTATATTCTTGTACATAGGAGCAGTATTATAGTAGTTATATTCTTGTACATAGGAGCAGTATTATAGTAGTTATATTCTTGTACATAGGAGCAGTATTATAGTAGTTATATTCTTGTACATAGGAGCAGTATTATAGTAGTTATATTCTTGTACATAGGAGCAGTATTATAGTAGTTATATTCTTGTACATAGGAGCAGTATTATAGTAGTTATATTCTTGTACATGGGGGCAGTATTATAGTAGTTATATTCTTGTACATAGGAGCAGTATTATAGTAGTTATATTCTTATACATAGGGGGCAGTATTGTAGTAGTTATACTCTTGTACATAGGGGGCAGTATTATAGTAGTTATATTCTTGTACATAGGGGGCAGTATTATAGTAGTTATATTCTTGTACATAGGAGCAGTATTATAGTAGTTATATTCTTATACATAGGGGGCAGTATTGTAGTAGTTATACTCTTGTACATAGGGGGCAGTATTATAGTAGTTATATTCTTGTACATAGGAGGCAGTATTATAGTAGTTATATTCTTATACATAGGGGGCAGTATTGTAGTAGTTATACTCTTGTACAAAGGGGGCAGTATTATAGTAGTTATATTCTTGTACATAGGGGGCAGTATTATAGTAGTTATATTCTTGTACATAGGGGGCAGTATTATAGTAGTTATATTCTTGTACATAGGAGGCAGTATTACAGTAGTTATATTCTTATACATAGGGGGCAGTATTGTAGTAGTTATATTCTTGTACATAGGAGCAGTATTATAGTAGTTATATTCTTATACATAGGGGGCAGTATTATAGTAGTTATATTCTTGTACATAGGGGGCAGTATTATAGTAGTTATATTCTTATACATAGGGGGCAGTATTATAGTAGTTATATTCTTGTACATAGGAGGCAGTATTATAGTAGTTATATTCTTATACATAGGGGGCAGTATTATAGTAGTTATATTCTTGTACATAGGGGGCAGTATTATGGTAGTTATATTCTTGTACATAGGGGCAGTATTATAGTAGTTATATTCTTGTACATAGGAGCAGTATTATAGTAGTTATATTCTTGTACATAGGAGGCAGTATTATAGTAGTTATATTCTTATACATAGGGGGCAGTATTATAGTAGTTATATTCTTGTACATAGGGGCAGTATTATAGTAGTTATATTCTTATACATAGGGGGCAGTATTATAGTAGTTAAATTCTTGTACATAGGAGCAGTATTATAGTAGTTATATTCTTGTACATAGGAGCAGTATTACAGTAGCTATATTCTTGTACATAGGAGCAGTATTATAGTAGTTATATTCTTATACATAGGGGGCAGTATTGTAGTAGTTATACTCTTGTACATAGGGGGCAGTATTATAGTAGTTATATTCTTATACATAGGGGGCAGTATTATAGTAGTTAAATTCTTGTACATAGGAGCAGTATTATAGTAGTTATATTCTTGTACATAGGAGCAGTATTATAGTAGTTATATTCTTATACATAGGGGGCAGTATTGTAGTAGTTATACTCTTGTACATAGGGGGCAGTATTATAGTAGTTATATTCTTGTACATAGGAGGCAGTATTATAGTAGTTATATTCTTATACATAGGGGGCAGTATTGTAGTAGTTATACTCTTGTACATAGGGGGCAGTATTATAGTAGTTATATTCTTGTACATAGGGGGCAGTATTATAGTAGTTATATTCTTGTACATAGGGGGCAGTATTATAGTAGTTATATTCTTGTACATAGGAGGCAGTATTACAGTAGTTATATTCTTATACATAGGGGGCAGTATTGTAGTAGTTATATTCTTGTACATAGGAGCAGTATTATAGTAGTTATATTCTTATACATAGGGGGCAGTATTATAGTAGTTATATTCTTGTACATAGGGGGCAGTATTATAGTAGTTATATTCTTATACATAGGGGGCAGTATTATAGTAGTTATATTCTTGTACATAGGAGGCAGTATTATAGTAGTTATATTCTTATACATAGGGGGCAGTATTATAGTAGTTATATTCTTGTACATAGGGGGCAGTATTATGGTAGTTATATTCTTGTACATAGGGGCAGTATTATAGTAGTTATATTCTTGTACATAGGAGCAGTATTATAGTAGTTATATTCTTGTACATAGGAGGCAGTATTATAGTAGTTATATTCTTATACATAGGGGGCAGTATTATAGTAGTTATATTCTTGTACATAGGGGGCAGTATTATAGTAGTTATATTCTTGTACATAGGGGCAGTATTATAGTAGTTATATTCTTATACATAGGGGGCAGTATTATAGTAGTTAAATTCTTGTACATAGGAGCAGTATTATAGTAGTTATATTCTTGTACATAGGAGCAGTATTACAGTAGCTATATTCTTGTACATAGAAACAGTATTATAGTAGTTATATTCTTGTACATAGGAGCAGTATTATAGTAGTTATATTCTTGTACATAGGGGCAGTATTATAGTAGTTATATTCTTGTACATAGGAGCAGTATTATAGTAGTTATATTCTTGTACATATAGGCAGTATTATAGTAGCTATATTCTTGTACATAGGAACAATATTACAGTAGTTATATTCTTGTACATAGGAGCAGTATTATAGTAGTTATATTCTTGTACATAGGGGCAGTATTATAGTAGTTATATTCTTGTACATAGGGGCAGTATTATAGTAGTTATATTCTTGTACATAGGAGCAGTATTATAGTAGTTATATTCTTGTACATAGGAGCAGTACTATAGTAGTTATATTCTTGTATATAGGGGCAGTATTATAGTATTTATATTCTTGTACATAGGAGCAGTATTATAGTAGTTATATTCTTGTACATATGGGCAGTATTATAGAAGTTATATTCTTGTACATAGGAACAATATTACAGTAGTTATATTCTTGTACATAGGAGCAGTATTATAGTAGTTATATTCTTGTACATAGGGACAGTATTATAGTAGTTATATTCTTGTATATAGGGGCAGTATTATAGTAGTTATATTCTTGTACATAGGAGCAGTATTATAGTAGTTATATTCTTGTACATAGGAGCAGTATTATAGTAGTTATATTCTTGTACATAGGGGGCAGTATTATAGTAGTTATATTCTTGTACATAGGAGCAGTATTATAGTAGTTATATTCTTGTACATAGGGGGCAGTATTATAGTAGTTATATTCTTGCATATAGGAGCAGTATTATAGTAGTTATATTCTTCTACATAGAAGCAGTATTATAGTAGTTATATTCTTGTACATAGGGGGCAGTATTATAGTAGTTATATTCTTGTACATAGGGAGCAGTATTATAGTAGTTATATTCCTGTACATAGGGGGCAGTATTATAGTAGTTATATTCTTGTACATAGGAGCAGTGTTATAGTAGTTATATTCTTGTACATAGGAGCAGTATTATAGTAGTTATATTCTTGTACATAGGGAGCAGTATTATAGCAGTTACATTCCTGTACATAGGGGGCAGTATTATAGTAGTTATATTCTTGTACATAGGGGCAGTATTATAGTAGTTATATTCTTGTACATAGGAGCAGTATTATAGCAGTTATATTCTTGTACATAGGGGCAGTATTATAGTAGTTATAGTCTTGTACATAGGGGCAGTATTATAGTAGTTATATTCTTGTACATAGGAGCAGTATTATAGTAGTTATATTCTTGTACATAGGGGCAGTATTATAGTAGTTATATTCTTGTATATAGGGGCAGTATTATAGTAGTTATATTCTTGTACATAGGGGGCAGTATTATAGTAGTTATATTCTTGTACATAGGGGCAGTATTATAATAGTTACATTCTTGTACATAGGAGCAGTATTATAGTAGTTATATTCTTGTACATAGGGGGCAGTATTATAGTAGTTATATTCTTGTACATAGGGGCAGTATTATAGTAGTTATATTCTTGTACATAGCAGTATTATAGTAGTTATATTCTTGTACATAGGGGCAGTATTATAGTAGTTATATTCTTGTATATAGGAGCAGTATTATAGTAGTTATATTCTTGTACATAGGAGCAGTATTATAGTAGTTATATTCTTGTACATAGGGGCAGTATTATAGTAGTTATATTCTTGTACATAGGAGGCAGTATTATAGTAGTTATATTCTTGTACATAGGGGCAGTATTATAGTAGTTATATTCTTGTACATAGGAGGCAGTATTATAGTAGTTATATTCTTGTACATAGGAGGCAGTATTATAGTAGTTATATTCTTGTACATAGGGGCAGTATTATAGTAGTTATATTCTTGTACATAGGAGCAGTATTATAGTAGTTATATTCTTGTACATAGGGGCAGTATTATAATAGTTACATTCTTGTACATAGGAGCAGTATTATAGTAGTTATATTCTTGTACATAGGGGGCAGTATTATAGTAGTTATATTCTTGTACATAGGGAGCAGTATTATAGTAGTTATATTCTTGTACATAGGGAGCAGTATTATAGTAGTTATATTCTTGTACACAGGAGCAGTATTACAGTGGTTAACTTCTTGTGGCTACGTAACTCCTCTCGGTGCTTTGTCTCATTATCCAAAAAAAAATATATATATATAACAAAAAAAATCAGTGTTACTCTTCCCCACAATCCCAGGAGCTGGGACACCCGGCGTGAAATGTGCGTGGCATAAACAGAACCTTCCTGCCTAATATTTTTTAGGCAACTCGGCTTTTCTTTGGATATTTATTGGTTTATGTAGAACTTTGCTTCGCTTTTTACGGTGACACATTCGTTTTTGCATAATCCCAGAGTTACAATGATGGCATTTTGCAGTGCAGGGGCTGTGGGATTAGCAGGATCAGGATGCATTGTGTAGGGTGCGGGGTGCAGTGCGAATCTCTTCATGCGGAGAGGTTATAAATCCATCTTCTAGCACTCGGATTGTTTGGCAGAAGAAGGAAGGACGGAATTTATTGTCAATAATGTATATAGCGCCATTTATCGTTCTGCTTTGTGGCCACAGATGCAAACAAGGTCATGAATAACTAGTTCAATGCAAGACAAATAGGAGGCTATAAACACTGACTTATATGGGACTTTATGAGGCAAAGTCCCCAAATCTTACATTTTAAAGGTTTTTTTTCTTTGTTCTAGAAACAGCGCCCCTTCTTGCCAATAGGTGATGCCTGGTATTGCAGCTTATCCCTCTTCACTTTAATGCCCCACGTAGCCCACAAACATGAGGGCTGCTGTTGCTAGCAATGATGCCACAATCTGATATAGCGCCCCCAACTGTCTGACATTTATATTACTGAATCCCAAAGGGATCCTCTGGTTACGCTCACCCTCAGTAGTTACACCCGTGCATTCATGTGTTTAATTTGACAGAACCAATTTATCTTTTCAATATCTTCTGAGAAGATAAGCGGCATCACAGGTATCGGCAGCCGCTCATCCTCCTTTGTGGTAAAATAATGCACAAGTTGTAAAGTTCAGCTCCTTTTCCTCCAGACCGGTCAATAGTTGTTCATTCACAACCAGACCGTGCCTGTCACACTTCATGTCTCATCGGCCTGCTTCCGGGTCTCCAGGTTGTCCTCTCTACTTGCCAACCAAAAAAGTGCTGTCTATCCGAAGGACCAGCAAAAGTATAAGGGACACCGCGACCTATTCACTAGGGCCATGCAAAGTTTGGGGACTAGTGGCCTCCCCTGGTGGAAACTTGGGGAATGTCTGTCTGAGCAGTGACGTTTGCATCGGCTGCTGCCTGCTCATTGGCTGGGGGTACGAGTCCTCTAGGAAGGGGAATCTGGATCAAACTCATTACCACTCGGGGACCCCTTGGTACCTTGGGCTTTCAAACTACTTGACCAATTGCATTGATCCCAGGATTTCCTATTAATAAACCCAGAAAGCATTCAATCTTTTTGCAGCACCACCACAGGGAAAACAAAGAATTACACAGTTCTCAATAAGATGGGCTGTATGTG
The DNA here is from genome assembly GCF_046119375.1 of Phyllobates terribilis. Taxonomy (NCBI): domain Eukaryota; kingdom Metazoa; phylum Chordata; class Amphibia; order Anura; family Dendrobatidae; genus Phyllobates; species Phyllobates terribilis. The sequence continues at coordinate 170,932,167 of NW_027362769.1, forward strand.
TAATTGTAGATCCTCCAGAGTGAGAAACGCTATTTGTACCACGTTTCCGCTCTGTTATAGTAGTCACCAGATACTGGAGGCAATGGGTGGTCACCAGATACTGGAGGCAATGGGTGGTCACCAGATACTGGAGGCAATGAGTGGTTACCAGATACTGGAGGCAATGGGTGGTCATCAGATACTGTAGGCAATGGGTGGTCATCAGATACTGGAGGCAATGGGTGGTCATCAGATACTGGAGGCAATGGGTGGTCACCAGATACTGGAGGCAATGGGTGGTCACCAGATACTGGAGGCAATGGGTGGTCACCAGATACTGGAGGCAATGGGTGGTCACCAGATACTGGAGGCAATGGACGGTCACCAGATATTGATGATGGAAGTGACGGGCAGTCACCAGATACTGATGATGGAGGTGAAGGGTGGTCACCAGATACTGATGATGGAGGTGACGGGCAGTCAGCAGATACTGATGATGGAGGTGAAGGGTGGTCACCAGATACTGATGATGGAGGTGACGGGTAGTCATCAGATACTGATAATGGAGGTGATGGGCAGTCACCAGACACTGATGATGGAGGTGATGGGCGGTTATCAGATACTGATGATGGAGGTGACGGGCAGTCACCCGATACTGATAATGGAGGTGACGGGCAGTCACCAGACACTGATGATGGAGGTGACGGGTGGTCACCAGACACTGATGATGGAGGTGACGGGCGGTCACCAAACACTGATGATGGAGGTGACGGGCAGTCACCAGACACTGATGATGGAGGTGACGGGCGGTTATCAGATACTGATGATGGAGGTGATGGGCAGTCACCTGATACTGATGATGGAAGCTGTCAAATATACCCAGCCGTGGGGGGGGGGCAGTCATGCAGATCCACCCGCTGTTACCTTTTGTCAAGGGAACGCAACTCCGCTGTTTCCAATCGTCAGGACACTACACATTCGATCAACGATTGATGGACGAGGCCGCGGCTGCTTACACTACTAGGCTGGTTATTGGGGAACTAACAGTGAGCATATGGTACATACACCTCTGATTCCAATGCATGGAATATATGTATATACCCTGGTACGGTTACTGCCAACTCCACAATAACAAAAAGAACTACTAGCTGCCACCACCAATCGTTTATACAGGCTGACTAGACACCCGTTACAGGTTGCGTATAGCTTCAGGGGGGCGGATTACAGAGTAAGAGGAACAGAGCTATTACATTTTATATTTAATCCAGAAATATAGGCATTGTTTATAACAAGATACAAGAGATTTTACAAAGGGAACAAAACTACACGACATATACAATTACATAAAATAAAAAGGAATAACAAAAGAAACATACTAAATCTGGTTAATCTGGAGAAATGGCTCAGATTTATGGAGAGAAGAACTCAGATGAACACGTCGATCAATCTTACACAGCAATGTATCTTCCTGGCATTCAACAAGGATCATAATTGGCATTGGCTTTTTATTGGCACAAGTTACACCCGCATACCTTCCCTCTGGTGACTCATAACAGGGCTGTACTTCAGAGAACTATGGGATGTGTTTTAGTCTTAAAAAATTACGAGATTCTCAGCTTTTACAATATCTTCACCCCTGGAGGTCCCAGGCGGAAGATATTACCATCATGTTTCCTATCACAATTTTTTCTGTTCATAGATACGCCATTGCCCAGCGATGTGAAACCATGCTTTGCATTAGCTATTTCATCACGTTTCCGAAAATATGACTTTCCTATCTACTATATTGACGCAATTCATGAAAACCTCACTTCATAATTTCTATAAAGTAGACAAAGGGATTTTACATTTTCTCTTAAGCTCTTATTTCTACTTGGTCGTAAATCTGCCCTTCTCCGCATTCCTATGCATTCAAGGTGATTAGCCACACATCTGCTAGCCATTAGGATTTTCCTTAATTACCTGTTTCCAAAGGAGGGGGTCATGTGAAAGTAATAAGTTAGAATGCAAGCTCTTTCTCTCTTTTCCGGAGATGTTTGTAAGAATTTTAATTTTTTCTCTATGACAGAGGCGACGGGCGGCCACCAAATGTTTCTCTTTTTGTTAATTCACTTTGCAATTCATGAATTGATAAAAAATAAACAATTAACACTTCTATTTTTTCGTACTTTGCAGCATTTTTCCACCGCTGCCTAATGCTGAGTTTACACTAGGTGACACCTGTGTGGAATTCTTAACATCAGAGACAGACATCTCCTTTAAGATTAGGTTTTGTATTTCTGCAAGACCCTCAGTGTCACTTTTTAGCAAATGGAAAATCCCAGCGGTCTCCTTTCCCTCATTCCATGTACACAGTGAGAGCGCGTCTAATGCTCGGCCATCATTTACACACGGCTTTTCATGAGCAATCACATGAAGCGTAGGAAAATGCAGCATGTAATCTGTGCTACTGTGTTACCCACTAAACATCCTCTGTCCCCAGATCTGTGCATGTCGACAGCACTGACAGTACCAGACTTTCAAAAGACAAAGTTGTCATTTAATTGCTACATTTCCAGGAGGAATAATAAAGGAACGGCACAACGCACAAATCTAGGAATAGATGTTCCAGAATTGTTATTTCATGGGGAATATATATATGTGCTAAAACCGACCTGTCCGGAGATGTGACAGATCCCCTTTAAAGGGGTTTTCTTTGATAAGGTATTTATGGCATATTCATATGATCATTCAGTGTCTGGCATAGAATAGGAATTGTTCCATTGCCAGATTAACAGGAAATATTCCAATAGTCTTTCAACTGGCAAACTAACAACTGCGTCACACCACTTATCACACGCCTATGCTATATATGCAGAGTACAGTCATTCACTTATAGTAATTTAAGAGGAGAGAATGATGTGCCTGAAGAGCTCCTGCGTGATTGTCACGCCAAGTGTGGGAAAGACTTAGTGCAACACAGAGGGAAGAGGGAAAGGGAGCCCAGACACTAGGGAAAGGGGGAAGTGGAGGCCTCCTAGTCTGGTCTATTGTCACCCTGTCTCAACTACCGTTCTTATATTGACTCTTCAGAAATCGCCGCATGCGTGCCTCGCCCTGTCTTTCCCTGGCGTATGGCTAAGGCTAGTGATGGGAGGAGATGAGCACTGATCGATCTCCACCAAACTCTATAGACAACAAGGGTAGACAAACAGGGGGAGAATTCTTAGCTTTAGACGACTCCAGACAAATGCAAACTCGGTCTCAAGCTCCAGAGAGGAGCTACTTGCTAAGCGTTCACAAGTAGAAATTAATATAGTCAGCACCTCCTTGAGAAATCCCCCCCTAGCAGCTGCAGCTGCTGACAGGATGTCCCTTCCTTTGTCCACAACATGTGCTCTATTGTGTAAGGTACTATATTTCAATACCGAGTTGTGGAAGAACTATATGTCCCAGCTCTTCACAAAATGGATTTTCTAGCTCAGGGGGAGATAGCGAATGCCAGACTGCATCCCAGCCCAATCTAGCGTGTAAGGATGAGGAGATACCCACCCCAGCCTTTTGGAAACTCCTAGGACCAGTGTGTTTGGTCTCCACGTGTAGCAGGGGCCCAGCTGGATCCAATGACTCCAGAACCGGCTCCCTAGGGGCATCCAGTAAGGAATTGTAGCCCATTTTGGTTTTGGGAGATGGTAACAAGCTTAGACCAGGGGGTGGAGGGTTAGGTCCAGCCCTGGGAGTGACCCAGAGAGTTTAAAAACTCCTGCAGGTCTCCTCACACTGTCTTTCTCCTGGGGCGCTCATGTCATCAAGATTTGTGGGAAAAATCCACTAACCAAGTGAGGGCCCACAACCTCCCCATGTGGCCGCCCATCCCCCGAGCCAGGCCTTCCAACTATCTGGTAATTGACTTTAAGATCTGCTTATACTTTTTGTACCATGCTTTTGTATTTGCAACTCTGACCACTGTATATGTATAACCCTTATGTATATAGTAGATTGTTTAGTGAGCCCTTATGGCAATTAAATATATAATTTAATCTTGGGTTGTTCTTTTATCTCGACCTCCAAACCTTATGTCTGTTGTTGGGTCCAACGAACACGCTACCGGGCTGATTTCTAGCCCAATATAAGTCTGTTATATTAGAGACTGGTGGCAGCTCTACCAGGCAGACAAGGCTCTGCTTCACTGGAGTAGTGGAAGAGCCTCTCAGCCTGTCAGGGATGTGAGTGAGTGTGGGGCCACATTAGTGACTGAGTGGACCACCTTCTCTCGCTCCCTGGTGCCTCCCTGTACCCATGTGGACAGGCGGTGACTGTGTAGAACTGTACCAATCTGACCATACGCATCCTTAAGGGGGGTGTGGAACGTCATGTTGGTGCAAAGGGTAGATCCATATCACGTGCTCAGTCTGGCGTAGTGTGGCGGGGTGTGGATCCACCGCAAGAAGCGGCAACAGCGGAATTCTGCGGGGCCCCCCTGGTGCCGTTTCTTCACAGGCAGACAAACAGGGGGAGAATGCTTAGCTTTAAACGACTCCAGATAAATCCTAACTCGGCCTCAAGCTCCAGAGAGGACAAAGTACTGCTGACTGGCCGCCCTCCCTGAGCGGTGGGGTTACTCGGAGCCGGGTCAGTGTAAGTGTCGCGGGGGATGCAGTCGTGGCCTAGACCCGTTCTGTGCCCAGGGCTGTCACATGAAAATAATGGGCTTCTTTTAGGATGAGTGGTTGTTCGACTACGCCACCTGTGGTTTCTGGTGAAGGCCACCAGCGCTGCGACAGTCCTCTGAGGCTGGTGTTTTGGGCAGCTCGGTTGGTACTACTCCCCACAGGCGGAGTAGGCCTCAGGGCAGTGTTTGAGAGACTGAGTGGAGGTATGGTGGGTGCAGTGCCGCGCAGGAATAAACAAGCGGAGGCGGTGAATGAAGTCATCCAGGTCTTTACTCACAAAGCTTCTCTCTGCTACACACGGGGTACTGCGGCCACCGGGAAGGGGGTTCAGCACTTCCCAGGTAGATCAGGAGCACCTGTCAAGACCCCGTCAGTGTGTTCCTCTCCTTCTCCTTCTCCTCCCGCTTGTGTTCCTCCCTGGGATCCACTAAGCCGCCGGGCCTTTCCAACAGTGACGTGAAGTACACAGTCAGGTATCGGGGGCCGGTCACCCCTTTTGCAGCAGGAATCCCTCTAAGCCAGAGTGAAGAATACAGGTGGCAACTCCGCTCCGTCCGTATCCCCCTGGGATCCTTTGGCCTGTGGAGCCTATCTCCTCTGCTCCCCTCCAAGGCCTTCTTAGGACAGGACCCTGACTGGGCAGAGACAGTGGTTAACTCTGACCCGCTTCTCGTCTCAAGGCCAGAGAACGAGGACCGTGTATCTTCAGTCAGCTGCAGACTCTTGCTGGACCCTGACAGAAGACAACAATCAAAGACCTTGAACTTAAGATGGCCGTAGATTAAATATGAATCAATAAGTGCTTCCCAAAAGTGTGTCCTCCACCCTCACCCACTACATGGTTCCCCCTATCTTTGGTTACCCCCATCTCCTCTATCCCGGCCCGGGGCAGCACCCTGGTGCATTTAGGCCCCCTACAGGACAGGAGTGGTGTAGTGTTGAGTGTGAAGTGGGGTCCTGAGAGACGCTCCATCCTTACCTGGGAGAGGAGATACCACACCTCTATCTGAGGTGCAGTACCCCTGTGGCGACTGAACCCTCAGGGGCGCCACACTGCTCTTGCTAAGTCTTCACAAGTAGAAATCAATATAGCCGGCACCTCCGTCTCAGACATACCAGGTATATATACTCCCAGGCCAGAGAGTTAATTACCAGAGGGAGGTAGCCGCTATGTCCTAGAGACAGCCTCTCATCTAAGAAGATGTCTGTAATGCCAAATGTAGAGATCTCCTGCAACAAACTGCAGGGCGACTGTCTGTCAACCTCTGATACACCCGTGACAGTGATGTGCCATAAGTGAGGGAAGGTCGCCATTTACTGGCCAGACTGAACCATGTGGAACCAACTGGCATTGGAAAAGTTGCAGGGGGAATGAGTTCACGTGCGGGACCTGGTCAGGTGCCTTGGATGACGAAGTTCCGGGATATAAAGGTCCTGCGTGCCAAATCTTGGGAGGAGTTGGCGCCAAGGAGAGGAGCGGTTCGGACATGGGCCAGAGACGATGCTGAAGCCAATGTGATAGGCGTCAGTGAAGAGCGTGTGCCCGCAGAGTGCTGGCTGCTCTCAGACGGAGTCCAGATGAAGCCCAGTGTTGTACGGAGACCCGACTACTTTGGTCAAGACGTAAGGACCAGATCCATACCGATTAAGGCCCAAACCCCCGATCTACTCCGGTCAAGTTCCAGAGGCCATGCAACGCCAGCCGAGAGCCCACTTTTTCCTAAGTCTAGGAGACACGCACCGTCGGTCAAGCCACGAAGATCCAAGAGGAGACACCAGTGAGATGGGCCATCACTTCCTACACCAACTTTCTTGTCAGAGGTCGGCCTGGGTTAGGACAACAGGTGGCGTGAGGGTCGGCCGGAGTAAAGGAAGCTCAGCGTTCCTTGATTAACTTCGTTAAGAGGATTTGCGGCCTAGCGGGAACACCCGGTGACCCCCACTAGGGCCATTGTGCCAAGAGGAGCTACAATAGCATATCAGCTCTCCCAGGAATGGGTGTATCAACCCTGACCAAAGAGACACTTGTATAATCTTTTCCGATTATTCTGATTGAACTGTAAAACTTATTTTGTGTTTTTCATTGTATAACCCATTCTTGTATGTGCTGTGTCCCATTGTTAAACTGCTTCCCCAGTTCCACAAATTCTCACCGTACCGGAAGTGATAAATAGTTTTGTTCTTTTCCACCTCGTGCTCGTCTGTGCGTTGCATCCGGTTACTTGCTTACAGTAACAGAACCCGCAGTGCCGGTGTGGCGCTCCATGTAGGACGCCGGCCATTAGTTTAGTGACTGCTACATCTTTAATAGGATATTTGCTAATCATCCCATAAGAAACACCCTCTAGTTGGGAAGCGATTGCTCTAAAGTCATCTTTAAATGGGGTTGCATTCTGCAGGATTTTTGGGCTTCATGTAGTCACAGCGAATGTGCTTCATATTTTCAGCGCATATTTGCATGTAGAAAATCCAGAAATCGGCAGCAGAATAATGAATCTGCTAATAGATTTACAAGCTGTGAAACGTTTCAGTGTGGAAATAGACAAATGTGCAGAATTCATGGCGGACGTCACTTCGGCCAATCTGAGTCCAGCTCTGCAGCGTTCTGTGTTACCTGCGTATCCGGAGCAAATCCATGATACATGAGGAATTTGCCGTGGATCAGTGTTAGAATTTATTCCCATTCTGTCAATTTTTCATCCAGGTTTTCCATGTGGGAAATCTGCGCAGTACATACAGCAAGAGCAAAGTCCAGAAAATCTGCTGCGTATTCGAGTTATGTGAACAATCCTGTACGAAAACCTGCAACACTCCAGCTATTGCAAGACTCCGAGCATGCCCTGACAACTGAAGGCTGTTGGACATGCTGGGAGTTGTAGTTGTACAACAGGTGGAGAGCCACAGTTTAAAGATGTCTGAACAAGTTGGCCATATGTAGCACCCTGAGGACTCGGCTGCTACAGGGGTATTACACCTCAAGCCAGAGGTGTGGTATTCCATTCCCGGGTAAGGATGGAGTGTGGAACTGAGCTCAGTTAGCTGCATACACTACATACATCCCATTTCCGGGGGACAGACCAACGGTACTCCCACTAGGTATATGTGCAGGTACGACAGTGTCTGTCCCTGGCTGGAGTGGGAGGGGGGGTGGAACATCCCAGTAGTGTAGGGGCAGATAGGGGGAGCAGTCTGGGTAAGGCTAGGAGCTCATTGGGTGCTGGTCACCTGAGCTCACACATAGAGGGAGTATATAAGGTGGGCACCATCTTAGATCAGGGTCAGTCTTCTGTAGAGGGTCGGTCAGTCTTCTGTAGAGGGTCAGTCAGTCCTGAGAGAGGTCCAGGAGCGCCTGCAGAGAGAAGAGAGAGAGGAGAAGAGAAGGACCCAGAGGGGGAGAAGAAGGAACCCCAAGAACCCAGTATACAACCAGAAGGGTGAAGGGTTGGCACGCAAGGGAACCGGATCCCAAATTAGTGGAGGAGAGAAACAACCCTCAACTAAGAACCGGAGGCTGCGACATTACATGTGGAGCAGCCCCTCACCAAGTCCACTAAGAAGGCACACCGAGCATAGGGTCAGGGAAGCCAAAGAAGGTTCACCCAATAGGAGACCCGAGGGAGCCGGACATAAGTGGATCCCTGGTGGGAACGGCCAGCAGAGAGGACAGTCAGAAAGTGAGCTCAGGACCACGCTCCAGAATTGCTTGGGGGTTGGCCGAGTCCAGGACCTGGTGGACGCAGCACGGCTCGGGCGGTCACTCAAGGCCAGAGTGACCAACAGAACAGCAGTAAGTAAAAACCCTGAACTGCACAGCCCGACTCTGAGTCTTCTTACCATCCACACTGCACCACCACTACCACCATCCTCTACACCTGACCCCCTGAGGCTATACCCCTCCCGTTGGGGGTTATACTACCACAGCTGCACATATACCACCAGCCTCAGCGGACCCTGCTGCAGCGGCGGCCTTTTGACCGCAAATCAACGGGTGGCGTAGTCGACACTAAGAACAACTAATAACATCTGTAAAGACTGCCACACACTGAGTTTGACACCCTGGGCACGGACCGGGTCGCCGCCACTCGGAGACTACAACCCCCATCAGATCCGGCTCCGGGTAATCCCCAAACAGCACTGGCCCAGGGGGCGCGTCACATACACCTTACCAGCTACTGCTTAAAAAAAAAATCTGCGCAGGCTCCGCACAAAAACCAACCTGTGCTGCAGATTTAAGAGCCACAGTTTGGCAATCTGCATCCCATGTGAAGGTTCCCCGGAGCCTGCGTCCGCCATCTTGGTGGGCCAGGATGACCCTTGGAGCTGAGACGTGTCCACATAATATTGTCTTGTTGGTTGCTCCTCCAAGAACCTTGGCTCTTTCTCGTGAGACTCATTCCTTTGCTTCCAGCTCTGGAGAATCCTGTTTTCTGGGGGGATTATAATTTGCCATCCTTGGATTTAGTAACTGTCTGATATGTGGATTATAGGTTCCTTTATCCTTGGGATGATAAATTGGATGGGGTAATTTAGTGTAATGAGCACCCTTTATAGCGACGTCACCAGGGGGAGTCTCAGGTGACCGATGGAGTCTCACCTGTCGTAGGTGGGGTGTAAAGGACAGCGGCGGATATTGCTAATATCCATTGCACATTATAAAGCCATGGCTGATTTTTTTTTTGCAAAACAGCGCCACCCCTGCCCACAGGTTATATGTGATATTGCAGCCCAGCTCTTCTGAATTGATTGGTACAAGGAAGATCCGCCATACATGTTTTTCTAAGCCGATACAACCTCTTTAATCCCTCCAGGTGGAAAACACCGTTTCTGATGATTTTCGTTCTTCTGTCGTTTTTCTGTCAACCAAATATTTAATTTTGCTTTTCTGAATGTTTGTCGGAATAAAGATGAGACGAGGCCGCGGGTAAGTGAGGACTTTACACAGAAATAACAAGTCTTGTGCAGGCAGAGATGAAGGATAGACGTCTCGTCCGTGTCTTGGATGTCGGCTCGATGCTGTTTGATGTGAAATGTTCTCTTTGTGAAGCTGCGGAGTGCGGTGCGAAGCTTCACAGGAGTGCCCGCCGCTCACATCCTCCAGCTGATAGCGCGCCATTCATTATACATCACACTGAGGCTTTACAACTGCTCAACGTGCCAGGACAATTGCTTTATGACGACTTTGCTGTCCCGAGCAGCTTTATCTTTGGAGCCGCAGGTTGCAGAACTATAGTCTTACCTTATTCCCATCCTAATAAATTATCATCTCTACACGGGACAAGTGATAACTTGCTAATCCCTACAACGCCTGCTGATTGAAATAATGGGCCTCTGAAATGCCCCATTGCAATAAGGAGGCGGCCATGCATGCGTGCCACTGATTTATTCTTTCCATAGATAGATGGGTGCAATCTCATAGACAATGAATAGAGAAGGGGCAGCGCATGCAGGACCACTGCCCATTCCAATAGAGCAATTCAGTGCCTCTATCTTGGGGGTATAGTGGTCAGACCCCCAGCGGTCAGCAAGGACCACCATGCTATTGCAATAGGGAATTCAGAGTCCTGATCTTAAGGGTCCAGTGGTCAGTAAGCACCAACACTCCACTCCAAAAGAGCAATTCAGTGCCCAGATCTTGGGGGTCCAGTGGTCAGACCCACAGCGGTCAGCAAGGACCACCGTGCTATTGCAATAGGGAATTCAGAGTCCTGATCTTAAGGGTCCAGTGGTCAGTAAGGACCACCACCCCACTCCAATAGAGCAATTCAGTGCCCCGATCTTGGGGGTCCAGTGGTCAGACCCCCAGCGTTCAGCAAAGACCACCACCCTATTGCAAAAGGCAATTCAGAGCCCCAATCTTGGGGGTCCAGTGGTCAGACCTCTAGTGATCAGTAAGGACCACTACCCCATTGCAACAGGCAATTCTGAGTTCCGTTCTTGAGGGTCCAGTGGTCAGACCCCCAGCGGTCAGCAAGTTACCACTTATACTATGGATAGGTAATCACTTGTCAAGATGGGAATAAACATTAAGATTTAAGATAGCTGACAGCAATTTCTCTGCTGCTGAGACCCCCCAAAGGGCACTAGAATAGACTATTCATTGTTAATGGCACTACCGGAGATAGCAGTGTACAGTGCCATGGACATAGAACAGAGCGATGGTGCGCATGCGTGGCCTGCAATCAATTCCAATGGGTCAATTCAGAGCCCCTTAGTATCGGAGGGACCGCCGCAATTAGCAAGTTGCCACTTATACTTTGGATAGGAAATCACTTGCCAAGATGGGACTAACCATTAAGATAACTGACACCTACTATTCTCGACCTTACAATATGCTGCTGGGACCGCCAAAGTGCATTGGAATAGATGATCAATTCATTATCTTTGGCACTGTCGGAGATAGCTGTGTACAGTCCCGTGGACATAAAGAAGAGCGGTGGTGCGCATGCGCGGCCAGCGCTCGATTCCAGAGCCCCTTCCTTGGGATTGGTGGGACCCCCCATGATCAGCAAGTCATCACCAATCTTGTGGACTTGCTTAAGCCATTAAGATAGCGGACAGCTCTTTCTCCCAACCTTTCAATATAGGTGCATGTTCTTAACAGGGAAAGCCATTCCACCTGATTAGCAAAGTCTTCAGCACCCAAAACAATGACCGGAGATGGAATATCATGTTACGAGACACGTCAGCAACCGCCATCAAAACTCCCTGTGCATGCGCTCATTTCCAGGGCATCCAAGACCTGCACAAGTGCAGATAAGAGGGTGGAAGCCAGGAAAATGAATACTGTCATTAGAGCTTGCACAGGTCCTGGGTGTCCTGGATATTAGCGCATGCGTTGAGAGTTTTATTGGCGTTTGGAGAGGATATGAGGCCGGAGCAGGGCAGCACCTTAATTCGGATGATTAGCGGAGATGGATCCCTGCTGATCAGATATTGATAATTAACAATAAGAGCTGAGGGCAGACCCCTAGGTGATAAGTGCGGTCTGACTGCCAGCTGCAGGTACTGCGCAGATATTTGGATATTTCTTGCACATACGCGATCTTGCTAAGCTGACAGATGAAATAGAGAAATGTTCAGTCAAAATTATTCTTCTATTATATATATTTTTATTTTAATCCCAGATGATGTTTTTGCAATGTGTAAATATAAAGTCCCTGCTCCTGAGCGCAGCCTTGAAGGTTTTGTCTAGAGCTGATGAATTTTATATTTACGAGAAGACTCCGATAGATCCACGTTCTGCGGTCTCTGATATATTTTTCTGGAGTCACAGGAGCCGCGGATGTTTATGACGCGGTGACAGCAGCGAAGCTCCAAACACAGCACAGAAATACTGCCCCAGAACCGAGGGTAAAGGCGGGGGACGAGCATCCGGAGCCAGGCAGGCAAGGTCGGTGGTGGACGGGGGTCAGGATGGGCACTACGGCCGGTCTGAGGCTACAACACAAGAGCAGTATAACCTGACACATCCCATCACATCTCACCCCTCACCATACTCTGACCTGGTCCTCTACCCATCACAGATTGCTCCTTGCCCAAGTCGCCTGGCTCCTTACACTTTGCCCATTTTTCCTGCGTCCAACACATTAACTTTAAGAGCTGAGGGTTCACCGATTGTCAGATGCCGAGAGATGATCAATGTTGATCACTCCACCTATCAGTGGTTTCAATGTATTAATTTACACGTCTGTCAAGAGTAATCAACATCACCAGGAAGGATCAAAGGAAGTGGGGTGGAGCTTTGTCTCACTACAGGAAGTGGAGGGCAGGTCCATGTGTCTATACAGGAAGTAGGAGGGGGTCTTGGTTTCTCTACAGGAAGTGGGGGGAGTTTTGTCTCTACAGGGAGTGAGGGTGGGTCTGACTCTTTACAGGAAGTGAGGTGGGTCTTTGTCTCTCTACAGGAAGTGAGGCGGGTCTTTGTCTCTCTACAGGAATGAGGCGGGTCTTTGTCACTCTACTGGAAGTGGGGGTGGATTGTTGTCTTTGTATGGAAAGTGGGGGTGAGGCTTTGTCTCTCTACAAGTAGTGGGAAGGAGCTTTGTCTCAGTACAGGAAGTGAGGGCAGGTTTTTGTCTCAACAGGAAGTGGGGTGGAGCTTTGTCTCTACAGGAAGTGAGGGCAGGTCTTTGTCCCTACTGGAATTGGGGGCAGGTCTTTGTCTCTACAGGAAGTGAGGGCAGGTTTTTGTCTCTACAGGAAGTGGGGGTGGAGCTTTGTCTTCTACAGGAAGTGGGGGGCAGGGCTTTGTCTTTAAGGGAAGTGAGGGCAGGTTTTTGTCTCTACAGGAAGTGGCAGGGCTTTGTCTCTACAGGAAGTGAGGGCAGGTTTTTGTCTCTACAGGAAGTGGGGGTGGAGCTTTGTCTTCTACAGGAAGTGGGGGGCAGGGCTTTGTCTTTACGGGAAGTGAGGGCAGCTTTTTGTCTCTACAGGAAGTGGGGGCAGGGCTTTGTCTCTACAGGAAGTGAGGGCAGGTCTTTGTCTCTACTGGAATTGGGGGCAGGTCTTTGTCTCTACTGGAATTGGGGGCAGGTCTTTGTTTTCTACAGAAAGTGGGAGCAGGACTTTGTCTCTACAGGAAGTAGGGGTGGAGCTTTGTCTTCTACAGGAAGTGGGGCAGGGCTTTGTTTTTCTACAGGAAGTGAGTGTGGGTCTTTGTCTCTACAGGAAGGGGGTGGAGCTTTGTCTTCTACAGGAGGTGGGGGCAGGGCTTTGTTTTTCTACAGGAAGTGAGGGTGGGTCTTTGTCTCTACAGGAAGGGGGTGGAGCTTTGTCTTCTACAGGAAGTGGGTCAGGGCTTTGTCTCTACAGGAAGTGGTGGTGGAGCTTTGTCTTCTACAGGAAGTGGGTGGAGCTTTGCCTTCTACAGTAGGTAGAGGCACTGAAATGTATTAGGGAAGATGGTGCTTTTCTACAGGTTCTGTGTCATTGGACAGGTCCAAGAAATCTACGACCCTTCAGTAATATCCAAAATTAAACTCTGCTCTCTGAAGAAACTTTCCTGCCAGTAACATCTCCCGTGTTCTCAGTCGTTAGCGAAACCTACGTGTTTGAGTTTAAGTGTCTCATCTTAAACCCAATATGTGCCGGCCGCATCCTGAGCCGAGAATCGATGGCCGCTCCAGTCCACGGCCCGCTCCAAACAGCCATTGATCTGATTTCCACGGCGTTTGCAGAACATTGATCTAACACAGCGGCGGACACGTCCGGATAATCAGCACAAGTATTTAGCTGTGATGGCATTTAGAGAAGAAGGGAGATGAGGGATAGTACGGAGGGAGCGATCCAATACATGGCGGAAGAGAAAATTACTGGATGTCCCAGGGTAGAAAAACACTGACGGATATTAAATATAGTAAGAGGGATAAAAATAGCAAAGAGAATCGGATACTGATAAAAGACACAGAGACATAACAAGATAGATAGATACACAGTGATAGATCATATGTGTAGGAGAAGGTCCTGCAGATCCTGCAATGTCTCTTACAGGAGCAGCTCTGCTACATCCATCCATATCTATACATATTGCAGGTACAGGCCGAGATGAGACTTTATGGTGGAGATTGTCTCCCTTCTGCTCAATAACTCCTCATTGCAGCCTGAAAAGTGGAAAATACATTGAGCAAATTTGTAGGGTAATTTTAGCACTTACTAAAGAAAATGAAAATATGTTACGCTAAATTGTTCATCCCAGTGAAGCCGGTAAATGGGGAAATGTCACCGCTCCGTACTGTAATATATATTAGTGAAATCGTCAGAATAAAGGAGCAAATGGTAATCAAGATTTAGTGTCTTTCAAATATAAAATGTTCAGACAGAAAAAAGCCGAAGTTATTATCACCGTACTGGAGTAGTCCCATTGTAAGCGGCAATCTACATGCTTAATGAGGGGTGATCGGGAGAGATAAAAAGACACACAGTGCTCCCCCCCACACCCTACCCATACGGCCCACCAGAGAACAGGGGAGAGGAGTGTAAAAACAAAGCCAGCCTCGATTTATAATACATTTACAGGGTAAAAACACATCTAATATGTTAAAATTCACCATCATGCTATATATATATATATACAGTACAGACCAAAAGTTTGGACACACCTTCTCATTTAAAGATTTTTCTGTATTTTCATGACTATGAAAATTGTACATTCACACTGAAGGCATCAAAACTATGAATTAACACATGTGGAATAATATACTTAACAAAAAAGTGTGAAACAACTGAAAATATGTCTTATATTCTAGGTTCTTCAAAGTAGCCACCTTTTGCTTTGATGACTGCTTTGCACACTCTTGGCATTCTCTTGATGAGCTTCAAGAGGTAGTCTTGAATATAACTACTATAATACTGTCCCCTATGTACAAGAATATAACGACTATAATACTGACCCCTATATACAAGACTATAACTACTATAATACTGCCCCCTATGTACAAGAATATAACTACTATAATACTGCCCCTATGTACAAGAATATAGCTACTGTAATGCAGCGGCTTGCGGCATTACTGTAATGGTCCAGGGTGTGTTTTGGCTGACCATGTACCTCCCCCCAGGTGACTGGTCACATGACTGTGACATCGCACAGGTCCTGTGCACACAGAAGGTCTGATCGCATGACTGTGACATCAGCACAGGTCCTGTGTGTGCACTGGAGGATATATAAACCATGGTAGATTTGAGACAGGGTGTGAAAGGCGTGAGGCCTGTTCCCGTGTGTGGGACACTGTTAGCCTGGAGAGGCTTAGTGAGGCCTAGAGAGGCCTGGTGAAGCCTGGTGAAGCCTGAAAGGCAGAGGCTTGAGCCTTGTGTGTAAGAGATGCCAGTAGCCTTGGAGGGCCAGAGGCCTTGGAAGACAAGAGTCCAGAAAGGCAGAGGCTGGATCCTTGTGTGTGAGAGATGCAAGTAGCCTTGGAGGGCCAGAGGCTTGGAAGACAAGAGTCCTGAAAGGCAGAGGCTTGATCGTTGTGTGTGAGAGATGCCAGTAGCCTTGGAGGGCAAAAGGGCTGGAGACCACGTTTGGTAAGCCTTAGAGCCACAGCTGTGGCAGAACAAAGCTGACTGAAGCAGCTACGACCCGGCAAAGGTAAAAGCACTGCGTTATATGGACATTGATATAAGCGACTTTGCTGAAGGCTGTAACTGGAGCCAAGTGGGCCTGTCTGCCACTTGAAAGGCTCCTGGATGTTATGTGTGTAAACATGCCGGTGTGCCACTGAGATGGACTGTGTGATAAGCAGTTATGAAGTGTAATAAACTGCTGGATTGTGAAATACTGGAAAACGTGGCTGGTGTGCTTTAATTGACCCGGGGCAGCGAGTGTCCCCCAGCATGATGACTAGCACTGCCTTACATGTGGTTTGAGAATGCGGGCAACTGCAGCCCGGTTGCTAGGGGCAACTGCAGCCCGGTTGCTAGGGGCAACGGCACAGGATGACGAGTGTGGATACAAGCATCTTGCTGTGGCTCGGCGGGGTCATGAAGATTAAAGCATCTTGCTGTAACTCGGCGGGGTTACGAAAATTGTCGTCGCACTCAAACCTGGTTTGCTGTGGCTTGGTGGGGCCACAAAATTTTTTTCGAGGAGAGTGGTGTGAAGTGTCTAGTGTGAACAGTGTACCGCGATGACTATGAATGGAGCAGTATCTCCAGACGGAATGGAGAAGTGGTTGGATGACCGAGTGCAATCGCTCTTCAGCATAATGGAGTGTCCTGAAGAAATGCAGGAGCTGATAAAGATGGCTGTGAAAGGAGCAGCAAATGAGACTGAAGCTATTGAGCAATTAAAGTGCCTATCAAAAGCACAGCAGCAGGCATTTGAGAAAATACAGCAACAGGACATGGTGCAGGAACGGCAGGACCTGTTGGCACCGTATAGAATGGCGGCAGTGGACCATTCTGTGAACTCTCCGGGGGCGCCAGTAGTGTCCCAGAGTGCCCGGGGAGGTTGTAAGAGATGTTGTGAATTGGGTCCTAAGACTATTGCTGTTTTTTTTTGTAAAAATCCCCTTACAGGTGTGGGTGTCCAAAAGGGGACGGAGTCTCAAAAGGGGGCGGATTTTCAAAAGAACATGGAGTATATAGAACCAAAATTTGTTACTGGTTGTGGGTTGGTACGGCCTAAGAATGACAATTTGACCGTTGATGACGGGGTAGCTCCAGTAGAAGGGGTTGACGTCAAGGTGGGAGGTGACTTGTTGGTCCACGACACCATGGGATGTGACACAGACCCCACAACTGACGGTGACACTACGAAAGTAGAAAGAGAGTTCAGTCAGGAGGGGCTAGACGAGGGGAGAGAGTCCCCCTCTCGTCGTCGACGGCGCAAGGGCCACAAAAAGGTTGCTCCTATAGTCTTTGCTGAAAGTGAAAATAAAAAAAATATAATGTTGTGTGCCTTTGTTCCAAGTGTGGATCCTCCTTTAGAGGCAGAAGAGGAGGTGACGTTTCCAGTAGCAACCTCCGGTACAGTACTGAGACAGAAGGATCAGGATCTGACAGCCATGAAAGAGGAGGCGGCCAGTCATGACCAAGAGCAGGAGGGAAGCAGCGAGGAAGTTAACCAATGGAAGGAAATGTTCCAGGGAATTAAGGAGGACAGCCGCAAAAATAAGGAGGAGGTTTTTCAATTGGAGATTGATAAAGCGGAGTGTGAAGATGGTTTCACCCTGGTACAGTTAGAGCTGTACCAAGTGAAGAAAGAGCTGTGTAAATCCAAGAAGGAGTATGGTGAACTCAGTGGGGAACTGCAACAAATTAAGAGACTATGAGGACCTCCTCAAGGTTAAGGAAAAACTAGAGGATGATAAGGCGGATGCAGATCACATGCGCCAAGTGGTTGAGACCACTCTGCAGGACACCCGTGATGAAAATGATGATCTCCGCAGAAAGACCCTAAGGCTGCGTGCCCATGATGCGTTTTTCATGTGTTTCCGCCGTGGAATTTCCGCCGCGGAAACGCATCAAAAACGCTTGGCAATCCGCACCCCATGGTCCCCAATGGCATTCCGCAATGTCAATGCACATGCTGCGGATTTTTCCGCAACGTTTCTGCAGCGCTCATAAATCCGCAGCATGTTCATTAATTTTGCAGAAGCGCAGCGGAATTGCCGCCATTGACTTGCATTGAGACGCATAGAATCCGTGTCAGTACATTTGTACACGCGGATTATATGCGTTTCAATGTGCGGATGGTGCCCAGTTCTGGAGGAGAGAAGACTCTCATCCAGACCTGGGTACCATTGTACCTGTAAAAAAAAGAATAAAATAATAAATAAAGATTATATTCACCTGTCCGGCGGCTTCTCTCTGCTTGCCGGCAGCGCTTATCTTCCAGGACCTGAGAAGACGTCGCGGTCATGTGACCGCAGGGTGTCTCGCGAGAGCCTGGCAACCCGGAAGAAGCCAGGACGAGCGCGACAGCACACGCGGCGGGGCATCGGGGGTGAGTATAGCTTTATTTTTTTATTTTTACGGTCACACTATATAAATCCATGCCGTTTGCATGGATTTATACAGTGTGACCTAGTTGTCAAGCACTTTCCAAGTGATGCTATCGCCTGGAAAGTGCTTGTCAGTCCGCATGTGGAAACACATGCGTTAACGCATGTGGATACGCATGTGAATCCGCATGTATTCTGCAGGAAAAACGCATGTGACGCGCCCCTGGGCCTGTGTCGCGCTGCGTTGCGCACACGGGAGCTTACCCGGAGCCGGATCTGTTGAGGGTTGTAGTCTCGTGGCGGTGACCCGGTCCGTGCCCAGGGTGTCAAACTAAGTGGCAGTCTATGGCAGTAGATGTTAACTTGGATGTCGACTACGCCACCCGTTGAGTGCGGCTTTGCAGCCGCCGCTGCAGAACAGTCCGCTGAGGCCGGTGGTATGGGTGCAGCGATGATGTTATAACCCCCAATGGGAGGGGTATGGCCTCAGGGCAGCAGGTGAAGATGATGGGGGTTGACACGGTGCAGTAAGAAGAGTCAGAGTCAGGAGATGCAGTTTCAGGGTTTTTACTCACGGGTGTTCTCTCAGTCACTCTGGCCTTGAGTGACCACCCGAGCCGTGCTGCGTCCACCAGGTCCTGGACTCGGCTAACCCCCAGGCAGTTCCGGAGCGTGGTCCTGAGCTCCCTTCTCTCTCTCTGGCCGTTCCCACCAGGGATCCACCTTTGGCCGGCTCCCTCGGGTCTCTTGGTGGTCAAACCTCCTCTGGGTTCCCTGACCCTATACTTGGTGTGCCTTTCTGGTGGATTTGGTGAGGGTCGTGGCAAATCTTGACCACGACCTCCGGTTCCTGGCTGAGGATAAGTGGCCTCCACCAGTTCGGGTTCCAGTACCCGTGTCCGCCAACCCTTCACCCCTTTTTGGTCCGATTCTGGGTTCTTAGGGTTCCCTCTGGTCTTCCACTCTGGGCCTTTCTTTCTCCTCTCTCCTCCGCAGGCTTGGCTCTGGAGCTGGGCCCAGCCGGAGCCACAGCTCCCTGTCAGCCCTCCTGGCTGAACTCTTCCTAAAGACTCCCTCAGCTCTCTCTGTCCTAAGATGGTGCCCACCATATATACTCCCTCTATGTGTGAGCCCAGGTGACCAGCACCCAATGAGCTCCTAGCTTTACCCAGAGTACTCCCCCTATCTGCCCCTACACTACTGGGATGTTCCACCCCCCTCCCACTCCAGCCAGGGACAGACGCTGTCGTACCTGCACATATACTTGGTGGGAGTACCGTAGTTCTGTCCCCCGGAAATGGGATGTATGTAGTGCATGCAGCCTACTGAGCTCAGTCCCACACTCCATCCTTACCCGGGAGTGGAATACCACACCTCTGGGTCGAGGTGCAATACCCCTGTAGCAGCCGAGTCCTCAGGGTGCTACATTCCCCCCTGGTAAATCACAGCACGTCCTCGGGCTGTAAAAGAATAAAATATCCAAAAACATACTATTTTTTTTTCAAAACATACAAGAACATATCAAACATTAAACATTATCAGATTTAAACAAGATAAACTTTTTCTTTCATATAAAACTCTTTCATAATAATGTTCTTTGAGTTACTGGCCACTGTGCGCTTGTGACCAGGTAGAAGTGCAACAGTCAGTTCAAGAACAACAGTTTCCTATAAAACCAGTAGGGGGCGCCTTAGAAAGCGCAACTATATACAAGGGGAGGTGGTGTCACGGGTGTGTCGCCACGAAGATCGTCACGATTACACAGCCTGACTTCTCGCAGCTGACTTTTTGGTGCTTTGTGTTTTTCGACAGTGAGGGAGTTAATTCTCTCTCTCTCTGTGCTAGACGAGGTCCAGCCTCGCCCAGCTGCAATCAATGCTGCTGTAGTGAGACTCCTTCAAATGCCTGCTGGTCTGTTAGGGAAGTGTCGGTGAAAGCATTTCATGCAGACTAACAGAGCGGATCGTGGTATTTGGAGTTTCAGAGATAAGTGTATTTGGAGTGTTTTTTCCCTTCCTCGCTTTATCATTTATCTCCTTTCCCGTTGGTGTTCCCTCTGTTGTAGTTGTGTAGTTTTTGTATGCAAGGTGGTTTTGGTTTTTCCCTTGTACTGTCTCGTTCGTCTAAGTACTGTGTGTGGGCATATTATTATTTGTCCCCTTTTGTTGTGATCGGGGTCCTTCTCAGGACTAGATTACTTAGGTGCAGGGATCCTCAGGAGGTAGGGGTTACGCTGGCGGCCTGGACCTCTGTACCTTTAACAGTACCTCCAGGTTGAGGGATTAGTCAGGGCCCCAGCTTAGGGTCAGCTTAGGCCCCCTACCTCCAGTATACAGAGACAGCGTGACATTTTCACCGACCACTTAGTTTTTCTCCAGCTACCATGGATCCAGTAGCCGGTCTAGCTCGGCAGTTGCAGAGTTTGTCCATGGAGCTGGCGAACGTTAGGTCCAAGGTTTTGTATCCTCAGGAGCAAGCCGGACCAGAACCTAAAGTAGCTCTCCCTGACAGGTTCACTGGGGGGCGGGACAAGTTTTTTGTTTTCCGGGAGGCATGCAAGTTGTACTTTCGGCTGCGGCCTCGGTCATCGGGGAGTGAAGAACAAAGGGTGGGAATTGTCATCTCGCTCCTACAAGGGGACCCACAATCTTGGGCGTTCTCTCTTCCCCCGGGCTCCCCGGCTCTCCAGTCAGTGGATAGGTTTTTCGCTGCTCTGGGACTCGTATATGATGACCCAGATCGGATCTCCCTTGCTGAGTCTAAGTTACGTAGGATCCAGCAGGGAGATCGTCCGGCGGAGGAATTCTGTTCGGAGTTCCGTAGGTGGGCCACGGACACCCAGTGGAATGACCCGGCTCTTAGGAGCCAGTTTTGTCAAGGTTTATCTGACAAATTACAGGATGTGTTGGCACAGTATGACTCTCCCGCGTCACTGGAAGCCGCTATGGCCCTTGCTATTCGCGTTGACAGACGGCTTCGGGAGAGGTGCGGGATAACTCCACCCCCTGTGATGACTCCACCTCCTACAAGGTCCCCTCATATGGTGGTTCCCCTGGTCAGTCCAGAGGAGCCTATGCAATTAGGAGGGACATCATTTCGGGGGAGGGGACCGGTGGTGCGCCATAAGACAGGAAGGTGTTTCTTCTGCGGGATAAAAGGACATTTTATTGGGGGGTGTCCATCCCGTCCCTTGCAGAGTGAAGAGTCGTCGGAAAACTGTTGATCCCAGGTTGTGTGGTGGACGGCAATCTGGGAGTAGGTATTTCGTCCCTAGGTTCGTCTCAGTTTCTCGTACCGGCGGAGGTGGTGGTGGGTACGAGAACTGAGAGGATATCTGTTCTTCTGGATAGTGGAGCCGGGGCTAATCTGGTTGATGCTCGGTTTGCCCGGGTTCAAGGTATGCGATTGAGTGAGTTGGCTAAACCCATCCCCATATTCTCGATCGATGCCAGGCCTCTCGGTCAGGGAAGTTTTTTGCAAGCTGTGCATGACGTAAAACTTCAAGTGGGGGCGATACATAAAGAACTGTTGTCTTGCTACGTGTTGGAGGGTCTTCCCACTCCTATAGTGTTGGGCCTTCCTTGGTTAACTAAGCATAACCCGGTTATTAATTGGCAAACCAGAGAGATAAGCCAATGGAGTAAATTCTGTAATAAAAACTGCATGAACACGGTCATCGGTGCGGTTACTCCTTGGGTCTTACCTCCATTTCTGGCGGACTTTGAGGATGTATTCTCGGAGAAAGGGTGCCAGGAACTACCTCCTCATCGCGAGTATGACTGCTCAGTAAAACTGCTCCCTGAGGCCAAGTTACCTAAAGCTAGGTTGTATAACCTTTCTGGTCCTGAGAGGCAGGCCATGAAGGATTATATTTCAGAAAGTCTGGCTAAGGGGCATATTAGACCTTCATCTTCACCGGTGGCTGCGGGGTTCTTCTTTGTTAAGAAGAAAGATGGAGGCCTACGCCCTTGCCTGGATTTCCGTGAACTTAATCGGATTACGGTCCGAGATCCGTATCCGCTCCCACTTATTCCCGATCTCTTTAATCAGATCGTGGGCGCCAAATGGTTCTCTAAGTTGGATCTCAGGGGGGCGTACAATCTGATTAGGATGAAGGAGGGGGATGAGTGGAAGACGGCGTTTAACACTCCGGAGGGGCATTATGAGAACCTTGTCATGCCATTCGGTCTGACTAATGCCCCGGCGGTGTTCCAACACTTTGTTAATGACATTTTTCGCCGCCTGGTGGGACAGTTTGTTGTCATATATCTGGATGATATCTTAATTTACTCGCCGGATCTGGTGTCTCATCAGGAGCACGTTAGGCAGGTGTTACAGATCTTGCGGGATAATAAACTGTATGCCAAATGGGAAAAGTGTGTGTTCGCCGTACAGGAACTCCAGTTTTTAGGCTTCCTGGTTTCAGCGTCCGGTTTTCGTATGGACCCTGGGAAAGTGCGGGCAGTTCTTGAGTGGGATCGGCCTGAGAATCTTAAGGCACTACAACGTTTCCTGGGGTTTGCTAATTATTACCGGAAGTTCATTCGTAATTTCTCGTCCATGGTTAAGCCTCTCACAGACATGACTAAAAAGGGGACGGATTTTTCTAGGTGGTCTGACAAGGCTTGTCAAGCATTCTCCTCCTTGAAAAAATGTTTTGCCTCGGCACCCATACTCATTCAACCGGATGCGTCACAGCCATTCATTGTAGAGGTAGACGCTTCCGAGGTAGGGGTGGGAGCAGTATTGTCACAAGGTTCGTCCCCTGGTAAGTGGCATCCGTGCGCCTTTTTCTCTAAGAAATTGTCGTCCGCTGAGAGGAATTACGATGTCGGCAATAGGGAACTCTTGGCCATTAAGTTAGCTTTTGAGGAGTGGCGCCATTTTTTGGAGGGGGCAGTCCATCCGGTCACCGTCATCACCGATCACAAGAACCTGCTATATCTGGAGTCCGCGAAACGTCTGAATCCCAGACAAGCTAGGTGGTCATTGTTTTTTACCAGGTTTAATTTTGTCGTTACATATCGTCCTGGGTCAAAAAATGTAAAGGCGGATGCCTTATCTCATAGTTTCCCTGGGGCCGGGAATATGGACGACCCGATTCCTATCCTTCAGGAGGGGGTGGTGGTTTCGGCAGTATGCTCTGAGCTGGAGGAGGAGGTATTGGAGGCTCAGGGGGACGCCCCTGTTGGACCTCCAGGGAGACTGTTTGTTCCAGATCAGTTGCGACAAAAGGTGATCGAGGCACACCATAACTCAGTTTTTGCAGGACACCCGGGGAGTAGAGCAACTGTGGATCTCCTCTCGCGTCGGTTTTGGTGGCCTAACTTACATAAGGAGGTGGTAACTTTTGTCGCGTCCTGTGGGGTTTGTGCGCGCTCTAAGACCTCACATACCCGTCCGTCTGGGGCCCTCTTACCTTTGAAGATCCCGGAGCGTCCTTGGACTCATCTGTCTATGGACTTTATTACGGACCTCCCTCCGTCTTCGGGTAAAACGGTCATACTCGTTGTAGTGGACAGGTTCAGCAAGATGGCACATTTTATCGCTCTTCCGGCTCTCCCTAATGCTAAAACTCTTGCGCAGGTGTTCATTGGGGAGATTGTGAGGCTTCACGGGGTACCCTCCGAGGTGGTGTCTGATCGGGGGTCTCAGTTTGTGTCCAAGTTCTGGAAGGCGTTTTGTGCACGGCGGGGGATGCATTTGTCGTTCTCATCGGCTTTTCATCCTCAGACCAATGGTCAGACGGAACGTATGAACCAGAGCTTGGAGACATATCTCCGGTGTTTTGTGTCAGAGAACCAGGAGGACTGGGCTTCTTTCTTACCTCTGGCAGAGTTTGCTCTTAATAATAGGCGGAGCGAGTCCACTGGTAAGTCCCCGTTTTTTTGGGCATATGGTTTTCACCCCCAGTTTTGTACTTTCAGTAGGGGGGGCTCTTCGGGGGTTCCTGAGGAGGAACGATTTTCCTCATCACTCGCTTCAGTATGGAGAGGGGTGCTGAAGAATCTGAATACTATGGGGAACCGATACAAACGTATGGCTGATAGGAGGAGAGTGTCTGGTCCGGACCTAAGTGTGAACGATCGGGTATGGTTGTCTACCAGGAATATAAAACTTAAGGTTCCCTCCTGGAAACTGGGTCCCAGGTTCATCGGGCCGTACAGAATCAGTTCTATTATTAATCCGGTGGCATTCCGTCTTGACCTCCCCCCTACGTTTAAAATTCACAACGTGTTCCACAGATCGTTGCTTAAGAGGTATGTGGCGCCGGTGGTACCGTCACCTTTACCTCCCCCTCCAGTGGTGGTCAAGGGTAACTTGGAGTTCCAGGTATCGAGGGTCATCGATTCACGCTTTAATCGCCGGTCCCTTCAGTACCTGGTTCATTGGAAAGGGTATGGTCCTGAGGAGAGGATGTGGGTTCCTGCGTCGGATATTAACGCAGACCGATTAGTTCGGGCCTTCCACACAACTCACCCGGATAAACCTGGCCCTGAGGGTCCGGAGGCCCCTCGTAGAAGGGGGGGTACTGTCACGGGTGTGTCGCCACGAAGATCGTCACGATTACACAGCCTGACTTCTCGCAGCTGACTTTTTGGTGCTTTGTGTTTTTCGGCAGTGAGGGAGTTAATTCTCTCTCTCTCTGTGCTAGACGAGGTCCAGCCTCGCCCAGCTGCAATCAATGCTGCTGTAGTGAGACTCCTTCAAATGCCTGCTGGTCTGTTAGGGAAGTGTCGGTGAAAGCATTTCATGCAGACTAACAGAGCGGATCGTGGTATTTGGAGTTTCAGAGATAAGTGTATTTGGAGTGTTTTTTCCCTTCCTCGCTTTATCATTTATCTCCTTTCCCGTTGGTGTTCCCTCTGTTGTAGTTGTGTAGTTTTTGTATGCAAGGTGGTTTTGGTTTTTCCCTTGTACTGTCTCGTTCGTCTAAGTACTGTGTGTGGGCATATTATTACTTGTCCCCTTTTGTTGTGATCGGGGTCCTTCTCAGGACTAGATTACTTAGGTGCAGGGATCCTCAGGAGGTAGGGGTTACGCTGGCGGCCTGGACCTCTGTACCTTTAACAGTACCTCCAGGTTGAGGGATTAGTCAGGGCCCCAGCTTAGGGTCAGCTTAGGCCCCCTACCTCCAGTATACAGAGACAGCGTGACAGGTGGCCGCTCTCAGTCCTCGGCCAGTGGGGAAAAGGAATGGCTGTTCACAGTCCTCAGCCTGTTAAGGGATAGGGGACTCACGGGTTTAAGTTCACACTTGTCCCAACGGGGAACATATTTAAATTAGCAGCAGTTCTTATACCCTTACGGATAACTATGTACAGTTCTTTTTTTTACCGTACTCTAATAACGGCGTCCTCCTGATGCCTCCTCCCTGTATTCTTCAGACCCGTCCGGGTCCTCTTGCTCCTCCTGACACCTCAGCTCTTCCTCCGTCAACCAGTGTACATGAAGGGCATAGGGTCCTTTGGCACATTGGTGCCGGGTAAAGGTGACCTCATCACCCAGGTATAGGTCACGACCTCTGTGTCCCTCCGGCAGGTGGGACTCAACATCCCTGCGGGTCACGAAGACATTGCCAGGGGTGCGGTGATCCCGGATGAAGCCCCAACCGTGCTGCAGTTGGAATTTAATTACAGTCCCGGTGGCACGGGGGTTCCGTCGGGTCCGGCTCTTCTGTTCTGCACTCCTCACTTGCAGCCGCTCCTCGCGGACCCGCCTCTCTCGTCGTTCCCGGTCGAAAACCTCTAATTGCTGCCGGCAGCACTCTGCTCGCTGGGCTGCGGCCGCCCGGGTCTCTTGAGTGAACCCGATGAGGTCTCCTCCAGTGGGGTCCCACGCAAACTGCGCTTCCTCCAGCGAGAGTGGGGTGATCTTGGCGGGCGCCGGAGCCGGGATCAGGGGCTCATCCAGGGGTCTTTCTTTCCGGAGTCGGGGATGGTAGTACTCCGGTGACCACTCAAAGGGCTGCCCATCCGGGCAAATATGCTGGGCTAACAAGTCTTCACCCAGGTGCGGCACTGTGGAGGTTGAGGGCGCGGTGGTGGTAGCGGCGCCCGGGTTCACCAGGCCTTGCGACCAGGCCTGGGGCACCCTGAAGGTGAAGGGCACCGTGAAGACGGCGGCGCCCGGGTGTACTTGACTTTGCGACCAGGCCGGTGGCTCGGTAGAGGGCGCTGTTGGTACTGCGGCGCCCGGGGGTACTCGGCCCTGCGACCAGGCCGGTGGCGTCTCCTGCTTGGCCGCGCTCAGGGTTGAGGCGTGTGACGTCACAAGAGGCGTGGCCGCGGCTCCTGCTTGAGGCCTAGTCTGGAACGGTAGCGGTGCGGCAACGGGCACGATCGGTGGGATTTCGGGCTCTGCGACGGGGAGCGGGGGTAGGCTTACGGTGGCTGGGCTTGGGGTAGTGACGTCCCCTTTACTTGCCTCCGTCTCTTCAGCTCCCTCTGCGGCGTCATCTCCGGCCTCCGTCCCTTCTGCATCCTCTTCAGGGGCAGGCATGCTCCTCGTTGCGGGTGGTGTGCTTCGCTGGCGGGTTCCAGCCTGCTGGGCCATCTCCCTGCTCCACTCCGTCAGCGTTTCTCGCTGCACCTGGGCCATCCTCCGTGCGAGGCCCTCCAGCGCGGTCTGTGCACGCTCCCGGTCTCGGGGGAGCTGTACCAGGATCTCCACCAGGTCTTGTGGAGTGGTAGCTTGCAACAGGCTCCTGACCACAGGGTCGGTGCTGCCTGACTCTCCCTCCATCTCCGGGTACGGCTTCTCCAGACTCCTCCAGGCTGCACCCATCCTCTCTCTTTTGTTCTTGATCCGCCCATACTGAGGGCGGTCCTGGGGCAACTTGGTGATTGTCAGTTCCAGGGGCAGACCCCCCACTCTGATGGACATCTCTATCATTGCAGTCTCTGCTGGTGGGGGCGGTCTTTGCTTTTGGCGCTCTTCTGGGACCAGGCCCACGATGGGAGGTGGCCTCTTGCCACCCTCTGGCACGCCCATAATGGCGTCCGCTCTGCCAGGGCGGGAAATCTTCCCAAATGGCGGGAAACTCTGTGGATGGCGGGAAAAGACTGCAGATGGCGGGCAACCGGCGGGAAACGACTCCGAACGACGTCCGATGGCGGGGACCCTCCGGAATTGGCGGGAGACTTCTTTTTACGGTAAATATGAACTTTTCTTCAGGCACGCAGTACCCGGTGGTTGCGGGCACGTTATCCTGCCGACTACGCCAAAGTTGACGCGCCCCTGGGCCTGTGTCGCGCTGCGTTGCGCACACGGGAGCTTACCCGGAGCCGGATCTGTTGAGGGTTGTAGTCTCGTGGCGGTGACCCGGTCCGTGCCCAGGGTGTCAAACTAAGTGGCAGTCTATGGCAGTAGATGTTAACTTGGATGTCGACTACGCCACCCGTTGAGTGCGGCTTTGCAGCCGCCGCTGCAGAACAGTCCGCTGAGGCCGGTGGTATGGGTGCAGCGATGATGTTATAACCCCCAATGGGAGGGGTATGGCCTCAGGGCAGCAGGTGAAGATGATGGGGGTTGTGACGGTGCAGTAAGAAGAGTCAGAGTCAGGAGATGCAGTTTCAGGGTTTTTACTCACGGGTGTTCTCTCAGTCACTCTGGCCTTGAGTGACCACCCGAGCCGTGCTGCGTCCACCAGGTCCTGGACTCGGCTAACCCCCAGGCAGTTCCGGAGCGTGGTCCTGAGCTCCCTTCTCTCTCTCTGGCCGTTCCCACCAGGGATCCACCTTTGGCCGGCTCCCTCGGGTCTCTTGGTGGTCAAACCTCCTCTGGGTTCCCTGACCCTATACTTGGTGTGCCTTTCTGGTGGATTTGGTGAGGGTCGTGGCAAATCTTGACCACGACCTCCGGTTCCTGGCTGAGGATAAGTGGCCTCCACCAGTTCGGGTTCCGGTACCCGTGTCCGCCAACCCTTCACCCCTTTTTGGTCCGATTCTGGGTTCTTAGGGTTCCCTCTGGTCTTCCACTCTGGGCCTTTCTTTCTCCTCTCTCCTCCGCAGGCTTGGCTCTGGAGCTGGGCCCAGCCGGAGCCACAGCTCCCTGTCAGCCCTCCTGGCTGAACTCTTCCTAAAGACTCCCTCAGCTCTCTCTGTCCTAAGATGGTGCCCACCATATATACTCCCTCTATGTGTGAGCCCAGGTGACCAGCACCCAATGAGCTCCTAGCTTTACCCAGAGTACTCCCCCTATCTGCCCCTACACTACTGGGATGTTCCACCCCCCTCCCACTCCAGCCAGGGACAGACGCTGTCGTACCTGCACATATACTTGGTGGGAGTACCGTAGTTCTGTCCCCCGGAAATGGGATGTATGTAGTGCATGCAGCCTACTGAGCTCAGTCCCACACTCCATCCTTACCCGGGAGTGGAATACCACACCTCTGGGTCGAGGTGCAATACCCCTGTAGCAGCCGAGTCCTCAGGGTGCTACACATGCACAATCTGCATGCGTTTTTTCTGCCAGGGAGATGCAGAAATGCTGCAGAAATTTTCTGCTTCATTTCAGCATCGTGGGCACATAGCCTAAGTCTGGAAGCTCAGGTGAAGGAGCTGCAGACGTTCTGTGATAATCTCCAGAGGGCAGAGATGTGCCTTAAGGAAAGAATCAGCAAGATGGAAGCTGAGCGGACAAAGATGGAGGAGTCTATCGGAGAAGCTCCAGACCAGGGCCAGGAGTTGGCCACTGGAGATGGGAAGTATGAAACAGATACCTACTCGAATAATGCGAGCTCGGATTATTCGGTGGATGTAGGAGCTGAGATCAAGGAGCTCAAGGAGTCGCTACAAGCCCATTTGAAGCAAGAGAGGCTTGAGAGACTGGCTGTTGAGAGCCGAGTGGGTGCATTGGAGACAGAGAGGTCTGAGAGAACTCTACTGTTAAAGGAGCAGTTGAAGCAGGAAGAGTTTCAGAGATGGGATGCTGAGAGGCGAGTAGCTGAGCTAGAGGAAGAAGTTTTCGAGCTCAAAGGTCCGCCTAGCAAAGTATCACTCGGTGAACGAGGCCTCCTTGGAGAAGGAAAAGGGCAAACAAGTTGCACTCACTCCCTTATACCATGAGAAGGTGGACCTGAGGAGAGCTAAGAGCGTGTTAACAGAAGATAAATATGAAATGGAAGTGGTCAAGACGAAAATTCGTGAATTTGTAGCTGTGAGTCAGCTCAGGGGAAGCATAAGGGGTGAAGAAGCTGAAAGTCAGTTGCCCCTGAAACCTGAGCCAGATGATCGTTTGAAACGTCTCGGTACAAGTGCCTCATAGATGTACCCGAGGATTTGAGAGAAGAATGCACCAGTGAGTCCGCGCATGAAGAGTTTAAGAAGGTCGTGGGAGCCTGTAAGGTGTACTCGACCTCAGAAGCTAAACAGCTGTTGGTCCTGTCCACAACCGAAGTCACAGTGAAGAGGGTGGCTATCCTAAGTGACATGCACTGGCGATGTATTCGCACAAAGCGGTTGGTCCGATTGAAGACGGAACAAGCCATTAGAAAACTGGAGCTTATGAGAAAAGCTCAAAGTCTGCATGAAGAGGTCATCCGGTTGCCTCAGGCCCTGGTAAGAAAGCTCATTGGGAGAAATGGCCGAACCATGCAAATGATGGTAAAGAAGTCTGGTGTGATGAAAGTAAGCAGTCCACGTGATCACCAGGACTGGATACCAGATGAAGACGGCATGGTGTCATTCTCCGCTGTAGGAACGGAAGAAAGTCTTGCATATATACGCATTCTGATGGAGTACCGAGTGACCAACTACGAGAGGTAGAACAGTTGAATCTTGCTAGACTGCGAGTGGAAAGACAGAATCGCCTGAGCAGCAGAAGAGGGCAGCCGTCTAGAAATTGTGAGACCAGACAGAGAAAGGGCCCTTCAAACAATAGGACGGCTATGATAAAAGTTAGAGACTTTCCAAGATGTCCTGAGGATAGTGGGCGTGGGTTTAGAGGTAGGGAGACCTCCAGTAACTCAGGTCTGAGTGGCACATACAAACGACACAATAGAGTACAGGACAGTACGGAGTCGAACCGGACCTTAGATACCAGGGCATGTGAGTCATCCTGCTGTATTGACCGCTGGGAGCGGGAGAGGTCTGACAAGGTTACGACTGACCGCTGGGAGCGGGGGAGGTCTGACAAGGTTACGACTGACCGCTGGGAGCGGGGGTGGTCTGACAAGGTTACGACCCGGAAATGTGACTTGACGAGGTCAGTGACAATGACAGATGGTAGGTCCCTAAGGAATGGGCTAATGTCGTTGACTAATGTTCCAGGGGCTGAACAGCGCAATTGTCAAGTACATGGTCTCTGTGTAAACTGTGGGTTATGATGTGATTGTGTATATTATGTGTTCAACCCCACATGTTTGAACAGAGGGGGGGAATATGTAATGCAGCGGCTTGCGGCATTACTGTAATGGTCCAGGGTGTGTTTTGGCTGACCATGTACCTCCCCCCAGGTGACTGGTCACATGACTGTGACATCGCACAGGTCCTGTGCACACAGAAGGTCTGATCACATGATTGTGACATCAGCACAGGTCCTGTGTGTGCACTGGAGGATATATAAACCCTGGTAGATTTGAGACAGGGTGTGAAAGGCGTGAGGCCTGTTCCCGTGTGTGGGACACCGTTAGCCTGGAGAGGCTTAGTGAGGCCTAGAGAGGCCTGGTGAAGCCTGGTGAAGCCTGAAAAGCAGAGGCTTGAACCTTGTGTGTAAGAGATGCCAGTAGCTTTGGAGGGCAAAAGGGCTGGAGACCACGTTTGGTAAGCCTTAGAGCCACAGCTGTGGCAGAACAAAGCTGACTGAAGCAGCTACGACCCGGCAAAGGTAAAAGCGCTTCGTTATATGGACATTGATATGTGACCTTGCTGAAGGCTGTAACTGGAGCCAAGTGGGCCTGTCTGCCACTTGAAAGGCTCCTGGATGTTATGTGTGTAAACATGCCGGTGTGCCACTGAGATGGACTGTGTGATAAGCAGTTATGAAGTGTAATAAACTGCTGTATTGTGAAATACTGGAAAACGTGGCTTGTGTGCTTTAATTGACCCGAGGCAGCGAGTGTCCCCCAGCATGATGACTAGCGCTGCCTTACACTACTATAATACTGGCCCCTATGTACAAGAATATAACTACTATAATACTGCCCCTATGTACTAGAATATAACTACTATAATACTGCCCCTATGTACTAGAATATAACTACTATAATACTGCTCCTATATACAAGAATATAACTACTATAATACTGCTCCCTATGTACAAGAATATAACTACTATAATACTGCCGCCTATGTACAAGAATATAACTACTATAATACTGCCCCCTATGTACAAGAATATAACTACTATAATACTGCCCCTATGTACAAGAATATAACCACTATAATACTGCCCCTATGTACAAGAATATAACTACTATAATACTGCCGCCTATGTACAAGAATATAACTACTATAATACTGCCCCCTATGTACAAGAATATAACTACTATAATACTGCCGCCTATGTACAAGAATATAACTACTATAATACTGCCCTCTATGTACAAGAATATAACTACTATAATACTGCCCCCTATGTACAAGAATATAACTACTATAATACTGCCCCTATGTACAAGAATATAACTACTATAATACTGCCCTCTATGTACAAGAATATAACCACTATAATACTGCCCCTATGTACTGTAGAGCCCAGAGGGAAATGGGGATGACTCGGCGACCGGGCCTAGTTGTTAGCTTCGGGGGATGTCGCGGCGGTCGGCTCCCGGGGCCGTACCCTGGGCCTCTCTTTTAAAAGGGTGGTTGGTTTGCTAGTTATATGTAAGTTCGTGTCGCCACCTGTGATATCTGGTGAGAAGCAACAGCACTGCGGCAGCCCGCTGAGGCCGATGATAAGGCAGCTTGATGGTACAGCTCCCCACAGGTGGAGCTAGGCCTCAGGGCAGCGTATGAAGGGGGGATGCAGGACAGGAGAAACCCAGCCGGGCCTACGGAAAGACAGGCAAACACACAGTTCTCTTCAGTACCTTTTACTGGTGGAAATTCAGGCACATCTTGGAGAACTGTAGGGTGAAGGGTGCATTTCAGGATCCTCCCCAATGAGCGGGTGTAGGGCCTCCTGTTTCTTGCCTTTGCGCAGTAAGTTTCTGACCTGCCTGGAGCTAGGCCTAACTTTGTCTCTGTCCTGCACCGGCTGACCTTGTGGTAGGGCCTTCTCTTGGAGTACACGCTCCCAGCTTGAGGGGCCTATGCGTCTCCTGACTCTGGTACATATCAGCGCTTTGGTGTTCCTGGGACTTGTAGTTCTCCAGGGATTCCGGTTATGCCTTACTGTGTCTTGGAGATCCCGGTGAGCTCGGACCCGGTGTCAGGTAAATTATTCGGGGTGAGCTGGTTAAGCTCCTCTGCCGCCTAGGTTACTGACTCTCCACTCACCTTCGGCCACGCTCGGGCCCTCACTAGGCTATACACACTAACGGCAGCTTGCCGCGCTTCACCGATCTTATGGCGTCAGCACACCTTAAGCTCACTAACCTGAGCTAGGTGAGTCTGGACTGGGTTTCAGGACTGCTGGAGGCCTAAACTGCCTTGACAGCAACTTGTGTGATGCTCAGCACAATCAGCTCCTCACCCTCTGTGCGCTCCAGTCTGACTGACTGCCTAGCTCCACCTTCCCTAATTCTATCCCTAACGGGCTCCCTCTGGTGGTCTGAGGTGGAAGGTGGAAGTGTATGTATGTTGTGGGGGCCTCTTGTGGAGGAATCCATTCATGCACCCTTCTAGGATCTGTGGCACTCATGCATAGCAGGGCGCCACAGTACAAGAATATAACTACTACTAGATGGTGGCCCGATTCTAATACATCGGGCATTCTAGAATAGGTATGCGGCCGACCGGGCGCAAGCAGCAGAGCAGTGTTTACATTTGGCGCCAAAATCGCTGATTGGTGGAGGCCGGCAACCGCGACCAATCAGCAAAGCGGTGTTAAAATTTGGCGCCTATATCGCAGATTGGTCACTGCCAGCGGTCGCGACTAATCAGCAGAGCGGGCTTTAAATTTGGCGCCAATAATGCTGATTGGTCGCGGTCAGCGAACGCGACCCATCAGCAGAGCGGGGTTTAAATTTGGCGGCAATAATGCTGATTGTTTGCGGCCAGCGGTCGCGACCAATCACCAGAGCGGTATTTAAATTTTGCGCCAATAATGGTGATTGGTCACGGCCAGCGCCAGTGACCAATCAGCGATTTTTAACACAAATGTCCGGACCTTTGTAGCACCATGCGGATACTGTGGGGACATCAGCGGCTAGGGTGTCAAGGGAGGACCGGGGAGCGTCGCTGCGGGTCGGGATACTTCTGCTGCGAGCGCCCGCTCATGTCCCGGGTTCTCGCAGCGGAAGTATCCGCACAGGCAGCGCTGCTGACATCCATGCGGAAGGGAGGACCGGGGAGCGGCGCTGACATCCATGCGGCTAGGGTGTGAAGGCAGGACCGGGGAACGGCGCTGACATCCAATTGGTCGCGGCCGCTATTTAAATGTGCCGCACAAATCGGTGATTGGTCGCGGTCTTGGCCTGCGACCAATCACTCATCTTGCCGCAAAAGTTAAACACTACTGTGCTGATTGGTCGCAGACGCTGCCCGCGACCAATCACCGATTTGGGCGCTACATTTAAATATCGGCCGCGACCAATCACGGATCTTGGCTCCACATTCAAACACCGCTGTGCTGATTGGTCGCGGACGCTATTTAAATGTGGCACCAAAATCAGTGATTGGTCGCGCCCAGCGTCGGCGACCAATCAGCACAGCAGTGTTTAAATGTGTAGCCAAGATTGTTGATTGGTCGCGGACGATATTTAAATGTGGCGGCCAAATCGGTGATTGGTCGCGGGCAGCGTCCGCGACCAATCAGCACAGTAGTGTTTAACTTTTGCGGCAAGATGAGTGATTGGTCGGGGGCCGCTCCCCGGTCCTCCCTTCACACCCTAGCCGCTGCCTGTGCGGATACTTCCGCTGCGAGAACCCGGGACATGAGCGGGCGCTCGCAGCAGAAGTATCCCGACCCGCAGCGCCGCTCCCCGGTCCTCCCTTCCGCATGGAGGTCAACGACGCCGGCAGTCCTTCCGCTGCTACCGGCCGGGAGATGAGCGCCTCGCGCCGGTCATCTCCCGGCTGCATCTCCGTCCCGCAGATGAGCCGCTAACGGCCGCCATCTTTTTTCAGAAATCCTGCGGCGCTGATTGGCCGCTGCCAGGCCAATGAGCGACGCGGGATTTCCAGGACAGACAGACAGACAGAAAGACAGACAGACAGATCGTGTCCCGATTCTAACGCATCGGGTATTCTAGCATATGTCTCCCGACCCTCCTTTATAATGCCCCATGCAGGAAGTCACATCCCCCGTATATAATACCCAATGCAGGATGTCACATCCCCCGCATATAATACTAAATGCAGGATGTCACATCCCCCGCATATAATGCCCCATGCAGGAAGTCACATCCCCCGTATATAATACCCCATGCAGGAAGTCACATCCCCCATATATAATGCCCCATGCAGGATGTCACCTCTCCCCCATATAATGCCCCATGCAGGATGTCACCTCTCCCCCCATATAATGCCCCATGCAGGATGTCACCTCTCCCCCATATAATGCCCCATGTAGGATGTCACCTCTCCCCCATATAATGCCCCATGCAGGATGTGACCTCTCCCCCCATATAATGTCCCATGCAGGATGTCACCTCTCCCCCATATAATGTCCCATGCAGGATGTGACCTCTCCCCCCATATAATGCCCCATGCAGGATGTCAACTCTCCCCCATATAATGCCCCATGCAGGATGTGACCTCTCCCCCTATATAATGCCCCATGCAGGATGTCACCTCTCCCCCATATAATGCCCCATGTAGGATGTCACCTCCCCCCATATAATGCCCCATGCAGGATGTGACCTCTCCTCCCATATAATGCCCCATGCAGGATGTCACCTCTCCCCCTTATAATGTCCCATGCAGGATGTCACCTCTCCCCCATATAATGCTCCAAGCAGGATGTGACCTCTCCCCCCATATAATGCCCCATGTAGGATGTCACCTCTCCCCCATATAATGCCCCATGCAGGATGTGACCTCTCCCCCCATATAATGCCCCATGCAGGATGTCACCTCTCCCCATATAATGTCCCATGTAGGATGTAACCTCTCCCCCATATAATGCTCCATGCAGGATGTGACCTCTCCCCCCATATAATGCCCCATGTAGGATGTCACCTCTCCCCCATATAATGCCCCATGCAGGATGTGACCTCTCCCCCCATATAATGCCCCATGTAGGATGTCACCTCTCCCCCATATAATGCCCCATGCAGGATGTGACCTCTCCCCTCATATAATACCCCATGCAGGATGTCACCTCTCCCCCATATAATGTCCCATGTAGGATTTCACCTCTCCCCCATATAATGTCCCATGCAGGATGTGACCTCTCCCTCATATAATGCTCCATGCAGGATGTGACCTCTCCCCCCATATAATGCCCCATGCAGGATGTCACCTCTCCCCCATATAATGCCCCATGCAGGATGTCACCTCTCCCACATATAATGCCCCATGCAGAATTTCACCTCTCCCCCATATAATGCCCCATGTAGGATGTCACCTCTCCCCCATATAATGCCCCATGCAGGATGTGACCTCTCCCCCCATATAATGCCCCATGCAGGATGTCACCTCTCTCCCATATAATGTCCCATGTAGGATGTCACCTCTCCCCCATATAATGCCCCATGTAGGATGTCACCTCTCCCCAATATAATGCCCCATGTAGGATGTCACCTCTCCCCCCATATAATGCCCCATGCAGGATGTCACCTCTCCCCCATATAATGTCCCATGTAGGATGTCACCTCTCCCCCATATAATGTCCCATGCAGGATGTGACCTCTCCCCCCATATAATGCTCCATGCAGGATGTAACCTCTCCCCCCATATAATGCCCCATGTAGGATGGCACCTCTCCCCCATATAATGCCCCATGCAGGATGTGACCTCTCCCCCCATATAATACCCCATGCAGGATGTGACCTCTCCCTCATATAATGTGCCAAGTAGGATGTCACCTCTCCCCCATATAATGTCCCATGCAGGATGTGACCTCTCCCCCATATAATGCTCCATGCAGGATGTCACCTCTCCCCCATATAATGCCCCATGTAGGATGTCACCTCTCCCCCATATAATGCTCCATGTAGGATGTCACCTCTCCCCCCATATAATGCCCCATGTAGGATGTCACCTCTCCCCCATATAATGCTCCATGTAGGATGTCACCTCTCCCCCCATATAATGCCCCATGCAGGATGTGACCTCTCCCCCCATATAATGCTCCATGCAGGATGTCACCTCTCCCCCATATAATGCCCCATGCAGGATGTGACCTGTCCCCCATATAATGCTCCATGTAGGATGTCACCTCTCCCCCCATATAATGCCCCATGTAGGATGTCACCTCTCCCCCTATATAATGCCCCATGCAGGATGTGACCTCTCCCCCCATATAATGCCCCATGCAGGATGTCACCTCTCCCCCATATAATGCCCCATGTAGGATGTCACCTCTCCCCCATATAATGCTCCATGCAGGATGTGACCTCTCCCCCCATGTAATGTCCCATGCAGGATGTGACCTCTCCCCCATATAATGCCCCATGCAGGATGTGACCTCTCCCCCCATATAATGTCCCATGCAGGATGTGACCTCTCCCCCCATATAATGTCCCATGCAGGATGTCACCTCTCCCCCATATAATGCCTAATGCAGGATGTGACCTCTCCCCCATATAATGGCCTATGTAGGATGTGACCTCTCCCTCCATATAATGCCCCATGTAGGATGTCACCTCTCCACCCCATATAATGCCCCATGTAGGATGTCACCTCTCCCCCCATATAATGCCCCATGCAGGATGTGACCTCTCCCCCCATATAATGCCCCATGCAGGATGTCACCTCTCCCCCATATAATGCCCCATGTAGGATGTCACCTCTCCCCCCATATAATGCCCCATGTAGGATGACACCTCTCCCCCCATATAATGCCCCATGCAGGATGTCACCTCTTCCCCCATATAATGTCTCATGCAGGATGTCACCTCTCCCCCATATAATGCCTAATGCAGGATGTGACCTCTCCCCCATATAATGGCCTATGTAGGATGTGACCTCTCCCTCCATATAATGCCCCATGTAGGATGTCACCTCTCCACCCCATATAATGCCCCATGTAGGATGTCACCTCTCCCCCCATATAATGCCCCATGCAGGATGTGACCTCTCCCCCCATATAATGCCCCATGCAGGATGTCACCTCTCCCCCATATAATGCCCCATGTAGGATGTCACCTCTCCCCCCATATAATGCCCCATGTAGGATGTCACCTCTCCCCCCATATAATGCCCCATGCAGGATGTCACCTCTTCCCCCCATATAATGCCCCATGTAGGATGTCACCTCCCCCCCCCATATAATGCCCCATGTAGGATGTCACCTCTCCCCCCCCCAATATAATGTCCCATGCAGGATGTCACCTCTCCCCCATATAATGCCCCATGTAGGATGTCACCTCTCCCCCCATATAATGCCCCATGTAGGATGTCACCTCTCCCCCCCATATAATGTCCCATGCAGGATGTCACCTCTCCCCCATATAATGCCCCATGTAGGATGTCACCTCTCCCCCCCATATAATGCCCCATGCAGGAAGTCATATCCCCTGTATATCCATCCCCCCATAGTGCCGCATGCAGGTCCCCTATGGCCCCATACAGAAAAAAAATAATCCAATACTCACCTCTCTTCTCAGCTGCTTCTCTGGACTCCAGCGTAGCCGGCATGTTGACGCTGTGACCGGTCAGGAGAGAGCGCGGTGTAAAGACGTCACCGCGCCCTCTGACCCGAGACGTCACACAGCATCAGCGGAAGACACAGGAGCTGCTGCGGAGGCACGGGGAGGGGTAAGTATGACGCCGGGGTCCTGATCGAGCGGGGGGGAGAGACGGGAGGAGGGGAGGGACCGGAGGAGAGGGGAGGGGTAAGTATGACGCCGGGGTCCTGATCGAGCGGGGGGAGAGACGGGAGGAGCGGAGGGACCGGAGGAGAGAGGAGGGGTAAGTATGACGACGGGGTCCTGATCGAGCGGGGGGAGGGGGGAGAGGGGAGGGGAGAGAAGAGGAGGGGAGGAGCGTCACACTTGTCCTCGGGAGATAAGCGGCCGTAGCCGCTGATCTTCCGACGATAGCCGCATGTAGGTCAGCGGCGCCTGCGGTCGGGGGACTTATGCTGCGAGTAGCCGGCTACATCTCCTGGCTGCATCGCCGCTGACCTCCGTGCCACACATGAGCCGCTAACGGCCGCCATGTTTTTCAGAAATGCCGCATCGCTGATTGGCCGCGGCCGGACCAATCAGCGACCCGGGATTTCCAGGACAGACAGACAGACGGGATTAGACAATTATATAGTAGATAATACTGCTCCTATGTACAAGAGTATAACTACTATAATACTGCCCCTATGTACAAGAGTATAACTACTATAATACTGCCCCCATGTACAAGAATATAACTACTATAATACTGCTCCTATGTACAAGAATATAACTACTATAATACTTCCCCCATGTAGAAGAATATAACTACTATAATACTGCCCATATGTACAAGAATATAACTACTATAATGCTGCCCCCTATGTACAAGAATATAACTATTATAATTCTGCCCCTATGTACAATAATATAACTACTATAATACTGCTCCTATGTACAAGAATATAACTACTATAATACTGCCCCTATGTACAAGAATATTACTACTATAATACTGCTCCTATGTACAAGAATATAACTACTATAATACTGCTCCTATGTACAAGAATATAACTACTATAATACTGCTCCTATGTACAAGAATATAACCACTATAATACTGCTCCTATGTACAAGAATATAACTACTATAATATTGCCCCCTATGTACAAGAATATAACTACTATAATTCTGCCCCCTATGTACAGGAATATAACTACTATAATACTACCTCTATGTACAAGAATATAACTATTATAATACTGCCCCTATGTACAAGAATATAACTCCTATAATACTGCTCCCTATGTACAAGAATATAACCACTATAATACTGCTCCTATATACAAGAATATAACTACTATAATACTGCTCCTATATACAAGAATATAACTACTATAATACTGCTCCTATATACAAGAATATAACTACTATAATACTGCTCCTAAATACAAGAATATAACTACTATAATACTGCCCTCTATGTACAAGAATATAACTACTATAATACTGCCCCTATGTACAAGAATATAACTACTATAATACTGCCCCCTATGTACAAGAATATAACTACTATAATACTGCCCCCTATGTACAAGAATATAACTACTATAATACTGACCCCTATGTACAAGAATATAACTACTATAATACTGTTCCTATGTACAAGAATATAACTGCTATAATACTGCCCCCTATGTACAAGAATATAACTACAATAATACTGCTCCTATGTACAAGAATATAACTACTATAATACTGCTCCTATGTACAAGAATATAACTACTATAATACTGCTCCTATATACAAGAATATAACTACTATAATACTGCCCCTATGTACAAGAATATAACTACTATAATGCTGCCCCCTATATACAAGAATATAACTACTATAATACTGCTCCTATGTACAAGAATATAACTACTATAATACTGTTCCTATGTACAAGAATATAACTACTATAATACTGCTCCTAAGTTCTAGAATACAGCTACTATAATACTGTCCCCTATGTACAAGAATGTAACTACTATAATACTGCCCCTATGTACAAGAATATAACTACTATAATACTGCTCCTATGTACAAGAATATAACTACTATAATATTGCTCCTATGTACAAGAATATAACTACTATAATACTTCCTCCTATGTACAAGAATATAACTACTATAATACTGCTCGTATATACAAGAATATAACTACTATAATACTGCCCCCTATGTACAAGAATATAACTACTATAATACTGCTCCTATGTACAAGAATATAACTACTATAATACTGCCTCCTATGTACAAGAATATAACTACTATAAAACTGCCTCCTATGTACAAGAATATAACTACTATAATACTGCTCCTATGTACAAGAATATAACTACTATAATACTGCCCCCTATGTACAAGAATATAACTACTATAATACTGCTCCTATGTACAAGAATATAACTACTATAATACTGCCCTCTATGTACAAGAATATAACTACTATAATACTGCCCCCTATGTACAAGAATATAACTACTATAATACTGCCCCCTATGTACAAGAATATAACTACTATAATACTGCCCCCTATGTACAAGAATATAACTACTATAATATAGCCTCCTATGTACAAGAATATAACTACTATAATACTGCCCTTTATGTACAAGAATATAACTACTATAATACTGCCCCCTATGTACAAGAATATAACTACTATAATACTGCCCCTATGTACAAGAATATAACTACTATAATACTGCCCTCTATGTACAAGAATATAACCACTATAATACTGCCCCTATGTACTGTAGAGCCCAGAGGGAAATGGGGATGACTTGGCGCCCGGGCCTAGTTGTTAGCTTCGGGGGATGTCGCGGCGGTCGGCTCCCGGGGCCGTACCCTGGGCCTCTCTTTTAAAAGGGTGGTTGGTTTGCTAGTTATATGTAAGTTTGTGTCGCCACCTGTGGTATCTGGTGAGAAGCACCAGCACTGCGGCAGCCCGCTGAGGCCGATGATAAGGCAGCTTGATGGTACAGCTCCCCACAGGTGGAGCTAGGCCTCAGGGCAGCGTATGAAGGGGGGATGCAGGACAGGAGAAACCCAGCCGGGCCTACGGAAAGACAGGCAAACACACAGTTCTCTTCAGTACCTTTTACTGGTGGAAATTCAGGCACATCTCGGAGAACTGTGGGGTGAAGGGTGCATTTCAGGATCCTCCCCAATGAGCGGGTGTAGGGCCTCCTGTTTCTTGCCTTTGCGTAGTAAGTTTCTGACCTGTCTGGAGCTAGGCCTAACTTTGTCTCTGTCCTGCACCGGCTGACCTTGTGGTAGGGCCTTCTCTTGGAGTACACGCTCCCAGCTTGCGGGGCCTATGCGTCTCCTGTCTCTGGTACATATCAGCGCTTTGGTGTTCCTGGGACTTGTAGTTCTCCAGGGATTCCGGTTATGCCTTACTGGGTCTTGGAGATCCCGGTGAGCTCGGACCCGGTGTCAGGTAAATTATTCGGGGTGAGCTGGTTAAGCTCCTCTGCCCCCTAGGTTACTGACTCTCCACTCACCTTCGGCCACGCTCGGGCCCTCACTAGGCTATACACACTAACGGCAGCTTGCCGCGCTTCACCGATCTTATGGCGTCAGCACACCTTAAGCTCACTAACCTGAGCTAGGTGAGTCTGGACTGGGTTTCAGGACTGCTGGAGGCCTAAACTGCCTTGACAGCAACTTGTGTGATGCTCAGCACAATCAGCTCCTCACCCTCTGTGCGCTCCAGTCTGACTGACTGCCTAGCTCCACCTTCCCTAATTCTATCCCTAACGGGCTCCCTCTGGTGGTCTGAGGTGGAAGGTGGAAGTGTATGTATGTTGTGGGGGCCTCTTGTGGAGGAATCCATTCATGCACCCTTCTAGGATCTGTGGCACTCATGCATAGCAGGGCGCCACAGTACAAGAATATAACTACTACTAGATGGTGGCCCGATTCTAATACATCGGGTATTCTAGAATAGGTATGCGGCCGACCGGGCGCAAGCAGCAGAGCAGTGTTTACATTTGGCGCCAAAATCGCTGATTGGTGGAGGCCGGCAACCGCGACCAATCAGCAAAGCGGTGTTAAAATTTGGCGCCTATATCGCAGATTGGTCACGGCCAGCGGTCGTGACTAATTAGCAGAGCGGGCTTTAAATTTGGCGCCAATAATGCTGATTGTTCGCGGTCAGCGAACGCGACCCATCAGCAGAGCGGGGTTTAAATTTGGCGGCAATAATGCTGATTGTTTGCGGCCAGCGGTCGCGACCAATCACCAGAGCGGTATTTAAATTTTGCGCCAATAATGGTGATTGGTCACGGCCAGCGCCAGTGACCAATCAGCGAT
This sequence comes from Phyllobates terribilis, assembly GCF_046119375.1. Taxonomy (NCBI): domain Eukaryota; kingdom Metazoa; phylum Chordata; class Amphibia; order Anura; family Dendrobatidae; genus Phyllobates; species Phyllobates terribilis. Next base: position 170,974,481 of record NW_027362769.1, read on the forward strand.
TTTTAACACAAATGTCCGGATCTTTGTAGCACCATGCGGATACTGTGGGGACATCAGCGGCTAGGGTGTCAAGGGAGGACCGGGGAGCGGCGCTGCGGGTCGGGATACTTCTGCTGCGAGCGCCCGCTCATGTCCCGGGTTCTCGCAGCGGAAGTATCCGCACAGGCAGCGCTGCTGACATCCATGCGGAAGGGAGGACCGGGGAGCGGCGCTGACATCCATGCGGCTAGGGTGTGAATGCAGGACCGGGGAACGGCGCTGACATCCAATTGGTCGCGGCCGCTATTTAAATGTGCCGCACAAATCGGTGATTGGTCGCGGTCTTGGCCCGCGACCAATCACTCATCTTGCCGCAAAAGTTAAACACTACTGTGCTGATTGGTCGCAGACGCTGCCCGCCACCAATCACCGATTTGGGCGCTACATTTAAATATCGGCCGCGACCAATCACGGATCTTGGCTCCAGATTCAAACACCGCTGTGCTGATTGGTCGCGGACGCTATTTAAATGTGGCACCAAAATCGGTGATTGGTCGCGCCCAGCGTCGGCGACCAATCAGCACAGCAGTGTTTAAATGTGTAGCCAAGATTGTTGATTGGTCGCGGACGATATTTAAATGTGGCGGCCAAATCGGTGATTGGTCGCGGGCAGCGTCCGCGACCAATCAGCACAGTAGTGTTTAACTTTTGCGGCAAGATGAGTGATTGGTCGCGGGCCGCTCCCCGGTCCTCCCTTCACACCCTAGCCGCTGCCTGTGCGGATACTTCCGCTGCGAGAACCCGGGACATGAGCGGGCGCTCGCAGCAGAAGTATCCCGACCCGCAGCGCCGCTCCCCGGTCCTCCCTTCCGCATGGAGGTCAGCGACGCCGGCAGTCCTTCCGCTGCTACCGGCCGGGAGATGAGCGCCTCGCGCCGGTCATCTCCCGGCTGCATCTCCGTCCCGCAGATGAGCCGCTAACGGCCGCCATCTTTTTTCAGAAATCCCGCGGCGCTGATTGGCCGCTGCCAGACCAATGAGCGACGCGGGATTTCCAGGACAGACAGACAGACAGAAAGACAGACAGACAGATCGTGTCCCGATTCTAACGCATCGGGTATTCTAGCATATGTCTCCCGACCCTCCTTTATAATGCCCCATGCAGGAAGTCACATCCCCCGTATATAATACCCAATGCAGGATGTCACATCCCCCGCATACAATACTAAATACAGGATGTCACATCCCCCGCATATAATGCCCCATGCAGGAAGTCACATCCCCCGTATATAATACCCCATGCAGGAAGTCACATCCCCCATATATAATGCCCCATGCAGGATGTCACCTCTCCCCCATATAATGCCCCATGCAGGATGTCACCTCTCCCACATATAATGCCCCATGCAGGATGTCACCTCTCCCCCATATAATGCCCCATGTAGAATGTCACCTCTCCCCCATATAATGCCCCATGCAGGATGTGACCTCTCCCCCCATATAATGTCCCATGCTGGATGTAACCTCTCCTCCATATAATGTCCCATGCAGGATGTGACCTCTCCCCCATATAATGCCCCATGCAGGATGTCACCTCTCCCCCATATAATGCCCCATGCAGGATGTGACCTCTCCCCCTATATAATGCCCCATGCAGGATGTCACCTCTCCCCCATATAATGCCCCATGTAGGATGTCACCTCTCCCCCATATAATGCCCCATGCAGGATGTGACCTCTCCCCCCATATAATGTCCCATGCAGGATGTCACCTCTCCCCCATATAATGTCCCATGCAGGATGTCACCTCTCCCCCATATAATGCTCCATGCAGGATGTGACCTCTCCCCCCATATAATGCCCCATGTAGGATGTCACCTCTCCCCCATATAATGCCCCATGCAGGATGTGACCTCTCCCCCCATATAATGCCCCATGCAGGATGTCACCTCTCCCCCATATAATGTCCCATGTAGGATGTAACCTCTCCCCCATATAATGCTCCATGCAGGATGTGACCTCTCCCCCCATATAATGCCCCATGTAGGATGTCACCTCTCCCCCATATAATGCCCCATGCAGGATGTGACCTCTCCCCCCATATAATACACCATGCAGGATGTCACCTCTCCCCTATATAATGTCCCATGTAGGATTTCACCTCTCCCCCATATAATGTCCCATGCAGGATGTGACCTCTCCCTCATATAATGCTCCATGCAGGATGTGACCTCTCCCCCCATATAATGCCCCATGCAGGATGTCACCTCTCCCACATATAATGCCCCATGCAGGATGTCACCTCTCCCCCATATAATGCCCCATGTAGGATGTCACCTCTCCCCCATATAATGCCCCATGCAGGATGTGACCTCTCCCCTCATATAATGCCCCATGCAGGATGTCACCTCTCTCCCATATAATGTCCCATGTAGGATGTCACCTCTCCCCCATATAATGCCCCATGTAGGATGTCACCTCTCCCCCATATAATGCCCCATGTAGGATGTCACCTCTCCCCCCATATAATGCCCCATGCAGGATGTCACCTCTCCCCCATATAATGTCCCATGTAGGATGTCACCTCTCCCCCATATAATGTCCCATGCAGGATGTGACCTCTCCCCCCATATAATGCTCCATGCAGGATGTAACCTCTCCTCCCATATAATGCTCCATGCAGGATGTAACTTCTCCCCCCATATAATGCCCCATGTAGGATGGCACCTCTCCCCCATATAATGCCCCATGCAGGATGTGACCTCTCCCCCCATATAATGCCCCATGCAGGATGTGACCTCTCCCCCATATAATGCTCCATGTAGGATGTCATCTCTCCCCCCATATAATGCCCCATGTAGGATGTCACCTCTCCCCCATATAATGCTCCATGTAGGATGTCACCTCTCCCCCCATATAATGCCCCATGCAGGATGTGACCTCTCCCCCCATATAATGCCCCATGCAGGATGTCACCTCTCCCCCATATAATGCCCCATGTAGGATGTCACCTCTCCCCCATTTAATGCCCCATGCAGGATGTGACCTCTCCCCCCATATAATGTCCCATGCAGGATGTGACCTCTCCCCCCATATAATGTCCCATGCAGGATGTCACCTCTCCCCCATATAATGCCTAATGCAGGATGTCACCTCTCCCCCATATAATGGCCTATGTAGGATGTGACCTCTCCCTCCATATAATGCCCCATGTAGGATGTCACCTCTCCCCCCATATAATGCCCCATGTAGGATGTCACCTCTCCCCCATATAATGCCCCATGTAGGATGTCACCTCTCCCCCCATATAATGCCCCATGCAGGATGTCACCTCTTCCCCCCATATAATGCCCCATGTAGGATGTCACCTCTCCCCCCCCCATATAATGTCCCATGCAGGATGTCACCTCTCCCCCATATAATGCCCCGTGTAGGATGTCACCTCTCCCCCACATATAATGTCCCATGCAGGATGTCACCTCTCCCCCCATATAATGCCCCATGTAGGATGTCACCTCTCCTCCCCATATAATGTCCCATGCAGGATGTCACCTCTTCCCCCCCATATAATGTCCCATGCAGGATGTCACCTCTCCTCCCCATATAATGTCCCATGCAGGATGTCACCTCTCCGCCATATAATGCCCCATGTAGGATGTCACCTCTCCCCCCATATAATGCCCCATGCAGGATGTCACCTCTCCTCCCCATATAATGTCCCATGCAGGATGTCACCTCTCCGCCATATAATGCCCCATGTAGGATGTCACCTCTCCCCCCCATATAATGCCCCATGTAGGATGTCACCTCTCCCCCCCCCATATAATGTCCCATGCAGGATGTCACCTCTCCCCCATATAATGCCCCATGTAGGATGTCACCTCTCCCCCCCATATAATGCCCCATGTAGGATGTCACCTCTCCCCCCCCCCATATAATGTCCCATGCAGGATGTCACCTCTTCCCCCCATATAATGCTCCATGTAGGATGCCACCTCTCCCCCCATATAATGCCCCATGTAGGATGTCACCTCTCCCCCCATATAATGCCCCATGTAGGATGTCACCTCTCCCCCATATAATGCCCCATGTAGGATGTCACCTCTCCCCCCCCATATAATGTCCCATGCAGGATGTCACCTCTCCCCCATATAATGCCCCATGTAGGATGTCACCTCTCCCCCCAATATAATGCCCCATGCAGGATGTCACCTCTCCCCCCCCATATAATGCCCCATGTAGGATGTCACCTCTCCCCCCCCATATAATGCCCCATGTAGGATGTCACCTCTCCCCCCCCCATATAATGCCCCATGCAGGAAGTCATATCCCCTGTATATCCATCCCCCCATAGTGCCGCATGCAGGTCCCCTATGGCCCCATACAGAAAAAAAATAATCCAATACTCACCTCTCTTCTCAGCTGCTTCTCTGGACTCCAGCGTAGCCGGCATGTTGACGCTGTGACCGGTCAGGAGAGAGCGCGGTGTAAAGACGTCACCGCGCCCTCTGACCTGAGACGTCATAGAGCATCAGCGGAAGACACAGGAGCTGCTGCGCAGGCACGGGGAGGGGTAAGTATGACGCCGGGGTCCTGATCGAGCGGGGGGAGAGACGGGAGGAGAGGGGAGGGGAGAGGAGGGGAGGGGTAAGTATGACGCCGGGGTCCTGATCGAGCGGGGGGAGAGACGGGAGGAGAGGGGAGGGACCGGAGGAGAGGGGAGGAGTAAGTATGACGCCGGGGTCCTGATCGAGCGGGGGGAGGGGAGAGAGGGGAGGGGAGAGAAGAGGAGGGGAGGAGCGTCACACTTGTCCTCGGGAGATAAGCGGCCGTAGCCGCTGATCTTCCGACGATAGCCGCATGTAGGTCAGCGGCGCCTGCGGTCGGGGGACTTATGCTGCGAGTAGCCGGCTGCATCTCCCGGCTGCATCGCCGCTGACCTCCGTGCCACACATGAGCCGCTAACGGCCGCCATGTTTTTCAGAAATGCTGCATCGCTGATTGGCCGCGGCCGGACCAATCAGCGACCCGGGATTTCCAGGACAGACAGACAGACAGACAGACGGGATTAGACAATTATATAGTAGATAATACTGCTCCTATGTACAAGAGTATAACTACTATAATACTGCCCCTATGTACAAGAATATAACTACTATAATACTGCCCCCATGTACAAGAATATAACTACTATAATACTGCCCCCATGTACAAGAATATAACTACTATAATACTGCTCCTATGTACAAGAATATAACTACTATAATACTCTCCCTATGTACAAGAGTATAACTACTATAATACTGCCCCAATGTACAAGAATATAACTACTATAATACTGCTCCCTATGTACAAGAATATAACTACTATAATAGTGCTCCTAAGTACAAGAATATAACTACTATAATACTGCTCCTATGTACAAGAATATAACTACTATAATACTGCTCCTATGTACAAGAATATAACTACTATAATACTGCTCCCTATGTACAAGAATATAGCTACTATAATACTGCTCCTATGTACAAGAATATAACTACTATAATACTGCCCCTATGTACAATAATATAACTACTATAATACTGCTCCTATGTACAAGAATATAACTTCTATAATACTGCCCCTATGTACAAGAATATAACTACTATAATACTGCTCCTATGTACAAGAATATAACTACTATAATACTGCTCCTATGTACAAGAATATAACTACTATAATACTGCCCCCTATGTTCAGTAATATAGCTACTATAATTCTGCCTCCCATGTACAAGAATATAACTACTATAATACTGCCCCTATGTACAAGAATAGAACTACTATAATACTGCCCCCTATGTACAAGAATAGAACTACTATAATACTGCCCCCTATGTACAAGAATATAACTACTATAATACTGTCCCTATGTACAAGAATCTAACTACTATAATACTGCCCCCTATGTACAAGAATATAACTACTATAATACTGCTCCTATGTACAAGAATATAACTACTATAATACTGCCCCCTATGTACAAGAATATAACTACTATAATACTGCCCCCTATGTACAAGAATATAACTACTATAATACTGCTCCTATGTACAAGAATATAACTACTATAATACTGCCCCCTATGTACAAGAATATATCTACTATAATACTGCTCCTATGTACAAGAATATAACTACTATAATACTGCCACCTATGTACAAGAATATAACTACTATAATACTGCCCCACGTATCAGTGCTGTATACATCTACTATGTTACCGTCTTTTCTGTTCATCTTTCTATTTGACATCGTTCGGGGTCGGACGCTGTTGCTTGCGGCAGATGTGACAAGTCTTGTAGATGCTCCTGGAGACTTTATTTAATGGAAGAGAAAAAAATGATTGTTTTATTTCTTTATGACTTTCTTTGTGATAATTGAGTATCAGATACGAGTGACGGCTCCCGACCCCCCGTCCTTCGTTCTTTCTTATCTGACTGTGGGTATATTTGGCTCTTTCTTCCAGCACTCTGTTTCCGGCTCCTTCACTCATCATGTCTCTCCTCTCCACCGGATGATGTGAATTCCCTCGGGAGAAGTTTCCGAGTTCTTGAGAATACACTTTCATGCTGGTAATTATTTTCAAAACTAATTTAGCATTGTTTTATCTAATAAGAAATTATCCATACGGCTGCGGGGGAGGCAAGATGTGTCAAGGACAACTATTGTCAGAGGTCGAGAGGCCTCCAAAATGTCAATTTTTATAGAAATCATGGAATTCGGAAAAAGAATATGTCATGCAGTGAAAATTCTAGTAATAGGTTTACTATGTATATAAAAAGTATTCACACCCCCATTTGTAACGTTTTATGTATTTTTGTGGGCTCTAATGTAAAACCTGTAACAGGGGACAGTAAAAGACCTCAGAACTGGAAGAGTTTATGAAACATTTAAAGGGGACATGCACCATTTCTGTAGAGCTGGATGTTGGACCCCAGTCTGTATTTAGTCCCCAATGCATATGTAACATTTTCCTTTTTGTATCCCACTTCTCCTAATCCCATATCTATGGAAGCTTTGGTTATTTTTTTTTTTTTCTGTGCCGCAGTGGCTCCCGCCGGCTCAGCGTTCTCTGTAATTAAATCAGAGTGTATTATATATCTGCAGATATTAATTACTTTGTTATTCAATGTTAAGTCATTACATTGAGGGATCTGCTTAATGTGTTTTCGTTTCTTGTCCAAAGCTTAAAAGAATCGTAGCGAGTTCCTTGATTTACTGCTAAGAAAGAGACATAACAAGACAGTGATGAGGAAAAGGGAGGAGGACGGCTCTGCAGTGAATGGGGCAACTGATCGCCGCACCCAGACATGGGAACGAAAACAAAGGTTCACTTTATATAGAAAAGTTTGTAAATATATTACTTTACTTATATTACACTGATACATAGTCACATCCTGTATTCACTGCGGACAAGGAAACGAAGACAGAAGAGGCCCCTGTGCAAGAACAGTATATGGGATCTTTGCAGTCCAATAGCTCCTTATAATGCACCTTTTTACCTGTCTGTGAGAGATGCTTCATGCTGCTTTTGAGGTGGAAGTGGGCCCCCTCTCATCTTGGATCCTGGTGCGGCTAACACCAATGGTATGTCTGCCCCTCACTCCAGAGCTGCACTCACTATCCTGCTCGTGGAGTCACTATATACATACATTACATTACTGATCCTGAGTTACATCCTGTATTATACTCCAGAGCTGCACTCACTATTCTGCTGGTGGAGTCACTGTGTACATACATTACATTACTGATCCTCAGTTACATCCTGTATTATACTCCAGAGCTGCACTCACTATTCTGCTGGTGCAGTCACTGAGTACATACATTACATTACTGATCCTAAGTTACATCCTGTATTATACTCCAGAGCTGCACTCACTATTCTGCTGGTACAGTCACTGTGTAGATACATTACATTACTGATCCTGAGTTACATCCTGTATTATACTCCAGAGCTGCACTCACTATTCTGCTAGTGCAGTCACTGTGTACATACATTACATTATTGATCCTGTACTGATCCAGAGTTACATCCTGTATTATACTCCAGAGCTGCACTCACCATTCTGCTAGTGCAGTCACTGTGTACATACATTACATTATTGATCCTGTACTGATCCTGAGTTACATCCTGTATTATACTCCAGAGCTTCACTCACTATTCTGCTGGTGCAGTCACTGTGTACATACATTACATTACTGATCCTGAGTTACATCCTGTATTATACTCCAGAGCTGCACTCACTATTCTGCTGGTGCAGTCACTGAGTACATACATTACATTACTGATCCTGAGTTACATCCTGTATTATACTCCAGAGCTGCACTCACTATTCTGCTGGTACAGTCACTGTGTAGATACATTACATTACTGATCCTGAGTTACATCCTGTATTATACTCCAGAGCTGCACTCACTATTCTGCTAGTGCAGTCACTGTGTACATACATTACATTATTGATCCTGTACTGATCCAGAGTTACATCCTGTATTATACTCCAGAGCTGCACTCACCATTCTGCTAGTGCAGTCACTGTGTACATACATTACATTATTGATCCTGTACTGATCCTGAGTTACATCCTGTATTATACTCCAGAGCTTCACTCACTATTCTGCTGGTGCAGTCACTGTGTACATACATTACATTACTGATCCTGAGTTACATCCTGTATTATACTCCAGAGCTGCACTCACTATTCTGCTGGTGCAGTCACTGAGTACATACATTACATTACTGATCCTGAGTTACATCCTGTATTATACTCCAGAGCTGCACTCACTATTCTGCTGGTACAGTCACTGTGTAGATACATTACATTACTGATCCTGAGTTACATCCTGTATTATACTCCAGAGCTGCACTCAGTGTTCTGCTGGTGCAGTCACTGTGTACATACATTACATTACTGATCCTGTACTGATCCTGAGTTACATCCTGTATTATACTCCAGAGCTGCACTCACTATTCTGCTGGTGTAGTCACTGTGTACATACATTACATTACTGATCCTGAGTTACATCCTGTATTATACTCCAGAGCTGCACTCACTATTCTGCTGGTGCAGTCACTGTGTATATACATTACATTGCTGATCCTGAGTTACATCCTGTATTATACCCCAGAGCTGCACTCACTATTCTGCTGGTGCAGTCACTGTGTACATACATTACATTACTGATCCTGTACTGATCCCGAGTTACATCCTGTATTATACTCCAGAGCTGCACTCACTATTCTGCTGGTGCAGTCACTGTGTACATACATTACTTTACTGATCCGGTACTGACCCTGAGTTACATCCTGTATTATACTCCAGAGCTGCACTCACTATTCTGCTGGTGCAGTCACTATGTACATACATTACATTACTGATCCTGTACTGATCCAGAGTTACCTCCTGTATTATACCCCAGAGCTGCACTCACTATTCTGCTGGTACAGTCACTGTGTAGATACATTACATTACAGATCCTGAGTGACATCCTGTATTATACTCCAGAGCTGCACTCACTATTCTGCTGGTACAGTCACTGTGTAGATACATTACATTACAGATCCTGAGTGACATCCTGTATTATACTCCAGAGCTGCACTCACTATTCTGCTGATGCAGTCACTGTGTAGATACATTACATTACAGATCCTGAGTGACATCCTGTATTATACCCCAGAGCTGCACTCACTATTCTGCTGGTGCAGTCACTATGTACATACATTACATTACTGATCCTGTACTGATCCAGAGTTACCTCCTGTATTATACTCCAGAGCTGCACTCACTATTCTGCAGGTGCAGTCACTGTGTACATACATTACATTACTGATCCTGAGTTACCTCCTGTATTATACTCCAGAGCTGCACTCACTATTCTGCTGGTGCAGTCACTGTGTACATACATTACATTACTGATCCTGTACTGATCCAGAGTTACCTCCTGTATTATACTCCAGAGCTGCACTCACTATTCTGCAGGTGCAGTCACTGTGTACATACATTACATTACTGATCCTGAGTTACATCCTGTATTATACCCCAGAGCTGCACTCACTATTCTGCTGGTGCAGTCACTGTGTACATACATTACATTACTGATCCTGAGTTACCTCCTGTATTATACTCCAGAGCTGCACTCACTATTCTGCTGGTGCAGTCACTGTGTACATACATTACATTACTGATCCTGAGTTACCTCCTGTATTATACTCCAGAGCTGCACTCACTATTCTGCTGGTGGAGTCACTGTGTACATACATTACATTACTGATCCTGAGTTACATCCTGTATTATACTCCAGAGCTGCACTCACTATTCTACTGGTGCAGTCACTGTGTACATACATTACATTACTGATCCTGAGTTCCATCCTGTATTATACTCCAGAGCTGCACTCACTATTCTGCTGGTGCAGTCACTGTGTACATACATTACATTACTGATCCTGTACTGATCCTGAGTTACATCCTGTATTATACCCCAGAGCTGCACTCACTATTCTGCTGGTGCAATCACTGTGTACACACATTACATTACTGATCCTGAGTTACCTCCTGTATTATACTCCAGAGCTGCACTCACTATTCTGCTGGTGCAGTCACAGTGTACATACATTACATTACTGGTCCTGTACTGATCCTTTATTATACTCCAGAGCTGCACTCACTATTCAGGGAGTTAGAGGAACCCGGGTTTTGGAGGCAGGAGGGTCATTTCTTTGTTGTTACGTTTTCCTTCTTGGTTGTCACTCAGATTTCCTGGGAATGGATATAAAAAGAGAATTTCACAATCAAACGCAGAATTTTCAGAATAAAATTATTTATAACTTTGTAGTTTTTCATTTTTGGGAGAAAAATTCTCCTAAATTGAGTCCAGGTCCGGGCCGGGGGTATTTATGGGGCAGCTCTTTGCCTCGGCCAGTAGTCACCAAAGCCTTTGTTCCCTATGAATGAGATAAGTCGGGCTTTTCACGTTTTTTTTTCTCTTGACTCTTGTCTCAGAGTTGAACGCAGAGCGAACGTGATTTATCCTAGAGAGACGGCATACAGCTGGGAGACGGCATACAGCTGGGGTCTCCTTCCCCCGGCAGAGCCCCCTTCCACTGATTCATGGAGATAGCAATCTTTAATTAGACCTCAATATTAATGGCTGAGCGCACATCTTATCAGCGGCCTGGCGGGAGCAGAGACATTGGCGCAGCGCTGAGCCTCACGTTCCCTTCACATCTCTCATTTGCAGGACCACAGGTGACAGCATTCTGCGCTATCACTTCAGGCCGCATTACACAAAATGGGTCAATTTATTTTTCATTTCTTCTTTTTATTTAAGTGAGAGATTGTGGTAAAAGACGCCAATCGGGGCTAATGCCGCAGGCGTAACTCTTCATATACGGAAGAAACGATTACAGACACAGAAAACTAGAATATAAAAAAAAAAAAAAATTCTGCAATTTTTGGGGTTTTTGGTTTTTAAGGAGTTCATCGACACTATATAATTATTTACTTAGTGCAGGGGATTTGCTCATTTTTTTTATGTCTTAGGTTTTCGTTTTATATTGTAATTAATCAGTTTTACAAATAACCTTTCAGCCCTTAGTCATGTGCATTTAAAGGGGTTGTCCACTTTGGAAAGTTTCCTTTCCACACATAAACTTAAGGAAACAAGGAACCCCTGGAGCAATGTAAATCCTCTCTGTTAGGTAGATTATTTGGTAACTATATGGCAGTATTATGTAAGCTCTTAAAATTGGATGCTGCATTTTTTGGTGGAGCAAGCTAAAATCTGTCCGTTAGATGGATTGTGGTGGTCATTTTTTGGTAACTGTATAGTAGTATTACATAGCTCCCAACTGTCCTGCATTCCTCGAGACTGTCCCACCACATCAAGGCTTTGTCCCGGTTTCTATTACTCACCACCTCCTCCTCCGTGGGTGTGTGGGGCCACATCTCTCTGTACTGACATGAATTAAATTGTATTATTCACACTTCTCCTGTGATCGAGTCTCCCCAGGACTTGAACTCTCATCTCCATGTTTTCAGGCAGCAGCTCTAGCTAGGAATCGTAGCACATAATGATAAACATATGAGAATTTGGTAATCTTGAGATGTATTACAGGCAGTGACCTCAGAAGCAGAATAGACATGTGCATTGTATACATCAGTCTATTTCTGTATACTGTGGTGAAGAAAAAGTCAGATTTTTCTGTTCCTATAAAACTACTAAAAATAATAAAAAGAAATTACAAAAATGTCATTGTCTCATTTGTTGTGAGTTCCCCAGGTCTTGAACCCACAACCTTCAACATTGCAGGCAGGAGCTAAAGACACCGAGCCACAGGCTCTAGTGATGCCAGGGGGAGAATTTTGCGTACTTGGTACTTGCGGCTCTGACTCTACAGGCAGATTACGTAGAGATACCGTACATCTGTACATAGCAGTGCCGCAATATTTGTCCATGTTTATGTTCTTCAAAAGTTGGGAGGTATGGTATTATATGAGCTCTTTTATTTGGATATTGCATTTTATTTTAGCAATAAATAGTGGTATTATATTGGCAGCAAGTGGCAGCATCATGTCGGCACTATATAGTGCTTTCACATTATAATTTGAGCTCTTTTATTTGGATACTGTTTAATATTTGAGCGTTATATAGGGCAGGATATTAACGGTACATGGCAGTAACATCTTAGCACTATACTGCGGTATAACATTACGATGAGGCCCTTTTATTCAGCTGCTACATATTTGAGCACTATATGGTGGCATTATATTGGCTGTACATACCAGTATAATCCAAGTATCATACAGCAGTATAACTTTACTATTTCAGCTTTTTTATTTGAATACTTCATTTACGCAGCATATGGTGTTATTTTATTGACAGTATATGGCAGTGTAATCCTGATACTATACAGCGGTATATGATTATAATGTTAGCCCTATTTTTGGGATAGTGCATTTTATTGGAGCATTATATGGTGATATTAGATTGCCAGTATATGGGGGTGTACAAATTATACTAAACAGTGAGCCTTTTTTCTGGATAGTGCATTTTATTGGAGCAACATAGGATAATATATTAGATTGGCAGTATATGGCAGTATCATCCTGGTACTATACAGCAGTATCGCAGTATCATCTGAGCCCTCTTTTGGATTCTGGTTCACCTTGATATGATATTAGATTGTCTTTATTTGGCAGGATCATCTTGGCACCAGCACTATTGCATTATTATGTTTAATTTGGATACTGCATTTATTTATGAGCACTATATGGTGGCATTATATGGGATGTATGTGCAGTTTTATCTTGACTCTGTTATGCACACGCCCGGACTGACTGGCGTGTGCGGGTGTTGTGGTTCCACTGGACCATGGACCGGAGAGTGCCTGGAGGGGCGTGACTAAGTATCTGGCCGATCCGACCAAGGTGGCACGACGGCATACGACGCCAGTGCACCAGGGAGAAACCGGGCAGAGGGACCAGGTGCTACTCCAGGTCAAACTCCGGACACGGGGGTTGACCCACACTGGGATTACTGGAACAGGCAGGTTAGGCTGGCACAGACTGGTGGATGTAAGCAAACACGGCAGGTATGCAGATGGGTGGATACAGGCGAGTATGCAGGCAGGGAGGTACTGGCCGAAAGGACGGGCTGGAGCACAGAAAGGTTAAGACCCAGTACAGACTGGGTCACAGAACCGCAGATGCGGTAGACAACCACAGCAGAGAGGGAACGCCCGAAGCGGTGGGCAAGAACAGAGCAGGACGGGGCTGCAGGAGCAGCGAGCACAAGCAGGGCAGGACAGGACTGCCGGAGCAGCGGGCAGAAGCAGGGCAGGACAGGACTGCCGGAGCAGCGGGCAGAAGCAGGGCAGGACAGGACAGGACTGCCGGAGCAGCGGGCAGAAGCAGGGCAGGACAGGACTGCCGGAGCAGCGGGCAGAAGCAGGGCAGGACAGGACTGCCGGAGCAGCGGGCAGAAGCAGGGCAGGACAGGACTGCCGGAGCAGTGAGCAAAAGGGTCAGAGCGGAGCAAGGCTGCCGGAGCAGTGAGCAAAAGGGTCAGAGCGGAGCAAGGCTGCGGAGCAGTGAGCAAGGAGTCAGAGCAGGCTAGAACCGCCGGAGCGGTGAGCAAAGGAGTCAGAGCAGACTAGAACCGCCGGAGCGGTGAGCAAAGGAGTCAGAGCAGGCTAGAACCGCCGGAGCGGTGAGCAAAGGAGTCAGAGCAGGCTAGAACCGCCGGAGCAGTGAGCAAAGGAGTCAGAGCAGGCTAGAACCGCCGGAGCAGTGAGCAAAGGAGTCAGAGCAGGCAAGGCTGAGTAGGGGGGACAGGGCTCTGTTCACACGGAACAGACAGGAAGGGAAAGGCAGAGCCAGACACCCACAGGGTACTTGCAGAGAAGTAGCGAGTGGACCACAAACTCACAAACGGGAGTACAGAGACAACAAGCAGGAGTTAGGTACGAGTTCAGACTCTGCAGAAAAAGGAAGGGAACGGACATAGAGGCAAAACAGGTAAAGGATAGGAGAGAGTTCAGACTGGAACTGAGTGTACGGAGGAGACCGACACTGCAGCGGAATACAGGAGCGGGTCTGGGAATACGGCCCCCAGAGAGGCAGGACGAACAGGCAAGGAGCGTGTTCAGACAGGACAGACAAGATACAGGAGCGGGTCTAGGTAATCGGCCCCTAGAAGGCGGGAGGAACAGGCTAGGAGCGTGTTCAGACAGGTCAGACAAGATACAGGAACGGGTCTAGGTAATCGGCCCCTAGAAGGCAGGAGGAACAGGCTAGGAGCGTGTTCAGACAGGCCTGGAAATACAGCCTCCAGGATAGGCAGACAAGAGAACACAGAACGGGACCTGGCACCTTCAGAGTGCAAGCACACACTGAATGAAACACTATGCTCAGGCAGGGATAGATGGGAGCAGCTGAGCTATATACCAGGTGACAGACAGCAATAGGCTGAGGACGCACAAGGGGTGTGACCCACAGCAGGTACAAAAAGCAGGAAGTGATCGGGCGCCGCCCTTAAGCAGCAGAAACAGACACAAACAGACAGCAAGGAGGGAAGCCAGAGAGACATTCTGGACTGGAGATCAAGTGTGCGCTCTTGCACAGTGGGAGATGGACCACCATGCAAGGACGCCGCCAGGTATGTTACAGTACCCCCCCCCTTACGCCCCCTCTTCTTCAGGCCTGCCAGAATCTTCCGCAGGGAATTCGAGGACCAGTCGTTCACTTCAAGGAGATCACTTCCACTGTCCACAGGAAAAACTGATCTCATCTGGTTAGCTAGGATGCTACCTCCTATCCAGCCATCCTCAGCAACAGACGAAACAGGTGGAGTACCAGGAACAGCACACAAGGAAGTCTCTCTCCACATATTTTCAGGTGGCACCCCAGAGGGTACAGGAGACAACTGGAAGTCCTTCACCGGGTTGGAGGGGGACAGAGACTTGGGGGTAATCTCTGCTTCGAGGTACATCTTGTCAAGCTCACAGGAAGAAATAGACGGGTTATCAGGTACATAATGAGGAAAAGTCACTGTCTCTTTGTTATCTGGTGGTACCCCGGAGGATTCAGGAAACAACTGGAGGTCCTCCGCCGGGTCAGAAGAGTGCAGAGGCTCAGAGAAAACATCTGCTTCAGAGTACACTAGGTTGGACTCACTGGACGAAGCAGGCGAGGTATCGGGTACCGAGTATAGGAAAGTCTCTGTCCATTCACCACCAGGTGGCACCCCGAAGGGTTCTGGAGACAACTGGCGGTCCTCCGCCTGGTCAGAAGGGTGTAGAGACTCACGGGTAACCTCTGCTTCAGAGTACACTAGGTTGGACTCACTGGACGAAGCGAGCGAGGTATCAGGTAGAGAGTAAAGGAGAGTCTGTCCTTTCGCTACCAGGTAGCACCCCGAAGGGTTCTGGAGACAACTGGAGGTCCTCCGCCTGGTCGGAGGGGTGTAGAGACTCGGGAGTAACCTCTGCTTCGGAGTACACTAGGTTGGACTCACTGGACGAAGCGAGCGAGGTATCAGGTACAGAGTATAGGAGAGTCTCTGTCCTTTCGCTACCAGGTAGCACCCCGAAGGGTTCTGGAGACAACTGGAGGTCCTCCGCCTGGTCGGAGGGGTGTAGAGACTCGGGGGTAACTACCACTTTGGGGTACCGATTGTCAGGCTCACAGGACGAAGCGGACAAAGTATCGAGTACCGAGTGTAGAGAAGTCTCTCTCCATTTGTCATCGAGTGGTATCCCGGAGGATTCAGGAGGCAACAGGGGGTCCTCCGCCAGGTAGTAGAGGTGCACAGACTCAGAGGTAACCACAGCTTTGGAGCATCCTTGGACATGCACACCGGTTAAAGTGGGTGAAGCATCTGATGCCGGGTGCAGGAAGTTCTCCTGTGTGGAGTCTGGATGGGCAGAAGTCTCTTCGGGCAGGAGAACCGGAGCACTACCCACGCACATTACCCGTTGGGGCTTCTCCGGGATACAGGGAGATGAAGCTTCAGTAGGGACTTCAAGGTTGGGGTCAGGAGGTCTCAGGGAGGACAGACCCTGGCGTGACGGCTTGCCTCTACGTCTAGCACGTCTGGACTGCCTCTTGAGGTTGGGAGATGTATTCCGGAAAGCGTAGTCACCCTGTGAAGATTCTGGGTGGACAGTAGTCTCATTGGGCTGGAGGACTATTGCGCTACCCACACACATTACCCATCGGGGTTGCTCCGGGATATTGGGAGGTGAAGCTTCAGCAGGAGCCTCCGGGTTAGGATCATCGAAGACCATTAGAAAGGCCACCAGGAAGGCCATTAGGTCCAGGAGGATCGGATCCTGTGTTTCATATAGGGGATTGATCCATTCCAAGGCATCACCCGCCAGGTAAGACATAATGAATGCCACCTTAACCCGATCGGTGGGAAAACATAGAGGGTAGAACTTGAAGTGTAGCATGCATTGCTCCACAAATGCACGACTTTGTCTTGGATCCCCATAGTAACGTGGCGGATCCGCAGGAACGAGAGCAGATAGATCCATCTGGACGGGTGCGTAATTCGCCTGGAACTCAGCTGAGAAAAAAAATAAATTTTATTTATTTATTTTTAATGCATGTATTCGCTGGAAAACTTCTCAGAGAGCGAAGGCCGTGGGGCTCAACGGGAACCATGGCCTGAGCATGCTGTTATGCACACGCCCGGACTGACTGGCGTGTGCGGGTGTTGTGGTTCCACTGGACCATGGACCGGAGAGTGCCTGGAGGGGCGTGACTAAGTATCTGGCCGATCCGACCAAGGTGGCACGACGGCATACGACACCAGTGCACCAGGGAGAAACCGGGCAGAGGGACCAGGTGCTACTCCAGGTCAAACTCCGGACACGGGGGTTGACCCACACATGGATTACTGGAACAGGCAGGTTAGGCTGGCTCAGACTGGTGGATGTAAGCAAACACGGCAGGTATGCAGATGGGTGGATACAGGCGAGTATGCAGGCAGGGAGGTACTGGCCGAAAGGAGGGGCTGGAGCACAGAAAGGTTAAGACCCAGTACAGACTGGGTCACAGAACCGCAGATGCGGTAGACAATCACAGCAGAGAGGGAACGCCCGAAGCGGTGGGCAAGAACAGAGCAGGACGGGGCTGCAGGAGCAGCGAGCACAAGCAGGGCAGGACAGGACTGCCGAAGCAGCGGGCAGAAGCAGGGCAGGACAGGACTGCCGGAGCAGCGGGCAGAAGCAGGGCAGGACAGGACTGCCGGAGCAGCGGGCAGAAGCAGGGCAGGACAGGACTGCCGGAGCAGCGGGCAGAAGCAGGGCAGGACAGGACTGCCGGAGCAGTGAGCAAAAGGGTCAGAGCGGAGCAAGGCTGCCGGAGCAGTGAGCAAAAGGGTCAGAGCGGAGCAAGGCTGCGGAGCAGTGAGCAAGGAGTCAGAGCAGGCTAGAACCGCCGGAGCGGTAAGCAAAGGAGTCAGAGCAGACTAGAACCGCCGGAGCGGTGAGCAAAGGAGTCAGAGCAGACTAGAACCGCCGGAGCGGTGAGCAAAGGAGTCAGAGCAGGCTAGAACCGCCGGAGCGGTAAGCAAAGGAGTCAGAGCAGGCTAGAACCGCCGGAGCGGTGAGCAAAGGAGTCAGAGCAGGCTAGAACCGCCGGAGCGGTGAGCAAAGGAGTCAGAGCAGGCTAGAACCGCCGGAGCGGTGAGCAAAGGAGTCAGAGCAGGCTAGAACCGCCGGAGCAGTGAGCAAAGGAGTCAGAGCAGGCAAGGCTGAGTAGGGGGGACAGGGCTCTGTTCACACGGAACAGACAGGAAGGGAAAGGCAGAGCCAGACACCCACAGGGTACTTGCAGAGAAGTAGCGAGTGGACCACAAACTCACAAACGGGAGTACAGAGACAACAAGCAGGAGTTAGGTACGAGTTCAGACTCTGCAGAAAAAGGAAGGGAACGGACATAGAGGCAAAACAGGTAAAGGATAGGAGAGAGTTCAGACTGGAACTGAGTGTACGGAGGAGACCGACACTGCAGCGGAATACAGGAGCGGGTCTGGGAATACGGCCCCCAGAGAGGCGGGACAAACAGGCAAGGAGCGTGTTCAGACAGGACAGACAAGATACAGGAACGGATCTAGGTAATCGGCCCCTAGAAGGCGGGAGGAACAGGCTAGGAGCGTGTTCAGACAGGACAGACAAGATACAGGAACGGATCTAGGTAATCGGACCCTAGAAGGCGGGAGGAACAGGCTAGGAGCATGTTCAGACAGGCCTGGAAATACAGCCTCCAGGAAAGGCAGCAGGCAAGAGTACACAGACAGGACTCAGTTCAGACACGGGAACTGATACCGCAAGGCAGGAGACATAGACAGGACTCAGTTCAGACACGGGAACTGATACCGCAAGACAGGAGACAAAGAACGGGACCTGGCGTCTTCAGAGTGAAGGCGCACACTGAATGAAACACTATGCTCAGGCAGGGATAGATGGGAGCAGCTGAGCTATATACCAGGTGACAGACAGCAATAGGCTGAGGACGCACAAGGGGTGTGACCGACAGCAGGTACAAAAAGCAGGAAGTGATCGGGCGACGCCCTTAAGCAGCAGAAACAGACACAAACAGACAGCATGGAGGGAAGCCAGAGAGACATTCTGGACTGGAGATCAAGTGCGCGCTCTTGCACAGTGGGAGATGGACCACCATGCAAGGACGCCGCCAGGTATGTTACAGACTCTATATGGTGATATAGAAATGATTAAATTCGCAGGCTGCTGTGCTTTTTATCAAGGGCTTCATTTTCCTGTAGTCCATAAACGTAACGAAAGTCACTGATTGGATCTAGTTTGTGAAGGTGTAAAATCTATGCAGATAAAGCACCGGAGTCTGGAGCACAATGGCTGCCTCCAGCTTTCACAGCAGCTGTGAGCCAGCATCTGACAGCTGGGATTGGAGTTGTCTCTGATCTCGGCCATTGCTCCACAGTTACAGCTGTAGTATACAGATGACACCGGCTGCAGCATCCCTGTGAATCTGCAGAGCTGTGCATCCTGCTGAACGGAAACCTGCATACAAATGGCAATGGTGTGGTGGGCAGAGGGGGGAGGGATGTCCTCGGCCTCCGAGCAGTACGTGCAGAAGACCCCCCACTCTCCATTGAGTCACGTACTCCTAACTCAGCAGGTGAGCGGCAGAACCTGGTGCCTCGTGAGCTGCGCTCCTGCCTTTCTTCTCAGCTGGGGCTGAATTAGCTGCTGATAAATGATGAAATGAGGCTCATTTTTCTCTCTCTATTATGTAAGTCGTGATTTGACGCTTCAATATACACAACTATTGCTTGGCGGCGCATTAGTCGATCTCAGTGGTGGCCCGGGCTCAGGGTTGTGTCAGGTGTCTACCAAGCTATTCACAGGGATAGGGGCTGATACACACAGTTATATGTGGCGCCCTCGTTCAGATGCCATAGGGAGCGTTTGTGGCAGTGCTGAAAATGGTCTGCCAAGTGCGTGAGCCAAGAGCCATCGGAGAGCTGATGGCAGGACAGTTGGGTGTTGGGTCATGGCATACATGGGTATAGCTGGCGGGGGATCATATGGGTATGTGCCCCTGGTGGCGCCAACACGCCACTTTGCTTTGGCCAGGGTACTGGAACATAAACTTTGCCCCGCTCGAAGTAAAGACTTCCTAGGGCTCTAGGGGTGTATGAGCCCCTTCTCCCAATCCTGACTGTAGTTTCCCAAGAAGAGAGGGTAGCGGGAGCGGAGTAACACATGAACGTGCGATCAGACTGCACAGGGCTTGTTTGTGGTCTGTTATTATTAAGACACATAGTTTTGCATAGGGGCTGTATACACAAAACGGCATGAGTTTTTCGTATCATGACTATTTTGCTAAATGTTTTATTTGTTAGTTAACATGTATCGGAGCATAAAATAAAATTCACACTACTTATAGGGAAACTGTTATGTGATTCATGCTGCCCCAACCACCGACGGCAGGAGTAAGACGCAGGTGGCATTATTGCAGCCGAGAATGTTTTACGCTGCAACGTGTCATAGAGAACAAACTTTGCAATGGCGTCTGAGGACGATGTGTCTTTGATGACTGGTAGGGATAAGCGGAACCGTGGAAGTCGGGTACCAGAACTGTACCCAAACTTGAACCAGAACCCCAACCCCAGTGAAAATAATGGGGGCCCGAACTTTTGAGCTGGAAAATCTCTCTCTTGGACTTTCCCCGGAACTCCTAACATTGCAATGGACTACCGGGAGAAGTCCATGTTCGGTGTTTAGCACTGTCTGCTATGAACCCCTAATGATTAGTCCAAGAAGCCGATCCCCACGGGCTCCTTCCTCCCTGCCCCAATAGAATGACAGGACTCTATGTGTGTATAAGGGAGGGACTGTCAGTCAAAGGAATCGGGAAGGGGAGAAGTCCTTGGACTAAATTAGTCCTCGGCCGACTTTGTAAAACACGTTTTCTCTGAAACGAGCATAAAGAATACATGGCTGCAATAACTGGTGGTTCGGGCAGGAGGGATCAGCTGGCAGGTTTCCTGTAAGAGGTCCTCTGGCCAGGATGGACAGTGCATTGCTGCTGACAGAGCCACATTGTTGCATCTTGCACCGGATGGAGTCGATTTTGCAGTGATTTCGCGGATTTCCAGGGAAGTTTTCACCAAAGCATTTTCCAAGAGCACTGGCAGAGGAGAGGGGGGATGGTAGGGGACTTTCTATGCCCCTGCCCACGTTCCGACACATGTGCCATCCCCGGAGCAGCGTGTCCTGTCCTTGGGATATGTATTGAAGAGCTGTCAGCTGCGATCTGCGTGATCCGGACACTCATCCACATTGACTCCCAGTGTGAGATGACTTTAAACCTGTCATAACAATTAATCCACATGCAACGATGTATCAGGACTGAGCTGCCAACCGTCCACACTCAGCCCACGCTGGTGCTGAATACCATTGTTACACTCACCCTCTGCACAGCAGAAGGGGCCCTGTACAAGAGCGGTATATGGGCCCTTTGCAGTCCAATATCTCATCATAATGCACAATTCCATCTGCTTTGGAGACAGCAGTGGCCCCCTGACCTCTTGCCCCCCACACCTCCGTGTGGATGCACAGGTTGCACCATTAGTATGTCTACTCCCATCTAAAATCACTTTCCATGCACTGATTATTAATTATGTTCCAACCACATCCAGAGCTGCATTCAGAGTTCTGCTTACTCCTGTGCTGCCAGTTGCTCCAATACTTTAATGCCTCCATGATAACACTTCCTGTTATTGGATAGCTGAATCCTGTCCTAAAAACATTTATTATTCTCATATATTCATTTTGCTTTTGCCTTCTCCTATTTTAGGGGCTTTTAGTTTTGTTTTCAGTAATATGTGAAATTACATGAAAATCCATCACTTTTAGCAGCTGTAGACCTGTCAGGATATCTGTAAGGTGAGGCTGTCTCCTAAAAATTCCAATGCAGTAATTTATGAACAGAGTAGAAGGAGAGGAGGGAGATGGAGCTGCAGCTTCTCTTTGTGAGATGGAATGTTGAAAGATGGGAGGCGTCAAAGATAGAATGAGCCATCTGATTGGCTCAGAATGCTGCAAGCAGCATAACAGCAGGAGGAGCCCACCCAATCAGCACACAGGAAGAGAGACCAGATGTCACGCAAGGTGAGGGAAGGAATAAGTGTACAACGATGGTAAGAGGGGGAAGGGAACCCAACAACCAGGGAAAAGGGGAGTGGAGACCCCTAGGCAGATCTAATATCATCCTGCCTACCCTAGTGTCCCTATATAGGTTCTGCACCTATCGCCGAGCAGGAACCTAAACCCTGAATGTCCCTAAAGCTAGGCCCTAGATAGGGAAGGGACTGGGTGAGCAGAGGTACATAGAACTATCACCAGCGACTCTCTGGAGAAACTGAGAGTTTTTAACTACAAAGCAAGGGTGTGTCAATCAGCAGCAGAAGGTGGAGGTAGCTGCTGGGTCTTAAAGGGAGAAGGATATAAAAACACTAAAGAATTGAGAGGATCAAGAAGGCGTCTGCAACGCCAAGCGCAACGACCTTCTACAGCCGGATCCAGAGCGACTGTCTGTCATACCTGACAAACCCGTGACACCAGATCCCCACATGAAGCTTAGACACATCTCATTCACAGAGAGGGGCGTTATCATCATAATTACTCCATATCTATGATAGATATAACTAAGTGCTAAATTGTAATGATTGAAATCCCCTTCCACATCTTAGTCAACATAAGAACAATTCTCCTTTAAGACAATTCCCTCTTAAAGGGGTTGTCTAACCAGGAACAACTCCTTTTATTTAAGATATGACATAAAAAAAAATATCTGATCAATATTAGTCTGGCTCTGAGGACCCCTGGCAAAAAAAAAAGTAGGAAAATATACTATCCCCCCATAGTGTTGACATGACTTAATAGTGTCTACAGAAAGGACATATCCTAATAGGACAACCCCTTAAAATACATTGGACTTCTATAGAAACCAGATGCTGCTTAACATCCACCGGGTTGTCACAGATCCTGGTTGTCACGGTGGCCTTACAAGTATTGGAGTAGCTCCAGTATTGTGTTTATGAACCAGGAGGCTCAGGATGAACAACACTAAAAGCACTAAGTCAGGGCTATAATGTCATATAATCGATATCTGGCTGCAGTAAAACCCAAATATCATCAGCCCCATAAGACGTTATCCTCCAGTCTCTGTGCACAATGTCCGTGCTGACGTCGGCGGTGCCATCTCTCATCTCCAGCTTCAGGCTTGTAGCGACCAATTGGTTAAACCTCCAAATCTGGCATTGCACTAATACAGGACATAAAGAGGCGATAAAGAATCCGCAGCGGACGCCTTCGCATTTCTCTGTCTGCGTTAATGGATTTATTTTCTACGATGAGTGGGAGAAGAGGAATTATTGTACCCAGGACCCTCCATAAAGCAATCCCGCTAATTGTATCAGTATGCTAAGATACAGTGCAGAGCGCAGCACCGCCGCACACTGCGCAGAGCAGAGCCCCACGCGCCTCACAGTTATTAGGAAGGAAATAATCAGCAATCAGTCAGTCCGTATTCACAGGTTGTGACCCCTAGAAGACACAAACAATGAGTCACTATGGCCTTCAGCCTCCACATAGTATCAGTGGGGGTCCCCAGGGGCACATATAGCTCCACTGCAACAATCGCTCCGCCACAAGTATCAAAGCATAACCAGAAAAGTGGACTAAAAAAAAAGGACCATGGTCCTAAACGGGAAGCACTCCCACAACTATACAACTATAGTACATGCATGAGAACCTAGGGAGCATAAACAAGGTACAATGGATCACATAGGCCTGTTAGTTATAGAAAATACAATCTTTATTTTGAATTATTAAAAACAGGTTTTAGTATGAATATACAGTTATATGAAAAAGTTTGGGCACCCCTATTAATCTTAAGCTTAATGTTTTATAAAAATTGGTGTTTTTGCAACAGCTATTTCAGTTTGATATATGTAATAACTGTTGGATACAGTAATGTTTCTGCCTTGAAATGAGGTTTATTGTACTAACAGAAAATGTGCAATCTGCATTCAAACAAAATTTGACAGGTGCATAAGTATGGGCACCCTTATCATTTTCTTGTTTTAAATACTCCTACCTACTTTTTACTGACTTACTAAAGCACTTTTTTTGGTTTTGTAACCTCATTGAGCTTTGAACTTCATAGCCAGGTGTATGCAATCATGAGAAAAGCTACTTAAAGTGGCCACTTGCAAGTTGTTCTCCTGTTTGAATCTCCTCTGAAGAGTGGCATCATGGGCTCCTCAAAACAACTGTCAAATGATCTGAAAACAAAGATTATTCAACACAGTTGTTCAGGGGAAGGATACAGAAAGCTGTCTCAGAGATTTAACCTGTCAGTTTCCACTGTGAGGAACATAGTAAGGAAATGGAAGAACACAGGGACAGTTCTTGTTAAGGCCAGAAGTGGCAGGCCAAGAAAAACATCAGAAAGGCAGAGAAGAAGAATGGTGAGATCAGTCAAGGACAATCCTCAGACCACCTCCAGAGAGCTGCAGCATCAACTTGCTGCAGATGGTGTCACTGTGCATCGGTCAACTATACAACGCACTTTGCACAAGGAGAAGCTGTATGGGAGAGTGATGCGAAAGAAGCCGTTTCTGCAAGCACGCCACAAACAGAGTCGGCTGAGGTATGCAAAAGCACATTTGGAGAAGCCAATTTCTTTTTGGAAGAAGGTCCTGTGGACTGATGAAACCAAGATTGAGTTGTTTGGTCATACAAAAAGGCGTTATGCATGGAGGCAAAAAAACACAGCATTCCAAGAAAAACACTTGCTACCCACAGTAAAATTTGGTGGAGGTTCCATCATGCTTTGGGGCTGTGTGGCCAATGCCGGCACCGGGAATCTTGTTAAAGTTGAGGGATGCATGGATTCCACTCAGTATCAGCAGATTCTTGACAATAATGTTCAAGAATCAGTGACAAAGTTGAAGTTACACAGGGGATGGATCTTTCAGCAAGACAATGATCCAAAACACCGCTCCAAATCTACTCAGGCATTCGTGCAGAGGAACAATTACAATGTTCTGGAATGGCCATCCCAGTCCCCAGACCTGAATATCATTGAACATCTGTGGGATCATTTGAAGAGGGCTGTCCATGCTCGGCAACTGTAGCATCGGCGTCTCTGCCCCGTACTAGGCAGAGACGCCGTCCCTCTCACCTCCCCGCTCCAGGCGCGGCGTCCTCCAGCGCTTCTCTCCCCGCTGCTTCCGGCACGCGCTCCTTCCCCGGCAGTGTGCTTAGGGCGCGCGGGTGTGCGCTCCCCCTCTCTTAAAGGGACCGCGCACGCCGTCCCTAGGAGTCCCCGGCCAATTGCCGGAGGACCTCCCATATATAAGGCACCTCCTCCAAAATGGAGGTGCCCGAGCAATGTTGTTGCAAAGCCTTCACTCTGCTTCAGCCCTCAGGTCCCGTTACCAGTTACCTGCCAGTCACCTGCCAGATTCCTGCTTGTTACCTGCCAGTCACCTGCCAGATTCCTGCTTGATACCTGCCTGATATCCGCTTACCTGCTTGCAAGCCTGCGGTCCGACGGTCTGCCTTCCGACACCTGTCAGTCTGTCTATGGACCAGCCTGCCCGCTCACCTGGGAGCGCTCACCTACTACCTGTCTGCTAGCCTACCTGGAGGCTCCGCCGTCACGTGCTGTGACCATCTGCCTGTCCAGAGACTCTTGCCCGCTCACCTGGAAGCGCTCACCTGCTACCTGCCTGCTACCCTACCTGGAGGCTCCGCCGTCACGTGCTGTGACCACCTGCCTGTCCAGAGACTCTTGCCCGCTCACCTGGGAGCGTCCACCTGCTACCTGCCTGCTAGCCTACCTGGAGGCTCTGCCGTCACTTGCCGTGACCACCCGCCTGTCTAGAGACTGTCCCC
Organism: Phyllobates terribilis; assembly: GCF_046119375.1. Taxonomy (NCBI): domain Eukaryota; kingdom Metazoa; phylum Chordata; class Amphibia; order Anura; family Dendrobatidae; genus Phyllobates; species Phyllobates terribilis. The sequence continues at coordinate 171,000,458 of NW_027362769.1, forward strand.
GTCACTTGCCGTGACCTCCTGGCCTTCTACCCAGAGACTGTCCCCGTCACTAGCCGTGACTACCTGCCCGCCTTCCCTGGGAGCCACCCGCTTCCTTACAAGGACTGCCCCCTTGTATAGTTGCTCAGAGGTTCCACCTCCCAGACCCGTTACAGTTTGCTCGGGCCATGGAACCCGGTGGTCCCCAGATCTCCGATCTGCACCAGGAAGTCTTACGTCAGAAAACTAAGCAGGAGGTGGTACTCTCCTATCTACGGTCCGTTAACTCTCGTCTAGGCACATTGTGTGACTCGTCTTTGTCTACCCCTGGTCCAGCCGTGCCCATTCCTGCGGTACCGCAATCCAGTCCCTTCATGGTACCCAACTATGGACCTCGGCTTCTGGCACCTCCACGCTTTGCCGGCGAACCTACTTTAGCTCGGGGTTTCATAAACCAGTGCACCCTGCACTTTGAGCTATTGGCATACCAGTTCATCTCCGACCGGGCCAAGGTGGCCTTCATCATGTCCCATCTCACTGGGGAGGCACTGGCATGGCTAAATCCCCTGTGGGAGAGAGGGGATCCCCTGGTGTCCGACCTGCCGTCTTTCCTCGCTGCTTTCCGGAAAGTCTTCGATGAACCTGGACGGAAAACCTCTTCTGCCTCCTCTCTGCTGCGTCTCCGCCAAGGGAGTCTCACCGTGGACCAATATGCCATACGGTTCCGCACCCTCGCTTCTGAGCTTACCTGGGAAAATGAGGCTCTGGTGTCCGTCTTCTGGGAGGGTCTTTCCGGTCGGATTAAGGAAGAGTTAGCTGGTCGGGACATTCCTACCACTCTGGATGACCTGGTGTCACTAGCTACGCGGATTGGCATCCGGTTCCAAGAACGTGCCAAAGAGACTGCCTGGGAGAAAGACTTTTCTTGCTCTGCTCCTACTTCCCTGAGACCTGCCTCTCAACCAGTCACTCCGCGGGCGCCCTCGCCTGAACCTATGCAGATCGACCAGACCAAGATGGTCAGATCTCGCCAAGAATCTCGCCGAGCCGAGGGAAGCTGTTTCTATTGTGGCAGTATGGAGCACTTCATCCGTTCCTGCCCGGAAAAGCCGGGAAACGCCAGTGTCTAGGACCGCTCGGAGAGGTCGTCCTAGACAAAAGTAAGCCCTCTCCGTCTCTGACTTTACCGGTCTCTATTGCTTGGGGAGAAAACCGTCACTTTGAACTCGCCCACCTGGATTCTGGAGCTGCTGGAAACCTTATCTCCCAGTCTCTGGTAGAGAGATACCGTATTCCCACCAAGCCCCTGGCTGAACCATTGTCAGTCGCCTCCGTGGATGGAAGACTTCTCTCGGAGACCATCCTGCTCGTCACTGAACCCATAACTCTGCAGGTGGGAATGCTGCCCTCTGAGGAAATCTCATTCCATGTGCTGTCCGGACTTTCTCACTCTCTGTTGCTAGGTCTACCTTGGCTCCAGACACACGAACCCGTATTGAACTGGCGATCCGGTGAAGTACTCCGATGGGGTCCAGACTGCCATAGGACCTGCCTGGTTCCGGTCCGCCCAGCTCGCCCTCCGCCTACTCCAGCTAATTTACCAGGTCTTCCGGCTCCTTACTGGCCCTATGCGGACGTCTTTGGTAAGAAGGAAGCAGAGAAGTTGCCACCCCATAGGCCATATGACTGCCCGATCGACCTGGTACCTGGCACCACTCCTCCCCGTGGGCGTATCTGCCCGTTGTCTGCAGCCGAGACCCAGTCCATGTCTGAGTACATTGAAGAGAATCTGGCTAGGGGATTTATCCGAAAATCTACCTCCCCGGCTGGAGCCGGATTCTTCTTCGTCAAAAAGAAAGACGGCTCGCTACGTCCCTGTATTGACTACAGAGGACTCAATCTCATCACAGTAAAAAACAAATACCCCCTGCCGCTCATCTCCGAATTGTTTGACCGTCTCAAGGGCGCCAGGATCTTCTCCAAGCTGGATCTACGAGGAGCATATAACCTGGTCCGTATCCATCAAGGAGACGAGTGGAAGACGGCATTCAATACCTGGGACGGTCACTATGAGTACCTTGTGATGCCCTTCGGTCTCTGTAATGCTGCCGCTGTCTTTCAAGAACTAGTCAACGACATCTTCCGTGACCTCCTGTACTCCTGCGTAGTGGTATACCTGGACGATATCTTGGTCTTCTCTCCGGATCTCCCCACACACCGAAGGGATGTTCGTCAGGTCCTGCTTAGGCTTCGGCAGAACCACCTCTATACCAAATACGAGAAGTGCCTCTTCGACCAGACCTCCCTACCGTTCTTGGGCTATGTCATCTCCCAGACAGGTCTGCAAATGGATCCCGAGAAGCTCTATTCCGCTCTAAAATGGCCTCGTCCTGAAGGTTTGAAGGCGATACAGCGATTCCTGGGCTTCGCTAATTATCTTTTCATCCCACACTACTCGTCTCGGACTGCTCCCATATCTGCACTCACCCGTAAGGGGGCTAATCCCAGGACATGGTCGCCTGAAGCCGAGGAGGCCTTCCTTTCCTTAAAGAAAGCCTTCGCCTCTGCTCCCGTCCTGCACCGTCCGGACTGTAATAAACAATTCTACCTGGAGGTTGATGCCTCCTCCTCCGGAGCCGGAGCGGTACTCACCCAAAAATCTTCTACCGGGAGAATGGTAACCTGCGGCTTCTTCTCCAAAATCTTCTCCTCGTCTGAGCGCAACTACTCCATAGGAGACCGTGAATTGCTAGCCATCAAATTGGCACTGGGGGAGTGGCGCTATCTGCTTGAAGGGGCTCTCTACCCGGTAATTATCTACACGGATCACAAAAACCTGGCATATCTCCAAAATGCCCAGAGGCTCAATCCTCGCCAGGCCCGGTGGTCGTTGTTTTTTGCCCGCTTCGTCTTCATTCTTCATTTCCGTCCGGCGGACAAGAACGTCAAAGCTGATGCCTTGTCCCGGTCCTTCCTGTCCTCCGATCAAGAGGAGGAGCCTACGCACATCATCGACTCCTCCAAGGTGATGAATGTGGCCCCCTTGGATCTGACTCGTCTCCCACCCGGTAAGACGTTTGTAGCTGTACCAGATCGGGAGAGGGTTCTTCGCTGGGGACATTCTTCTAAACTAGCTGGCCATGCTGGCCAAAAGAAGACCTTCCAGCTCATTACCTGGCATTACTGGTGGCCTACCCTGCGTAAGGACGTTGTAGACTTCGTCGCGGCCTGCTCATCCTGTGCCCGTAACAAAGTTCCCAGACATCTTCCAGCCGGCCATCTCCTGCCCCTTCCCGTACCTGCTGCTCCTTGGCAGCACATTGCTATGGACTTTATCACCGATCTTCCTATTTCTGCCGGTTGTACAGTCATTTGGGTTGTCGCTGACCGCTTTTCTAAGATGGCCCACTTCATTCCCCTGCCTGGTCTCCCATCTGCACCCGAGCTGGCTAAAGACTTTATCCGCCACATCTTCTGTCTCCATGGCCTTCCCCTCCACATCGTGTCGGATCGTGGGGTTCAGTTCACCTCACGCTTCTAGAGAGCCACATGTAAGCTGCTTGACATCACCCTGGACTTCTCCTCCGCTTACCACCCACAGTCCAATGGTCAAGTGGAGAGGATCAATCAGATCCTGACCAGTTACCTCCGGCACTTCGTTAATGCACACCATTCGGACTGGGTGGATCTCTTACAATAACCATGAGAGCGAATCCTCTTCCAAATCCCCGTTCTTTATAGTCGGTGGCCAACATCCCCGGATTCCACTTCCTGTCTCCGTTTCTGTGGACAACCCTGCTGCGGAGTCTCTTGTCAGCGAATTTTCTACTATTTGGGAGAGTACCAGGTCCGCTCTTCTTCTGTCCTCTGAGCGGATGAAGAGATATGCTGATAAGAGACGTCTGGATCCGCCTCAATTCCGTCCGGGAGACAAGGTTTGGCTCTCGTCCAAACATGTGCGGCTCAAAGTACACTCCTTCGAGTTGGGCCCTCTATTCATCGGTCCCTTCGAAGTCCTCAGGCAAATTAACCCTGTGGCCTACAAATTAAAACTCCCGGCCACCCTACGGATTCCCAACTCCTTCCACGTATCTCTCCTCAAACCCGTTGTCTTTAACTCTTTTTCCAATAATCCAGGTGCCCCTCCTGCTCCGGTTTCCGCTGATGACGTCTTTGAGGTAGAGAGTATTCAGGCCTCCAAGAGGGTAAGAGGAAAAACCTTTTTTCTGGTGGATTGGAAGGGGTTTGGTCCTGAGGAGAGAACTTGGGAACCCAGGGAGAACATCAACGCCCCGCTTCTCCTTGAAAAATTTCTTTCTGGCCAAAAAAAGAGGGGGCCTAAAGGGGGGGTACTGTAGCATCGGCGTCTCTGCCCCGTACTAGGCAGAGACGCCGTCCCTCTCACCTCCCCGCTCCAGGCGCGGCGTCCTCCAGCGCTTCTCTCCCCGCTGCTTCCGGCACGCGCTCCTTCCCCGGCAGTGTGCTTAGGGCGCGCGGGCGCGCGCTCCCCCTCTCTTAAAGGGACCGCGCTCGCCGTCCCTAGGAGTCCCCGGCCAATTGCCGGAGGACCTCCCATATATAAGGCACCTCCTCCAAAATGGAGGTGCCCGAGCAATGTTGTTGCAAAGCCTTCACTCTGCTTCAGCCCTCAGGTCCCGTTACCAGTTACCTGCCAGTCACCTGCCAGATTCCTGCTTGTTACCTGCCAGATTCCTGCTTGATACTTGCCTGATATCCGCTTACCTGCTTGCAAGCCTGCGGTCCGACGGTCTGCCTTCCGACACCTGTCAGTCTGTCTATGGACCAGCCTGCCCGCTCACCTGGGAGCGCTCACCTACTACCTGTCTGCTAGCCTACCTGGAGGCTCCGCCGTCACGTGCTGTGACCATCTGCCTGTCCAGAGACTCTTGCCCGCTCACCTGGAAGCGCTCACCTGCTACCTGCCTGCTACCCTACCTGGAGGCTCCGCCGTCACGTGCTGTGACCACCTGCCTGTCCAGAGACTCTTGCCCGCTCACCTGGGAGCGTCCACCTGCTACCTGCCTGCTAGCCTACCTGGAGGCTCTGCCGTCACTTGCCGTGACCACCCGCCTGTCTAGAGACTGTACCCGTCACTTGCCGTGACCTCCTGGCCTTCTACCCAGAGACTGTCCCCGTCACTAGCCGTGACTACCTGCCCGCCTTCCCTGGGAGCCACCCGCTTCCTTACAAGGACTGCCCCCTTGTATAGTTGCTCAGAGGTTCCACCTCCCAGACCCGTTACAGCAACCATCAAACTTAACTGAACTGGAATTGTTTTGTAAAGAGGAATGGTCAAAAATACCTTCATCCAGGATCCAGGAACTCATTAAAAGCTACAGGAAGCGACTAGAGGCTGTTATTTTTGCAAAAGGAGGATCTACTAAATATTAATGTCACTTTTCTGGTGGGGTGCCCATACTTATGCACCTGTCAAATTTTGTTTGAATGCAGATTGCACATTTTCTGTTAGTACAATAAACCTAATTTCAAGGCAGAAACATTACTGTGTCCAACAGTTATTACATATATCAAACTGAAATAGCTGTTGCAAAAACACCAATTTTTATAAAACATTATGCTTAAGATTAATAGGGGTGGCCAAACTTTTTCATATAACTGTATTATCCAAAAAAGTGCATAGGATAAACAGGTGGGCAACAACACAAAAAAGGGGGCAATCACACCAGCAATGCTCTAGCTAAGAATACAACATGACACACTAAAATGCCATCCCAAAGGGTAGGGAAGGTATATAATGGTTAAATCCCAAAAGGCCACAGTCTAAATTGTCACCAACATGAAGCAAGCAGGTCAAATAACCCCAAGGATAGTTCCTTATATCGCCTCAGTGGTGTAGACTAAGGTAGTTAGCACTAACTGTGGAACATAAAGTGTGGAGTGCATGTTTATAAGAGCTGGAAAGGCACAAAGTGCACGTTAGATACTCATTGCCTAACCCATGCGCTGAAGCAGTGCAGATGAGTGGCGACGCTGCCCCGACGCGCGTTTTGCGTGGGCTTCGTCGGGGGACGTAATCGCTCTCCCACAAGTACCTGCACCCATCATTACACAAACACCTCCAGAGGCATAGTAATGGGGGGCAGATGATGTATATACAGCGTATTAATATAGTCCGAGATCCTGCACACCAGGAATCGACCTGTAATCTAAGAGATACAGCGCAACGTGGTCCAACACCATGATAAATACAGTGTATAATGTTCACCTCATATTATTCCGTATGTGGACATACATTGTACATACAGGGCAGTATTATAGCAATTATATTCTTGCACATAGGAGCAGTATTATAGTAGTTATATTCTTGTATATAGGGGGAAGTATTATAGTAGCTATATTCTTGTACATAGGGCGCAGTATTATAGTATTTATATTCTTGTACATAGGAGCAGTATTATAGCAATTATATTTTTGTACACAGGAGCAGTATTATAGTAGTTATATTCTTGTACATAGGGGCAGTATTATAGTAGTTATATTCTTGTACATAGGGGGCAGTATTATAGTAGTTATATTCTTGTACATAGGGGGCAGTATTATAGTAGTTATATTCTTATACATAGGAGCAGTATTATAGTACTTATATTCTTGTACATAGGGGCAGTATTATAGTAGCTATATTCTTGCACAGGGAGCAGTATTATAGGAGTTATATTCTTGTACATAGGAGCAGTATTATAGTAGTTATATTCTTGTACATAGCGGGCAGTATTATAGTAGTTATATTCTTGTACATAGGGACAATATTATAGTAGTTATATTCTTGTACATAGGAGCAGTATTATAGTAGTTATATTCTTGTACATAGGTGGCAGTATTATAATAGTTATATTCTGGTACATAGGGGCAGTATTATAGTAGTTATATTCTTGTACATAGGGACAATATTATAGTAGTTATATTCTTGTACATAGGAGCAGTATTATAGTAGTTCTATTCTTGTACATAGGTGGCAGTATTATAATAGTTATATTCTGGTACATAGGGGCAGTATTATAGTAGTTATATTCTTGTACATAGGAGCAGTATTATAGTAGTTATATTCTTGAAGATAGGTGGCAGTATTATAATAGTTATATTCTGGTACATAGGGGCAGTATTATAATAGCTATATTCTTGTACATTGGGGACACTATTATAGTTATATTCTTGTAGATAGGGGGCAGTATTTCAGTAGTTATATTATTGTACATAGGGGGCAGTATTTTAGTAATTATGTTCTTGTACATAGGGGACAGTATTATAGTAGTTATGATCTTGTACATAGCAGCAGTATTATAGTAGTTATATTTTTCTACATAAGAGCAGTATTACAGTAGATATATTCTTGTACATAGGGGGCAGTATTATAGTAGTTATATTCTTGTACATAGGGACAGTATTATAGTAGTTATATTCTTGTACATAGGAGCAGTATTATAGTAGTTATATTCTTGTACATAGGGACAGTATTATAGTAGTTATATTCTTGTACATAGGGGACAGTATTATAGTAGTTATATTCTTGTACATAGGGGACAGTATTATAGTAGTTATATTCTTGTACATAGGGGCAGTATTATAGTAGTCATATTCTTGTACATAGGGACAGTATTATAGTAGTTATATTCTTGTACATAGGGGCAGTATTATAGTAGTTATATTCTTGAACATAGGTGGCAGTATTATAATAGTTATATTCTGGTACATAGGGGCAGTATTATAGTAGTTATATTCTTGTATATAGGGGCAGTGTTATAGTAGTTATATTCTTGTACATAGGAGTAGTATTATAGTAGTTATACTCTTGTACATAGGTGGCAGTATTATAATAGTTATATTCTGGTACATAGGGGCAGTATTATAGTAATATTCTTGTATATAGGGGCAGTGGTATAGTAGTTATATTCTTGTACATAGGAGCAGTATTATAGTAGTTGTATTATTGTACATAGAGGGCAGTATTATAGTAGTTATATTCTTGTACATAGGGGCAGTATTATAGTAGTTATATTCTTGTACATAGGGGGCAGTATTTTAGTAGTTATATTTTTATACATAGGGGGCAGTATTATAGTAGTTATGTTCTTGTACATAGGGGGCAGTATTATAGTAGTTAAATTCTTCTACATAAGAGCAGTATTATAGTAGTTATATTCTTGTACATTGGGGACACTATTATAGTTATATTCTTGTACATAGGGGGCAGTATTTCAGTAGTTATATTCTTGTACACAGGGGCAGTATTATAGTAGTTATATTATTGTACATAGGGGGCAGTATTTTAGTAATTATGTTCTTGTACATATGGAACAGTATTATAGTATTTATGTTCTTGTACATAGCAGCAGTATTATAGTAGTTATATTCTTCTACATAAGAGCAGTATTACAGTAGATATATTCTTGTACATAGGGGGCAGTATTATAGTAGTTATATTCTTGTACATAGGGACAGTATTATAGTAGTTATATTCTTGTACATAGGAGCAGTATTATAGTAGTTATATTCTTGTACATAGGGACAGTATTATAGTAGTTATATTCTTGTACATAGGGGCAGTATTATAGTAGTTATTTACTTGTACATAGGGACAGTATTATAGTAGTTATATTCTTCTACATAAGAGCTGTATTATAGTAGTTATATTCTTGTACATAGGGGACAGTATTATAGTAGTTATATTCTTGTACATAGGGGCAGTATTATAGTAGTTATATTCTTGTACATAGGAGCAGTATTATAGTAGTTATTTACTTGTACATAGGGACAGTATTATAGTAGTTATATTCTTGTACATAGGGGGCAGTATTGGAGTAGTTATATTCTTGTACATAGGAGCAGTATTATAGTAGTTATATTCCTGTACATAGGGACAGTATTATAGTAGTTATATTCTTGTACATAGGGGGCAGTATTATAGTAGTTATGTTCATGTACATGAGCATCAGTCGGTGGCGCTAGTAGGTGGTCCTAAGGGTATGCAGCAAATTTTAGAACAGGAGCCAGCACCGGTCCAGAAAGTATCAGAGATAGAAACCTGGATAAAAAACTAGATTAATTTGCGCTGCCCTGTGGGCCAAAGTAATTAGATCTCAGGTGTTAGCAGGTATATAAAAGCGGCTGAATAACAACCTAAATAGATTGGTAAATTAAAATAACAATTTAATGGTAAAGTTTAAAAGGACAATGACAATAGAAATTTAAAAGTACAACGAATATAAAATATTAAAATGGCTAGAGGTAATGACAATGATTGAGATAAATGGTGGGTATCGGCGTGGAATAAAAGGTGCAAGTGAAGTCCTTGTCAGATCCTGGTTAGTCAGCTGGTTAGCAGTTCATAAGAGTCCGCTTGTATAATAGTAGGAAGCGGGGGCCAAAGTATGGGTGACAGTCCAGTTGCTGGGTCTAGAAAAAACGGAGGAGGGGGAAATTAATATAGGGAAGGTAACTACCCTTCAGTGCCATTTTTTTTTTTTTTTTTAACCTCCATTCTTATTCCCTCCTCAGATCACCTAAGTGATCCAAGCATCATCCTATTGATCACAGGCCCACAGGGCAGCGCAAATTAATCTAGTTTTTTATCCATGTTCTTGTACATAGCAGCAGGATTATAGTAGTTATATTCTTCTACATAAGAGCAGTATTATAGTAGCTACATTCTTGTATATAGGAGCAGTATTATAGTAGTTATATTCTTCTACATAGGAGCAGTATTATAGTAGCTACATTCTTGTATATAGGAGCAGTATTATAGTAGTTATATTCTTGTACATAGGAGGCAGTATTATAGTAGTTATATTCTTGCATATAGGAGCAGTATTATAGTAGTTATATTCTTGTACATAGGGGGCAGTATTATAGTAGTTATATTCTTGTACATAGGAGCAGTATTATAGTAGTTATATTCTTGTACATAGGAGCAGTATTATAGTAGTTATATTCTTCTACATAGGAGCAGTATTATAGTAGCTACATTCTTGTATATAGGAGCAGTATTATAGTAGTTATATTCTTGTACATAGGGGGCAGTATAATAGTAGTTATATTCTTGTACATAGGAGCAGTATTATAGTAGTTATATTCTTCTACATAGGAGCAGTATTATAGTAGTTATATTCTTGTACATAGGGGGCAGTATTATAGTAGTTATATTCTTGTACATAGGGAGCAGTATTATAGTAGTTATATTCTTGTACATAGGAGCAGTATTATAGTAGTTATATTCTTGTACATAGGGGGCAGTATTTTAGTAGTTATATTCTTGTACATAGGGGGCAGTATTATAGTAGTTATGTTCTTGTACATAGGGGACAGTATTATAGTAGTTATATTCTTGTACATAGGAGCAGTATTATAGTAGTTATATTCTTGTACATAGGAGCAGTATTATAGTAGTTATATACTTGTACATAGGGACAGTATTATAGTAGTTATATTCTTGTACATAGGGGGCAGTATTGGAGTAGTTATATTCTTGTACATAGGAACAGTATTATAGTAGTTATATTCTTGTACATAGGAGCAGTATTATAGCAGTTATATTCTTGCACATAGGAGCAGTATTACAGTAGTTATATTCCTGTACATAGGGACAGTATTATAGTAGTTATATTCTTGTACATAGGGGGCAGTATTATAGTAGTTATGTTCTTGAACATGGGACAAGTACTATAGTAGTTATATTCTTCTACATAAGAGCAGTATTACAGTAGTTATATTCTTGTATATAGGAGCAGTATTATAGTAGTTATATACAGTGCCTACAAGTAGTATTCAACCCCCTGCAGATTTAGCTGGTTGACACATGCGGAATTAACTTGGCATTGTGACATTTGTACTGTAGATCAGCCTGGAAGTGGGAAATGCACTGCAGCAATTTTTTTTTTTTTTTTAAAAACGTTAAAAGTTAATTCAGAGTGTCATTTATTATTCAACCCCTCAAACCACAAGAATTCTGTTTGGTCCCCCTAAAGTATTAAGAAGTAGTTCAGGCACCAAGAATAATGAGCTTCACATGTGTGGATTAAAGATCTCTTTTGCCAGCCTTTTCTGACTATTTAAGACCCTCCCCAAACTTGTGAACAGCACTCAGACATGGTCAACATGGGATAGACAAAGGAGCATTCCAAGGCCATCAGAGACAAGATCGTGGAGGGTCCCAAGGCTGGCAAGGGGTACAAAACCCTTTCCAAGGAGTTGGGCCTACCTGTCTCCACTGTTGGGAGCATCATCCGTAAGTGGAAGGCTTATGGAACTACTGTTAGCCTTCCACGGCCTGGACAGCCTTTGAAAGTGCCTTCCCGTGCCGAGGCCAGGCTTGTCCGAAGAGTCAAGGCTAACCCAAGGACAACAAGGAAGGAGCTCCGGGAAGATCTCATGGCAGTCGGGACATTGGTTTCAGTCAATACCATAAGTAACGTACTCCACCGCAATGGTCTCCGTTCCAGACGAGCCTGTATGGTACCTTTACTTTCAAAGCGTCATGTCAAGGCTCGTCTACAGTTTGCTCATGATCACTTGGAGGACTCTGAGACAGACTGGTTCAAGGTTCTATGGTCTGATGAGACCAAGATCGAGATCTTTGGTGCCAACCACACACGTGACGTTTGGAGACTGGATGGCACTGCATACGACCCCAAGAATACCATCCCTACAGTCAAGCATGGTGGTGGCAGCATCATGCTGTGGGGCTGTTTCTCAGCTAAGGGGCCTGGCCATCTGGTCCGCATCCATGGGAAGATGGATAGCACGGCCTACCTGGAGATTTTGGCCAAGAACCTCCCCTCCTCCATCAAGGATCTTAAGATGGGTCGTAATTTCATCTTCCAACAAGACAACGACCCAAAGCACACAGCCAAGAAAACCAAGGCCTGGTTCAAGAGGGAAAAAGTCAAGGTGTTGGAGTGGCCTAGTCAGTCTCCTGACCTTAATCCAATTGAAAACTTGTGGAAGGAGCTCAAGAATAAAGTCCACATGAGACACCCAAAGAACCTAGATAACTTGGAGAAGATCTGCATGGAGGAGTGGGCCAAGATAACTCCACAGACCTGTGCCGGCCTGATCAGGTCTTATAAAAGACGATTATTAGCTGTAATTGCAAACAAGGGTTATTCCACAAAATATAAAACATAGGGGTTGAATAATAATTGACCCACACTTTTATGTTTAAAATTTAATAAAATTCAACTGAGCAACATAACTTTTTGGTTTGTAAGACTTATGCTTCTGTTCATAAAACCTACTCTCGAATGCAGTTTGAAGGCTCTAACTTATTTGCATTTTATCAAACCAGCTAAATCTGCAGGGGGTTGAATACTACTTGTAGGCACTGTACTTGTACACAGGGACAGTATTAAAGTAGTTATATTCTTGTACATAGGGACAGTATTATAGTAGTTATATTCTTGTACATAGGGGGCAGTATTATAGTAGTTATATTCTTGTACATAGGGGGCAGTATTTTAGTAATTATGTTCTTGTACATAGGGGACAGTATTATAGTAGTTATGTTCTTGTACATAGCAGCAGTATTATAGTAGTTATATTCTTCTACATAAGAGCAGTATTACAGTAGTTATATTCTAGTACATAGGGGGCAGTATTATAGTAGTTATATTCTTGTACATAGGGACAGTATTATAGTAGTTATATTCTTGTACATAGGAGCAGTATTATAGTAGTTATATTCTTGTACATAGGAGCAGTATTATAGTAGATATATTCTTGTACATAGGGGACAGTATTATAGTTGTTATATTCTTGTACATAGGGGACAGTATTATAGTAGTTATATTCATGTACATAGGGGCAGTATTATAGTAGTTATATTCTTGTACATAGGAGCAGTATTATAGTAGTTACATTCTTGTACATAGGGACAGTATTATAGTATTTATATTCTTGTACATAGGGGGCAGTTTTATAGTAGTTATATTCTTGTACATAGGGGCAGTATTATAGTAGTTTTATTCTTGTACATAGGAGCAGTATTATAGTAGTTATATTCTTGTACATAGGAGCAGTATTATAGTAGTTATATTCTTGTACATAGGAGCAGTATTATAGTAGTTATATTCTTGTACATAGGGGGCAGTATTATAGTAGTTATATTCTTGTACATAGGAGCAGTATTATAGTAGTTATATTCTTGTACATAGGGGGCAGTATTATAGTAGTTATATTCTTGTACATAGGAGCAGTATTATAGTAGTTATATTCTTGTACATAGGGGACAGTATTATAGTAGTTATATTCTTGTACATAGGGACAGTATTATAGTAGCTATATTCTTGTACATAGGGGGCAGTATTGGAGTAGTTATATTCTTGTACATAAGAGCAGTATTATAGTAGTTATATTCCTGTACATAGGGACACTATTATAGTAGTTATATTCTTGTACATAGGGGACAGTATTATAGTAGTTATAGTCCTGTACATAAGGACAGTATTATAGTAGTTATATTCTTGTACATAGGGGCAGTATTATAGTAGTTATATTCTTGTACATAGGAGCAGTATTATAGTAGTTATATACTTGTACACAGGGACAGTATTATAGTAGTTATATTATTGTACATAGGGGGCAGTATTGGAGTAGTTATATTCTTGTACATAGGAGCAGTATTATAGTAGTTATATTCCTCTACATAGGGGGCAGTATTATAGTAGTTATATTCTTGTGCATAGGGGGCAGTATTATAGTAGTTATATTCTTGTACATAGGAGCAGTATTATAGTAGTTATATACTTGTACACAGGGACAGTATTATAGTAGTTATATTATTGTACATAGGGGGCAGTATTGGAGTAGTTATATTCTTGTACATAGGAGCAGTATTATAGTTGTTATATTCCTCTACATAGGGGGCAGTATTATAGTAGTTATATTCTTGTACATAGGGGGCAGTATTATAGTAGTTATATTCTTGTACATAGGGGGCAGTATTATAGTAGTTATATACTTGTACATAGGGACAGTATTATAGTAGCTATATTCTTGTATATAGGGGGCAGTATTGGAGTAGTTATATTCTTGTACATAGGAGCAGTATTATAGTAGTTATATTCCAGTACATAGGGACAGTATTATAGTAGTTATATTCTTCTACATAGGGGGCAGTATTATAGTAGTTATGTTCTTGTACATAGGAGCAGTATTATAGTAGTTATATTCTTCTACATAAGAGCAGTATTACAGTAGTTATATTCTTGTACATAGGAGCAGTATTATAGTAGTTATATACTTGTACACAGGGACAGTATTATAGTAGTTATATTCTTGTACACAGGGGGCAGTATTGGAGTAGTTATAGTCTTGTACATAGGAGCAGTATTATAGTAGTTATATTCCTGTACATAGGGACAGTATTATAGTAGTTATATTCTTGTACATAGGGGGCAGTATTTTAGTAGTTATATTCTTGTACATAGGGACAGTATTATAGTAGTTATATACTTGCACATAGGGACAGTATTATAGTAGTTATATTCTTGTACATAGGGGACACAATTGGAGTAGTTATATTCTTGTACATAGGAGCAGCATTATAGTAGTTATATTCTTCTATATAAGAGCAGTATTACAGTAGTTATATTCTTGTACATAGGGGGCAGTATTATAGTAGCTATATTCTTGTATATAGGGGCAGTATTTTAGTAGTTATATTCTTGTACATAGGGGGCAGTATTATAGCAGTTATGTTCTTGTACATAGGGGACAGTATTATAGTAGTTATATTCTTGTACATAGGAGCAGTATTATAGTAGTTATATTCTTGTACATAGGAGCAGTATTATAGTAGTTATATTCTTGTACATAGGAGCAGTATTATATTAGTTATATACTTGTACATAGGGACAGTATTATAGTAGTTATATTCTTGTACATAGGGGGCAGTATTGGAGTAGTTATATTCTTGTACATAGGAACAGTATTATAGTAGTTATATTCTTGTAGATAGGAGCAGTATTATAGTAGTTATATTCTTGTACATAGGAGCAGTATTATAGTAGTTTTATTCCTGTACATAGGGACAGTATTATAGTAGTTATATTCTTGTACATAGGGGGCAGTATTATAGTAGTTATGTTCTTGTACATAGGAGCAGTATTATAGTAGTTATGTTCTTGTACATAGCAGCAGTATTATAGTAGTTATATTCTTCTACATAAGAGCAGTATTACAGTAGTTATATTCTTGTACATAGGGGGCAGTATTATAGTAGTTATATTCTTGTACATAGGTACAGTATTATAGTAGTTATATTCTTGTACATAGGAGCAGTGTTATAGTAGATATATTCTTGTACATAGGGGACAGTATTATAGTTGTTATATTCTTGTACATAGGGGACAGTATTATAGTAGTTATATTTTTGTACATAGGGGCAGTATTATAGTAGTTATATTCTTGTACATAGGAGCAGTATTATAGTAGTTACATTCTTGTACATAGGGACAGTATTATAGTAGTTATATTCTTGTACATAGGGGGCAGTTTTATAGTAGTTATATTCTTGTACATAGGGGCAGTATTATAGTAGTTTTATTCTTGTACATAGGAGCAGTATTATAGTAGTTATATTCTTGTACATAGGAGCAATATTATAGTAGTTATATTCTTGTACATAGGGGACAGTATTATAGTAGTTATATTCTTGTACATAGGGGCAGTATTATAGCAGTTATATTCTTGTACATAGGAGCAGTATTATAGTAGTTATATTCTTGTACATAGGAGCAATATTATAGTAGTTATATTCTTGTACATAGGGACAGTATTATAGTAGTTATATTCTTGTACATAGGGGCAGTATTATAGTAGTTATATTCTTGTACATAGAGGGCAATATTATAGTAGTTATATTCTTGCACATAGGGGCAGTATTATAGTAGTTATATTCTTGTACATAGGAGCAGTATTATAGTAGTTATATACTTGTACATAGGGACAGTATTATAGTAGTTATATTCTTGTACATAGGGGGCAGTATTGGAGTAGTTATATTCTTGTACATAGGAGCAGTATTATAGTAGTTATATTCCTGTACATAGGGACAGTATTATAGTAGTTATATTCTTGTACATAGGGGGCAGTATTAGTAGTTATATTCTTGTACATGGGGGACAGTATTATAGTAATTATATTCTTGTACATAGGGGACAGTATTATAGTAGTTATATTCTTGTACATAGGGGGCAGTATTATAGTAGTTATATTCTTGTACATAAGGGGCAGTATTATAGTAGTTATATTCTTGTACATAGGGGACAGTATTATAGTAGTTATATTCTTGTACATAGGGGGCAGTATTATAGTAGTTATATTCTTGTACATAGGGGCAGTATTATAGTAGCTATATTCTTGTACATAGGAGCAGTATTATAGTAGTTATATACTTGTACACAGGGACAGTATTATAGTAGTTATATTCTTGTACATAGGAGCAGTATTATAGTAGTTATATTCTTGTACACAGGGACAGTACTATAGTAGTTATATTCTTGTACATAGGGGGCAGTATTGGAGTAGTTACATTCTTGTACATAGGAGCAGTATTATAGTAGTTATATTCCTCTACATAGGGACAGTATTATAGTAGTTATATTCTTGTACATAGGGGGCAGTATTATAGTAGTTATATTCTTGTACATAGGGGGCAGTATTATAGTAGTTATATTCTTGTACATAGGGGGCAGTATTATAGTAGTTATACTCTTGTACATAGGGGGCAGTATTATAGTAGTTATATTCTTGTACATAGGGACAGTATTATAGTAGTTATATACTTGTACATAGGGACAGTATTATAGTAGTTATATTCTTGTACATAGGGGGCAGTATTATAGTAGTTATATTCCTGTACATAAGAACAGTATTATAGTAGTTATATTCTTGTACATAGGGGGCAGTATTATAGTAGTTATATTCTTGTATATAGGAGCAGTATTATTGTAGTTATATTCTGTACATAGGAAGCAGTATTATAGTAATTATATTCTTGTATATAGGAGCAGTATTATTGTAGTTATATTCTGTACATAGGGGGCAGTATTATAGTAGTTATATTCTTGTACATAGGGAGCAGTATTATAGTAGTTATATTCTTGTACATAGGGAGCAGTATTATAGTAGTTATATTCTTGTACATAGGGGCAGTATTATAGTAGTTTTATTCTTGTACATAGGAGCAGTATTATAGTAGTTATATTCTTGTACATAGGAGCAATATTATAGTAGTTATATTCTTGTACATAGGGGACAGTATTATAGTAGTTATATTCTTGTACATAGGGGCAGTATTATAGTAGTTATATTCTTGTACATAGGAGCAGTATTATAGTAGTTATATTCTTGTACATAGGGACAGTATTATAGTAGTTATATTCTTGCACATAGGGGACAGTATTATAGTTGTTATATTCTTGTACATAGGGGACAGTATTATAGTAGTTATATTCTTTTACATAGGGGCAGTATTATAGTAGTTATATTCTTGTACATAGGAGCAGTATTATAGTAGTTATATTCTTGTACATAAGGACAGTATTATAGTAGTTATATTCTTGTACATAGGGGCAGTATTATAGTAGTTATATTCTTGTACATAGGGGGCAATATTATAGTAGTTATATTCTTGTACATAGGGGCAGTATTATAGTAGTTATATTCTTGTACATAGGAGCAGTATTATAGTAGTTATATACTTGTACATAGGGACAGTATTATAGTAGTTATATTCTTGTACATAGGGGGCAGTATTGGAGTAGTTATATTCTTGTACATAGGAGCAGTATTATAGTAGTTATATTCCTGTACATAGGGACAGTATTATAGTAGTTATATTCTTGTACATAGGGGGCAGTATTATAGTAGTTATATTCTTGTACATAGGGGACAGTATTATAGTAGTTATATTCTTGTATATAGGGGACAGTATTATAGTAGTTATATTCCTGTACATAAGGACAGTATTATAGTAGTTATATTCTTGTACATAGGGGGCAGTATTATAGTAGTTATATTCTTGTACATAGGGGACAGTATTATAGTAGTTATATTCTTGTACATAGGGGGCAGTATTATAGTAGTTATATTCTTGTACATAGGAGCAGTATTATAGTAGTTATATACTTGTACACAGGGACAGTACTATAGTAGTTATATTCTTGTACATAGGGGGTAGTATTGGAGTAGTTATATTCTTGTACATAGGAGCAGTATTATAGTAGTTATATTCCTCTACATAGTGACAGTATTATAGTAGTTATATTCTTGTACATAGTGGGCAGTATTATAGTAGTTATATTCTTGTACATAGGGGGCAGTATTATAGTAGCTATATTCTTGTACATAGGGGGCAGTATTATAGTAGTTATACTCTTGTACATAGGGGGCAGTATTATAGTAGTTATATTCTTGTACATAGGGACAGTATTATAGTAGTTATATACTTGTACATAGGGACAGTATTATAGTAGTTATATTCTTGTACATAGGGGGCAGTATTATAGTAGTTATATTCCTGTACATAAGGACAGTATTATAGTAGTTATATTCTTGTACATAGGGGGCAGTATTATAGTAGTTATGTTCTTTTACATAGGAGCAGTATTATAGTAGTTATATTCTTGTACATAGGAGCAATATTATAGTAGTTATATTCTTGTACATAGGGGACAGTATTATAGTAGTTATATTCTTGTACATAGGGGCAGTATTATAGCAGTTATATTCTTGTACATAGGAGCAGTATTATAGTAGTTATATTCTTGTACATAGGAGCAATATTATAGTAGTTATATTCTTGTACATAGGGACAGTATTATAGTAGTTATATTCTTGTACATAGGGGCAGTATTATAGTAGTTATATTCTTGTACATAGAGGGCAATATTATAGTAGTTATATTCTTGCACATAGGGGCAGTATTATAGTAGTTATATTCTTGTACATAGGAGCAGTATTATAGTAGTTATATACTTGTACATAGGGACAGTATTATAGTAGTTATATTCTTGTACATAGGGGGCAGTATTGGAGTAGTTATATTCTTGTACATAGGAGCAGTATTATAGTAGTTATATTCCTGTACATAGGGACAGTATTATAGTAGTTATATTCTTGTACATAGGGGGCAGTATTAGTAGTTATATTCTTGTACATGGGGGACAGTATTATAGTAATTATATTCTTGTACATAGGGGACAGTATTATAGTAGTTATATTCTTGTACATAGGGGGCAGTATTATAGTAGTTATATTCTTGTACATAAGGGGCAGTATTATAGTAGTTATATTCTTGTACATAGGGGACAGTATTATAGTAGTTATATTCTTGTACATAGGGGGCAGTATTATAGTAGTTATATTCTTGTACATAGGGGCAGTATTATAGTAGCTATATTCTTGTACATAGGAGCAGTATTATAGTAGTTATATACTTGTACACAGGGACAGTATTATAGTAGTTATATTCTTGTACATAGGAGCAGTATTATAGTAGTTATATTCTTGTACACAGGGACAGTACTATAGTAGTTATATTCTTGTACATAGGGGGCAGTATTGGAGTAGTTACATTCTTGTACATAGGAGCAGTATTATAGTAGTTATATTCCTCTACATAGGGACAGTATTATAGTAGTTATATTCTTGTACATAGGGGGCAGTATTATAGTAGTTATATTCTTGTACATAGGGGGCAGTATTATAGTAGTTATATTCTTGTACATAGGGGGCAGTATTATAGTAGTTATACTCTTGTACATAGGGGGCAGTATTATAGTAGTTATATTCTTGTACATAGGGACAGTATTATAGTAGTTATATACTTGTACATAGGGACAGTATTATAGTAGTTATATTCTTGTACATAGGGGGCAGTATTATAGTAGTTATATTCCTGTACATAAGAACAGTATTATAGTAGTTATATTCTTGTACATAGGGGGCAGTATTATAGTAGTTATATTCTTGTATATAGGAGCAGTATTATTGTAGTTATATTCTGTACATAGGAAGCAGTATTATAGTAATTATATTCTTGTATATAGGAGCAGTATTATTGTAGTTATATTCTGTACATAGGGGGCAGTATTATAGTAGTTATATTCTTGTACATAGGGAGCAGTATTATAGTAGTTATATTCTTGTACATAGGGAGCAGTATTATAGTAGTTATATTCTTGTACATAGGGGCAGTATTATAGTAGTTTTATTCTTGTACATAGGAGCAGTATTATAGTAGTTATATTCTTGTACATAGGAGCAATATTATAGTAGTTATATTCTTGTACATAGGGGACAGTATTATAGTAGTTATATTCTTGTACATAGGGGCAGTATTATAGTAGTTATATTCTTGTACATAGGAGCAGTATTATAGTAGTTATATTCTTGTACATAGGGACAGTATTATAGTAGTTATATTCTTGCACATAGGGGACAGTATTATAGTTGTTATATTCTTGTACATAGGGGACAGTATTATAGTAGTTATATTCTTTTACATAGGGGCAGTATTATAGTAGTTATATTCTTGTACATAGGAGCAGTATTATAGTAGTTATATTCTTGTACATAAGGACAGTATTATAGTAGTTATATTCTTGTACATAGGGGCAGTATTATAGTAGTTATATTCTTGTACATAGGGGGCAATATTATAGTAGTTATATTCTTGTACATAGGGGCAGTATTATAGTAGTTATATTCTTGTACATAGGAGCAGTATTATAGTAGTTATATACTTGTACATAGGGACAGTATTATAGTAGTTATATTCTTGTACATAGGGGGCAGTATTGGAGTAGTTATATTCTTGTACATAGGAGCAGTATTATAGTAGTTATATTCCTGTACATAGGGACAGTATTATAGTAGTTATATTCTTGTACATAGGGGGCAGTATTATAGTAGTTATATTCTTGTACATAGGGGACAGTATTATAGTAGTTATATTCTTGTATATAGGGGACAGTATTATAGTAGTTATATTCCTGTACATAAGGACAGTATTATAGTAGTTATATTCTTGTACATAGGGGGCAGTATTATAGTAGTTATATTCTTGTACATAGGGGACAGTATTATAGTAGTTATATTCTTGTACATAGGGGGCAGTATTATAGTAGTTATATTCTTGTACATAGGAGCAGTATTATAGTAGTTATATACTTGTACACAGGGACAGTACTATAGTAGTTATATTCTTGTACATAGGGGGTAGTATTGGAGTAGTTATATTCTTGTACATAGGAGCAGTATTATAGTAGTTATATTCCTCTACATAGTGACAGTATTATAGTAGTTATATTCTTGTACATAGTGGGCAGTATTATAGTAGTTATATTCTTGTACATAGGGGGCAGTATTATAGTAGCTATATTCTTGTACATAGGGGGCAGTATTATAGTAGTTATACTCTTGTACATAGGGGGCAGTATTATAGTAGTTATATTCTTGTACATAGGGACAGTATTATAGTAGTTATATACTTGTACATAGGGACAGTATTATAGTAGTTATATTCTTGTACATAGGGGGCAGTATTATAGTAGTTATATTCCTGTACATAAGGACAGTATTATAGTAGTTATATTCTTGTACATAGGGGGCAGTATTATAGTAGTTATGTTCTTTTACATAGGAGCAGTATTATAGTAGTTATATTCTTGTACATAGGGAGCAGTTTTATAGTAGTTATATTCTTGTACATAGGGGGCAGTATTATAGTAGCTATATTCTTGTACATAGGGGCAGTATTATAGTAGTTATACTCTTGTACATAGGGGACAGTATTATTGTAGTTATATTCTTGTACATAGGGACAGTATTATAGTAGTTATATACTTGTACATAGGGACAGTATTATAGTAGTTATATTCTTGTACATAGGGGGCAGTATTATAGTAGTTATGTTCTTTTACATAGGAGCAGTATTATAGTAGTTATATTCTTGTACATAGGGAGCAGTTTTATAGTAGTTATATTCTTGTATGTAGGAGCAGTATTATTGTAGTTATATTCTGTACATAGGGGGCAGTATTATAGTAGTTATATTCTTGTACATAGGGAGCAGTATTATAGTAGTTATATTCTTGTACATAGGAGGCAGTATTATAGTAGTTATATTCTTGTACATAGGAGCAGTATTATAGTAGTTATATACTTGTACACAGGGACAGTATTAAAGTAGTTATATTCTTGTACATAGGGGGCAGTATTGGAGTAGTTATATTCTTGTACATAGGAGCAGTATTATAGTAGTTATATTCCTGTACATAGGGACAGTATTATAGTAGTTATATTCTTGTACATAGGGGGCAGTATTATAGTAGTTATATTCTTGTACATAGGGACAGTATTATAGTAGTTATATACTTGCACATAGGGACAGTATTATAGTAGTTATACTTTTGTACATAGGGGACAGTATTGGAGTAGTTATATTCTTGTACATAGGAGCAGTATTATAGTAGTTATATTCTTGTACATAGGAGCAGTATTGTAGTAGTTATATTCTTGTACATAGGAGCAGTATTATAGTAGTTATATTCTTCTACATAGGGGCAGTATTATAGTAGTTATATTCCTGTACATAGGGACAGTATTATAGTAGTTATATTCTTGTACATAGGGGCAGTATTATAGTAGTTATATTCTTGTACATAGGTGCAGTATTATAGTAATTATATTCTTGTACATAGGAGCAGTATTATAGTAGTTATATTCTTGTACATAGGGGGCAGTATTATAGTAGTTATGTTCTTGTACATTGGAGCAGTATTATAGTAGTTATATTCTTGTACATAGGAGCAGTATTATAGTAGTTATATTCTTCTACATAGGGGCAGTATTATAGTAGTTATATTCCTGTACATAGGGACAGTATTATAGTAGTTATATTCTTGTACATAGGGGGCAGTATTATAGTAGTTATGTTCTTGTACATTGGAGCAGTATTATAGTAGTTATATTCTTCTACATAAGAGCAGTATTACAGTAGTTATATTCTTGTAGATAGGGGGCAGTATTATAGTAGCTATATTCTTGTACATAGGTGTAATATTATATTAGTTATATGGGGTAGTATTATAGTAGTTTTAATCTTGTACATAGGGGGCAGTATTATGGTAGTTATATTCTTGTAGATAGGGGGCAGTATTATAGTAGCTATATTCTTGTACATAGGGGTAATATTATATTAGTTATATGGGGTAGTATTATAGTAGTTTTAATCTTGTACATAGGGGCAGTATTATGGTAGTTATATTCTTTTAGATAGGGGGCAGTATTATAGTAGCTATATTCTTGTACATAGGGGTAATATTATATTAGTTATATGGGGTAGTATTATAGTAGTTTTAATCTTGTACATAGGGTAAGGGTTAACACTAGGAATGATAGTAAAATCATTTTAAAAATCCTAAAAATAAAAATAATGAATAACCTGTTGGAGTTCTGATCCGGACTGTGATGGTTTATTGCTCTGTTCAGGATTCATGAATCTCCAACATAAATACTTTGCAGAATATGATTTGTTTCGGATGGAGCGCGGGGCGTCTCAGACATAACACATTTCCTATCGCACTGTAAACATGCGGAGAGGAGGCAATCTGGAGGTTTTATCAGGAAACAATCTGGCTTCCAGTAGTAATGTAAGCAAATAGGAGATACAAATGCCAGAATCAGGCTGACAATGGAGAATTCTGATGTGAGTCATCTACAGATCATTACGTCCTGGATGAGGGACACAATGCTGGAAATAAGCTGCTTCTCAATCTGCGGCAATTAGTATTAAACCACCGGCGCAGCAAAATGATTCACAAACTAGGCAATTATACTCATGTCCCTATAGATGGGGTCCGTAACTATCTTTAAAGGGGTTGGCGATTACCTTTTCAAATGAACAGGGAGTGGATCTGCAGTACCCGAACATGACCACTAGAGAAATGACGGAGCTGCTGTGTCCCGGCTGCATCCGAAAACTTCCACCCTGCACCAATAATAGCTGGTAGGCGGTGCTGCCGCGTTTCGTACCTCTACACATCAGATATTGAGGATAGGCCATAAATAAAAAAAAACAGTGGCAAACCACTGCTTTTACCTTTTAACACCGTATCAATTTTAGGTGCCACATTTTTTTGCTGTGCTCATAACAAATCAACAAAATATTTGTAACTAATAGCTCTAAACCTGCTGCTTAGTCATAGGAAAAAAAAAACACTACCTACCTGATGCCACCACTAGAGGGAACTTTGCAGCTTACGGCATACTGATAGCTCAATGTATAAGCAGAATGCAGGGAGCTCCCCCTAGTGGCAATTGCAGAACGCAAAATTTTATCTTGGAATCTAGATGTAGTTTTGGATCTATTTATATAAAACAAATTAAATATCATACATTTAGTTTAATAGTCAGATATAAATAGATGATGTATAGGTATAATTACATAATTCTGATTACACAATGATGTAATAACGTTTAGAAATGCCTCTGTATTAAAGGGGTTAGTACTGGAATAGTAATTTATTCCATATAACAACTTATATTAGAAAGTGGCAGAACTTTTCATTCTGCATCTCCCCATTACTTTATACTGCAGCGCAGCTTCTTTATACTAAAAAGTGCATAAAACTTTGGTTGACAGTCAATACACGGAAAAGCAGAGATTGATTTTTAACTTGCAATCCATATTACCGCCAGTAAGAAACACAAGTAGGGTGAGATGTATGAACCTTGATGTCTTCACTTCAGATATTTCCAGAACTGAGATGCCCCTTACATACATATCAGGGAAGATATCAGATTCTCCCTGTATAACACTCCTGCACTGTTATAAGCTGCTGTGTGCTATCGGGAGGATCTCATTAGTCCAGGGTTACTGAACTCTTTGTCTTAGGAATAACAAGGAGGAAGTGAGAAGAACACATTGTCGTCCGCAGCCGCCGATCCTCCGCAAAGTGCGGTAAATGGAAGTGATTCATAGGATTGCACTCAGGATGATTGTTGCTTCAGATGCAGACAAAACATGTTTGATGTGTTTCCTTCACCTGCTGACAGCAAATGAGGCAGGCTGCTGTCCACAGTGCTGAACCCACCCATCCTGGCAGTCAGGGGCAAGCGAGGACTACACCCCCAACATGGCCGGAAACCCATGTGTAAATATACCCGGAGGATAACTCCCATCATGATGCTCGAATCATTCAATATATGTACAAAGTGACTCAACTTTTCACCTACATTATAAAGTGATGGCGACAAATTATAAAGCTCAAACTACTACATCTTTCAAAGGGTGGTCTCAACCAAGACAATGCCATGGATGTACTGTACAAGAATATAACTACTATAATACTGCCCCCTGTGTACAAGAATATAACTACTATAATACTGCTCCTATATACAAGAATATAACTACTATAATACTGCTCCTATGTACAAGAATATAACTACTATAATACTGCCTCTATGTACAAGAATATAACTACTATAATACTGCCCCCTATGTACAAGAATATAACTACTATAATACTGCTCCTATGTACAAGAATATAACTACTATAATACTGCCTCCTATGTACAAGAATATAACTACTATAATACTGCCCCTATGTACAAGAATATAACTACTATAATACTGCCCCCTATGTACAAGAATATAACTACTATAATATTGCTCCATTGTACAAGAATATAACTACTATAATACTGCCTCTATGTACAAGAATATAACTACTATAATACTGCCCCCTATGTACAAGAATATAACTACTATAATACTGCTCCTATGTACAAGAATATAACTACTATAATACTGCCTCCTATGTACAAGAATATAACTACTATAATACTGCCCCTATGTACAAGAATATAACTACTATAATACTGCCCCCTGTGTACAAGAATATAACTACTATAATACTGCCCCTATGTACTAGAATATAACTACTATAATACTGCTCCTATCTACAAGAATATAACTACTATAATACTGCCCCCTATGTACAAGAATATAACTACTATAATACTGCCCCTATGTACAAGAATATAACTACTATAATACTGCCCCTATGTACAAGAATATAACTACTATAATACTGCCCCCTGTGTACAAGAATATAACTACTATAATACTGCTCTTGTGTACAAGAATATAACTACTATAATACTGCCCCCTATGTACAAGAATATAATTACTATAATACTGCCCCCTATGTACAAGAATATAACTACTATAATACTGCCCCCTATGTACAAGAATATAATTACTATAATACTGCCCCCTATGTACAAGAATATACAGTAACTACTATAATACTGTCCCCTATGTACAAGAATATAACTACTATAATACTGCCCCCTATGTACAAGAATATAACTACTATAATACTGCTCCTAGGTACAAGAATATAACTACTGTAATACTGCCCCCTATGTACAAGAATATAATTACTATAATACTGTCCCCTATGTACAAGAATATAACTGCTATAATACTGCCCCCTATGTACAAGAATATAATTACTATAATACTGCCCCCTATGTACAAGAATATACAGTAACTACTATAATACTGTCCCCTATGTACAAGAATATAACTACTATAATACTGCCCCCTATGTACAAGAATATAACTACTATAATACTGCTCCTATGCAGAAGAATATAACTACTATAATACTGCCCCTATGTACAAGAATATAACTACTATAATACTGCCCCCTGTGCACAAGAATATAACTACTATAATACTGCCCCCTATGTACAAGAATATAACTACTATAATACTGCTCCTATGTACAAGAATATAACTACTATAATACTGCCCCCTATGTACAAGAATATAACTACTATAATACTGCCCCTATGTACAAGAATATAACTACTGTAATACTGCCCCCTATGTACAAGAATATAACTACTATAATACTGCCCCCTATGTACAAGAATATAACTACTATAATACTGCCCCTATGTACAAGAATATAACTACTATAATACTGCCCCTATGTACAAGAATATAACTACTATAATACTGCTCCTATATACAAGAATATAACTACTATAATACTGCTCCTATGTACAAGAATATAACTACTATAATACTGCCCCTATGTACAAGAATATAACTACTATAATACTGCTCCCTATGTACAAGAATATAACTACTATAATACTGCTCCTATGTACAAGAATATAACTACTATAATACTGCCCCTATGTACAAGAATATAACTACTATAATACTGCTCCTATGTATAAGAATATAACTACTATAATACTGCTCCTATGTACAAGAATATAACTACTATAATACTGCTCCCTATGTACAAGAATATAACTACTATAATACTGCTCCTATGTTCAAGAATATAACTACTATAATACTGCCCCTATGTGCAAGAATATAACTACTATAATACTGCCCCTATGTACAAGAATATAACTACTATAATACTGCCCCTATGTACAAGAATATAACTACTATAATACTGCCCCTATGTACAAGAATATAACTACTATAATACTGCCCCTATGTACAAGAATATAACTACTATAATACTGCTCCTATGTACAAGAATATAGCTACTATAATACTGCTCCTATGTACAAGAATATAACTACTATAATACTGCTCCCTATGTACAAGAATATAACTACTATAATACTGCTCCTATGTACAAGAATATAACTACTATAATACTGCCCCTATGTACAAGAATATAACTACTATAATACTGCCCCTATGTACAAGAATATAACTACTATAATACTGCTCCTATGTACAAGAATATAACTACTATAATACTGCCCCTATGTACAAGAATATAACTACTATAATACTGCTCCTATGTACAAGAATATAACTACTATAATACTGCTCCTATGTACAAGAATATAACTACTATAATACTGCCCCTATGTGCAAGAATATAACTACTATAATACTGCTCCCTATGTACAAGAATATAACTACTATAATACTGCTCCTATGTACAAGAATATAACTACTATAATACTGCCCCTATGTACAAGAATATAACTACTATAATACTGCTCCTATGTACAAGAATATAACTACTATAATACTGCTCCTATGTACAAGAATATAACTACTATAATACTGCTCCCTATGTACAAGAATATAACTACTATAATACTGCTCCTATGTACAAGAATATAACTACTATAATACTGCCCCTATGTACAAGAATATAACTACTATAATACTGCCCCTATGTACAAGAATATAACTACTATAATACTGCTCCTATGTACAAGAATATAACTACTATAATACTGCCCCTATGTACAAGAATATAACTACTATAATACTGCTCCTATGTACAAGAATATAACTACTATAATACTGCCCCTATGCAGAAGAATATAACTACTATAATACTGCTCCTTATGTACAAGAATATAACTACTATAATACAGCTCCCTATGTACAAGAATATAACTACTATAATACTGCTCCTATGTACAAAAATATAACTACTATAATACTGCCTCTATGTACTAGAATTTAACTACTATAATACTGCCCATATGTACAAGAATATAACTACTATAATACTGCTCCTATGTACAAGAATATAACTACTATAATACTGCCCCTATGTACAAGAATATAACTACTATAATACTGCTCCTATGTACAAGAATATAACTACTATAATACTGCTCCTATGTACAAGAATATAACTACTATAATACAGCCCCTATGTACAATATAACTACTATAATACTGCTCCCTATGTACAAGAATATAACTACTATAATACTGCTCCTATGTACAAGAATATAACTACTATAATACTGCTCCTATGTACAAAAATAT
This sequence comes from Phyllobates terribilis, assembly GCF_046119375.1. Classification (NCBI taxonomy): domain Eukaryota; kingdom Metazoa; phylum Chordata; class Amphibia; order Anura; family Dendrobatidae; genus Phyllobates; species Phyllobates terribilis. The sequence continues at coordinate 171,029,319 of NW_027362769.1, forward strand.
AACTACTATAATACTGCCCCTATGTACAAGAATATAACTACTATAATACTGCCCCCTATGTGCAAGGATATAACTACTATAATGCTGCCCCCTATGTACAAGAATATAACTACTATAATACTGCCCCTATGTACAAGAATATAACTACTATAATACTGCCCCTATGTACAAGAATATAACTACTATAATACTGCCCCTATGTACAAGAATATAACTACTATAATACTGCCCCTATGTACAAGAATATAACTACTATAATACTGCCCCTATGTACAAGAATATAACTACTATAATACTGCTCCTATGTACAAGAATACAACTACTATAATACTGCCCCTATGTACAATATAACTACTATAATACTGCTCCCTATGTACAAGAATATAACTACTATAATACTGCTCCTATGTACAAGAATATAACTACTATAATACTGCCCCTATGTACAAGAATATAACTACTATAATACTGCCCCCTATGTGCAAGGATATAACTACTATAATGCTGCCCCTATGTACAAGAATATAACTACTATAATACTGCCCCTATGTACAAGAATATAACTACTATAATACTGCCCCTATGTACAAGAATATAACTACTATAACACTGCCCCCTATGTACAAGAATATAACTACTATAATACTGCCCCTATGTACAAGAATATAACTACTATAATACTGCCCCTATGTACAACAATATAACTGCAATAATACTGCCCCTATGTACAAGAATATAACTACTATTATACTGCTCCTATGTACAAGAATATAACTACTATAATACTGCTCCTATGTACAAGAATATAACTACTATAATACTGCCCTCTATGTACAAGAATATAACTACTATAATACTGCTTCTATGTACAAGAATATAACTACTATAATACTGCTCCTATGTACAAGAATATAACTACTATAATACTGCCCCTATGTACAACAATATAACTGCTATAATACTGCCCCTATGTACAAGAATATAACTACTATAATACTGCTCCTATGTACAAGAATATAACTACTATAATACTGCTCCTATGTACAAGAATATAACTACTATAATACTGCCCCTATGTACAATATAACTACTATAATACTGCTCCCTATGTACAAGAATATAAGTACTATAATACTGCTCCTATGTACAAGAATATAACTACTATAATACTGCCCCTATGTACAAGAATATAACTACTATAATACTGCCCCCTATGTGCAAGGATATAAATACTATAATGCTGCCCCCTATGTACAAGAATATAACTACTATATTATTGCCCCTATGTACAAGAATATAACTACTATAATACTGCCCCTATGTACAAGAATATAACTGCTATAATACTGCCCCTATGTACAAGAATATAACTACTATAATACTGCCCCTATGTACAAGAATATAACTACTATAATACTGCTCCTATGTACAAGAATATAACTACTATAATACTGCTCCTATGTACAAGAATATAACTACTATAATACTGCCCCTATGTACAAGAATATAACTACTATAATACTGCTCCCTATGTACAAGAACATAACTACTATAATACTGGTCCTATGTACAAGAATATAACTACTATAATACTGCCCCCTATGTACAAGATTGTAACTACTATAATACTGCTCCTATGTACAAGAATATAACTACTATAATACTGCCCTCTATGTACAAGAATATAACTACTATAATACTGCTTCTATGTACAAGAATATAACTACTATAATACTGCTCCTATGTACAAGAATATAACTACTATAATACTGCCCCTATGTACAAGAATATAACTACTATAATACTGCCCCTATGTACAAGAATATAACTACTATAATACTGCCCCTATGTACAAGAATATAACTACTATATGTCAGGCAAAAGGTATTTTTTCCCTAATTTTAAAAATGAGAGATGTTTTAAAAAAGAAAAACCCCTACCCCCTATCCGTTTGTAAGAGAAGACATAGAACTGCAGTGCTGGCCCCCACCCTAAGAATTTTTATTATCGTCGTAAACCCTCCGTGCAGAGCAGCTTCTAGTTCAAAATAGTTATTCCCTACAAAATTCTATTGTTTAGCTGGACAAACAGTTAATGTAGAATTTAAAAACGCACATGACGGTCACTAACCCAGGGGCCAGAGTTTTGGAATGTTCACATTTTCCTGGTTACAATGATATATTTTTCATAACTGGGATACCCCCAGAAATCGAGGAATTGGTTTCTTAGCTTCTGAGCATCATAGAGAGGTCCTGTTTAATATCCATCTGCATGAAAATTAGTGACGGCCAACATGATGTCTCCATCTTGGATGTGGGACCCCCCCACACCAAGATATGAAATCTGAAGGTTTCTATGTTCTATGCAGCGGGGTGGTTCCACAAAACCGAGCCCCCGTGTGAGGTAGACAAAATGGGCGGTTCCTAATAATTTGGCCCTGTTACTAAAAAGCAAATCGGCCATTTTCAGGTCATTCTTCTTAGGGACGCCAGACGCACGCACGCCACGCTGCGCGGAAGAATCACGTCTAATTTCCGGGGAGCCGCCCCCCCCCCCCACAGAATCTGAGACCATCACCTCGTGGCGCAGGTTTTGCTATTACTGATCCCTTTTATTTTAATAACTGTTTATGCATACATGTAAATTGTCTCCTTTATAATATCTTGTATATATTTTGTAAACACTGCCCCCCTTTGGGAGTAAATCATAATTATTTACCCGTTTCGTTCTTCTTGTCCTATGTCGAGCAAACACGTTCCTCACCCGCTAATTCACGTTACCTACCAGGTACCCGATCCACCTGTTAAGCGATCGGTGGTGGCAGTATACCAGTATTTATGTGATATTGTGGTTTGAGGGTGGCTGGTCGGAGGTATATATACGTTCCTGGAAGGAACTGGTGGTATATATACGTCCTGTCACATCACGTGCCGCAATAGTCGACATAAACTAGAGCAGCTGCACCCGTGCTTATCCTCGGTCAATACCGTGTTTGACCAGCAGGATAAGGGGGCGCCAGAGAGCTGCAAGGTCTGACCCAAAAGTGGGTGTCGTTTTCCTGACAAATTGGTGGCAAGCGGTGGGATCATAGGACATTAGTGATCTGGTTTGAGCAATCATTCCTCTCACTAAAAGCTTGCACGGTTCTTACCTGGACCCTGCACAAATGTTTTGAAGATCGAACTCAGTGTTTATTAGATCTGAGACAATACTGTATGTGTAGCAGTTACCCCTACTCTTCTTCGGTTTTTCTTTTCTATTCTTATTTTGGTGATCAGGGTCGTAGTTGGGGAGCCCTGGTACCGCCAGCAGAAATAGGACGCTCTTATTGGAATATGTATAACCAGAGGCATTGACCCCCTCGGCAAAAGCAGAGAACAAATGGCTGCTGCACTGGCGCAACTGGAGACTGAGCAAGCCCTTCTCCAGACCTCAGCAGGGCCAGAGGTCAGCCGAGATATGGACAGTACTGCTGCAGGGCTCCCACCTGTAGACGCACGCCGCGTCAGCGACCAGGGCAGTGTGGACCCCTATCTGCAGATGGCTCTACAGCAACTTCCTGCAGAGGATCATGAAGGATGGCTGAGAGTAATTCAACAGCACCAGGAGGCCGAGAGAGCCCAGCGAGAGGCCGAGAGAGCCGAGAGAGCCGAGCGGAGGCCCAAGCTCAGAGGGCCCATGAACTGCAGATGGCCCAACTCGGGATCCCAGCATCCACCTCACGGAACGGTGAGACCAACAATGCGACCCTGTTTAAGCTCCGTCCAGAGCATTTTCCTGTGATGGAAAAGGACGGCGACCTCGACACCTTTCTGAGGGGTTTTGAAAAGACTTGCAGACAATACCAGCTGCCTGAGGAACAGTGGGCGCGATACTTAACTGCAGGGCTGCGAGGCATAGCTCTGGATGTGTTTGTGGCTCTTCCTCCGAGCCTCGATGGGAACTATGATGCCATTAAGCAGGCCCTAATCCAGAGGTTCCAACTGACCCCTGAGGTGTACCGTAAAAAGTTCCGGAGCCTCCAGCGTGGACCGCACGACAGTTACAGCGATGTGGTGCATGGGCTCCTGACCAACTTTGAGCAGTGGATCCAAGGACTGTCAGCGACCACCTCTGAGCAGCTAAAGGATCTGATGGTGAAAGAGCAGTTCCTGCATCTGTGTCCGACTGAGGTACGGCAGTTCGTGATGGATCGAGAGTCACCAGATGCCAATAAAGCAGCGCAGATCGCAGACACCTACGAGGCCAACCGGAGACCAGAGGTGCGGAAGCCGGTCGTCGCCAGCTGGAAAGGGGGTAAGCCATCAACCACCATCCCTACCCCTGCCAGCCGACCTTCCGGAGGCCTTTTTCCCGTTACCAATGCCCGGCCTTCATCTGATGCCCGCAGGTGTTATTTCTGCAACCAGACTGGTCATCTCAGCGCCACTTGCCCAGAGAAGCAGAGGAAGAACCCCCCACCCAAGGCCCCAGGGCCTAATGCTTCAGTTCTTTTGGTGGGTGGGCCGGTTGGGAGGGCCTGTGAAAACTTTCAGTCTGTCAGGGTGGGGGACACTCTCACTGTAGGCCTCAAGGACACTGGGGCCGAACGAACCCTCATCCGACCCGAACTGGTGTCCGCTGAAGAGCTTATTCCGGGAAAGACCCTGACTGTCACCGGGATTGGGGGCGTCCGATGCCCCTTGCCCATGGCCCGGGTTTTTATTGATTGGGGTGCGGGGAGTGGGGTGAAGGAAGTGGGAGTATCCAAAAACCTACCTGCAAATGTTTTGTTGGGAACTGATTTGGGGAGGATGCTTGCTTATTATGTCCCTAACACCCCTCCCAGATCTGATACGGTTGGTAAAGTTAATGCTGATACTGTGAATGTTAATGCTTTACCTGATGATGATGATGATGATGTTGTTGTATTGGAAGGTGCAGGAGAACTCAGCCATGTCACTCTGCGGGGTGATGTTGCTGAGGATCCCCTAGCAGGAGCAAAGGTCAGTGCCAAGGGTAATGGGGAGAGGCACGAGGACCATGAAGCAGGTGGTGCTGTGCCAGTGACCAGTGTCACAACAGAAGGTGACCTGGCTGATAGTCGCTGCCCCATACGTAGCACTGTGCCTGAGGTAATGGAGGATGATGGAGAAGTAGTTCTCATGGCCTCGCAGGCTAATGAGACGGTGTTGTTCCCCGGGGAGACGGCCTATATAGCCGCTGTTACCCGCAGTCAGAGTGCCCAGAACGCAAGTAACGCCCTGCCTTCTGGACCCTCCTCGGACAGAGGAATAACAGGATCAGGTATGGACCCAGAGCCGGTCCCAGAGGGTCCCAGTGAGGACGTGGCCTTAACCTCACTTCTGGCTTCCTCCAGCCAGGAGTTTCAGGCAGCTCTGCACTCAGATGCTAGCCTGGAGACGTTAAGGAGCCTCGCTGAGAAACCCACCTCCGAGTCGGATAAGGAGAGGGTATTCTGGGACCAAGGGAGGTTGTACCAGGAGACAGTTCCCTGTACACCCCAACAGGAGTGGCTGAGGGAAAGACAGCTGGTCGTCCCCTACCAATTCAGGGATGAGTTGTTGCGGATCGCCCATGAAATTCCACTCGCTGGACACTTGGGGGTCAGCAAAACCAAGGCCCGGCTGTCTCACCACTTTTATTGGCCCAAAATGAGGACAGATGTGGTGAACTACTGTCGCTCCTGTACCACGTGTCAAAGAGAGGGAAAGTCAGGGCCGGCCCCCAAAGCCCCCCTGATCTCTTTGCCAGTGATAGAGGAGCCTTTCCAGAGGATTGCTGTGGACATTGTGGGACCACTGGCCTTGCCCAGCAGCTCTGGAAAACGTTTCATCCTTACCGTGGTAGACTATGCTACCCGGTATCCGGAGGCAGTAGCCCTGTCCTCAATTCGGGCGGATAAGGTGGCGGACGCCCTCTTGTTCATCTTTTCATGAGTAGGATTTCCCAGGGAGATGCTTACCGACCAGGGGACTCAGTTCATGTCACGCTTAATGGAGGCCCTATGTAAGAAAATGCAGGTGCAGCATTTGGTATCGAGCGCGTATCACCCACAGACCAATGGTTTGTGTGAGCGATTCAACGGTACCCTCAAAAAGATGTTAAAAATGCTGGTTGAAACCCAGGGTCGCGACTGGGAGCGTTACCTCCCACACCTGCTATTTGCTTACAGAGAGGTTCCACAGGCCTCGACGGGGTTCTCCCCCTTTGAGCTACTGTATGGCAGGCGTGTCCAAGGACCCCTTGGGTTGATAAGGGAATTCTGGGAAGAAGAGCCGAGCTCCCCAGGAGTGTCCATCGTGGAGTATGTCATGCGCTTCCGTGACAAGATGCAGACCTTGACGCAGTTGGTGCATGACAACATGGCGCAAGCCCAGGCTGACCAGAAGCATTGGTACGACCAGAACGCCCGAGAACGGACCTACCAGGTGGGTCAGAAGGTGTGGGTGCTGGTCCCCGTACCAAAGGACAAGCTTCAGGCGGCCTGGGAAGGCCCGTACGTCATTCACCAACAGCTCAACCCGGTCACCTACGTGATCACACTTGACCACGAGCGGGGTAGGTGGAAGGCGTTTCACGTTAATATGATGAAGGCTCATCAAGAACGTGGAACCTGCGTCCTACCGGTCTGCAACCTGCCCGAGGATGGGGAGGATGACCCCCTCTTGGACATGCTCGCCCAAGCGAAGGCCAGCGGGTCCCTAGAGGATGTAGAGCTAAGCGACTTGCTATCCGCAGACCAGAGGTCTCAGATGCAAGCAGTGCTGAAACCCTTCCAAGCAGTGTTCACCAACCTGCCTGGCAGGACTGATGTGGCGGTCCATGAAGTGGACACCGGGAATCATGCCCCACTCCGGCGGACAGCCTATCGAATCTCCGACGAGGTGCAGCATGTCATGCACCAGGAGGTCGAGGAGATGCTGCAGTTGGGGGTGATTAAGCGGTCCAAGAGCGCGTGGGCCTCACCTGTAATCCTGGTGCCAACGAAGGACCGGACCACCCGGTTCTGTGTGGACTACAGGGGGCCCAATGCTATCACAGCTTCTGATGCACAACCAATGCCACGCATTGAGGAGCTGCTGGAGCAGTTAGCCAGTGCGAGCTATCTCTCCATTATGGATTTGAGTTGGGGATATTGGCAGATTCCCTTGAGCCCCGGGGCCCAGGAGAAGTCCGCCTTTATCACCCCCTTCGGATTGTATGAATCCACTGTCATGCCCTTCAGCATGAAAAATGCCCCTGCCACGTTCCAGCGAATGGTCAACCACCTGCTCCAGGGACTGGAGAGGTACGCAGTGGCGTACCTGGATGACATTGCCATCTTCAGTCCCACCTGGGAGGATCACCTCGAGCATCTGCAGCAGGTGCTCGGGCGCATTCACCAGGCGGGCTTGACCATCAAGCCGGGAAAGTGCCAGATGGGCATGAACGAGGTCCACTACCTGGGGCACCGAGTAGGTGGGGGTACTCTGAAGCCAGAGCCTGGAAAGGTGGACGCTATCGTGTCATGGCCCACCCCCAGGACCAAGAAGCAGGTGCAGTCCTTCTTGGGCACCGCAGGGTACTATAGACGCTTTGTACAGGACTATAGTAGCCTTGCGAAGCCCTTGACAGACCTCACCAGGAAGAGCCTACCCCATTCCGTCAAATGGACAGATGAATGCGAGGTGGCCTTTAGGGCGTTGAAGACTGCCTTGAGCAGATCCCCTGTGCTAAAGGCGGTCGACGGCACACGGCCACTCTTAGTACTCTTAGTGAATTTGGCCTCGGTGCTGTACTCAGCCAGGTCGACTCGGGGAACCAAGAACACCCCGTGTTGTACCTAAGCCGGAAACTGCTGCCGAGGGAAGTGGCCTATTCCACCATAGAGAAGGAGTGCCTGGCCATTGTATGGGCCCTCAACAGCTTACAGCCTTACTTGTACGGGCGCCCCTTCACTGTCGTGACTGACACCAACCCCCTGAGTTGGCTGCACACCATGTCAGGTGCCAACGGAAGGTTGTTACGCTGGAGCCTCACCCTCCAGCAGTACGACTTTACCGTTCAACACTGCAAGGGCAGCGAGCATGGCAATGCCGATGGGTTGTCCCGGCGAGGGGAGCCTCCAGACATACGCTTGGAAGAGTACCAGAAGGTCCTACCTCCATAACGCAGTCTAAAAGGGGGAGGTGTCAGGCAAAAGGTATTTTTACCCTAATTTTAAAAATGAGAGATGTTTTAAAAAAGAAAAACCCCCACCCCCTATCCATTTGTAAGAGAAGACATAGAACTGCAGTGCTGGCCCCCACCCTAAGAATTTTTATTATCGTCGTAAACCCTCCGTGCAGAGCAGCTTCTAGTTCAAAATAGTTATTCCCTCCAAAATTCTATTGTTTAGCTGGACAAACAGTTAATGTAGAATTTAAAAACGCACATGACGGTCACTAACCCAGGGGCCAGAGTTTTGGAATGTTCACATTTTCCTGGTTACAATGATATATTTTTCATAACTGGGATACCCCCAGAAATCGAGGAATTGGTTTCTTAGCTTCTGAGCATCATAGAGAGGTCCTGTTTAATATCCATCTGCATGAAAATTAGTGACGGCCAACATGATGTCTCCATCTTGGATGTGGGACCCCCCCACACCAAGATATGAAATCTGAAGGTTTCTATGTTCTATGCAGATGGGTGGTTCCACAAAACCGAGCCCCCGTGTGAGGTAGACAAAATGGGCGGTTCCTAATAATTTGGCCCTGTTACTAAAAAGCAAATCGGCCATTTTCAGGTCATTCTTCTCAGGGACGCCAGACGCACGCACGCCACGCTGCGCGGAAGAATCACGTCTAATTTCCGGGGAGCCGTCCCCCCCACAGAATCTGAGACCATCACCTCGGGGCGCAGGTTTTGCTATTACTTATCCCTTTTATTTTAAATAACTGTTTATGCATACATGTAAATTGTCTCCTTTATAATATCTTGTATATATTTTGTAAACACTGCCCCCCTTTGGGAGTAAATCATAATTATTTACCCGTTTCGTTCTTCTTGTCCTATGTCGAGCAAACACGTTCCTCACCCGCTAATTCACGTTACCTATGTACAAGAATATAACTACTATAATACTACTCCTATGTACAAGAATATAACTACTATAATACTGCCCCTATGTACAAGAATATAACTACTATAATACTGCCCCTATGTACAAGAATATAACTACTGTAATACTGCCCCCTATGTACAAGAATATAACTACTATAATACTGCCCCCTATGTACAAGAATATAACTACTATAATACTGCTCCTATGTACAAGAATATAACTACTATAATACTGCCCCTATATACAAAAATATATCTACTATAATACTGCCCCTATGTACAAGAATATAACTACTATAATACTGCCCCTAAGTTCAAGAATATAACTACTATAATACTGCTCCTATGTACAAGAATATAACTACTATAATACGGCTCCTATGTACAAGAATATAACTACTATACTACTGCTCCCTATGTACAAGAATATAACTACTATAATACTGCTCCTATGTACAAGAATATAACTACTATAATACTGCCCCTATGTACAAGAATATAACTACTATAATACTGCCCCTATGTACAAGAATATAACTACTATAATACTGCTCCCTATGTACAAGAATATAACTACTATAATACTGCTCCTATGTACAAGAATATAACTACTATAATACTGCCCCTATGTACAAGAATATAACTACTATAATACTGCCCCTATGTACAACAATATAACTACTATAATACTGCCCCTATGTACAAGAATATAACTACTATAATACTGCCCCTATGTACAAGAATATAACTACTATAATACTGCTCCTATGTACAAGAATATAACTACTATAATAAGGCTCCTATGTACAAGAATATAACTTCTATAATACTGCTCCCTATGTACAAGAATATAACTACTATAATACTGCTCCTATGTACAAGAATATAAATACTATAATACTGCCCCTATGTACAAGAATATAACTACTATAATACTGCCCCTATGTACAAGAATATAACTACTATAATACTGCCCCTATGTACAAGAACATAACTACTATAATACTGCTCCTATGTACAAGAATATAACTACTATAATACTGCTCCTATGTACAAGAATATAACTACTATAATACTGCTTCTATGTACAAGAATATAACTACTATAATACTGCCCCTATGTACAAGAATATAACTACTATAATACTGCTCCCTATGTACAAGAATATAACTACTATAATACTGCTCCTATGTACAAGAATATAACTACTATAATACTGCCCCTATGTACAAGTATATAACTACTATAATACTGCTCCTATGTACAAGAATATAACTACTATAATACTGCTCCTATGTGCAAGAATATAACTACTATAATACTGCTCCCTATGTACAAGAATATAACTACTATAATACTGCTCCAATGTACAAGAATATAACTATTATAATACTGCCCCTATGTACAAGAATATAACTACTACAATACTGCCCCTATGTACAAGAATATAACTACTATAATACTGCTCCTATGTACAAGAATATAACTACTATAATACTGCCCCTATGTACAAGAATATAACTACTATAATACTGCTCCTATGTACAAGAATATAACTACTATAATACTGCCCCTATGTACAAGAATATAACTACTATAATACTGCCCCTATGTACAAGAATATAACTACTATAATACTGCTCTTTATGTACAAGAATATAACTACTATAATACTGCTCCTATGTACAAGAATATAACTACTATAATACTGCCCATATGTACAAGAATATAACTACTATAATACTGCTCCTATTTACAAGAATATAACTACTATAATACTGCTCCTATATACAAGAATATAACTACTATAATACTGCCCCTATGTACAAGAATATAACTACTATAATACTGCCCCTATGTACAAGAATAAAACTACTATAATACTGCCCCTATGTACAAGAATATAACTACTATAATACTGCTCCTATGTACAGGAATATAACTACTATAATACTGCCCCCTATCTACAAGAATATAACTACTATAATACTGCCCCTATGTACAAGAATATAACTACTATAATACAGCTCCCTATGTATAAGAATATAACTACTATAATACTGCTCCTATGTATAAGAATATAACTACTATAATACTGCCCCTATGTACAAGAATATAACTACTATAATACTGCCCCTATGTACAAGAATATAACTACTATAATACTGCTCCTATGTACAAGAATATAACTACCATAATACGGCTCCTATGTACAAGAATATAACTACTATAATACTGCTCCCTATGTGCAAGAATATAACTACTATAATACTGCTCCTATGTACAAGAATATAACTACTATAATACTGCCCCTATGTACAAGAATATAACTACTATAATACTGCCCCTATGTACAAGAATATAACTACTATAATACTGCTCCTATGTACAAGAATATAACTACTATAATACTGCCCCTATGTACAAGAACATAACTACTATAATACTGCTCCTATGTACAAGAATATAACTACTATAATACTGCTCCTATGTACAAGAATATAACTACTATAATACTGCTCCTATGTACAAGAATATAACTACTATAATACTGCCCCTATGTAGAAGAATATAACTACTATAATACTGCTCCCTATGTACAAGAATATAACTACTATAATACTGCTCCTATGTACAAGAATATAACTACTATAATACTGCCCCTATGTACAAGTATATAACTACTATAATACTGCTCCTATGTACAAGAATATAACTACTATAATACTGCTCCTATGTACAAGAATATAACTACTATAATACTGCTCCCTATGTACAAGAATATAACTACTATAATACTGCCCCTATGTACAAGTATATAACTACTATAATACTCCTCCTATGTACAAGAATATAACTACTATAATACAGCTCCTATGTACAAGAATATAACTACTATAATACTGCCCCTATGTACAAGAATATGACTACTATAATACTGCTCCTATGTACAAGAATATAACTACTATAATACTGCCCCTATGTACAAGAATATAACTACTATAATACTGCCCCTATGTACAAGAATATAACTACTATAATACTGCTCTTTATGTACAAGAATATAACTACTATAATACTGCTCCTATGTACAAGAATATAACTAGTATAATACTGACCCTATGTACAAGAATATAACTACTATAGTACTGCTCCTATATACAAGAATATAACTACTATAATACTGCCCCTATGTACAAGAGTATAACTACTATAATACTGCCCCTATGTACAAGAATATAACTACTATAATACTGCCCCTATGTACAAGAATATAACTACTATAATACTGCTCCTATGTACAGGAATATAACTACTATAATACTGCCCCCTATCTACAAGAATATAACTACTATAATACTGCCCCCTATGTACAAGAATATAACTACTATAATACTGCCCCTATGTACAAGAATATAACTACTATAATACAGCTCCCTATGTACAAGAATATAATTACTATAATACTGCTCCTATGTATAAGAATATAACTACTATAATACTGCCCCTATGTACAAGAATTTAACTACTATAATACTGCCCATATGTACAAGAATATAACTACTATAATACTGCTCCTATGTACAAGAATATAACTACTATAATACTGCCCCTATGTACAAGAATATAACTACTATAATACTGCTCCTATGTACAAGAATATAACTACTATAATACTGCTCCTATGTACAAGAATATAACTACTATAATACTGCTCCCTATGTACAAGAATATAACTACTATAATACTGCTCCTATGTACAAGAATATAACTACTATAATACGGCCCCTATGTACAAGAATATAACTACTATAATACTGCCCCTATGTACAAGAATATAACTACTATAATACTGCCCCTATGTACAAGAATATAACTACTATAATACTGCTCCTATGTACAAGAATACAACTACTAAAATACTGCCCCTATGTACAAGAGTATAACTACTATAATACTGCTCCTATGTACAAGAATATAACTACTATAATACTGCTCCTATGTACAAGAATATAACTACTATAATACTGCCCCTATGTACAAGTATATAACTACTATAATACTGCTCCTATGTACAAGAATATAACTACTATAATACTGCTCCTATGTGCAAGAATATAACTACTATAATACTGCTCCCTATGTACAAGAATATAACTACTATAATACTGCTCCAATGTACAAGAATATAACTACTATAATACTGCCCCTATGTACAAGAATATAACTACTATAATACTGCCCCTATGTACAAGAATACAACTACTATAATACTGCTCCTATGTACAAGAATATAACTACTATAATACTGCCCCTATGTACAAGAATATAACTACTATAATACTGCTCCTATGTACAAGAATATAACTACTATAATACTGCCCCTATGTACAAGAATATAACTACTATAATACTGCCCCTATGTACAAGAATATAACTACTATAATACTGCTCTTTATGTACAAGAATATAACTACTATAATACTGCTCCCTATGTGCAAGAATATAACTACTATAATACTGCTCCTATGTACAAGAATATAACTACTATAATACTGCCCCTATGTACAAGAATATAACTACTATAATACTGCCCCTATGTACAAGAATATAACTACTATAATACTGCTCCTATGTACAAGAATATAACTACTATAATACTGCCCCTATGTACAAGAACATAACTACTATAATACTGCTCCTATGTACAAGAATATAACTACTATAATACTGCTCCTATGTACAAGAATATAACTACTATAATACTGCTCCTATGTACAAGAATATAACTACTATAATACTGCCCCTATGTAGAAGAATATAACTACTATAATACTGCTCCCTATGTACAAGAATATAACTACTATAATACTGCTCCTATGTACAAGAATATAACTACTATAATACTGCCCCTATGTACAAGTATATAACTACTATAATACTGCTCCTATGTACAAGAATATAACTACTATAATACTGCTCCTATGTACAAGAATATAACTACTATAATACTGCTCCCTATGTACAAGAATATAACTACTATAATACTGCCCCTATGTACAAGTATATAACTACTATAATACTCCTCCTATGTACAAGAATATAACTACTATAATACTGCTCCTATGTACAAGAATATAACTACTATAATACTGCCCCTATGTACAAGAATATAACTACTATAATACTGCTCCTATGTACAAGAATATAACTACTATAATACTGCCCCTATGTACAAGAATATAACTACTATAATACTGCCCCTATGTACAAGAATATAACTACTATAATACTGCTCTTTATGTACAAGAATCTAACTACTATAATACTACTCCTATGTACAAGAATATAACTAGTATAATACTGACCCTATGTACAAGAATATAACTACTATAGTACTGCTCCTATATACAAGAATATAACTACTATAATACTGCCCCTATGTACAAGAGTATAACTACTATAATACTGCCCCTATGTACAAGAATATAACTACTATAATACTGCCCCTATGTACAAGAATATAACTACTATAATACTGCTCCTATGTACAGGAATATAACTACTATAATACTGCCCCCTATCTACAAGAATATAACTACTATAATACTGCCCCCTATGTACAAGAATATAACTACTATAATACTGCCCCTATGTACAAGAATATAACTACTATAATACAGCTCCCTATGTACAAGAATATAACTACTATAATACTGCTCCTATGTATAAGAATATAACTACTATAATACTGCCCCTATGTACAAGAATTTAACTACTATAATACTGCCCATATGTACAAGAATATAACTACTATAATACTGCTCCTATGTACAAGAATATAACTACTATAATACTGCCCCTATGTACAAGAATATAACTACTATAATACTGCTCCTATGTACAAGAATATAACTACTATAATACTGCTCCTATGTACAAGAATATAACTACTATAATACTGCTCCTATGTACAAGAATATAACTACTATAATACTGCTCCCTATGTACAAGAATATAACTACTATAATACTGCTCCTATGTACAAGAATATAACTACTATAATACGGCCCCTATGTACAAGAATATAACTACTATAATACTGCCCCTATGTACAAGAATATAACTACTATAATACTGCCCCTATGTACAAGAATATAACTACTATAATACTGCTCCTATGTACAAGAATACAACTACTAAAATACTGCCCCTATGTACAAGAATATAACTACTATAATACTGCTCCTATGTACAAGAATATAACTACTATAATACTGCTCCTATGTACAAGAATATAACTACTATAATACTGCCCCTATGTACAAGTATATAACTACTATAATACTGCTCCTATGTACAAGAATATAACTACTATAATACTGCTCCAATGTACAAGAATATAACTACTATAATACTGCCCCTATGTACAAGAATATAACTACTATAATACTGCCCCTATGTACAAGAATATAACTACTATAATACTGCCCCTATGTACAAGAATATAACTACTATAATACTGCTCTTTATGTACAAGAATATAACTACTATAATACTGCTCCTATGTACAAGAATATAACTACTATAATACTGCCCCTATGTACAAGAATATAACTACTATAATACTGCTCCTATGTACAAGAATATAACTACTATAATACTGCTCCTATATACAAGAATATAACTACTATAATACTGCCCCTATGTACAAGAATATAACTACTATAATACTGCCCCTATGTACAAGAATATAACTACTATAATACTGCCCCTATGTACAAGAATATAACTACTATAATACTGCTCCTATGTACAGGAATATAACTACTATAATACTGCCCCCTATCTACAAGAATATAACTACTATAATACTGCCCCTATGTACAAGAATATAACTACTATAATACAGCTCCCTATGTATAAGAATATAACTACTATAATACTGCTCCTATGTATAAGAATATAACTACTATAATACTGCCCCTATGTACAAGAATAGAACTACTATAATACTGCCCCTATGTACAAGAATATAACTACTATAATACTGCTCCTATGTACAAGAATATAACTACCATAATACGGCTCCTATGTACAAGAATATAACTACTATAATACTGCTCCCTATGTGCAAGAATATAACTACTATAATACTGCTCCTATGTACAAGAATATAACTACTATAATACTGCCCCTATGTACAAGAATATAACTACTATAATACTGCCCCTATGTACAAGAATATAACTACTATAATACTGCTCCTATGTACAAGAATATAACTACTATAATACTGCCCCTATGTACAAGAACATAACTACTATAATACTGCTCCTATGTACCAGAATATAACTACTATAATACTGCTCCTATGTACAAGAATATAACTACTATAATACTGCTCCTATGTACAAGAATATAACTACTATAATACTGCCCCTATGTAGAAGAATATAACTACTATAATACTGCTCCCTATGTACAAGAATATAACTACTATAATACTGCTCCTATGTACAAGAATATAACTACTATAATACTGCCCCTATGTACAAGTATATAACTACTATAATACTGCTCCTATGTACAAGAATATAACTACTATAATACTGCTCCTATGTACAAGAATATAACTACTATAATACTGCTCCCTATGTACAAGAATATAACTACTATAATACTGCCCCTATGTACAAGTATATAACTACTATAATACTCCTCCTATGTACAAGAATATAACTACTATAATACTGCTCCTATGTACAAGAATATAACTACTATAATACTGCCCCTATGTACAAGAATATAACTACTATAATACTGCTCCTATGTACAAGAATATAACTACTATAATACTGCCCCTATGTACAAGAATATAACTACTATAATACTGCCCCTATGTACAAGAATATAACTACTATAATACTGCTCTTTATGTACAAGAATATAACTACTATAATACTGCTCCTATGTACAAGAATATAACTACTATAGTACTGCTCCTATATACAAGAATATAACTACTATAATACTGCCCCTATGTACAAAAATATAACTACTATAATACTGCCCCTATGTACAAGAATATAACTACTATAATACTCCTCCTATGTACAAGAATATAACTACTATAATATTGCTCCTATGTACAAGAATATAACTACTATAATACTGCCCTTATGTACAAGAATATAACTACTATAATACTGCTCCTATGTACAAGAATATAACTACTATAATACTGCCCCTATGTACAAGAATATAACTACTATAATACTGCTCTTTATGTACAAGAATATAACTACTATAATACTGCTCCTATGTACAAGAATATAACTACTATAGTACTGCTCCTATATACAAGAATATAACTACTATAGTACTGCTCCTATATACAAGAATATAACTACTATAATACTGCCCCTATGTACAAGAATATAACTACTATAATACTGCCCCTATGTACAAGAATATAACTACTATAATACTGCCCCTATGTACAAGAATATAACTACTATAATACTGCTCCTATGTACAGGAATATAACTACTATAATACTGCCCCCTATCTACAAGAATATAACTACTATAATACTGCCCCCTATGTACAAGAATATAACTACTATAATACTGCCCCTATGTACAAGAATATAACTACTATAATACAGCTCCCTATGTACAAGAATATAACTACTATAATACTGCTCCTATGTATAAGAATATAACTACTATAATACTGCCCCTATGTACATGAATTTAACTACTATAATACTGCCCATATGTACAAGAATATAACTACTATAATACTGCTCCTATGTACAAGAATATAACTACTATAATACTGCCCCTATGTACAAGAATATAACTACTATAATACTGCTCCTATGTACAAGAATATAACTACTATAATACTGCTCCTATGTACAAGAATATAACTACTATAATACTGCTCCCTATGTACAAAAATATAACTACTATAATACTGCTCCTATGTACAAGAATATAGCTACTATAATACGGCCCCTATGTACAAGAATATAACTACTATAATACTGCCCCTATGTACAAGAATATAACTACTATAATACTGCCCCTATGTACAAGAATATAACTACTATAATACTGCTCCTATGCACAAGAATACAACTACTATAATACTGCCCCCTATGTACAAGAATATAACTACTATAATACTGCCCCTATGTACAAGAATATAACTACTATAATACTGCTCCTATGTACAAGAATATAACTACTATAATACTGCCCCTATGTACAAGAATATAACTACTATAATACTGCCCCTATGTACAAGAATATAACTACTATAATACTGCTCTTTATGTACAAGAATATAACTACTATAATACTGCTCCCTATGTGCAAGAATATAACTACTATAATACTGCTCCTATGTACAAGAATATAACTACTATAATACTGCCCCTATGTACAAGAATATAACTACTATAATACTGCCCCTATGTACAAGAATATAACTACTATAATACTGCTCCTATGTACAAGAATATAACTACTATAATACTGCCCCTATGTACAAGAACATAACTACTATAATACTGCTCCTATGTACAAGAATATAACTACTATAATACTGCTCCTATGTACAAGAATATAACTACTATAATACTGCTCCTATGTACAAGAATATAACTACTATAATACTGCCCCTATGTAGAAGAATATAACTACTATAATACTGCTCCCTATGTACAAGAATATAACTACTATAATACTGCTCCTATGTACAAGAATATAACTACTATAATACTGCCCCTATGTACAAGTATATAACTACTATAATACTGCTCCTATGTACAAGAATATAACTACTATAATACTGCTCCTATGTACAAGAATATAACTACTATAATACTGCTCCCTATGTACAAGAATATAACTACTATAATACTGCCCCTATGTACAAGTATATAACTACTATAATACTCCTCCTATGTACAAGAATATAACTACTATAATACTGCTCCTATGTACAAGAATATAACTACTATAATACTGCCCCTATGTACAAGAATATAACTACTATAATACTGCTCCTGTGTACAAGAATATAACTACTATAATACTGCCCCTATGTACAAGAATATAACTACTATAATACTGCCCCTATGTACAAGAATATAACTACTATAATACTGCTCTTTATGTACAAGAATATAACTACTATAATACTGCTCCTATGTACAAGAATATAACTAGTATAATACTGACCCTATGTACAAGAATATAACTACTATAGTACTGCTCCTATATACAAGAATATAACTACTATAATACTGCCCCTATGTACAAGAGTATAACTACTATAATACTGCCCCTATGTACAAGAATATAACTACTATAATACTGCCCCTATGTACAAGAATATAACTACTATAATACTGCTCCTATGTACAGGAATATAACTACTATAATACTGCCCCCTATCTACAAGAATATAACTACTATAATACTGCCCCCTATGTACAAGAATATAACTACTATAATACTGCCCCTATGTACAAGAATATAACTACTATAATACAGCTCCCTATGTACAAGAATATAACTACTATAATACTGCTCCTATGTATAAGAATATAACTACTATAATACTGCCCCTATGTACAAGAATTTAACTACTATAATACTGCCCATATGTACAAGAATATAACTACTATAATACTGCTCCTATGTACAAGAATATAACTACTATAATACTGCCCCTATGTACAAGAATATAACTACTATAATACTGCTCCTATGTACAAGAATATAACTACTATAATACTGCTCCTATGTACAAGAATATAACTACTATAATACTGCTCCCTATGTACAAGAATATAACTACTATAATACTGCTCCTATGTACAAGAATATAACTACTATAATACGGCCCCTATGTACAAGAATATAACTACTATAATACTGCCCCTATGTACAAGAATATAACTACTATAATACTGCCCCTATGTACAAGAATATAACTACTATAATACTGCTCCTATGTACAAGAATACAACTACTAAAATACTGCCCCTATGTACAAGAATATAACTACTATAATACTGCTCCTATGTACAAGAATATAACTACTATAATACTGCTCCTATGTACAAGAATATAACTACTATAATACTGCCCCTATGTACAAGTATATAACTACTATAATACTGCTCCTATGTACAAGAATATAACTACTATAATACTGCTCCAATGTACAAGAATATAACTACTATAATACTGCCCCTATGTACAAGAATATAACTACTATAATACTGCCCCTATGTACAAGAATATAACTACTATAATACTGCCCCTATGTACAAGAATATAACTACTATAATACTGCTCTTTATGTACAAGAATATAACTACTATAATACTGCTCCTATGTACAAGAATATAACTACTATAATACTGCCCCTATGTACAAGAATATAACTACTATAATACTGCTCCTATGTACAAGAATATAACTACTATAATACTGCTCCTATATACAAGAATATAACTACTATAATACTGCCCCTATGTACAAGAATATAACTACTATAATACTGCCCCTATGTACAAGAATATAACTACTATAATACTGCCCCTATGTACAAGAATATAACTACTATAATACTGCTCCTATGTACAGGAATATAACTACTATAATACTGCCCCCTATCTACAAGAATATAACTACTATAATACTGCCCCTATGTACAAGAATATAACTACTATAATACAGCTCCCTATGTATAAGAATATAACTACTATAATACTGCTCCTATGTATAAGAATATAACTACTATAATACTGCCCCTATGTACAAGAATATAACTACTATAATACTGCCCCTATGTACAAGAATATAACTACTATAATACTGCTCTTATGTACAAGAATATAACTACCATAATACGGCTCCTATGTACAAGAATATAACTACTATAATACTGCTCCCTATGTGCAAGAATATAACTACTATAATACTGCTCCTATGTACAAGAATATAACTACTATAATACTGCCCCTATGTACAAGAATATAACTACTATAATACTGCGCCTATGTACAAGAATATAACTACTATAATACTGCTCCTATGTACAAGAATATAACTACTATAATACTGCCCCTATGTACAAGAACATAACTACTATAATACTGCTCCTATGTACCAGAATATAACTACTATAATACTGCTCCTATGTACAAGAATATAACTACTATAATACTGCTCCTATGTACAAGAATATAACTACTATAATACTGCCCCTATGTAGAAGAATATAACTACTATAATACTGCTCCCTATGTACAAGAATATAACTACTATAATACTGCTCCTATGTACAAGAATATAACTACTATAATACTACCCCTATGTACAAGTATATAACTACTATAATACTGCTCCTATGTACAAGAATATAACTACTATAATACTGCTCCTATGTACAAGAATATAACTACTATAATACTGCTCCCTATGTACAAGAATATAACTACTATAATACTGCCCCTATGTACAAGTATATAACTACTATAATACTCCTCCTATGTACAAGAATATAACTACTATAATACTGCTCCTATGTACAAGAATATAACTACTATAATACTGCCCCTATGTACAAGAATATAACTACTATAATACTGCTCCTATGTACAAGAATATAACTACTATAATACTGCCCCTATGTACAAGAATATAACTACTATAATACTGCCCCTATGTACAAGAATATAACTACTATAATACTGCTCTTTATGTACAAGAATATAACTACTATAATACTGCTCCTATGTACAAGAATATAACTACTATAGTACTGCTCCTATATACAAGAATATAACTACTATAATACTGCCCCTATGTACAAAAATATAACTACTATAATACTGCCCCTATGTACAAGAATATAACTACTATAATACTCCTCCTATGTACAAGAATATAACTACTATAATATTGCTCCTATGTACAAGAATATAACTACTATAATACTGCCCTTATGTACAAGAATATAACTACTATAATACTGCTCCTATGTACAAGAATATAACTACTATAATACTGCCCCTATGTACAAGAATATAACTACTATAATACTGCCCCTATGTACAAGAATATAACTACTATAATACTGCTCTTTATGTACAAGAATATAACTACTATAATACTGCTCCTATGTACAAGAATATAACTACTATAGTACTGCTCCTATATACAAGAATATAACTACTATAATACTGCCCTTATGTACAAGAATATAACTACTATAATACTGCCCCTATGTACAAGAATATAACTACTATAATACTGCCCCTATGTACAAGAATATAACTACTATAATACTGCTCCTATGTACAGGAATATAACTACTATAATACTGCCCCCTATCTACAAGAATATAACTACTATAATACTGCCCCCTATGTACAAGAATATAACTACTATAATACTGCCCCTATGTACAAGAATATAACTACTATAATACAGCTCCCTATGTACAAGAATATAACTACTATAATACTGCTCCTATGTATAAGAATATAACTACTATAATACTGCCCCTATGTACAAGAATTTAACTACTATAATACTGCCCATATGTACAAGAATATAACTACTATAATACTGCTCCTATGTACAAGAATATAACTACTATAATACTGCCCCTATGTACAAGAATATAACTACTATAATACTGCTCCTATGTACAAGAATATAACTACTATAATACTGCTCCTATGTACAAGAATATAACTACTATAATACTGCTCCCTATGTACAAGAATATAACTACTATAATACTGCTCCTATGTACAAGAATATAACTACTATAATACGGCCCCTATGTACAAGAATATAACTACTATAATACTGCCCCTATGTACAAGAATATAACTACTATAATACTGCCCCTATGTACAAGAATATAACTACTATAATACTGCTCCTATGTACAAGAATACAACTACTATAATACTGCCCCTATGTGCAAGAATATAACTACTATAATACTTCTCCTATGTACAAGAATATAACTACTATAATACTGCTCCTATGTACAAGAATATAACTACTATAATACTGCTCCTATGTACAAGAATATAACTACTCTAATACTGCCCCTATGTACAAGAATATAACTACTATAATACTGCTCCTATGTACAAAAATACAACTACTATAATACTGCCCCTTTGTACAAGAATATAACTACTATAATACTGCCCCTATGTACAAGAGTATAACTACTATAATACTGCTCATATGTACAAGAATATAACTACTATAATACTGCCCCTATGTACAAGAATATAACTACTATAATACTGCTCCTATGTACAAGAATATAACTACTATAATACTGCTCCTATGTACAAGAATATAACTACTATAATACTGCCCCTATGTACAAGAATATAACTACTATAATACTGCCCCTACGTACAAGAATATAACTACTATAATACTGCCCCTATGTACAAGAATATAACTACTATAATACTGCTCCTATGTACAGGAATATAACTACTATAATACTGCCCCCTATGTACAAGAATATAACTACTATAATACTGCCCCTATATACAAGAATATAACTACTATAATACAGCTCCCTATATACAAGAATATAACTACTGTAATACTGCTCCTATGTACAAGAATATAACTACTATAATACTGCCCCTATGTACAAGAATTTAACTACTATAATACTGCCCCTATGTACAAGAATATAACTACTATAATACAGCTCCCTATGTACAAGAATATAACTACTATAATACTGCTCCTATGTATAAGAATATAACTACTATAATACTGCCCCTATGTACAAGAATTGAACTACTATAATACTGCCCCTATGTACAAGAGTATAACTACTATAATACTGCTCATATGTACAAGAATATAACTACTATAATACTGCCCCTATGTACAAGAATATAACTACTATAATACTGCTCCTATGTACAAGAATATAACTACTATAATACTGCTCCTATGTACAAGAATATAACTACTATAATAATGCTCCTATGTACAAGAATATAACTACTATAATACTGCCCCTATGTATAATATAACTACTATAATACTGCTCCCTATGTACAACAATATAACTACTATAATACTGCCCCCTATGTACAAGAATATAACTACTATAATACTGCCCCTATGTACAAGAATATAACTACTATTATACTGCTCCTATGTACAAGAATATAACTACTATAATACTGCTCCTATGTACAAGAATATAACTACTGTAATACTGCCCTCTATGTACAAGAATGTAACTACTATAATACTGCTTCTATGTACAAGAATATAACTACTATAATACTGCTCCTATGTACAAGAATATAACTACTATAATACTGCCCCTATGTACAAGAATATAACTACTATAATACTGCCCCTATGTACAAGAATATAACTACTATAATACAGCCCCCTATGTACAAGAATATAGCTACTATAATACTGCTCCTATGTACAAGAATATAACTACTATAATACTGCCCCTATGTACAAGAATATAACTACTATAATACTGCCCCTTATGTACAAGAATATAACTACTATATCACTGCTCCTATGTACAAGAATATAACTACTATAATAATGCTCCTATGTACAAGAATATAACTACTATAATACTGCCCCCTATGTACAAGAATATAACTACTATAATACTGCCCCTATGTACAAGAATATAACTACTGTAATACTGCCCCCTATGTACAAGAATATAACTACTATAATACTGCCCCCTATGTACAAGAATATAACTACTATAATACTGCCCCTATGTACAAGAATATAACTACTATAATACTGCCCCTATGTACAAGAATATAACTACTATAATACTGCTCCTATGTACAAGAATACAACTACTATAATACTGCCCCTATGTGCAAGAATATAACTACTATAATACTTCTCCTATGTACAAGAATATAACTACTATAATACTGCTCCTATGTACAAGAATATAACTACTATAATACTGCTCCTATGTACAAGAATATAACTACTCTAATACTGCCCCTATGTACAAGAATATAACTACTATAATACTGCCCATATGTACAAGAATATAACTACTATAATACTGCTCCTATGTACAAGAATATAACTACTATAATACTGCTCCTATGTACAAGAATATAACTACTATAATACTGCCCCTATGTACAAGAATTTAACTACTATAATACTGCCCCTATGTACAAGAATATAACTACTATAATACTGCCCCTATGTACAAGAATATAACTACTATAATACTGCTCCTATGTACAGGAATATAACTACTATAATACTGCCCCCTATCTACAAGAATATAACTACTATAATACTGCCCCTATGTACAAGAATATAACTACTATAATACAGCTCCCTATGTATAAGAATATAACTACTATAATACTGCTCCTATGTATAAGAATATAACTACTATAATACTGCCCCTATGTACAAGAATAGAACTACTATAATACTGCCCCTATGTACAAGAATATAACTACTATAATACTGCTCCTATGTACAAGAATATAACTACCATAATACGGCTCCTATGTACAAGAATATAACTACTATAATACTGCTCCCTATGTGCAAGAATATAACTACTATAATACTGCTCCTATGTAC
The DNA here is from genome assembly GCF_046119375.1 of Phyllobates terribilis. Classification (NCBI taxonomy): domain Eukaryota; kingdom Metazoa; phylum Chordata; class Amphibia; order Anura; family Dendrobatidae; genus Phyllobates; species Phyllobates terribilis. Next base: position 171,055,103 of record NW_027362769.1, read on the forward strand.
AAGAATATAACTACTATAATACTGCCCCTATGTACAAGAATATAACTACTATAATACTGCCCCTATGTACAAGAATATAACTACTATAATACTGCTCCTATGTACAAGAATATAACTACTATAATACTGCCCCTATGTACAAGAACATAACTACTATAATACTGCTCCTATGTACCAGAATATAACTACTATAATACTGCTCCTATGTACAAGAATATAACTACTATAATACTGCTCCTATGTACAAGAATATAACTACTATAATACTGCCCCTATGTAGAAGAATATAACTACTATAATACTGCTCCCTATGTACAAGAATATAACTACTATAATACTGCTCCTATGTACAAGAATATAACTACTATAATACTGCCCCTATGTACAAGTATATAACTACTATAATACTGCTCCTATGTACAAGAATATAACTACTATAATACTGCTCCTATGTACAAGAATATAACTACTATAATACTGCTCCCTATGTACAAGAATATAACTACTATAATACTGCCCCTATGTACAAGTATATAACTACTATAATACTCCTCCTATGTACAAGAATATAACTACTAAAATACTGCTCCTATGTACAAGAATATAACTACTATAATACTGCCCCTATGTACAAGAATATAACTACTATAATACTGCTCCTATGTACAAGAATATAACTACTATAATACTGCCCCTATGTACAAGAATATAACTACTATAATACTGCCCCTATGTACAAGAATATAACTACTATAATACTGCTCTTTATGTACAAGAATATAACTACTATAATACTGCTCCTATGTACAAGAATATAACTACTATAGTACTGCTCCTATATACAAGAATATAACTACTATAATACTGCCCCTATGTACAAAAATATAACTACTATAATACTGCCCCTATGTACAAGAATATAACTACTATAATACTCCTCCTATGTACAAGAATATAACTACTATAATATTGCTCCTATGTACAAGAATATAACTACTGTAACATACCTGGCGGCGTCCTTGCATAGTGGTCCATTTCCCACTGTGCAGGAGCGCGCACTTGATCTCCTGTCCGGAATGTCTCTCTGGCTTCCCTCCATGCTGTCTGTTTGTGTCTGTCTCTGCTGCTTAAGGGCGGCGCCCGATCACTTCCTGCTTTTTGTACCTGCTGTGGGTCACACCCCTTGTGCGTCCTCAGCCTATTGCTGTCTGACACTTGGTATATAGCTCAGCAGCTCCCTTCTATCCCTGCCTGAGCATAGTGGTTTCCTTCAGTGTGTGCTTGCACTCTGAAGGTGCCAGGTCCCGTCTTTGTTTCCTTGTCTGCCTTTCCTGGAGGCTGTATTTCCAGGCCTGTCTGAACTGAGTCCTGTATTTCTCCTGCTTTGCGGTATTAGTTCCCGTGTCTGAACTAGTCCTGTATGTCTCCTGCTTTTTGTATCAGTTCCCGTGTCTGAACTGAGTCCTGTATGTCTCCTGCTTTTTGTATCCGTTCCCGTGTCTGAACTGAGTCCTGTATGTCTCCTGCTTTGCGGTATCAGCTCCCGTGTCTGAACTGTGTCCTGTATGTCTCCTGCTTTGCGGTATTAGTTCCCGTGTCTGAACTAAGTCCTGTATGTCTCCTGCTTTGCGGTATTAGTTCCCGTGTCCGAACTGAGTCCTTTCTGTGTTCTCTTGTCTGTCCTGTCTGAACACGCTCCTAGCCTGTTCCTCCTGCCTTCTAGGGGCCGATTACCTAGACCCGTTCCTGTATCTTGTCTGACCTGTCTGTACTCGCTCCTAGCCTGTTCCTCTCGCCTTCTAGTGGCCGATTTCCTAGACCCGCTCCTGTGTCTGGTCTGTCCTGTCTGAACACGCTCCTTGCCTGTTCGTTCCGCCTTTTAGTGGCCGATTTCCTAGACCCGCTCCTGTGTCTGGTCTGTCCTGTCTGAACACGCTCCTTGCCTGTTCGTCCCGCCTCTCTGGGGGCCGTATTCCCAGACCCGCTCCTGTATCCCTCTGCAGTGTCGGTCTCCTCCGTACACTCAGTTCCAGTCTGAACTCTCTCCTGTCCTTTACCTGTTTTGCCTCTATGTCCGTTCCCTTCCTTTTTCTGCAGAGTCTGAACTCGTACCTAACTCCTGCTTGTTGTCTCTGCAAGTACTGTGTGAGTATCTGGCTCTGTCTTTTCCCTTCCTGTCTGTTCCATGTGAACAGAGCCCTGTCCTCCCTGCTCAGCCTTGTCTGCACTCTAGCTGTGCTTGCCTGTAACCCTCTGCCTGTATTGTTCCTGAGTCCCGGTGTGTACTGGGTCCTATCCCGCCTGTGTTCCTACCTGCTAGTGCCTCCCTGTCTGCACTCTAGCTGTGCTTGTCTTTACCCCCCTGCCTGCATACCCGCCTGCCTGCATACCAGTCGTGCCTGCCTATACCCACCAGTCTGTGTGCCAGCCTACCAGCCTGTTCCTGTATTCCCCTGTGTGGGTCAACAGCCGTGTCCGGGGTCTGTCCTGGAGTAGCACCTGGTCCCTCTGCTCGGTCCCTCCTTGGTGCACTGGCGTCGTATGCCGTCGTGCGACCCTGGTCGGATCGGGTGAATACTTAGTCACGCCCCTCCAGGCATTCACTCTCCGGCACGGTCCAGTGGAATCACTACCAATCCCACACACACGCCGCTTAGCCCGGGCGTGTGCATAACAGCATGCTCAGGCCATGGTTCCCGTTGAGCCCCACGGCCTTCGCCCTCTGAGAAGTTTTCCAGCGAATATATGCATTAAAATAAATAAATAAATTTTTTTTCTCTTAGCTGAGTTCCAGGCGAAATTACGCACCGTCCAGATGGATCTATCAGCTCTCGTTCCTGCGGATCCGCCACGTTACTATGGGGATCCAAGACAGTGTCGTGCATTTGTGGAGCAATGCATGCTACACTTTAAGGCCTACCCTCTCTACTTTCCTTCCGATTGGGCTAAAGTGGCCTTTATGATGTCTTACCTGGCGGGTGATGCCTTGGAATGGATCAACCCCCTATATGAAACACAGGATCCGATCCTCCGGGACCTAATGGCCTTCCTGGTGGCCTTTCTAATGGTCTTCGATGATCCTAACCCGGAGGCTCCTGCTGAAGCTTCACCTCCCAATATCCCGGAGCAGCCCCGATGGGTAATGTGTGTGGGTAGCGCAATAGTCCTCCAGCCCAATGAGACTACTGCCCACCCAGAATCCTCACAGGGTGACTACGCTTTCCGGAATACTTCTCTCAACCTCAAGAGGCAGTCCAGACGTGCTAGACGTAGAGGCAAGCCGTCACGCCAGGGTCTGTCCTCCCTGAGACCTCCTGACCCCAACCTTGAAGTCCCTACTGAAGCTTCATCTCCCTGTATCCCGGAGAAACCCCAATGGGTAATGTGCGTGGGTAGTGCACCAGTTCTCCTGCCCGAAGAGACTTCTGCCCATCCAGACTCCACACAGGAGAACTTCCTGCACCCGGCATCAGATGCTTCTCTCTCTTTAACCGGTGTGCATGTCCAAGGATGCTCCAAAGCTGTGGTTACCTCTGAGTCTGTGCACCTCTACTACCTGGCGGAGGATCCCCTGTTGCCTCCTGAATCCTCCGGGATACCACTCGATGACAAATGGAGAGAGACTTCTCTACACCCGGTACTCAATACTTTGTCCGCTTCGTCCTGTGAGCCTGACAATGGGTACCCCAAAGTGGTAGTTACCTCCGAGTCTCTACACCCCTCCGACCAGGCGGAGGATCTCCAGTTGTCTCCTGAACCCTTCGGGGTGCTACCTGGTAACGAAAGGACAGAGACTCTCCTATACTCTGTACCTGATACCTCGCTCGCTTCGTCCAGTGAGTCCAACCTAGTGTACTCCGAAGCAGAAGTTACTCCCGAGTCTCTACACCCCTCCGACCAGGCGGAGGACCTCCAGTTGTGTTCAGAACCCTTCGGGGTGCCACCTGGTGGTGAATGGACAGAGACTTTCCTATACTCGGTACCCGATACCTCGCCTGCTTCCTCCAGTGAGTCCAACCTAGTGTACTCCGAAGCAGAGGTTACTCCCGAGTCTCTACACCCCTCCGACCAGGCGGAGGACCTCCAGTTGTGTTCAGAACCCTTCGGGGTGCCACCTGGTGGTGAATGGACAGAGACTTTCCTATATTCGGTACCCGATACCTCGCCTGCTTCCTCCAGTGAGTCCGACCTAGTGTACTCTGAAGCAGTTGTTTTCTCTGAGCCTCTGCACTCTTCTGACCCGGCGGAGGACCTCCAGTTGTTTCCTGAATCCTCCGGGGTACCACCAGATAACAAAGAGACAGTGACTTTTCCTCATTATGTACCTGATAACCCGTCTATTTTTTCCTGTGAGCTTGACAAGATGTACCTCGAAGCAGAGATTACCCTCAAGTCTCTGTCCCCCTCCAACCCAGTGAACGACTGGTCCTCGAATTCCCTGCGGAAGATTCTGGCAGGTCTGAAGAAGAGGGGGCGTAAGGGGGGAGGTACTGTAACATACCTGGCGGCGTCCTTGCATAGTGGTCCATTTCCCACTGTGCAGGAGCGCGCACTTGATCTCCTGTCCGGAATGTCTCTCTGGCTTCCCTCCATGCTGTCTGTTTGTGTCTGTCTCTGCTGCTTAAGGGCGGCGCCCGATCACTTCCTGCTTTTTGTACCTGCTGTGGGTCACACCCCTTGTGCGTCCTCAGCCTATTGCTGTCTGACACTTGGTATATAGCTCAGCAGCTCCCTTCTATCCCTGCCTGAGCATAGTGGTTTCCTTCAGTGTGTGCTTGCACTCTGAAGGTGCCAGGTCCCGTCTTTGTTTCCTTGTCTGCCTTTCCTGGAGGCTGTATTTCCAGGCCTGTCTGAACTGAGTCCTGTATTTCTCCTGCTTTGCGGTATTAGTTCCCGTGTCTGAACTAGTCCTGTATGTCTCCTGCTTTTTGTATCAGTTCCCGTGTCTGAACTGAGTCCTGTATGTCTCCTGCTTTTTGTATCCGTTCCCGTGTCTGAACTGAGTCCTGTATGTCTCCTGCTTTGCGGTATCAGCTCCCGTGTCTGAACTGTGTCCTGTATGTCTCCTGCTTTGCGGTATTAGTTCCCGTGTCTGAACTAAGTCCTGTATGTCTCCTGCTTTGCGGTATTAGTTCCCGTGTCCGAACTGAGTCCTTTCTGTGTTCTCTTGTCTGTCCTGTCTGAACACGCTCCTAGCCTGTTCCTCCTGCCTTCTAGGGGCCGATTACCTAGACCCGTTCCTGTATCTTGTCTGACCTGTCTGTACTCGCTCCTAGCCTGTTCCTCTCGCCTTCTAGTGGCCGATTTCCTAGACCCGCTCCTGTGTCTGGTCTGTCCTGTCTGAACACGCTCCTTGCCTGTTCGTTCCGCCTTTTAGTGGCCGATTTCCTAGACCCGCTCCTGTGTCTGGTCTGTCCTGTCTGAACACGCTCCTTGCCTGTTCGTCCCGCCTCTCTGGGGGCCGTATTCCCAGACCCGCTCCTGTATCCCTCTGCAGTGTCGGTCTCCTCCGTACACTCAGTTCCAGTCTGAACTCTCTCCTGTCCTTTACCTGTTTTGCCTCTATGTCCGTTCCCTTCCTTTTTCTGCAGAGTCTGAACTCGTACCTAACTCCTGCTTGTTGTCTCTGCAAGTACTGTGTGAGTATCTGGCTCTGTCTTTTCCCTTCCTGTCTGTTCCGTGTGAACAGAGCCCTGTCCTCCCTGCTCAGCCTTGTCTGCACTCTAGCTGTGCTTGCCTGTAACCCTCTGCCTGTATTGTTCCTGAGTCCCGGTGTGTACTGGGTCCTATCCCGCCTGTGTTCCTACCTGCTAGTGCCTCCCTGTCTGCACTCTAGCTGTGCTTGTCTTTACCCCCCTGCCTGCATACCCGCCTGCCTGCATACCAGTCGTGCCTGCCTATACCCACCAGTCTGTGTGCCAGCCTACCAGCCTGTTCCTGTATTCCCCTGTGTGGGTCAACAGCCGTGTCCGGGGTCTGTCCTGGAGTAGCACCTGGTCCCTCTGCTCGGTCCCTCCTTGGTGCACTGGCGTCGTATGCCGTCGTGCGACCCTGGTCGGATCGGGTGAATACTTAGTCACGCCCCTCCAGGCATTCACTCTCCGGCACGGTCCAGTGGAATCACTACCAATCCCACACACACGCCGCTTAGCCCGGGCGTGTGCATAACAACTACTATAATACTGCCCTTATGTACAAGAATATAACTACTATAATACTGCTCCTATGTACAAGAATATAACTACTATAATACTGCCCCTATGTACAAGAATATAACTACTATAATACTGCTCTTTATGTACAAGAATATAACTACTATAATACTGCTCCTATGTACAAGAATATAACTACTATAGTACTGCTCCTATATACAAGAATATAACTACTATAGTACTGCTCCTATATACAAGAATATAACTACTATAATACTGCCCCTATGTACAAGAATATAACTACTATAATACTGCCCCTATGTACAAGAATATAACTACTATAATACTGCCCCTATGTACAAGAATATAACTACTATAATACTGCTCCTATGTACAGGAATATAACTACTATAATACTGCCCCCTATCTACAAGAATATAACTACTATAATACTGCCCCCTATGTACAAGAATATAACTACTATAATACTGCCCCTATGTACAAGAATATAACTACTATAATACAGCTCCCTATGTACAAGAATATAACTACTATAATACTGCTCCTATGTATAAGAATATAACTACTATAATACTGCCCCTATGTACATGAATTTAACTACTATAATACTGCCCATATGTACAAGAATATAACTACTATAATACTGCTCCTATGTACAAGAATATAACTACTATAATACTGCCCCTATGTACAAGAATATAACTACTATAATACTGCTCCTATGTACAAGAATATAACTACTATAATACTGCTCCTATGTACAAGAATATAACTACTATAATACTGCTCCCTATGTACAAGAATATAACTACTATAATACTGCTCCTATGTACAAGAATATAGCTACTATAATACGGCCCCTATGTACAAGAATATAACTACTATAATACTGCCCCTATGTACAAGAATATAACTACTATAATACTGCCCCTATGTACAAGAATATAACTACTATAATACTGCTCCTATGTACAAGAATACAACTACTATAATACTGCCCCCTATGTACAAGAATATAACTACTATAATACTGCCCCTATGTACAAGAATATAACTACTATAATACTGCTCCTATGTACAAGAATATAACTACTATAATACTGCCCCTATGTACAAGAATATAACTACTATAATACTGCCCCTATGTACAAGAATATAACTACTATAATACTGCTCTTTATGTACAAGAATATAACTACTATAATACTGCTCCCTATGTGCAAGAATATAACTACTATAATACTGCTCCTATGTACAAGAATATAACTACTATAATACTGCCCCTATGTACAAGAATATAACTACTATAATACTGCCCCTATGTACAAGAATATAACTACTATAATACTGCTCCTATGTACAAGAATATAACTACTATAATACTGCCCCTATGTACAAGAACATAACTACTATAATACTGCTCCTATGTACAAGAATATAACTACTATAATACTGCTCCTATGTACAAGAATATAACTACTATAATACTGCTCCTATGTACAAGAATATAACTACTATAATACTGCCCCTATGTAGAAGAATATAACTACTATAATACTGCTCCCTATGTACAAGAATATAACTACTATAATACTGCTCCTATGTACAAGAATATAACTACTATAATACTGCCCCTATGTACAAGTATATAACTACTATAATACTGCTCCTATGTACAAGAATATAACTACTATAATACTGCTCCTATGTACAAGAATATAACTACTATAATACTGCTCCCTATGTACAAGAATATAACTACTATAATACTGCCCCTATGTACAAGTATATAACTACTATAATACTCCTCCTATGTACAAGAATATAACTACTATAATACTGCTCCTATGTACAAGAATATAACTACTATAATACTGCCCCTATGTACAAGAATATAACTACTATAATACTGCTCCTGTGTACAAGAATATAACTACTATAATACTGCCCCTATGTACAAGAATATAACTACTATAATACTGCCCCTATGTACAAGAATATAACTACTATAATACTGCTCTTTATGTACAAGAATATAACTACTATAATACTGCTCCTATGTACAAGAATATAACTAGTATAATACTGACCCTATGTACAAGAATATAACTACTATAGTACTGCTCCTATATACAAGAATATAACTACTATAATACTGCCCCTATGTACAAGAGTATAACTACTATAATACTGCCCCTATGTACAAGAATATAACTACTATAATACTGCCCCTATGTACAAGAATATAACTACTATAATACTGCTCCTATGTACAGGAATATAACTACTATAATACTGCCCCCTATCTACAAGAATATAACTACTATAATACTGCCCCCTATGTACAAGAATATAACTACTATAATACTGCCCCTATGTACAAGAATATAACTACTATAATACAGCTCCCTATGTACAAGAATATAACTACTATAATACTGCTCCTATGTATAAGAATATAACTACTATAATACTGCCCCTATGTACAAGAATTTAACTACTATAATACTGCCCATATGTACAAGAATATAACTACTATAATACTGCTCCTATGTACAAGAATATAACTACTATAATACTGCCCCTATGTACAAGAATATAACTACTATAATACTGCTCCTATGTACAAGAATATAACTACTATAATACTGCTCCTATGTACAAGAATATAACTACTATAATACTGCTCCCTATGTACAAGAATATAACTACTATAATACTGCTCCTATGTACAAGAATATAACTACTATAATACGGCCCCTATGTACAAGAATATAACTACTATAATACTGCCCCTATGTACAAGAATATAACTACTATAATACTGCCCCTATGTACAAGAATATAACTACTATAATACTGCTCCTATGTACAAGAATACAACTACTAAAATACTGCCCCTATGTACAAGAATATAACTACTATAATACTGCTCCTATGTACAAGAATATAACTACTATAATACTGCTCCTATGTACAAGAATATAACTACTATAATACTGCCCCTATGTACAAGTATATAACTACTATAATACTGCTCCTATGTACAAGAATATAACTACTATAATACTGCTCCAATGTACAAGAATATAACTACTATAATACTGCCCCTATGTACAAGAATATAACTACTATAATACTGCCCCTATGTACAAGAATATAACTACTATAATACTGCCCCTATGTACAAGAATATAACTACTATAATACTGCTCTTTATGTACAAGAATATAACTACTATAATACTGCTCCTATGTACAAGAATATAACTACTATAATACTGCCCCTATGTACAAGAATATAACTACTATAATACTGCTCCTATGTACAAGAATATAACTACTATAATACTGCTCCTATATACAAGAATATAACTACTATAATACTGCCCCTATGTACAAGAATATAACTACTATAATACTGCCCCTATGTACAAGAATATAACTACTATAATACTGCCCCTATGTACAAGAATATAACTACTATAATACTGCTCCTATGTACAGGAATATAACTACTATAATACTGCCCCCTATCTACAAGAATATAACTACTATAATACTGCCCCTATGTACAAGAATATAACTACTATAATACAGCTCCCTATGTATAAGAATATAACTACTATAATACTGCTCCTATGTATAAGAATATAACTACTATAATACTGCCCCTATGTACAAGAATATAACTACTATAATACTGCCCCTATGTACAAGAATATAACTACTATAATACTGCTCTTATGTACAAGAATATAACTACCATAATACGGCTCCTATGTACAAGAATATAACTACTATAATACTGCTCCCTATGTGCAAGAATATAACTACTATAATACTGCTCCTATGTACAAGAATATAACTACTATAATACTGCCCCTATGTACAAGAATATAACTACTATAATACTGCCCCTATGTACAAGAATATAACTACTATAATACTGCTCCTATGTACAAGAATATAACTACTATAATACTGCCCCTATGTACAAGAACATAACTACTATAATACTGCTCCTATGTACCAGAATATAACTACTATAATACTGCTCCTATGTACAAGAATATAACTACTATAATACTGCTCCTATGTACAAGAATATAACTACTATAATACTGCCCCTATGTAGAAGAATATAACTACTATAATACTGCTCCCTATGTACAAGAATATAACTACTATAATACTGCTCCTATGTACGAGAATATAACTACTATAATACTACCCCTATGTACAAGTATATAACTACTATAATACTGCTCCTATGTACAAGAATATAACTACTATAATACTGCTCCTATGTACAAGAATATAACTACTATAATACTGCTCCCTATGTACAAGAATATAACTACTATAATACTGCCCCTATGTACAAGTATATAACTACTATAATACTCCTCCTATGTACAAGAATATAACTACTATAATACTGCTCCTATGTACAAGAATATAACTACTATAATACTGCCCCTATGTACAAGAATATAACTACTATAATACTGCTCCTATGTACAAGAATATAACTACTATAATACTGCCCCTATGTACAAGAATATAACTACTATAATACTGCCCCTATGTACAAGAATATAACTACTATAATACTGCTCTTTATGTACAAGAATATAACTACTATAATACTGCTCCTATGTACAAGAATATAACTACTATAGTACTGCTCCTATATACAAGAATATAACTACTATAATACTGCCCCTATGTACAAAAATATAACTACTATAATACTGCCCCTATGTACAAGAATATAACTACTATAATACTCCTCCTATGTACAAGAATATAACTACTATAATATTGCTCCTATGTACAAGAATATAACTACTATAATACTGCCCTTATGTACAAGAATATAACTACTATAATACTGCTCCTATGTACAAGAATATAACTACTATAATACTGCCCCTATGTACAAGAATATAACTACTATAATACTGCCCCTATGTACAAGAATATAACTACTATAATACTGCTCTTTATGTACAAGAATATAACTACTATAATACTGCTTCTATGTACAAGAATATAACTACTATAGTACTGCTCCTATATACAAGAATATAACTACTATAATACTGCCCTTATGTACAAGAATATAACTACTATAATACTGCCCCTATGTACAAGAATATAACTACTATAATACTGCCCCTATGTACAAGAATATAACTACTATAATACTGCTCCTATGTACAGGAATATAACTACTATAATACTGCCCCCTATCTACAAGAATATAACTACTATAATACTGCCCCCTATGTACAAGAATATAACTACTATAATACTGCCCCTATGTACAAGAATATAACTACTATAATACAGCTCCCTATGTACAAGAATATAACTACTATAATACTGCTCCTATGTATAAGAATATAACTACTATAATACTGCCCCTATGTACAAGAATTTAACTACTATAATACTGCCCATATGTACAAGAATATAACTACTATAATACTGCTCCTATGTACAAGAATATAACTACTATAATACTGCCCCTATGTACAAGAATATAACTACTATAATACTGCTCCTATGTACAAGAATATAACTACTATAATACTGCTCCTATGTACAAGAATATAACTACTATAATACTGCTCCCTATGTACAAGAATATAACTACTATAATACTGCTCCTATGTACAAGAATATAACTACTATAATACGGCCCCTATGTACAAGAATATAACTACTATAATACTGCCCCTATGTACAAGAATATAACTACTATAATACTGCCCCTATGTACAAGAATATAACTACTATAATACTGCTCCTATGTACAAGAATACAACTACTATAATACTGCCCCTATGTGCAAGAATATAACTACTATAATACTTCTCCTATGTACAAGAATATAACTACTATAATACTGCTCCTATGTACAAGAATATAACTACTATAATACTGCTCCTATGTACAAGAATATAACTACTCTAATACTGCCCCTATGTACAAGAATATAACTACTATAATACTGCTCCTATGTACAAAAATACAACTACTATAATACTGCCCCTTTGTACAAGAATATAACTACTATAATACTGCCCCTATGTACAAGAGTATAACTACTATAATACTGCTCATATGTACAAGAATATAACTACTATAATACTGCCCCTATGTACAAGAATATAACTACTATAATACTGCTCCTATGTACAAGAATATAACTACTATAATACTGCTCCTATGTACAAGAATATAACTACTATAATACTGCCCCTATGTACAAGAATATAACTACTATAATACTGCCCCTACGTACAAGAATATAACTACTATAATACTGCCCCTATGTACAAGAATATAACTACTATAATACTGCTCCTATGTACAGGAATATAACTACTATAATACTGCCCCCTATGTACAAGAATATAACTACTATAATACTGCCCCTATATACAAGAATATAACTACTATAATACAGCTCCCTATATACAAGAATATAACTACTGTAATACTGCTCCTATGTACAAGAATATAACTACTATAATACTGCCCCTATGTACAAGAATTTAACTACTATAATACTGCCCCTATGTACAAGAATATAACTACTATAATACAGCTCCCTATGTACAAGAATATAACTACTATAATACTGCTCCTATGTATAAGAATATAACTACTATAATACTGCCCCTATGTACAAGAATTGAACTACTATAATACTGCCCCTATGTACAAGAGTATAACTACTATAATACTGCTCATATGTACAAGAATATAACTACTATAATACTGCCCCTATGTACAAGAATATAACTACTATAATACTGCTCCTATGTACAAGAATATAACTACTATAATACTGCTCCTATGTACAAGAATATAACTACTATAATAATGCTCCTATGTACAAGAATATAACTACTATAATACTGCCCCTATGTATAATATAACTACTATAATACTGCTCCCTATGTACAACAATATAACTACTATAATACTGCCCCCTATGTACAAGAATATAACTACTATAATACTGCCCCTATGTACAAGAATATAACTACTATTATACTGCTCCTATGTACAAGAATATAACTACTATAATACTGCTCCTATGTACAAGAATATAACTACTGTAATACTGCCCTCTATGTACAAGAATGTAACTACTATAATACTGCTTCTATGTACAAGAATATAACTACTATAATACTGCTCCTATGTACAAGAATATAACTACTATAATACTGCCCCTATGTACAAGAATATAACTACTATAATACTGCCCCTATGTACAAGAATATAACTACTATAATACAGCCCCCTATGTACAAGAATATAACTACTATAATACTGCCCCTATGTACAAGAATATAACTACTATAATACTGCCCCTTATGTACAAGAATATAACTACTATATCACTGCTCCTATGTACAAGAATATAACTACTATAATAATGCTCCTATGTACAAGAATATAACTACTATAATACTGCCCCCTATGTACAAGAATATAACTACTATAATACTGCCCCTATGTACAAGAATATAACTACTGTAATACTGCCCCCTATGTACAAGAATATAACTACTATAATACTGCCCCCTATGTACAAGAATATAACTACTATAATACTGCCCCTATGTACAAGAATATAACTACTATAATACTGCTCCTATGTACAAAAATATAACTACTATAATACTGCCCCTATGTATAAGAATATAACTACTATAATACTGCTCCCTATGTACAAGAATATAACTACTATAATACTGCTCCTATGTACAAGAATTTAACTACTATAATACAGCCAATATGTACAAGAATATAACTACTATAATACTGCTCCTTTGTACAAGAATATAACTACTATAATACTGCCCCTATGTACAAGAATATAACTACTATAATACTGCTCCTATGTACAAGAATATAACTACTATAATACTGCTCCTATGTACAAGAATATAACAACTATAATACTGCCCCTATGTACAAGAATATAACTACTATAATACTGCCCCCTATGTGCAAGAATGTATCTACTATAATGCTGCCCCCTATGTACAAGAATATAACTACTATAATACTGCCCCTATGTGCAAGAATATAACTACTATATTACTGCCCCTATGTACAAGAATATAACTACTATAATACTGCCCCTATGTACAAGAATATAACTACTATAATACTGCCCCTATGTACAAGAATATAACTACTATAATACTGCCCCTATGTACAAGAATATATTCTTGTACATAGGGAGCTGTATTATAGAAGTTATATTCTTGTACATAGGAGCAGTATTACAGTAGTTATATTCTTGTACATAGGGAGCTGTATTATAGAAGTTATAACTACTGTAATACTGCTCCTATGTACAAGAATTTAACTACTATAATACTGCCCATATGTACAAGAATATAACTACTATAATACTGCTCCTATGTACAAGAATATAACTACTATAATGCTGCCCCTATGTACAAGAATATAACTACTATAATACTGCTCCTATGTACAGGAATATAACTACTATAATACTGCTCCTATGTACAAGAATATAACTCCTATAATACTGCCCCTATGTACAATATAACTACTATAATACTGCTCCCTATGTACAAGAATATAACTACTATAATACTGCCCCTATGTACAAGAATATAACTGCTATAATACTGCCCCCCATGTACAAGAATATAACTACTATAATACTGCCCCTATGTACAAGAATATAACTACTATAATACTGCCCCTATGTACAAGAATATAACTACTATTATACTGCTCCTATGTACAAGAATATAACTACTATAATACTGCTCCAATGTACAAGAATATAACTACTGTAATACTGCCCTCTATGTACAAGAATATAACTACTATAATACTGCTTCTATGTACAAGAATATAACTACTATAATACTGCACCTATGTACAAGAATATAACTGCTATAAAACTGCCCCTATGTACAAGAATATAACTACTATAATACTGCCCCCTATGTACAAGAATATAGCGACTATAATACTTCTCCTATGTACAAGAATATAACTACTATAATACTGCTCCTATGTACAAGAATATAACTACTATAATACTGCCCCTATGTACAAGAATATAACTACTATAATACTGCCCCTATGTACAAGAATATAACTACTATAATACAGCCCCCTATGTACAAGAATATAACTACTATAATACTGCCCCTATGTACAAGAATATAACTACTATAATACTGCCCCTTATGTACAAGAATATAACTACTATATCACTGCTCCTATGTACAAGAATATAACTACTATAATAATGCTCCTATGTACAAGAATATAACTACTATAATACTGCCCCCTATGTACAAGAATATAACTACTATAATACTGCCCCTATGTACAAGAATATAACTACTGTAATACTGCCCCCTATGTACAAGAATATAACTACTATAATACTGCCCCCTATGTACAAGAATATAACTACTATAATACTGCCCCTATGTACAAGAATATAACTACTATAATACTGCTCCTATGTACAAAAATATAACTACTATAATACTGCCCCTATGTATAAGAATATAACTACTATAATACTGCTCCCTATGTACAAGAATATAACTACTATAATACTGCTCCTATGTACAAGAATTTAACTACTATAATACAGCCAATATGTACAAGAATATAACTACTATAATACTGCTCCTTTGTACAAGAATATAACTACTATAATACTGCCCCTATGTACAAGAATATAACTACTATAATACTGCTCCTATGTACAAGAATATAACTACTATAATACTGCTCCTATGTACAAGAATATAACAACTATAATACTGCCCCTATGTACAAGAATATAACTACTATAATACTGCCCCCTATGTGCAAGAATGTATCTACTATAATGCTGCCCCCTATGTACAAGAATATAACTACTATAATACTGCCCCTATGTGCAAGAATATAACTACTATATTACTGCCCCTATGTACAAGAATATAACTACTATAATACTGCCCCTATGTACAAGAATATAACTACTATAATACTGCCCCTATGTACAAGAATATAACTACTATAATACTGCCCCTATGTACAAGAATATATTCTTGTACATAGGGAGCTGTATTATAGAAGTTATATTCTTGTACATAGGAGCAGTATTACAGTAGTTATATTCTTGTACATAGGGAGCTGTATTATAGAAGTTATAACTACTGTAATACTGCTCCTATGTACAAGAATTTAACTACTATAATACTGCCCATATGTACAAGAATATAACTACTATAATACTGCTCCTATGTACAAGAATATAACTACTATAATGCTGCCCCTATGTACAAGAATATAACTACTATAATACTGCTCCTATGTACAGGAATATAACTACTATAATACTGCTCCTATGTACAAGAATATAACTCCTATAATACTGCCCCTATGTACAATATAACTACTATAATACTGCTCCCTATGTACAAGAATATAACTACTATAATACTGCCCCTATGTACAAGAATATAACTGCTATAATACTGCCCCCCATGTACAAGAATATAACTACTATAATACTGCCCCTATGTACAAGAATATAACTACTATAATACTGCCCCTATGTACAAGAATATAACTACTATTATACTGCTCCTATGTACAAGAATATAACTACTATAATACTGCTCCAATGTACAAGAATATAACTACTGTAATACTGCCCTCTATGTACAAGAATATAACTACTATAATACTGCTTCTATGTACAAGAATATAACTACTATAATACTGCACCTATGTACAAGAATATAACTGCTATAAAACTGCCCCTATGTACAAGAATATAACTACTATAATACTGCCCCCTATGTACAAGAATATAGCGACTATAATACTTCTCCTATGTACAAGAATATAACTACTATAATACTGCTCCTATGTACAAGAATATAACTACTATAATACTGCCCCTATGTACAAGAATATAACCACTATAATACTGCCCCTTATGTACAAGAATATAACTACTATATCACTGCTCCTATGTACAAGAATATAACTACTATAATACTGCTCCTATGTACAAGAATATAAGTACTATAATACTGCCCCCTATGTACAAGAATATAACTACTATAATACTGCCCCTATGTACAAGAATATAACTAGTGTAATACTACCCCCTATGTACAAGAATATAACTACTATAATACTGCCCATATGTACAAGAATATAACTACTATAATACTGCTCCTATGAACAAGAATATAACTACTATAATACTGCCCCTATGTACAAGAATATAACTACTATAATACTGCTCCTATGTACAAGAATATAACTACTATAATACTGCTCCTATGTACAAGAATATAACTACTATAATACTGCCCCTATGTACAATATAACTACTATAATACTGCTCCCTATGTACAAGAATATAACTACTATAATACTGCTCCTATGTACAAGAATATAACTACTATAATACTGCCCCCCATGTACAAGAATAGAACTACTATAATACTGCCCCTATGTACAAGAATATAACTACTATAATACTGCCCCTATGTACAAGAATATAACTACTATTATACTGCTCCTATGTACAAGAATATAACTACTATAATACTGCTCCAATGTACAAGAATATAACTACTGTAATACTGCCCTCTATGTACAAGAATATAACTACTATAATACTGCTTCTATGTACAAGAATATAACTACTATAATACTGCTCCTATGTACAAGAATATAACTACTATAATACTGCACCTATGTACAAGAATATAACTACTATAATACTGCCCCTATGTACAAGAATATAACTACTATAATACTGCCCCCTATGTACAAGAATATAGCGACTATAATACTTCTCCTATGTACAAGAATATAACTACTATAATACTGCTCCTATGTACAAAAATATAACTACTATAATACTGCCCCTATGTACAAGAATATAACCACTATAATACTGCCCCTTATGTACAAGAATATAACTACTATATCACTGCTCCTATGTACAAGAATATAACTACTATAATACTGCTCCTATGTACAAGAATATAACTACTATAATACTGCCCCCTATGTACAAGAATATAACTACTATAATACTGCCCCTATGTACAAGAATATAACTAGTGTAATACTACCCCCTATGTACAAGAATATAACTACTATAATACTGCCCCTATGTACAAGAATATAACTACTATAATACTGCCCCTATGTACAAGAATATAACTACTATAATACTGCCCCTATGTAAAGAATATAACTACTATTATACTGCTCCTATGTACAAGAATATAACTACTATAATACTGCCCCTATGTACAAGAATATAACTACTATAATACTGCTCCCTATGTACAAGAATATAACTACTATAATACTGCTCCCTATGTACAAGAATATAACTACTATAATACAGCTCTTATGTACAAGAATATAACTACTATAATACTGCTCCTATGTACTAGAATATAACTACTATAATACTGCACCTATGTAGAAGAATATAACTACTATAATACTGCTCCTATGTACTAGAATATAACTACTATAATACTGCTCCTATGTACAAGAATATAACTACTATAATACTGATCCCTATGTACAAGAATATAACTACTATAATACAGCTCTTATGTACAAGAATATAACTACTATAATACTGCCCCTATGTACAAGAATATAACTACTATAATACTGCCCCTATGTACAAGAATATAACTACTATTATACTGCTCCTATGTACAAGAATATAACTACTATAATACTGCTCCAATGTACAAGAATATAACTACTGTAATACTGCCCTCTATGTACAAGAATATAACTACTATAATACTGCTTCTATGTACAAGAATATAACTACTATAATACTGCTCCTATGTACAAGAATATAACTACTATAATACTGCACCTATGTACAAGAATATAACTACTATAATACTGCCCCTATGTACAGGAATATAACTACTATAATACTGCCCCCTATGTACAAGAATATAGCGACTATAATACTTCTCCTATGTACAAGAATATAACTACTATAATACTGCTCCTATGTACAAAAATATAACTACTATAATACTGCCCCTATGTACAAGAATATAACCACTATAATACTGCCCCTTATGTACAAGAATATAACTACTATATCACTGCTCCTATGTACAAGAATATAACTACTATAATACTGCTCCTATGTACAAGAATATAACTACTATAATACTGCCCCCTATGTACAAGAATATAACTACTATAATACTGCCCCTATGTACAAGAATATAACTAGTGTAATACTACCCCCTATGTACAAGAATATAACTACTATAATACTGCCCCCTATGTACAAGAATATAACTACTATAATACTGCCCCTATGTACAAGAATATAACTACTATAATACTGCCCCTATGTAAAGAATATAACTACTATTATACTGCTCCTATGTACAAGAATATAACTACTATAATACTGCCCCTATGTACAAGAATATAACTACTATAATACTGCTCCCTATGTACAAGAATATAACTACTATAATACTGCTCCCTATGTACAAGAATATAACTACTATAATACAGCTCTTATGTACAAGAATATAACTACTATAATACTGCTCCTATGTACTAGAATATAACTACTATAATACTGCTCCTATGTAGAAGAATATAACTACTATAATACTGCTCCTATGTACTAGAATATAACTACTATAATACTGCTCCTATGTACAAGAATATAACTACTATAATACTGATCCCTATGTACAAGAATATAACTACTATAATACAGCTCTTATGTACAAGAATATAACTACTATAATACTGCCCCTATGTACTAGAATATAACTACTATAATACTGCTCATATGTACAAGAATATAACTACTATAATACAGCTCTTATGTACAAGAATATAACTACTATAATACTGCCCCTATCTACTAGAATATAACTACTATAATACTGCCCCTATGTACAAGAATATAACTACTATAATACTGCTCCCTATGTACAAGAATATAACTACTATAATACTGCTCCCTATGTACAAGAATATAACTACTATAATACAGCTCTTATGTACAAGAATATAACTACTATAATACTGCTCCTATGTACTAGAATATAACTACTATAATACTGCTCCTATGTAGAAGAATATAACTACTATAATACTGCTCCTATGTACTAGAATATAACTACTATAATACTGCTCCTATGTACAAGAATATAACTACTATAATACTGATCCCTATGTACAAGAATATAGCTACTATAATACAGCTCTTATGTACAAGAATATAACTACTATAATACTGCCCCTATGTACTAGAATATAACTACTATAATACTGCTCCTATGTACAAGAATATAACTACTATAATACTGCTCCTATGTACAAGAGTATAACTACTATAATACTGCTATGTACAAGAATATAACTACTATAATACTGCCCCTATGTACAAGAATATAACTACTATAATACTGCCCCTATGCACAAGAATATAACTACTATAATACTGCTCCTATGTACAAGAATATAACTACTATAATACTGCTCCTATGTACAAGAGTATAACTACTATAATACTGCTCCTATGTACAAGAATATAACTACTATAATACTGCTCCTATGTACAAGAGTATAACTACTATAATACTGTCTCTCTTTACCACCAGCTGGCTTCAGTGGAATAACTGCACTTTCTTTTATCATTAAAGGTGTTATCTGGGATCACTATATTAATGGCCTGTCTGTAGGATGTGGCTCCAGCTTTCAGCACTCCCAGCTCATCCACCTCTGCAGCCTTGTCAGTATCTACATTGCTCGGTTTCCCTGCGTCTACTTAGCATTGTGTGCAATGGGTAATGCAGCATTGGGATTGTTGCTTATGTTCTTCATATAATGTGTGTTTGTCTATTGAAGACTGTGATTGTCGGCGTCTGTGCATCACATCAACTTCCTATTAACAATAATGAAAAAAAAACGATGCCAGCAATGGAGAAATTCTTATTTTACAGTATTTCACCATAAAGGTGGACAGATCGGCCCTGACTTGAAGTATAATCCTGCTGGCCCCGAACATCCCACGTACAAGTCGTGAGGTCAAGACTGACAGGTGCGATTCAATGAAATGATTAAAGTGATGCAGTGAGATCAATGGGCAAGGCAGTGATCATGAACCCGGAGCTTAATGTGACAGCACTGACAGAAGTGCAAGCAGGACCGGGCTCCAGCGACACCGTGATGGGAGATAAGGAGCAGATTAGCTCCTGGGTAATAGAGGCCGCATTATACTGTGCATGTATAAAGAGTCAGGTGGGGATCCAAACCAGTCAATCTCCCAGATAAACACTGTGTAGGCACAATGTCAAACATCATGTAATGTGAGACCGAAATCTGCAGCTTTATACCGCAATCTAACGCAAATGATAGAGATTGAAACTAGTTAAATAAATGAATGAAAGTCAATGACAAGCAACCTAGGTTATTGAGATTTTATAACTTCTCTTGAACTGCCTCTATGTACAAGAATATAACTACTATAATACTGCCCCCTATGTACAAGGATATAACTACTATAATACTGCTCCTATATACAAGAATATAACTACTATAATACTGCTCCTATGTACAAGAATATAACTACTATAACACTGCTCCCTATGTACAAGAATATAACTACTATAATACTGCTCCTATGTACAAGAATATAACTACTATAATACTGCCCCTATGTACAAGAATATAACTACTATAATACTGCCCCTATGCACAAGAATATAACTACTATAATACTGCCCCCTATGTACAAGAATATAACTACTATAATACTGCTCCTATGTACAAGAATATAACTACTATAATACTGCCCCCTATGTACAAGAATATATCTACTATAATACTGCCCCCTATGTACAAGAATATATCTACTATAATACTGCCCCTATGTACAAGAATATAACTACTATAATACTGCCCCTATGTTCAATAATATAACTACTATAATACTGCTCCTATGTACAAGAATATAACTACTATAATACTGCCCCTATGTACAATAATATAACTACTATAATACTGCCCCTATGCACAAGAATATAACTACTATAATACTGCCCCCTATGTACAAGAATATAACTACTATAATACTGCTCCTATGTACAATAATATAACTACTATAATACTGCCCCCTATGTACAAGAATATATCTACTATAATACTGCCCCTATGTACAAGAATATAACTACTATAATACTGCCCCTATGTTCAAGAATATAACTACTATAATACTGCTCCTATGTACAAGAATATAACTACTATAATACTGCTCCTATGTACAAGAATATAACTACTATAATACTGCCCATATGTACAAGAATATAACTACTATAATACTGCTCCTATGTACAAGAATATAACTACTATAATACTGCTCCTATGTACAAGAATATAACTACTATAATACTGCCCCTATGTACAAGAATATAACTACTATAATACAGCTCCCTATGTACAAGAATATAACTACTATAACACTGCTCCCTATGTACAAGAATATAACTACTATAATACTGCTCCTATATACAAGAATATAACTACTATAATACTGCTCCTATGTACAAGAATATAACTACTATAATACTGCTGCTATGTACAAGAATATAACTACTATAATACTGCTCCTATGTACAAGAATATAACTACTATAATACTGCTGCTATGTACAAGAATATAACTACTATAATACTGCCCCCTATGTACAAGAATATATCTACTATAATACTGCCCCTATGTACAAGAATATAACTACTATAATACTGCCCCTATGTTCAATAATATAACTACTATAATACTGCTCCTATGTACAAGAATATAACTACTATAATACTGCCCCTATGTACAAGAATATAACTACTATAATACTGCCCCTATGCACAAGAATATAACTACTATAATACTGCCCCCAAGCTGTGAGGTTGTGTTTTGTAGCTCTCCTCATGTCTGGAG
Source organism: Phyllobates terribilis (assembly GCF_046119375.1). NCBI lineage: Eukaryota > Metazoa > Chordata > Amphibia > Anura > Dendrobatidae > Phyllobates > Phyllobates terribilis. The sequence continues at coordinate 171,078,336 of NW_027362769.1, forward strand.
CAAGCCCAGGGCGGGGCCCCCCTGGGCGGGGAAGCTCCCCAGGCAAGGCGCAGGCTTCTCGGCCTACACTGGGACAAGGCTCCCAGGCTACTTCCAATGGGAATAATACACCCAGAGTCACTGTGAGACCTGTGACTGCAGCACAAAGCTCCAGCAAGAAAGAAGGAGATAAAGAATCTGTGTGTAAAGTTTTGGGAGGAAAACCAGCTCCAAGTGCAACAAAGAAGCCAGATGTGAGTAAAGAAATGCAGCAAAGTGTGAAGCTTTGTAATCCACCCAGTGGAAGTCCAGTCCGTGCACAGCCCCAGCCGGCAGCTCAGCCTCCATCACCATCAGGTGTGCAGCTCAGCTCTCCAGTCTGCAGACAGAGATGGACGTCTCTGGAGAAACAAACCCTCCAGGAAAATCTCCAGCAGCAGCATGTGGTGTCCGGCATGGTGAATTCAGGTCGCACGAGGTCGCAGTCTGGTGTCAGCGGTAAACTTGCCGCAGTGCCTGAATCCAACAAGGTAGCCACAAAAACACCTGTGGTGGACGCAAGGGACAAGTCAGTATTCAGAGTCCCTGACCCTGTGGCCAAGCCTAAATCTGTGGAGACGCAGCGTGCCCCCGAGCTGCAGCTGGTGGAGGAGATACCCGGACTGGTCAGGAAGATGGGTGAGTTGCAGCAGCACAAACAACTGCTGCAGATGCAGATAGACTTTATCTATAATCTAAAAGCAACTAACCCTGAGAGTAACGCTGTATGTGACATGAAACTGAACTCACTTGGTGTAGAGCTGGCGAGTGTGGTGCAGGACATGGACAGTGTGCTGGAAAGCATGGGACCCCTGAAGGAGACCTACGCAAACCGGGCACGGTTCGCCTCCTATAAGCAGGACTGTGCTGCGGAGTCCAGAACCCCTGATGTGAAGTCAGAGACCCCCCAGCTGCAGGCACGACCGGTGTTACAGGCTCCCCGCTTCTGTTTCCAGGTTGGAAAAACACTGCAACAGCAGGCAGCGGCGTGTGAACGGGAGTGTATACCTCAGATTCCAGCAGAGGCACCACAAGTCCCAGAGTGCCCCACACAGGAGCAGGACATTGGATGTGAGACTGTTTGTGCTGATGAGGCCGAGGCTGAAGCACAGACTGGCGCTAATGATGCTGTGCCTATGGGGTCGGGGGCTGGGGGGGATTTACAGGCTGTGATGGATGTTGTACTGTCTGATGATAATAATGCTGTTCATGATAATGTGCATGATATGGGTGATTGTCCCCCTTTACCATCTAGTACACAAGGTGTGACAGCCCCTCCTGCTGCAGACCCTATCCCTGTCAGCCAGCCTAGTGTGACCCGGCAGGTGCCCCCAGGAATGCCTGGAGCCGCGGCGCTCCGTCTTTCACCTCAAGAGCAGGGTATACGGGCCAGACATTTAGGCGCATAAATGTAGTGCGTTTTAAATTCTTAGGTGCCAAGGAGGATCTACCACAGCGCAGGTATGTGGTGAGAGAGCTACTATGCCGCCAGATGGGGTTTGTGCCGACTGAAATCCTGGCGGTAACTAATCTGCAGGACAGGCAGGGCTATGATGTCGGCTTTAAGCTCATGCCTGACCTGGATAGATTCTGGACCAATTACCCCAAGTTCAGAGAAACTGAAGGCTGGAATAAGTTTATACTGGTTCCCATTTCCAGGCCAGATACCGTCACTGTGAATATCACCTTCTGGAATGAGGCCGTTCCCCCACAGGACATCCAGGTGTGGCTCTAGAAACATTGTGACCTCGTCTCTGGACTCACCAAGATCAGAGATGAGGATGGTATCTGGACAACGGGGTGGAAGGTCCTGGTGAAGCTGCGGCAGTATAACAACATCACTGCCCACCTACCCAACTCCTTCTTCATTGGGAGGGAGAAGGGGGCATGTTACTATCCCAGGCAGCCAAAAAAATGCTTTAAATGTGGTAAAACAGGTCATCTGGCTAATGCCTGTACTGTACTAAAGTGCAGCCTGTGTGGGGTAATCGGCCATGTCGCTGCAGACTGCTGGGACGTTAGGTGCAACCTCTGTGGTAAGATGGGCCACCCTCACAGGGACTGTCCAGACGCCTGGCACAATATCTGCAAAGCCTTCCCTGATGAGGATGTGATGGCAGGGGCAGAGGCTCAGGAGGTGGTGGCAGGGGCAGAGGCTCAGGAGGTGGTGGCAGGGGCAGAGGCTCAGGAGGTGGTGGCAAGGGTGCAGGAGGAAGAGGATTTAACTTCAGCAGGGATACTGAATAGCTCAGGTGCCCGCCAGGAGTCCACCCATGTAACACCAGAGCAGCGGGGTACAGAGGGTGCAGAGGGGAACATGGAGGTCGTGCCTCAGGTAGCCCCCCCTTCAGCATCAATGTCTGTATCTGATGACTGGAGCGTAAATCATAATAAAAGAAAGAAAAAGAACACGTCCTCCCGTAAACCTGAGGCAGAATATGACTCTGGTCAGAGTGGTAGTAAGAAGGTCCAGAGTTCTGCAGATGTGATGGTTGTGTCCAACAAATATGGAGTCTTATCTGAGGATAATGATGATGACTATGAGGAAGAGTTGAGGAAAATTGATGCTGAATGTGACAGGGACACAGAGGACCATCCCCCGCCAAAGCGGAAGCCCTTATCTGTGGACCCTCAGGTGGAGGCTGACATGGACACCGGTGGTGGACAGAATATCTCTGATTCACGATGATGGCTGTTACTCTGCTCCTTCTATATTGTGTTGTGATGGCGGGGTTCTCATTAACACTGACATCAAGTAACGTGAATAGTATTAAGGTGAGGAGGACGAGACACGCAGTGTATGAACATCTCAGATACCTGGACACAGATGTCATCTTCCTGCAGGAGACACGACTGACATCTCTGGGGCTTTTGAGAGAGGCAGAGAGGGAATGGCGGTCCGGTCCATCTTTCTGGTCACTGGCTGTGGAGCCTTACGCCGGGGTTGCTATCCTGTTTAACACCCATGATGTGACTGTACATAGGATGACAGAAGTGGTCATGGGAAGGTGTCTGGTCCTGGAAGTCACTATCCATGGTAGGCGACTCCGGCTTATTAACATCTATGGGCCACAGACGGTGACTGACAGGATCCAGCTGTTTAATGACGTCAGGCCTTTCCTCTTCACCTCTCTCCCGGTGGTGATGGCGGGAGACTTTAATGCCATACTGACATCAGGTGACAGCTCCTCAGGTAGGACAGTGACCAGGGACGGCAAGGTCCTACATAACATCATAATGCAGGCAGGACTGACTGACATTTTCACACAGGGAGGTCGTCAGCCAAAATTTACGTATTCTTGTTCCAACAGGAGCAGTAGGATAGATTTTGTTTTTGCGAGTCCTACTGAGGCTGTCAGCTCCCTGAGTGAGAAGGTCGTCCCTTACTCTGACCACCTCGCCTTGTGCTTCTGTCTGGGGACCTCTAACCGCCCGGACATTGGTAGAGGGTTGTGGAAGCTTAATTCCAGTCTCCTAGGTGATGCCTATGTCCAGAGTCGTGTCCACTCCCTTATTCAGGTCCATCTAGACAGGGTTGATTTTTATGACAACATGACCGACTGGTGGGAGGACGTCAAGGAGGATATCAGATTCCTCTTAAAGAGACTGTCAGTTAATAAAGGGAGGAACAAGTACAGCCAGTACCTAAAGCTGCGTAAAGAATTGGAGTCATTGTATTCGGCAGGCGGGGATGACAAAGTGAAGATCGACCGGCTGAAATCTGAGATAAGGCAGTATCAGTACAGCAGATACACCTCCCTGGTTCTTGAACGGGATTATGGGTCCTTAGGGGCACCTGATCCCTTTGAGAATTGCAGGGAGAGGGTGGCCAAAAAAATGGTCCCAGGTCTCACTGACTCCCAGGGTGTATTGCAGGATTCACGGGAGGGTATTCTGGGGGTCGTGAGATCTTACTATGCTGACTTGTTTCAGAGGAAAGTTTTGGATAAAAATAAGATGGCTCAATTCTTGGAGGCAACTCCAGTGCCTGATACTAACGATCTGGACTTTTCTTCTTTGACAGCAGAATTAACGGTGGAGGAAGTTAAGGCGGCTATTGATAAATTATATCTGAAGAAGGCACCAGGTCCAGATGGTATAACAGCAGAATTTTATAAGGAATTCAGAGACCTCCTGGCTCCAATCCTTGTGGATGTGTATAGGAATTGTCTAGAAAATCACCTGATGCCTCCATCCATGAGAGTGTCCTCGTTAATTCTGCTGTCTAAAGGTAAAGAGCCGAGTGACATCAAGAACTGGAGGCCGATTGCCCTCTTGAATGTAGACAGGAAGATTCTGGCAAAGATCCTGTTTTCTAGGTTAGTCTGTTTGTCCCCGGCACTGTTGGCAGGCTCTCAGTTTGGCACAGTAAAAGGGCGGAACATCTCTGGAGCAGTCATCTCGATACGGGAGATGTTTGAGAGATGTAAAGCTCTGCGGTGTGGGAGATATGTTGTCAGTCTGGACCAGGCTAAAGCCTTTGACAGGGTTGATCACGATTATCTGTGGGCCACTTTGTCAAAGTACGGTGTTCCGGGACAATTCGTGGATTGGCTGAAGACTTTGTATAGAGAGGCGCTGAGCTTTCCTCTGATTAATGGTTGGCAGGGTGATACTTTTGGAGTTGAGGCAGGGGTGAGACAGGGCTGCCCACTGAGTCCGCTCCTGTATGTTTTCGCCATAGACCCGTTTCTGAGGTCACTGCAGGAGTGTGATTTTCGGGGGGTGCCGGTCCCCCACTGCCTGCCTCTGACTGTTGTTGCCTATGCTGATGATGTGACGTTGGTGATCTCCAATCCTCAAGAGGTGCGGATGTTATCGGCGGCCATCAGAAGCTACTCTGAGGCCTCCGGGTCTCTGGTCAACCTTGAGAAGAGTCAAGCTCTGTGGACGTTAGACACTGATCCTGGCTTTGATCTGCCACAGTTTGCTAAGGCCTCCACCCATATTAAGATCTTAGGGGTTAAATTTGGGAGGGATGATAATGCCAAGCTAAATTGGGAAGAGAAATTGGAAACCGGAAATGCAAAGGTTCAGCGATGGAAGAACTGGAGGCTGACCTACAGAGAAAGGGTCGCTATGTTGAAGACCTACCTGGTCCCCATCTTCTTGTATGTCTCTGTTATTTTCCCTTTGCCAGAGTCTTTCTCAGCGAGGCTTTTCAGCTTGTTCTTCCAGCTCTTGTGGGGGAATAGGTTGAACCTAATAAAGAGGGGAGTAACGTACCTACGGCGGAGAGATGGTGGGCTGGATATGTTAAATCCAAGGGTTTTCTTTGACTCCCTGTTTCTAAAAGTGAATTTTGGGAACATGGACTCAAACAGTAGCTCCCTGTGGGTGAATAGTATCAATGACTGGATATTGCCTTTTGCAGAGTCTTGGGTGCGAGGTGGCAGTCTCAAGAGGAGGAGATGGAGAGGTGGCCACCTCCCCCAGTATCTGGACTACGGTCTGAAGTGTGTCAGGAAGTGGGGACTGGAGAGGTCTTACATTGAGAGCAATACGAGAAGAGACCTATATGCTCATGTATGTGGGACGTTCTTCTTTTCTCCACTGGCCCTGAGAGATTGTGTCACCACCACCCTGCAGGAAAGTCTCAGGTTCCTAAACGGGAAACGACTTCCTCCCAAACTGTTTGACATCTCTTGGCTTTCACTACATAGTCGGCTCTTTGTCAGGGGGAACCTGAAACATCTGAGTGTCTCTGATCGGAATTGTCCCCTTGGTTGTCAGCAGGAGGAGACAATGGAGCACTTTATCTGTGATTGCTGGGGAGGGAGGAAGATCTGGGAGGAGGTGTCAGGTAATCTAAAAATCCCCAGACTTCTGACCCTAAAGTATCCTGACATAATCTATGGTGTCCCATCCACTGTCAGTAACATCGACAGAGAGACCATGTGCATTATAATCAGTGTCATAAAATACTATCACTGGCACATGAGAACCCGGGTATCACTGCACAATGAGCCGTTCGATCACACCGCTGCAGCCAATCAGGTGATATCAGAACTCCGGTGGATAAAATCACTAGAAGTTGGAAGGAGTCAGAAAAACATAAAGTTATGGAGCAACGTAAAATTCAGTTAGGGAATATGATGATTATTATTATTATTTTTTTTTTTTTTCTCTTTCCCGCAGGCGTGGACTTTTTAATTTATTTATGTATATGATCTGATTATTTTAATGTTTTTTTTTTTTTTTGTATATATAACCCATGTGATTTGTCTTTTTGTAATACTGGATGATTTTTGTTTGTTATGATTGTATTTATGTTTGTTTTTATAATAAAAATTGCCCCCTATGTACAAGAATATAACTACTATAATACTGCCCCTATGTACAAGAATATAACTGCTATAATACTGCTCCTATGTACAAGAACATAACTACTATAATACTGCCCCTATGTACAAGAATATAACTACTATAATACTGCCCCTATATACAAGAATATAACTACTATAATACTGCCCCCTATGTACAAGAATATAACTACTATCATACTGCCCCCTATGTACAAGAATATAACTACTATAATACTGCCCATATGTATAAGAATATAACTACTATAATACTGCCCCCTATGTACAAGAATATAACTACTATAATACTGCCCCCTATGTACAAGAATATAACTACTATAATACTGTCCCCTATGTACAAGAATATAACTACTGTAATACTGCCCCCTATGTACAAGAATATAACTACTATAATACTGCTCCTATATACAAGAATATAACTACTATAATACTGTCCCCTATGTACAAAAATATATCTACTATAACACTGCTCCCTATGTACAAGAATATAACTACTATAATACTGCTCCTATGTACAAGAATATAACTACTATAATACTGATCCTATGTACAAGAATATAACTACTATAATACTGTCCCCTATGTACAAGAATATAACTACTATAATACTGTCCCCTATGTACAAGAATATAACTACTATAATACTGCCCCCTATGTACAAGAATATAACTACTATAATACTGCTCCTATATACAAGAATATAACTACTATAATACTGTCCCCTATGTACAAAAATATATCTACTATAACACTGCTCCCTATGTACAAGAATATAACTACTATAATACTGCTCCTATGTACAAGAATATAACTACTATAATACTGATCCTATGTACAAGAATATAACTACTATAATACTGCCCCTATGTACAAGAATATAACTACTATAATACTGCCCCCTATGTACAAGAATATAACTACTATAATACTGCTCCTATGTACAAGAATATAACTACTATAATACTGCCCCCTATGTACAAGAATATAACTACTATAATACTGCTCCTATGTACAAGAATATAACTACTATAATACTGCCCCTATGTACAAGAATATATCTACTATAATACTGCCCCTATGTTCAATAATATAACTACTATAATACTGCTCCTATGTACAAGAATATAACTACTATAATACTGCCCCTATGTTCAATAATATAACTACTATAATACTGCTCCTATGTACAAGAATATAACTACTATAATACTGCCCCTATGTACAAGAATATAACTACTATAATACTGCCCCTATGCACAAGAATATAACTACTATAATACTGCCCCCTATGCACAAGAATATAACTACTATAATACTGCCCCCTATGTACAAGAATATAACTACTATAATACTGCTCCTATGTACAAGAATATAACTACTATAATACTGCCCCCTATGTACAAGAATATATCTACTATAATACTGCCCCTATGTACAAGAATATAACTACTATAATACTGCCCCTGTGTACAAGAATATAACTACTATAATACTGCCCCTATGTTCAAGAATATAACTACTATAATACTGCCCCCTATGTGCAAGAATGTATCTACTATAATGCTGCCCCCTATGTACAAGAATATAACTACTATAATACTGCCGCTATGTGCAAGAATATAACTACTATAATACTGCCATTATGTACAAGAATATAACTACTATAATACTGCCCCTATGTACAAGAATATAACTACTATAATACTGCCCCTATGTACAAGAATATAACTACTATAATACTGCCATTATGTACAAGAATATAACTACTATAATACTGCTCCTATGTACAGGAATAAAACTACTATAATACTGCCCCTATGTACAAGAATATAACTACTCTAATACTGCTCCTATGTACAAGAATATAACTACTATAATACTACCCTATGTACAAGAATATAACTACTATAATACTGCCCCTATGTACAAGAATATAACTACTATAATACTGCCCCCTATGTACAAGAATATAACTACTATAATACTGCCCCTATGTACAATTATATAACTACTATAATACAGCTCCCTATGTACAAGAATATACCTACTATAATACTGCTCCTATGTACAAGAATATAACTACTATAATACTGCCCATATGTACAAGAATATAACTACTATAATACTGGTCCTATGTACAAGAATATAACTACTATAATACTGCCCCTATGTACAAGAATATAACTACTATAATACTGCTCCTATGTACAAGAATATAACTACTATAATACTGCCCCTATGTACAAGAATATAACTAATATAATACTGCCCCCTATGTGCAAGAATGTATCTACTATAATGTTGCCCCCTATGTACAAGAATATAACTACTATAATACTGCCCCTATGTGCAAGAATATAACTACTATAATACTGCCCCTATGTACAAGAATATAACTACTATAATACTGCCCCCTATGTACAAGAATATAACTACTATAATACTGCCCCTATGTACAAGAATATAACTACTACAATACCGCCCCCTATGTACAAGAATATAACTACTATAATACTGCTCCTATGTACAGGAATATAACTACTATAATACTGCCCCCTATCTACAAGAATATAACTACTATAATACTGCCCCCTATGTACAAGAATATAACTACTATAATACTGCTCCTATGTACAAGAATATAACTACTATAATACTGCCCCTATGTACAAGAATATAACTACTATAATACTGCCCCTATGTACAAGAATATAACTACTATAATACTGCTCCCTATGTACAAGAATATAACTACTATAATACTGCTCCTATGTACTAGAATATAACTACTATAATATTGCTCCCTATGTACAAGAATATAACTACTATAATACAGCTCTTATGTACAAGAATATAACTACTATAATACTGCTCCTATGTACTAGAATATAACTACTATAATACTGCTCCTATGTACTAGAATATAACTACTATAATACTGCTCCTATGTACTAGAATATAACTACTATAATACTGCTCCTATGTACTAGAATATAACTACTATAATACTGCTCCTATGTACAAGAATATAACTACTATAATACTGATCCCTATGTACAAGAATATAACTACTATAATACAGCTCTTATGTACAAGAATATAACTACTATAATACTACCCCTATGTACGAGAATATAACTACTATAATACTGCCCCTATGTACAAGAATATAACTACTATAATACTGCTCCTATGCAAAAGAATATAACTACTATAATACTGCCCCAATGTACAAGAATATAACTACTATAATACTGCCCCTATGTACAAGAATATAACTACTATAATACTGCCCCTATGTACAAGAATATAACTACTATAATATTGCTCCTATGTACAGGAATATAACTACTATAATACTGCCCCCTATCTGCAAGAATATAACTACTATAATACTGCCCCCTATATACAAGAATATAACTACTATAATACTGCCCCTATGTACAAGAATATAACTACTATAATACTGCCGCTATGTACAAGAATATAACTACTATAATACTGATCCTATGTACAAGAATATAACTACTATAATACTGCTCCTATGTACAAGAATATAACTACTATAATACTGCCCCTATGTACAAGAATATAACTACTATAATACTGCCCCCTATGTACAAGAATATAACTACTATAATACTGCTCCCTATGTACAAGAATATAACTACTATAATACAGCTCTTATGTACAAGAATATAACTACTATAATACTGCCCCCTATGTACGAGAATATAACTACTATAATACTGTCCCCTATGTAAAAGAATATAATTAATATAATATTGCCCCCTATGTACAAGAATATAGCTACTATAATACTGCTCCTATGTACAAGAATATAACTACTATAATACTGCCCCTATGTACAAGAATATAACTACTATAATACTGCTCCGATGTACAAGAATATAACTACTATAATACTGCTCCATATGTACAAGAATATAACTACTATAATACTGCTCCATATGTACAAGAATATAACTACTATAATATTGATCCCTATGTACAAGAATATAACTACTATAATACTGCCCCCTAAGTACAAGAATATAACTACTATATTAGTGCTCCTATGTACAAGAATATAACTAATATAATACTGCCCCTATGTACAAGAATATAGCTACTATAATACTGCTCCCTATGTACAAGAATATAACTACTATAATAGTGCTCCTATGTGCAAGAATATAACTAATATAATACTGCCCCTATGTACAAGAATATAACTACTATAATAGAGCTCCTATATACAAGAATATAACTAATATAATACTGCCCCTATGTACAAGACTATAACTACTATAATACTGCTCCTATGTAAAAGAATATAACTACTCTAATACTGTCCCCTATAAACAAGAATATAACTACTATAATACTGCCCCCTATGTACAAGAATATAACTACTCTAATACTGCCTCCTATGTACAAGAATATAACTACTATAATACTGCCCCCTATGTACAAGAATATAACTACTATAATACTGCCCCCTATGTACAAGAATATAACTACTATAATATTGCCCCCTATGTACAAGAATATAACTACTATAATACTGCCCCCTATGTACGAGAATATAACTACTATAATACTGCCCCCTATGTAAAAGAATATAATTAATATAATATTGCCCCCTATGTACAAGAATATAACTACTATAATACTGCCCCTATGTACAAGAATATAACTACTATAATACTGCCCCCTATGTACAAGAATATAACTACTATAATACTGCCCCTATGTACAAGAATATAACTACTGTAATACTGCTCCTATGTACAGGAATATAACTACTATAATACTGCCCCTATGTACAAGAATATATCTACTATAATACTGCCCCCTATGTTCAAGAATATAGCTACTATAATACTGCTCCTATGTACAAGAATATAACTACTATAATACTGCCCCTATGTACAAGAATATAACTACTATAATACTGCTCCCTATGTACAAGAATATAACTACTATAATACTGCTCCTATGTACTAGAATATAACTACTATAATACTGCTCCCTATGTACAAGAATATAACTACTATAATACTGCCCCCTATGTACAAGAATATAGCTACTATAATACTGCTCCTATGTACAAGAATATAACTACTATAATACTGCCCCTATGTACAAGAATATAACTACTATAATACTGCTCCGATGTACAAGAATATAACTGCTGTACTACTGCCCCTATGTACAAGAATATAACTACTATAATACTGCTCCATATGTACAAGAATATAACTACTATAATACTGCTCCCTATGTACAAGAATATAACTACTATAATATTGCTCCCTATGTACAAGAATATAACTACTATAATACTGCCCCCTTTGTACAAGAATATAACTACTATAATACTGCCCCCTATGTACAAGAATATAACTACTATAATACTGCCCCCTATGTACAAGAATATAACTACTATAATACTGCTCCTATATACAAGAATATAACTACCACAATACTGCCCCTATGTAGAAGAATATAACTACTATAATACTGCCCCCTATGTACAAGAATATAACTACTATAATACTGCTCCTATGTACAAGAATATAACTACTATAATACTGCCCCTATGTACAAGAATATAGCTACTATAATACTGCTCCTATGTACAAGAATATAACTACTATAATACTGCCCCTATGTACAAGAATATAACTACTATAATACTGCTCCTATGTACAAGAATATAACTACTTTAATACTGCTCCTATGTACAGGAATACAACTGCTATACTACTGCCCCTATGTACAATAATATAACTACTATAATACTGCTCCATACGTACAAGAATATAACTACTATAATACTGGTCTATATGTACAAGAATATAACTTCTATAATATTGCTCCCTATGTACAAGAATATAACTACTATAATACTGCCCCCTATGTACAAGAATATAACTACTATAATAGTGCTCCTATGTACAAGAATATAACTACTATAATACTGCTCCCTATGAACAAGAATAGAACTACTATAATAGTGCTCCTATGTACAAGAATATAAATAATATAATACTGCCCCTATGTACAAGAATATAACTACTATAATACTGCCCCCTATGTACAAGAATATAACTTCAATAATACTGCTCCCTATGTACAAGAATATAACTACTATAATACTGCCTCTATGTACAAGAATATAACTACTATAATAGTGCTCCTATGTAAAAGAATATAACTAATATAATACTGCCCCTATGTACAAGACTATAACTACTAAACTAGTATTATACTGCCCCTATGTACAAGAATATAACTACTCTAATACTGTCCCCTATGAACAAGAATATAACTACTATAATACTGCCCCCTATGTACAAGAATATAACTACTATAATACTGCCCCCTATGTACAAGAATATAATTAATATAATACTGCCCCCTGTGTACAAGAATATAACTACTATAATACTGCCCCTATGTACAAGAATATAACTACTATAATACTGCCCCCTATGTACAAGAATATAACTACTATAATACTGCTCCTATATACTAGAATATGACTACTATAATACTGCTCCTATGTACAGGAATATAACTACTATAATACAGCCCCTATGTACAAGAATATAACTACTATAATACTGCCCCCTATGTACAAGAATATAGCTACTATAATACTGCTCCTATGTACAAGAATATAACTACTATAATACTGCCCCTATGTACAAGAATATAACTACTATAATACTGCTCCTATGTGCAAGAATATAACTACTATAATACTGCTCCTATGTACAAGAATATAACGGCTGTACTACTGCCCCTATGTACAAGAATATAACTACTATAATAGTGCTCCTAAGTACAAGAATATAACTAATATAATACTGCCCCTATGTACAAGAATATAACTACTATAATACTGCCCCCTATGTACAAGAATATAACTACTATAATACTGCCTCTATGTACAAGAATATAACTACTATAATAGTGCTCCTATGTAAAAGAATATAACTAATATAATACTGCCCCTATGTACAAGACTATAACTACTAAACTAGTATTATACTGCCCCTATGTACAAGAATATAACTACTCTAATACTGTCCCCTATGAACAAGAATATAACTACTATAATACTGCCCCCTATGTAAAAGAATATAACTACTATAATACTGCTCCTATATACAAGAATATAACTACTATAATACTGTCCCCTATGTACAAGAATATAACTACTATAATACTGTCCCCTATGTACAAGAATATAACTACTATAATACTGCCCCCTATGTACAAGAATATAACTACTATAATACTGCTCCTATATACAAGAATATAACTACTATAATACTGTCCCCTATGTACAAAAATATATCTACTATAACACTGCTCCCTATGTACAAGAATATAACTACTATAATACTGCTCCTATGTACAAGAATATAACTACTATAATACTGCCCCCTATGTACAAGAATATAACTACTATAATACTGCTCCTATATACTAGAATATGACTACTATAATACTGCTCCTATGTACAGGAATATAACTACTATAATACAGCCCCTATGTACAAGAATATAACTACTATAATACTGCCCCCTATGTACAAGAATATAGCTACTATAATACTGCTCCTATGTACAAGAATATAACTACTATAATACTGCCCCTATGTACAAGAATATAACTACTATAATACTGCTCCTATGTGCAAGAATATAACTACTATAATACTGCTCCTATGTACAAGAATATAACGGCTGTACTACTGCCCCTATGTACAAGAATATAACTACTATAATAGTGCTCCTAAGTACAAGAATATAACTAATATAATACTGCCCCTATGTACAAGAATATAACTACTATAATACTGCCCCCTATGTACAAGAATATAACTACTATAATACTGCCTCTATGTACAAGAATATAACTACTATAATAGTGCTCCTATGTAAAAGAATATAACTAATATAATACTGCCCCTATGTACAAGACTATAACTACTAAACTAGTATTATACTGCCCCTATGTACAAGAATATAACTACTCTAATACTGTCCCCTATGAACAAGAATATAACTACTATAATACTGCCCCCTATGTAAAAGAATATAACTACTATAATACTGTCCCCTATGTACAAGAATATAACTACTATAATACTGTCCCCTATGTACAAGAATATAACTACTATAATACTGCCCCCTATGTACAAGAATATAACTACTATAATACTGCCCCCTATGTACAAGAATATAACTACTATAATACTGCTCCTATATACAAGAATATAACTACTATAATACTGTCCCCTATGTACAAAAATATATCTACTATAACACTGCTCCCTATGTACAAGAATATAACTACTATAATACTGCTCCTATGTACAAGAATATAACTACTATAATACTGATCCTATGTACAAGAATATAACTACTATAATACTGCCCCTATGTACAAGAATATAACTACTATAATACTGCCCCCTATGTACAAGAATATAACTACTATAATACTGCTCCTATGTACAAGAATATAACTACTATAATACTGCCCCTATGTACAAGAATATATCTACTATAATACTGCCCCTATGTTCAATAATATAACTACTATAATACTGCTCCTATGTACAAGAATATAACTACTATAATACTGCCCCTATGTTCAATAATATAACTACTATAATACTGCTCCTATGTACAAGAATATAACTACTATAATACTGCCCCTATGTACAAGAATATAACTACTATAATACTGCCCCTATGCACAAGAATATAACTACTATAATACTGCCCCCTATGTACAAGAATATAACTACTATAATACTGCTCCTATGTACAAGAATATAACTACTATAATACTGCCCCCTATGTACAAGAATATATCTACTATAATACTGCCCCTATGTACAAGAATATAACTACTATAATACTGCCCCTGTGTACAAGAATATAACTACTATAATACTGCCCCTATGTTCAAGAATATAACTACTGTAATACTACTCCTATGTACAAGAATATAACTACTATAATACTGCCCCTATGTACAAGAATATAACTACTATAATACTGCCCCCTATGTGCAAGAATGTATCTACTATAATGCTGCCCCCTATGTTCAAGAATATAACTACTATAATACTGCCGCTATGTGCAAGAATATAACTACTATAATACTGCCATTATGTACAAGAATATAACTACTATAATACTGCCCCTATGTACAAGAATATAACTACTATAATACTGCCCCTATGTACAAGAATATAACTACTATAATACTGCCATTATGTACAAGAATATAACTACTATAATACTGCTCCTATGTACAGGAATAAAACTACTATAATACTGCCCCTATGTACAAGAATATAACTACTCTAATACTGCTCCTATGTACAAGAATATAACTACTATAATACTACCCTATGTACAAGAATATAACTACTATAATACTGCCCCTATGTACAAGAATATAACTACTATAATACTGCCCCCTATGTACAAGAATATAACTACTATAATACTGCCCCTATGTACAATTATATAACTACTATAATACAGCTCCCTATGTACAAGAATATACCTACTATAATACTGCTCCTATGTACAAGAATATAACTACTATAATACTGCCCCTATGTACAAGAATTTAACTACTATAATACTGCCCATATGTACAAGAATTTAACTACTATAATACTGGTCCTATGTACAAGAATATAACTACTATAATACTGGTCCTATGTACAAGAATATAACTACTATAATACTGCCCCTATGTACAAGAATATAACTACTATAATACTGCTCCTATGTACAAGAATATAACTACTATAATACTGCCCCTATGTACAAGAATATAACTAATATAATACTGCCCCCTATGTGCAAGAATGTATCTACTATAATGTTGCCCCCTATGTACAAGAATATAACTACTATAATACTGCCCCTATGTGCAAGAATATAACTACTATAATACTGCCCCTATGTACAAGAATATAACTACTATAATACTGCCCCCTATGTACAAGAATATAACTACTATAATACTGCCCCTATGTACAAGAATATAACTACTACAATACCGCCCCCTATGTACAAGAATATAACTACTATAATACTGCTCCTATGTACAGGAATATAACTACTATAATACTGCCCCCTATCTACAAGAATATAACTACTATAATACTGACCCTATGTACAAGAATATAACTACTATAATACTGCTCCTATGTACAAGAATATAACTACTATAATACTGCCCCAATGTACAAGAATTTAACTACTATAATACTGCCCCTATGTACAAGAATATAACTACTATAATACTGCCCCTATGTACAAGAATATAACTACTATAATACTGCTCCCTATGTACAAGAATATAACTACTATAATACTGCTCCTATGTACTAGAATATAACTACTATAATATTGCTCCCTATGTACAAGAATATAACTACTATAATACAGCTCTTATGTACAAGAATATAACTACTATAATACTGCTCCTATGTACTAGAATATAACTACTATAATACTGCTCCTATGTACTAGAATATAACTACTATAATACTGCTCCTATGTACTAGAATATAACTACTATAATACTGCTCCTATGTACTAGAATATAACTACTATAATACTGCTCCTATGTACAAGAATATAACTACTATAATACTGATCCCTATGTACAAGAATATAACTACTATAATACAGCTCTTATGTACAAGAATATAACTACTATAATACTACCGCTATGTACGAGAATATAACTACTATAATACTGCCCCTATGTACAAGAATATAACTACTATAATACTGCTCCTATGCAAAAGAATATAACTACTATAATACTGCCCCAATGTACAAGAATATAACTACTATAATACTGCCCCTATGTACAAGAATATAACTACTATAATACTGCCCCTATGTACAAGAATATAACTACTATAATATTGCTCCTATGTACAGGAATATAACTACTATAATACTGCCCCCTATCTGCAAGAATATAACTACTATAATACTGCCCCCTATATACAAGAATATAACTACTATAATACTGCCCCTATGTACAAGAATATAACTACTATAATACTGCCGCTATGTACAAGAATATAACTACTATAATACTGATCCTATGTACAAGAATATAACTACTATAATACTGCTCCTATGTACAAGAATATAACTACTATAATACTGCCCCTATGTACAAGAATATAACTACTATAATACTGCCCCCTATGTACAAGAATATAACTACTATAATACTGCTCCCTATGTACAAGAATATAACTACTATAATACAGCTCTTATGTACAAGAATATAACTACTATAATACTGCCCCCTATGTACGAGAATATAACTACTATAATACTGTCCCCTATGTAAAAGAATATAATTAATATAATATTGCCCCCTATGTACAAGAATATAGCTACTATAATACTGCTCCTATGTACAAGAATATAACTACTATAATACTGCCCCTATGTACAAGAATATAACTACTATAATACTGCTCCGATGTACAAGAATATAACTACTATAATACTGCTCCATATGTACAAGAATATAACTACTATAATACTGCTCCATATGTACAAGAATATAACTACTATAATATTGATCCCTATGTACAAGAATATAACTACTATAATACTGCCCCCTAAGTACAAGAATATAACTACTATATTAGTGCTCCTATGTACAAGAATATAACTAATATAATACTGCCCCTATGTACAAGAATATAGCTACTATAATACTGCTCCCTATGTACAAGAATATAACTACTATAATAGTGCTCCTATGTGCAAGAATATAACTAATATAATACTGCCCCTATGTACAAGAATATAACTACTATAATAGAGCTCCTATATACAAGAATATAACTAATATAATACTGCCCCTATGTACAAGACTATAACTACTATAATACTGCTCCTATGTAAAAGAATATAACTACTCTAATACTGTCCCCTATAAACAAGAATATAACTACTATAATACTGCCCCCTATGTACAAGAATATAACTACTCTAATACTGCCTCCTATGTACAAGAATATAACTACTATAATACTGCCCCCTATGTACAAGAATATAACTACTATAATACTGCCCCCTATGTACAAGAATATAACTACTATAATATTGCCCCCTATGTACAAGAATATAACTACTATAATACTGCCCCCTATGTACGAGAATATAACTACTATAATACTGCCCCCTATGTAAAAGAATATAATTAATATAATATTGCCCCCTATGTACAAGAATATAACTACTATAATACTGCCCCTATGTACAAGAATATAACTACTATAATACTGCCCCCTATGTACAAGAATATAACTACTATAATACTGCCCCTATGTACAAGAATATAACTACTGTAATACTGCTCCTATGTACAGGAATATAACTACTATAATACTGCCCCTATGTACAAGAATATATCTACTATAATACTGCCCCCTATGTTCAAGAATATAGCTACTATAATACTGCTCCTATGTACAAGAATATAACTACTATAATACTGCCCCCTATGTACAAGAATATAACTACTATAATACTGCCCCCTATGTACAAGAATATAATTAATATAATACTGCCCCCTATGTACAAGAATATAACTACTATAATACTGCCCCTATGTACAAGAATATAACTACTATAATACTGCTCCCTATGTACAAGAATATAACTACTATAATACTGCTCCTATGTACTAGAATATAACTACTATAATACTGCTCCCTATGTACAAGAATATAACTACTATAATACTGCCCCCTATGTACAAGAATATAGCTACTATAATACTGCTCCTATGTACAAGAATATAACTACTATAATACTGCCCCTATGTACAAGAATATAACTACTATAATACTGCTCCGATGTACAAGAATATAACTGCTGTACTACTGCCCCTATGTACAAGAATATAACTACTATAATACTGCTCCATATGTACAAGAATATAACTACTATAATACTGCTCCATATGTACAAGAATATAACTACTATAATATTGCTCCCTATGTACAAGAATATAACTACTATAATACTGCCCCCTTTGTACAAGAATATAACTACTATAATACTGCCCCCTATGTACAAGAATATAACTACTATAATACTGCCCCCTATGTACAAGAATATAACTACTATAATACTGCTCCTATATACAAGAATATAACTACCACAATACTGCCCCTATGTAGAAGAATATAACTACTATAATACTGCCCCCTATGTACAAGAATATAACTACTATAATACTGCTCCTATGTACAAGAATATAACTACTATAATACTGCCCCTATGTACAAGAATATAGCTACTATAATACTGCTCCTATGTACAAGAATATAACTACTATAATACTGCCCCTATGTACAAGAATATAACTACTATAATACTGCTCCTATGTACAAGAATATAACTACTTTAATACTGCTCCTATGTACAGGAATACAACTGCTATACTACTGCCCCTATGTACAATAATATAACTACTATAATACTGCTCCATACGTACAAGAATATAACTACTATAATACTGGTCTATATGTACAAGAATATAACTTCTATAATATTGCTCCCTATGTACAAGAATATAACTACTATAATACTGCCCCCTATGTACAAGAATATAACTACTATAATAGTGCTCCTATGTACAAGAATATAACTACTATAATACTGCTCCCTATGAACAAGAATAGAACTACTATAATAGTGCTCCTATGTACAAGAATATAAATAATATAATACTGCCCCTATGTACAAGAATATAACTACTATAATACTGCCCCCTATGTACAAGAATATAACTTCAATAATACTGCTCCCTATGTACAAGAATATAACTACTATAATACTGCCTCTATGTACAAGAATATAACTGCTATAATAGTGCTCCTATGTAAAAGAATATAACTAATATAATACTGCCCCTATGTACAAGACTATAACTACTAAACTAGTATTATACTGCCCCTATGTACAAGAATATAACTACTCTAATACTGTCCCCTATGAACAAGAATATAACTACTATAATACTGCCCCCTATGTACAAGAATATAACTACTATAATACTGCCCCCTATGTACAAGAATATAATTAATATAATACTGCCCCCTATGTACAAGAATATAACTACTATAATACTGCCCCTATGTACAAGAATATAACTACTATAATACTGCCCCCTATGTACAAGAATATAACTACTATAATACTGCTCCTATATACTAGAATATGACTACTATAATACTGCTCCTATGTACAGGAATATAACTACTATAATACAGCCCCTATGTACAAGAATATAACTACTATAATACTGCCCCCTATGTACAAGAATATAGCTACTATAATACTGCTCCTATGTACAAGAATATAACTACTATAATACTGCCCCTATGTACAAGAATATAACTACTATAATACTGCTCCTATGTGCAAGAATATAACTACTATAATACTGCTCCTATGTACAAGAATATAACGGCTGTACTACTGCCCCTATGTACAAGAATATAACTACTATAATAGTGCTCCTAAGTACAAGAATATAACTAATATAATACTGCCCCTATGTACAAGAATATAACTACTATAATACTGCCCCCTATGTACAAGAATATAACTACTATAATACTGCCTCTATGTACAAGAATATAACTACTATAATAGTGCTCCTATGTAAAAGAATATAACTAATATAATACTGCCCCTATGTACAAGACTATAACTATTAAACTAGTATTATACTGCCCCTATGTACAAGAATATAACTACTCTAATACTGTCCCCTATGAACAAGAATATAACTACTATAATACTGCCCCCTATGTAAAAGAATATAACTACTCTAATACTGCCTCCTATGTACAAGAATATAACTACTATAATACTGCCCCCTATGTACAAGAATATAACTACTATAATACTACCCCCTATGTAAAAGAATATAATTAATATAATATTGCCCCCTATGTACAAGAATATAACTACTATAATACTGCCCCTATGTACAAGAATATAACTACTATAATACTGCCCCCTATGTACAAGAATATAACTACTATAATACTGCCCCTATGTACAAGAATATAACTACTGTAATACTGCTCCTATGTACAGGAATATAACTACTATAATACTGCCCCTATGTACAAGAATATATCTACTATAATACTGCCCCCTATGTTCAAGAATATAGCTAATATAATACTGCTCCTATGTACAAGAATATAACTACTATAATACTGCTCCTATGTACTAGAATAGAACTACTATAATACTGCTCCCTATGTACAAGAATATAACTACTATAATACTGCTCCTATGTACTAGAATATAACTACTATAATACTGCTCCCTATGTACAAGAATATAACTACTATAATACTGCCCCCTATGTACAAGAATATAGCTACTATAATACTGCTCCTATGTACAAGAATATAACTACTATAATACTGCCCCTATGTACAAGAATATAACTACTATAATGCTGCTCCGATGTACAAGAATATAACTGCTGTACTACTGCCCCTATGTACAAGAATATAACTACTATAATACTGCTCCATATGTACAAGAATATAACTACTATAATACTGCTCCATATGTACAAGAATATAACTACTATAATATTGCTCCCTATGTACAAGAATTTAACTACTATAATACTGCTCCTATGTACAAGAATATGACTGCTGTACTACTGCCCCTATGTACAAGAATATAACTTCTATAATAGTGCTCCTATTTACAACTATGTACAAGAATATAACTAATATAATACTGCCCCTCTGTACAAGAATATAACTACTATAATACTTCTCCCTATATACAAAAATATAACTACTATAATAGTGCT
This sequence comes from Phyllobates terribilis, assembly GCF_046119375.1. Lineage (NCBI taxonomy): Eukaryota > Metazoa > Chordata > Amphibia > Anura > Dendrobatidae > Phyllobates > Phyllobates terribilis. The sequence goes on from NW_027362769.1 coordinate 171,100,625, forward strand.
CCTAAGTACAAGAATATAACTAATATAATACTGCCCCTATGTACAAGAATATAACTACTATAATACTGCCCCCTATGTACAAGAATATAACTACTATAATACTGCCCCCTTTGTACAAGAATATAACTACTATAATACTTCCCCCTTTGTACAAGAATATAACTACTATAATACTGCCCCCTATGTACAAGAATATAACTACTATAATACTGCCCCCTATGTACAAGAATATAACTACTATAATACTGCTCCTATATACAAGAATATAACTACCACAATACTGCCCCTATGTAGAAGAATATAACTACTATAATACTGCCCCCTATGTACAAGAATATAACTACTATAATACTGCTCCTATATACAAGAATATAACTACTATAATACTGCCCCTATGTACAAGAATATAACTACTATAATACTTCTCCCTATGTTCAAGAATATAACTACTATAATAGTGCTCCTAAGTACAAGAATATAACTAATATAATACTGCCCCTATGTACAAGAATATAACTACTATAATACTGCCCCCTATGTACAAGAATATAACTACTATAATACTGCCCCCTTTCTACAAGAATATAACTACTATAATACTGCCCCCTATGTACAAGAATATAACTACTATAATACTGCCCCCTATGTACAAGAATATAACTACTATAATACTGCTCCTATATACAAGAATATAACTACCACAATACTGCCCCTATGTACAAGAATATAACTAATATAATACTGCCCCCTATGTACAAGAATATAACTACTATAATACTGCTCCTATATACAAGAATATAACTACTATAATACTGCCCCCTATGTACAAGAATATAACTACTATAATACTGCCCCCTTTGCACAAGAATATAGCTGCTATAATACTGCTCCTATGTACAAGAATATAACTACTATAATACTGCCCCTATGTACAAGAATATAGCTACTATAATACTGCTCCTATGTACAAGATTATAACTACTATAATACTGCCCCTATGTACAAGAATATAACTACTATAATACTGCTCCTATGTACAAGAATATAACTACTTTAATACTGCTCCTATGTACAGGAATACAACTGCTATACTACTGCCCCTATGTACAATAATATAACTACTATAATACTGCTCTATACGTACAAGAATATAACTACTATAATACTGGTCTATATGTACAAGAATATAACTTCTATAATATTGCTCCCTATGTACAAGAATATAACTACTATAATACTGCCCCCTATGTACAAGAATATAACTACTATAATAGTGCTCCTATGTACAAGAATATAACTACTATAATACTGCTCCCTATGAACAAGAATAGAACTACTATAATACTGCCCCCTATGTACAAGAATATAACTTCAATAATACTGCCCCTATGTACAAGAATATAACTACTATAATACTGCCCCCTATGTACAAGAATATAACTTCAATAATACTGCCCCTATGTACAAGAATATAACTACTATAATAGTGCTCCTATGTAAAAGAATATAACTAATATAATACTGCCCCTATGTACAAGACTATAACTACTAAACTAGTATTATACTGCCCCTATGTACAAGAATATAACTACTCTAATACTGTCCCCTATGAACAAGAATATAACTACTATAATACTGCCCCCTATGTACAAGAATATAACTACTATAATACTGCCCCCTATGTACAAGAATATAATTAATATAATACTGCCCCCTATGTACAAGAATATAACTACTATAATACTGCCCCTATGTACAAGAATATAACTACTATAATACTGCCCCCTATGTACAAGAATATAACTACTATAATACTGCTCCTATATACTAGAATATGACTACTATAATACTGCTCCTATGTACAGGAATATAACTACTATAATACAGCCCCTATGTACAAGAATATAACTACTATAATACTGCCCCCTATGTACAAGAATATTGCTACTATAATACTGCTCCTATGTACAAGAATATAACTACTATAATACTGCCCCTATGTACAAGAATATAACTACTATAATACTGCTCCTATGTGCAAGAATATAACTACTATAATACTGCTCCTATGTACAAGAATATAACGGCTGTACTACTGCCCCTATGTACAAGAATATAACTACTATAATAGTGCTCCTAAGTACAAGAATATAACTAATATAATACTGCCCCTATGTACAAGAATATAACTACTATAATACTGCCCCCTATGTACAAGAATATAACTACTATAATACTGCCCCTATGTACAAGAATATAACTACTATAATACTGCCCCCTATGTACAAGAATATGACTACTATAATACTGCTCCTATATACTAGAATATAACTACTATAATACTGCCCCCTATGTACAAGAATATGACTACTATAATACTGCCCCTATGTACAAGAATATAACTACTATAATACTGCCCCCTATGTACAAGAATATGACTACTATAATACTGCTCCTATGTACTAGAATATAACTACTATAATGCTGCTCCTATGTACAGGAATATAACTACTATAATGCTGCCCCTATGTACAAGAATATAACTACTATAATACTGCCCCCTATGTACAAGAATATAGCTACTATAATGCTGCTCCTATGTACAAGAATATAACTACTATAATACTGCCCCTATGTACAAGAATATAACTACTATAATACTGCTCCCTATGTACAAGAATATAACTACTATAATACTGCTCCTATGTACTAGAATATAACTACTATAATACTTCTCCCTATGTACAAGAATATAACTACTATAATACAGCTCTTATGTACAAGAATATAACTACTATAATACTGCTCCTATGTACTAGAATATAACTACTATAATACTGCTCCTATGTACTAGAATATAACTACTATAATACTGCTCCTATGTACTAGAATATAACTACTATAATACTGCTCCTATGTACAAGAATATAACTACTATAATACTGATCCCTATGTACAAGAATATAACTACTATAATACAGCTCTTATGTACAAGAATATAACTACTATAATACTGCCCCTATGTACGAGAATATAACTACTATAATACTGCCCCTATGTACAAGAATATAACTACTATAATACTGCTCCTATGCAAAAGAATATAACTACTATAATACTGCCCCAATGTACAAGAATATAACTACTATAATACTGCCCCTATGTACAAGAATATAACTACTATAATACTGCCCCTATGTACAAGAATATAACTACTATAATATTGCTCCTATGTACAGGAATATAACTACTATAATACTGCCCCCTATCTGCAAGAATATAACTACTATAATACTGCCCCCTATATACAAGAATATAACTACTATAATACTGCCCCTATGTACAAGAATATAACTACTATAATACTGCCCCTATGTACAAGAATATAACTACTATAATACTGCTCCTATGTACAAGAATATAACTACTATAATACTGCTCCTATGTACAAGAATATAACTACTATAATACTGCCCCTATGTACAAGAATATAACTACAATAATACTGCCCCCTATGTACAAGAATATAACTACTATAATACTGCTCCCTATGTACAAGAATATAACTACTATAATACAGCTCTTATGTACAAGAATATAACTACTATAATACTGCCCCCTATGTACGAGAATATAACTACTATAATACTGCCCCCTATGTAAAAGAATATAATTAATATAATATTGCCCCCTATGTACAAGAATATAACTACTATAATACTGCTCCTATATAAAACAATGTAACTACTATAATATTGCTCCCTATGTACAAGAATATAACTACTATAATACTGCCCCCTAAGTACAAGAATATAACTACTATAATAGTGCTCCTATGTGCAAGAATATAACTAATATAATACTGCCCCTATGTACAAGAATATAACTACTATAATAGAGCTCCTATATACAAGAATATAACTAATATAATACTGCCCCTATGTACAAGACTATAACTACTATAATACTGCTCCTATGTAAAAGAATATAACTACTCTAATACTGTCCCCTATAAACAAGAATATAACTACTCTAATACTGCCTCCTATGTACAAGAATATAACTACTATAATACTGCCCCCTATGTACAAGAATATAACTACTATAATATTGCCCCCTATGTACAAGAATATAACTACTATAATACTGCCCCCTATGTACGAGAATATAACTACTATAATACTGCCCCCTATGTAAAAGAATATAATTAATATAATATTGCCCCCTATGTACAAGAATATAACTACTATAATACTGCCCCTATGTACAAGAATATAACTACTATAATACTGCCCCCTATGTACAAGAATATAACTACTATAATACTGCCCCTATGTACAAGAATATAACTACTGTAATACTGCTCCTATGTACAGGAATATAACTACTATAATACTGCCCCTATGTACAAGAATATATCTACTATAATACTGCCCCTATGTACAAGAATATAGCTACTATAATACTGCTCCTATGTACAAGAATATAACTACTATAATACTGCCCCTATGTACAAGAATATAACTACTATAATACTGCTCCTATGTACAAGAATATAACTACTCTAATACTGTCCCCTATAAACAAGAATATAACTACTCTAATACTGCCTCCTATGTACAAGAATATAACTACTATAATACTGCCCCCTATGTACAAGAATATAACTACTATAATATTGCCCCCTATGTACAAGAATATAACTACTATAATACTGCCCCCTATGTACGAGAATATAACTACTATAATACTGCCCCCTATGTAAAAGAATATAATTAATATAATATTGCCCCCTATGTACAAGAATATAACTACTATAATACTGCCCCTATGTACAAGAATATAACTACTATAATACTGCCCCCTATGTACAAGAATATAACTACTATAATACTGCCCCTATGTACAAGAATATAACTACTGTAATACTGCTCCTATGTACAGGAATATAACTACTATAATACTGCCCCTATGTACAAGAATATATCTACTATAATACTGCCCCTATGTACAAGAATATAGCTACTATAATACTGCTCCTATGTACAAGAATATAACTACTATAATACTGCCCCTATGTACAAGAATATAACTACTATAATACTGCTCCCTATGTACAAGAATATAACTACTATAATACTGCTCCTATGTACTAGAATATAACTACTATAATACTGCTCCCTATGTACAAGAATATAACTACTATAATACTGCCCCCTATGTACAAGAATATAGCTACTATAATACTGCTCCTATGTACAAGAATATAACTACTATAATACTGCCCCTATGTACAAGAATATAACTACTATAATACTGCTCCATATGTACAAGAATATAACTACTATAATACTGCTCCATATGTACAAGAATATAACTACTATAATATTGCTCCCTATGTACAAGAATTTAACTACTATAATACTGCTCCTATGTACAAGAATATGACTGCTGTACTACTGCCCCTATGTACAAGAATATAACTTCTATAATAGTGCTCCTATTTACAACTATGTACAAGAATATAACTAATATAATACTGCCCCTATGTACAAGAATATAACTACTATAATACTTCTCCCTATATACAAAAATATAACTACTATAATAGTGCTCCTACGTACAAGAATATAACTAATATAATACTGCCCCTATGTACAAGAATATAACTACTATAATACTGCCCCCTATGTACAAGAATATAACTACTATAATACTGCCCCCTTTGTACAAGAATATAACTACTATAATACTGCCCCCTTTGTACAAGAATATAACTACTATAATACTGCCCCTATGTACAAGAATATAACTACTATAATACTGCCCCCTATGTACAAGAATATAACTACTATAATACTGCTCCTATATACAAGAATATAACTACCACAATACTGCCCCTATGTAGAAGAATATAACTACTATAATACTGCCCCCTATGTACAAGAATATAACTACTATAATACTGCTCCTATATACAAGAATATAACTACTATAATACTGCCCCTATGTACAAGAATATAACTACTATAATACTTCTCCCTATGTACAAGAATATAACTACTATAATAGTGCTCCTAAGTACAAGAATATAACTAATATAATACTGCCCCTATGTACAAGAATATAACTACTATAATACTGCCCCCTTTCTACAAGAATATAACTACTATAATACTGCCCCCTATGTACAAGAATATAACTACTATAATACTGCCCCCTATGTACAAGAATATAACTACTATAATACTGCCCCCTTTCTACAAGAATATAACTACTATAATACTGCCCCCTATGTACAAGAATATAACTACTATAATACTGCCCCCTATGTACAAGAATATAACTACTATAATACTGCTCCTATATACAAGAATATAACTACCACAATACTGCCCCTATGTACAAGAATATAACTAATATAATACTGCCCCCTATGTACAAGAATATAACTACTATAATACTGCTCCTATATACAAGAATATAACTACTATAATACTGCCCCCTTTGCACAAGAATATAGCTGCTATAATACTGCTCCTATGTACAAGAATATAACTACTATAATACTGCCCCTATGTACAAGAATATAGCTACTATAATACTGCTCCTATGTGCAAGAATATAACTAATATAATACTGCCCCTATGTACAAGAATATAACTACTATAATAGAGCTCCTATATACAAGAATATAACTAATATAATACTGCCCCTATGTACAAGACTATAACTACTATAATACTGCTCCTATGTAAAAGAATATAACTACTGTAATACTGCTCCTATGTACAGGAATATAACTACTATAATACTGCCCCTATGTACAAGAATATATCTACTATAATACTGCCCCTATGTACAAGAATATAGCTACTATAATACTGCTCCTATGTACAAGAATATAACTACTATAATACTGCCCCTATGTACAAGAATATAACTACTATAATACTGCTCCTATGTACAAGAATATAACTACTCTAATACTGTCCCCTATAAACAAGAATATAACTACTCTAATACTGCCTCCTATGTACAAGAATATAACTACTATAATACTGCCCCCTATGTACAAGAATATAACTACTATAATATTGCCCCCTATGTACAAGAATATAACTACTATAATACTGCCCCCTATGTACGAGAATATAACTACTATAATACTGCCCCCTATGTAAAAGAATATAATTAATATAATATTGCCCCCTATGTACAAGAATATAACTACTATAATACTGCCCCTATGTACAAGAATATAACTACTATAATACTGCCCCCTATGTACAAGAATATAACTACTATAATACTGCCCCTATGTACAAGAATATAACTACTGTAATACTGCTCCTATGTACAGGAATATAACTACTATAATACTGCCCCTATGTACAAGAATATATCTACTATAATACTGCCCCTATGTACAAGAATATAGCTACTATAATACTGCTCCTATGTACAAGAATATAACTACTATAATACTGCCCCTATGTACAAGACTATAACTACTATAATACTGCTCCTATGTAAAAGAATATAACTACTCTAATACTGTCCCCTATAAACAAGAATATAACTACTATAATACTGCCCCCTATGTACAAGAATATAACTACTATAATAGTGCTCCTATGTACAAGAATATAACTACTTTAATACTGCTCCTATGTACAGGAATACAACTGCTATACTACTGCCCCTATGTACAATAATATAACTACTATAATACTGCTCCATACGTACAAGAATATAACTACTATAATACTGGTCTATATGTACAAGAATATAACTTCTATAATATTGTTCCCTATGTACAAGAATATAACTACTATAATACTGCCCCCTATGTACAAGAATATAACTACTATAATAGTGCTCCTATGTACAAGAATATAACTACTATAATACTGCTCCCTATGAACAAGAATAGAACTACTATAATAGTGCTCCTATGTACAAGAATATAAATAATATAATACTGCCCCTATGTACAAGAATATAACTACTATAATACTGCCCCCTATGTACAAGAATATAACTTCAATAATACTGCTCCCTATGTACAAGAATATAACTACTATAATACTGCCCCTATGTACAAGAATATAACTACTATAATAGTGCTCCTATGTAAAAGAATATAACTAATATAATACTGCCCCTATGTACAAGACTATAACTACTAAACTAGTATTATACTGCCCCTATGTACAAGAATATAACTACTCTAATACTGTCCCCTATGAACAAGAATATAACTACTATAATACTGCCCCCTATGTACAAGAATATAACTACTCTAATACTGCCTCCTATGTACAAGAATATAACTACTATAATACTGCCCCCTATGTACAAGAATATAACTACTATAATATTGCCCCCTATGTACAAGAATATAACTACTATAATACAGCCCCCTATGTAAAAGAATATAATTAATATAATATTGCCCCCTATGTACAAGAATATAACTACTATAATACTGCCCCTATGTACAAGAATATAACTACTATAATACTGCCCCCTATGTAGAAGAATATAACTACTATAATACTGCCCCTATGTACAAGAATATAACTACTGTAATACTGCTCCTATGTACAGGAATATAACTACTATAATACTGCCCCTATGTACAAGAATATATTTACTATAATACTGCCCCTATGTACAAGAATATAGCTACTATAATACTGCTCCTATGTACAAGAATATAACTACTATAATACTGCCCCTATGTACAAGAATATAACTACTATAATACTGCTCCCTATGTACTAGAATATAACTACTATAATACTGCTCCTATGTACTAGAATATAACTACTATAATACTGCTCCCTATGTACAAGAATATAACTACTATAATACTGCCCCCTATGTACAAGAATATAGCTACTATAATACTGCTCCTATGTACAAGAATATAACTACTATAATACTGCCCCTATGTACAAGAATATAACTACTATAATACTGCTCCATATGTACAAGAATATAACTACTATAATACTGCTCCATATGTACAAGAATATAACTACTATAATATTGCTCCCTATGTACAAGAATTTAACTACTATAATACTGCCCCCTATGTACAAGAATATAACTACTATAATACTGCCCCCTATGTACAAGAATATAACTACTATAATACTGCCCCATATGTACAAGAATATAGCTACTATAATACTGCCCCTATGTACAAGAATATAACTACTATAATACTGCCCCCTATGTACAAGAATATAACTACTATAATACTGCTCCTATATACTAGCATATGACTACTATAATACTGCTCCTATGTACAGGAATATAACTACTATAATACAGCCCCTATGTACAAGAATATAACTACTATAATACTGCCCCCTATGTACAAGAATATAGCTACTATAATACTGCTCCTATGTACAAGAATATAACTACTATAATACTGCCCCTATGTACAAGAATATAACTACTATAATACTGCTTCTATGTGCAAGAATATAACTACTATAATACTGCTCCTATGTACAAGAATATAACGGCTGTACTACTGCCCCTATGTACAAGAATATAACTACTATAATAGTGCTCCTAAATACAAGAATATAACTAATATAATACTGGCCCTATGTACAAGAATATAACTACTATAATACTGCCCCCTATGTACAAGAATATAACTACTATAATACTGCCCCTATGTACAAGAATATAACTACTATAATACTGCCCCCTATGTACAAGAATATGACTACTATAATACTGCTCCTATATACTAGAATATAACTACTATAATACTGCCCCCTATGTACAAGAATATGACTACTATAATACTGCCCCTATGTACAAGAATATAACTACTATAATACTGCCCCCTATGTACAAGAATATGACTACTATAATACTGCTCCTATATACTAGAATATAACTACTATAATGCTGCTCCTATGTACAGGAATATAACTACTATAATACTGCCCCTATGTACAAGAATATAACTACTATAATACTGCCCCCTATGTACAAGAATATAGCTACTATAATACTGCTCCTATGTACAAGAATATAACTACTATAATACTGCCCCTATGTACAAGAATATAACTACTATAATACTGCTCCTATGTACAAGAATATAACTACTATAATACTGCTCCTATGTACAAGAATATAACAACTATAAAAGTGCTCCTATGTACAACTATGTACAAGATTTAACTACTATAATACTGCCCCCTATGTACAAGAATATAACTACTATAATACTGCCCCCTATGTACAAGAATATAACTACTATAATACTACTCCTATATACAAGAATATAACTACCACAATACTGCCACTATGTACAAGAATATAACTACTATAATACTGCCCCCTAAGTACAAGAATATAACTACTATAATACTGCTCCTATATACAAGAATATAACTACTATAATACTGCCCCCTATGTACAAGAATATAACTACTATAATACTGGCCCCTTTGCACAAGAATATAGCTGCTATAATACTGCCCCTATGTACAAGAATATAACTACTATAATACTGCCCCTATGTACAAGAATATAACTACTATAATACTGCCCCCTATGTACAAGAATATAACTACTATAATACTACTCCTATATACAAGAATATAACTACAACAATACTGCCCCTATGTACAAGAATATAACTACTATAATACTGCCCCCTATGTACAAGAATATAACTACTATAATACTGCCCCCTATGTACAAGAATATAACTACTATAATACTACTCCTATATACAAGAATATAACTACCACAATACTGCCCCTATGTACAAGAATATAACTAATATAATACTGCCCCTATGTACAAGACTATAACTACTAAACTAGTATTATACTGCCCCTATGTACAAGAATATAACTACTCTAATACTGTCCCCTATGAACAAGAATATAACTACTATAATACTGCCCCTATGTACAAGAATATAACTACTATAATACTGCCCCCTATGTACAAGAATATAACTACTATAATACTGCTTCCTAAGTACAAGAATATGACTACTATAATACTGCCCCCTATGTACAAGAATATAGCTACTATAATACTGCTCCTATGTACAAGAATATAACTACTATAATACTGCCCCTATGTACAAGAATATAACTACTATAATACTGCTCCTATGTGCAAGAATATAACTACTATAATACTGCTCCTATGTACAAGAATATAACTGCTGTACTACTGCCCCTATGTACAAGAATATAACTACTATAATACTGCTCCATATGTACAAGAATATAACTTCTTTAATATTGCTCCCTATGTACAAGAATATAACTACTATAATACTGCCCCCTATGTACAAGAATATAACTACTATAATAGTGCTCCTATGTACAAGAATATAACTAATATAATACTGCCCCTATGTACAAGAATATAACTACTATAATACTGCTCCCTATGTACAAGAATAGAACTACTATAATAGTGCTCCTATGTACAAGAATATAACTAATATAATACTGCTCCTATGTACAAGAATATAACTACTATAATACTGCCCCCTATGTACAAGAATATAACTTCAATAATACTGCCCCTATGTACAAGAATATAACTACTATAATACTGCTCCCTATGTACAAGAATATAACTACTATAATAGTGCTCCTATGTAAAAGAATATAACTAATATAATACTGCCCCTATGTACAAGACTATAACTACTAAACTAGTATTATACTGCCCCTATGTACAAGAATATAACTACTCTAATACTGTCCCCTATGAACAAGAATATAACTACTATAATACTGCCCCCTATGTACAAGAATATAACTACTATAATACTGCCCCCTATGTACAAGAATATAATTAATATAATACTGCCCCCTATGTACAAGAATATAACTACTATAATACTGCCCCTATGTACAAGAATATAACTACTATAATACTGCCCCCTATGTACAATAATATAACTGCTATAATACTGCTCCCTAAGTACAAGAATATGACTACTATAATACTGCTCCTATATACTAGAATATAACTACTATAATACTGCTCCTATGTACAGGAATATAACTACTATAACACAGCCCCTATGTACAAGAATATAACTACTATAATACTGCCCCCTATGTACAAGAATATAGCTACTATAATACTGCTCCTATGTACAAGAATATAACTACTATAATACTGCCCCTATGTACAAGAATATAACTACTATAATACTGCTCCTATGTGCAAGAATATAACTACTATAATACTGCTCCTATGTACAAGAATATAACTGCTGTACTACTGCCCCTATGTACAAGAATATAACTACTATAATACTGCTCCATATGTACAAGAATATAACTACTATAATACTGCTCCCTATGTACAAGAATATAACTACTATAATAGTGCTCCTAAGTACAAGAATATAACTAATATAATACTGCCCCTATGTACAAGAATATAACTACTATAATACTGCCCCTATGTACAAGAATATAACTGCTATAATACTGCCCCCTATGTACAAGAATATAATTAATATAATACTGCCCCCCATGTACAAGAATATAACTACTATAATACTGCCCCTATGTACAAGAATATAGCTACTATAATACTGCTCCTATGAACAAGAATATAACTACTATAATACTGCCCCTATGTACAAGAATATAACTACTATAATACTGCTCCTATGTACAAGAATATAACTACTATAATACTGTTCCTATGTACAAGAATATAACTGCTGTATTACTGCCCCTATGTACAAGAATATAACTACTATAATACTGCTCCATATGTACAAGAATATAACTACTATAATACTGCTCCATATGTACAAGAATATAACTACTATAAAAGTGCTCCTATGTACAACTATGTACAAGATTTAACTAATATACTGCCCCTATGTACAAGAATATAACTACTATAATACTGCTCCATATGTACAAGAATATAACTACTATAATACTGCTCCCTATGTACAAGAATATAACTACTATAATAGTGCTCCTAAGTACAAGAATATAACTAATATAATACTGCCCCTATGTACAAGAATATAACTACTATAATAGTGCTCCTATGTACAAGAATATAACTAATATAATACTTCCCCCATGTACAAGACTATAACTACTATAATAGTGCTCCTATGTACAAGAATATAACTAATATAATACTGCCCCTATGTACAAGACTATAACTACCAAACTACTATAATACTGCCCCTATGTACAAGAATATAACTACTCTAATACTGCCCCCTATGTACAAGAATATAACTACTATAATACTGCCCCCTATGTACAAGAATTAACTACTATAATACTGCCCCCTATGTACAAGAATATAACTACTATAATACTGCCCCCTATGTACAAGAATATAACTACTATAATACTGCTCCTATATACAAGAATATAACTACCATAATACTGCCCCTATGTACAAGAATATAACTACTATAATACTGCCCCCTATGTACAAGAATATAACTACTATAATACTGCTCCTATATACAAGAATATAACTGCTAGAATACTGCCCCTATGTACAAGAATATAACTACTATAATACTGCCCCCTTTGTAGAAGAATATAGCTACTATAATACTGCCGTCTATGTACAAGAATATAACTACTATAATACTGCCCCTATGTACAAGAATATAACTACTATAATACTGCCCCTATGTACAAGAATATAACTACTATAATACTGCCCCTATGTACAAGAATATAACTACTATAATACTGCCCCTATGTACAAGAATATAACTACTGTAATACTGCCCCCTATGTACAAGAATATAAGTACTATAATACTGCCCCCTATGTACAAGAATATAAGTACTATAATACTGCCCACTATGTACAAGAATATAACTACTATAATACTGCTCCTATATACAGTACAGACCAAAAGTTTGGACACACCTTCTCATTTAAAGATTTTTCTGTATTTTTATGACTATGAAAATTGTACATTCACACTGAAGGCATCAAAACTATGATTTAACACATGTGGAATTATATACTTAACAAAAAAGTGTGAAACAACTGAAAATATGTCTTATATTCTAGGTTCTTCAAAGTAGCCACCTTTTGCTTTGATGACTGCTTTGCACACTCTTGGCATTCTCTTGATGAGCTTCAAGAGGTAGTCACCAGAAATGGTTTTCACTTCACAGGTGTGCCCTGTCAGGCAGTGGCGTACCGCCAATGGCGGCCGGCCACGCGACTGCTATGGGGCCCGTGAGCCGTGGGGGCCCCATAGCTGTCCAGTGGCGGACATACCACTGCCGGTGCAGCTGCGCCGGGGGGCCCGCCAGTGCAGCTGCTCCCTGCCAGCGGCGGGCAGGGAGCGATCCCTGCAGCTCCGCTGCTGACAGGAGGACAATGGCAGTGGAGCTGAAGGGATTCCTCCTCTGCTTCCTCCCTGACCCAGGCGCGCGCAGCTTGATGACGTCATCATGCTGCGTGCGCCTGGGTCAGGTAGGAAGCTGCCGGCAACCAGGAGGATGCTGCAGGGGAGCGAACTGAGGTAAGTTGTTGTTATTTGTTTTTTTTACCGCTGGGGAGCGGAGGTGGGGAGAGCAATGATGGGATGGTGGGGCTGAGGAGAGCAATAATGGGTCTAGGGAGAGAAATTATGGGATGGTGGGGCTGGGTAGAGCAATTATGGGGCTTGGGAGAGGAATGATGGGGCTGGGAAGAGCAATAATGGGGCTCATGGGGCTGGGGAGAGCAATGATGGGGCTGGGGAGAGCAATGATGGGGCTTATGGGGCTTGGGAGAGCAATGATGGGGCTGGGGAGAGCAATGATGGGGATGGTGGGGCTGCGGAGAGAAATGATGGGGCTGGGGAGAGCAATGATGGGGATGGTGGGGCTGTGGAGAGCAATGATGGGGATGGTGGGGCTGGGGAGAGAAATGATGGGGCTGGGGAGAGCAATGATGGGGATGGTGGGGCTGGGGAGAGAAATGATGGGGCTGGAGAGAGCAATGATGGGGATGGTGGGGCTGGAGAGAGCAATGATAGGGATGGTGGGGCTGGGGAGAGCAATTATGGTGATGGGGGGCTGGGGAGAGAATTGATAGGGATGTGGGGAAGGAGAGAGCAATGACGGGTTGCTGGGTGAGAGCAATGATGGGAGTGCTGGGAGAGAGCAATGATGGGGGTGCTGTGAGAGCAATGATGGTGCTGTGAGAGAGCAATGACGGGGTTTGCTGTGAGAGAGCAATGAGGGGGTGCTCAGAAAGAGCAATGACAGGGTGCTGGGAGAGAGCAATGATGGGGGTGCTGGGACAGAGCAATGATGGGGGTGCTGGGAGAGATCAATGACGGGGGTGCTGGGACAGAGCAATGATGAGGGTGCTGGGAGAGAGCAATAATGAGGGTGCTAGGAGAGAGCAATGATGGGGTGCTGGGAGAGAGCAATGACAGGGGTGCTGGGAGAGAGCAATGACAGGGGGGCTGGGACAAACCAATGATGGAGGTGCTGGACAGAGCAATGATGGAGGTGGTGGGAGAGAGCAATGATGGGGGTTTCACTTTGCTTGTACTGTGAAGCCTTGTATGTTTTCCGTGTGCACATAGCCTTACAGTTAATTGCAGAGAGTCACAGAGACTGATTAATTTATATTATTGGCTGGTGGAGATTATAGTTAATGGGGGGCACAGTGCTGCTTATCACTTTATATTTTGATTACTAAGTGGCTAATAGTATATTAATGGGAGGGGGTACATTTCTGTAGTCAGTAGCACAGTGTGGGGGAGATGCATGTACAATATATGTGACCTTGTTATTTTCTAGGCTGGAGAATATCGTGACAAGACAAGTCGTGGCTGGGAGATGTCGACATGAAGGTCTGACCAGATGGAGAAGAAGCAGCAGAAACCGACTCTGATCAGATGAGACGTCAGCGGTAAGTGCCTGGATGTAAATATTATTCTGTATCTGCACTGTATGACTTGGAGTGATAATGTTATATGTAAAATCCCTTAGGCTGCATTCTCACATTTGTGTGAAATGTCTGTGTGCTGCCAGATTTTTTTTATCGGATGGTCCACGGACTCGTAGAGTTTTATAGATCCATTCACACATCCATGAAAATCACGGATCTGAGAATGAGATCTGTGAGGGTCAGAGAATGTTCTGTTCTGATCTGATTTTGAGGATTAGAATAGGACATGCTCAATGCGTCGGTAAAACAGGGCAGCACACCGACACTGCACACAGATACAGGAATGTAGCCTTATTATGTATAGCACAGTCCTTTAGTATATAGTGTACTCACTTATTATGTATAGCATACTCCCTTAGTATATACTGAACTCACTTATTATGTATAGCGCCATCCTTAGTTATATAGTTTCCTCTTTTATTATGTATAACACTCTCTCTTATTATGTACCATCCTCTCTAGCTGTAGGAGGTCACAGTTGGGGGATCATACTATGTTGTGGTCAGGATACTTCGCCCTGGGAGTTGAGGTGGGGTACAGTAGGCTCATTACACTGCGCATGTGGAGGAATTCACCATGGGGGTATCACACTGGGTTTGGGGGCACTTTTGTTGGCATCACACTTTAAGGGGCAATGAAAGAGGAATCTAGGACTTCAGCAGGAGGAAAATTCTATCTATCATCTATGTAAAGGATGAAAAGTTGTGAGATCTGCTCTTCTGTGACCCCGACAATTATTTACATTTTTTTGTGGGGGGAGGGGGCCCATTTAGAACTTCTGCTATGGGGCCCCATGATTCCTATGTACGCCCCTGCTGTCAGGTTCAATAAGTGGGATTTCTTGCCTTATAAATGGGGTTGGGACCATCAGTTGTGTTGTGCAGAAGTCAGGTGGATACACAGCTGATAGTCCTACTGAATAGACTGTTAGAATTTGTATTATGGCAAGAAAAAAGCAGCTAAGTAAAGAAAAAAGAGTGGCTATCGTTACTTTAAGAAATGAAGGTCAGTCAGTGCGAAAACTTTGAAAGTGTCCCAAAGTGCAGTTGCAAAAACCATCAAGCGCTACAAAGAAACTGGCTCACATGAGGACCGCCCCAGGAAAGGAAGACCAAGAGTCACCTCTGCTTCTGAGGATAAGTTTATCTGAGTCACCAGCCTCAGAAATTGCAGGTTAACAGCAGCTCAGATTAGAGACCAGGTCAATGCCACACAGAGTTCTAGCAGCAGACACATCTCTACAACAACTGTTAAGAGGAGACTTTGTGCAGCAGGCCTTCATGGTAAAATAGCTGCTAGGAAACCAATGCTAAGGACAGGCAACAAGCAGAAGAAACTTGTTTGGGCTAAAGAACACAAGGAATGGACATTAGACCAGTGGAAATCTGTGCTTTGGTCTGATGAGTCCAAATTTGAGATCTTTGGTTCCAACCACAGTGTCTTTGTGTGACGCAGAAAAGGTGAACGGATGGACTCTACATGCCTGGTTCCCACCGTGAAGCATGGAGGAGGAGGTGTGATGGTGTGGGGGTGCTTTGCTGGTGACACTGTTGGGGATTTATTCAAAATTGAAGACATACTGATCCAGCATGGCTACCACAGCATCTTGCAGCGGCATGCTATTCCATCCGGTTTGCGTTTAGTTGAACCATCATTTATTTTTCAACAGGACAATGACCCCAAACACACCTCCAGGCTGTGTAAGGGCTATTTGACCGAGCAGGAGAGTGATGGGGGGCTACGCCAGATGACCTGGCCTCCACAGTCACCAGACCTGAACCCAATCGAGATGGTTTGGGGTGAGCTGGACCGAAGAGTGAAGGCAAAAGGGCCAACAAGTGCTAAGCATCTCTGGGAACTCCTTCAAGATTGTTCGAAGACTATTTCCGGTGACTACCTCTTGAAGCTCATCAAGAGAATGCCAAGAGTGTGCAAAGCAGTCGTCAAAGCAAAAGGTGGCTACTTTGAAGAACCTAGAATATAAGACATATTTTCAGTTGTTTCACACTTTTTTGTTACGTATATAATTCCACATGTGTTAATTCATAGTTTTGATGCCTTCAGTGTGAATGTACAATTTTCATAGTCATGAAAATACAGAAAAATCTTTAAATGAGAAGGTGTGTCCAAACTTTTGGTCTGTACTGTACAAGAATATAACTACCATAATACTGCCCCTATGTACAAGAATAAAACTACTATAATACTGCCCCCTATGTACAAGAATATAACTACTATAATACTGCTCCCATATACAAGAATATAACTACTATAATACTGACCCTATGTACAAGAATATAACTACTATAATACTGCCCACATGTACAAGAATATAGCTACTATAATACTGCTCCTATGTACAAGAATATAACTACTATAATACTGCCCCTATGTACAAGAATATAGCTACTATAATACTGCCCCTATGTACAAGAATATAACTACTATAATACTGCTCCTATGTACTAGAATATAACTACTATAATACTGCTCCTATGTACAAGAATATAACTACTATAATACTGCTCCTATGTACAGGAATATAACTTCTATACTACTGCCCCTATGTACAAGAATATAACTACTATAATACTGATTCATATGTACAAGAATATAACTACTATTATTATTATTATTATTATTTATTATTATAGCGCCATTTATTCCATGGCGCTTTACATGTGAAAAAGGGGGTATAATACAAGAACAATTTCAATAATCTTGAACACAATGTGACAGCGACTGGTACAGGCGGAGCGAGGACCCTGCCCGCGAGGGCTCACAATCTACGAGGGATGGGTGAGGATACAGTAGGTGAGGGTAGAGCTGGTCGTGCAGCGGTATGGTGGAGCGGTGGTTACTGCAGGCTGTAGGCTTGTCGGAAGAGGTGGGTCTTCAGGTTCCTTTTGAAGGTTTCCACGGTAGGCGTAAGTCTGATACGTTGGGGTAGAGAGTTCCAGAGTAGGGCGGAAGCACGGGAGAAATCTTGTATATGGTTGTGGGAGGAGGAGATAAGAGGGGAGTAGAGCAGGAGATCTTGTGAGGATCGGAGGTTGCGTGCAGGTATGTAACGGGAGACTAGGTCGGAGATATATGGAGGACACAGGTTGTGAATGGCTTTGTATGTCATGGTTAGGGTTTTGAACTGGAGTCTCTGAGCAATGGGGAGCCAGTGAAGAGATTGACAGAGAGGAGAGGCCGGGGAATAGCGGGGGGACAGGTTGATTAGTCGGGCAGCAGAGTTTATGATAGATTGGAGGGGTGCGAGAGTGTTAGAGGGGAGGCCACAGAGCAGGAGGTTGCAGTAGTCAAGGCGGGAGATGATGAGGGCGTGCACTAGTGTTTTTGCAGATTCATGGTTTAGGAATGTGCGGATCCGGGAGATATTTTTAAGTTGGAGTCGGCAGGAAGTGGAAAGGGCTTGGATATGTGGTTTGAAGGAGAGTTCCGAGTCCAGGGTTACCCCGAGGCAGCGAGCTTGAGGGACTGGGGAGAGTGGGCAGCCATTGACTATGATGGATAGGTCAGTTGGGAGGGTTGAATGAGATGGCGGAAAGATGATGAATTCTGTTTTGTCCATGTTAAGTTTTAGAAATCTAGCAGAGAAGAAGGATGAAATAGCAGACAGACATTGTGGGATTTTGGTTAATACGGAGGTGATATCGGGTCCAGAGAGGTAGATCTGTGTGTCATCAGCATAGAGGTGATAATGAAAGCCATGAGACTCTATGAGCTGTCCCAGGCCTAAGGTGTAGATGGAGAAGAGCAGGGGTCCTAGAACTGAACCTTGGGGGACACCGACAGATAGGGGGCGAGATGAAGAGGTGGTGTGTGAGTGGGAGACACTGAATGTCCGGTCTGTTAGGTATGAGGAGATCCAGGATAGGGCCAAGTCTGTGATGCCGAGAGATGAGAGAGTCTGTAGTAAGAGGGAATGGTCCACTGTGTCAAAGGCAGATGACAGGTCTAGGAGGAGGAGGACAGAGTAGTGTCGCTTAGATTTGGCGGTTAGTAGGTCGTTTGTGACTTTAGTCAGTGCAGTTTCAGTAGAATGGTGCGGTCGGAAACCAGATTGTAGGCGGTCAAAGAGGGAGCAGGAGGAGAGGTGGGAGGACAGTTCAGAATGGACATGTTGTTCCAGTAGTTTTGAGGCATAGGGGAGAAGTGATATGGGGCGATAGCTAGACACAGAGGATGGGTCAAGGGAGGGCTTTTTGAGGATGGGTGTGATTGAGGCATGTTTGAAACATGAGGGGAAGACACCAGTTGTTAGTGACAGGTTGAAGAGGTGGGCTAGGGCTGGGATGAAGATAGTGGTAAGGTTTGGGATGAGGTGGGACGGGATTGGGTCAAGTTTACAGGTGGTGAGGTGTGATTTGGAGAGTAAGGAGGAAAGTTGATCTTCAGAAATGGTGGAGAATGTAGTTTTGGAGGAGGAGGGTTGAGTAGGTGTGGGGAGGGGCTGTGGGGGCTTTAGGCAAAAGCTTTGTCTGATGGTGTCAATCTTCTGCTTGAAGAATGAGGCAAAGTCTTCGGCTGAAATAAGAGGAGAGGGAGGAGGAACTGGGGGACGGAGGAGAGAATTGAAGGTGTTGAATAGTTGTTTGGGGTTGTGGGACAGGGAGGATATGAGAGATGTGAAGTATGTTTGTTTTGCTGCAGTGAGTGTGGACTTGAAGGTAGTGAGGGACTGTTTGAATGCGATGAAGTGCTCATGGGAGTGGGACCTTTTCCATCTACGTTCAGCAGCCCTGGAGGCCCGTCGCAGTTCTTTAGTTAGGCTGGTGTGCCAGGGTTGTCTGTTGATTGTGCGAGTCTTGGTATGCATGAAGGGGGCGACCGAATCGAGAGCTGCAGCTGTTGTGGTGTTGTATAAAGTGGCAGCAGCATCTGCATCATGTAAGGAACTAATGTCTGTAAGAGGGAGGAGGGATTCAGAGAGAGAGTGTAGGTCAAGGTGTTTGAGATTTCTACGAGGGTATTCAAGTTTGTGGAGTGGGGATTGTTGCCCCGGGGAGGAGAGAGAAGAGAATGTGAGTAGGTTGTGGTCAGAGAGAGGGAGAGGTGAGTTAGAGAGGTTAGATAGGGAACAGAGGCGGGTGAAGATGAGGTCCAGCGTGTGGCCGTCTTTGTGGGTGGGTGTGGAAGACCACTGGGTAAGACCAAAGGAGGAAGTGAGGGCTAGAAGCTTAGAGGCAGCTGAGAGGGAAGTATCAATGGGGATGTTAAAGTCGCCCATGAGGATAGTGGGGATGTCAACAGAGAGGAAATGAAGTAGCCAGGTGGTGAAGTGGTCAAAGAAAGTGGTGGCTGATCCTGGGGGGCGGTAGATGACAGCCAGTTGGAGGTTGGAGGGGGAGTAGATGCGCACACAGTGCACTTCAAAAGACGGGAGAGTAATTGCGGGCGGCAGTGGGATCTGGGTGAAGGAGCAGTTTTCTGAGAGGAGGAAACCTATTCCTCCACTGTGCTTGCCGTTGGGGCGGGGGGTATGGGAGAGGTGGAATCCGCCATACGAAAGTGCAGCAGGAGAGGTTGTGTCGGAGGGGGTGAGCCAGGTTTCAGTGATTCCGAGGAAGGAAAGCTTGTTAGTGATGAAGAGATCGTGAATGTAGGAAAGTTTATTGCAGACAGAGCGAGCGTTCCATAGAGCTCCTGTTAGTGGAACTGGGGAAGCGGGGGCTGGGCGGATGGGTGTAAGGTTAGAAGGGTTACGAGAGTTTGGGATAGATCGTGGGTAGGAGGTGGAAGTGAATGTAGGGATGTGGTGAGGAGGGCCAGGATTTGGAGAGATGTCGCCGGCAGTAAGGAGGAGCAGAGAAAGCGTTATTAGGTGGGAGCAGGAGAGGGCATGAGGTGGCTGTCTGTGTTTGGAGACAAAGGATTGTATGTTGTGGAATAGCTCTGAGGAAGAGGTGAGATGGGTGGGGAGAATGGAGGGAGAGATGAAGAGTTCCTTTCCAGGTGTAGGGATTAGGGGTGGTTGAAAGAAGTGAAGGATTAAGGGGGTGAGAGTGAAAACAAAAACAAACATTGTTTACTGTGACTTAGTATCCAGTTACCTTCAGTTCAAATTCAGGATTAATTCAAATTTCAGACACTTCAGCTCATGGACACAGACTGTAGTCTGACACAGACTCCTAGTTCTCAATATATGGCCTACAGAATGCATTCATCTGTGAACCAGAGGGGAGTGGTCTGTGCTCATCTTGATCAGCTGATTAAGGCTGAACCAGATGTAGGATACTCAAAGGTTCAGTAAACAAGGTCATAAATGAAAGTGGGGGGTGGGTAGTGTAACTTGGGTCACGTACCATTAGTATATAGTAGGAGCAGAGAGATATAGGGAAGGCTGCATGGAAATCAGGATGGAAAAGTTGGGTCACGTACCATTAGTATATAGTAGGAGCAGAGAGATATAGGGAAGGCTGCATGGAAATCAGGATGGAAAAGTTGGGTCACGTACCATTAGTATATAGTAGGAGCAGAGAGATATAGGGAAGGCTGCATGGAAATCAGGATGGCAAAGTTGGGTCACGTACCATTAGTATATAGTAGGAGCAGAGAGATATAGGGAAGGCTGCATGGAAATCAGGATGGAAAAGTTGGGTCACGTACCTGTAAGAGGAATGGATAAACAGAGATGCTGATTAGAGTGCGGTGGTGGCCGGTAAGGTACAGTCTGCATGCATCATATTATTCAGGATTAATTCAAATTTCAGACACTTCAGCTCATGGACACTTAAGCTGAGGGACACAGACTTCAGTACTATAATACTACTCCATATGTACAAGAATATAACTTCTATAATATTGCTCCTTATGTACAAGAATATAACTACTATAATACTGCCCATATGTACAAGAATATAACTACTATAATAGTGCTCCTATGTACAAGAATATAACTAATAAAATACTGCCCATATGTACAAGAATATAACTACTATAATACTGCTCCCTATGTACAAGAATATAACTACTATAATAGTGCTCCTATGTACAAGAATATAACTAATATAATACTGCCCCTATGTACAAGAATATAACTACTATAATACTGCCCCCTATGTACAAGAATATAACTTCTATAATACTGCCCCTATGTACAAGAATATAACTACTATAATACTGCTCCCTATTTACAGGAATATAACTACTATAATACTGCCCCTATGTACAAGAATATAACTACTATAATACTGCCCCCTATGTACAAGAATATAACTTCTATAATACTGCCCCTATGTACAAGAATATAACTACTATAATACTGCTCCCTATTTACAGGAATATAACTACTATAATACAGCCCCTATGTACAAGAATATAAATACTATAATACTGCCCCTATGTACAAGAATATAACTACTATAATACTGCCCCTATGTACAAGAATATAACTACTATAATACTGCTCCCTATGTACAAGAATATAACTACTATAATAGTGCTCATATGTACAAGAATATAACTAATATAATACTGCCCCTATGTACAAGACTATAACTACTAAACTAGTATAATACTGCCCCTATGTACAAGAATATAACTACTATAATACTGTCCCCTATGAACAAGAATAAAACTACTATAAAACTGCCCCCTATGTACAAGAATATAACTACTATAATACTGCCCCCTATGTACAAGAATATAATTAATATAATACTGCCCCCTATGTGCAAGAATATAACTTCTATAATACTGCCCCTATGTACAAGAATATAACTACTATAATACTGCCCCTATGTACAAGAATATAACTACTATAATAGTGCTCCCTATGTACAAGAATATAACTACTTTAATAGTGCTCCTATGTACAAGAATATAACTAATATAATACTGCCCCCATGTACAAGACTATAACTACTAAACTACTATAATACTGCCCCTATGTACAAGAATATAACATCTCTAATACTGTCCCCTATGAACAAGAATATAACTACTATAATACTGCCCCCTATGTACAAGAATATAACTACTATAATACTGCTCCCATATACAAGAATATCACTACTATAATACTGCCCACATGTACAAGAATATAGCTACTATAATACTGCTCCTATGTACAAGAATATAACTACTATAATAGTGCTCCTATGTACAAGAATATAAAATCTATAATACTGCCCCTATGTACAAGAATATAACTACTATAATACTGCTCCCTATTTACAAGAATATAACTACTATAATACTGCCCCTATGTACAAGAATATAACTACTATAATAGTGCTCATATGTACAAGCATATAACTAATATAATACTGCCCCTATGTACAAGAATATAACTACTATAATACTGTCCCCAATGAACAAGAATAAAACTACTATAATACTGCCCCCTATGTACAAGAATATAACTACTATAATACTGCCCCCTATGTACAAGAATATAATTAATATAATACTGCCCCCTATGTGCAAGAATATAACTTCTATAATACTGCCCCTATGTACAAGAATATAACTACTATAATACTGCGCCTATGTACTAGAATATAACTACTATAATACTGCCCCTATGTACAAGAATATAACTACTATAATAGTGCTCCCTATGTACAAGAATATAACTACTTTAATATTGCTCCTATGTACAAGAATATAACTAATATAATACTGCCCCCATGTACAAGACTATAACTACTAAACTACTATAATACTGCCCCTATGTACAAGAATATAACATCTCTAATACTGTCCCCTATGAACAAGAATATAACTACTATAATACTGCCCCCTATGTACAAGAATATAACTACTATAATACTGCCCCCTATGTACAAGAATATAACTACTATAATACTGCTCCCATATACAAGAATATCACTACTATAATACTGCCCACATGTACAAGAATATAGCTACTATAATACTGCTCCTATGTACAAGAATATAACTACTATAATAGTGCTCCTATGTACAAGAATATAAAATCTATAATACTGCCCCTATGTACAAGAATATAACTACTATAATACTGCTCCCTATTTACAAGAATATAACTACTATAATACTGCCCCTATGTACAAGAATATAACTACTATAATAGTGCTCATATGTACAAGCATATAACTAATATAATACTGCCCCTATGTACAAGAATATAACTACTATAATACTGTCCCCTATGAACAAGAATAAAACTACTATAATACTGCCCCCTATGTACAAGAATATAATTAATATAATACTGCCCCCTATGTGCAAGAATATAACTTCTATAATACTGCCCCTATGTACAAGAATATAACTACTATAATACTGCGCCTATGTACTAGAATATAACTACTATAATACTGCCCCTATGTACAAGAATATAACTACTATAATAGTGCTCCCTATGTACAAGAATATAACTACTTTAATATTGCTCCTATGTACAAGAATATAACTAATATAATACTGCCCCCATGTACAAGACTATAACTACTAAACTACTATAATACTGCCCCTATGTACAAGAATATAACATCTCTAATACTGTCCCCTATGAACAAGAATAAAACTACTATAACACTGCCCCCTATGTACAAGAATATAACTACTATAATACTGCCCCCTATGTACAAGAATATAATTAATATAATGCTGCCCCCTATGTACAAGAATAATAATAATAATAATAATAATAGTTTATTTTTATAGCGCCAACATATTCCGCAGCACTTTACAAATTTTAACAAGAATATAACTACTATAATACTGCCCCTATGCACAAGAATATAACTACTATAATACTGCTCCCTATGTACAAGAATATAACTACTATAATACTGCCCCTATGTACAAGAATATAACTACTATAATACTGCCCCCTATGTACGGGAATATAACTACTATAATACTGCTCCTATGTACAAGAATATAACTAATATAATACTGCCCCTATGTACAAGACTATAGCTACTAAACTACTATAATACTGCCCCTAAGTACAAGAATATAACTACTCTAATACTGCCCCCTATGTACAAGAATATAACTACTATAATACTGCCCCCTATGTACAAGAATATAATTAATATATTACTGCCCCCTATGTACTAGAATATAACTACTATAAAACAGCCCCATATGTACAAGAATATAACTACTATAATACTGCACCCTATGTACAAGAATATAACTACTATAATACTGCCCCCTACGTACAAGAATAAAATTAATATAATACTGCTCCCTATGTACAAAAATATAACTACTCTAATACTGCCCCCTATGTACAAGAATATAACTACTATAATAGTGCTCCTATGTACAAGAATATAACTAATATAATACTGCCCCTATGTACAAGAATATAACTACTATAATACTGCTCCCTATGTGCAAAAATATAACTACTATAATACTGCCCCCTATGTACAAGAATATAACTACTATAATACTGCTCCTATATACAACAATATAACTGCTATAATACTGCCCCCTATGTACAAGAATATAACTACTATAATACTGCCCCCTATGTACAAGAATATAGCTACTATAATACTGCTCCTATGTACAAGAATATAACTACTATAATACTGCCCCTATGTGTAAGAATATAACTACTATAATACTGCTCCTATGTACAAGAATATAACTACTATAATACAGCCCCATATGTACAAGAATATAACTACTATAATACTGCCCCCTATGTACAAGAATATAACTACTATAATACTGCCCCCTACGTACAAGAATAAAATTAATATAATACTGCCCCCTATGTACAAAAATATAACTACTCTAATACTGCCCCCTATGTACAAGAATATAACTACTATAATAGTGCTCCTATGTACAAGAATATAACTAATATAATACTGCCCCTAAGTACAAGAACATAACTACTATAATACTGCTCCCTATGTACAAGAATATAACTACTATAATAGTGCTCCTATGTACAAGAATATAACTACTATAATACTGCCCCCTATGTACAAGAATATAACTACTATAATACCGCCCCCTATGTACAAGAATATAACTACTATAATACTGCCCCCTATGTACAGGAATATAACTACTCAAATACTGTCCCCTATGAACAAGAATAAAACTCTTATAATACTGCCCCCTATGTACAAGAATATAACTACTATAATACCGCCCCCTATGTACAAGAATATACCTACTATAATACTGCCCCTATGTACAAGAATATAACTACCATAATACTGCCCCCTATGTACAAGAATATAACTACTATAATACTGCCCCTATGTACAAGAATATAACTACTATAATACTGCCCCCTATGTACTAGAATATAACTACTATAATACTGCTCCTATGTACAAGAATATAACTACTATAATACTGCTCCTATGTACAGGAACATAACTTCTATACTACTGCCCCTATGTACAAGAATATAACTACTATAATACTGATTCATATGTACAAGAATATAACTACTATAATACTACTCCATATGTACAAGAATATAACTTCTATAATATTGCTCCTTATGTACAAGAATATAACTACTATAATACTGCCCCTATGTACAAGAATATAACTACTATAATAGTGCTCCTATGTATAAGAATATAACTAATATAATACTGCCCATATGTACAAGAATATAACTACTATAATACTGCTCCCTATGTACAAGAATATAACTACTATAATAGTGCTCCTATGTACAAGAATATAACTAATATAATACTGCCCCTATGTACAAGAATATAACTACTATAATACTGCCCCCTATGTACAAGAATATAACTACTATAATACTGCTCCCTATTTACAAGAATATAACTACTATAATACTGCCCCTATGTACAAGAATATAACTACTATAATACTGCCCCTATGTACAAGAATATAACTACTATAATACTGCCCCTATGTACAAGAATATAACTACTATAATACTGCTCCCTATGTACAAGAATATAACTACTATAATAGTGCTCATATGTACAAGAATATAACTAATATAATACTGCCCCTATGTACAAGACTATAGCTACTAAACTACTATAATACTGCCCCTATGTACATGAATATAACTACTCTAATACTGCCCCCTATGTACAAGAATATAAACTACTATAATACTGCCCCCTATGTACAAGAATATAATTAATATATTACTGCCCCCTATGTACTAGAATATAACTACTATAAAACAGCCCCATATGTACAAGAATATAACTACTATAATACTGCACCCTATGTACAAGAATATAACTACTATAATACTGCCCCCTACGTACAAGAATAAAATTAATATAATACTGCTCCCTATGTACAAAAATATAGCTACTCTAATACGGCCCCCTATGTACAAGAATATAACTACTATAATAGTGCTCCTATGTACAAGAATATAACTAATATAATACTGCCCCTATGTACAAGAATATAACTACTATAATACTGCTCCCTATGTGCAAAAATATAACTACTATAATACTGCCCCCTATGTACAAGAATATAACTACTATAATACTGCTCCTATATACAAGTATATAACTGCTATAATACTGCTCCCTATGTACAAGAATATAACTACTATAATACTGCCGCCTATGTACAAGAATATAGCTACTATAATACTGCTCCTATGTACAAGAATATAACTACTATAATACTGCCCCTATGTGTAAGAATATAACTATTATAATACTGCTCCTATATACAAGAATATAACTACTATAATACAGCCCCATATGTACAAGAATATAACTACTAAAATACTGCCCCCTATGTACAAGAATATAACTACTATAATACTGCCCCCTACGTACAAGAATAAAATTAATATAATACTGCCCCCTATGTACAAAAATATAACTACTCTAATACTGCCCCCTATGTACAAGAATATAACTACTATAATAGTGCTCCTATGTACAAGAATATAACTAATATAATACTGCCCCTAAGTACAAGAATATAACTACTATAATACTGCTCCCTATGTACAAGAATATAACTACTATAATAGTAATCCTATGTACAAGAATATAACTAATATAATACTGCCCCTATGTACAATAATATAACTGCTATAATACTGTCCCTTATGAACAAGAATAAAACTCTTATAATACTGCCCCCTATGTACAAGAATATAACTACTATAATACCGCCCCCTATGTACAAGAATATAACTACTATAATACTGCCCCCTATGTACAAGAATATAACTACTATAATACTGCCCCTATGTACATGAATATAACTACCATAATACTGCCCCCTATGTACAAGAATGTAACTACTATAATACTGCCCCCTATGTACAAGAATATAACTACTATAATACTGCCCCTATGTACATGAATATAACTACTATAATACTGCCCCCTATGTACAATATAAATAATTAATATAATACTGCCCCCTATGTAAAAGAATATAACTACTATAATACTGCCCCCTATGTACAAGAATATAACTACTATAAAACTGCCCCTATGTACAAGAATATAACTACCATAATACTGCCCCTATGTACAAAAATATAACTACTATAATAGTGCCCCCTATGTACAAGAATATAACTACTATAATACTGCTCCTATATACAAGAATATAACTACTATAATACTGCCCCCTATGTACAAGAATATAATTAATATAATACTGCCCCCTATGTACTAGAATATAACTACTATAAAACAGCCCCATATGTACAAGAATATAACTACTATAATACTGCACCCTATGTACAAGAATATAACTACTATAATACTGCCCCCTACGTACAAGAATAAAATTAATATAATACTGCCCCCTATGTACAAAAATATAACTACTCTAATACTGCCCCTATGTACAAGAATATAACTACTATAATAGTGCTCCTATGTACAAGAATATAACTAATATAATACTGCCCCTATGTACAAGAATATAACTACTATAATACTGCTCCCTATGTACAAGAATATAAATACTATAATAGTGCTCCTATGTACAAGAATATAACTAATATAATACTGCCCCTATGTACAAGAATATAACTGCTATAATACTGCACCCTATGTACAAGAATATAACTACTATAATACTGCCCCTCTGTACAACAATATAACTACTATAATACTGCTCCCTATGTACAACAATATAACTACTATAATAGTACTCCTATGTACAAGAATATAACTACTATAATACTGCTCCTATATACAAGAATATAACTATTATAATACTGCCCCTATGTACAAGACTATAACTACTAAACTAGTATAATACTGCCCCTATGTACAAGAATATGACTACTGTAATTCTGTCCCCTATGACCAAGAATATAACTCTTATAATACTGCCCCCTATGTACAAGAATATAACTACTATAATACTGCCCCCTATGTACAAGAATATAATTAATATAATACTGCCCCAATGTACAAGAATATAACTACTATAATACTGCCCCCTATGTACAAGAATATAACTACTATAATACTGCTTCTATGTACATGAATATAACTACTATAATACTGCCCCCTATGTAAAAGAATATAATTAATATAATACTGCCCCCTATGTACAAGAATATAACTACTATAATACTGCCCCCTATGTACAAGAATATAACTACTATAATGCTGCCCCCTATGTACAAGAATATAACTACTATAATACTTCCCCTATGTACAAGAATATAACTACCATAATACTGCCCCTATGTGCAAAAATATAACTACTATAATACTGCCCCCTATGTACAAGAATATAACTACTATAATACTGCTCCTATATACAAGAATATAACTACTATAATACTGCCCCCTATGTACAAGAATATAACTACTATAATACTGCCCCCTATGTACAAGAATATAGCTACTATAATACTGCTCCTATGTGTAAAAATATAGCTACTATAATACAGCCCCATATGTACAAGAATATAACTACTATAATACTGCCCCCTATGTGTAAGAATATAGCTACTATAATACAGCCCCATATGTACAAGAATATAACTACTATAATACTGCCCCCTATGTACAAGAATAGAACTACTATAATACTGCCCCCTACGTACAAGAATAAAATTAATATAATACTGCTCCTATGTACAAAAATATAACTACTCTAATACTGCCCCCTATGTACAAGAATATAACTACTATAATAGTGCTCCTATGTACAAGAATATAACTAATATAATACTGCCCCTATGTACAAGAATATAACTACTATAATACTGCTCCCTATGTACAAGAATATAAGTACTATAATACTGCCCCTATGTACATGAATATAACTACTATAATACTGCCCCTATGTACATGAATATAACTACTATAATACTGCTCCCTATGTACAAGAATGTAACTACTATAATACTGCCCCGTATGTACAAGAATATAACTACTATAATACTGCCCCTATGTACATGAATATAACTACTATAATACTGCCCCCTATGTACAATATAAATAATTAATATAATACTGCCCCTATGTAAAAGAATATAACTACTATAATACTGCCCCCTATGTACAAGAATATAACTACTATAAAACTGCCCCTATGTACAAGAATATAACTACCATAATACTGCCCCTATGTACAAAAATATAACTACTATAATAGTGCCCCCTATGTACAAGAATATAACTACTATAATACTGCTCCTATATACAAGAATATAACTACTATAATACTGCCCCCTATGTACAAGAATATAATTAATATAATTCTGCCCCCTATGTACTAGAATATAACTACTATAAAACAGCCCCATATGTACAAGAATATAACTACTATAATACTGCACCCTAAGTACAAGAATATAACTACTATAATACTGCCCCCTACGTACAAGAATAAAATTAATATAATACTGCCCCCTATGTACAAAAATATAACTACTCTAATACTGCCCTTATGTACAAGAATATAACTACTATAATAGTGCTCCTATGTACAAGAATATAACTAATATAATACTGCCCCTATGTACAAGAATATAACTACTATAATACTGCTCCCTATGTACAAGAATATAACTACTATAATAGTGCTCCTATGTACAAGAATATAACTAATATAATACTGCCCCTATGTACAAGAATATAACTGCTATAATACTGCACCCTATGTACAAGAATATAACTACTATAATACTGCCCCTCTGTACAAGAATATAACTAGTATAATACTGCTCCCTATGTACAACAATATAACTACTATAATAGTACTCCTATGTACAAGAATATAACTAATATAATACTGCCCCTATGTACAAGACTATAACTACTAAACTAGTATAATACTGCCCCTATGTACAAGAATATGACTACTGTAATTCTGTCCCCTATGAACAAGAATATAACTCTTATAATACTGCCCCCTATGTACAAGAATATAACTACTATAATACTGCCCCCTATGTACAAGAATATAATTAATATAATACTGCCCCAATGTACAAGAATATAACTACTATAATACTGCCCCCTATGTACAAGAATATAACTACTATAATACTGCTTCTATGTACATGAATATAACTACTATAATACTGCCCCCTATGTAAAAGAATATAATTAATATAATACTGCCCCCTATGTACAAGAATATAACTACTATAATACTGCCCCCTATGTACAAGAATATAACTACTATAATGCTGCCCCCTATGTACAAGAATATAACTACTATAATACTGCCCCTATGTACAAGAATATAACTACCATAATACTGCCCCTATGTGCAAAAATATAACTACTATAATACTGCCCCCTATGTACAAGAATATAACTACTATAATACTGCTCCTATATACAAGAATATAACTACTATAATACTGCCCCCTATGTACAAGAATATAACTACTATAATACTGCCCCCTATGTACAAGAATATAGCTACTAAAATACTGCTCCTATGTGTAAGAATATAGCTACTATAATACAGCCCCATATGTACAAGAATATAACTACTATAATACTGCCCCCTATGTGTAAGAATATAGCTACTATAATACAGCCCCATATGTACAAGAATATAACTACTATAATACTGCTCCCTATGTACAAGAATATAACTACTATAATACTGCCCCCTACGTACAAGAATAAAATTAATATAATACTGCCCCCTATGTACAAAAATATAACTACTCTAATACTGCCCCCTATGTACAAGAATATAACTACTATAATAGTGCTCCTATGTACAAGAATATAACTAATATAATACTGCCCCTATGTACAAGAATATAACTACTATAATACTGCTCCCTATGTACAAGAATATAACTACTATAATAGTGCTCCTATGTACAAGAATATAACTAATATAATACTGCCCCTATGTACAAGAATATAACTGCTATAATACTGCCCCCTATGTACAACAATATAACTACTATAATACTGCCCCTGTGTACAAGAATATAACTACTATAATACTGCTCCCTATGTACAAGAATATAACTACTATAATAGTGCTCCTATGTACAAGAATATAACTAATATAATACTGCCCCTATGTACAAGACTATAAATACTAAACAAGTATAATACTGCCCCTATGTACAAGAATATAACTACTCAAATACTGTCCCCTATGAACAAGAATATAACTCTTATAGTACTGCCCCCTATGTACAAGAATATAACTACTATAATACCGCCCCCTATGTACAAGAATATAACTACTATAATACTGCCCCCTGTGTACAAGAATATAACTACCATAATACTGCCCCCTATGTACAAGAATATAACTACTATAATACTGCCCCCTATGTACAAGAATATAACTACTATAATACTGCCCCTATGTACATGAATATAACTACTATAATACTGCCCCCTATGTACAAGAATCTAAATAATTAATATAATACTGCCCCCTATGTGCAAGAATATAACTACTATAATACTGCCCCCTATGTACAAGAATATAACTACTATAATACTGCCCCTATGTACAAGAATATAACTACCATAATACTGCCCCTATGTACAAAAATATAACTACTATAATAGTGCCCCCTATGTACAAGAATATAACTACTATAATACTGCTCCTATATACCAGAATATAACTACTATAATACTGCTCCTATGTACAAGAATATAACTACTATAATACTGCCCCTATGTACAAGAATATAACTACTATAATACTGCTCCTATGTACAAGAATATAACTACTATTATACTGCTCCTATGGACAAGAATATAACTACTATAATACTGCTCCTATGTACAGGAATATAACTGCTATACTACTGCCCCTATGTACAAGAATATAGCTATTATAATACTGCTCCATATGTACAAGAATATAACTGCTATAATACTGCTCCATATGTACAAGAATATAACTTCTATAATATTGCTCCCTATGTTCAAGAATATAACTACTATAACACTGCCCCCCTATGTACAAGAACATAACTACTATAATACGGCTCCCTATTTACAAGAATATAACTACTCTAATACTGCCCCCTATGTACAAGAATATAACTACTATAATACGGCTCCCTATTTACAAGAATATAACTACTATAATACTGCCCCTATGTACAAGAATATAACTACTATAATACCGCCCCCTATGTACAAGAATATAACTACCATAATACTGCCCCCTATGTACAAGAATATAACTACTATAATACTGCCCCCTATGTACAAGAATATAACTACTATAATACTGCCCCTATGTACATGAATATAACTACTATTATACTGCCCCCTATGTACAAGAACATAAATAATTAATATAATACTGCCCCCTATGTACAAGAATATAACTACTATAATACTGCCCCCTATGTACAAGAATATAACTACTATAATACTGCTCCTATATACAAGAATATAACTACTATAATACTGCCCCCTATATACAAGAATATAACTACTATAATACTGCCCCCTATGTACAAGAATATAACTACTATAATACTGCCCCCTATGTACAAGAATATAGCTACTATAATACTGCTCCAATGTACAAGAATATAACTACTATAATACTGCCCCTATGTGCAAGAATATAGCTACTATAATACTGCTCCTATGTACAAGAATATAACTACTATAATACTGCCCCTATGTACAAGAATATAACTACTATAATACTGCTCCTATGTACAAGAATATAACTACTATAATACCGCTCCTATGTACAGGAATATAACTGCTATACTACTGCCCCTATGTACAAGAATATAGCTACTATAATACTGCTCCATATGTACAAGAATATAACTACTATAATACTGCTCCATATGTACAAGAATATAACTACAATAATACTGCCCCCTATGTACAAGAATATAACTACTATAATAGTGCTCCTATGTACAAGAATATAACTAATATAATACTGCCCCTATGTACAAGAATATAACTACTATAATACTGCTCCTTATGTACAAGAATATAACTACTATAATAGTGCTCCTATGTACAAGAATATAACTAATATAATACTGCCCCTATGTACAAGAATATAACTACTATAATACTGCCCCCTATGTACAAGAATATAACTTCTATAATACTGTCCCTATGTACAAGAATATAACTTCTATAATACTGCCCCTATGTACAAGAATATAACTGCTATAATACTGCTCCCTATTTACAAGAATATAAGTACTATAATACTGCCCCTATGTACCAGAATATAACTACTATAATACTGTCCCTATGTACAAGAATATAACTACTATAATACTGCCCCTATGTACAAGAATATAACTACTATAATACTGCTCCCTATGTACAAGAATATAACTACTATAATAGTGCTCCTATGTACAAGAATATAACTAATATAATACTGCCCCTATGTACAAGACTATAACTACTCTAATACTGTCCCCTATGAACAAGAATATAACTACTATAATACTGCCCCCTATGTACAAGAATATAAGTACTATATTACTGCCCCCTATGTACAAGAATATAATTAATATAATACTGCCCCCTATGTGCAAGAATATAACTACTATAATACTGCCCCTATGTACAAGAATATAACTACTATAATAGTGCTCCTATGTACAAGAATATAACATCTCTAATACTGTCCCCTATGAACAAGAATATAACTACTATAATACTGCCCCCTATGTACAAGAATATAACTACTATAATACTGCCCCCTATGTACAAGAATATAATGAATATAATACTGCCCCCTATGTACAAGAATATAACTACTATAATACTGTCCCTATGTACAAGAATATAACTACTATAATACTGCCCCCTACGTACAAGAATAAAATTAATATAATACTGCCCCCTATGTACAAAAATATAACTACTCTAATACTGCCCCCTATGTACAAGAATATAACTACTATAATAGTGCTCCTATGTACAAGAATATTACTAATATAATACTGCCCCTATGTACAAGAATATAACTACTATAATACTGCTCCCTATGTACAAGAATATAACTACTATAATAGTGCTCCTATGTACAAGAATATAACTAATATAATACTGCCCCTATGTACAAGAATATAACTGCTATAATACTGCCCCTATGAACAAGAATATAACTCTTATAATACTGCCCCCTATGTACAAGAATATAAGTACTATAATACTGCCCCTATGTACAAGAATATAACTACTCTAATACTGTCCCCTATGAACAAGAATATAACTCTTATAATACTGCCCCCTATGTACAAGAATATAAGTACTATAATACTGCCCCTATGTACAAGAATATAACTACTATAATACTGCTCCCTATGTACAACAATATAACTACTATAATTGTGCTCCTATGTACAAGAATATAACTAATATAATACTGCCCCTATGTACAAGACTATAACTACTAAACTATTATAATACTGCCCCTATGTACAAGAATATAACTACTATAATAATGCTCCCTATGTACAAGAATATAACTACTATAATAGTGCTCCTATGTACAAAAATATAACTACTATAATACTGCCCCCTATGTACAAGAATATAACTACTATAATACTGCCCCTATATACAAGAATATAACTACTATAATACTGCCCCCTATATACAAGATTATAACTACTATAATACTGCCCCCTATGTACAAGAATATAGCTACTATAATACTGCCCCCTATGTACAAGAATATAACTACTATAATAGTGCTCCTATGTACAAGAATATAACTACTATAATACTGCCCCCTATGTACAAGAATATAACTACTATAATACTGCCCTTATGTGCAAGAATATAGCTACTATAATACAGCCCTATATGTACAAGAATATAACTACTATAATACTGCCCCCTATGTACAAGAATATAACTACTATAATACTGCCCCCTACGTACAAGAATAAAATTAATATAATACTGCCCCCTATGTACAAAAATATAACTACTCTAATACTGCCCCCTATGTACAAGAATATAACTACTATAATAGTGCTCCTATGTACAAGAATATAACTAATATAATACTGCCCCTATGTACAAGAATATAACTACTATAATACTGCCCCCTATGTACAAGAATATAATTATTATAATACTGCCCCCTATGTACAAGAATATAATTATTATAATACTGCTCCTATGTACAAGAATATAACTACTATAATGATCTTTTTATTTAAAACTGACAAACAAATATTACAGAATAATTACATTAAAATCACAAAATAATAAATATTAAAGAAAATAAATACTGTGTTGTTACATCACTTACACAATAATATTAGATAACATTGATAAATCCCGCCACATGAATGTTCCTCCAGTTCACATTACCTGAGTTCATCTTTATGTCCTTCTTATACACTGACTTGAGACTTTCCAGGATCTTATACCTGACACTATCACAGGACAGAACCTCCTTATTGATGAGCAGGCAGCACCGTGCACACCACAGATGATAGATGGTCACCACATTTATTACATATAGTGAGCTTCGGTTATACGCCCTGAGCTCAGGCTGGAAGTCTCCGTACAGCAGTTGACCATACGACTGTCCCACCAGGTGCGGTAACTTTAGGGACAAGGACACACACTCCTATACCTGCATACTGAAGGGACACTCTAGAAGCAGATGCTCCATGGTCTCCTGTATACGGGGACACTCTTCTCTAGGACAGGATCTGTCTGATACATTCCTGCACTTTAGGTTATCTCTGACGTACATCTTACCATGGAGCCCCAGCCACGCCACATCTCTCATATGAGTGGGAATTCTGGGATCTAGTACGTTTTTTGCAGCCTGTTTTACATCTAGACTTGGGGCGCCCCTCAATTGAACATGGACACTAAAGTGAGATGACAGCACGTTCTTATACAACTCCTTCTTACTGAGCTGCCTGACGTCCTCATACAGGATCCTCCATCTAATAACCTTGCTTATTACATGGACACCATACCAAGAAACATTATTCTTTAGTCGGCCTGAGATTCTCTTGATAGGGTCCCCTACCGACCACATGGACACAAACTGCTGGATCTGGCTCTTAAACAAACAAGACTATGGCGTCTTCTCTGAATTCTTACAAAAAGAGAAATTCTTCATAAGAAACATGAGATTAAAGAAGAGCTCAGGACAGGGCATGGAGAGACCACCCTCCTTATGGGGGAGATAGACAATGTTTCTCCTGACCACATTCACTCTGTTACCCCACAAGAAGTGAAAGAAGACATTGGTAAGTCTGGGGAGTAACGCATCGGGCACCGGGAACACCACACTGATATAAAGGAAGAGCGGGAGCAGGAAGGTCTTCAGCAGGCGGACCTTCTCCAGATACGTCAGCTTCCAGTGTCTCCAGCTCTGCACCTTCTGCTCACACACCACCAACTTCTCCTCCCAGTTCACCTTCCCATCATCTACAGCTCCAAACACTACTCCCAAAATCTTTATCTGACCCTGAACTGTTCTGAAGGGTACAGAGAAGACATCACTGTCACCCCCCAACCACAACGCCTCGCTCTTCTCCATGTTCACAGAGGAGTTAGACACATTGGAGAAGGCTGTCATCTCCTGCTGTAGAGCCGTACAGTCTTCTCTAGAAGACACCACCACCGACACGTCATCCGCATAGGCGCAGAACTTTACATCCTCCACTGTACTCTGCAGGCAACACCTCAGCCCTGTGAAACCTCTATGATCCTGCACTTTTCTGAGGAAAGGATCCAGACTAAAGACATACAACAATGGGCTGAGAGGACAGCCCTGCCTCACCCCTGACATGATCCTGAAGGGCTCGGCCAAGTGACCATTAATCAGCGGCAGGCTTACAGCCTCCTTATACACAACCTGCAGCCACTGCACAAACCGCACCGGGAGGCCATAGTGTAACAACACCTGGTACAGGTAGTCATGATGGACTCTATCAAAGGCTTTACTCTGGTCTAAGCCCACAATATACGCCCCCACATTGTGCTGCTTAATGTACGTCACAGCTTCTCTCACCAGCAGCAATGAGTCCTCTATCGTCCGACCCTTCACACCACACGTCTGGTTGGCGATGATCAGCTCACCCACCACCTCGCTCAGCTGATAATACAAGATCTTGGCCAGGATTTTATAGCCAGTGTTTAGCAAAGACAGTGGACGCCAGTTCTTTACATCTTTTAGATTTCCCTTCTTTGCAAAGAGAACCAGAACAGATCTATACTGGGACTGTAGGAGCTTCCCTGCAGAGAGGCAATCATTATAGACCTGCACCAGGTCCGGAGCCAACAAGTCCCTGAACTCTTTGTAAAACTCGCTGGTCAGGCCGTCCAGTCCTGGGCTCTTGTTGGCCTTTAAGGAGTCAATGCTCCTCTTCACCTCATCCTCAGTTATGGGATCGGCCATACTATCTGCCTGCACCAGGTCTAACGTAGGTAGGGACACCCCCTTCACATAAGCTTTAATGTCATCCTTATTAATATGAGCCCCTTTATACAGATCTCTATAATAATCCCCAATGATCCTGTGGACTTTCTCTGGCTCTGACTGCTCCACCCCATTCTCATCTAACAAGCCAGTGATCAGCTTCTTACTAACCCTGTTCTTACAGGCAATAAAGGGATCTGGGTTATGGACGCCCCAACTATCAAACTGTCCCTCCGCCTTGAGAGACTTGAGGCGATCGTACTGCAGCTCCCTCATCCGCTGCTTTATATGGCTGACGCTCCGTCCGTCCACCTCCTCACCACCATTCATCCTGCTGTATAGCCGGCTGAGGTGCAGTCTCAGGGCTGTGTATCTCATATAATCCATATTACTACGTCTCCTGGCTGCTCGTATAATAAACTGCTTGATGTCACTCTTCATGATCTCCCACCACTCAGCTGTGTCATCACACATACACTGGGTGGTCCTACGTTCATTATAGAATGTGGTGAAGGCCTCTCTGAACCGAGGATCTTGGACCACAGAGCTGTTCACCTTCCAGTACCCCTTTCCACAGACCACAGCTTGGGCCAGATCCAGCGTCACACTCAGCATACAATGGTCCGAATACTCCAGGGGGCTGATCCTGTACTGAGAGCATCTCACCTCCCTCTTTATATACACCCGGTCTATCCTACTGGCATTACCACCCTTATGGTAAGTGTACGTCTTACTGGTATGAGACCCATAGGGGTCTACTAGGTGGGCCTGCTGGACTATATTATTAAGGAACGTCTCATCATTTCTTAGTTGCTTATGACTGCTGGATCTGTCCACATTACAGGACACATTATTAAAGTCCCCACACAATATAAATACTTTAGATGTAAAGCAATATGGTTTCATGTGGTCAAATAGTTCCCTCCGCTCTTTCCTGGTCTGCGGAGCATAAATGTTTATCGCTCTATAATGGATGGAGTCCAATGTAAAGTCCAGCATCAGACAGCGACCCGGACAGATCTCCAGGACTCTGTCCACCTGGACATTCATGGTATTAAAGAGGACCCCCACACCGTCATTTCTCTCCAGACCGAAGGACCAGTATGACGGCCCAAGTCTCCAGTCTCTCTTGGCTGCATACACATGAGCATTGCTCTTCAAATACGTCTCCTGCAAGAAGAAGACGTCAGATCTCTCGTCAGACAAACGCTGGTAAATCGCCTGCCGCCGGCTCACAGTCCTCACACTGTTCACATTAATGGAGTTTATTCTCAGCCGCATCCTGATCACTTAGACTTTTTGGTCTTCTTCCTCCTTCCACTGCTGTCACCTGTAGTGCCCCATCTCTTTGTGGACACGGGAGGGTCAGGATCCCCCTCATCAGAGACGTTTTCGAGGACGCATGAAGGACTTTGCTCCATTTGTGACTCTTCATCTTGGTCTTCTCCCAGCACATTGTAACGTCCAGGACTTATCGCCAGCACTGGAGGCTCAGAGGTTTTCTGTACTGTTGTGACTTTTCTGGTGGGATCCACAGATGCATTTTTTTCTTTTTACGGTCACAAAGCCTTCCTCATCCACACTGGACAGTGCAGGAGGACTAACTGCTTCCACAGATGTACTGGGCTGATGCTTGGCTGGTTTGGTGACAGGCTTTCTGGACACCTTAGGCCTCTCTTTAACAACTGGCATTTTAGGCCCTACTTTAGTGGCTGATCGAAGCTTAGGTCTTATTATAGTGGCAGATGGCGGTTTAGGTCTTTCTTTAGTGGCTGGTGGGCCTTTAGGTGGTTCTTCAGTGGCTGGTGGTCCTAGTAGTGCAGCATCCGTTAGTACCTCAGACTCTGGAGCAGGTTCACTGATACTGTGACTTCTGTCCTCATCCATACCAGCTTCTGGGACATCAGAACCTCTGGTGACATCTTCCTGAATAACTTCTGAGGAGGTCTGGCCATTATATTTATTGTGTTCTGCATGCCGGCAATCCCGGAACGTATGCCCTGGTTCTGAGCACAGATTACAGATGACGGGTCCTGTGCATTTGTCCTTTGTATGACCTGACTGTCCACATAATGAGCATGTGATACGAGAGCAGTTTATGGCGAGATGCCGGCCCCCACATCTATGGCACAGACGTGGCTGACCAGGGTAGTAGCAGATCCCCCTCTCTGAGCCCAGATAGAAGGAGTGCGGCAGATGTCTGGTCACACCGTTCTCTTGTATCAGCTGGATTTTCACTGTATATCCTCCATTCCATATCTGCTCCTCATCATAGATCTTGTCGGGATGACTTCTCACTATGCACTGCCGGTTCAGCCAGTGCTGCAGATCCGCCACCGCCACCACCTCAGACTGGAACAGGACAGTGGCCGTTATCTCCTGCGGCTTAGACAGCTGGATACAATGGAGGTGATCCCAGAGCTCATCTTCTCTGGTGTCATTATAGATGTTCCAGAACAAATCCAGATCGCACTGGAGCTTAAAGCTGATGTCATAGATCCTGCTGGATGGGATATGGATCAGAGCGTAGACCTCAGACACATGGAACTTCATGAAGTCTTTTAGGAGAACTTTCCCAATGTAAATTCTGGATGGGATGTTCTCCTCTGGTCCTGTGTATTTTATCCTGACTGCGTTTCTCCTCTGAGGCGGGGGGGTTCACTGGTCTGGTGACATTAGAGAACAGTCTCCTGAACTGATGGTCAGCAGATGGGTCAGTGCCGGAGCTTTCACCAGTCGCAGATGGGTCAGTGCCGGAGCTTTCACCAGCCGCAGATGGGTCAGTGCCGGAGCTTTCACCAGCCGCAGGTGGATCAGTGCTGGAGATCTCCACCGCTGCTGGAGGATTAGTGCTGGAGCTCTCCCTAGCTCCATGATTACTGACACCTGACTGTGCTGCAACAACACCCAGATCTACTACTGATGGTTGCACAGTATTGTCTCCATTCACTGACATGGATGGTTCAGAGTCCATTATAATATTTGTATTATCTGTTGCAGACAGACATTCACTAGCACCAGTGAGCGGGGTCTCACTCACAGCGCTGAGGGGGGTCTCTCTCACAGTATCAGTACAGGGTGCACTTTCTTTCTCACTCTCAGCAGCTGAGCTCACTTCATTGCTGCATACAGAGGTCACTGCAGTTAACCCCTCGTTTGCTGGCACACTTTCCTCTGCAGCACTTTCTGGTGTCTCGGACCCCTCACATTGTGCCCCTGATATCAGCGCTGCACTTCTCACTGGGCTTCCTTGCTCCACAATACTGTACACAGTTTTATATTTAATGTCTTTATTCCCTATGAAGCGTTCTCTGCTCATAGCCTGCGCTCTGGATTCCTTCTTTTTCTCTTTAGCCCAAGTCTCCTTTCTGGGCACAGAGTTTAAACCTTTCTCCAGTTTTTCTTTCCTGATCAGCAGCTCTCGGCTGCAATCATCCAGACATTCGCACTTCATCAGTTTTACCTTAGGATCAGTCTCTTTCTTAATTTCTTCTTTTAGTTTGCTGATATGCAATTCCAGCTTAAATATACTTTGCCTTGTAACTTTAGCATTTAATCCTCCAACATAACAAGCAGGTTTAGAAGACTCACCAGCCACCATCTCCAGCTTTCCATTACCATCAGGTGCATGCTGCAGGCCCGACTCCAGACCAGGGGCTTTCCCTGGATCATCAGCCCAGCTCCCCTCCCCTCCACCTGGGTCAGAAGCCATGCCTCCGCCCTGCTAAGAGCTCTCAAGCACACGTCTATCCTCTCCTATGGACAAGAATAGAACTACTATAATACTGCCCCCTATGTACAACAATATAACTACTATAATACTGCTCCTATGTACAAGAATATAACTAATATAATACTGCCCCTATGTACAAGACTATAACTACTAAACTAGTATAATACTGCCCCTATGTACAAGAATATAACTACTCTAATACTGTCCCCTATGAACAAGAATATAACTCTTATAATACTGCCCCCTATGTACAAGAATATAACTACTATAATACTGCCCCCTATGTACAAGAATATAACTACTATAATACTGCCCCCTATGTACAAGAATATAACTACTATAATACTGCCCCCTATGTACATGAATATAGCTACTATAATACTGCCCCCTATGTACAAGAATATAGCTACTATAATACTGCTCCTATGTACAAGAATATAACTACTATAATACTGCTCCTATGTACAAGAATATAACTACTATAATACTGCCCCTATGTGCAAGAATATAGCTACTATAATACAGCCCCATATGTACAAGAATATAACTACTATAATACTGCCCCCTATGTACAAGAATATAACTACTATAATACTGCCCCCTACGTACAAGAATAAAATTAATATAATACTGCCCCCTATGTACAAAAATATAACTACTCTAATACTGCCCCCTATGTACAGGAATATAACTACTATAATAGTGCTCCTATGTACAAGAATATAACTAATATAATACTGCCCCCTATGTACAAGAATATAACTACTATAATACTGTCCCCTATGTACAAGAATATAATTATTATAATACTGCCCGTATACAAGAATATAACTACTATAATACTGCCCCCTATGT
Source organism: Phyllobates terribilis (assembly GCF_046119375.1). NCBI lineage: Eukaryota > Metazoa > Chordata > Amphibia > Anura > Dendrobatidae > Phyllobates > Phyllobates terribilis. The sequence goes on from NW_027362769.1 coordinate 171,145,022, forward strand.
ACAAGAATATAACTACTATAATACTGCCCTCTATGTACAAGAATATAGCTACTATAATACTGCTCCTATGTACAAGAATATTACTACTATAATACTGCCCCTATGTGCAAGAATATAGCTACTATAATACAGCCCCATATGTACAAGAATATAACTACTATAATACTGCCCCCTATGTACAAGAATATAACTACTATAATACTGCCCCCTACGTACAAGAATAAAATTAATATAATACTGCCCCCTATGTACAAAAATATAACTACTCTAATACTGCCCCCTATGTACAGGAATATAACTACTATAATAGTGCTCCTATGTACAAGAATATAACTACTATAATACTGCCCCCTATGTACAAGAATATAACTACTATAATACTGCCCCCTATGTACAAGAATATAACTACTATAATACTGCCCGTATACAAGAATATAACTACTATAATACTGCCCCCTATGTACAAGAATATAACTACTATAATACTGCCCTCTATGTACAAGAATATAGCTACTATAATACTGCTCCTATGTACAAGAATATTACTACTATAATACTGCCCCTATGTACAAGAATATAGCTACTATAATACTGCTCCTATGTACAAGAATATAACTACTATAATACTGCCACTATGTACAATAATATAACTACTATAATACTGCTCCTATGTACAAGAATATAACTACTATAATACTGCTCCTATGTACAGGAATATAACTGCTATACTACTGCCCCTATATACAAGAATATAGCTACTATAATACTGCTCCATATGTATAAGAATATAACTACTATAATACTGCTCCATATGTACAAGAATATAACTTCTATAATATTGCTACCTATGTACAAGAATATAACTACAATAATACTGCCCCTTATGTACAAGAATATAACTACTATAATAGTGCTCCTATGTACAAGAATATAACTAATATAATACTGCCCCTATGTACAAGAATATAACTACTATAATACTGCTCCCTATGTACAAGAATATAACTACTATAATAGAGCTCCTATGTACAAGAATATAACTAATATAATACTGCCCCTATGTACAAGAATATAACTACTATAATGCTGCCCCCTATGTACTAGAATATAACTACTATAATACTGCTCCCTATTTACAAGAATATAACTACTATAATACTGCCCCTATGTACAAGAATGTAACTACTATAATACTGCCCCTATGTACAAGAATATAACTACTATAATACTGCTCCCTATGTACAAGAATATAACTACTATAATAGTGCCCCCTATGTACTAGAATATAACTACTATAATACTGCTCCCTATTTACAAGAATATAACTTCTTTAATACTGCCCCTATGTACAAGAATGTAACTACTATAATACTGCCCCTATGTACAAGAATATAACTACTATAATACTGCTCCCTATGTACAAGAATATAACTACTATAATAGTGCTCCTATGTACAAGAATATAACTAATATAATACTGCCCCTATGTACAAGACTATAACTACTAAACTAGTATAATACTGCCCCTATGTACAAGAATATAACTACTCTAATACTGTCCCCTGTGAACAAGAATATAACTACTATAATACTGCTCCCTATGTACAAGAATATAACTACTATAATACTGCCCCTATGTACAAGAATGTAACTACTATAATACTGCCCTTATGTACAAGAATATAGCTACTATAATACTGCTCCATATGTATAAGAATATAACTACTATAATACTGCTCCATATGTACAAGAATATAACTTCTATAATATTGCTACCTATGTACAAGAATATAACTACAATAATACTGCCCCTTATGTACAAGAATATAACTACTATAATAGTGCTCCTATGTACAAGAATATAACTAATATAATACTGCCCCTATGTACAAGAATATAACTACTATAATACTGCTCCCTATGTACAAGAATATAACTACTATAATAGTGCTCCTATGTACAAGAATATAACTAATATAATACTGCCCCTATGTACAAGAATATAACTACTATAATGCTGCCCCCTATGTACTAGAATATAACTACTATAATACTGCTCCCTATTTACAAGAATATAACTACTATAATACTGCCCCTATGTACAAGAATATAACTTCTTTAATACTGCCCCTATGTACAAGAATGTAACTACTATAATACTGCCCCTATGTACAAGAATATAACTACTATAATACTGCTCCCTATGTACAAGAATATAACTACTATAATAGTGCTCCTATGTACAAGAATATAACTAATATAATACTGCTCCTATGTACAAGACTATAACTACTAAACTAGTATAATACTGCCCCTATGTACAAGAATATAACTACTCTAATACTGTCCCCTGTGAACAAGAATATAACTACTATAATACTGCTCCCTATGTACAAGAATATAACTACTATAATACTGCCCCTATGTACAAGAATATAACTACTATAATACTGCCCCTATGTACAAGAATATAACTACTATAATACTGCTCCCTATGTACAAGAATATAACTACTATAATAGTGCTCCTATGTACAAGAATATAACTAATATAATACTGCCCCTATGTACAAGACTATAACTACTAAACTAGTATAATACTGCCCCTATGTACAAGAATATAACTACTCTAAAACTGTCCCCTGTGAACAAGAATATAACTACTATTATACTGCTCCCTATGTACAAGAATATAACTACTATAATACTGCCCCTATGTACAAGAATATAACTACTATAATACTGTCCCTATGTTCAAGAATATAACTACTATAATACTGCTCCTATGTACAAGAATATTACTAATATAATACTGCACCTATGTACAAGACTATAACTACTAAACTGCTATAATACTGCCCCTATGTACAAGAATATAACATCTCTAATACTGTCCCCTATGAACAAGAATATAACTACTATAATACTGCCCCCTATGTACAAGAATATAACTACTATAATACTGCCCCCTATGTACAAGAATATAATTAATATAATACTGCCCCCTATGTACAAGAATATAACTACTATAATACAGCCCCATATGTACAAGAATATAACTACTATAATACAGCCCCATATGTACAAGAATATAACTACTATAATACTGCCCCCTATGTACAAGAATATAACTACTATAATACTGCCCCCTATGTACAAGAATATATCTACTATAATACTGCCCCTATGTACAGGAATATAACTGCTATAATACTACCCCCTATGTACAAGAATATAACTTCTATAATGCTGCTCCCTATGTACAAGAATATAACTGCTATAATACTGCTCCTGTGTACAATATAACTATTATAATACTACCCCCTATGTACAAGAATATAACTACTATAATACTACCCCCTATGTACAAGAATATAACTACTATAATACTGCCCCTATGTACAAGAATATAACTACTATAATACTGCCCCCTATGTACAAGAATATAACTACTATAATACTGCCCCCTATGTGCAAGAATATAACTACTATAATACTGTCCCTATGTACAAGAATATAACTACTATAATACTGCTCCTATGTACAAGAATATAACTACTATAATACTGCTCCTATGTACAAGAATATAACTACTATAATACTGCCCCCTATGTACAAGAATATAACTACTATAATACTGCCCCCTATGTACAAGAATATATCTACTATAATACTGCCCCTATGTACAGGAATATAACTGCTATAATACTACCCCCTATGTACAAGAATATAACTACTATAATGCTGCTCCCTATGTACAAGAATATAACTGCTATAATACTGCTCCTGTGTACAAGAATATAACTATTATAATACTACCCCCTATGTACAAGAATATAACTACTATAATACTACCCCCTATGTACAAGAATATAACTACTATAATACTGCCCCTATGTACAAGAATATAACTACTATAATACTGCCCCCTATGTACAAGAATATAACTACTATAATACTGCCCCCTATGTGCAAGAATATAACTACTATAATACTGTCCCTATGTACAAGAATATAACTACTATAATACTGCTCCTATGTACAAGAATATAACTACTATAATACTGCTCCTATGTACAAGAATATAACTACTATAATACTGCTCCTATGTACAGGAATGTAACTGTTACTTATGATCACCCTTTTTAATTTGCAGATAATACTATGTAATAATGTCTCAGGTGTTATACAAGCAGAAGTCCCCATATCTAGGTGGTATTATCTGTATATTATCGGCCTGTTGTGGTTGCATATAATATTTTTGCAGTGTTCGGATATTCCTATATACAGGAGAATCCCGTGTCACACAGAGGGGGCTGCAGCTCACAGACCCCTTTTCTAAGCTTTCATTTCTTCCTCTCTATCCTTCTTCCTAACTAAATGTATCTGTATAATATAAATAACCGGTCACTTTATCAGAGGCTCTTGGCTGATTTCCCCAGTGTGCTCCTTTAAATAATGTCAGCGGTAAAACGTGCACCACAGCTCTCCGGCTGTTATGGCAGATTTATTCCTGCCCCCTCCAAGCAGAGAGAAATGAGAGTGTGGAAGAGACAGAAGGAGAAGAGGGGAAAAGGAAGGAGAGATTTCAAGAGGAAAGTGCATGGAGGGATATTAAAGCCCCTATTGTGGGGGAGGGGTGAGGTGGGGGGGGCATTTATCAGCCTCATATACAGTAATAGCCTGGAAATTACTACTGTATCGATCTCCGTTCTGTAAGTTCACCGCTGCTGTGTAAATATCATTACCCTTCAGGATATATTAGAAAATAGCTTAAATAGCAATTCTATTATATGAAATACACATAAATGATGCTGCACTGTAATAACAAATTTCGGTCATTTTTTGTTAGTAATTTTGCTCCATTCTGTAAGCTCGGTCAGTGGTCTTCCTTGGTGAGATCTAAGGAGCAGAGTTGCCGCTAGGTTCAGATGGGGGCGAGACAGGTTTTATGAATTCTTTGGAATCCTGGGGGAACCGTTACTCAGGGCGACCATAGACCATGTGCTGCAGCTTCTCTCAGTCACACAGGGGTATTGACCCTCAGGCACAGACACGTAGGTTGTTTCACTTACTGACCAGACACACTAGACAAGAGTCCTCATAAACGGTTGAACAGTAGCATTTAATAAGAAGCCGCACGGCCAGTGTAAGTTAAGTCTTATGAGCAACAGGCTCCAGTGACTAACAGTACAGTTTCCTTAGCAGCACAGCAGTTGACAGTCTTCCCAGTAGTACTGGACAGCACAGTTCTAATGCAAAGGCACATTAATGAACACAGCATTCTTTACAGCACAGTGAGATGGAGGAGGGGGGAGGGTTTGATGAGGGAGATGATCCCTGTGACACCATTTCTTCCAGTCCTTATCTTTCTGCCTGACAATACTCTGCACTGCTAGTTCAGGAACTCTACCTGACCTGTGCTTAGCTTCACTCCTGACTTGAATCTTTTTCACTTGCAGGGGCGCTTCTGTGAGATACAGATCACACACACCAACTTTCTCTTCGGCTTCAGCCTTTTAGTAAACAACTTCCCCACAACCCCCCTGGGGCTCTGCTAAAACCTTCCCTGTCTCCTTTGACTATGTTAACCCCTCTAGTTGCTGGATGCTTCTGAAGTACAACACTTCCTGTCTCATGTGCTTATCTTACTTCTAATAGTTGCTAGATGCTTTTAAAGCAACAGCACTACTTCTGCATATCACACTCTTCCCTCCTCTTTGAATGTCGTCCTCGACATTCGCATTAATTGGTCAATCTGATCAATTCTGAGACAGTGGTGAAAGTTGAGTAACTTTATATACAAATGGGCATTGTCAAATTGGCATAAAATTTATAAACATTGATAACAATGTATTCTTACGACCTTTTTCTTGTAGGACGCCTGTAAGAAATAAACAATTAACACAATTAAAACAATCAGCATCTCTTCAGCTGGAGCTTTTCGTACGTCTTCAACCAGCTCTCTTTCTAGGCTTTAACAGTTCTTTATTTCTACAAAGTCTTTTAAGGAAAATCAAAGCATGAAAACAAGTCTTTTCACCAGGCAACATCTTCCATACTGCCTCTTGGTGGTGAATACCACTCAAGTGCGCTTACCTGGTCCGCAGGCAGAGATACCTGTTTCTAATCGACAGTCCTTGGCACTTGATTTGGTTCACTAAGAGTCTCGTATGTCAGAATCACGGGCCTCCTTACTTCCATCACAAGAGATGTAAAATTAAAAAGTCCATTTTATTAGTTCCATTAAAAAAGCGCCAAATGTAAGGCAGACCTTACGCGTTTCGAACCAAACAGGGGTTCTTAATCATAGGGTACATTGCTATAGTTAAAAGACATATATATACATATGGACTAAAAACAAAAGAGAGAATATATATATATTTTCAGTCCATATGTATATATATGTCTTTTAACTATAGCAATGTAACCTATGATTAAGAACCACTGTTTGGTTTGAAACGCGTAAGGTCTGCCTTATATATGGCGCTTTTTTAATGGAACTAATAAAATGGATGTTTTAACTTTACATCTCTTGTGATGGATACGGAGAAGGTGCTGGAGTTTTTCTAATCTACTTCTTACTGCTTCTCATCCCTGGATTTGCTACCAAGTATTTCCGTGCACCAGTGGACCCTTATGGCATATGCATGGTAGGCTGAAATTTTCCCTTTTTTTTCCTTATACATCCTCCTGATGGGTTGTTCCTCAGATACCACGGGTTCTTCTGTCACAGGAGTTTCTTCCGCCACACTCATTTCCTCAGATAATCTTGGAGCTGCCTCTGTAAGTTCTGGTACTTCTCCTGAGTCACCTGTTCCTGCACGGTCTGGTAATTCCGCTCCTCCTGAGTGTCGATCGGTCTCTTCAGGGACCAGTGTTCAATCATCAGATCTGAATTGGACTTCATCTGTACTCCTTGGTACGAACTCTGGAGCCTCAGGACTTAGTTCACTCTCCTGGGGATGGTACATCCCTCTCCTTGCTGGGCCGGTCCGAGAAATACAATGGTGTGTTCTTCTTCATCGGAACTTTCAAGGTCACTATCCACCTCCGGAGCTTCAGTCTGTGGTGGTCCCTTAGTCGATCTCGGACAATGTGGGTCTACTTCTGGGAAATCTTGTTGTGGTGGGAGATAATCACAGGGTAGTAGTAAATTCCGAAGGACTATTCTGGTTTTCTTGTCTCCCATTTCCAATCGGATTTCATACACTGGGCTGTCATCAGCTTTCCTCCTTACGACCGCATACACCTTGTCTTCCCAGTACGAACAAAGTTTTCCTGGACCGCCTTTCTCACGTACGTTCTTGACTAGCACCCGGCTTCCCGGTGCCAATTCTGCTCCATAACATTTTCGATCATAGTACTCCTTACTCTTGCTCTGTCCTTGCGTATCCACTTTGGACGCTATGTTGTATGCCTCTTGCCATCCGTTCCTTCCATTTCCGAACGTACTCCGGATACGTTCCGTAAGTCTCTGACACCGGAGTATCGAGCATGATGTCGATTGGCAGTCTTGGTGATCGTCCATACAATAGGAAGAAAGGTGAGTAACCCGTTGCATCGCTCTTTGTACTGTTATAGGCATGTACCACTTTTGACACAGAGCTCTTCCACTCTTTCTTCTTAACAGCTGTTAAAGTGCGCAACATCGACAATAATGTCCAGTTAAAATGTTCCACTTGTCCATTACCCTCTGGGTGATAAGGCATCGTGTGGGATCTCTGAATTCTACAGTACTTTCCTAGCTTGGCAAAGAGCTGGTTCTCAAATTCTTTTCCTTGGTCGTGATGTAACTTCGTAGGGAACCCAAACCTCAAAGCAAAATCATTGAAGATCTTCTCTGCCGCTGTTCGACCTGATTTATTGGTGGTGGCATATGCTTGAGCAAATCGAGTGAAATGGTTCATCACCACCAAGATGTATTTGTAACCACCCTTGCACATCTCTAGAAGTAGAAAGTCTATTGAGACCATCTCAAACGGATACATAGTTTGGATGTTGCTCATAGGTGCCCAGGTTGATGTGTTGGGACGTTTATCTTTCAAACACCCACACTCCCTGGTCACGTACCTCTCAATATCTCTGTGCATGTACGGCCAGAAGAAACGTTCACGGATCAAGTTGGTTGTCCTCTCCACTCACCACCTACGGAATTCTCTGGGTGGTACCAACTGCCGGTTTTGTCCTCCTTTACGATACAGGATACCATCTTCACTGAGGTAGAGCCTTGTCCATTCTTTAACTAAAACAGATAGTGCTGGTGACTCATTGTCTCTCTCCTGTTTACTTGGAAACCGATTTTGGTGCACATAAAGTAGTATTCTACCAATTATCTGATCTTACCGTTGTGCTCTACAGATTTTTCCTTTTGGTAGTTGTTGAATAGACAGGGGGTGATCTTGTTCTCTCGCTTTTATGGTGGTTCCCACTGTCAACGGACACCACAATGGTGTGTTTTCCTCCTGATAAGCTTGTACTGCTTGGGTAGTGCTCTCAATTGCTTCCAGACTGACTTCCTCTGAGCATTCTTGCATGAACTCCTCAGGCTCTAGTGGCATTCTCAACAATCTATTAGCATCCACATTGCATTTTCCTGGCCTGTACTTGATACTGAAATTTAAGTCAGTTAGTTCAGCGACCCATCTCTGACTTGTAGCATTCAGTTTGGCTGTAGTAAGGACATAGATCAAAGGGTTGTTGTCAGTGTATACCTCAAACTCTTTGCTGTAATAGAGATAATCTCTAAATCATTCACAGATGGCCCATTTCAATGCCAGGAACTCTAATTTTCTGGAATGTAGATGGTAATTCTTCTCGGCGCCTGTCAACGTTCTGGAACTGTAAACGATGACTCTCAATTTTCCACCTTGATGCTGATACAGGGCAGCTCCCAGTCCAACTTGAGAAGAGTCACAATGAACAACAAATGGTAAATTGAAATCAGGATATCCCAAGATGGGTGGTTTTACCAGGTAATCTACTAGTTCTTCCAATACCTCCTGGTGGTCTGCTGTCCAGAGAATGGGCTGTTGGAACGAAACTGCATTGTTTCTTTTCAGCCTGGCCTGCCCGTGTTCTTCTTTTTCTCCATGGGTGTTGTTGACTCTGTCGTCCCCACCAGGATGAGGTATAGTGGGGCGGCAATCCTGGAGAAGTTCCGAACGTACGTACGATAGTAGGAGAGGATTCCCAAGATCTGCCTCAACTCCCTGACAGTAGAGGGCCGCTTGTCTTTTAAGGCCAGTTCCAGAGTGATTTCTGCTGGGTCCATGGTATATCCTTCTCCGGACACAATTTTCTCTAGGAATCGGACTTGCCTTTTTAACAGTTCACATTTCTTTGGGGTCAACTTAACGCCATGTTGTTGATACCGCTGGAGTACTGTCCTCACGTGTTCAGTATGCTCCCGGAAGGTTTTGCTGTGTACCACATTGACATCCAAGTACGCCTGGCAGATATCATCCCTCAATCCTTCTAAACATGTCTCCATGCTCCTCTGGAATTCTGCTGGAGCTGAACTGAACCCAAACGGTAGGCGGATCCACTCATATAATCCCCACGGTGTGATAAATGCTGTCAAAGGTTTACTGGACTCTTCAACAAACCGTTGATGGTATGCTTTAAGCTAATCGAGGACAGAGAACCAGGCACTTCCTGATAGGCTATCCAACATATCTTGGATCTTTGGTATTGGGTGCCGATCAGGTACTGACTCTCGGTTTAGTTCCCGGTAATCACAGCAGAGTCTCAATGTACCGTCCTTGCTCCTAACACAAACAATAGGAGAGGAATAAGATGACTTCGACTTTTGGACCCAACCTCTGTTGATTAGGTCTTGTAAATTCTCTTTCACTTCACGGTGTAATGGTTTTGGCACAGACATGTAACTTCTGGTTACTGGGGTCATGTCTTTCAAATTGATTTTCAACTGCAACAATGGGATACAGCCTATATCAGAGTCATCTTTGAGAATGTGACGCGCCCCCTGGGCCGTGGGGTACCGGGTGCTGGGCCGGTGGATGCTGGGGAATGTCACAGTGGCGGTGACCCGGTCCGTGACCCAGGGCGGTCAATAAAAGGGGTTATGGATAGGGGATTTATAGTGGTTTTATACAGTTCGTGACGCCACCTGTGGAATGCGGCTAAAGGGAGCCGCCGCTGCGGAGCAGTCCTCTGAAGCTGATGTTACTGCAGCAGGGATGGTGTGTCTCTCCACATGAAGAGCTAGCTCCAGGGCAGTGTGGATATTGCAGGTTGTGTTGGGCGTTGTAGTGCAGGGGTTGATGGCGCAGCAAGAAACACAGAGACAAGAAAGTGCAGTCCCAGGGTCTTTACTGGTGCTGTTTAGACAAGCCGGGACTAGGGTACTAGCTAGAAGTGGAAGTCCGGGCAGCATGGAAGCAAGTAAAGAATCCTCCCTGCCAGGTGAAGTTGGAGGCCTTCCCTTTCCACTAAACTCTTTGGCCCTGCTGCTTGTAGCTGTGCGGTGGCCCTCGTCCCTGAGTGTAACGTTTCTGTGCTCACCCGTATGGCAGGCAGCTCGGGCCTTACTGGTGCGTCGCTCCCACGTGGCGGTGCTGGACCCTACGGTGCTGCTGAGCCTCCGGGTGTCTGATGGGGCCAGGAGACCTGCAATCTCCTGCCCTCCGGTTTCTGCGGCTGGGCCTTCAGTGCCCCACAGCCTCGGACTCCGGTGTCCGGTTCTTCTGTGCTGATGCTTCTTCTGGGGTGAGCTGCCGCACAGCTCCAGTCCCCAGCTCCTCACTCCTCGACGTCCTCTCTTCAACTCCTCACAATAAGACTAACTAACCCTGCCCCAGATCCCAGTTGCCAAGGGGAGGAGCTCCCCTTGCTGGTCTGGAGCCAGGACAGTGTTGCATGTTTAGTATACCTGACTAGGGGATCCCTGCTTGCTTCCAGGCATGGTATTACCTCTTTTGAAGAAGGCAATGCCACTGTGGCATCCGGACCCCTGGGGTGCCACATTCCCCCCTAGTTAACTTCAGTACTCCCGGACTGAGGATACCTTTTTAAAATTAACAAATAACAATTCACATTAGAAGATTATTAATTTAACATTTCTTGAACATTACTGGTTATCAAACATTATAAACACTGTTAATAACATCCTTCTTTAGTCAGGTGCAATTTTGAGCAACATGAGGGACCCGTTCGAAAACCCTCAACGTAGGCCCTGGGCGTGGCTGCAGGGCATAGATGATCCAGGTGTTGGACCACGTCTTCGGCCACGCCAAACGTGTTTTTGTTCTGAGGTCATTTTTTATAATCATAAAACCAATAAGGGCACTCTAATAAGTGCAACTATTTACAATGGAAAGTTCTTTGGTTATTCACCGTCCATAGCCTACAAGTCTTTATACCCTTACCAGGTAACTAAATGCACACATGACCAACTTTTGCAATTCACTTTGAAAACACAACTTTTCTGCTTTACCTTTACGGGTAACTATATACACTAATTCTCATTCCCCATTGCAGTGAATCAAATACCAGAAAATTCAATTATTAAATTAGATTTTATTAATTACAGAATTTTATTCAACAAACAACAGACAGCCCTTATAAAATATGCCCCTAAAAAAGACCCATTTAAAATTTGAGGCAGTGTGGTCCACGGTATGATCTAATACAATCAGTTATAGTCAGTACATGGACATGATCCAAGTTAAGAGTGACAAATCTATAGGTATACAAAGGATCCAGCGATAACATGTATGTATGGTTATTATATTCTAGATCAAATACATAATTAATAGCAGTCTACACCATCAAAAAATCTAACAACCAATTTCTGAGTTGATAATAGCAATATAAAATACATATTTATCACAATAAGTCACAGAGTTAAATTAGTTCATTACATGATAACTAGTGTTGAGCGAGCACTAAAATGCTCGGATGCTCGAAGCTCGGGCCGAGCTCGCTGTGATACTCGGGTGCTCGACCCGAGCAACGAGCCCAATGTTAGTCTATGGGAGACTCGAGCATTTTTGCGGTGGCACCCCCGACAGTCTTTTAAAAGCCAAACAAGTGCCCAAAACGATAGTGACAGTGCTCAAATGACATGGGGACAGCATGGGGATCGCCCCAGGAAGCATTTCTGACCCCCAGGTCACTGCTGTCAACAACGTGGTCAGAGGTATTAAGCCACTTTTACAGGCTCACAATAAAACGAAAGTGAAACTTTTTTCCTGTGAAATATGTTAAGGAACATCCTTTCCAGGGAAAAGACTTGTGTATAAGTTAAAATAAATGACCAAAAACAAAAATACTCCTCCACACCTTCGGCTATGTTCACAAGTAGCATTTTTTATGCGTTTTTGCACTTTTGTATTGCTTTCAACTATGACAAATGCATTCACCGGGAAATGTCATTTTAACATTTTACAACCTTATCTGGCCATGTGCTGTGTGACACATGCATAAAGTGCTGAAAAGACATGGGAACAGCATGGGGAAGACCCGTGGAAGCTTCTCTGACTCCCAGGTCACTGTCTAAAAGTGTGCCCATCATAAGTGATCCTTGCCGCATCAGAAGATGCAGACTTGCAACTATCCCCATGCAAGTTCTAGTCCCAGGGCAGTGTTCAATTGTACCTCCCCCATTCCTTGCAATACAAGCGCAAGTATGCAGCCTGCCACCCACCCACCCCCAGGCAGCAATACCATACTGCTTGCTTGCTTGAACTTGAAATTGGGCCTTTTAGGCATGTGGAGGCGGAATCTGGCCACCACGTCATGGCTGTGTTGGCGGCCTGGAATCCATACTCAGTCCCCAGCCACCCGGCGGCCGGGTGTCCATACTCAGTCCCCAGCCGCCCCGCGGCCGAGTGTCCACACGGTCCCCAGCCGCCTGGGGGCAGTCGGGTGTCCATAAACGGTCCCCAGCCGCCCCCATTTCTCCTTGGAACATCCCCCCACACACTTTTCTTAGCCCGGCCTGCTTTAGGCAGCATTGGACGAGCCCACCAGAGAACCAGACTCCTCCGGTGGGCCCTGACTTCTCCATCGGTGGAGTTGAGAGTGCCAAGGTGAGGAGCATGATGATGATGACAGAAGTTAGCATCTGCTATGTTTTCTTTTAATGCAAGTGTAAGTGTGCAGCCTGCCACCCACCCACCCCCAGACTGCAATTCATACTGCTAGCTTGCACTTGAAATGGGGCCTTTTAGTTTAGAGGAGGCCGAAGCTGGCCACTACCTCATGGCTGCTTCGGCAGCGAGGTATCCATACTCAGTCCCCAGCCGAGTATGGTATACATAAGATTAAGCGCGTATACCAAAACATTACCTGTGCCCTCCCCAGTGCATTTAGTGGGAAGGAGAGCCTATTCCGCTGTAGTGTGTGCATGCCAAACCCCTGTTCATGGTACATGCGAAGATGCCTCCCACCTTGCACCTGTCGTTGCAGACTTGCAACTATCCCCATTCAAGTCCTTGTCCCAGGGCAGTGTTCAATTGTACCTCTCCCATTCCTTGCAATGCAAGCGCAAGTATGCAGCCTGCCACCCACCCACCCCCAGGCTGCAATACCATACTGCTTGCTTGCTTGCACTTTAAATTGGGCCTTTTAGGCATGTGGAGGCGGAATCTGGCCACCACGCCATGGCTGTGTCGGCGGCCTGGTATCCATACTCAGTCCCCAGCCGCCTGGTGGCCGGGTGTCCCCGCTTGCTTCCCAGCCTCCAGGGGGTGGCCGGGTGTCCATACTCGGTCCCCAGCCACCCCTATTTGTACCGGTAACCTTTCCCACACTTTTCTTAGCCTGGCCTGCTTTAGGGCAGCATTGGCCGAGCCCACCGGACTATCAGACTCCTCCGGTGGGCCCTGGCTTCTCCATCAGGGGAGTTGAGAGTGCCAAGGTGGGGAGCATGATGAGGATGATAGAAGTTAGCATCTGCTTTGTTTTGTTGTAATGCAAGCGCATGTATGTAGTAGCGGCTAGGCCTGAGGAGGTCAGCGTTTTGGCGCATATCCTACCTCCTCCGAGGATTGCTGGATGTTTTCCTGCTACTATCCAAGTTCTATGACTCCCGTTAAAACAAAGCTTCAGGTGATAAATGATGGATGAGGTAGTGGCAAAGGAGAAAGAGCAGGAGGAACAGGGACCATTCACATCAATATCAGGCCAGTCAACCAGATATGTCTTGTAGGATATGTTTCTGTAACAAAAGGAGCGGTTCAGCTACACAGTTATAGGGCATACAGTGAGTGCAATGCCTACCAAAAATTTAGAGGCACTCCAATGCCCCTTGGAAATGACATGGAGGTCAGAGGGCGTTAACTAAACCTTTTTTTCCATTTATAGCAACTGGGTCTCCTGTGCACTGTTGGCCTAAGCAGTGAATGGAATGCTTTCCAAAAATTATGAGGTACTGCAATGCCCCTTACAAGAGCCATGTGTGGCACCCCCAGGGGTCTGGTCACCACAGTAATAGAGATTACGTCGGAGAGCAAGTGGGAGGTTTCCTGGTCAGGATCCCTTAAACATGCAACATCCTCCTGCCCCAGTCCTGGGAGGGGAGAATTCTGCCCTTATAAACTGGATCTGGGGTGGGGTTGAGTGAGTCAGAGAACAGAGAACAGTCAGAGTCAGAGTGAGAGCAAGGGAAAGTAACAGCAAGGAGCTCTGTAGGAGCTAGGAGCTAAAGACGAGGGGCTGGAAGCTGAGCAGAGCTCGCCCTGGCAGAAGACAATAGGAACCGGACACAGGAGTCCGAAGCTGTGAGTACTTATATATCCAGCAGCAGAAACCAGCCGGCAGGGGATTTCAGGTCCTCTGGCCATAGAAGCCCGGAGGCTCAGTCACAAGCAAGGGACCAGCACCGCCATCGTGGAGCGGAGGCTAACAGAAGGCCCCAAGTCACCAGCCATACGGGTGAGCACTACACGGTACACTCAGGGACGTGGGCTACTTCTACCCGCTTACAGCAAGGTAGACAGGAAGAGTGCAGACAGACGGGGAGGCCTACAACTCCACCTGGCCAGGGGAACTCCTGCTTGCTCACAGACTGACCAGGCCTCTTATGCTAGCCAGTACTCCCGGGAGGGTCTACCTTATAATCATCAGTAAAGACCCTGAACTGCACTGCAAAGTCATTCCTGCTGCGCTCGTGCACCATCACCCCCATCATCCACACTCACTGCCCTGAGGCTATACTCCTCCCGAGGGGAGTTATCCCATTTTATGCTGCGCACACAACACCAGCCTCAGCGGTCTGCCTCGCAGCGGTGGTACTCCCTGACCGCAATCCACAGGTGGCGCAGTCGGACAATTAACCTCAAAACCTAAGAAAGATTGCCACTGGTTTGACCAGCCTGAGCCACGGGACCGGGTCACCGCCACGGAGACTACAGACCCCAGAGACCCGGCACCGGGTATCCCACACACGTGTACACACGGCCCAGGGGGCGCGTCACATGCAGTACAGCATATTACAAACATAAGTCCCATTATTGGGGAGTGGGTGTCCCATAGTATTTGCTTATGCCTTGCAAGCAAAAGCTGCCAAAAATTAGGACGGAGCAACTTGCAATGCCCCTTACAAGAGCCATGCAGTACAACATATTACAAACATAAGTCCCATTATTGGGGAGTGGGTCTCCCATAGTATTTGCTTATGCTTTCCCAGCAAAAGCTGCCAAAAATTAGGACGGAGCAACTTGCAATGCCCCTTACAAGAGCCATGCAGTACAGCATATTACAAACATAAGTCCTATTATTGGGGAGTGGGTCTCCCATAGTATTTGCTTATGCTTTCCCAGCAAAAGCTGCCAAAAATTAGGACGGAGCAACTTGCAATGCCCCTTACAAGAGCCATGCAGTACAGCATATTACAAACATAAGTCCCATTATTGGGGAGTGGGTGTCCCATGGTATTTGCTTATGCTTTCCCAGCAAAAGCTGCCAAAAATTAGAACGGAGGAACTTGCAATGCTGGCACCCTGGTGGTATAGTGGTGGTGGAGGCTGAGGATAAGGAGAAGAAGATTAAACAGCCGAAACGAGGAAGCGTATACCCATGTGTGAGTGTGAAGCGGTGCATGTGAATACACCTCCCGAAATAACACAGTGGATTTGACTTTATGTTACTCTGCTGTCATTTGGTGGTGATGAGAAGTCTGGCCCAATCCAGCCCTTGTTCATTTTGATAAGGGTCAGCTTGTCAGCATTGTCAGTTGACAGGCGAGTGCGCTTATCAGTTATAATTCCCCCAGCGGCACTAAAAACACGCTCCGATAACACGCTAGCGGCAGGGCAGCCAAGGACCTCCAAGGCGTACAGAGCGAGTTCATTCCAAGTGTCCAGCTTGGATACCCAATAATTAAAAGGCACAGAGGAATCACGGAGGACGCTGGTACGATCGGCAAGGTACTCCCTCACCATCTTTTGAAACTTTCCACTCCTTGTGAGAGTCCCCGCGCCTCAGGGCCTGTAAGCTGGGCGGGTGTCAGAAAACTGTCCCAGAACATTGACAGTGTTCCCCTGCCTCTGCTGGATTGGAGTTGCATCTCTCTCGCCTGTACGTCTTGGTTGGGCAACGAACTGTGACCTCTGCCGCTAGCGTGTTCAGATGGGAATTTTTTTAAGAGTTCTGCAGCAAGGGCCTTCTGGTATTGCCCCATTTTTGTAGACCTCTCCACCTCAGGAATAAGAGAGTGAAAGTTCTCCTTGTAGCGGGGGTCTACAAGTGTCACCAACCAGTAATGACTGTCACCCAACATTTTGACAACGCGAGGGTCACGGTTAAGGCAGCGTAACATAAAGTCAGCCATGCGTGCCAGACTGGTAACGGGCAAGATTTCGGTGTCCTCACCAAGATGACGACTGACCATGTTCTCCTCCTCCTCCTCCTCTTCCTCCTCCCCCCTGTCCTCAGGCCACCCACGCTGAACCGACGGTATGACACTTGTACAGGTACTACCGTCTACAACGCATGATAGCAGCTCCTGTTCTTCCTCCTCCTCCTCCTCTCCCTCATTGTCCCCCAATGGACGTTGGGATGAGATGAGGCTGGGCTGTGTGTAATTGCCCGCTACGGCTTCTTGATCCATCTCATCATACTCTGGCTGCAATGCCTCCTCTTTAATTCTCTGCAGAGAGCGTTGCAAAAGACAGACAAGTGGGATGCTGACACTAATGATGGCGTCATCGCCACTCACCATCTTGGTGGCCTCCTCAAAGTTTGTCAGGATGGTACATATGTCAGACATCCAGGTCCACTCCTGAGGTCTTATGTGTGGAGTCTGACCTGAATATCGACGGCCTTGTTGCAGCTGGTACTCCACAACTGCTCTCTTCTGCTCACAAATCCTTTGCAACATGTGGAGGGTAGAGTTCCAACGTGTGGGGACATCACACACCAGTCGGTGTGCCGGAAGCTGCAAACGCTGCTGCAACACAGCAAGGGCGGAGGAAGCTGTAGCCGACTTGCGAAAATGAGCTGACAGGCGGTGTACTTTCACGAGCAGATCTGGCAACTCGGGGTACGATTTAAGAAACCTCTGAACCACGAGGTTAAGCACATGAGCCAGGCATGGTACGTGTGTGATCTCACCTCGCCTCAGAGCCGCCACCAGGTTACGGCCATTGTCACACACGACCATGCCGGGATGTAGGTTCAGCGGTCTCAGCCACAGATCTGCCTGCTCTTTCACAGCTGTCCACAACTCACAAGCAGTGTGAGGTTTATCACCTAAGCTTATGAGTTTCAGCACAGCCTGTTGCCGCTTGGCGGAGGCCGTACTGCAGTGCTTCCAGCTTGTAACTGATGCGGTGATATCTGAGATGGAGGCTGAACATGAGGAGGAGGAGGAGGAGGATGTGCAGGAGCTGTACACTGTGGGGGCAACTCTGACTGACATAGGGCCCGCAATCCTCGGTGTGGGGAGGATGTGTTCCGTCCCAAGGTCCGACTGGGTCCCGGCTTCCACTATGTTTACCCAGTGTGCCGTCAGAGAGATGTACCGTCCCTGGCCACAAGCACTTGTCCACGTGTCCGTTGTCAGGTGGACTCTCCCAGTAACTGCGTTGTTGAGGGCACGGCAGATGCTTTGGGACACGTGCTTGTGTAGTGCGGGGATGGCACACCGGGCAAAATAGTGTCGGCTGGGGACTGAGTACCGAGGGACGGCCACCGCCATAAGATTGTGGAAGGATTCCGTCTCCACCAGCCTAAAAGGCAGCATTTCCAATGCAAGCAGTCGTGAAATGTGCGAATTTAGGACTGTGGCCTGTGGGGCGTTAGCTGCGAATTTCCGCTTTCGTTCAAAGGTCTGGGATATGGACAATTGAACGCTGCGGTGGGACGTGGACGTGGACATTGATGCTGTTTCTTGAGAAACTGCCATAACAAGTGAAGACTGAGAGGAGGGGGCATCTTTACATGCAGTATGGACAGGGGATTGCCTTGTACACAAAACAGGGGGTTCTATTGCACGCACAACAGTGGAAGAAGCAGTGGTGACACCCGCTGACACTGGTCGTGGACCCTGGGTTTCGCCCCACAAAGTCGGGTGCTTTGCTGCCATGTGCCTGATCATGCTGGTGGTGGTCAGGCTGGTAGTTTTGTCACCCCTGCTGATGCTGGCATGGCAGGTGGAACATATGGCCTTTTTGGGGTTATCAGCAGAGTCTTTAAAAAAATTCCGGACTCTGGAAGACCTACCGCTTGTACTGGCAACGTCCCTCGTGTTGGTGTTACGGGGAACGGTTGACTGCCTTCTGTCTGCGGCCACCACACTGCTTCTTCCTGCCTGTTGGGGTACTCTGCCTCCCTCCCCCTGTGTGCTGCTGGCCTCACTCGGCATGTCCTCCTTCCACGTTGGGTCAGTTACTAGATCATCCACCACCTCCTCCTCTTCCACTTGCGCACCACGATCCTCCTCCTCACTTCCTGGCAATTGTGTCTCATCATCGTCCACCTCTTGTGACAGATTGCCAACGTCGACTTCCTGTGGCCGTGGCTGTTCAAATATTTGGGCATCGCAACATGGGATCTCCTCTTCCACCACTTCAAGCGTATCAGGCGAGGGGCCCAAATATGGAAATGGACCAGTGAACAGCTCTTCAGAGTGTCCAAGTGTGGGATCACTTGCTGTCTGACGACACTCGGCATGGTGGGAGGAAGGAGCATCAGGGTGAGGAGGAGTATGCTGTCGAGACTCACGGCTACTAAGAGTTGATCGTGTGGAAGACAGACCGGAGGTGGTGGTGCCCAGGTAACTGGAAGTATTGTCTGCTATCCAATTAATAACCTGTTCACACTGATCAGTTCTCAATACTGGTGTTGTTCTGTGCTTCCCTAGTAATTCGGTCAAGAAGTGGGAGCGAGAAGATGTGGCTGTTGGTTGTGGCACATTTTCACCTTGGCCATGGCCCCGTCCTCTGCACGAACCATCACCAGAACGTCCACTTCCACGTCCCTTGCCACGCGCCTTGCCCATTGTAAATGAAGTAAAATAGCTTACACTTGCACTATCAATGGAAAAAGGGTAATAAAGAGTAGATTAGAACTGTGGAAGAGGAAAACCACAGTTATTGTTTACTGGGGTATACCACACTTTTTTAAATAGAGATATTTGCGGCTGAACAGTGAGCGACACACTCAAACTGCTTTTTTTTTAGATACCAAAGTCCCAAAACTGGATAGTACAGCGATTTGACCCGTGGAACTGCGAAACCACACTGGGATGTCGGGCCTACACAAGACTATTTTCAACAGATATATTTTTGTGTCACAACAGTCAGGAGACACTACTGTTTTTCTTTATGGAA
Organism: Phyllobates terribilis; assembly: GCF_046119375.1. Classification (NCBI taxonomy): domain Eukaryota; kingdom Metazoa; phylum Chordata; class Amphibia; order Anura; family Dendrobatidae; genus Phyllobates; species Phyllobates terribilis. Next base: position 171,164,820 of record NW_027362769.1, read on the forward strand.
AAAAACTACCAAAACCTGAATAATAGAGATTTTTTACCGTGGAACAGCAAAAGCACACTTCTGTCTCTCTGGCCTACACAAGACTATTTTCAACAGATATATTTGTGTCTGAAAAATCAGGGAGACACTATTATTATTTTTATACAGCAAAAAATGCCAAAAACAGGATAATAGAGATGTTTTACCGTGGAACATCAAAACCACAGTAATAATTTACTGGTGTATACCAGGCTTTTTAAAATATATATATATTTGCGGCTGAACAGTGAGCGACACACTCAAACTGTTTTTTTTAGATACAAATGGCCCAAAAGTGGATAATACAGAGGTTTGTACTGTGGAACTGCAAAACCACACTTGTATTTCTCGGGCCTACACCAGACTATTTTCAACAGATATATTTGTGTCTGAAAAATCAGGGAGACACTATTTTTTTTATTTTTTACAGCAAAAAATGCAAAAAGCAGGATAATAGAGATTTTTTACCGTGGAACAGCAAAAGCACACTTCTGTCTCTCTGGCCTACACCAGACTATTTTCAACAGATATATTTGTGTCTGAAAAATCAGGGAGACACTATTATTATTTTTATACAGCAAAAAATGCCAAAAACAGGATAATAGAGATGTTTTACCGTGGAACATCAAAACCACAGTAATAATTTACTGGTGTATACCAGGCTTTTTAAAATATATATATATATTTGCGGCTGAACAGTGAGCGACACACTCAAACTGGTTTTTTTAGATACAAATGGCCCAAAAGTGGATAATACAGAGGTTTGTACCGTGGAACTGCAAAACCACACTTGTATTTCTCGGTCCTACACCAGACTATTTTCAACAGATATATTTGTGTCTGAAAAATCAGGGAGACACTATTTTTTTTTTTTTTTTACAGCAAAAAATGCAAAAAGCAGGATAATAGAGATTTTTTTACTGTGGAACAGCAAAAGCACACTTCTGTCTCTCTGGCCTACACCAGACTATTTTCAACAGATATATTTGTGTCTGAAAAATCAGGGAGACACTATTATTATTTTTATACAGCAAAAAATGCCAAAAACAGAATAGAGATGTTTTACCGTGGAACATCAAAACCACAGTAATAATTTACTGGTGTATACCAGGCTTTTTAAAATATATATATATTTGCGGCTGAACAGTGAGCGACACACTCAAACTGTTTTTTTTAGATACAAATGGCCCATAGAACTGCAAAACCACACTTCTATTTCTCTGGCCTACACCAGACTATTTTCAACAGATATATTTGTGTCTGAAAAATCAGAGGCACACTTTTTTTGGGGGATGGGGGGGGGGGGCACCAAAAGGTTAATAAGATGGATATTTGTACATTGTGAAGGAGGGAAAAAAAAAGAGGATTTAGATTAAAAAAAAGGATTTTTCCTGGCCCCCGGGACCTGGAGCCAAGTCCAGCAATTTCAGCAACAGGAGCAGCACACAGGACTGTAATGCAGCATTTGCTGGTATAACCACTGCGTCTCCTATACAGCCTGCCTGCCTGCCGACCTGATATACCTGGGATGGATATTAGTCCTGAGAAGAACTGTTTGTTTGATCTGGCAGCCTTTACAGACCCTACACTAACTATTTTGCAGGATATATCTCTCCCTAAATCAGCAGCGCTGTCCCTACACTGTCTGATCCGGAGCGACTGTGTCCAAGATGGCGGCGCCCGGTTTTAAATACTCGAGGTGATGCTGTGCGGCCAGCCAATCACTGAAATGCCCACAAAGAACATGGCTGCGGCATTACAGTGACTGGCTGGCAATCCCTGCATGTTCATTGGCTCTGTAAAGAGCGCCAAACATGCAGGGCGGAGACCCGAGCTCCTGCCCGAGTAACCCGGAAATGCTCGGTGCTCGACGAACATCCCGAGTAGCGTGATGCTCGGGCGAGTACCGAGCAGTGTCGAGCATGTTCGCTCAACACTAATGATAACCTATCTGAAGTAGGTCATAAAGATGGAGTGTAAAGAGTTATATCATAGACCACTGTATTATTATATATACATAGATATTATACAGACCATGTGCCATTGCTCATAGACCCACACTGCCTCGTACCCCAACGCGCGTTTCGCATTCTGCATCGTCGGGGGGTACTGAGGCAGTGTCCTACCTGGGTATTTATATCAAAATTATATGCCAGTCACCTGTAAAGCCCCTTGTTTGTGGGCGCACGCACACCGTTCATTGCGCGTCATCCTCCCACGGCCGGCGTCCCGGAAGTCGGACTGCGCATGTCCGCAAAGCCCGATATCCGATTGGACGCCGGGCGGTGGAGGAGAGGCCAGCAATGACATGGCGCGCGCGCGCACCACACGGGGGGTAAACAGCGCCATTTTGGGTTAGGGCAAAATTGCCCATTGTCCATTTAGACACATATAAATGACAGGAATGAAACAGTAAATTACATATAAGCTCGATTGCTGCAGACAAACGACGGTAGCTTCAATAACTTCTTGTGTGATGATTCAAATTGAGTCCAGATTCAAATCCATTATCTTACAGATAAAAAGAGTAACTTGTTCAAGTAAAAATATAATAAAGTACACATTTGAAATACAATTATTCAGTTATATGAAATTACCACATTTATTATAATAATATATCATGTTAGATAACATACATTTCCCAGGAAGAACATTTATAATTATTTTAATTATGGCACAGACCTGCAATCTCCTGCCCTCCGGTTTCTGCAGCTGGGCCTTCAGTGTCCCACAGCCTCAGACTCCGGTGTCCGGTTCTTCTGTGCTGATGCTTCTTCTGGGGTGAGCTGCCGCGCAGCTCCAGTCCCCAGCTCCTCACTCCTCGACGTCCTCTCTTCAACTCCTCACAATAAGACTAACTAACCCTGCCCCCAGATCCCAGTTGCCAAGGGGAGGAGCTCCCCTTGCTGGTCTGGAGCCAGGACAGTGTTGCATGTTTAGTATACCTGACTAGGGGATCCCTGCTTGCTTCCAGGCATGGTATTACCTCTTTTGAAGGAGGCAATGCCACAGTGGCAACCGGACCCCTGGGGTGCCACATTCCCCCCTAGTTAACTTCAGTACTCCCGGACTGAGGATACCTTTTTAAAATTAACAAATAACAATTCACATTAGAAGATTATGAATTTAACATTTCTTGAACATTACTGGTTATCAAAACATTATAAACACTGTTAATAACATTCTTCTTTAGTCAGGTGCAATTTTGAGCAACATGAGGGACCCGTCCGAAAACCCTCAACGTAGGCCCTGGGCGTGGCTGCAGGGCATAGATGATCCAGGTGTTGGACCACATCTTCGGCCACACCAAACGGGTTTTTGTTCTGAGGTCATTTGTTATAATCATAAAGCCAATAAGGGGCACTCTAATAAGTGCAACTATTTACAATGGAAAGTTCTTTGGTTATTCACTGTCCATAGCCTACAAGTCTTTATACCCTTACCGGGTAACTAAATGCACACATGACCAACTTTTGCAATTCACTTTGAAAACACAACTTTTCTGCTTTACCCTTACGGGTAACTATATACAGCCTACATTTTGGTTCTCTTATACTTTAATTCTTTACATTTTAGTTTCTCCAACGGGCAGGGAGCTGACCTTTTGTACTCCTGGTCGATCTACGCAGTACATTGGTAGTCACTGCTCTACCCTGGTCCCTTGTGTCTACCCCTGGTGTGGTGGGTTCAGTGTGAACTACCCTATGGGTAGTTTGAGGTAACACTGGTAGGCTGGGTAACCTCCTACGAATTCTTTGGCTCACCATGGGTACGACAGGTTCACTGCTAGCAGAGGGTTGATTCTCCTGGTCTGCTGATGATGAAACTTCTGTCTCTGGGGCCGACTGGTCTTCCAACTGTTCTGGGACTTCTGCAGCTTCCGGTGAGGCCGCTTGGAGAAAGGTTAAGACAGGCACCACAATGGCTTTGTTCACCTGCGTCCAAGACCGGGGAAATTCTCCGAGTACTGTTTGGACCACTTCCTCCACTCCTTCTGTGGGCTGAGAGTTGTCTTGATCTTCATCTGTGTGTTTCAACTGTTCAGGACAGATCTTCAAGTGGTCTCTTGAGACTGCCACTGAAGTTTCCCATCCATCTTTGTTGATGAGGCACACTTTGGTGTTATCGTAGTTTGAGGGTAGGACGGTGTATGGCTCAACCTCCCACTGGTCATCTAATTTGTGGAGTCATCTCTTTCTCTTAAGTACCTGTTCTCCAGGTGATAAGGGAACGGCAGGTGCATGCTGATTGTAAGTCTTCTCTTGCTTCTGTCTTGCCTGGGACAAACTTCTTTCAACACACTCTTGCACTTTGCGGTATTGTTGCTGCCGCTCGGTATCCCAATCCGCATCTGGTGAAGTCGTCTCTGGTGTTAGGACTTCCATGTCCAAGTCGATGGGTAGTTTACCAGGTCTTGCTCTCATCAGGTAAGCGGGTGTACAGTTGGTGGAGTTCACCGGGATGTGGTTATATAGGTCCACCAAATCTGGTAATTTCTCTGGCCACAGGCTACGTTCTTCAAGGGGCAACGTCTTCAACAGGTCTATCACCACCTGGTTCATCTTTTCAAACAACCCGTTGGTCTGGGGATGATAGGGCGTCGTCCTGATTTTCTTGCATCTGTACAAGTTACAGAATTCCTGGAACACCTCTGCTTCAAAGGCTGGACCTTGGTCGGTAAGCACCCATTCAGGGTAACCGTGCGGGCGACAAAAGTGCTGTTGGAACACTTTGGCTGCCGTCTGGTCTTTTGCTGGCACTACCACCAGGAACCGGGAGTAGTGGTCTACTATGGTTAGAGTGTAGACATAGCCTGACCTGCTTGGGGCTAGCTTCACATGGTCCAAGGCTACCAGTTCTAGTGGTTGTTTGGTGATGATGGGCTGCAGGGGAGCCTTCTGGCTGTCACGGTCTTTTCGTCTCAGGTTGCATGGACCACATTCTCGACACCATCTCTCGATTGCTTTCCTCATGCTAGGCCAGTAGAATCGCTCACGTAGCAGGACTTCCAACTTCTTCCGCCCGAAGTGTCCTGCTCCATCGTGGTACGCTTCTAAGACCATTGACGCATCCCGCCTCGGGACTACCACATGCCAGACCAGTTCATGTGTCCGGGAGTTGATGCTTCTTTGACACAGCTTTCCTTGTAGATTAACAGTTTGCCCTTCTCCTTCCACAACTGTTGGGTCTCCTGTGGAGCATCTGGATCAGGGTGCAAGTCAGCTTGCATCAGCAACTCCTTGACTAGGCGGACAGCCGGGTCGCTATCCTGCGTTTCTACCCATCCATGGTGGGGCAATGGGTTGAACGTGGCCTCTCTGTTGGCGGAGCGCTTGTCCCTTACACAGTGGGAGCACTGGGTCACCCCATGACGATGGAAAGCGGGTATCTCTATCTCCTCCAGCTCTTCCGGGTCTTCTCCCCCATCTGGCAAGTTGGGCATCCTGGACAGCGCATCAGCATTTGCATTTTTATGCCCCGCCCGATACTTGATGGTGAACTCGTACTTAGACAGTCGGGCCATCCATCGTTGCTCTAGGGCACCAAGCTTCGCAGTCTCCAGGTGCGTCAGAGGGTTATTATCTGTGAAGACTGTAAATTTGGAGGAGGCGAGATAGTGCTTGAAGCGCTCTGTTACAGCCCAGACTATGGCGAGAAACTCCAACTTGAAGGAACTGTAGTTGTCGGGGTTCCTTTCCGTGGGCCGGAGCTTCCTGCTGGCGTATGCAATCACTCGCTCTCTGCCTTGCTGTACCTGGGACAGCACCGCTCCCAATCCCACGTTGCTGGTATCTATATTGAGTATAAAGGGTTGGCCATAGTCGGGGTAGGCCAGGACTTCGTCTCCGGTCAGAGCCATCTTCAGTCAGGTGAAGGATTCGTCTTCTGGTTTACCCCATTTGAACGAAGGTTTCGGGTTCTTGGCCTTCTTGGACTGGCCTACCAGGAGATCCTGCATGGGTGCGGCTATCTTGGTGAAGCCCTTGATAAATCTTCTGTAGCAGCCTACCAGCCCGAGGAACTGCCACACTTCCTTGATAGTGGAGGGTCTTGGCCAGTCCTTGATCACGGTGACTTTTTCAGGGTCTGGCGCTACACCTTCGGCGCTTACCACATGATCTAGGTACTGCACTTTGGGCTTCAACAGGTGGCATTTGGACGGCTTTACCTTCAGGCCAAAACCAGATAGGGCTTCAAACACCTCGGCCAGGTGCTCCAGGTGGTCTTCATATGTCTTCGAGTAGACAATTACGTCGTCCAGGTACAGCAGGACAGTTTCGAAGTTCTTGTGTCCTAGGCAGCACTCCATTAACCGCTGGAAGGTTCCTGGGGCGTTGCAGAGCCCGAATGGCATGCAGTTGTACTCGCTGAGGCCCATTGGTGTTGTAAACGCGGTCTTTTCTTTTTCCGCCTCTGCCACAGGAACCTGCTAGCACCCACTGGTGAGATCCAAAGTGGAGAAATAATTAGCAGATCTTAATGCAGCTAGTGACTCCTCAATCCTGGGTAATGGGTAGGTTAATCTGCCTGTAGTCAACACACATCCTCATTGTACCATCCTTCTTTCTCACGAGAACTAATGGAGCAGCCCAGGGGCTACAACTATCTCTGATCGCCTCCTTCATCTCCCGTAACATTCCTTTGGCACATTGATAGTGAGCTGGGAGTACAGGCCGGTACCTCTCTTTAATGGGCGGATGATCTCCCGTGGGGATATGATGTTGGACCCCTTTAACCTGCCCAAAGTCTAATGGGTGTGTACTGAAGACCCGCTCATACTCTTGGACCACCCGGTATACTCCATGCTTTTGGTGCAAAGGGGTGGAGTCAGTGCCCACTTGTAGCTTCTGACACCAATCCTCCATCTGCCCCTTGGAGCCATTATCCTCTGCCGGTTTGGATGGAGGCAAGGGTTCCACTGTATTTATTGAGTTGTTACTGACAGTGAATAACTTAGCAAGGGTAGCATACCGGGGTAAATGGACCTCTTTCTCCCCACAATTCAGGATGCGGATCGGCATTCTCCCCTTGCGGACATCAACCACCCCCCTGGCTGTCAAGATGGTGGGCCTACTGTCAGAGTATACAGGTTCTACCAGGGCCTGATAATCTTGACCCCTGAGACCAATTGCTGCTCGACACCATATCAACATTTCACTCCTAGGGGGCATTGCAATGGGGAACGGATCACTCATAATGACACTGCCAACTTCTCCACCAGACAGTTCTACCTGTTGTCTTTTCATCAGGGCTCTGATTTCTTTCTGTAGAACCCGCTGCTGACTGGAATTGGCGGTCTCTGCGACCTGTTGTAACAAAACAATAATCTCTCCAAGACAATTTTCTTTCACATTGGTGCCTATAGTTATCATAGGATGACTTTCTCGACGATCAATATCAACAATAATCATTCCTTGTGATGGCAATTCTACTTTGCCAACTTTTATGGTCACCTCTTTATACCCCACCTGAGGCAAGGGCTGACCATTGCTGGCATAGATGTTAAGATGTTCATCTGGACGGCGGGTAATGTCTGAATCAGTCCAGTATTGTTTATAAAGGATATATGGCATCGTGGTCACCTGGGACCCAGTGTCCAGCAATGCGTTCATCGGGATGCCATCAAGCACGACAGGTAGGACCGGGCGTCCTCCCACGTATTTGTCTCGCCAGCTTTGTGGGCCTGGTCGTCTTACTCCTGGGGGTTGGCCCTCTGCCCCAGGTGTTGCTCGTTTAAATTGCAGAATCTTGCGTAGTGTCCCGCCTTTTGACAGCGGAGGCAGATGGGTTGTCCGTCCTGGTCGTAGCGATCGCTGTTCCTCCCTCTGATCGGTGGAATTCTCTTCTGTCGTCGCCACGGGACATCATCTGGACTGGAAGCCAGCTGGATCTTTTCCTTGGGGGACACTTGAATGGCCTGCACGGCTTTGGTTAACGCAGCCACACTTTTGGTCAGCTCCTGGACCTGAAGGCGCAGGTCGGCAGACGGGTCATTGTCCAGAGTCTGCGCGTCAGCCTCCACAGGTTCTGGGGAAAAGGATGCCACCTCCTTGTGGTATGTGATAGCTGGGCGCCGGTGGGATACAGCGCCGCCTGGTGTTGATTCTCGCAGCACCCGGATGGCTCGGTCTTTAAATTGCGCAAAGTCCAGATCAGGGTTTTGCAGAGCCATAATACGCAGCTGTGTCCTGTGAGCGCTGGACAGGAGCCCCTCAATAAACTGCTCAGTCAGCAATCTGTCCTCATCTCGCACACTGTCGGGGTCTACCTGTTTGATGGCCCGCAGCACCTCATGCAGGTTTAGAGCATAGTCCTGTACACTGCCCTGCATCCTTTGTTTGCACCCGTAAAACTTCATTTTAATTTCTGCTGCAGTGCGGGTGTCAAAGGTATCCTTCAACCGGGCCAGTATTTCTTTTACAGTGCCTTTGTCCCTGCCCGGCCAGGACTTCACCTCTCTCTGGGCTGCACCGATTAGCTGGCCTATGAGGACGCTGACTTTTTGCTCCTCAGACAGGGGGTACACTTTAAACAAACTGCGCAGTATCTCCTCAAAGTCGTTCAAGGTGTGCTACTCCCCTGAGTACTGGGGCAACCACGCCGCCCCCAGTATATATGGCATTGATAACGGCATTACAGTGGCAGCGGACGTGCCTGCGGCTGAACCCTCCTCCATGTTGGGCATCTTCCTCCCCCCTAGTGAACCTCAGCCAGGTCCTGGGCGTCTCCTGATGTACCAGTATGCTGCTCTGCAGGCGGAAGGATCTCTTACCCGGCGGTTCCGGATCGGGGCTCTTTCTTCCCCTCGGCGGGTGGCAAACCACGTGATCACACCGTTCAATAAAGTCTATGGCACACAGGACCCGGTTATACCGGGCTTCGTGAATCCTGTTCATGACGACAAGTTGACGCGCCCCCTGGGCCGTGGGGTACCCGGTGCCAGGCCGGGGGATGCTGGGGAATGTCACAGTGGCGGTGACCCGGTCCGTGACCCAGGGCGGTCAATAAAAGGGGTTATGGATAGGGGATTTATAGTGTTTTTATAGAGTTTGTGACGCCACCTGTGGAATGCGGCTAAAGGGAGCCGCCGCTGCGGAGCAGTCCACTGAAGCTGATGTTACTGCAGCAGGGATGGTGTGGCTCTCCACATGAAGAGCTAGCTCCAGGGCTGTGTGGATATTGCAGGTTGTGCTGGGCGTTGTAGTGCAGGGGTTTATGGCGCAGCAAGAAACACAGAGACAAGGAAGTGCAGTCCCAGGGTCTTTACTGGTGCTGTTTAGACAAGCCGGGACTAGAGTACTGGCTAGAAGTGGAAGTCCGGGCAGCCTGGAAGCAAGTAAAGAATCCTCCCTGCCAGGTGAAGTTGGAGGTCTTCCCTTTCCACTAAACTCTTTGGCACTGCTGCTTGTAGCTGTGCAGTGGCCCTCGTCCCTGAGTGTAACGTTTCTGTGCTCACCCGTATGGCAGGCAGCTCGGGCCTTGCTGGTGCGTCGCTCCCACGTGGCGGTGCTGGACCCTGCGGTGCTGCTGAGCCTCCGGGCGTCTGATGGGGCCAGGAGACCTGCAATCTCCTGCCCTCCGGTTTCTGCGGCTGGGCCTTCAGTGCCCCAAAGCCTGGGACTCCGGTGTCCGGTTCTTCTGTGCTGATGCTTCTTCTGGGGTGAGCTGCCGCGCAGCTCCAGTCCCCAGCTCCTCACTCCTCGACGTCCTCTCTTCAACTCCTCACAATAAGACTAACTAACCCTGCCCCCAGATCCCAGTTGCCAAGGGAAGGAGTTCCCCTTGCTGGTCTGGAGCCAGGACAGTGTTGCATGTTTAGTATACCTGACTAGGGGATCCCTGCTTGCTTCCAGGCATGGCATTACCTCTTTTGAGGGAGGCAATGCCACTGTGGCATCCGGACCCCTGTGGTGCCAGAAATGCATGACACTCTTCTCTCAGCATCTGTTTTGCTACCGCTCGATCTTCAGCTCACAAATGTTCCAGGGGTACTGGGGGATCCCAGGACTCTGAGGTGGGTCGTGCAATTTCTTCCCCTGGGCAACTCCTGTTCCTTGGTGAGAAGACTGAATTCACGGTAGACCCCTGGGCGGGTCTCACACTGGCTGGATATACCGTTTTAAAGGTTTCCATGTGACCCAACACAGTCTTTGGATCCAGGCTAATTTCGTGTCTCCTAGCATTCATTACCGATATTGTCACTCGAGCAAACCCACCAGTAGGAATCCTAAGCACAGTCTCACCTTGAACTAGGCCTTCCGGAAGTTCTGAGGAGTCTTTTGGCACGAACAGTCTTTTCTGGACTTTTCTTTGGTTTGCAGGGATGATGGTTGGGGGCGGCAGCCTGCCTTGACTTCTTTTAGGTCTATTGTATTATGTGCTTTCTTTACTCTATGAATCACATTTTCCGCCACAGCTTTGGGTATGGCAAGCGATGTGGCGATTGCATCCACCACCAGTGTCCCTGACTTGTGTTTCCTGATGACCTCACTGATTACATTATAACCCAGGATATGATCCTCTGCCACGTTCTGATCACTGGTCACGAGAAAAGGTACCAAAAGCTCAATGGTGTTGCTGTTCTTCATGGCCCTCAGTTGGAAAGTCACTTCCACCCAGCCTATGAAAGGGATTTCGGTCTGGTTGACAGCTTTGCCGTGGAGTTCCACTGGTCCTAAGAGTTCTTTTAGCGACCGAAGGCAGGTATGTAGCAGGTAGCAGCTTCTCCATTCTTCATTTAAAAGGCTCGTTTGGGCTCCTGTGTCCCGCAGTGCTTTTACCAGGAGTCCATCTAGCTGGCACTGTATAAAGCACCTTTCACCGATTAGGCTGATGAGACTATCTTTACTGACCGAGGAATCCCCCTTCCAGGAGTACATCGTTTGACCTCCACACTTGGCATTAAGTAACTGATGCCCCTGTCTCTCTTGCAGCTGTTGTAGACGGGAACACACTTGGGGATAGTACTGACGCAGCCGTTTTACCTCATGCGCCATTCTGGGGTTTAGTGAGATTTGAATTTGCTTCTGGGGCCTCCTCCGTGTCGCAGTTACCAGTCGTCCCACACTGGCAACCTCCTGTCTTTTAATCCAAACGACCATGACCATTGGCATTCCTTGGCATAATGTCCTTCCTCACCACATCTTAGACAGTGGACACACAATGTACTCTGATTTGATGAACGGCACGCTTCACAAGCCGGGTATCTTCTGTTTTGGAGCCCACTCCTGGGTCTGAGGGATACCAGTTCTGGCCTGGAACGAATCAACTTTTTCACTTCAATCAACTTGGCTCGCAGTTCTCCTATTACTTCCTCCCAGTCAGCGCTGGCGGTCCTCTCTTTTGTTGGTGATTTAAGGTTCCCTCTCGGAGGTGGCAGTCGAGGGTCTCCGTGACGATCTTCGGACTGGCCACTGGGGGTCTCCAACTTCAGCTGACTCATTTTGGTGATTTTAGGAGCAGAGCCTTTCTTTAACTTCTGTTCTCTCTTTGACTCCAAACTAGCTGCCTCATTCATTTTTTTCAATTAGGACTTCATCCAGAATGCCAGGATCTTCTAGGTACTGTTTCAGCTGCAACTTGATGTCTTTGCTGATTAACCCCGTTCCCAATGATCAAGAACTTCTTCTGGACTAGTCCAGCATCAAACTTCTCTTCCGCTTCTACATCTCTGGATGCAAACAACAGTCTATCCTTCACTTAAATTACTCTGAACAAGAAACTTTGGGGTGGTTCATTATTTTTCTGTGAGAGGTTAATGAATCGGTGGAACAATTCTGAAGTACTCTCTTCTTTATAGTGCCGTTTTAAAATCATCTTCAGCTGTTGCAAGTTCAATTGACTCTTCATTTCTAGCATACTACGGAGGTTCAGTCCTGGGCTGATCGCTTTCACCAGCCCCTTAACGATCTCATCTGGCTGGTAGCCTTTCTGTAAGCCTGCATCGATCTGGTGCAACAAGTTCCTATAAGACAGTCTCTCTTTCTGTTCACACTCTCCAATCTGTCCCAGGATTTTGAATTCTTTCCTTATGGTGATTTGTGGTGTTAGAGAGGACTGTCTCCCTGATTTATCTAACCTGAGCTGGTCCTGTCTGAATCTATCATCTGTTCAGAGGTTTTGGTCGATTCCTGCTGCGCTGTTGTTAGGGCTTTGAATTGATCTTTCAATTCCTGTAGTTCAGTCTGTGGATGGAGATTCCCGCTTTTGGTAATTGGTGTCGCCCCTCCATCCTCCAACTTCAACCTGGTTATAAACTGTGTTAGTTCCTAGAGGAATGTCCCCATGACATCTTCAGCTTCTTTCTCCCCCAGCTCATCCATTTTTGCATTAATGGCAGCTAACAGTTGCCTGCGTTTGTGTGCTTTAGAAATCTGTTTTTCTGACATCTTTATATGTTCTGCTACTGTTCTCAATTCTTCACAGGTTAACCGAAGCAGCAGCTCACTAATTCTGTTCATTTGTATTTCCACATCCATTGCTGCTAGTGAGTTTTCTTTAGGGCTGGTCCCCTTTAACTGGCGTAGCAGAGTTGAGTTGAGGTGCTGTGCTGCTGTGTTTTTCCAGACACTTTTCCTCTTCTCCCTCTAATTGCTAATTCTCGCTCCTTATTCCCCGTATAGGCCACCAATGTTACACGCACGCCGCTAGGTTCAGATAGGGGCGAGAAAGGTTACATGAATTCTTTGGAATCCAGATGGAACCGTTACTCAGGGCGACCATAGACCATGTGCTCCAGCTTCTCTCAGGCACACAGGGGTATTGACCGTCAGGCACAGACATGTAGGTTGTTTCACTTGCTGATGATACACACTTGACAAGAGTCCTCATAAACGGTAGAACAGTAGCATTTAATAAGAAGCCGCACAGCCAGTGCAAGTTCAGTCTTATGAACAACAGGCTCCAGTGACAAACAGTACAGTTTCCTTAGCAGCACAGCAGTTCACAGTCTTCCCAGTAGTACAGGACAGCACAGTTCTAATGCAAAGCACATTAATTAACACAGCATTCTTTACAGCACAGTGAGATGGAGGAGGGGGGAGGGTTTGATGAGGGAGATGATTCCTGTGACACCATTTCTTCCAGTCCTTATCTTTCTGCCTGACAATACTCTGCACTGCTAGTTCAGGAACTCTACCTGACCTGTGCTTAGCTTCACTCCTACTTGAATCCTTTTCACTTGCAGGGGCGCTTCTGTGAGATACAGATGTAGCACCCTGAGGACTCGGCTGCTACAGGGGTATTGCACCTCGACCCAGAGGTGTGGTATTCCACTCCCGGGTAAGGATGGAGTGTGGGACTGAGCTCAGTAGGCTGCATGCACTACATACATCCCATTTCAGGGGGACAGAACTACGGTACTCCCACCAAGTATATGTGCAGGTACGACAGCGTCTGTCCCTGGCTGGAGTGGGAGGGGGGGTGGAACATCCCAGTAGTGTAGGGGCAGATAGGGGGAGTACTCTGGGTAAAGCTAGGAGCTCATTGGGTGCTAGTCACCTGGGCTCACACATAGAGGGAGTATATAAGGTGGGCACCATCTTAGAAGAGGGTCGAGTTCAGCCTGAGGAGGAGCAGAGCAGAGGAGCTCAGCCAGGAGGGCTGACTGGGAGCTGTGGCTCCAGTTGGGCCCAGCTCCAGAGCCAAGCCTGCAGAGGAGAGAGGAGAAAGAAAGGCCCAGAGTGGAAGACCAGAGGGAACCCTAAGAACCCAGAATCAGACCAAAAAGGGTGAAGGGTTGGCGGACACGGGTACCGGAACCCGAACTGGTGGAGGCCACTTATCCTCAGCCAGGAACCGGAGGTCGTGGTCAAGATTTGCCACGACCCTCACCAAATCCACCAGAAAGGCACACCAAGTATAGGGTCAGGGAACCCAGAGGAGGTTTGACCACCAAGAGACCCGAGGGAGCCGGCCAAAGGTGGATCCCTGGTGGGAACGGCCAGAGACAGAGAGAGAGAAGGGAGCTCAGGACCACGCTCCGGAACTGCCTGGGGGTTAGCCGAGTCCAGGACCTGGTGGACGCAGCACGGCTCGGGTGGTCACTCAAGGCCAGAGTGACTGAGAGAACACCCGTGCGTAAAAACCCTGAAACTGCATCTCCTGACTCTGACTCTTCTTACTGCACCGTCACAACCCCCATCATCTTCACCTGCTGCCCTGAGGCCATACCCCTCCCGTTGGGGGTTATAACATCATCGCTGCACCCATACCACCGGCCTCAGCGGACTGTTCTGCAGCGGCGGCTGCAAAGCCGCACTCAACGGGTGGCGTAGTCGACATCCAAGTTAACATCTTCTGCCATAGACTGCCACTTAGTTTGACACCCTGGGCACGGACCGGGTCACCGCCACAAGGACTACTACCCCCATCCAGATCCGGCTCCGGGTATCCCTTGAACATGGCCCAGGGGGCGCGTCACAGATCACACACACCACCTTTGTCTTCGGTTCCAGCCAGGCAGTAAACAACTTCCCCACAATTTCACTGGGGCTCTGCTAAAACACTCCCCTTCTCCTGTGACTGTGTTAACCCCTGTAGTTGCTGGATGCTTCTGGAGCACAACACTTCCTGTCTCATGTGCTTGTGTTACTTCTAATAGTTGCTGGATGCTTTTAAAGCAACAGCACTACTTTTGCATGTCACATAAAGGACTCAGAGTGGCAGAAGGGTGCCTTCCTAGGACCCCTATAAGATTGGAGACCTTATAACCCATCAGGAATGGGACACACGTTGCCATAATTATCTTTGATCTCTGGCGATGCAACTTATAATGGACAGTATAGCAGCCTGAAAAGAGAACAGAACAGGTTCAAATCTGGGCATACTTGCTGGGATATGTAGTTCTAGAAGTTGAACATTTAATAAATTCACCAGTGTCTAAAAAAATTCAATGTAGTCCTTCACCCACCAAAAATGACAACTAAACAGTATAAACATTTATATAGGTGACGGAGCCCCAATATAAATCATAACAGGCACATACGGTGCACTCTTGGTGCTCCCTATGCAATGGTGCACCGTTACCCTCCTATGTGCATATTAAAACCAGTCCCTTGTCTTGATTGACAGTGCTCCCTTGGTAAGAGCAAACACTTCGAAAAATCAGTTCATGTGTTTGTGATACTGCACTGATACTAGAGGAGCACAGTGGAATGCCCCAAGTGTCAGTGTGGGGATGCTCTGATACCTGGTTCCTGCTTGTTTGTGGTGGCCAAAGAAAGGCAGGAACCAGGCGTCAGAACGTGCCCACAGCCAAACAGTTTGCACACTTGGAACGTGCCGCTGCGCTCCTCCAGTGTCAGTGCAGTATCTCAGGCACATCAGCTGATTTTACACAGCGTTCCATTGGAGCAAGGTCAATCTAGACAAGAGACTGGCTTTAATATGCAAATAGGAGGGTAATGGTGCACAAAGGCATTGACCACGCCAAGGGTGCACCAAAGTGCCCTCATTTGCATATTAAATAAAAGTAAATTTCAGTAAATATTAAGCTTTACTGTATACGCCTGCTACAGTTTTTATAGCGGTTACATCCCCAATATAAAAGTTTATGCTGGACATGAGCAGGTCATTTGAAATTCGACTTTGCTGGATTTGCCAAATTTTTCTCAACCATTTGATTTGTGCTGAATAAATTTGGGCCGATTTTAATATATTAAGGGAGAGAGGAAGGGAGGGCGCGAGCCTTCCGAGGACATTCGATACGACATGTATATTCCACTTGTCTTTGAATCTGGAGATGGAAACTGACTCTGCAGTAAAAGTTGCCACGACAGTGCACCAATAACAGGCTGATCTCTGACCACCGATGTACAGTACAGACCAAAAGTTTGGACACACCTTCTCATTTAAAGATTTTTATGTATTTTCATGACTATGAAAATTGTACATTCACACTGAAGGCATCAAAACTATGAATTAACACATGTGGAATTATATACTTAAAAAAGTGAAACAACTGAAAATATGTCTTATATTCTAGGTTCTTCAAAGTAGCCACCTTTTGCTTTGATGACTGCTTTGCACACTCTTGGCATTCTCTTGATGAGCTTCAAGAGGTAGTCACTGGAAATGGTCTTCCAACAATCTTGAAGGAGTTCCCAGAGATGCTTAGCACTTGTTGGCCCTTTTGCCTTCACTCTGTGGTCCAGCTCACCCCAAACCATCTCGATTGGGTTCAGGTCTGGTGACTGTGGAGGCCAGGTCATCTGGCGTAGCACCCCATCACTCTCCTTCTTGGTCAAATAGCCCTTACACAGCCTGGAGGTGTGTTTGGGGTCATTGTCCTGTTGAAAAATAAATGATGGTCCAACTAAACGCAAACCGGATGGAATAGCATGCCGCTGCAAGATGATGTGGTAGCCATGCTGGTTCAGTATGCCTTCAATTTTGAATAAATCCCCAATAGTGTCACCAGCAAAGCACCCCCACACCATCACACCTCCTCCTCCATGCTTCACGGTGGGAACCAGGCATGTAGAGTCCATCCGTTCACAAAGACACGGTGGTTGGAACCAAAGATCTCAAATTTGGACTCATCAGACCAAAGCTCAGATTTCCACTGGTCTGATGTCCATTCCTTGTGTTCTTTAGCCCAAACAAGTCTCTTCTGCTTGTTGCCTGTCCTTATCAGTGGTTTCCTAACAGCTATTTTACCATGAAGGCCTGCTGCACAAAGTCTCCTCTTAACAGTTGTTGAAGAGATGTGTCTTAAGCTAGAACTCTGTGTGGCATTGACCTGGTCTCTAATCTGAGCTGCTGTTAACCTGCGATTTCTGAGGCTGGTGACTCAGATAAACTTATCCTCAGAAGCAGAGGTGACTCTTGGTCTTCCTTTCCTGGGGCGGTCCTCATGTGAGCCAGTTTCTTTGTAGCGCGTGATGGTTTTTGCAACTGCACTTGGGGACACATTTAAAGTTTGCCCAATTTTTCACACTGAATGATCTTCATTTCTTAAAGTAATGATGGCCACTCGTTTTTCTTTTCTTAGAATTTGTATTATGGCAAGAAAAAAGCAGCTAACAGTCTATTCAGTAGGACTATCAGCTGTGCATCCACCTGACTTCTGCACAACACAACTGATGGTCCCAACCCCATTTATAAGGCAAGAAATCCCACTTATTAAACCTGACAGGGCACAAGTGAAGTGAAAACCATTTCCGGTGACTACCTCTTGAAGCTCATCAAGAGAATGCCAAGAGTGTGCAAAGCAGTCATCAAAGCAAAAGGTGGCTACTTTGAAGAACCTAGAATATAAGACATATTTTCAGTTGTTTCACACTTTTTTGTTAAGTATATAATTCCACATGTGGTAATTCATAGTTTTGATGCCTTCAGTGTGAATGTACAATTTTCAGTCATGAAAATACAGAAAAATCTTTAAATGAGAAGGTGTGTCCAAACTTTTGGTCTGTACTGTACAAGGTGTGAAAATCCGCTGGATGTCACAGCTGCAGGGCATTATGGGAAGGCCGCTAGCCACGGAAAACACTAGCCCGTGCTATGATGCTGCGCAGCGTGGGACAAGGGGCAAGTGTTTATTTTTTGCAAATTGCGAATCAAATCTCAATGTGTTTGACTTTGAGTGGAAACAGGAATTTGAGTAAATTTGACTCGAACTTCATCCTCCGCGGATCGAAACGCTCATTTCTAGTTTATGCCGTTGAATTGACATTTTGGGGCTGACAGGCTCCCATTAAGTCTGAACCTTAGATTTCATTCATATTCAGTCTTTAGGCATCGCCTATATTAGGCGGCTGATGAAATTATGGATATATATTTTTAGACTCCATTGGCCTCTATGTGGGGAGGGAGATCTATTCACCCATCTCTACAAGAGATAAATTACTGCTGGTGTAATCCTGAAATGTGGACTTCAATCATCATCATCATAATCCTTATCCTCTTCATCATCGTGCACTGAAGTTATATCCAGTACGAGGTCCTCCAACGTATATAATTGTCTCCATATGTCAGATTGCCATGTGCCTCCTCTGTCCAGTGTCAGATTATCATGTGCCTCCTCTGTCCGGTACAGATTGCCATGTGCCTCCTCTGTCCGGTGTCAGATTCCCTGGTGCCTCCTCTGCCCGGTGTCAGATTGCCCGGTGCCTCCTCTGCCCGGTGTCAGATTGCCATGTGCCTCCTCTGCCCGGTGTCAGATTGCCCGGTGCCTCCTCTGCCCGGTGTCAGATTGCCATGTGCCTCTTCTGCCCGGTGTCAGATTGCCATGTGCCTCCTCTGCCCGGTGTCAGATTGCCATGTGCCTCCTCTGTCCAGTGTCAGATTGCCATGTACCTCCTCTGTCCAGTGCCAGATTGCCCGGTGCCTCCTCTGCCCGGTGTCAGATTGCCACATTCCTCCTCTGCCCAGTGTCAAATAGCCCGGTGCCTCCTCTGCCCGTGTCAGATTGCCCGGTGCCTCCTCTACCAAGTGTCAGATTGCCATGTGCCTCCCCTGTCCAGTGTCTGATTGCGATGTGCCTCCTCTGTCCGGTGGCAGATTGTCATGTGCCTCCTCTTTCTTGTGTAAGATTGCTCGGCACCTCCCCTACCTGGTGTCAGATTAAGCAGCACCTCCCCTGCCTGGTGTCAGATTGCCCGGTGCCTCCTCTGTCTGGTGTCAGATTGCCCGGCACCACCTCTGTCTGGTATCAGATTGCCCGGCGCCTCCTCTGTCCATTGTCAGATTGCCATGTTCATCCCCTGTCCAGTGTCAGATTGCCATGTTCATCCCCTGTCCAGTGTCAGATTGCCGGTGCCTCCTCTGCCCGGTGTCAGATTACCCGGCGCCTCTTCTGTCCGCTGTCAGATTGCCCGGTGCCTCCTCTGCCCGTGTCAGATTGCCATGCTCCTCCTCTGTCCAGTGTCACATTGCCCGGCTCCTACTCTGTCCAGTGTCAGATTGCCTGGCTCCTCCTCTGCCCGTGTCAGATTGCCCGGCTCCTCCTCTGTCCAGTGTCAGATTGCCCGGCTCCTCCTCTGCCCGGTGTCAGATAGCCCAGCTCCTCCTCTGTCCAGTGTCAGATTGCCCGGCTCCTCCTCTGCCCGGTGTCAGATAGCCCGGCTCCTCCTCTGCCCGGTGTCAGATTGCCCGGCGCCTCTTCTGCCCGTTGTCAGATTGCCCGGCTCCTCCTCTGCCCGTGTCAGATTGCCCGGCGCCTCTGCCCGTGTCAGATTGCTTGGCACCTCTTCTGTCCAGTGTCAGATTGCTTGGCGCCTCCTCTGCCCGTGTCAGATTGCCATGTATCTTTCTATCTCATGTATATCTATGTATCTATTTATCGTTTATGTTTCCATCCTGTGATTATTAATAATCAATTCTGCATTGACTCTTATTCTTCCTTAGCACCATGCTGGGAGTAGTAGTTTATCATGAGCAGTAGATGGACCACACGTATGAATCAGGGGTCTGCGCTTATTCCCAATGACAAGCCATAAATTCGGTGTCTATCTGCCCGGGGCAGCAGTATGGATGCCGGTGGGTCTCCGGTGTGCAGGAGCAGCGGATGCTGCAGGGGTAACGTACGGATTTATCGCGTCCTCTTCTGCTTTATTGAACCACATTTAATTACTCTGGGACAATAAAGTACTAATAGGATTATTAATGCTGCCTGATGGAACCTGCGGCACTCGTGATATCGCCTCTGCATCGCCTCCCAGACACATTTTCTCATTTTTCCCACCTCGTCTCTATTTATCTAAACAGGTGGACGACCTCTGTCAGGATGTTACGGTGAAAAATCCACTGGTTTCTCTTCCCATCCCCAGAGGGGTCCGCACAGCGGCTTTCACGCTTATCCCCAGGTTCGAGCATTTATCATCTTCTTCACCAGTGGTGGCAGCTTCTACGCCGGTAACGGTAGAAAACCCATTGCGGAACTTTCTATCCTGTCTCTCATCCAAAGTGTACATAACAAGCCGCGTTCCCCTCATAAACATATGCCGAACGTCTTTTTACTATCACCTAGAGCGCCGTATATCAGGCTCGCCAACCGCCTGCGCCGGCCCGGAAATGATGGTAAAAGGACGGGTTTGAAATCTGTTTTTTTTGTGCAAATTCATCATGTTAGTGGCATCACTTTCACCCTCGGGGGATGACAGCCCGTCTGATGAGGAAGGATTAGACATGGCCGCAACCGTCGGAGGATCATATGGATGATATATAGATTTCAGCTTCACCTGCAGGATTGGAAAAATATCAAATGTTGTCACATATTGGAACTTATACACCTAAATCTATAGCAACTCACATCTATAATGATATTCCATATAATAGGACCACCATAGATATATAATCAGACCAGCACTATTTATTTAAAAATTTTAAAACAGTGCCCCCTTGTCCACAGGTTGTATCAAGTATTGCATTCTGGCATGCTTGCGCAGCCACCACTCAATTCTATCAGTGCATGTGAAAATCTCATATTTGAGAATAAATTATTTCGGGACAACCCCTTTAACAGCCTTTTACAAATCAACCTTAGTTCGATGCTATCTCCATAGTAGCTAAGACAATGAGAGGAACATGATGCAGAGCTGTGCTCACCTGTACGAGGGCGTCAGCGGCAAAAACAGAATACACTGTGTTCCAAATTATTATGCAAATAATATTTTCTCAGATTTTCCCAAATTACCTTTATGAATTGCAGTCATTGTAATTTTCCAGTCAAATAACTATTAGAGTACAATTGAAAGGTTTTTGTACAAACTGCCTATGATAACAGTATATTTAAAAAAAATAAAAAACTCAAACTGCACTCAAAATGCATGTTCCAAATTATTATGCACAGCAGAGTTTTCAACCTTTTCATTTTAATAAAGAACAAAAAAATGGTCATTTTTGAAATTCTAAGCATTAGCAGGTTATTACAAACTGAAATCAAACAGTTTTCAACTCAAAACTTTATTCTAGGTGATGTTACATTTGCACATAGGACCGCTTGTTCGAAAGGAGCTTCTGAACTCTCTCGTCCATTGAATTTGTCAGGTTTTGGATGGTTTCTGCTTTAATTGTTTTGCATGAGGACAGAATACCCTCCCAGAGCTGTTGCTTAGATGTGAACTGCCTCCCGCCATCATAGACACTCCTTTTGATGATGCTCCAGAGGTTCTCAATGGGGTTGAGGTCAGGGGAGCATGGGGGCCACACCATAAGTTTGTCCCCTTTTATGCCCATAGCAGCCAGAGATGCAGATGTGTTATGTGCAGCATGAGACGGGGCATTATCATGCATGAAATGATCTCGATGGTCCAGATGGATGAAGTGGAGGCTGGCTGGTTGATGGACACCCCATGCAAACACGGCTACGGCGCCAACAAGGAGGAGGTGGAGGAATGTTTTGGGCTGGAATCATTGGGAGAGAGATTGTCGGCCCCTTTAGGATCCCTGAAGGGGTAAAGATGAACTCCATAATGTATGTTGAGTTTCTCAAACAGCACTTCCTTCCATGGTTCAAGAAGAAGAACCGTGCATTCCGCAGCAAGATTATTTTCATGCATGATAATGCCCCGTCTCATGCTGCACATAACACATCTGCATCTCTGGCTGCTATGGGCATAAAAGGGGACAAACTTATGGTGTGGCCCCCATGCTCCCCTGACCTCAACCCCATTGAGATCCTCTGGAGCATCATCAAAAGGAGTGTCTATGATGGCGGGAGGCAGTTCACATCTAAGCAACAGCTCTTGGAGGGTATTCTGTCCTCATGCAAAACAATTGAAGCAGAAACCATCCAAAACCTGACAAATTCAATGGACGAGAGAGTTCAGAAGCTCCTTTCGAACAAGCGGTCCTATGTGCAAATGTAACATCACCTAGAATAAAGTTTTGAGTTGAAAACTGTTTGATTTCAGTTTGTAATAACCTGCTAATGCTTATAATTTCAAAAATGACCATTTTTTTGTTCTTTATTAAAATTAAAAGGTTGAAAACTCTGCTGTGCATAATAATTTGGAACATGCATTTTGAGTGCAGTTTGAGTTTTTTATTTTTTTAAAAATATACTGTTATCATAGGCAGTTTGTACAAAAACCTTTCAATTGTACTCTAATAGTTATTTGACTGGAAAATTACAATGACTGCAATTCATAAAGGTAATTTGGGAAAATCTGAGAAAATATTATTTGCATAATAATTTGGAACACAGTGTAGGATAAGGTGCCAAGGTTTTAGAAGATGCTGAC
This sequence comes from Phyllobates terribilis, assembly GCF_046119375.1. Classification (NCBI taxonomy): domain Eukaryota; kingdom Metazoa; phylum Chordata; class Amphibia; order Anura; family Dendrobatidae; genus Phyllobates; species Phyllobates terribilis. The sequence continues at coordinate 171,187,025 of NW_027362769.1, forward strand.
AGGGTCGTGCACAGAGGTCATCCCTTGAGGAAGGACAGGTGCCTTGAAGAAGATACTGATAGAGTCGTGCACAGAGGTCATCCCTTGAGGAAGGACAGGTGCCTTGAAGAAGATACTGATAGAGTCGTGCACAGAGGTCATCCCTTGAGGAAGGACAAGTGCCTTGAAGGCAATACTAATAGGGTTGTGCACAGGAGGCTAGACCCTGTGGAAGGACAGGTGCCCTGAAAAAGATAATGGTTGGGTGGAGGACAGGGACCAACTTCTGAGAAAGGATTAGTGCCCTGAGGAAGATACTGGCAGGGTCGTGCACAAACAGAAGAACAAGTGCCCTGAAGAAGATACTAGTAGGGTGAAGCACAGGGGCCAAACTCTGAGAAATTACAAGTGCCCTAAAGAAGATACTGGTAGGATGGAGCACAGGGGCCAAACTCTGAGAAATGACTAGTGTCCTGAAGAAGAGTCTGGCAGGGCCATGCACAAAAGCCATCACTTGAGGAAGAACAAGCACCCTAAAGAAGATACTGACAGGGTTGTCCACAGGAGCCATTCACTGAGGAAAAACAAATGCCCTGAAGAAGATACTGGTAGGATTCTGCACAGGTACCATACCCCGTGGAAGGAAAAGTACCCTGAAGAAGATATTATTAGGATGGAGAACAGGGGCCAACCTCTGAGAAAGGTCTAGTGCCCTTAAGAAGATACTGGTAGGTTGGAAAACAGGGGACAATCCTTGAGGAAGTACAAGTGTCCTGCAGACTGAAGGGTCTGGCAGGATTGTGCACCCCCTGAAGCAATGCCAGTTCCCTGAAGAAGATATTAGCAGAGTTGTGCACAGAGGCCAACCCCTGAGATAGAACAAGCCCCCTGATGAAGATACTAGTAGGGTGGAGCCCAGGGGCCACTCTCTGAGAAATAGTGCCCTGGAGAAGATACTGGCAGGGTCATGCTCAGAAGCCATACACTATGAAAGAACAAGTCACCTGAAGAAGATACTGGCAGGGTTGTGCACAGGGGCCATCCCTTGAGGAAGTCAAGACCTGCTTGAGGGCGGAAAAGAGTCCTGGAGAAGGGTGAAAAAGACAGAAGCCTGGCTGAGAAGGGAGACAATGCTGTGGATCCGAGTTCAAACCAGACTGACTGAAGAAGGATAAGACCCTAAAAATTTTACTTGATGGAAACTTGGATGCTCCTTAATAGATAAACATGACCTGATCATGACGCTGAGCAGTTTCTATGTCAGAACTGAAGTTTTTTTATGGCTAAAGTTCAGCCGTGCATTAGAGCCGTCTTCCCACCAGTGATTGTACAGAGGAAGCCATCACATTACATGTAAAAAAAAAAAAGGACCAAAAACATCATAAATAACTGCTCCAGAAACCACAGCTCAAGGAGACAAAAACTGATGTGAACCAAAAATGAGGATCGATGGAAGGGAGTCAGACTACACAGGGTGCCTCGTAGTCTGTAACTACGGCGACACATAGGTCTGCACAGTAGCTGCGCAGTCAAAACAGTAAAAGATTTTTAATCATGATTATTTGTAAAGTGGCTTCATTTTTATTACAGGAGCATTAGAGTAACAAAAAAAATTATGTCATTGCAAATGTATTCATTCCCTTTTAAACTGTGATGGGGGATCACTGAGATTTGGATGCCATGTGATGCTGAAGGTCACGATTTACCTTCCCGCTGTTTAATATTCCTTTTTTTTGGAACATACTGTAAGAATTCAGCCCATTTCTCTCATCTTAAATTCCAGTTTCCTCGGCTCCAATTACTCCCCCGCCCTCGTCTCTCCTTCTATCCCATCGTTAAAGACGTCCGGGCTCTGGTAACGCGCCCGATCCCTTCCACGCTGAACGATTTTGCTTTGCAAACAGCTCTGTCATGTGGAATCCCCCAGCTCATATGTCACCGACCTGCTCTGCATTAGGAAATATTACCTACTCCTCATTTCCATTTTGATGCGCTGTCCTCCGTCTGCCCCGCGCTGTGCATGACAAATTTCACCCTCTTTGCCAGACAGATGAATTTTATAGATTATTTGCTATTAAAAGCCACAGACGGTGATACCTGACATCACAAAAAGAGGAAAAAAAAATTACTATTAACATTTTTTTTCCCTGTGTATAAGAATAAGATTAATAATCTGCCCACATTAAACCTGATTTAAAGGGGAACTCCACTTTTGCACGGCACATTTAAAACATTATTTGCTTTTATTACATATTTTTGCTCTATTCTTCCTAACTTGTGGAAAAAGAAATGCGATGACGTTGATGCACCATTGCTTCAAGAATATATAAAAACGTCATTAAAAAAAAGGTTCCAGACACCACAGCTCAAATAGAATAAAAAATCGATGTAAACCAGTAATTCGGGCTAAAATAGAAGGGAATATGACTGCCGGATCAGACTACACAAGGTGTAGTCGTAGTCTGTTACTATGGAGACATATAGGTCTGCTAGGAGCTACATAAGTCAAAAAGGTAGGAGATTTTTGATTACGGTTATTTGCAAAGTTACTTTTTTTCTTATTATAGATGTATTAGAGCATTAAGAAAAATAAACAAATCGTGAAAGTGTTCATACCCTTTAAAAATGTGTAAAAAAAATGCAAAAAAAAAAGATCAAGAATAATGAAAAAAGTTCAAGAATAATAAAAAATTAATGTAAAGCAGAAATTAAGATTAGATGGAAAGGATTATCAGACTCAGATTAATAATCTGTTCACATTAGATATGAATTAAAAAGGGGGATTAAAGGGTAACTCCGCTTTTGCACAACATATTTAAAGTACCTGTCAGTATAAATCGAAATAAACTATTAAGTAATTTTGTAAAAACTTTGCTTTATTTCTCTTGGAACTGCAGAATGTTTTATTCTCTGGTCACACAGAAAGCTGCATCCAACATTCCGCTGTTTCTTGTTACCAGAGAGCAGGGCATTGTGGGAGCTCAGATGTTAGGTCACATGACTGCCTGTGGCGGAGAGATGGGAGGAATTCAGATTCTAGGAAGGACTTCGGCTTTGGGTGTAACTGGAGGAGAAATGGTAAAAAACGCAATATCTGACTGAAGGGGATGATTTATGGAGTTGCTAGAGTGGTTTTAAAGGGATTGTCCACTACCAGCCCCATATAAAATAAAACATATACTCACCCCCTGGAGCCGCTCCAGTGTGGATGCTGCGTCTCCCGGCGCTCACGTCACATTGTTATTTCACGTGAGCACTGCAGCCAATCAGAGGCCGCTGATTGGCTGCAGCAATTGTGTGAGCGACAGGATCCTCTGCTTCCAGCTGTACAACAGACCTTCTTTGCAATCTTAATAGTGGAGTCTTAAAGACGTGTATGAATTGTGGTACGGAGGTCTTAAAGGAGCCTTAGAGGAGGTCTTAAAGGAGTCATAAAGATATATTGCAATACAGAGCTCTTAAAGGAGCCTTTAAATTGTAATAAGGAGGTCATAGAGGTTCTGGTATATTGTATTAAGGAGGTTTTAAAGAAGACTACATAGTGAGGGGTTGGTTTTATATATTTATAGGTTCCTTTAAGACCTCTATACACTGTCTGGTAACAGGGTGGTCTTAGAGTGCTTTCTTAATCAAAGCCATGTCAGTGTCAGATATCACCCCCTCTCATTTAATGGACCCTTTAGCCAAAACCAGGGGCCTGTCTACAAGTGGTGGGTGAAAAAACACTATACTGATATCCCAGCTCCTAACTACCTGTCATTAGGGGTCTTCACTAGCACCTGGAGCCCCCCCATACTCACCACTAACATTGGGGCTGGGGAAGTTCTGTTTAGCCATATATTTTGAATTGTAAAGCGCTGCGGAATATGTTGGCGCTATATAAAGATTATTATTATTATTATTATTATTATTATTATTATATATTTCCCACTGCTGGAAAAATGTAGTATTGCGTGCAATCAAATCCAGGCTCCCACGTAGTCTATGTGTAATCCAGGAGCTCAGGGGCGACATATCATTGGTGCAGCCACAAAGGGTCCCAAGGTGTAAGGGGGCCACATCCAGCTCCAAAGCAGCAAGGACCTTCTGTCATTGCAGAACTATCGGACCGGAAAGGGCTCATATACTGTCCTTGCACAGGGGCCCTTTTCTGTCTATTTCAGGGTCTGTCCTCTGCTAGTGCAGGACCCCCAGGTGTTTAGTCACTACCCTGGCAGAGTATATGGACGGAGTTGTCAGACATCCCATGGTCGTGGTCAGGGTTTCCTTGCTTCTCGCTTCCAGGATGGTCAGACCTCGACCGTCTCTCCAGGCTCCTTGTCTTCCATTTCTCCACATCCCCACCCCCACCCCGTTCTCTCTTGGGCCCGTGAATACGAGCGTTAAACGTAATGACATTTTTTTTTTCCTCCTCTTTACGTCTCGCTCCGGTTGAGTTTTCTTTTATTAGAATCAGCTCTGAGACAATTATGTTTAACAGCTATTAGTGTAATAAAGCTTTTAAGAAATTGTGCTTCTAAGACTCCGGATCCCTGACTATTGTTCGCGCGAGGTTCAGCCTTTCAGGAGATTTGCTTCTTCTTTTTGCAATTCAGACGGTAAAACTTCGGGAGCCCCCGTGCCTCGTCTCCGAGCTGAGAATCAAGGAAAATTAGGAGGAACAAGGGCACCTTTTGTTAAGGAGGAAGACAAAGGCAGGTTATTTAATGCCTGCAGCCCGCTCCCCCGATACTCACCGCTCATCTCCGCCATCGCTCTTCTTAATGTGATGTATCTGGGTTTTAATAATTTACAGCCCCTACAATCTGTTCCCGTGAGCTCGCGCCGCCGGCTCTTCATTTGTAGCCATTTATGAGCGCTATAATGGCTGCCGCGATGGCTTTGTGGGTTTTCGCCTGTTTATTTTCTGCACATATCAAACTTGCAGGTGGCGCTTTCATGTAATAGATCAATATTGAAGGAGGTCTTTGCTTGGGACTACAGCACCCATGGAGTATTTACCTAGTCGTCACCAAATGCCAAGATCCGGCTCCTCGCACGCTGCTTGGTATTACACAGTGCACGGTACTTAGCGCCCCACCAGGGGGATCACCCTCTGTAATCTCCACCAGGGGGATCACCCTCTGTAATCTCCACCAGGGGGATCACCCTCTGTAATCTCCACCAGGGGGATCACCCTCTGTAATCTCCACCAGGGGGATCACCCTCTGTAATCTCCACCAGGGGGATCACCCTCTGTAATCTCCACCAGGGGGATCACCCTCTGTAATCTCCACCAGGGGGATCACCCTCTGTAATCTCCACCAGGGGGATCACCCTCTGTAATCTCCACCAGGGGGATCACCCTCTATCATTTCCATATGTCCAATGTATGAAGCCAATTTTTTTTCCAAAGTTCAGCTGCATTTCTTCAGAATTTTTCCATATACCTGTTCCTTCAGAACCACAAAGTATGTGTCCATCTTAAAGGAGTTCTTCAAGAATACAAAACTCAGGGAGGTCAGTGGCATGTCCCATGTCCACTGTATCTGCATCGTCAGCATGGTCAAGAATGGAGCCATCATCTGCCTGTTCCACCACTCGGAGGCTCAGAGGAGCGGGTGCCATGGCGTCACTAGATCATGCCGGCTGCACCGACCCACAGCATAGCTGGGAGCCGCTGATCGTAAGGGGACAGGGACACTGAGTATTTTATCTTAGCCCCTGTGTTATTCTGGGTGGTGTGGACATGCACTATATTGGTGGGGGGCAGACACTTTATGGCATCATACTGTGCGTGGGGGTCACTATGAGGGCATCATACTATGTGGTAGGCGCTGTGGGGGCACCATACTGTGGACGGGCGTTATGGAGACCTCGAACTCTGGGGGGGGGGGCATTGTGGGGGCATCATGTGTGGGGCTGCAGCTTAAGGGCATCATACCATGTGAGAGATCTCAAACTTTGTGGGGCACGCTGTGGGGGGCACAATATGTGGGGCCTAATTTTGAGGGCATAATACCTTGTGGGAGGAACTATGCAGATACGATACTGTGGGCAGGAGAGACCTCAAACTGTGTGGGGCACCATATGCGGGGTTAAACTGTAGGGTATTCTACCATGTGTTATTGTAAATATTTATACTATGCTTTATTATTTAGACAATTCATATATGTAATCGATAATTTTGTATTTTAATATTAGCTTTATAAGTGTTATTAATTAGTTATAAATAACAGGGTGTTGTCTCTGATATAGAAATGTATTAAACTAGATATAGCCAGATCCTAAGGAATGCAGCAGAATACATAATTTACGACTTTATAATAAAAACTTATAACCAGGCATCTGAGGGCAGACAAGTCTGGGACACAGACAGAAATAGTTGTGCTTCTCGTGTCTCCCATCGATCGACTCCCTGATTTGATCAAAACTGGCAAACGTGTGAAACCTCTTGAGTTTCTCCTAAAACTTTTCGTATAGGTTTCTCCATCACATGTGGGCTTCACTAAGCGGGTACCACACTGTTGACAGGTTCTATGGGGACATCAATCTGTGTAGGGTATCATGTGTGAGGGTGGGCACTGTGGGGGCATCATACTGTAGGCAAGTGCACTAAAGTGAAATATGTACATAGTGGGCCAGGAGATATCAAACTTTAAAACTCAGGACTCTCAATCGCCTTTCTAAAATTACAAGCCTTCCTGGTCACATTAGCAGGTCCCCGGCCCTCTTATCCCCACTCTTTGCCATTCCCCCTCTGACTCGTCTCTACAGAAAGCCTCATAATGAGATACTGGAGTAATGACCACCAAATCAGAGCAAAATGGTCTGGAAGGTGTAGTTCTTAGACAGTCAATGGAGAAGAAGGTCCCAGCAGGACACAACCCAGATACTTACTGAGCAAGTTTGGAAGTAAAGTCCTGATAGCTACACGTTGGGCAGAGCAGATTTGGCAAAACTATCATGTCCGTCTTGTCATTGTAATCATTAGAAGTCTGCAGCCTTTATCCAGTGACGAAAAGTGTGAATACAGTTATAAATATAGCAATATAGATATTGTGATTGCAGCAGATTATGATGTTCTTTTCTTCATCAGATACATTGATCAGACGGATCTTCATTGCATCGTCTCCAGTATTGATCATTCATTGTCCTGATCTGATAAATCTGATTGGAAAGTTTCCATCAACTTCCCCCCCGCTTGTACCCCCCTGCATTATATTGTGTATCTGGCACCCACTCAACTCCTTTCTACCCGTCAGACATGGATAAGTTGGAGTTAAATGCCAGAGAAACAGCCCTAGTACCGGAGAACCGCCGGATTAAACTGGATTCTTTGAAGGTTATGATGTCTTTTATTGGACAACATAAAAGATATTTATAGACGTTGTTACATTGTAGCTTTTGAAAACCACACACATACTGTGTCGTCTGCAGGAAGAGTCATGGGCAGCGCTGAGAAAGCTCCACAAACGCCTCCTCATTAGGAGGGAGCCCCCTGCTGTAGTCATAGATAGTATATATGGTATATATACACCTACTGTATGTGCCAGTGTGCTGCTAAAGGGTTAATAAAAGTTACAAAAAAAAAAGTTATCCCTTTCTATGGTATAGGGGATAACTTGCTGATTGCTGGGGGTCTGACTGTTGGGAGCCCCAGAGATCTTGTGATTGGGGTCCTGGTACCATCCCATAGACAGTGAATGTGATGGAGGCCGAGCATCCACATTACCAATTCATTATGTGGCAGCAGAGCCCTGGTCTGTGGGTTCCAGAGCCACAATCTTGAGATCTCTGGGGTCCAGCAGTTGGACCCCCCGCAATCAGCAGATTATATTCTATCCTATTGATAGGGGATAACTTGTTCTTTTGGGGAGTAACCTTTTAAGTAGTTGCAATCTCTTTTCCTTATTTATGTTATAGTGAGGTTGAGCTAGATTGTATGGTATACTCCAATCACCTCCAAAGCTGCAGCCACATTTCTGCTGGCTTAAAGAGAACCTGTCACCAGGTTTTCCCAATATAAACTGCAATCTTTTGCTGCAGTCTAGTGACCTGCATATAAGCCCCCAACCCCCTCTGCAGATCCCAAAGGATACCTTTTATAATCCCCCCATCCGGTGCGCCGGCTTTACTTTTGGTGCATCGTTGCTCTTTGACCTCACCTGACGCAGGTGCGTTACAGTACTTTACTCTGCCCTCAGGAGGACAGTGAGAGGCACGGCTGCGCAGGATGGAGGACGCTGTGGGGGACATAGGATGTGTCATCTACATGAAGGACGGTGATTGTGGGGAGAGAGGAGGCGTTGAAGAAAGATCAGAGACGCCCACTGGACTGCGCTATACAGGGGGACTATAAAGGGTATTTTTTGGGATCGGCAGAGGAGCTGGGGAGTTATATACAGCATACTAGACTGCCGTAAAAGATTCATCAAAGGTGGTGGCCATCCCAACTTTATATTGGTGGCAAGTTCCCTTTAAATAATCGCTAATAACTCCATCTGTACATTTATAATCCGCTCACCCATAACATGGATATACTGTCGTTTCATATATAGATAATGCAATTCCAGCAGTTTATTTGATCCCTGATCAGATCTATTGATCATTCTGATATTTATATTTATTGATCATTCCTGGGCCCCGGTGCACAATCTGCAGAAGCCGTCACCCACCATGTGCTGTATTCTTGTATGATCCCTGAGGATCCAGGGTGCGGGTGGGAATGCTGGCCTCCTGGGGGGCTCTGAGGCTGCAGGACCAGACAGCAGCCACAAGTAGTTGCTAAATTCCTATCAGCCGCTGTAGATCAATGACTATTGCATCTCAATCTGGAGGAGCAGCTACTTTTCTTTCTACCCCCTCATGCTACAATTGAACTAGACTTTTGCAACTTGATAAAAAAAAGTTGACAAATTTTAAAAGTGAAGATTGGGGTCTGACACATTCTCTTATCGAAAACTTCTACTTGCATTTCCAAGGCTTTTCTCGTGTTGCACCAGTTCTCTGGATTGAGTTACCCCGGACAATCAGGTTCCCAACATCCACAGTGTGCTCTAAAACACACTTCCTAATGCAATCTTTCTCCATTCCCCTTCTACCTGTTCCCTCTATATTACATTATCCCCCACACGCCTTGCATTCTCATACACTTTGTATATGGCAGATATTGGCTGGTGACTCCGGCTGCGGTATGTGTACTATGCTAGTTAGGAATATGGCATGAACAAACAATATGAGCACCTTTTACCTGGTATGTCCTCCCTATTTCCTGATAGATTGTAAGCTCTTGTGTACATGACCCCATCCCTCTTATTTGCATAGCTTGTTACTCTGCGGTCTCATTTTTTTCTCTACATTGTCCCTCTTATTTAATTCGCTGGTGCTATATACATAAACTTTATTATTAACTCCTGTTGTCCACTGCTAAAAAAAATACACCAAAAATTCCTCAATCCACAACTAGTACTGCCATAAGAAGCATAAAGCTGACAAGAACACTTAAACATATAAGGGCTAAAAAATACCTTTATTATAGACTATTAAAAAAATATACAAGGACAATATCACAATAAATCAAGAAGAACGGGGGATACAAATGCAGGAAAAAAGGAGCTGGGTACACCTGGGTAATGTAACGTATAATACACTGTATTGTCCATAGGAGGTCTATACAGTGGGGACCCCGGACGAAACATTTCATTGCAAAATGCGCGTTGGGTCCCTGGTCTTATACACTGAAGCTAATGTTACCTTTACTACTGTGTGCGATTTATACGCTGTTAATAAGTATTGTGTTATGCAGTATGGCTGTTGTGACTTGCTCACACATTATCTAGCATTATTTTGATCTGCTATTTTTAATACATGATGTGACACTATGTCTCTATTTTTTGATACGATGCAATAGTGTACTTAATTGACCTCATATGGACAATACAGTGTATTATACGTTACATTACCCAGGTGTACTCACTTACTTTTTTTCCTGCATTTGTATCCCCCATTCTTGTTGATTTGTTGTGATATTGTCCTTATATATTTTTTTAATAGTCTGTAATAAAGATATTTTTTAGCCCTTAGCAAAGAAGCCTCGTATCTTTAAGTGTTCTTCTCCACTGCTAAAAAAAAAAGAAACATTTTAAGAATGGGCACATGGTGGTGCTAAAAAAATACAAAAACACATCCTCACCCACAACACAGCTATCTGTTCCTGCTCGCTGCTGCTGCTGCTGCCGATATCCCCTGGCAGTGTCCTGGCTTCCTCTTTCCTGGGTGGTCATCATGGACTGCTGCACTTTTTAGTCTTCTTGCTCATTCTTCCTGCTCAGACCACTGCAACCAATCAGACGCAGATGATTGACTGCAGTGGTCATGTGAATGTGATACTCCCTCGTGGATGAGAAAGCGAAGATCAGCAGGGGACACTGGTAGTGGTATGGCGGAGCAGTTGGGATCCAGCAGGCACTGGCGGACACAGAGAGAAGAGGTCCCTGTGCAAGAACAATATATGGGCCCTTTGCAGTCCAATAGTTCCTCATAATGCACAATTCCGCCTGATTTGGGACTGGTATTGACCCCCTGACCTCTTCAGGTTGCACCAATGATACGTCCGCCACTCCCAGCAGGTATTTAGTTTTTATTATTACTTTAGCCCCCATTTTTAAAAAGTTTTTTTTTTTAGATGTAAACAACCCCTTTAAGACCAAAGGAAGAGTGAAAACCCTCTGAGTGACAGGGTGACAGATTAATAGCCCCATGAGACCTGCATGGCTGCCAGGAAGTAGCTGTCTGTAATTTTTGGGTTAGGGAAAAAGAAAAGAAGACAGGAGCAGTCTGGAGCACGAGTTGGCTTTATGAGCCAACGAGACTGGATTGAGGAGCACAGACAAGATTTGGGATGTATTTGTGTGCATGAATATCACAATCTGATTGGTTTAATTACGTTGCAATTCCCAACAATGGCCGGGGACGGAGCTAGGTGCCCCCAGGATGCGCGGAGCTGCTGTATACGGAGATAACTCCTACCCTGCACAGTGTTTGCATTGTGATCCACAATACGGTGCACAGACGGCAGGGCTTTGTGCCGACACCAGAGCTGCCCTGACATCATTTAGGCTCTGTAATTATCCTGCATTTATTTTCTATAGTTTGCTATTGACTAGCACAATGGAGGGCATCCCTCCCGGCAGCGCCCCACCTCCGGCGGCAGCCTCCATTTGTTTTGTGTTATTTTTTTTTTTTTTTCTTTCGGATTAAAGCCGACCATTCCACCCTCTGCGTCCTTTCTGGAATTTCGTCCTGCGGGGAAGACAGCGCAGCGAGAGACGAGTCTGCTCGGCGCAGATAAAATCTTTTCTTTGTGGCCAGAGATTGGCTTTTTTTTTTTTTTTATCAGTCCTCTCTCTCTCTATTTCGCTCCCCTCCTCTCTCCTCCCGGGCTGAGCTGTGGGGCTGGAGCCGATATACTGCTAAAAGGAATGAGAAATTTTCCCATCCTGCCAGATAATCAAAAGCAGAATAGCTCAATGCTATCAAATAGTGCGCAGGAGGACTACAATCGTCCGCCGCCATCCCGGAGTCCTGGAGTTCGCCCTCTGTGCTCATTGCAACAATTTCTTGGTTTGGCTTCTTCAAAGATTATTTAAATTGAGGGGAAAAAAAATAAGATTTCTGAACTTCTGTCTTTAGGAAACCGGAAATTATTTGCTTAGTGGGATACTGTGTTTCTCTGGGATCAGGCCAACTAGAAGCTTAAGGGCTAGTAAAAAGTAAAGGCCATAGAAATGGCTAAAAAAAATGGAAGTCGGTGCAGTGATCATCTGATTGCCGCTGATCTGGGTTCTCTAATCACCTATCGCTTCGTGTGCAGCGGCCACTACAGGTGAAGCTGAGTATTACATCCTAATAAAGGACCGACCGCTTCTTTGTGATTTGTCGTTAATGGGGTCTCTAGAGAAAAAAAATAATAATTTTTTTACATTCGCTATCTTCAAAAATCTTCAAAGTAATAATAATAATAATAATAAATCCTCTTCTTTCCATCTGTCACTTACTTGAGGATAATCTATCAAATGTAAGTTGATACATTTGAATGTAAGTTGATACATTTGTATGTAAGTTGATACATTTGTATGTAAGTTGATACATTTGAATGTAAGTTGATACAGAAGTAGTTGAAAGAAAGGAAGGGAGTAACACATAACACTAGGATCAGACTACACAAAGTTTGCTTGTAGTCTGCATCCAAGGACACATAGAGCTATGCATTGGAGCTGTATACTAAAAACGGTGAGATGTGCTATTAGCAAAATCTTTTCTTTTTCCCTTTTAGAAGCACTGGAGCAATGCAATGAATTTTGTGGACGTGCCCTTTAAGTTCATCCTTTCCCCATGTTTGCTCGGTTAATGCTCTTGTATTACAGAAATGTTTTCTATTTCCTCCTCTTTATGAGACCAAGTCCATAAACAATCTTCCTGCATTTTACATGTTAATGATTGGCGGTATCTTTCTAGAAATCACACACCCTGGCATAATGTGTGATCCGAGCACTTCTTCACCCAGAAATCTGTAAATGAGCATCTACTGCTAACACGGGCCCATTATAACATGAGTTATTAGTGTGGGTTTCGAGGAATACAATGGTAATCCACATTTTATTATATTAATGCTTTCAATATTTAGCACTTTTATGTTCATTAAATCAAGTTAATGCAGACAATAACCTGAGCCCCGCTGCTGAGCGTGAAAGTCTAAGAGATTGGATGACGGCGAGAACAAGGATGAGATCAGAGGCTGAGGATTATAATTTGATTGGAGTCATTACATTAATGGGTATATGTACTGTAGAGCCCGGGCACTGCCCTCAGGAGTTATGAAGAGCAGCGCTCCTCTGGTGTCAGGCTTCATCCCTCTTATTCATGACAAAGAGAAGGAAAGAACATTCAGAGAGTCACAGCTCTGGAGTATAATACTGGAGGTAACTCAGGATCAGTACAGGATCAGTAATGTAATGTATGTACACAGTGACTGCACCAGCAGAATAGTGAGTACAGCTCTGGTGTATAATACAGGATGTAACTCAGGATCAGTAATGTAATGTATGTACACAGTGACTGCACCAGCAGAATAGTGAGTGCAGCTCTGGGGTATAATACAGGATGTAACTCAGGATCAGTAATGTAATGCATGTACACAGGTACTGCCCCAGCAGAATAGTGAGTGCAGCTCTGGAGTATAATACAGGATGTAACTCAAGATCAGTAATGTAATGTATGTACACAGTGACTGCACCAGCAGAATAGTGAGTGCAGCTCTGGGGTATAATACAGGATGTAACTCAGGATCAGTAATGTAATGTATGTACACAGTGACTGCACCAGCAGAATAGTGAGTGCAGCTCTGGAGTATAATACAGGATGTAACTCAGGATCAGTACAGGATCAGTAATGTAATGTATGTACACAGTGACTGCACCAGCAGAATAGTGAGTGCAGCTCTGGTGTATAATACAGGATGTAACTCAGGATCAGTAATGTAATGTATGTACACAGTGACTGCACCAGCAGAATAGTGAGTGCAGCTCTAGAGTATAATACAGGATGTAACTCGGGATCAGTACAGGATCAGTAATGTAATGTATGTACACAGTGACTGCACCAGCAGAATAGTGACTGCAGCTCTGGATTATAATACAGAAGGTAACTCAGGATCAGTAATGTAATGTATGTACACAGTGACTGCACCAGCAGAATAGTGAGTGCAGCTCTGGAGTATAATACAGAAGGTAACTCAGGATCAGTAATGTAATGTATGTACACAGTGACTCCACCAGCAGAATAGTGACTGCAGCTCTGGATTATAATACAGAAGGTAACTCAGGATCAGTAATGTAATGTATGTACACAGTGACTGCACCAGCAGAATAGTGACTGCAGCTCTGGATTATAATACAGAAGGTAACTCAGGATCAGTAATGTAATGTATGTACACAGTGACTGCACCAGCAGAATAGTGAGTGCAGCTCTGGAGTATAATACAGGATGTAACTCAGGATCAGTAATGTAATGTATGTACACAGTGACTGCACCCGCAGAATAGTGAGTGCAGCTCTGGATTATAATACAGGATGTAAGTTGGGATCAGTAATGTAATGTATGTACACAGTGACTGCACCAGCAGAATAGTGAGTGCAGCTCTGGGGTATAATACAGGATGTAACTCAGGATCAGTAATGTAATGTATGTACACAGTGACTGCACCAGCAGAATAGTGAGTGCAGCTCTGGGGTATAATACAGGATGTAACTCAGGATCAGTAATGTAATGTATGTACACAGTGACTGCACCCGCAGAATAGTGAGTGCAGCTCTGGATTATAATACAGGATGTAAGTTGGGATCAGTACATAATAAGTAACGTAATATACAGGGGCATAACGATCACAGTACATTCAGCTGAAATGTATTTTGGCAGAGATCCACCGGGTCCCCGCACCACAATACACATTGCCAGCTAATAAGATTGGCCGGCATAATGGAGGGAGGACATTATACCAGGAAGGGGCCCAGGATGAAGGACATTAGTGCAGGATAGGGCTCATCATTATCACATTATGGGGGACATGTATTTCTTTATAAGATTTAGAACGCTACAAGTGCTAATACATTTGACTAACATGTAGATGGAAATTTTTATATCATAATACAACTGTTCTGAGGAAAAAAGTGTGGCTAACATGTAACCTCAGAATAAAAAAAAATACCTTTAATCAGAAAAATCTCTTAAAAAGCAGAAAAACACACAGAGTATTGTGTAAAACCACGCATGGTTATTGACTTGCCATGATCTATGGGTTGTCCTTTGCTTGTATCTATAACATATGCCTTAGATTGCATCGGACTGTGGTGCAATTAGGGATCATTTCTAGGGCGAGCCAGGATATTCGGGGATAGCCGGCATGGAGCGGGGGCGCCAAAATCACCAACTTTAAGTAGGGTGCCCACCTCCGCAGATAGACAGGAATCAGCATACAGGTATAGATTTAGGGCCTGATCAGTGTTTATATGTAGTGTAGAGGTCTATGGAAGAGCGGTCCTGTTTGTTTTAAATGATGCCCTTCAATCCCTTTGCTCGCTGGGTTACACCTTCCTGTGGGGTACTGATAAACCCGCAATATGATTCTAGATGATCCTATTTCCCTGTATGTATAAAAGAAAGGATTACTTTGTGATGATCAAAGGGATGCTAGTTGTGTGAGATAGCTCCTTCTTTTGCCATTAGGGCTCTATGGAATAAACCAATAGACTTCAGTACCTCTAGCGTGGTTTTGCACAATATTCTGTGTGTTTTTCTGCTTTTTAAGAGATTTTTCTGATTAAAGGTATTTTTTTATTCTGAGGTTACATGTAGATGGGGGCACAGGTCCAAATTTTGCATCGGGGCCAATTAGACTCAAGTTACACCACTGATAATGTATGTATACATGTACTTATTCTTTATCTAAAATATACATCTTTTTGGCATGAGTTCCTCTGTCCTTTGTGGGCATCCTAGATTAAAGTAGTCTCCCCCATATGATCCAAGTCATGTTTCGCCACCTGGAGCTTTGGGGTGGATACCTCTGTTACCCTGTAGTTTTGTTGCTACATTACCCATGTTGGGAGCTTACTCCGGCAGTAATAGCAGAAAATAATAGTATCTTCCTGCAGAGCAGCGCTCCGCCTCACACTGGACACAATGTTCCGATTCTTTATGTAGTTAAATGGAGCTTAGGAGGCATCCTGACACTTTTACCCTCCAGAGGAAGTATATGATGCAATGACATAGCCATATGTCTGC
Source organism: Phyllobates terribilis (assembly GCF_046119375.1). Classification (NCBI taxonomy): domain Eukaryota; kingdom Metazoa; phylum Chordata; class Amphibia; order Anura; family Dendrobatidae; genus Phyllobates; species Phyllobates terribilis. The sequence continues at coordinate 171,202,826 of NW_027362769.1, forward strand.
CGGCTACCGGAGACTTGCTGAACTAGCAGACTGCGAGCATTACGCCATGGAGGATCGGTCTTATACTTTTCTATTAGACTGAGGTTGTCAAAAGAGTTTTCAGAGTTTTTAGGACTTGCAGATCTTTTTTTTTCCCTCTATGACATTTCCTCTGAGATAGAAGGAAATCAATAAGATATAGAGCGCAGGGAGACGGTGATGGGCGCAGCAGATTCTGGCCATTCCTCACTTAGTACTAGGATGGTTGAAGTCAGGCTGAACCGGGAGCCGCTCTGCAGAAAATACTCGGTTATTTCCACACCAGGACATTTCTGTAGAAAATGATGGGGCTGCTTTTAACATCTGTCTGAAGCGGCACAGACTGGACGACAGTAGAAAACGGCATGTGCTTTACAAGTATCACACACAGGCTGCAGAAGCTGCTGTCGCATCCGACCATAGAGCGTAAAGGAGTCAATGGCCTCTCTGCCACATAAATACACTTTGAAGAATAATTTCTAAGTATCATAAAAATGTATTTATTTATTTATTGATTTGTGGCTGATACGGAGCACGGGCTGGTTTGTGCAGATAAAGGCATGAGGAAGGTTTGTGCAGATAAAGGCAGAAAGATGAAGGTTTCTGCTAGACAAATTTGCCAGATTAAGAGAGAAGCTTCTAAAATACCATTACTAAGCAGCAAACAGGTATCTGAGGTTTCTGTAGCCTCTGGAGTCCCACAAACCTCAATGTGCAGGATCCTCCAAAGGCTGCAGTTGTGCATAACCTACTAATCGGCTGCTCCTAAACATCGCTCACAAGCAGAAACAGTCACAGTGATCCAGACACACAAGAAAACTCATTGTAACAGTCTTGTGTACTGATGAGAGCTGTGCAACCCTAGAAGGTCCAGATGGATGGAGTAGTGGATGGTTGTAGATGGCCACCATGTCCCAACAGGGCTGTGACGTCAGCAAGGAGGTGGCGGAGTCATGATTTGGGCTTGAATCAGGAAGAGAGCTGGTCGCCCCTTTAGAGCCCTGAAGGTGTTAAAATTACCCTGGACAAGTATATAGAGTCTCTGACTGACCACTTTCTTCCATGGTACAAAAAGAACCATCTGTAGCAAAATCCTCTTCATGCTGACAATGCCCCATCTCATGCTGCAAAGAAGACCAGAGTCATTGGCTGCTATGGACATAAAAGGAGGAAACTCATGGTGCGGCCACCACCCTCCCCTGACCTCAGCCCTATTGAGAACCTTTGGAGTATCCTCAGCAGAAGATCTATGAGGGTGGGAGGCCGATCACATCAGAACAGCAGCTCTGGGGGCGATTCTGACATCCTGCAAAGAAGTACAAGAAGAAACTATCGAAAAACTCACAAGTTCAATGGAGGCAAGAATTGTGGAGGTGAAATCGCAGAAGCTCCGATGTTACATGGAACTTGGCTGTTAGGCTATGTGCCCACGATGCAGAAATGCTCCGGATTTTTTCCTGTGCGTTTCTGCATCTCCCTGGCAGAAAAAAACGCATGCAGATTGTACATGCGGATTGTACATGCAGATTGTACATGCGTTTTTCTGCCAGGGACAAGCGTATGTCCCGCGTTTTTCACATGCGATTTCGCATGCGGGTTGGCAAGCGCTTTCCAAGCGATATTAGCATCACTTGGAAAGTGCTTGACAAGTTGGTCACACTATATACAACCCCTAGCAAAAATTATGGAATCACCGGGCTCGGAGGATGTTCATTCAGTTGTTTAATGTTGTTGAAAAAAAGCAGATGACAGACATGGCACAAAACTAAAGTCATTTCAAATGGCAACTTTAGGGCTTTAAGAAACACTAAAAGAAATCAAGATAAAAAATGTGGTACTCAGTAAGGGTAATTTTTTTCAGACCAAGCAGAGGGAAAAAATTATGGAATCACTCAATTCTGAGGAAAAAATTATGGAATCACCCTGTAAATTTTCATTTCCAAAACTAACACCTGCATCAAATTAGATCTGCGCATTAGTCTGCATCTAAAAAGGAGTGATCACACCTTGGAGAGCTGCTGAACCAAGTGGACTGACATGAATCATGGCTCCAACACGAGAGATGTCAATTGAAACAAAGGAGAGGATTATCAAACTCTTAAAAGAAGGTAAATCATCACGCAATGTTGCAAAAGATGTTGGTTCACAGTCAGCTGTGTCTAAAATCTGAACCAAATACAAACAACATGGGAAGGTTGTTAAAGGCAAACATACTGGTAGACCAAGGTAGACATCAAAGCGTCAAGACCGGAAACTTAAAGCAATAAGTCTCCAAAACAGGAAATGCACAACAAAACAAATGAACGAATGGGAGGAAACTGGAGTCAATGTCTGTGACCGAACTGTAAGAAACTGCCTAAAGGAAATGGGATTTACATACAGAAAAGCTAAACATAAGCCATCATTAACACCTAAACAGAAAAAAACAAGGTTAGAATGGGCTAAGGAAAAGCAATCGTGGACTGTGGATGACTGGATGAAAGTCATATTCAGTGATGAATAGCGAATCTGCATTGGGCAAGGTGATGATGCTGGAACTTTTGTTTGGTGTCGTTCCAATGAGATTTATAAAGATGACTGCATGAAGAGAACATGCAAATTTCCACAGTCATTGATGATATGGGGCTGCATGTCAGGTAAAGGCACTGGGGAGATGGCTGTCATTACATCTTCAATAAATGCCCAAGTTTACATTGATATTTTGGACAGTTTTCTTATCCCATCAAGTGAAAGGATGTTTGGGGATGATGACATCATTTTTCCAGATGATAATGCATCCTGCCATAGAGCAAAAACTGTGAAAACATTCCTTGGAAGAAGACACATAAGGTCAATGTTATGGCCTGCAAATAGTCTGGATCTCAATCCAATTGAAAAGCTTTGGTGGAAGTTGAAGAAAATGGTCCATGACAAGACTCCTACCTGCAAAGCTGATCTGGCAACAGCAATCAGAGAAAGTTGGAGCCAGATTGATGAAGAGTACTGTTTGTCACTCATTTAGTCCGTGCCTCAGAGACTGCAAGCTGTTATTAAAGCCAGAGGTGGTGCAACAAAATACTAGTGATGTATTGGAGTGTTCTTTTGTGTGTTTGTTTTTCATGATTCCATAATTTTTTTCCTCAGAATTGAGTGATTCCATAATTTTTTTCCCTCTGCTTGGTATGAAAAAAATTACCCTTACTGAATACCACATTTTTAATCTTGATTTCTTTCAGTGTTTCTTAAAGCCCTAAACTTGCCATTTGAAATGACTTTAGTTTTGTGCCATCTCTGTGATCTGCTTTTTTTCAACAACATTAAACAACTGAATGAACATCCTCCGAGCCCGGTGATTCCATAATTTTTGCCAGGGGTTGTAAATCCATGCAACCGGCATGGATTTACAGTTATATGAAAAAGTTTGGGCACCTCTATTAATCTTAAGCTTAATGTTTTCTTAAAATTGGTGTTTTTGCAACAGCTATTTCAGTTTGATATATGTAATAACTGTTGGACACAGTAATGTTTCTGCCTTGAAATGAGGTTTATTGTACTAACAGAAAATGTGCAATCTGCATTCAAACAAAATTTGACAGGTGCATAAGTATGGGCACCCTTATCATTTTATTGTTTTAAATACTCCTACCTACTTTTTACTGATGTACTAAAGCACTTTTTTTGGTTTTGTTACCTCATTGAGCTTTGAACTTCATAGCCAGGTGTATGCAATCATGAGAAAAGCTACTTAAAGTGGCCACTTGCAAGTTGTTCTCCTGTTTGAATCTCCTCTGAAGAGTGGCATCATGGGCTCCTCAAAACAACTGTCAAATGATCTGAAAACAAAGATTATTCAACATAGTTCAGGGGAAGGATACAAAAAGCTGTCTCAGAGATTTAACCTGTCAGTTTCCACTGTGAGGAACATAGTAAGGAAATGGAAGAACACAGGGACAGTTCTTGTTAAGGCCAGAAGTGGCAGGCCAAGAAAAACACCAGAAAGGCAGAGAAGAAGAATGGTGAGATCAGTCAAGGACAATCCTCAGACCACCTCCAGAGAGATGCAGCATCGACTTGCTGCAGATGGTGTCACTGTGCATCGGTCAACTATACAACGCACTTTGCACAAGGAGAAGCTGTATGGGAGAGTGATGCGAAAGAAGCCGTTTCTGCAAGCACGCCACAGACAGAGTCGGCTGAGGTATGCAAAAGCACATTTGGAGAAGCCAATTTCTTTTTGGAAGAAGGTCCTGTGGACTGATGAAACCAAGATTGAGTTGTTTGGTCATACAAAAAGGCGTTATGCATGGCGGCAAAAAAACACAGCATTCCAAGAAAAACACTTGCTACCCACAGTAAAATTTGGTGGAGGTTCCATCATGCTTTGGGGCTGTGTGGCCAATGCCGGCACCGGGAATCTTGTTAAAGTTGAGGGACGCATGGATTCCACTCAGTATCAGCAGATTCTTGACAATAATGTTCAAGAATCAGTGATAAAGTTGAAGTTACGCAGGGGATGGATCTTTCAGCAAGACAATGATCCAAAACACCGCTCCAAATCTACTCAGGCATTCATGCAGAGGAACAATTACAATGTTCTTGAATGGCCATCCCAGTCCCCAGACCTGAATATCATTGAACATCTGTGGGATCATTTGAAGAGGGCTGTCCATGCTCGGCGACCATCAAACTTAACTGAACTGGAATTGTTTTGTAAAGAGGAATGGTCAAAAATACCTTCATCCAGGATCCAGGAACTCATTAAAAGCTACAGGAAGCGACTAGAGGCTGTTATTTTTGCAAAAGGAGGATCTACTAAATATTAATGTCACTTATGCACCTGTCAAATTTTGTTTGAATGCAGATTGCACATTTTCTGTTAGTACAATAAACCTCATTTCAAGGCAGAAACATTACTGTGTCCAACAGTTATTACATAGATCAAACTGAAATAGCTGCTGCAAAAACACCAATTGTTATAAAACATTAAGCTTAAGATTAATAGGGGTGCCCAAACCTTTTCATATAACTGTATATAGTGTGACCAAGTTAGTTTAAAAAAATGGTAAAAAATAAAAAAAAACATTATACTCACCTTCTGATGGCCCCCAGTCTCCTTCTCTGGTGCGTCCGGTGTGTTGGGCAGCTCACGGTGGTCTAAAAGGACCTGCCATGACGTCATCTAGTCATGTGACTGGTCACGCGACCGCCGCTTCTACCAAGCGTTTTTTAAGCGTTTCCGCTTAAAAAATGCATTGTGGGCACACAGCCTTAAGATGATTGAAAAGGCTTCTGATCTCAGTAAATGTGACGTCTTAATGCATCAAATTCCACAAATGACCGTTTTCAATTCTTTACAACCTATAAAATGTTTGGAAACTCTGCTGTGCAGAAGAATTTGGTGCATTTTGATTTTTTTTTAGTTTTGTTTTCATTGGGAGGTTTGTCCAATAAAATGTGATTTATCCTCTAATGGTCGTTGATTTGAACTTTATACTGACTCATCTGCATCCAGCATTTAAGAAAATCTGAGAAAAAAATAGCATTTGCATAATATTTTGGAACGCAGTGTAATACTTCTGGGGGGGCCACTCATACAGATTTTGCATTGAAGCCACACTACTTTATATTGTAGTTATTATTTTACCTAAAACCTGTAGAAAGCGTAGTTTTGCTTCCCTCATCTCCTTGTGGTGCGCATATCAGTCTAATATGTGAAGGAACTGTATCAATTGCTCTGAAATGTTTTTAAGTAGCTGGTTCCTCTTCATTCTGCCAGAACTATAGGTGCTGGAACTTTCTGTCTCTTCACTTACCAGCATGCAGGGCTCTTTCCATTGTTGTAAGACTTTCCTGCCCTGAACAAAAAGCCACTTTGTTATGTCTGTATGTAGTGTGACGGACAGGAGACCTGAAAGACAAAGATCCGCCTTCACTTCCTGTAATCCGTTTTGATGTCTCTGCTGCTGAAGATGGATTACATTTCACATTTCAAATATTTTGACAATTTAATAGATGCAAAGCAAAGGCCCGCTAGTGTTCATCCTGAGCTTTCCAGTTCATCAATGTTATGCCCTGAGAATTGCTGTAGCATTTACACGGAGAAAGTAAATGGGGAACGTAGACATGGCCCCTTCTCTCAAATGATCTATGGGGGCCCAGGATCACCAGACTCCCCGAGTCCAAGAGTCCAGACACCAGCATACCATTTATTGTTATGGGACTTTCCTGCGGCCCCTTACTGGGTGGACAGTTCACACTGCAGGCCGGATATACGTAGTAAGAACATTGTCGTCACAGGCTACCGTCCATTTGTTTGGAGAATAGGGAGCAACGGGCGTCTATATGGCCTGGGCCATGACATTTCCAGCAGATAATATCGCCAGCAGGGTCCTTCGACATTACCTCTCCCGCCCCTTTGGATCTTGGACACCCCACGCCCTTTTGGGCCTCCGCCCTCTGTTGGGACCCCTAGTATTGAGTGGGCTGCTTTCCCAAGGAATCCTCTACCCTCGATACCTCTCGACCAGTCCAATCTGTTCATTGGCATCCCGGGGATCACCCTGGGCAACCCAAGTCTGTATTGGCCTTGGTAGGGAATGCACGAACCGGTCCATTACAACTCGCTCCACCATCTGCGTAGGGGAAGAGGACTCCGGCTGCAACCATTTTTACACCAGGTGCAACAGGTCAAACATTTGGGAGCAAGGGGGTTTCTCATGGTGATACGCCCAGCAGTGGACCCGCTGCGCCCTGACAGTCATCGCGTTCCTAGTGCTGCTGGTGCTGTTGCTGCTGTGCTTGCACCAGATGTTTAATTAGGTTTCCCATTTTCTCTGTCGTTGCTAACTGTCTCTCGTAGCAGTCACACGTTTGCTGGGAACGCTGCCTGCATTCTTCACCACCTGTGGTAGATCGGCTCTCTCGGCTGCACCCGGAGGGAGATTCAGGAACACTGTCTCTTCAAATATTTTGTTGGTTTATTAAAAAATCACATAAACCAACATAAAGTTCATCAAATCAAACATGGCCCTTCTGGCATAATGGCAAAACAAAAATAACGGTACAGCATAGTCCATAAGTCTGTGGGAATACAGCTGCTCAGGGTTTAGCACAACACACGGGTCAGGTGATACAAACACAAGCTCCTCTCTCTAGAGCTAGCCTCTCCAGATACACTGAACAACCCATGATTGAAAAGGCTGGCTTTTTATATCCCAGACCACACTCCCGGGGTGGAGATATGGTGAACAGCCTTCCACCCGCTCTACAGCTGTTCACATAAAACCTAACCCATTAAAAATGGCTGATTGACCCCTGCCAGCACATAGAGTGCTGGAGAAAAACATCTAGGTTTCACATCACTGAAGCTAATAGCCTCAGTGAAACATATCTCCCCTCCAGTACTTTGCCCGTGACTTTGTCACAATATATATATATATATATATATATATATATATATATATATATATATATATATATATATATATATATATATATATATATATATATATATTGCTATAAACAGTAATCCCCTCCCCCAACTCCATTTTCAAGATCTGATATTTCTAACATTTATATTGGAATTTTTCTCATTTTCCTTTCTGGAGTTTGATGAACTTTTTTGTCACTTTGCTAAAAGTATCGACAATTACAGATGGAGAAGAGAACCAATTACCTGCTATTGTGCTGAGACACTTGTATCTATCCACAATGAGGGAAGGTAACTAGGGAATAATATCTGCACATTTGCATAGATCAGACAGCGGCAGATTTATCTACAGGGTTAACACAGCCGAGATAATGGGAACATTAACTACAACTTGTCTTCTCACAAAATAACATATATCAACGGTGGATATATAAATATATAAGATACCCAGGTTATACCAGCTGTACACATGGGAAATAATTATATACAGGAGATGCCCAGGTTATACCAACTGTACTAATATAATTATATACATCAGATGCCCATATTATACCAGCTGTACATATATAATTATATACAGGAGATGCCCAGGTTATACCAGCTGTACACATGGTAAATAAGAATATACAGAATATACCCAGGTTATACCAACTGTACTAATATAATTATATACATGAGATACCCATATTATACCAGCTGTACATATATAATTATATACAGGAGATGCCCAGGTTATACCAACTGTACACATGGTAAATAAGAATATACAGAATATACCCAGGTTATACCAACTGTACTAATATAATTATATACATGAGATACCCATATTATACCAGCTGTACATATATAATTATATACAGGAGATGCCCATGTTATACCAGCTGTACACATGGTAAATAAGAATATACAGAATATACCCAGGTTATACCAACTGTACTAATATAATTATATACATGAGATACCCATATTATACCAGCTGTACATATATAATTATATACAGGAGATGCCCAGGTTATACCAGCTGTACACATGGTAAATAAGAATATACAGAATATACCCAGGTTATACCAACTGTACTAATATAATTATATACATGAGATACCCATATTATACCAGCTGTAGATATATAATTATATACAGGAGATGCCCAGGTTATACCAGCTGTAGATATATAATTATATACAGGAGATGCCCAGGTTATGCCAGCTGTACATATATAATTATATACAGGAGATGCCCAGGTTATACCAGCTGTACATATATAATTATATACAGGAGATGCCCAGGTTATACCAGCTGTACATATATAATTATATACAGGAGATGCCCAGGTTATACCAGCTGTACATATATAATTATATACGGGAGTTGCCCAGGTTATACCAGCTGTACATATATAATTATATACAGGAGATGCCCAGGTTATACCAGCTGTACATATATAATTTTACACAGGAGATGCCCAGGTTATACCAGCTGTACATATATAATTATATACAGGAGATGCCCAGGGTATAGCAGCTGTACATATATAATTATATACAGGAGATGCCCAGGTTATACCAGCTGTACATATTGTAAGGCAGCGCTAGACATCATAATGGGGGATACTCGCTTCGCTGCGACAATCAATGCACACGTGCAATGTCTTTCCGTTTTCACAATGCTGCAGTTTATTGCACTTCATAAACCACAGTTCACCGGGTCCAATTCAGTGGCACGCCGACACACAAATATATAATATTCACGAGCCAAGTGACACACCGGCCCACTTGCTCCAGGTACAGCCTTCAGCAAGGTAATAACATAGCAATGTCCATATAACACAGGGAATTACCTTTGCCGGGTTTAGCTGCTGCAGTCCATTAGGCTTGCCACCACTGTGGCTTTGCGGCTTCCCAGGTAGGGGTCTCCAGCCGTCGTTCCCTCAAAGGCCACTGGCATCCACACAGGATCCAGGCTCTGCCTTTCAGGCACCAGGCTTCACTCGGCCTCACTAGGCCTCACACGGTCGGTGTCCCACACACACGGGAAGAGGCCTTACGCCTCTCTCACAGAACACACCTGTCTCCCATCAAGCAGGGTTTATATATGCATCCCGTGCACACACACACATACTGACAGGACCTTGCTGATGTCACAGTCATGTGATCAGACAGACATTCTGTGCGCACATGACCTGTGCTATGTCACAGTCATGATACCAGTCACCTGAGGGGGAAGGTACATGGTCAGGTAAAACACATCCTGGACCATTACCGTAATGCCAGCAAATCGCTGCATTACATATCCCCCCCCCCCTCTGTTCAAACTTGTGGGGTTGAACACATAGTATACACAATTACCTCATAACCCACAGTTCACATAGAGACCATGTACTTTACAATTGTGCTACTCAGCCCCTGGAACATTAGTCAACGACATTAGCCCATTCCTTAGGGACCTACCATTTGTCACTGTCACTGACTTAGGCAGGTCACCATTCCGGGTCGTAACATTGACAGAGCTCCCCCGCTCCCAACGGTCAGTTGTAACCTTATCAGGTCTCCCCCGCTCCCAGCGGTCAGTCATAATCTTGTCAGACCTCCCCCGCTCCCAGCGGTCAGTCGTACTGCGGTGTGACTCACATGCCCTCGTATCTAAGGTCCGGTTCGACTCCGTACTGTCCCGTCCTCTATTGGGTCGTTTGTATGGGCTGCTCAAACCTGAGTTACTGGAGGTCTCACTACCTCTAAACCCACGCCCACTACTCTCAGGACATCTTGAAAGGTCCCTAACTCCAGCTATAGCTGTTCTGTTATTTAAGGGGCCCATAATTTCTAGATGGCTGCCATCTTCTGCTACGCAGATGATGCTGTCTATCCACTCGCAGTCTAGCGAGATTCAACTGTTCTACCTCTCGCAGGTAAGTCACTCGGTACTCCAACAGCATGCGCATATATCCCAGGCTTTCTTCTGTTCCTACAACGGAGAATGATACCATGCCGTCTTCGTCTGGTATCCAGTCCTGACGATTACGTGGACTGCTTACTTTCACCACACCAGACTTCTTGACCATCACCTGCATGGCTCGACCATTTCTCCCAACGAGCTTCCTCACCAGAACATGAGGCACCCGGATGACCTCTTTACGCATACTGTGAGCTTTCCTCATCAACTCCAGTTGTCTAACGGCTTGTTCCGTCTTCAACCGGAGAAACCGCTTCGTGCGAATATATCGCCAGTGCATGTCACTTAGGATGGCCACCCTCTTCACTGTGACTTCGGTCGTGGACAGGACCACCAGCTGTGTAGCTTCTGAGGTCAAGTACACCTTACAGGCTCCCACGGCCTTCTTAAACTCCTCATGCACGGACTCACTGGTGCATTCTTCCCTCAAATCCTCGGGTATATCTACGAGGCACTTGTACCGAGACGTTTCGGTCTCACCAGTGGTTTCCAGACGATCAACCAGCTCAGGTTTCAGAGACAACTGACCTCCAGCTTCTTCACCCTGTATGCTTCCCCTGAGCTGACTCACAGCTATAAATTCACGAATTTTCGTCTTGACCACTTCCATCTCATATTTATCTGTGGTTAACACTCTCTTAGGTCTCCTCAGGTCCACCTTCTCATGGTATAAGGGAGTGAATGCAACGTGTTCGCCCTTTTTCTTCTCCAAGAAGGCCTCGTTCACTGAGTGATACTTTGTCAGGCGACTTTTGAGCCCGGAAACTTCTTCCTCTAGCTCCGCCACTCGCCTCTCAGCGGCCCGTCTCTGAAGCTCTTCCTGCTTCCAATGGGTTTGTAGCGTCTCCTTGAGCTCCTTGATCTCGGCTCCTACATCCCCCGAATCATCAGAGCTCACATCACTCGAGGAGGTATCTGCTTCATGCCTCCCATCACCAGCGGCCAACTCCTGGCCCTGGTCTGTGGCTTCTCCGATAGACTCCTCCATCTTTGTCCGCTCAGCTTCCATCTTGCTGACTGTTTCCTTAAGGCACGTCACCGCCCTCTGGAGAGTATCGCAGAACATCTGTAGCTCCTTCACCTGAGCTTCCAGACCTAGGGTCTTCCTGCGGAGATCACCATTTTCATCACGGGTGTCCTGCAAGGTGGTCTCCACTCTCCACCACTTGGCACACGTGCTCTGCACCCGCCTTATCCTCCTCTAGTTTTACTTTAACCTTGAGGAGATCCTCATAATCTCTCCTACGTTGTTGCAGTTCCTTACCGAACTTTTCATCACACTCCTTCTTGGAGTCCCACAGCTCCTGGTTGAACTCTTCGCGCAGTCGTTCTAGGTTTTGTTCACGCCCAGCAACTTCATGCTGCAGCGCCTCTTTGAGGGCAGACAGCTCTAACTGTACCAGGGAGAAGAGATCTTTCACCTCGCATAACTCATCTTCACACACCACTTTGTCAATCTCTAATTGAAAAACCTCCTCCTTGATTTTGCGGCGGTCCTCCTTAATTCCGTAGAACATTTCCTTCCACTGGTTAATTTCCGCGTGGCTTTGCTCCACGTCTCGCTGCCAGTTCCTCATAAGCTGGTGTATTTTCTGCTGTTCAGACTCCAGGTTCAACTGGTCTGAGGACACGTTCCACAGGTTTTCACATAATTGCTGCACATCACTCTGACCCTGCTGGCCGATAGGCTCCAGCTCTTGGTCACGACTGGCCGCCTCCTCTTTCAGGGCTGTCAAATCCTTCTGACTCGGTACCGTACCAGAGGTTGCTACTGGCAACGTCACCTCCTCTTCTACCTCTAATGGAGGATCCACACTTGAAGCAAAGGCACACAGTACTACATTCTCTTTATTTTCATTTTCAGCGAGGACTACCGGAGCAACCTTTTTGTGGCCCTTGCGCCGTCAACGACGAGAGGGGGACTCTCTCCCCTCGTCTAGCCCCTCCTGACTGAACTCACTTTTTACTTTCATAGTGTCACCGTCAGCTACGGGGTCTGTGTCACTTCCCATGGTGTTGTGGACTAACAGGTCACCTCCCACTTTGACGTCACCCCCTTCGACTGGAGCTACCCCGTTATCAACGGTCACATTGTCATTTTTAGGAGGTACCAACCCACCACCAGTAATTTTTTTTGATTTTCTATCCTCCACGCTGTTTTGAACAACCGCCCCTTTTTTAGACTCCGCCCCCTTTTTAACAACCACACCGGCAGGGGAATTTTTACAAGAAAAATCAGCAATAGTCTTAGGACTTAGTTCACAACAGCTCTTACCACCTCCCCGGGCACTCTGGGACAACACTGGCGCCCCCGGAGAGTTCATAGAATGGTCCACTGCCGCCATTCCATATGGTGCCCACCGCTCCTGTGGTTCCTGCACCATGTCCAGTTTCATGTCCAGTAGACGTTTCTCAAATACCTGCTGCGGTTTTAACAGGCACTTTAATCGCTCTAATCGCTCAATAGCTTCAGACTCAGTTAATGCTCCTTTCACAGCCATTGTTATCTGCTCCTGCATTTCCTCAGGACACTATTCACACACCGCTCTCCCCGGAAAAATTTTGCTGTGGCTCGGCGGGGCCACGAATACTGGATTTGAGTGCAACGACAACCTTCACAACCCCGCCGAGTTGCAGCCAGATGCTTTAAACTTCGTGAGCCCCGCCGAGCCACAGCAAACGAGGTTTGAGTGCGACGCCAATCTTCGCAACCCCACCGAGTTGCAGCCAGATGCTTTAATCCACACTCGTCGTCCTGTGCCGTTGCCCCTAGCAACCGGGCTGCAGATGCCCCTAGCAACCGGGTTGTCGTTGCCGCTAGCAACCGGGCTGCAGTTGCCCCTATTCTCGAACCATAATGTAAGGCAGCGCTAGACATCATAATGGGGGATACTCGCTTCGCTGCGACAATCAATGCACCCGTGCAATGTCTTTCCGTTTTCACAATGCTGCAGTTTATTGCACTTCATAAACCACAGTTCACCGGGTCCAACTCAGTGGCTCGCCGACACACATATATATATATATATAATGTTCACGAGCCAAGTGACACACCGGCCCACTTGCTCCAGGTACAGCCTTCAGCAAGGTAATAACATAGCAATGTCCATATTAATGTCCATATAACACAGGGTATTACCTTTGCCGGGTTTAGCTGCTGCAGTCCATTAGGCTTGCCACCACTGTGGCTTTGCGGCTTCCCAGGTAGGGGTCTCCAGCCATCGTTCCCTCAAAGGCCACTGACATCCACACAGGATCCAGGCTTTGCCTTTCAGGCACCAGGCTTCACTTGGCCTCACTAGGCCTCACACGGTCGGTGTCCCACACACACAGGAACAGGCCTTACGCCTCTCTCACAGAACACACCTGTCTCCCATCAAGCAGGGTTTATATATGCATCCCGTGCACACACACACATACTGACAGGACCTTGCTGATGTCACAGTCATGTGATCAGACAGACATTCTGTGCGCGCAGGACCTGTGCTATGTCACAGTCATGTGACCAGTCACCTGAGGGGGAAGGTACATGGTCAGGTAAAACACATCCTGGACCATTACCGTAATGCCAGCAAGTCGTTGCATTACAATATATAATTATATACAGGAGATGCCCAGGTTATACCAGCTGTACATATATAATTATATACAGGAGATGCCCAGGTTACACCAGCTGTACATATATAATTATATACAGGAGATGCCCAGGTTATACCAGCTGTACATATATAATTATATACAGGAGATGCCCAGGTTATACCAGCTGTACATATATAATTATATACAGGAGATACCCAGGTTATACCAGCTGTACATATATAATTATATACAGGAGATGCCCAGGTTATACCAGCTGTACATATATCATTATATACAGGAGATGCCCAGGTTATACCAGCTGTACATATATAATTATATACAAGAGATGCCCAGGTTATACCAGCTGTACATATATAATTATATACAGAAGATGCCCAGGTTATACCAGCTGTACATATATAATTATATACAGAAGATGCCCAGGTTATACCAGCTGTACATATATAATTATATACAGGAGATGCCCAGGTTATACCAGCTGTACATATATAATTATATACAGGAGATACCCAGGTTATACCAGCGGTACACATATAATTATATACAGAAGATGCCCAGGTTATACCAGCTGTACATATATAATTATATACAGGAGATGCCCAGGTTATACGAGCTGTACATATATAATTATATACAGGAGATGCCCAGGTTATACCAGCTGTACAGATATAATTATATACAGGAGATGTCCAGGTTATACCAGCTGTACATACAGTTATATGAAAAAGTTTGGGCTCCCCTATTAATCTTAAGCTTAATGTTTTATAAAAATTGGTGTTTTTGCAACAGCTATTTCAGTTTGATATATGTAATAACTGTTAGACACAGTAATGTTTCTGCCTTGAAATGAGGTTTATTGTACTAACAGAAAATGTGCAATCTGCATTCAAACAAAATTTGTCAGGTGCATAAGTATGGGCACCCTTATCATTTTCTTGTTTTAAATACTACTACCTACTTTTTAATAACTTAATAAAGCACTTTTTTTGGTTTTGTAACCTCATTGAGCTTTGCACTTCATAGCCAGGTGTATGCAATCATGAGAAAGCTACTTAAAGTGGCCACTTGCAAGTTGTTCTCATGTTTGAATCTCCTCTGAATAGTGGCATCATGGGCTCCTCAAAACAACTGTCAAATGATCTGAAAACAAAGATTATTCAACATAGTTGTTCAGGGGAAGGATACAAAATGCTGTCTCAGAGATTTAACCTGTCAGTTTCCACTGTGAGGAACATAGTAAGGAAATGGAAGAACACAGGGACAGTTCTTGTTAAGGCTAGAAGTGGCAGGCCAAGAAAAACATCAGAAAGGAAGAGAAGAAGAATGGTGAGATCAGTCAAGGACAATCCTCAGACCACCTCCAGAGAGCTGCAGCATCAACTTGCTGCAGATGGTGTCACTGTGCATCGGTCAACTATACAACGCACTTTGCACAAGGAGAAGCTGTATGGGAGAGTGATGCGAAAGAAGCCGTTTCTGCAAGCACGCCACAAACAGAGTCGGCTGAGGCATGCAAAAGCACATTTGGAGAAGCCAATTTCTTTTTCGAAGAAGGTCCTGTGGACTGATGAAACCAAGATTGAGTTGTTTGGTCATACAAAAAGGCGTTATGCATGGCGGCAAAAAAACACAGCATTCCAAGAAAAACACTTGCTACCCACAGTAAAATTTGGTGGAGGTTCCATCATGCTTTGGGGCTGTGTGCCCAATTCCGGCACCGGGAATCTTGTTAAAGTTGAGGGACGCATGGATTCCACTCAGTATCAGCAGATTCTTGATAATAATGTTAAAGAATCAGTGATAAAGTTGAAGTTACGCAGGGGATGGATCTTTCAGCAAGACAATGATCCAAAACACCGCTCCAAATCTACTCAGGCATTCATGCAGAGGAACAATTACAATGTTCTGGAATGGCCATCCCAGTCCCCAGACCTGAATATCATTGAACATCTGTGGGATCATTTGAAGAGGGCTGTCCATGCTCGGCGACCATCAAACTTAACTGAACTGGAATTGTTTTGTAAAGAGGAATGGTCAAAAATACCTTCATCCAGGATCCAGGAAATCATTAAAAGCTACAGGAAGCGACTAGAGGCTGTTATTTTTGCAAAAGGAGGATCTACTAAATACTAATGTCACTTTTCTGGTGAGGTGCCCATACTTATGCACCTGTCAAATTTTATTTGAATGTAGATTGCACATTTTCTGTTAGTACAATAAACCTCATTTCAAGGCAGAAACATTACTGTGTCCAACAGTTAGTACATATATCAAACTGAAATAGCTGTTGCAAAAACACCAATTTTTATAAAACATTAAGCTTAAGATTAATAGGGGTGCCCAAACTTTTTCATATAACTGTATATAATTATATACAGAAGATGCCCAGGTTATACCAGCTGTACATATATAATTATATACAGGAGATGCCCAGGTTATACCAGCTGTACATATATAATTATATACAGGAGATGCCCAGGTTATACCAGCTGTACAGATATAATTATATACAGGAGATGCCCAGGTTATACCAGCTGTACATATATAATTATATACAGGAGATGCCCAGGTTATACCAGCTGTACAGATATAATTATATACAGGAGATGCCCAGGTTATACCAGCTGTACATATATAATTATATACAGGAGATGCCCAGGTTATACCAGCTGTACAGATATAATTATATACAGGAGATGCCCAGGTTATACCAGCTGTACATATATAATTATATACAGGAGATGCCCAGGTTATACCAGCTGTACATATATAATTATATACAGGAGATGCCCAGGTTATACCAGCTGTACATATATAATTATATACAGGAGATGCCCAGGTTATACCAGCTGTACAGATATAATTATATACAGGAGATGCCCAGGTTATACCAGCTGTACATATATAATTATATACAGGAGATGCCCAGGTTATACCAGCTGTACAGATATAATTATATACAGGAGATGCCCAGGTTATACCAGCTGTACAGATATAATTATATACAGGAGATGCCCAGGTTATACCAGCTGTACATATATAATTATATACAGGAGATGCCCAGGTTATACCAGCTGTACATATATAATTATATACAGGAGATGCCCAGGTTATACCAGCTGTACATATATAATTATATACAGGAGATGCCCAGGTTATACCAGCTGTACAGATATAATTATATACAGGAGATGCCCAGGTTATACCAGCATTTGCTCTATAAATAGATTACAGGGTGATGGATGGGGCTGGCTGTGATGTTCTGCAGCGCAGGTTCTATATTGGGCAGGTCACAGTGTAACACTTTGTTTTTGAGCAGTCGATACATTGGACATGCTCGCGGGTTAAAGGTTTACATGTGTCAGTTGGGGAAATGTGCACAGTCTGCAACTCTTTCCAATGACTGTTTTCCTGTCAGTTCAAAGAGGAAGAAATCTTTCTCGAGAGCCAACACTTCACTGAGTGATACAGCCATAGACTGCTCCAAGCATTAAAGCAACAGTACAACATTTTATATTAGGAAATCTCTTGTTTTTTTGCTGTGTTATAAGTGAAGTTACTGTAACATGAAGCTGGTGAATTGTAAAAAAAAAAAAAAAGCCAATATTTTGCATTCCTGCTCCAGAAGACACATGTTGGGCAGATTCCATCTGCCGCGGCGGAAGGTTGACCGCTATGTAATGTTTGAGCCATCGGTCACTCGGTGACTCCGGCGCTTCCTCCCGGCACATTTTATTACAATGTAACGTTTTAAGATAGAGTTTTGCCCTCATTAAAGTAATTGTCTCGTGGCAGCCGGTGCTTTTATCTTGAGCACAGAATCCTATTATTTCCCATTAATCCTCAACTCAGAATAATCAGAAGCCATTTAACTCTCACACTGACCAGGCAAATGCTTAAAGGGCAATTCCAGACACAATTGTATTACCAGTTATAGGTGCAGTATACACATATAGAATGCATGGTATCAAGACTGGGGCAAATTAAGGCTCGGCATATACAGGGACGCGTCAAGTGATGCTCAAATTGCAGTATCTCATTGCGACATTGCATCTGATGATTTCCTATAGTGTCGCACTTCGACCTTCTGCGACGAAGAGCCACAAATGTTTCCCAACGTGTTGGATTTTCTGTCTCTGGTCGTAAGTCGCATGTGATTCACTTACCATAAGCTTCAATGCAAGTCACCTGCAACTACGACTTATCTACAGACAAGTTACATAAAGGTTTTTAGTCTTACAACTTGTCTCAGAATGGGTATCGCAGGACCCCTTGTGACCCGAACCTTACTAATGCTGCCTAGATAGCACAACCTTATACAAGGCAGTCAGAGGAGACACATCTGTCACAATGACAAATGCTGTTGATAGATTTGCCAAAAATGTCCAGCATGGTGCAAAAGTGTTCTTTTTTACGCTTTTCATTGATGAATTTATTTACTATTATTTAATCTAATTTGCCCAAGATTTCTATTTTATTTCAAGTTTTACTATTAGCACCACTAACAACTACAACATACCTCCCTAGTGATGATGAATGATGAATACTATAATACTGAACCACATGTACAAGAATATAACTACTATAATACTGTCCCCTATGTACAAGAATATAACTACTATAATACTGCCCCTATGTACAAGAATATAACTACTATAATACTGCCCCTACGTATAAGAATATAACTACTATAATACTGCCCCCTATGTACAAGAATATAACTACTATAATACTGCTCCTATGTACGAGAATATAACTACTATAATACTGCTCCTATATACAAGAATATAACTACTATAATACTGCTCCCTATGTGCAAGAATATAACTACTATAATACTGCTCCTATGTACAAGAATATAACTACTATAATACTGCCCCCTATGTACAAGAATATAACTACTATAATACTGCTCCTATGTACGAGAATATAACTACTATAATACTGCTCTATGTACAAGAATATAACTACTATAACACTGCCCCTGTGTACAAGAATATAACTACTATAATACTGCCCCCTATGTACAAGACTATAACTACTATAATACTGCTCCTAGGTACAAGAATATAACTACTATAATACTGCTCCTATGTACGAGAATATAACTACTATAATACTGCTCCTATATACAAGAATATAACTACTATAATACTGCCCCCTATGTACAAGAATATAACTACTATAATACTGCTCCTATGTACAAGTATATAACTACTATAATACTGCTCCTATGTACAAGAATATAACTACTATAATACTGCTCCTATGTACGAGAATATAACTACTATAATACTGCTCCTATATACAAGAATATAACTACTATAATACTGCCCCCTATGTACAAGAATATAACTACTATAATACTGCTCCTATGTACAAGTATATAACTACTATAATACTGCTCCTATGTACAAGTATATAACTACTATAATACTGCTCCTATGTACAAGAATATAACTACTATAACACTGCCCCTGTGTACAAGAATATAACTACTATAATACTGGCCCCTATGTACAAGACTATAACTACTATAATACTGCTCCTATGTACGAGAAAATAACTACTATAATACTGTCCGTTTGTGCAAGAATATAACTATTATAATACTGCTCCCTATGTGCAAGAATATAACTACTATAATACTGCCCCTATGTACAAGAATATAACTACTATAATACTGCTCCCTATGTACAAGAATATAACTACTATAATACTGCTCCTATGTATAAGACTATAACTACTATAATACTGCTCCTATGTACAAGAATATGACTACTATAATACTGCTCCTATGTACGAGAAAATAACTACTATAATACTGTCCGTTTGTGCAAGAATATAACTACTATAATACTGCTCCCTATGTACAAGAATATGACTAGTATAATACTGCCCCTATGTACAAGAATATAACTACTATAATACTGCTTCCTATGTACAAGAATATAACTACTATAATACTGCTCCTATGTACAAGAATATAACTACTATAATACTGCTCCTATGTACAAGAATATAACTACTATAATACTGCCCCCTATGTACAAGAATATAACTCCTATAATACTGCTCCTAAGTACAAGAAAATTACTACTATACTACTGCTCCTATGTACAAGAATATAACTACTATAATACTGCCCCCTCTGTAAAAGAATATAACTACTATAATACTGCTCCTATGTACAAGAATATAACTACTATAATACTGCTCCTATGTACAAGAAAATAACTACTATAATACTGCTCCTATGTACAAGAATATAACTACTATAATACTGCTCCCTATGTACAAGAATATAACTACTATAATACTGCTCCTATGTACAAGAATATAACTACTATAATACTGCTCCTATGTACAAGAATATAACTACTATAATACTCCTCCTATGTACAAGAATATAACTACTATAATACTGCCCCCTATGTACAAGAATATAAGTCCTATAATACTGCTCCTATGTACAAGAAAATTACTACTATAATACTGCCCCAATGTACAAGAATATAACTACTATAATACTGCCCCTATGTACAAGAATATAACTACTATAATACTGCTCCCTATGTACAAGAATATAACTCCTATAATACTGCTCCTATGTACAAGAAAATTACTACTATAATACTGCCCCAATGTACAAGAATATAACTACTATAATACTGCCCCTATGTACAAGAATATAACTACTATAATACTGGTCCCTATGTACAAGAATATAACTACTATAATACTGCCCCCTCTGTGCAAGAATATAACTGCTATAACACTGCTCCTATGTACAAGAATATAACTACTATAATACTGCTCCTTTGTGCAAGAAAATAACTACTATAATACTGCGCCTATGTACAAGAATATAACTACTATAATACTGCTCCCTATGTACAAGAATATAACTACTATAATACTGCTCCTATGTACAAGAATATAACTACTATAATACTGCCCCCTATGTACAAGAATATAACTACTATAATACTGCCCCCTATGTACAAGAATATAACTACTATAATACTGCCCCCTATGTACAAGAATATAACTACTATAATACTGCTCCTATGTACAAGAATATAACTACTATAATACTGCCCCCTATGTGCAAGAATATAACTACTATAATACTGCCCCCTATGTACAAGAATATAACTACTATAATACTGCCCCCTATGTACAAGAATATAACTCCTATAATACTGCTCTTATGTACAAGAAAATTACTACTATAATACTGCCCCAATGTACAAGAATATAACTACTATAATACTGCCCCTATGTACAAGAATATAACTACTATAATACTGGTCCCTATGTACAAGAATATAACTACTATAATACTGCTCCCTCTGTGCAAGAATATAACTACTATAATACTGCTCCTATGTACAAGAATATAACTACTATAATACTGCTCCTATGTACAAGAAAATAACTACTATAATACTGCGCCTATGTACAAGAATATAAGTACTATAATACTGCTCCCTATGTACAAGAATATAAGTACTATAATACTGCTCCTATGTACAAGAATATAACTACGATAATACTGCCCCCTATGTACAAGAATATAACTACTATAATACTGCCCTCTATGTACAAGACTATAACTACTATAATACTGCCCCCTATGTACAAGAATATAACTACTATAATACTGCTCCGATGTACAAGAATATAAGTACTATAATACTGCTCCTGTGTACAAGAATATAACTACTGTAATACTGCCCCCTATGTACAATAATATAACTACTATAATACTGCTCCTATGTACAAGAATATAACTACTATAATACTGCTCCTATGTACAAGAATATAACTACTATAATACTGCTCCTATGTACAAGAATATAACTACTATAATACTGCCACCTATGTACAAGAATATAACTACTATAATAGTGCCCCTATGTGCAAGAATATAACTACTATAATACTGCTCCTATGTACAAGAATATAACTACTATAATACTGCTCCTATGTACAAGAATATAACTACTATAATACTGCTCCTATGTACAAGAATATATCTGCTATAATACTGCTCCCTATGTACAAGAATATAACTGCTATAATACTGCCCCTATGTACAAGAATATAACTACTATAATACTGCCCCCTATGTATAAGAATATAACTACTATAATATGGCTCCCTATGTACAAGAATATAACTACTATAATACTGCTCCTATGTACAAGAATATAACTACTATAATACTGCCCCCTATGTATAAGAATATAACTACTATAATATGGCCCCCTATGTACAAGAATATAACTGCTATAATACTGCCCCTATGTACAAGAATATAACTACTATAATACTGCCCCCTATGTACAAGAATACAACTACTATAATACTGCTCCTATGTACAAGAATATATCTGCTATAATACTGCTCCCTATGTACAAGAATATAACTGCTATAATACTGCCCCTATGTACAAGAATATAACTACTATAATACTGCCCCCTATGTATAAGAATATAACTACTATAATATGGCCCCCTATGTACAAGAATATAACTGCTATAATACTGCCCCTATGTACAAGAATATAACTACTATAATACTGCCCCCTATGTACAAGAATATAACTAATATAATACTGCCCCTATGTACAAGAATATAACTACTATAATACTGCCCCTATGTACAAGAATATAACTACTATAATACTGCTCCCTATGTACAAGAATATAACTGCTATAATACTGCCCCTATGTACAAGAATATAACTACTATAATACTGCCCCCTATGTATAAGAATATAACTACTATAATATGGCCCCCTATGTACAAGAATATAACTGCTATAATACTGCCCCTATGTACAAGAATATAACTACTATAATACTGCCCCCTATGTACAAGAATATAACTACTATAATACTGCCCCTATGTACAAGAATATAACTACTATAATACTGCCCCCTATGTACAAAAATATGACTACTATAATACTGTCCCTATGTACAAGAATATAACTACTATAATACTGCTCCTATATACAAGAATATAACTACTATAATACTGTCCCTATGTACAAGAATATAACTACTATAATACTGCTCCTATATACAAGAATATAACTACTATAATACTGTCCCTATGTACAAGAATACAACTACTATAATACTGCCCCCTATGTAAAAGAATATAACTACTATAATACTGCTCCCTATGTACAAGAATATAACTACTATAATACTACTATGTACAAGAATATAACTACTATAATACTGATCCCTATATACAAGAATATAACTACTATAATACTGCCCCCTATGTACAAGAATATAACTACTATAATACTGCCCCCTATGTATAAGAATATAACTACTATAAAACTGCTCCTATGTACAAGAATATAACTACTATAATACTGCTCCTATGTGCAAGAATATAACTACTATAATACTGCCCCTATGTACAAGAATATAACTACTATAATACTGCCCCTATGTACAAGAATATAACTACTATAATACTGCTCCTATGTACAAGAATATAACTACTATAATACTGCTCACTATGTACAAGAATATAACTACTATAATACTGCTCACTATGTACAAGAATATAACTACTATAATACTGCTCCCTATGTACAAGAATATAACTACTATAATACTGCTCCTATGTACAAGAATATAACTACTATAATACTGCCCCCTATGTACAAGAATATAACTACTATAATACTGCCCCTATGTACAAGAATATAACTACTATAATACTGCTCCTATGTACAAGAATATAACTACTATAATACTGCTCCTATGTAGAAGAATATAACTACTATAATACTGCCCCCTATGTATAAGAATATAACTACTATAATATGGCCCCCTATGTACAAGAATATAACTGCTATAATACTGCCCCTATGTACAAGAATATAACTACTATAATACTGCCCCCTATGTACAAGAATATAACTACTATAATACTGCCCCTATGTACAAGAATATAACTTCTATAATACTGCCCCTATGTACAAAAATATGACTACTATAATACTGTCCCTATGTACAAGAATATAACTACTATAATACTGCTCCTATATACAAGAATATAACTACTATAATACTGTCCCTATGTACAAGAATATAACTACTATAATACTGCTCCTATATACAAGAATATAACTACTATAATACTGTCCCTATGTACAAGAATACAACTACTATAATACTGCCCCCTATGTACAAGAATATAACTACTATAATAGTGCTCCCTATGTACAAGAATATAACTACTATAATACTACTATGTACAAGAATATAACTACTATAATACTGATCCCTATATACAAGAATATAACTACTATAATACTGCCCCCTATGTACAAGAATATAACTACTATAATACTGCCCCCTATGTATAAGAATATAACTACTATAATACTGCTCCTATGTACAAGAATATAACTACTATAATACTGCTCCTATGTGCAAGAATATAACTACTATAATACTGCCCCCTATGTACAAGAATATAACTACTATAATACTGCCCCTATGTACAAGAATATAACTACTATAATACTGCTCCTATGTACAAGAATATAACTACTATAATACTGCTCACTATGTACAAGAATATAACTACTATAATACTGCTCACTATGTACAAGAATATAACTACTATAATACTGCTCCCTATGTACAAGAATATAACTACTATAATACTGCTCCTATGTACAAGAATATAACTACTATAATACTGCCCCCTATGTACAAGAATATAACTACTATAATACTGCCCCTATGTACAAGAATATAACTACTATAATACTGCTCCTATGTACAAGAATATAACTACTATAATACTGCTCCTATGTAGAAGAATATAACTACTATAATACTGCCCCCTATGTATAAGAATATAACTACTATAATATGGCCCCCTATGTACAAGAATATAACTGCTATAATACTGCCCCTATGTACAAGAATATAACTACTATAATACTGCCCCCTATGTACAAGAATATAACTACTATAATACTGCCCCTATGTACAAGAATATAACTTCTATAATACTGCCCCTATGTACAAAAATATGACTACTATAATACTGTCCCTATGTACAAGAATATAACTACTATAATACTGCTCCTATATACAAGAATATAACTACTATAATACTGTCCCTATGTACAAGAATATAACTACTATAATACTGCTCCTATATACAAGAATATAACTACTATAATACTGTCCCTATGTACAAGTATACAACTACTATAATACTGCCCCCTATGTACAAGAATATAACTACTATAATACTGCTCCCTATGTACAAGAATATAACTACTATAATACTGCTCCTATGTACAAGAATATAACTACTATAATACTGCCCCCTATGTACAAGAGTATAACTACTATAATACTGCTCCTATGTACAAGAATATAACTACTATAATACTGCCCCCTATGTATAAGAATATAATTACTATAATATGGCTCCCTATGTACAAGAATATAACTACTATAATACTGCTCCTATGTACAAGAATATAACTACTATAATACTGCCCCCTATGTATAAGAATATAACTACTATAATATGGCCCCATATGTACAAGAATATAACTGCTATAATACTGCCCCTATGTACAAGAATATAACTACTATAATACTGCCCCCTATGTACAAGAATATAACTACTATAATACTGCCCCTATGTACAAGAATATAACTACTATAATACTGCCCCTATGTACAAAAATATGACTACTATAATACTGTCCCTATGTACAAGAATATAACTACTATAATACTGCTCCTATATACAAGAATATAACTACTATAATACTGTCCCTATGTACAAGAATATAACTACTATAATACTGCCCCTATGTACAAGAATATAACTACTATAATACTGCCCCCAATGTACAATAATATAACTACTATAATACTGCTCCCTATGTACAAGAATATAACTACTATAATACTACTATGTACAAGAATATAACTACTATAATACTGATCCCTATATACAAGAATATAACTACTATAATACTGTCCCTATGTACAAGAATACAACTACTATAATACTGCCCCCTATGTACAAGAATATAACTACTATAATACTGCTCCCTATGTACAAGAATATAACTACTATAATACTACTATGTACAAGAATATAACTACTATAATACTGATCCCTATATACAAGAATATAACTACTATAATACTGCCCCCTATGTACAAGAATATAACTACTATAATACTGCCCCTATGTATAAGAATATAACTACTATAATACTGCTCCTTTGTACAAGAATATAACTACTATAATACTGCTCCTATGTGCAAGAATATAACTACTATAATACTGCCCCCTATGTACAAGAATATAACTACTATAATACTGCCCCTATGTACAAGAATATAACTACTATAATACTGCTCCTATGTACAAGAATATAACTACTATAATACTGCTCACTATGTACAAGAATATAACTACTATAATACTGCTCCCTATGTACAAGAATATAACTACTATAATACTGCTCCTATGTACAAGAATATAACTACTATAATACTGCCCCCTATGTACAAGAATATAGCTACTATAATACTGCTCTTATGTACAAGAATATAACTACTATAATACTGCTCCTATGTAGAAAAATATAACTACTATAATACTGCCCCCTATGTATAAGAATATAACTACTATAATATGGCCCCCTATGTACAAGAATATAACTGCTATAATACTGCCCCTATGTACAAGAATATAACTACTATAATACTGCCCCCTATGTACAAGAATATATCTACTATAATACTGCCCCTATGTACAAGAATATAACTACTATAATACTGCCCCTATGTACAAAAATATGACTACTTTAATACTGTCCCTATGTACAAGAATATAACTACTAGAATACTGCTCCTATATACAAGAATATAACTACTATAATACTGTCCCTATGTACAAGAATATAACTACTATAATACTGCTCCTATATACAAGAATATAACTACTATAATACTGTCCCTATGTACAAGAATACAACTACTATAATACTGCCCCCTATGTACAAGAATATAACTACTATAATACTGCTCCCTATGTACAAGAATATAACTACTATAATACTACTATGTACAGGAATATAACTACTATAATACTGATCCCTATATACAATAATATAACTACTATAATACTGCCCCCTATGTACAAGAATATAACTACTATAATACTGCCCCCTATGTATAAGAATATAACTACTATAATACTGCACCTATGTACAAGAATATAACTACTATAATACTGCTCCTATGTACAAGAATATAACTACTATAATACTGCCCCTATGTGCAAGAATATAACTACTATAATACTGCTCCTATGTACAAGAATATAACTACTATAATACTGTCCCTATGTACAAGAATATAACTACTATAATACTGCTCACTATGTACAAGAATATAACTACTATAATACTGCTCACTATGTACAAGAATATAACTACTATAATACTGCTCCCTATGTACAAGAATATAACTACTATAATACTGCTCCTATGTACAAGAATATAACTACTATAATACTGCCCCCTATGTACAAGAATATAACTACTATAATACTGCCCCTATGTACAAGAATATAACTACTATAATACTGCTCCTATGTACAAGAATATAACTATAATACTGCTCCTATGTAGAAGAATATAACTACTATAATACTGCCCCTATGTATAAGAATATAACTACTATAATATGGCCCCCTATGTACAAGAATATAACTGCTATAATACTGCCCCTATGTACAAGAATATAACTACTATAATACTGCCCCTATGTACAAGAATATAACTACTATAATACTGCCCCTATGTACAAGAATATAACTTCTATAATACTGCCCCTATGTACAAAAATATGACTACTATAATACTGTCCCTATGTACAAGAATATAACTACTATAATACTGCTCCTATATACAAGAATATAACTACTATAATACTGTCCCTATGTACAAGAATATAACTACTATAATACTGCTCCTATATACAAGAATATAACTACTATAATACTGTCCCTATGTACAAGTATACAACTACTATAATACTGCCCCCTATGTACAAGAATAACTACTATAATACTGCTCCCTATGTACAAGAATATAACTACTATAATACTGCTCCTATGTACAAGAATATAACTACTATAATACTGCCCCCTATGTACAAGAGTATAACTACTATAATACTGCTCCTATGTACAAGAATATAACTACTATAATACTGCCCCCTATGTATAAGAATATAATTACTATAATATGGCTCCCTATGTACAAGAATATAACTACTATAATACTGCTCCTATGTACAAGAATATAACTACTATAATACTGCCCCCTATGTATAAGAATATACCTACTATAATATGGCCCCATATGTACAAGAATATAACTGCTATAATACTGCCCCTATGTACAAGAATATAACTACTATAATACTGCCCCCTATGTACAAGAATATAACTACTATAATACTGCCCCTATGTACAAGAATATAACTACTATAATACTGCCCCTATGTACAAAAATATGACTACTATAATACTGTCCCTATGTACAAGAATATAACTACTATAATACTGCTCCTATATACAAGAATATAACTACTATAATACTGTCCCTATGTACAAGAATATAACTACTATAATACTGCCCCTATGTACAAGAATATAACTACTATAATACTGCCCCCAATGTACAAGAATATAACTACTATAATACTGCTCCCTATGTACAAGAATATAACTACTATAATACTACTATGTACAAGAATATAACTACTATAATACTGATCCCTATATACAAGAATATAACTACTATAATACTGTCCATATGTACAAGAATACAACTACTATAATACTGCCCCCTATGTACAAGAATATAACTACTATAATACTGCTCCCTATGTACAAGAATATAACTACTATAATACTACTATGTACAAGAATATAACTACTATAATACTGATCCCTATATACAAGAATATAACTACTATAATACTGCCCCCTATGTACAAGAATATAACTACTATAATACTGCCCCTATGTATAAGAATATAACTACTATAATACTGCTCCTTTGTACAAGAATATAACTACTATAATACTGCTCCTATGTGCAAGAATATAACTACTATAATACTGCCCCCTATGTACAAGAATATAACTACTATAATACTGCCCCTATGTACAAGAATATAACTACTATAATACTGCTCCTATGTACAAGAATATAACTACTATAATACTGCTCACTATGTACAAGAATATAACTACTATAATACTGCTCCCTATGTACAAGAATATAACTACTATAATACTGCTCCTATGTACAAGAATATAACTACTATAATACTGCCCCCTATGTACAAGAATATAGCTACTATAATACTGCTCCTATGTACAAGAATATAACTACTATAATACTGCTCCTATGTAGAAAAATATAACTACTATAATACTGCCCCCTATGTATAAGAATATAACTACTATAATATGGCCCCCTATGTACAAGAATATAACTGCTATAATACTGCCCCTATGTACAAGAATATAACTACTATAATACTGCCCCCTATGTACAAGAATATATCTACTATAATACTGCCCCTATGTACAAGAATATAACTACTATAATACTGCCCCTATGTACAAAAATATGACTACTTTAATACTGTCCCTATGTACAAGAATATAACTACTAGAATACTGCTCCTATATACAAGAATATAACTACTATAATACTGTCCCTATGTACAAGAATATAACTACTATAATACTGCTCCTATATACAAGAATATAACTACTATAATACTGTCCCTATGTACAAGAATACAACTACTATAATACTGCCCCCTATGTACAAGAATATAACTACTATAATACTGCTCCCTATGTACAAGAATATAACTACTATAATACTACTATGTACAGGAATATAACTACTATAATACTGATCCCTATATACAATAATATAACTACTATAATACTGCCCCCTATGTACAAGAATATAACTACTATAATACTGCCCCCTATGTATAAGAATATAACTACTATAATACTGCACCTATGTACAAGAATATAACTACTATAATACTGCTCCTATGTACAAGAATATAACTACTATAATACTGCCCCTATGTGCAAGAATATAACTACTATAATACTGCTCCTATGTACAAGAATATAACTACTATAATACTGTCCCTATGTACAAGAATATAACTACTATAATACTGCTCCTATATACAAGAATATAACTACTATAATACTGTCCCTATGTACAAGTATACAACTACTATAATACTGCCCCCTATGCACAAGAATATAACTACTATAATACTGCTCCCTATGTACAAGAATATAACTACTATAATACTGCTCCTATGTACAAGAATATAACTACTATAATACTGCCCCCTATGTACAAGAATATAACTACTATAATACTGCTCCTATGTACAAGAATATAACTACTATAATACTGCCCCCTATGTATAAGAATATAACTACTATAATATGGCTCCCTATGTACAAGAATATAACTACTATAATACTGCTCCTATGTACAAGAATATAACTACTATAATACTGCCCCCTATGTATAAGAATATAACTACTATAATATGGCCCCCTATGTACAAGAATATAACTGCTATAATACTGCCCCTATGTACAAGAATATAACTACTATAATACTGCCCCCTATGTACAAGAATATAACTACTATAATACTGCCCCTATGTACAAGAATATAACTACTATAATACTGCCCCTATGTACAAAAATATGACTACTATAATACTGTCCCTATGTACAAGAATATAACTACTATAATACTGCTCCTATATACAAGAATATAACTACTATAATACTGTCCCTATGTACAAGAATATAACTACTATAATACTGCCCCTATGTACAAGAATATAACTACTATAATACTGCCCCCTATGTACAAGAATATAACTACTATAATACTGCCCCTATGTACAAGAATATAACTACTATAATACTGCCCCCTATGTACAAGAATATAACTACTATAATACTGCCCCTATGTATAAGAATATAACTACTATAATACTGCTCCTTTGTACAAGAATATAACTACTATAATACTGCTCCTATGTGCAAGAATATAACTACTATAATACTGCCCCCTATGTACAAGAATATAACTACTATAATACTGCCCCTATGTACAAGAATATAACTACTATAATACTGCTCCTATGTACAAGAATATAACTACTATAATACTGCTCACTATGTACAAGAATATAACTACTATAATACTGCTCCCTATGTACAAGAATATAACTACTATAATACTGCTCCTATGTACAAGAATATAACTACTATAATACTGCCCCCTATGTACAAGAATATAGCTACTATAATACTGCTCCTATGTACAAGAATATAACTACTATAATACTGCTCCTATGTAGAAAAATATAACTACTATAATACTGCCCCCTATGTATAAGAATATAACTACTATAATATGGCCCCCTATGTACAAGAATATAACTGCTATAATACTGCCCCTATGTACAAGAATATAACTACTATAATACTGCCCCCTATGTACAAGAATATATCTACTATAATACTGCCCCTATGTACAAGAATATAACTACTATAATACTGCCCCTATGTACAAAAATATGACTACTTTAATACTGTCCCTATGTACAAGAATATAACTACTAGAATACTGCTCCTATATACAAGAATATAACTACTATAATACTGTCCCTATGTACAAGAATATAACTACTATAATACTGCTCCTATATACAAGAATATAACTACTATAATACTGTCCCTATGTACAAGAATACAACTACTATAATACTGCCCCCTATGTACAAGAATATAACTACTATAATACTGCTCCCTATGTACAAGAATATAACTACTATAATACTACTATGTACAGGAATATAACTACTATAATACTGATCCCTATATACAATAATATAACTACTATAATACTGCCCCCTATGTACAAGAATATAACTACTATAATACTGCCCCCTATGTATAAGAATATAACTACTATAATACTGCACCTATGTACAAGAATATAACTACTATAATACTGCTCCTATGTACAAGAATATAACTACTATAATACTGCCCCTATGTGCAAGAATATAACTACTATAATACTGCTCCTATGTACAAGAATATAACTACTATAATACTGTCCCTATGTACAAGAATATAACTACTATAATACTGCTCCTATATACAAGAATATAACTACTATAATACTGTCCCTATGTACAAGTATACAACTACTATAATACTGCCCCCTATGCACAAGAATATAACTACTATAATACTGCTCCCTATGTACAAGAATATAACTACTATAATACTGCTCCTATGTACAAGAATATAACTACTATAATACTGCCCCCTATGTACAAGAATATAACTACTATAATACTGCTCCTATGTACAAGAATATAACTACTATAATACTGCCCCCTATGTATAAGAATATAACTACTATAATATGGCTCCCTATGTACAAGAATATAACTACTATAATACTGCTCCTATGTACAAGAATATAACTACTATAATACTGCCCCCTATGTATAAGAATATAACTACTATAATATGGCCCCCTATGTACAAGAATATAACTGCTATAATACTGCCCCTATGTACAAGAATATAACTACTATAATACTGCCCCCTATGTACAAGAATATAACTACTATAATACTGCCCCTATGTACAAGAATATAACTACTATAATACTGCCCCTATGTACAAAAATATGACTACTATAATACTGTCCCTATGTACAAGAATATAACTACTATAATACTGCTCCTATATACAAGAATATAACTACTATAATACTGTCCCTATGTACAAGAATATAACTACTATAATACTGCCCCTATGTACAAGAATATAACTACTATAATACTGCCCCCTATGTACAAGAATATAACTACTATAATACTGCTCCCTATGTACAAGAATATAACTACTATAATACTACTATGTACAAGAATATAACTACTATAATACTGATCCCTATATACAAGAATATAACTACTATAATACTGTCCCTATGTACAAGAATACAACTACTATAATACTGCCCCCTATGTACAAGAATATAACTACTATAATACTGCTCCCTATGTACAAGAATATAACTACTATAATACTACTATGTACAAGAATATAACTACTATAATACTGATCCCTATATACAAGAATATAACTACTATAATACTGCCCCCTATGTACAAGAATATAACTACTATAATACTGCCCCCTATGTATAAGAATATAACTACTATAATACTGCTCCTTTGTACAAGAATATAACTACTATAATACTGCTCCTATGTGCAAGAATATAGCTACTATAATACTGCCCCCTATGTACAAGAATATAACTACTATAATACTGCCCCTATGTACAAGAATATAACTACTATAATACTGCTCCTATGTACAAGAATATAACTACTATAATACTGCTCACTATGTACAAGAATATAACTACTATAATACTGCTCACTATGTACAAGAATATAACTACTATAATACTGCTCCCTATGTACAAGAATATAACTACTATAATAGTGCCCCCTATGTACAAGAATATAACTACTATAATACTGCCCCTATGTACAAGAATATAACTACTATAATACTGCTCCTATGTACAAGAATATAACTACTATAATACTGCTCCTATGTAGAAGAATATAACTACTATAATACTGCCCCCTATGTATAAGAATATAACTACTATAATATGGCCCCCTATGTACAAGAATATAACTGCTATAATACTGCCCCTATGTACAAGAATATAACTACTATAATACTGCCCCCTATGTACAAGAATATAACTACTATAATACTGCCCCTATGTACAAGAATATAACTTCTATAATACTGCCCCTATGTACAAAAATATGACTACTATAATACTGTACCTATGTACAAGAATATAACTACTATAATACTGCTCCTATATACAAGAATATAACTACTATAATACTGTCCCTATGTACAAGAATATAACTACTATAATACTGCTCCTATATACAAGAATATAACTACTATAATACTGTCCCTATGTACAAGTATACAACTACTATAATACTGCCCCCTATGTACAAGAATATAACTACTATAATACTGCTCCCTATGTACAAGAATATAACTACTATAATACTGCTCCTATGTACAAGAATATAACTACTATAATACTGCCCCCTATGTACAAGAGTATAACTACTATAATACTGCTCCTATGTACAAGAATATAACTACTATAATACTGCCCCCTATGTATAAGAATATTACTACTATAATATGGCTCCCTATGTACAAGAATATAACTACTATAATACTGCTCCTATGTACAAGAATATAACTACTATAATACTGCCCCCTATGTATAAGAATATAACTACTATAATATGGCCCCCTATGTACAAGAATATAACTGCTATAATACTGCCCCTATGTACAAGAATATAACTACTATAATACTGCCCCCTATGTACAAGAATATAACTACTATAATACTGCCCCTATGTACAAGAATATAACTACTATAATACTGCCCCTATGTACAAAAATATGACTACTATAATACTGTCCCTATGTACAAGAATATAACTACTATAATACTGCTCCTATATACAAGAATATAACTACTATAATACTGTCCCTATGTACAAGAATATAACTACTATAATACTGCCCCTATGTACAAGAATATAACTACTATAATACTGCCCCCAATGTACAAGAATATAACTACTATAATACTGCTCCCTATGTACAAGAATATAACTACTATAATACTACTATGTACAAGAATATAACTACTATAATACTGATCCCTATATACAAGAATATAACTACTATAATACTGTCCCTATGTACAAGAATACAACTACTATAATACTGCCCCCTATGTACAAGAATATAACTACTATAATACTGCTCCCTATGTACAAGAATATAACTACTATAATACTACTATGTACAAGAATATAACTACTATAATACTGATCCCTATATACAAGAATATAACTACTATAATACTGCCCCCTATGTACAAGAATATAACTACTATAATACTGCCCCTATGTATAAGAATATAACTACTATAATACTGCTCCTTTGTACAAGAATATAACTACTATAATACTGCTCCTATGTGCAAGAATATAACTACTATAATACTGCCCCCTATGTACAAGAATATAACTACTATAATACTGCCCCTATGTACAAGAATATAACTACTATAATACTGCTCCTATGTACAAGAATATAACTACTATAATACTGCTCCTATGTAGAAGAATATAACTACTATAATACTGCCCCCTATGTATAAGAATATAACTACTATAATATGGCCCCCTATGTACAAGAATATAACTGCTATAATACTGCCCCTATGTACAAGAATATAACTACTATAATACTGCCCCCTATATACAAGAATATAACTACTATAATACTGCCCCTATGTACAAGAATATAACTTCTATAATACTGCCCCTATGTACAAAAATATGACTACTATAATACTGTACCTATGTACAAGAATATAACTACTATAATACTGCTCCTATGTACAAGAATATAACTACTATAATACTGCCCCCTATGTATAAGAATATAACTACTATAATACTGCACCTATGTACAAGAATATAACTACTATAATACTGCTCCTATGTACAAGAATATAACTACTATAATACTGCCCCTATGTGCAAGAATATAACTACTATAATACTGCTCCTATGTACAAGAATATAACTACTATAATACTGTCCCTATGTACAAGAATATAACTACTATAATACTGCTCCTATATACAAGAATATAACTACTATAATACTGTCCCTATGTACAAGTATACAACTACTATAATACTGCCCCCTATGCACAAGAATATAACTACTATAATACTGCTCCCTATGTACAAGAATATAACTACTATAATACTGCTCCTATGTACAAGAATATAACTACTATAATACTGCCCCCTATGTACAAGAATATAACTACTATAATACTGCTCCTATGTACAAGAATATAACTACTATAATACTGCCCCCTATGTATAAGAATATAACTACTATAATATGGCTCCCTATGTACAAGAATATAACTACTATAATACTGCTCCTATGTACAAGAATATAACTACTATAATACTGCCCCCTATGTATAAGAATATAACTACTATAATATGGCCCCCTATGTACAAGAATATAACTGCTATAATACTGCCCCTATGTACAAGAATATAACTACTATAATACTGCCCCCTATGTACAAGAATATAACTACTATAATACTGCCCCTATGTACAAGAATATAACTACTATAATACTGCCCCTATGTACAAAAATATGACTACTATAATACTGTCCCTATGTACAAGAATATAACTACTATAATACTGCTCCTATATACAAGAATATAACTACTATAATACTGTCCCTATGTACAAGAATATAACTACTATAATACTGCCCCTATGTACAAGAATATAACTACTATAATACTGCCCCCTATGTACAAGAATATAACTACTATAATACTGCCCCTATGTACAAGAATATAACTACTATAATACTGCCCCCTATGTACAAGAATATAACTACTATAATACTGCCCCTATGTATAAGAATATAACTACTATAATACTGCTCCTTTGTACAAGAATATAACTACTATAATACTGCTCCTATGTGCAAGAATATAACTACTATAA
This sequence comes from Phyllobates terribilis, assembly GCF_046119375.1. Classification (NCBI taxonomy): domain Eukaryota; kingdom Metazoa; phylum Chordata; class Amphibia; order Anura; family Dendrobatidae; genus Phyllobates; species Phyllobates terribilis. The sequence continues at coordinate 171,239,683 of NW_027362769.1, forward strand.
TACTGCCCCCTATGTACAAGAATATAACTACTATAATACTGCCCCTATGTACAAGAATATAACTACTATAATACTGCTCCTATGTACAAGAATATAACTACTATAATACTGCTCACTATGTACAAGAATATAACTACTATAATACTGCTCCCTATGTACAAGAATATAACTACTATAATACTGCTCCTATGTACAAGAATATAACTACTATAATACTGCCCCCTATGTACAAGAATATAGCTACTATAATACTGCTCCTATGTACAAGAATATAACTACTATAATACTGCTCCTATGTAGAAAAATATAACTACTATAATACTGCCCCCTATGTATAAGAATATAACTACTATAATATGGCCCCCTATGTACAAGAATATAACTGCTATAATACTGCCCCTATGTACAAGAATATAACTACTATAATACTGCCCCCTATGTACAAGAATATATCTACTATAATACTGCCCCTATGTACAAGAATATAACTACTATAATACTGCCCCTATGTACAAAAATATGACTACTTTAATACTGTCCCTATGTACAAGAATATAACTACTAGAATACTGCTCCTATATACAAGAATATAACTACTATAATACTGTCCCTATGTACAAGAATATAACTACTATAATACTGCTCCTATATACAAGAATATAACTACTATAATACTGTCCCTATGTACAAGAATACAACTACTATAATACTGCCCCCTATGTACAAGAATATAACTACTATAATACTGCTCCCTATGTACAAGAATATAACTACTATAATACTACTATGTACAGGAATATAACTACTATAATACTGATCCCTATATACAATAATATAACTACTATAATACTGCCCCCTATGTACAAGAATATAACTACTATAATACTGCCCCCTATGTATAAGAATATAACTACTATAATACTGCACCTATGTACAAGAATATAACTACTATAATACTGCTCCTATGTACAAGAATATAACTACTATAATACTGCCCCTATGTGCAAGAATATAACTACTATAATACTGCTCCTATGTACAAGAATATAACTACTATAATACTGTCCCTATGTACAAGAATATAACTACTATAATACTGCTCCTATATACAAGAATATAACTACTATAATACTGTCCCTATGTACAAGTATACAACTACTATAATACTGCCCCCTATGCACAAGAATATAACTACTATAATACTGCTCCCTATGTACAAGAATATAACTACTATAATACTGCTCCTATGTACAAGAATATAACTACTATAATACTGCCCCCTATGTACAAGAATATAACTACTATAATACTGCTCCTATGTACAAGAATATAATTACTATAATACTGCCCCCTATGTATAAGAATATAACTACTATAATATGGCTCCCTATGTACAAGAATATAACTACTATAATACTGCTCCTATGTACAAGAATATAACTACTATAATACTGCCCCCTATGTATAAGAATATAACTACTATAATATGGCCCCCTATGTACAAGAATATAACTGCTATAATACTGCCCCTATGTACAAGAATATAACTACTATAATACTGCCCCCTATGTACAAGAATATAACTACTATAATACTGCCCCTATGTACAAGAATATAACTACTATAATACTGCCCCTATGTACAAAAATATGACTACTATAATACTGTCCCTATGTACAAGAATATAACTACTATAATACTGCTCCTATATACAAGAATATAACTACTATAATACTGTCCCTATGTACAAGAATATAACTACTATAATACTGCCCCTATGTACAAGAATATAACTACTATAATACTGCCCCCTATGTACAAGAATATAACTACTATAATACTGCTCCCTATGTACAAGAATATAACTACTATAATACTACTATGTACAAGAATATAACTACTATAATACTGATCCCTATATACAAGAATATAACTACTATAATACTGTCCCTATGTACAAGAATACAACTACTATAATACTGCCCCCTATGTACAAGAATATAACTACTATAATACTGCTCCCTATGTACAAGAATATAACTACTATAATACTACTATGTACAAGAATATAACTACTATAATACTGATCCCTATATACAAGAATATAACTACTATAATACTGCCCCCTATGTACAAGAATATAACTACTATAATACTGCCCCCTATGTATAAGAATATAACTACTATAATACTGCTCCTTTGTACAAGAATATAACTACTATAATACTGCTCCTATGTGCAAGAATATAGCTACTATAATACTGCCCCCTATGTACAAGAATATAACTACTATAATACTGCCCCTATGTACAAGAATATAACTACTATAATACTGCTCCTATGTACAAGAATATAACTACTATAATACTGCTCACTATGTACAAGAATATAACTACTATAATACTGCTCACTATGTACAAGAATATAACTACTATAATACTGCTCCCTATGTACAAGAATATAACTACTATAATAGTGCCCCCTATGTACAAGAATATAACTACTATAATACTGCCCCTATGTACAAGAATATAACTACTATAATACTGCTCCTATGTACAAGAATATAACTACTATAATACTGCTCCTATGTAGAAGAATATAACTACTATAATACTGCCCCCTATGTATAAGAATATAACTACTATAATATGGCCCCCTATGTACAAGAATATAACTGCTATAATACTGCCCCTATGTACAAGAATATAACTACTATAATACTGCCCCCTATGTACAAGAATATAACTACTATAATACTGCCCCTATGTACAAGAATATAACTTCTATAATACTGCCCCTATGTACAAAAATATGACTACTATAATACTGTACCTATGTACAAGAATATAACTACTATAATACTGCTCCTATATACAAGAATATAACTACTATAATACTGTCCCTATGTACAAGAATATAACTACTATAATACTGCTCCTATATACAAGAATATAACTACTATAATACTGTCCCTATGTACAAGTATACAACTACTATAATACTGCCCCCTATGTACAAGAATATAACTACTATAATACTGCTCCCTATGTACAAGAATATAACTACTATAATACTGCTCCTATGTACAAGAATATAACTACTATAATACTGCCCCCTATGTACAAGAGTATAACTACTATAATACTGCTCCTATGTACAAGAATATAACTACTATAATACTGCCCCCTATGTATAAGAATATTACTACTATAATATGGCTCCCTATGTACAAGAATATAACTACTATAATACTGCTCCTATGTACAAGAATATAACTACTATAATACTGCCCCCTATGTATAAGAATATAACTACTATAATATGGCCCCCTATGTACAAGAATATAACTGCTATAATACTGCCCCTATGTACAAGAATATAACTACTATAATACTGCCCCCTATGTACAAGAATATAACTACTATAATACTGCCCCTATGTACAAGAATATAACTACTATAATACTGCCCCTATGTACAAAAATATGACTACTATAATACTGTCCCTATGTACAAGAATATAACTACTATAATACTGCTCCTATATACAAGAATATAACTACTATAATACTGTCCCTATGTACAAGAATATAACTACTATAATACTGCCCCTATGTACAAGAATATAACTACTATAATACTGCCCCCAATGTACAAGAATATAACTACTATAATACTGCTCCCTATGTACAAGAATATAACTACTATAATACTACTATGTACAAGAATATAACTACTATAATACTGATCCCTATATACAAGAATATAACTACTATAATACTGTCCCTATGTACAAGAATACAACTACTATAATACTGCCCCCTATGTACAAGAATATAACTACTATAATACTGCTCCCTATGTACAAGAATATAACTACTATAATACTACTATGTACAAGAATATAACTACTATAATACTGATCCCTATATACAAGAATATAACTACTATAATACTGCCCCCTATGTACAAGAATATAACTACTATAATACTGCCCCTATGTATAAGAATATAACTACTATAATACTGCTCCTTTGTACAAGAATATAACTACTATAATACTGCTCCTATGTGCAAGAATATAACTACTATAATACTGCCCCCTATGTACAAGAATATAACTACTATAATACTGCCCCTATGTACAAGAATATATCTACTATAATACTGCTCCTATGTACAAGAATATAACTACTATAATACTGCTCACTATGTACAAGAATATAGCTACTATAATACTGCTCCCTATGTACAAGAATATAACTACTATAATACTGCTCCTATGTACAAGAATATAACTACTATAATACTGCCCCCTATGTACAAGAATATAGCTACTATAATACTGCTCCTATGTACAAGAATATAACTACTATAATACTGCTCCTATGTAGAAAAATATAACTACTATAATACTGCCCCCTATGTATAAGAATATAACTACTATAATATGGCCCCCTATGTACAAGAATATAACTGCTATAATACTGCCCCTATGTACAAGAATATAACTACTATAATACTGCCCCCTATGTACAAGAATATATCTACTATAATACTGCCCCTATGTACAAGAATATAACTACTATAATACTGCCCCTATGTACAAAAATATGACTACTTTAATACTGTCCCTATGTACAAGAATATAACTACTAGAATACTGCTCCTATATACAAGAATATAACTACTATAATACTGTCCCTATGTACAAGAATATAACTACTATAATACTGCTCCTATATACAAGAATATAACTACTATAATACTGTCCCTATGTACAAGAATACAACTACTATAATACTGCCCCCTATGTACAAGAATATAACTACTATAATACTGCTCCCTATGTACAAGAATATAACTACTATAATACTACTATGTACAGGAAGATAACTACTATAATACTGATCCCTATATACAATAATATAACTACTATAATACTGCCCCCTATGTACAAGAATATAACTACTATAATACTGCCCCCTATGTATAAGAATATAACTACTATAATACTGCACCTATGTACAAGAATATAACTACTATAATACTGCTCCTATGTACAAGAATATAACTACTATAATACTGCCCCTATGTGCAAGAATATAACTACTATAATACTGCTCCTATGTACAAGAATATAACTACTATAATACTGTCCCTATGTACAAGAATATAACTACTATAATACTGCTCCTATATACAAGAATATAACTACTATAATACTGTCCCTATGTACAAGTATACAACTACTATAATACTGCCCCCTATGTACAAGAATATAACTACTATAATACTGCTCCCTATGTACAAGAATATAACTACTATAATACTGCTCCTATGTACAAGAATATAACTACTATAATACTGCCCCCTATGTACAAGACTATAACTACTATAATACTGCTCCTATGTACAAGAATATAACTACTATAATACTGCCCCCTATGTATAAGAATATAACTACTATAATATGGCTCCCTATGTACAAGAATATAACTACTATAATACTGCTCCTATGTACAAGAATATAACTACTATAATACTGCCCCCTATGTATAAGAATATAACTACTATAATATGGCCCCCTATGTACAAGAATATAACTGCTATAATACTGCCCCTATGTACAAGAATATAACTACTATAATACTGCCCCCTATGTACAAGAATATAACTACTATAATACTGCCCCTATGTACAAGAATATAACTACTATAATACTGCCCCTATGTACAAAAATATGACTACTATAATACTGTCCCTATGTACAAGAATATAACTACTATAATACTGCTCCTATATACAAGAATATAACTACTATAATACTGTCCCTATGTACAAGAATATAACTACTATAATACTGCCCCTATGTACAAGAATATAACTACTATAATACTGCCCCCTATGTACAAGAATATAACTACTATAATATTGCTCCCTATGTACAAGAATATAACTACTATAATACTACTATGTACAAGAATATAACTACTATAATACTGATCCCTATATACAAGAATATAACTACTATAATACTGTCCCTATGTACAAGAATACAACTACTATAATACTGCCCCCTATGTACAAGAATATAACTACTATAATACTGCTCCCTATGTACAAGAATATAACTACTATAATACTACTATGTACAAGAATATAACTACTATAATACTGATCCCTATATACAAGAATATAACTACTATAATACTGCCCCCTATGTACAAGAATATAACTACTATAATACTGCCCCCTATGTATAAGAATATAACTACTATAATACTGCTCCTTTGTACAAGAATATAACTACTATAATACTGCTCCTATGTGCAAGAATATAGCTACTATAATACTGCCCCCTATGTACAAGAATATAACTACTATAATACTGCCCCTATGTACAAGAATATAACTACTATAATACTGCTCCTATGTACAAGAATATAACTACTATAATACTGCTCACTATGTACAAGAATATAACTACTATAATACTGCTCACTATGTACAAGAATATAACTACTATAATACTGCTCCCTATGTACAAGAATATAACTACTATAATACTGCTCCTATGTACAAGAATATAACTACTATAATACTGCCCCCTATGTACAAGAATATAGCTACTATAATACTGCTCCTATGTACAAGAATATAACTACTATAATACTGCTCCTATGTAGAAAAATATAACTACTATAATACTGCCCCCTATGTATAAGAATATAACTACTATAATATGGCCCCCTATGTACAAGAATATAACTGCTATAATACTGCCCCCTATGTACAAGAATATAACTACTATAATTCTGCCCCTATGTACAAGAATATAACTACTATAATACTGCCCCTATGTACAAAAATATGACTACTTTAATACTGTCCCTATGTACAAGAATATAACTACTATAATACTGCTCCTATATACAAGAATATAACTACTATAATACTGTCCCTATGTACAAGAATACAACTACTATAATACTGCCCCCTATGTACAAGAATATAACTACTATAATACTGCTCCCTATGTACAAGAATATAACTACTATAATACTACTATGTACAGGAATATAACTACTATAATACTGATCCCTATATACAATAATATAACTACTATAATACTGCCCCCTATGTACAAGAATATAACTACTATAATACTGCCCCTTATGTATAAGAATATAACTACTATAATACTGCACCTATGTACAAGAATATAACTACTATAATACTGCTCCTATGTACAAGAATATAACTACTATAATACTGCCCCCTATGTACAAGAATATAGCTACTATAATACTGCTCCTATGTACAAGAATATAACTACTATAATACTGCTCCTATGTAGAAAAATATAACTACTATAATACTGCCCCCTATGTATAAGAATATAACTACTATAATATGGCCCCCTATGTACAAGAATATAACTGCTATAATACTGCCCCTATGTACAAGAATATAACTACTATAATACTGCCCCCTATGTACAAGAATATATCTACTATAATACTGCCCCTATGTACAAGAATATAACTACTATAATACTGCCCCTATGTACAAAAATATGACTACTTTAATACTGTCCCTATGTACAAGAATATAACTACTAGAATACTGCTCCTATATACAAGAATATAACTACTATAATACTGTCCCTATGTACAAGAATATAACTACTATAATACTGCTCCTATATACAAGAATATAACTACTATAATACTGTCCCTATGTACAAGAATACAACTACTATAATACTGCCCCCTATGTACAAGAATATAACTACTATAATACTGCTCCCTATGTACAAGAATATAACTACTATAATACTACTATGTACAGGAATATAACTACTATAATACTGATCCCTATATACAATAATATAACTACTATAATACTGCCCCCTATGTACAAGAATATAACTACTATAATACTGCCCCCTATGTATAAGAATATAACTACTATAATACTGCACCTATGTACAAGAATATAACTACTATAATACTGCTCCTATGTACAAGAATATAACTACTATAATACTGCCCCTATGTGCAAGAATATAACTACTATAATACTGCTCCTATGTACAAGAATATAACTACTATAATACTGTCCCTATGTACAAGAATATAACTACTATAATACTGCTCCTATATACAAGAATATAACTACTATAATACTGTCCCTATGTACAAGTATACAACTACTATAATACTGCCCCCTATGTACAAGAATATAACTACTATAATACTGCTCCCTATGTACAAGAATATAACTACTATAATACTGCTCCTATGTACAAGAATATAACTACTATAATACTGCCCCCTATGTACAAGACTATAACTACTATAATACTGCTCCTATGTACAAGAATATAACTACTATAATACTGCCCCCTATGTATAAGAATATAACTACTATAATATGGCTCCCTATGTACAAGAATATAACTACTATAATACTGCTCCTATGTACAAGAATATAACTACTATAATACTGCCCCCTATGTATAAGAATATAACTACTATAATATGGCCCCCTATGTACAAGAATATAACTGCTATAATACTGCCCCTATGTACAAGAATATAACTACTATAATACTGCCCCCTATGTACAAGAATATAACTACTATAATACTGCCCCTATGTACAAGAATATAACTACTATAATACTGCCCCTATGTACAAAAATATGACTACTATAATACTGTCCCTATGTACAAGAATATAACTACTATAATACTGCTCCTATATACAAGAATATAACTACTATAATACTGTCCCTATGTACAAGAATATAACTACTATAATACTGCCCCTATGTACAAGAATATAACTATTATAATACTGCCCCCTATGTACAAGAATATAACTACTATAATATTGCTCCCTATGTACAAGAATATAACTACTATAATACTACTATGTACAAGAATATAACTACTATAATACTGATCCCTATATACAAGAATATAACTACTATAATACTGTCCCTATGTACAAGAATACAACTACTATAATACTGCCCCCTATGTACAAGAATATAACTACTATAATACTGCTCCCTATGTACAAGAATATAACTACTATAATACTACTATGTACAAGAATATAACTACTATAATACTGATCCCTATATACAAGAATATAACTACTATAATACTGCCCCCTATGTACAAGAATATAACTACTATAATACTGCCCCCTATGTATAAGAATATAACTACTATAATACTGCTCCTTTGTACAAGAATATAACTACTATAATACTGCTCCTATGTGCAAGAATATAGCTACAATAATACTGCCCCCTATGTACAAGAATATAACTACTATAATACTGCCCCTATGTACAAGAATATAACTACTATAATACTGCTCCTATGTACAAGAATATAACTACTATAATACTGCTCACTATGTACAAGAATATAACTACTATAATACTGCTCACTATGTACAAGAATATAACTACTATAATACTGCTCCCTATGTACAAGAATATAACTACTATAATACTGCTCCTATGTACAAGAATATAACTACTATAATACTGCCCCCTATGTACAAGAATATAGCTACTATAATACTGCTCCTATGTACAAGAATATAACTACTATAATACTGCTCCTATGTAGAAAAATATAACTACTATAATACTGCCCCCTATGTATAAGAATATAACTACTATAATATGGCCCCCTATGTACAAGAATATAACTGCTATAATACTGCCCCCTATGTACAAGAATATAACTACTATAATTCTGCCCCTATGTACAAGAATATAACTACTATAATACTGCCCCTATGTACAAAAATATGACTACTTTAATACTGTCCCTATGTACAAGAATATAACTACTATAATACTGCTCCTATATACAAGAATATAACTACTATAATACTGTCCCTATGTACAAGAATACAACTACTATAATACTGCCCCCTATGTACAAGAATATAACTACTATAATACTGCTCCCTATGTACAAGAATATAACTACTATAATACTACTATGTACAGGAATATAACTACTATAATACTGATCCCTATATACAATAATATAACTACTATAATACTGCCCCCTATGTACAAGAATATAACTACTATAATACTGCCCCTTATGTATAAGAATATAACTACTATAATACTGCACCTATGTACAAGAATATAACTACTATAATACTGCTCCTATGTACAAGAATATAACTACTATAATACTGCCCCTATGTGCAAGAATATAACTACTATAATACTGCTCCTATGTACAAGAATATAACTACTATAATACTGCTCCTATGTACAAGAATATAACTACTATAATACTGCTCACTATGTACAAGAATATAACTACTATAATACTGCCCCTATGTACAAGAATATAGCTACTATAATACTGCTCCTGTGTACAAGAATATAACTACTATAATACTGCTCCTATGTACAAGAATATAACTACTATAATACTGCTCCTATGTACAAGAATATAACTACTATAATACTGCTCCTATGTACAAGAATATAACTACTATAATACTGCCCCTATGTATAAGAATATAACTACTATAATACTGCTCCTGTGTACAAGAATATAACTACTATAATACTGCTCCTATGTACAAGAATATAACTACTATAATACTGCTCCTATGTACAAGAATATAACTACTATAATACTGCTCCTATGTACAAGAATATAACTACTATAATACTGCTCCTATGTACAAGAATATCACTACTATAATACTGCCCTCTATGTACAAGAATATAACTACTATAATACTGCTCCTATGTACAAGAATATAGCTACTATAATACTGCTCACTATGTACAAGAATATAACTGCTATTATACTGCCTCCAGTAGTAATCTTCTGCAGCGGATGTTGATAGTTTCCTCATTTCACAGTGAGATCTGCAATGTTTTCCTCCGCTGCCTTGTGAAAAAAATAAAAAAATAAATAAAAAGGATCCAGACGCTGGCGTTGTTATTAATTTCACATCAGACTCTTTGCTGTTTAACATCATTATCTCATAATCTGCAGTCACACTGTGGGTTTCTATAATACAGAATAAAAGCCTCGCTGGTTGTGATGATAATTGCTTTTTATTTTGGTCCACAAATACCAAATTACACTCATTTCACTGAAAGTTAATGTTTTTGTAGACGAGAGAGGTGTCTGCAGCCGGCGGCGGTGGAATTAAATGGTTTTCACCAATCCCTTTAAATGCTCCATAGAAGATAGTGACTCTCGGACAGCCGATGGCATCGCTTGCTTTCCCCTCCAGCCATGAAGGGGTTACCCCAGGTTGTGTTTTCGGACTCCCAGTAAAGTAATTGCCGGCGTGCCCCTGCATCATGAAGCCTGGCAGGCAGCAGGTGTGTGTTATAGAAGTCGTTTGGAAAACTGCGGCCTCTTTATCATTCCCAACTCCTTCACGCGGCGCCGCCGGGTCTCCCGAACATGACTACGAAGCCGGTGAGGTGATTTGTCCTCATCGGAGGCTTGAGCGAGAGGCGAAGAGCTGCCCGCCAGAGAGTCCTCCATCCCTCACCGAAACGCATTAGAGGGGAGGCCGTGCGCAGCGTCTCATCTGTCCTATTAAGGCAGCGCGGAGGAGACACACACGGTGACCTCAGAGATTAGAGGTGCAGCCGGCGCCGCTGCCGACTCAGCCGAACAACATCATTCTCTAGGACTTTTTCCATTATCTTCTCTTTTGAATACTGAGGACTATTATATTATATTATATTACGGCATTTCATATTATTTTACATTATTTATTTATTTATTTTTTTAATACAGGAATATGTTCCGGATCTCATACTTTTAAGAACAAGGTGTTCTACCCCAAAAGAGACCCTCGTACTCCTGCTACACTCAGATGAAGAAAACATGTACTATTCCCTGGGATCACCTAAGGCTATGTTCACACGTTGCGTTTTTTTTTTCCCGCAGACAAAAACCTGCTCTCTAGGCAGTAAAGAAGCAACGTCAAAAAAATTAGGTTTTGCTGAGTTTCTGTGGCGTTTTTGCTTAGTTTTTATCCATGTACATTTGTCTCTTGTGCATGCTGGTAGAGTTTAGTGCATAAAAAAAAAATAACCTGATTCAACTTCATAAGGTTTTGGCACCAAAATCGCAGCAAAACCGGATACCTGCATTTTTTTGCTGCATTTTTGTGGCGTTTTTGCACTACGCATTGATTTCAATGGGTGAAGAACGCTGAAAAAACGCAATGTGTGAACATAGTCTAATACTCCTCACTGCTGAGGGTTTGCTACAATTGTATCAAATTTAGACACTTCTGTGGGAGATTAAGGGCCTGTGCACACATTGCAGATTTGTTGCATTTTTTTTTCTGCGCAGATTTGAAGTGAATGAGAATCCTGACGTCTCATGCACACGCTGCTTGTTTGTGACTTGCAGATTTAAATGAGTGTTTTTGCTGCAGATTTCACTCATACTATCAAGTAGGGAAAAATCTGCAACAAAAATGCATCAAAAACGCGTCTATTTTATGCTGCATTTTTCCTGCCAAAAGATGCAGAAATAATGCAGAAAATTCAGCACCAAATACTTACCGTGTGAACCTACCCTACACAAATCTCTCTTCTATATTGATCGATTGTTACAATGTATCAGTGCAGGTGTAAGCGCTGTTCACACTGCTGCCTCTGTCGGCAGAATATCAGCAGTTCTGCTATTTCTATATATTTTTTCCAATTTGATGTTCACCATAGTGGATACATATTCTGATATTCTATCAGTATGGACAGTCACACATACGACAGTAATAAATGTGTTTGTTTAATATTTATGCTGCGGATAAAGGTGGTGATATTGTTGGTGATATTGTTTATTGTGATGTTGTTTATTGTTTTTGAAAAATATTTTCCTTTTTTTACATGTTTTATTGGTTTTGTTAAGTCACTTGATTGCTTGTACAATACGCTGTCATACTGTAATATATCCACCTCTTATGAATCCACAGACTGGGTCCTAGAGAAATAGAAGCATGGCAGACATGGGGGGGCCTACAGGGCAATGCCATAGGCTCCCCACAGACATAGTGCAGATTGATGGGGGTCGGAAGGAACATTTTTACCCTATTCCTAACCTCACTATTGACAGTAGCATCAAAGCAGGGGCGGACACAGACAAAAGTGGCCCCCTGTGCAAAAACAATAGGTATCAGCCTTAAATTAGGGTTGTTTAGCTGACAAAGGATGCAATTGTAGAAAGCCCTCTGCTGTGAGAATCAGGCAGAAAAATCCTTGGAGATTTCTGGGAAACTTTGTAATGAAACCTGCAATTTAACCTGTGGATTTCACTGCAGATTATATGCGACCTTCAGCCTCCATAGTTCAATAAAGAAAACCAACGTCAAAAATTCGTACCAAGAATGGTCCCAACATGGATTTCCCATTATAGTCAACAGGGGCAGAATATCATAATTTAGCTGCAGGATTTGCATGACAATCTGCATAAAAACTCCAACATGTGAACATAATCATATTGGGTTCATTACCTTATGGGTAGAGATAAGCAAACATGAACTGTAAAGTTCGGGGTGCGTACCGGACACCTAGTGTCTGGGGCTGAACTCCAAACACAGACTTTTTCCCAGAAGTCCAATTTACTGTTCGGATTCAATGCTGAATAAAGTTTGTTGAAAGGATGCAGCCTTTCAATCAAAAATCTTTTAGGCTGTAGGCACCTCTGCAGCCATCACAGGCATGCCAAGTATAAAAATAATCCCAGCAGCTCCGACATAATCCATTGTGGTTCCCACGATGTCCAGCGATTCTCTACTGCAACCTATGGAGCGTAGTTCTGAGAACGAGGCTCATTAGCTTACTCGGGGTCATGTTTCACCAACAATGACGTCCATTACTAACCCCTGGGCTTGATGCCAGCTGACATTACACAGCTGACATCAACCCCAAAAACTATTACCCCGATTTCCACCGCACCAGGGCAATCAGGAAGAGCCGAGGCTAAGCGCTAGAATTGGCGCATCTAATGGATGTGCTATTCCTGGGGTGACTGAGGGCAGGTCTTATTAGGCTGGGAAGGGTCCAATATCCATGGCCCTTCCCAACATATTAATATCAGCCCCCGACTGTCTGCTTATCCTTTGCTAGGTATTAAAAATAGGAGGACCCCATGTCATTTTTTGGGGGGCTCCCCATTTTTAATAACCAGCTAAGGCAAAACAGACAGCTGGGGGCTGATATTAATAGGCTGGGAAGGTCAATGGATATTTGCCCCTTCCCAGCATAAGACCAGCTCACAGCAGTCTGCTTTTCCTTAGCTGGTTATTAAAAATAGGGGGGAACCCACATCATTTTTTTTCATTTGTCTATTTATTAACAAGTACAGTAAACTACACACACAAGGCTCTGCTCCATCCCTCCACTTGGACCTCCGCCTCCTAGGTCAAGATTATTTTTAATATTTTTGAATTTTATGTTATTTTAGGTAATTTCCCCATGCACATTTGTTTGCAGGGCAGTTGTCCTGCTCTTACTACCATTTTTCTTCCTTTTGCAGCCCCATAGCCATTACTATGTCAATTTTAAAGCACCAAAGTTCAGGTCCCCATTGGCTTCTATGGGGTTTGGGTTTGAGGTCAAGTTCCTGTACCCGAACCGAACTTTGGACTAAAGTTAGGACAAACTCAAACATCCATGGGTCCGCTCATCCCTATAATGCACTAATACATTGTAGCCTATCGGGATAGCTCATGGAGGATTGTCCACCATGGTAACAAACTATCAGCTTGAATAAATTAGAATGTTCTCCCTCATTGCCAGCAAGCGCAGAATTTGAAAATGATTTAATTGATACATAAAGTACATTAGAAAGTTTTAAAACTTTTCCTCCAACAAAGAATAAAGAGATGTTTCCATCATGTAACGGTCTGACATATTGCAAGTACATGCTATGACATTAATATAGATGGGGGTCCGAACTCCGGCACCCCAAACCCATGCTAAGAACAAAGGGGCAAAATGGCAATCACCCGTGCAAACATTACATGGTTGAAGATTGCGTTTTCTGAAATATTCGCAGGGTTATTTCTTTGACTTCTGAATAATAATTCGGAGAGACACAAATTCATTTTTTTTTTCAGTTTTTGACCCTTTCCTACAGCGTGAAGCGCCATTTTAACCTCTGTCAGATATTATTTTCCCCGTGATATCGTGAAGACTAATGATTTTCTTGATGAAGTCACGGTTGCTTAACCAAGAGAATTAGCTTGAACCAACCGGGCAACTGTAACTCAGAATTTGAGGATTTGATGAGCGGTGGATTACGGTTGTTTTTTTTTAATGTTGCTGATAGAAATCCCTCCCAATGTATACAGGATATAACTGTGCCCACTTCTGTACGTGTGGACCAAGTGGTCGTCACCCGAGCTGAAAGACACCTGGTTGTAGGAAACTTCACACCTTCTAACTTAGAACAGAAGGAAAAAGGGAGACGTTTTTTGTTTTTTTTTCAGCTAAGCCGCATCCATAACCCACCCAATACTTTTTGTGCACAAACACAGAAATCTTGATCCTAGTTAAGTTTTTAATTTGCTTATTTTTCTTTTAATTTGCGCCATTTTTAAATGTTTTTCTTCTTTTTTTTTTTAGATACATTTGGATGAAACACGCAAGGTGGGCTGCGCTGCTGGAGTAAACTGATTCTTTAGCAATGATGATGATATAAAGGTTTTCTATTAACGTGTTACAACGTCGTAATAACGTCTTTATCAAGTGAAGATAAAACAAACAAAAAAACAAACAAACTTTATTTCTACAGAGTTTGGGGTTTCCAGATGTTTTCAGTTTTGCAACATTTCAGCAGAACATTCACATTTTTACAGTAAGAATATGTTTACACACCGCATTTGTTTTTGCTGCATTTTTTTATGCAAATTAAAAGTTGATTTTTATAGTACCAGCAAAAGCTATGAGATTTCAGAAATCTCATGCGCACTCTTTTTTTTTTCCTGACTGAACTGGAAAACGGTTGCCTTTTTGAAAACTGGAGCGTGTCACTTCTTTGCGCATTCTTGCAGCATTTTTTTCACCCATAAAAAGCAATGTGTAAGTAAAAAAAGCAGCAAAAGGTGCTATCAGTTTTTGCAGCGTTTTTGGCGAAGAAAATGCAGGTACAGCAGGATGTGAAACCCATTTAGTTTTGTGATTTTGTTTCTACTGACACCAAGTACAGTTTAAATTAGTTTAAATTTGTGATATGTGTAAAGTAAACAATGCCCATCCAACTCAATGTCCTACCAGTGTGTAAACAATGCCCAACCAACTCAATGCCCTACCAAGGAGTGAAGGTAAAAAATGCCCAACAAACTCAATGCCCTACCAGTGTGTAAAGTAAACAATTCCCAACCAACTCATTGTTCTACCAATGTGTAAACAATGCCCAACCAACTCAATACCCTACCAAGAAGTGAAAGTAAACAATGGCCAACAAACTCAATGCCCTACCAGTGTGTAAAGTAAACAATGCTCATCCAACTCAATGTCCTACCAGTGTGTAAAGTAAACAATCCCAGCCAACTCATTGTTCTACCAATGTGTAAACAATGCCCAACCAACTCAATGCCCTACCAAGGAGTGAAAGTAAACAATGCCCAACAAACTCAATGCCCTACCAGTGTGTAAAGTAAACAATGCCCATCCAACTCAATGTCCTACCAGTGTGTAAAGTAAACAATCCCAGCCAACTCATTGTCCTACCAATGTGTAAACAATGCCCAACCAACTCAATGCCCTACCAATGTGTTAAGTAAACAATGCCCAACCAATTCACCTTCCTCACAGTTTTTACTTTTACAATTGTGTATTGTTTCATGAACTCATTTAACCTTAGTTCACGACTCTGCTTCATGCATGAATCCAATATTTTGTCCAGAATAGTCACTATTTTTTCAGACATAAAAAAACTTTTCCCCTAAATAATTTGATTAAATTGCAGTTTTTCCCAAAATGATTTATGGTTTCACATATGTCTTGCATTGGTGGCCTAATGCATTGTATTGTTCATGTCTGTAAGATGGAAGCAAAGCTGAAAAATGGGGCAAAGAAACAGCAAAATTACAAAAAGGAAAGCAGCAAAAAGGCAGCAAAACCTACGTTTGGCTGCAGCTTTTTTTTACTGCCAAGAGGCCAGCTTTTCACTGCAGAAAAAAATGCGGCTAAAAAAGCAACGTGTGAACATAGATCACAATGAGATTTTTGATGTTGGAGATTTTCTGCAACTATTAAGTAAATTAGGTTGTTTGCATTTTTTCATTGCGTTTTGATCGCATTTGTTACATAGTAGTTTTGATCTCTTGTAGATATATCATGTTTTAAGCAAAGCTGCTTTGTTTTTTCATAATTCCTGAAATTTGGCTTTCATAAAACTTTATTGTGTGGCGCCCCTGCGGATTCAGTCGCCACAGAGGTACTGCATCTCACCCAGAGGTGTGGTATCTCACTCTCAGGTAAGGAAGGAGTACAGCCCGGGACCCTAACACCTGCATCCAACACTACACTACTCCAGACCAGCAGGAGGGGCAAGATGCATCGCTTCCTGCTGAGCCCTGTCCCTGGCTGGAGTGGGGGGAACCAAAGTAGGGGGAACCATGTAGTGGGTGTGGGTGGAGGAAGAAGTTCAGGGGAGCTCAGTAAGAAGTGATATAAAAGAGAGGGTGGAACATTCTAGAGGGGGTTCTGAGGAGAGACAGTCTGAGAGGAGAAGTAGAGGGAGCAGGAGCTCTGTAGGAGCTCTGCTCAGAAGGAGGAGGGCCTAGCCAAAGAGGCCCAGGACAGACTGAGGAGGAGAGGAGCAGGAGAAAGGCTCCAGGAACGTGGAAGGGACCCCAGGGGTACGGGTAGTGCTGGAAGCCACCTGTACGCCCGAATCTACCAGGAGGTGGAGGGGTCAGGTCGCACACAGGGGACCGGTCCCTAAACTAGCAGAGTTCTTTAAGCCTCAACTAGGAAACCAGAGGCTGCAGTATTTCAGGTACTGCAGCCACAAGCCACATCTATCTCACCAAGAAGGTGGCCATAGAGGACCCAGGGGACAGAGAAGATGTCGCCCAGCAAGGTCCGCGGTCACTGGATTGGGACACTAGGTGTGAGGTGCAGGGAGACGGCCAGAAGGAATACACAGAAGGGGGTCCTGTTACGTACTCCGGAGAGACCTGGGAGTTGGCTGAACCCCTCCCTGAGTAAGCACAGAACGCCGTGGGAAGTTAAAACCTGAGGACTGCACCTTACTGTGTCTGTGATCATTATCTGCGCCATCATCCCCTGCACTACACCATAGCAGCAACATCTACACTGCCCTGGAGCTAAGCTCTACCTGTGGAGAGCTAAACCAACTCTGCTGCATTCACACCAGCTCCAGAGGACTGCTCCGCAGCGGCGGCTCCACATAGCCGCATACCACAGGTGGCGTCACGAACTGTATATAAGAACTATAAATCCAATGTAAATAATATATCCCCCTTTTATTGACCGCCCTGGGTCACGGACCAGGTCACCGCCACTGTGACATCTCCCCTAGCAACGACCGGCCCGGCACCGAGTACCCCACAGCCCAGGGGGAGCATCAATTGATATATCCAGGGCCGGCTCCAGGTTTTTGTGGGCCCCGGGCGAAAGAGTCTCAGTGGGCCCCATTAACACATACCATGGTTCATGATGCACAGATACCGCAGAGAAATCTATGTATATAGTACAATGCAAAGATTTCACTTCTTACAATACATGAGTGATATCTACTGTAAATTCTACAATAGCTCAGAAACCGGCGAATCCTCGCAGCGCACAGTGCAGACCGGACAGTATAGTCCTCCATACAGTATTATGGGCACCACTAAGTCCTCCATACAGTTTTATGGGCCCCATTATATATTGCTCCATACAGAATAATGACCCCACATAGTCCTCGTACAGTATAATGGGCACCACATAGCCCTCCATACAGTATTATGGGCCCCATATATTGCTCCATACAGAATACTGGCCCCCATATAAGGCCCCATACGGAATACTGGCCCCCATACGGAATACTGGCCCCCATATAAGGCCCCATACGGAATACTGGCCCCCATATAACGCTACATACAGAATACCTGCCCCCATATAACGCTCCATACAGAATACTGGCCCCCATATAACGCTCCATACAGAATACTGACTCTCATATAACGCTCCATACAGGATACTGGCCCCCATATAACGCTCCATGCAGGATACTGGCCCCCATATAACGCTCCATACAGAATACTGGCCCCCATATAACGCTCCATGCAGGCTGTTCCCCACACATAATGCCTCATGCAGGCTGTTCCCCCCACATAATGCCCCACGCAGGCTGTTCCCCCCACATAATGCCCCATGCAGGCTGTTCCCCCCAATATAATGCCCCATGTAGGATGTCACCCCCCCTTATAATGCCCCATGCAGGATGACACCCCCCCCTTCCTTATAATGCCCCATGCAGGATGTCACACACCCCCCTCCCTTATAATGCCCCATGCAGGATGTCACCCCCCCTCCCTTATAATGCCCCATGCAGGATGTCACTTCCCCCCTTCCCCTCTTATAATGCCCCATGCAGGATGTCACCCCCCCACCCCCATATAATGCCCCCATGCAGGATGTCAATTCCCCCCTCCCCCATATAATGCCCCATGCAGGATGTCAATTCCCCCCTCCCCCCCATATAATGCCCCATGCAGGATGTCAAACACACCCCCTTCTTTATAATGCCCCATGCAGGATGTCACACCCCCCTCCCTTATAATGCCCCATGCAGGATGTCACCCCCCCCCTTATAATGCCCCATACAGGATGTTACCCCCCCTCCCTTATAATGCCCCATACAGGATGTCACCCCCCCCTCCCTTATAATGCCCCATGCAGGATGTCACACACCCCCCTCCCTTATAATGCCCCATGCAGGATGTCACACCCCCCCCTCCCTTATAATGCCCCATGCAGGATGTCACACACCCCCCTCCCTTATAATGCCCCATGCAGAATGTCACTTCCCCCCTTCCCCTCTTATAATGCCCCATGCAGGATGTCACACCCCCCACCCCCATATAATGCCCCATGCAGGATGTCACTCCCCCTTATAATGCCCCATGCAGGATGTCACCCCCCCTCCCTTATAATGCCCCATACAGGATGTCACACCCCCCTCCCTTATAATGCCCCATGCAGGATGTCACACACACCCCCTCCCTTATAATGCCCCATGCAGGATGTTACCCCCCCATATAATGCCCCATGCAGGATGTCACACACACCCCCTCCCTTATAATGCCCCATGCAGGATGTCACACACCCCCCTCCCTTATAATGCCCCATGCAGGATGTCACCCCCCCTCCCTTATAATGCCCCATGCAGGATGTCACTTCCCCCCTTCCCCTCTTATAATGCCCCATGCAGGATGTCACCCCCCCACCCCCATATAATGCCCCCATGCAGGATGTCAATTCCCCCCTCCCCCATATAATGCCCCATGCAGGATGTCAATTCCCCCCTCCCCCCCATATAATGCCCCATGCAGGATGTCAAACACACCCCCTTCTTTATAATGCCCCATGCAGGATGTCACACCCCCCTCCCTTATAATGCCCCATGCAGGATGTCACCCCCCCCTTATAATGCCCCATACAGGATGTTACCCCCCTCCCTTATAATGCCCCATACAGGATGTCACCCCCCCCTCCCTTATAATGCCCCATGCAGGATGTCACACACCCCCCTCCCTTATAATGCCCCATGCAGGATGTCACACACCCCCCTCCCTTATAATGCCCCATGCAGGATGTCACACACCCCCCTCCCTTATAATGCCCCATGCAGAATGTCACTTCGCCCCTTCCCCTCTTATAATGCCCCATGCAGGATGTCACACCCCCCACCCCCATATAATGCCCCATGCAGGATGTCACTCCCCCTTATAATGCCCCATGCAGGATGTCACCCCCCCTCCCTTATAATGCCCCATACAGGATGTCACACCCCCCTCCCTTATAATGCCCCATGCAGGATGTCACACACACCCCCTCCCTTATAATGCCCCATGCAGGATGTTACCCCCCCATATAATGCCCCATGCAGGATGTCACACACACCCCCTCCCTTATAATGCCCCATGCAGGATGTCACACCCCCCCTCTCTTATAATGCCCCATGCAGGATGTCACCCCCCCTCCCTTATAATGCCCCATGCAGGATGTCACCCCCCTTATAATGCCCCATGCAGGATGTCACCCCCCCTCCCTTATAATGCCCCATGCAGGATGTCACCCCCCCTCCCTTATAATGCCCCATGCAGGATGTCACACCCCCCCTCCCTTATAATGCCCCATGCAGGATGTCACCCCCCCCCCTTATAATGCCCCATGCAGGATGTCACCCCCCCCTTATAATGCCCCATGCAGGATGTCACACACCCCCACCTCACCCTCCTCCCTTACACTGCCACAGGCCTCCATACAATAAAAAAAAAAAATCAAATACTCACCTCACGTCTCACCTGCTGCCGCTGCTCCGGACTCCAGCGTCGCCGGCCTCATCCCGCTCTGCGCTGTGACTGCTCAGGAGAGAGCGCGGTGTAAAGACGTCACCGCGCCCTCTGACCTGAGACGTCACAGTGCAGCAGCCGCGGAGGATGAAGGAGCTGCTGCGGAGCACGGGGAGGGGTAAGTATTGTGCCGGGTGCTGGGGCCCTGAGCAAGTCGTGTGAGGATTACATGCATTTTTGATGCGTTTCTGCTGAAAATTTTCTGCATCTAATCCAAGTCTATGGGGAATATCTGCACAGAAAACTCAGTGCACCCGCAGGAGAAACTGACATATTACGGATATCAAACACGCACCGCAGGTCATTTTATGCTGCGTAGAAAGAAAAGCACAGTGGGCAGATGTATATAAATCCCATCCACTTTGCTGGAACTGTAAGACTCAGTTTTTTGACTCAGCGAAAATGTGCAGCATCAAAAACTCATAAAGGGCACACAGCATATAAAGTTGTAAAAAGGCAAAAATAAAGAGCATTTTTTATTTTGCGCAACACTTATGAAGAACACGCTCAACTTTGAAGAATTTGCTCGATAATCTGCACATGTGAACACAGCCCCATTTTCTTCCTGTTCTTTGCTGTAGTCATGATGAATCCTCTTTAGGTGAGATGAGCAAATAGATTCCTGAAAAATACGATTCGCCTCAGATTTCACAAATAAATTTAGATTCATCACTATCCGATTTTTTTTTTTTTAACTCCTTTTCCATCAATTCAATTTGCATCAAATCTATTCCATTCAATCGAATATTTCCCCCTGAACTGAGCGAATCTGCACAATTCCAATTTCTGGAGATCTGCTCAACTCATTGCTTCCAGATCGGATCCCGGAGATATTCTGGCAGGTTCTTTTTATGATCGGATTATACCAGGATCTGTCTTGTTGCAGAGTGGCGTAATTAATACAATTAAAATAAAAAAAATAGCGACTTTCGGGCAGATTTGCATAAGCTCCGGGCCGCACTGCAGCAGATCGTGACCGGACGTATCTCATAGGCGATAAAGACGTCACTTCGGGTTTGATTCACTTGAAGATAATTTAGAATCTGGGCAGGAATGAGACGACCACGAGACGAGGCCGGGGATTGTTATTTGGGAAGGTGGGACGCGCCGGCCGTGGAGTAACGTGGCGGAAATGTGCAGCACGTCTTCGCTCCACGCAGGCGCTCGGCTTGGGATCTCAATTAAGTTAAACGTCCATTTCTTTTTACGAGAGATAAACTTTATGGGAAGTCGTAAGACATAGTGCGGGAGAGTAATTACAATAATTTTATGACAAAGGCTTATCAACTACCTGTGATTAAACTGTAAATCCCGAGACCTCGAAAATTGTGATTTTCTGGCTGTGTTAACAATAATGCCATGCAACATTTACTAAATCCTTCTCCTCTTTTGCATAATCTGTTTCCCCTCGCCCATGCGTCACCACACTCCTAAAACTCCTCTCTCTTCACTGCTAATAGCGTTTATTCCTCCAGCTGCAGAGAACGTCTCGGAGCCAGAAGGAGACTTCCAATAATCCAGCACATTTACAGCTGATGCTGGATTGGTGGATTTACAGTCTTCATATAAAACAGCATCTGATTATAAAAAGTCCAAAATGAAAAAAAAAAAATCAAGGCTGCTTTCTTCTAGAAACAGCTCCACACCAGTCCATAGGTTGTGAGTGGTACTGCAGCTCTTTCCAATTCTCTCAAGTGTTTTTTTGGAAGAAAGCAACTTTTATTTCTTTATTTTACCCACTTATTAAGCGCCATTAATTCCATCATCGCTGTCCCCATTGGGGCTCACAATCTAGATTCCCTATCAGTATGTCTTTGGAGTGTGGGAGGAAACCAGAGAACCCGGACGAAACCCACACAAACACGGGGAGAACATACAAACTCCTTGCAGATGTTGTCCTTGGTGGGACCCCAGCACTGCAAAGCAACAGTGCTAGCCACTGAGCCACCATGCTGTCCTATAAATAGTGCAGTGCTAACCACTGAGCCACCATGCTGCCCTATATATTGTACAGTGTTAACCACTGAGCCACCATGCTG
The DNA here is from genome assembly GCF_046119375.1 of Phyllobates terribilis. Taxonomy (NCBI): domain Eukaryota; kingdom Metazoa; phylum Chordata; class Amphibia; order Anura; family Dendrobatidae; genus Phyllobates; species Phyllobates terribilis. The sequence goes on from NW_027362769.1 coordinate 171,263,359, forward strand.
CCCTATATAGTACAGTACTAACCACTGAGCCACCATACTGCCCTATATATAGTGCAGTGCTAAACACTGAGCCACCCAGTATATAGTACAGTGCTAACCACTGAGCCACCATGCTGCCCTATATATAATACAGTGCTAACCACTGAGCCACCGTGCTGCCCTATTTATAGTACAGTTATAACCACTGAGCCACTGTGGTGCCCTATATAGTACAGCACTAACTACTGAGCCATCCAGTATATAGTACAGTTCTAACGACTGAGCCACCATGCTAACCACTGAGCCACCATGCTTTTATGTATATAGTAGAGAGGTAACCACTGAGCAACTGTGCTGCCCAACCAAGAATCTCTCTGTGAGCTCATTGTGACAGTCTGTTGAAGATTTTATTCTTTTGTCTTTTTCTGACTCGCTCTAAGCTGATTTATGAAATCAAAGTCGAATATGCAGAGGAACGAATGGTTCAAATGTTTTAAGGAAACCCAATTGCAAAAAATATATTTTAAGCCCCAAATATACACATTTAAATGTAAAAAAAATGGACAAACCCCTTTATTCTGCAAGGCAGGAATCCATGGCAGCTTCAACATCCAGCAGTCGCAATGACAAAGCAACCCGCTCCACGGCTGGAGGAACAGCGCTGTAGGTGCTGCTGGTGCAGGGTCTTCTCTTAAAGAGGCAAGTGATATGTGGTGAGCTCCCCCTAGTGGAGGCTGCTGGCAAAGAGAATTATATTATTTAGCAAATCATAAAAACAGAGCTCCCCTGTACAGCACAAATAGTGTCCCTTTTTAAGTTTTGTGATTTCTGTGTACAGTACTTTCCTTTCTATGCAGTAACTATGCGGCCCCGACACCCTGCCCCTATGACCCTTGTTACTAATCTCACATAGTGTCATTATCTCATAGCACTATGTTCATAAAATCCGATGTGGTCTCGTTTCCATCCAGAAGACGCTCAGCAGCGATTTACTTTATGGTGCAAACGATCGATAACAGAAAGCAATAGCATAACAATAGCATTTACTGCTTTATGGGGTGGGGAATACATTATAGACGCACATAAGAGCAGGAGATGATAAATCTCCCTATACAGATACTTTGGTATATTTTATGGGCTTCCTCTTCCTCGCTGGCTGATGGCGGATGGTCCTCTCCATCTTTTATTTTCGTGGTTTATTTCTATTACAATAATTTATGCATTTATATTATTATTATTATCACCACAGAGTAGTTATATAGTGTCCCTGGTGACTGTAGTTATATTGTGTCCCTGGTGACTGTAGTTACATTGTGTCCTTGGTGACTGTAGTTATATTGTGTCCCTGGTGACTGTAGTTACATTGTGTCCTTGGTGACTGTAGTTACATTGTGTCCCTGGTGACTGTAGTTATATTGTGTCCCTGGTGACTGTAGTTACATTGTGTCCTTGGTGACTGTAGTTACATTGTGTCCCTGGTGACTGTAGTTACATGGTGTCCCCGGTGATCGAAGTTGCATTGTGTCCCTGGTGACCGTAGTTACATTGTGTCCCTGGTGACCGTAGTTACATTGTGTCCCTGGTGACCGTAGTTACATTGTGTCCCTGGTGACTGTAGGTACATGGTGTCCCCGGTGACCGTAGTTACATTGTGTCCCTGGTGACTGTAGTTACATGGTGTCCCTGGTGACCGTAGTTACATTGTGTCCCTGGTGACCGTAGGTACATGGTGTCCCTGGTGACTGTAGTTACATTGTGTCCCTGGGGACTGTAGTTACATGGTGTCCCCGGTGATCGAAGTTGCATTGTGTCCCTGGTGACCGTAGTTACATTGTGTCCCTGGTGACTGTAGTTACATTGTGTCCCTGGTGACTGTAGTTACATTGTGTCCCTGGTGACCGTAGGTACATTGTGTCCCTGGTGACCGTAGGTACATGGTGTCCCTGGTGACCGTAGTTACATTGTGTCCCTGGTGACCGTAGTTACATGGTGACCCTGGTGACTGTAGTTACATGGTGTCCCTGGTGACCGTAGTTACATGGTGTCCCTGGTGATCGTAGTTACATGGTGTCCCTGGTGACTGTAGTTACATGGTGTCCCTGGTGACCGTAGTTACATGGTGTCCCTGGTGACTGTAGTTACATGGTGTCCCTGGTGACTGTAGTTATATTGTGTCCCTGGTGACTGTAGTTACATTGTGTCCCTGGTGACTGTAGTTACATGGTGTCCCCGGTGGCCGAAGTTGCATTGTGTCCCTGGTGACCGTAGTTACATTGTGTCCCTGGTGACCGTAGTTACATTGTGTCCCTGGTGACCGTAGTTACATTGTGTCCCTGGTGACCGTAGGTACATGGTGTCCCTGGTGACCGTAGTTACATTGTGTCCCTGGTGACTGTAGTTACATGGTGTCCCTGGTGACCGTAGTTACATTGTGTCCCTGGTGACCGTAGGTACATGGTGTCCCTGGTGACTGTAGTTACATTGTGTCCCTGGTGACTGTAGTTACATGGTGTCCCCGGTGATCAAAGTTGCATTGTGTCCCTGGTGACCGTAGTTACATTGTGTCCCTGGTGACCGTAGTTACATTGTGTCCCTGGTGACCGTAGGTACATTGTGTCCCTGGTGACCGTAGGTACATGGTGTCCCTGGTGACCGTAGTTACATTGTGTCCCTGGTGACCGTAGTTACATGGTGTCCCTGGTGACTGTAGTTACATGGTGTCCCTGGTGACTGTAGTTACATGGTGTCCCTGGTGACCGTAGTTACATGGTGTCCCTGGTGACCGTAGTTACATGGTGTCCCTGGTGACCGTAGTTACATGGTGTCCCTGGTGACTGTAGTTACATGGTGTCCCTGGTGACCGTAGTTACATTGTGTCCCTGGTAACCGTAGTTACATTGTGTCCCTGGTGACCGTAGTTACATTGTGTCCCTGGTGACCGTAGTTACATTGTGCCCCTGGTGACTGCAATTACATTGTGTCCCTGGTGACCGTAGTTACATTGTGTCCCTGGTGACCGTAGTTACATGGTGTCCCTGGTGACCGTAGTTACATGGTGTCCCTGGTGACTGTAGTTACATGGTGTCCCTGGTGACCGTAGTTACATTGTGTCCCTGGTGACCGTAGTTACATTGTGTCCCTGGTGACCGTAGTTACATTGTGTCCCTGGTGACTGTAGTTACATGGTGTCCCTGGTGACTGTAGTTACATGGTGTCCCTGGTGACCGTAGTTACATGGTGTCCCTGGTGACCGTAGTTACATTGTGTCCCTGGTGACTGTAGTTAAATTGTGTCCCTGGTGACTGTAATTACATTGTGTCCCTGGTGACTGTAGTTACATTGTGCCCCTGGTGACCGTAGTTACATTGTGTCCCTGGTGACTGTAGTTACATTGTGTCCCTGGTGACTGTAGTTACATTGTGTCCCTTGTGACCGTAGTTACATTGTGTCCCTGGTGACCGTAGTTACATTGTGTCCCTGGTGACTGTAGCTTCATTGTGTCCCTGGTGACTGTAGTTACATTGTGTCCCTGGTGACTGTAGCTTCATTGTGTCCCTGGTGACTGTAGTTACAATTTGTCCCTGGTGACTGTAGTTACATTGTGTCCCTGGTGACTGTAGTTATATTGTGTCCCTGGTGACCGTAGTTACATTGTGTCCCTGGTGACTGTAGTTACATTGTGTCCCTGGTGACTGTAGTTACATTGTGTCCCTGGTGACCGTAGTTACAATGTGTCCCTGGTGACTGTAGTTACATTGTGTCCCTGGTGACCGTAGTTACATTGTGTCCCCGGTGACCATAGCTACATTGTGTCCCTGGTGACTGTAGTTATATTGTGTCCCTGGTGACCGTAATTACATTGTGTCCCTGGTGACTGTAGTTACATTGTGTCCCTGGTGACTGTAGTTACATTGTGTCCCTGGTGACTAGTTACATTGTGTCCCTGGTGACCGTAGTTACATTGTGTCCCTGGTGACTGTAGTTACATTGTGTCCCTGGTGACCGTAATTACATTGTGTCCCTGGTGACTGTAGTTACATTGTGTCCCTGGTGACTGTAGTTACATTGTGTCCCTGGTGACCGTAGTTACATTGTGTCCCTGGTGACCGTAGTTACATTGTGTCCCTGGTGACCGTAGTTACATTGTGTCCCTGGTGACCGTAGTTATATTGTGTCCCCGGTGACCGCAGTTACATTGTGTCCCTGGTGGCTGTAGTTACATTGTGTCCCTGGTGACCGTAGTTATATTGTGTCCCTGGTGACCGCAGTTACATTGTGTCCCTGGTGACTGTAGTTACATTGTGTCCTTAATGACCATAGTGACATTACAGTCCACTATAGGCAACTGATTTCAGCAAAAGTGGAGTTGACGAGAGGCTTTTGCACCGCGCCAAATTATTTTGTTTTTACATCCAATAATCCAGAAAGTCTGAAAACCCGGCACAGAATGTGGAATTACACAAATCAAAGCCAAAGGACTGAGTGAAAAAAAAAAAAATAGTGGAAAGGGTTCTCTACTGTACAAGAGCGTTTCATATACATTTCTAGGACAGAAAATCTCCAAGCAATCATCAAGTTCCATCATTGCCTTATGATAGGATTTTTACTGTTCATGGATGATTTTACTGCATTTTGATGTTCCCTGCTTTGTAACCCTTCTATGAGCCAAAAAAACACACAGCAAATGACTGCTATGTAATATTTAATTTCAGGGCAGTACGGTGGTTCAGTGGTTAGTACGGTGGCCTAGTGGTTAGTATGGTGGTTCAGTGGTTAGTACGGTGGTTCAGTGGTTAGTATGGTGGTTCAGTGGTTAGTACGGTGGCTCAGTGGTTAGTACGGTGGATCAGTGGTTAGTACGGTGGATCAGTGGTTAGTACGGTGGCTCAGTGGTTAGTACAGTGGCTCAGTGGTTTGCACTGTAGCTTTGAAGAGCTGGGGTCAAATTCAAGGACAACATCTGCAAGGAGTTTGTATGTTCTCCCCGTGTTTGCATGGGTTTCCTCCCACACTCCAAAGACATACTGATAGGGAATGTAGATTGTGAGCCCCAATGGGGACAGCGATGGTGTCTGTAAAGTTCTGGGGAATTAATGGCGCTACATAAGTGAGTAAAATAAATAAATAAATAAATAATAAGTAAAACACCTTTTGTCTGGTGGCTGCTTCCCCCAGTCACATCAGCTATTTGTCAAGGTGGCCACAAAACATGACCCAGTGACTGATCCTTTCTAAACAGGCTCATTTCTGCTGAGACAATTCCTTTAATTAAAGGGGTTAAACCGTTAAAGGTTCAACATTTCAAATCCCTGATGATCGTCTTTTACTGCCTGATAAAGCTACAGTGGCCACTACATGTTGCCCACTGAAATGCAAGATTGACCATGCATTTGGCGGTTCTGAGTCCTCCAGAGGGGGAGATGCTCTTTTAAGCTGCCATCCTTACCAGGGAATAGAGGGGGTGCAAATCTATAGACGCCCCTCTTTTTTTTTTTAATGGCTTTCAACTAGATCTCCAGCCATGGCGACTTGATCTGTAGGAAGATTGATCTTGTGCAGCCCAGATAGGTGACCAGGGTCTTTTCTGTTGAGTTTGCCTTGGTTCATGGTTCCGAGCTTTATGATAACGCCCCTCTGTTATGTGCCAAATTCGTCCTTCTGTTCTTTTGGCCAATTACCATAATAATTTGTGATTATTTGTGGACTGTAATAAAAGTTTCGGCTCATGTGACTACTAATAGATTTCCTCTATTGATAGGGGCTCCGTGGTCTTCTTGCCTCTTGTCCCTGAGGATCTTTGTATTTCTCCGCACCCCACGTCTTTGTTGTGGTTCCCCCGCGTACGACCCCCTTCCTTAGTCTCCTGCTCTTCTGCTCGGCGTGCCGCCTTATCTCACGCCGTCTATCTTGCTTTATTGGAGCGCCGCTTCTCTCTGCACCATTTCACAGGCTGAGATCTCCCTCTGTTCCTCCGTTGTTTGCCTCTCAGATAATATAAACTCTCAGACAATGCTCTGGAGAGCAGAGATCTCGCAGGCGCCGGGCTCTGAACTGGCGCGCACAATGCTCGGGTTTCTATGTGGCTGCTCTTGGCGGGGAGTCGCAGCATGGGGACGTGATTGCAAGAGGACGCAGCTTTCTTTGCTTCCAACCTATTTGGTCTGATGCCAAGAAAAAAGGGGCCAAAGATAAAAAAAAAAAAATAGGGCACCTCGCTCCCCCACCTCTATTCTTACCAAACTCCTGCCAGCTTCATAGGCGCGGCGGGGCGCCTGTGTACTATGATGGGAGATGCTAATGCGGGATACAGTTTGATTGTTTGCGGACCGCAGGGTCCTTTGATTGGAAAATCAATATGGGAGTTTGTTTAAAGAGTGAAGATGTAAAACTTGTCTCGATGGCAGAACAAAGCTTTTGGCGCTGCTGTGAAGGCGCCTTTTAAAATATTCTTGGAAATTCCCGATGCAAAAAAACTTGGTTACTGCCGAAGTTCCAGACATCGAAACATCTTCATCATGGAGAACATCTCGTTGACCCTGGCTGAGATCAGAGTTGCCTGAGCCCTCGGTGACAACTTCAATGTTGTCGTGGTCCCAGCGTGACTGCTTGTTTGTTGGCGACTCCATGTGACATCAGTCGCCGTCTTCCTCCGACACATATATGTATATGGAGAAGTGGCCCCAGGTCCCCAATGATCTCATTAAAATTGCTTATGTCCTTTCCAGACAATTACAGATGTAATAGCTGTCAGAGAGGATGTGTGCGCTCTCTTTCAGGACAGTGGACAGTTCCCTGCTTGTCCGCCTCCAATATGCATCAATTCTAAACCACCAGAGAGGCGCTGGGATTACGGGGGCCGCCACAGTAACGTTTGATGTGCACTGCAGCCCACCGCGCTCAGGGTATTTATAAGACTATAAACATCTTATAATTAGTGAGCGTTCCTCCTGTCTCCATTATAATTTACAGCCGGGCTGGACTGGTTATGGATCGTCTGCTCTGTGGCTGCTTTATACCTCCGGCTGGACTCTTTTTTTTTGCTTCCTTTGCAAAATCTTGGTCAACTTGGAACCCATGTTTTCTTCCATGAGGCGCAAAGAAACAGTTTGCTGCCCATGCAAGGCGACGTAGCTTCTTGGGGCATAATTCCTTTGCTGAGCACTTAAATAACATGCAAGTTTGCTGGATTATACAGGATAAACTTTAGTGTATACAGCTCATATGCAGACCTATGTGTCACCATGGTTACAGACTACAAACAGACCCTGTGTAGTCGGATCCTGCAGTCACCTATTACTTCACTTCCACTGGCTCCTTTTATGCTATCAAAAAGAAGGAGCCGACACAGTAGGTAAAACGGCGCCACATCTGTCCAGAGGTTGTGTGTGGTATTGCAGCTCAGCCTCATTCACTGTAATTAAGCTGCTATTACAGACACAACCTATGGATAATTGCAGATTTAGTAGCTGTCAGGGATATCTGTGCACCTTTCAGGACATTGGACAGTTCTTTGCTTCCAGTACATGTCAATCACCAGAGTGGAGCAGGAATAACGGAGCCTTGTTGTTAGGACTGAAATAAATCTAACCAACCTTTGCAATGTGCTTGATCCAGAGAGCAAATCTCATGCACCATTGGTAATTCTGTGCAAACTCGCTGTGACCTTTGTTGTATTTTTATCATTCTATCCCTGGCTTGAGGCCGAAACGTTGCCTTGTCTACCTTGCTTTTCTATTTTTACTATGTGTTTTTAGGGATGAAATAAATTTTTTTTTTTTCATACAAGTTATCTATGGTGCCTCGGATCTCTTGGAATTTTTTTTTTTGCAAACTTTGCAATGTAATAAGTGCCCTACTGGGTAGATCCATGACCTTAGTTCATGGTGGGCGCACTGATCAATGCAGAAAATGGATACTCTGACTTCACAACTTTATTTGTGGATAAATACAAAGTTCAAGATAGTGGTTAAAAGGTCAGATAAGTAGCAAGGCTAAAACATTGTGCATAGCAGAGCTAGGACATCTACCGGCCTCTAGTGCATTGCACCCTTAGTCATGAAGGTGCACTGGTCCATTCTCCCGTGTGTGATTCTGGGCCACCGGAGCAGATGACTCTTTTGAGGGATGTGGGGGAGATGTATAATGCTCTGATAGATTCTCCTCTAATCATCAACTCTTCCACAGCTCATCTTCCAATCCCCCTTCAATTCTCAAGCTCAACTCTTCCTTTTCTCCTCTCCCAATCTATCATCATTAAAATTGCACTACTTTTCTCCACACCTCTTTCAATACACCTTCAGCTCCTCTGCTCAACTCTTCCACCTTTAAACTTCCAATCAACTTTCAACCCTCAAAGTCATCTCTTCCTTTTCATCCTCCCTTTGATTCTCCCACCGTTAATCTTCTTATTCTCAAGTCCATCGCTTGACATTCCCACCACACCTCTTTCAATCCATCCTTAACTCCACTGCTCGCCTCTTTCACCGAACCTCTTCCAGTCTGTCCATCTTCACTGCTGGACTCTTCCACCTCTAATCTTCCAATCTAAATATGACTCCACTTCTTGTCGTTTCCACTTTTCCATGTCTTTCAATGTATCTTCAATTCCAGTGTTTGACTCTTCCACCTTTAATCCTATTTTCATGTCCACTCCTTGGACATTTCCACTGCACCTTTTTTAATCTACCTTCAACTCTGCTTCTTGATTCTTCAATGTCTCCTCTTCCAATCACCTCTGCTTCTTGACTCTTCCACTGCACATTTTCCAACACTTCGGCTCAGCTCTTCCTTTTCACCTCTTCCTTCATTTACACAGCGGAATTCTTTAACCTATCCATGTACTTTCTGCTATACGGCTGTCCCGGGTATCCCGGGTTTCGCTCCCTTCACTTGGGTTCGCTGCCCTCTGTTGTGCTCCACGTTGGGTTTTGTAGGTTGCCCGACGTGGATCAATACCATAATTTTTATAGACTTATTTAAGGCCCATTGACTCCAACACCTGTGTTATGGGAGTGTTTCTTGTTAGGTGTGCTCCATTATCTGTACTACTGTGTTTCAACTCGCATCTGTCCCTGCTTGGTTCCACTCCATCTGTCTGTCTGTTCTTGAGTTTCCAGTTAGTCCTAGTCCTGATAATTCCACTTGTCCTCTGAAAGTTGCACCAACGCCTGGGGTCTGTATGCCCACCTAGACCAGAGGCTTAGCGTATCCACCTCACCTGGTGAGCCCTTACACTTTTATGTCCAGTTCTTGACTTTTCCATTGCACCTCTATCAAACTAATTTCAACCTTATTGCTCGATTTTTCAACTTCATCCCCCTCCTCAGACAACCACGTACTTGTATTCAGCTTTCACCTCCAATCTCTGCTCAACCTCCCGTTGTATCGGATATTATTATATGTTTGTGGATCCATGTATTTATATATTTATTGTTTTGGTAAACATAAGAATTTATCTAGTGCTGGGGGCGCTGTTGCATAGATGTTTATGTAAATATTTTACTTTCATGATGGTGGTAATTGGTACTGCAAGTAACAAAAATAAATTCATAGCAATATTTTTACCTAATGCTTTGCCCATATCCTGGCATATGTATTTCTGTATATCATATGAAAAATTCTACGTTATGTAATAAAACATTTTTCAGTACGACTGACACTTCCCCTTTAAATACATTTTTGTCATGGTGAGTCTTGAATTATAAGAGGTGAGTATAAGAATTGGGCACCATCATTACATAGCATTAATTAATGCAAATGTTATCCGCCTTTGGTAACAACATTGCAGATAGATAAGAGCCGTTAGGGAGGACGGGTGTAAGCCCCCAGAATTTCAGTCTCAGGACACTTAATGCCTCCATGTCCTCTCGTAAGGATGATGCTTCTCTTCCCTTCTGTTGGTTCTACAGAGGTGATAGATCACACCAATAAATCCCGCAGTGTGTACGTCGTAATATCCAATATATTTTCAAATATAGTTCAATTATTTTTCACATATATCATAGCAAAATTGGGCCGGCGCACGGCAGAATTAAGGTCTGTGAGCCGAGTGGGGAAGCCTTAATGAGTTTTCTGTGTGATATTATGCATGAGGTCAAGTAGGACACGTCTGGGAATCTGACAGTGACGGCCAGCGCTGCGGAGTCTGGCTGCTGTCGCTGCACTAAAACCTGCTCCCACATCACTGTATCCGCAGATGTTGTGTTATTATAAGCACGCGCGCAGAGCCGGACCCTCCCCTGACAATTACACCAAGGAAATTACAATTTCTAAACTATCAGCTGGAGCAGCCCTGGCATGTAATATCACAGCATTTTAATATAATGTAATTCACAGGGGTAAAGATATGCTGAGCCAGCAGCTTACCTGACGGAGCCCCCCTTGTCATGTGATGGAAGCCCCCTTGTCATGTCACAGCAGATTACCTGATGGAGCCCCCTTGTCATATCACAGAAGCTTACCTGACGGAGCCCCCCTTGTCATGTGACGGAAGCCACCTTATCATGTCACAGCAGATTACCTGACAGAGCCTCATTGTCATGTGACAGAAGCCCCCTTGTCATGTCACAGCAGATTAACTGATGGAGCCCCCCCTTGTCATATCACAGAAGCTTACCTGACGGAGCCCCCTTTGTCATGCGACGGAAGCCCCCTTGTCATGTCACAGCAGTTTACCTGACGGAGCCTCATTGTCATGTGACGGAAGCCCCCTTGTCATATCAGAGCAGATTACCTGACGGAGCCTCCTTGTCATGTGACGGAAGCCCCCTTGTCATGTCACAGCAGATTACCTGATGGAGCCCCCCTTGTCATATCACAGAAGCTTACCTGACGGAGCCCCCCTTGTCATGTGACGGAAGCCCCCTTGTCATGTCACAGCAGATTACCTGACGGAGCCTCATTGTCATGTGACGGAAGCCCCCTTGCCATATCACAGCATATTACCTGATGGAGCCCCCCTTGTCAAGTGACGGAAGCCCCCTTGTCATATCACAGCAGATTACCTGACGGAGCCCCCTTTGTCAAGTGACAGAAGCCCCCTTGTCATATCACAGCAACTTACCTGTTGGAAGCCCCCTTTGTCATGTGACGAAAGCCCCCTTGTCATGTCGCAGCAGATTACCTGGCAGAGGCCCCTTGTCATGTTACAGAAAAATACCTGGACAAAACTAGTTGTGATGTCAGCAGAGCATACCTGGCCATTCATTCATTCTTTCTTTCTTTCTCTATTTCTTTCATTTATTCTTTCTTTCTTTCTTTCTTTTTCTTTAATTTATTCTTTCTTTTTTTTCTTCTATCTATCTAATCTATCTGCTGGTTTTCCTACTGGCAGAAGTGAATATTCAGTGCGCTCATTCACTCTTCTCTCCTTTACTCACCATGAAATTCGCTCGGTGGCCTCTGGAGCAGATAGTTGATAAGCGATTTCTTGGTGAATTTGGCGGATACTTGAATGATTCTTCTGATTTCAGATCTTTTATCTTCAGACTTTCTGCTTCTTGGTGTTACTGTGCACAGGACGGTGCTCGGTGTAACTACAGAGGGGCGGGGGGCAAGTTACATGATAGAGTAACCACTTAAAGCGCTGCCTTCCCTAAAAATGGACATTACATCTAATAAAGAGAAAAAAACATCACCAGTAAAGGGGTTGTTCTGCCCTTTAAAGGAATATAGAAATAATAGAAGTGGAATAGTTACCAACCCTGCAGTTTGCAATGTAGGGGGATGTTTAAGTGCTGCCCCCCCCCTCCCATTACCACCCCAAATTTAAAAGGACTATTTCTAAGCGACTTTGTGTGAATTCCATCCACTTTAGGTGAAATTTTAAAATTCAGGACAATTCCAGAAAACCTTGATCTGTTTTGGGGTCTATAACTTCGGTACCCCCCAATGAACCAGAACTGTACGATCCCCTCCCACACTGACATCCTCGCATCTGATTGGCTGCCGTATATTACTTCTGTCTCCCATACTGACATCCTCGCATCTGATTGGCTGCCATGCATTACTTCCGTCCCCCATACTGACATCCTTTCATCTGATTGGCTGCCATGCATTACTTCCGTCCCCCATACTGACATCCTTTCATCTGATTGGCTGCCATGCATTACTTCCGTCCCCAATACTGACATCCTCGCATCTGATTGGCTGCCATGCATTACTTCCGTCCCCCATACTGACATCCTTTCATCTGATTGGCTGCCATGCATTACTTCCGTCCCCCATACTGACATCCTTGCATCTGATTGGCTGCCGTGTATTACTTCCGTCCCCAATACTGACATCCTCGCATCTGATTGGCTGCCATGCATTACTTCCGTCCCCCATACTGACATCCTTTCATCTGATTGGCTACCATGCATTACTTCCGTCCCCCATACTGACAACCTTTCATCTGATTGGCTGCCGTGTATTACTTCCGTCCCCCATACTGACATCCTTTCATCTGATTGGCTGCCGTGTATTACTTCCGTCCCCCATACTGACATCCTTTCATCTGATTGGCTGCCGTGTATTACTTCCGTCCCCTGCAGGGACTCAGGCTTTACTTGCTTGATCTCCATTGCAGGAAGAAGATTTCTACTGCAGCAATCTGCCTCCAGGATAAGTACAAAGTCTCCTAAGGTGGCTCCTTTTAGGAATCTTGTTTTTTTCCCCATGCATCTGTGGCACCCCAGGGGTCTGGTTTCCACAGTAATGTAATGTTATGTCTGAGAGCAGGTGGGAGGTCCTTTGGTCAGGGATCCTGTGCATGCCACACCTCCTGCCCAGTCCTGGGAGGGGAAGGACTTCCCCTATATAAACCCGGGGCTGAAGCAGGGTTAGCAGTCAAGGAGAGTAGAGACAAGAAACAGCAGAAGCAATACTACTACGAGTCAGGGGCTGGCAGCTGCAGAGCTCGCCCTGACTGAGAAGCTTTCTTACCGGACCCGGCGTCCGAGGCTGTGGGGACTAACTCTTACCCAGCAGCAGAAGCCGACCGGCAGGGGATTTCAGGTCCTCAGGCCCAGAAACCCGAAGGCACGGTCACACGCATGGGACCAGCACCGCCATCGTGGAGCGGAAGCCATTAGAAGGCCCCGAGTCACCGGCCATACGGGTGAGCACCACACGGTACACTCAGGGACGTGGGCTACTTATATCCGCTTCTAGCAAGGTAGCCAGAAGAGTACAGTCAGTTTGGGAGGCCTACAACTCCGCCTGGCCAGGGGAGATCCCATCTGCTCAAGGACTGACCAGGCCCCGTTCACTAGCAAGTACTCCGGGAGGGTCTATCGTTGTTACCAGTAAAGACCCTGAATTACACCGCACCGTCTCTGAGTGGTTCCTGCTACCCCCATCATCCACATCTGCTGCCCTGAGGCCATACTCCTCCCGTTGGGGGTTATACCATCTACGCTGCACCATCCATCCACCGGCCTCAGCGGACTGTCCTGCAGCGGCAGCTCCATAGCTGCATTCAATGGGTGGCGTAGTCGTCCTACATCTACCGCTGTTATATCGCCGCTCAGTTTGACTCCCTGGGCACGGACCGGGTCACCGCCACGAGACTACAACCCTCAAGAGATCCGGCTCCGGGTAAGCTCCCGCGTGCGCAACGCAGCGCGACACAGGCCCAGGGGTGCGTCACATCAGCACTGGGAGCCGGAACAAAGGACAAATTGGAGGTTTCCTTTAATTAAGTGACCACAACCACTAACGAGCCACAGTAAGACCAAGGCTGAGACACACAACTTCACAATTACATTTACAAACAAATTAGGCCGCGGCTACTAATGAGCAGCAGAATGTGCTGAGGTGTGAGTTAACTATTAACCCTTTAAAGGTAAGCCAGTGCATCCGGCGGCCTCCCCCAGATACATTAATATACTAAGGACAGCACGATATCTGCTCGTCTGATGTAAAGCGGGTCCTGTCCCCTGTATGTAATATCTCAGTGTGATTTGCACTCTCTTATGGCTCGTCCCCCTTGCCCTTCTCCCTTTTTGTAATGCGCAGACAGACAGCTCGGAGACGGATGTAATTCTTCAGCTCGGGGTGCTGTGATTACAGAGGGCAGGTCCATCTCTTTGCAGCTTCAATGAATATTTATGTAATTTGTGCTATATTGCCTGGGCTTGTAAGAATGGAAATGTCAGGGGACTTCTATCTTCTGCGTCATTCTGCCCCCAGGGTCTTTTTATTGCTCTGCCCTCTTGTCAGGCCCATTTAAGGGTGCAAAGACTTAATGGAAAGTGGTGAGGGGCCACAATGAGAAGGGGAGCGCACGAAGTGACATTTACATTTACAGAACGCAGAATAGTGTCATTTATAAGATCTTCATGGAGCTGCAGCGGGAAAGCAATCACATTTACGAAATAGGGCAGTGGCCTTTAGATAACACATCAAGACCGCAAACTTAACACCTAGAACATGTTTTCCTCTCGGCTGACAGCAAGCGGCGTATGATTGAGCTTTCCTATATGCGGAGAAAAGCCTGCGGCCACCATAGATTGCAGTGTTTAAAGGGATTGTCTGATCATCTGATCGCTGCTGATTCTTTCCTATTTTGCTCCTGACTCCACCTTCAGGCAGCTATGAGGTACTGCAAGCGAAGAATTACAGAACTAATCTGCAAATACTTTTGGGCATTTGCTTGATTCCGCTCACCAAAGATGAGTCACATAAATCCCTGATAGAGATGAAGCAGAGCTGGACTTGTCATTTAACCCTTAAAGATATTGCATATGAGTTTACTTGCAGGTCTAAGCAAAAAATCACAGGTAATGTATTCTATCACTGTAGCTTTGCATTAGCAGAAAGCACTGGTTAAAGCGTATCTGTCGTCTCAGATGTATGTACATGAGGAATAAAACTATTTCAGAACATTATATGACTTGTATCCTCTATTTTATACCAATTTTCCCCTTTGCAGGCTCCATCTCTAAATTTCCAGTTCTCTCTGAGCTAGTGGGTGTAGACGAGCTGCTAAGATGTCTCCCATACACAGCACACACAGACTTGAGTGATTCCTGCTCTCCTGCCTTTGTACCACATATGAAGAAGCAGCTGCAGCTTGGGGAACATTACCGAGCAGTGTAGCTGTGAATCCAGCACTGGAATAAGCGAGCTATAACACTAGCAAGCAGCAGCATGGAGGACATTATACAGCAGTGCTGAGCAGTGTAGCTGTGAATCCAGCACTGGAATAAGCGAGCTATAACACTGACAAACAGCAGCATGGAGGACATTACACAGCAGTGCTGAGCAGTGTAGCTGTGAATCCAGCACTGGAATAAGCGAGCTATAACACTGACAAGCAGCAGCATGGAGGACATTACACAGCAGTGCTGAGCAGTGTAGCTGTGAATCCAGCACTGGAATAAGCGAGCTATAACACTGACAAGCAGCAGCATGGAGGACATTATACAGCAGTGCTGAGCAGTGTAGCTGTGAATCCAGCACTGGAATAAGCGAGCTATAACACTAGCAAGCAGCAGCATGGAGGACATTATACAGCAGTGCTGAGCAGTGTAGCTGTGAATCCAGCACTGGAATAAGCGAGCTATAACACTGACAAGCAGCAGCATGGAGGACATTATACAGCAGTGCTGAGCAGTGTAGCTGTGAATCCAGCACTGGAATAAGCGAGCTATAACACTGACAAGCAGCAGCATGGAGGACATTACACAGCAGTGCTGAGCAGTGTAGCTGTGAATCCAGCACTGGAATAAGCGAGCTATAACACTGACAAGCAGCAGCATGGAGGACATTATACAGCAGTGCTGAGCAGTGTAGCTGTGCGGGTGAGATGAACATTTACTAGAAAGTAGCAGCATGGAGAATATTTTATTTAAAAAATGTACTGTTTGGCTGTGAATCCATCACCTGGGTGAAATAAAACACTTACTAGACAGCAGGATAGAGGACATTATACAGAAATATTGAGCACTGTTGATGTGAATCCAGCTCTGAGATGAATGCTTAATAGAAAGTAACAGCATGGAGAATACTGTATATCAACAATGTGCTGCGTATATGTGACTCCATCACTGGGGTGAAATAAAACACTTACTAGACAGCAGCATGGAGGAAATTATCTAGAAATATTGAGCAGTGTAGCTGTGGATACATCACTGGGGTGAAATAAAACACTTACTTGAGAGCAGGACAGAGGACATTATACAGAAATATTGAGCAGTGTAGATGTGAATCCAGATCTGGTGGTGAGATGAATGCTTAATAGAAACTAACAGCATGGAGAATATTTTTTATCAACAATGTGCTGTGTAGCTGTGAATCCAGCACTGGGGTGCCACTTATTAGACAGCATAATGGAGGACATTATGCAACATTACTGAGCAGTATAACTGTGAATCCAGCACTATGGGGACATAAAGCAACTCAGAACTAGAAGGGGTTTATGTGTAACTGCCTCTCTCTCACCCCCCACATTCACATAGACTTCAATAGGCAGCGGTAATCTGATCCATCAGTGAACTTTCAGTCCATCTTGTCTAGATTTTAGCAGTATCTCAAAGTGGATGATAAATTCAGGAGGCAGGGTGGGAGAGAAAAAGTGGCTTGAAAGTGGAGAAAGAAGCATATTTTTCTGATAAAATATATTACAAATTTTCTTATAAATTTCGCTGCTACTATTGATCTATGCAAAGTTTGTTGAGACGACAGCGACCATTTAAATAAACTGGATTAAGGCTGGCGATGGTCCCTGGGCAAATAGTTTGGGATGAGGGCATCCAACTTTTGCAAGTACTTTTTGGAGAGTACTAATTTAGAGCCACGTGCGGGGTCACGTCTCCCCCCCTCCCCTGTATAGGATCACTGATCTTTTGGATACCCGCCAGCCATGTCCACCACACGCTCACAAACAGCCGCCATCTTTCGGAACTACGAGGCTTTTGTCAGCTTCCTCCCTCTGCATAGAGATGATTATTATCTTCCATTAAAGGATCCAAATATTTTGCTGCGGCAGAGCGCCGGGGGATGGGAGGCAGCGACATACAATTAGCTCATATGCATGATAGCAATTTGTCACATTCATCTGCGACTGGTGAGGAGAACTCTGCTCAGCCAAAGATTTACTGCAATAATTTCTACTTAAAGAATGGAAGTAAAACATGTTCTTAAATGACCCATTGATTGAATGAGAAGGGAACCTGAACGTTATAGCTCGCGCTGCGCTGAAAGATAACATTCAGCATTCACTGACCGGGAACGCTCTGTAAGTCTACGGCTGACTCGTCCTATGGAGGATTCGGGTCATTTGTGATTTAATGAATAGTAATAGGCACAAAGCGGCACTCTCCTGTTATAAATATACACCCCGCGCCGGTTGTACTAGCCGGAGTGATATCACACGGCTGATAATACACGTACCTGCAACCGCCTCCAGTATCTCCTATGGGTCCCCGAGCAAAAAACTTCATTTCCAGCCTCGGTGACCGCAAATAGGACTACAGGTAGGGAAGATAATATCAAAAATGGGCAGCAAGTTAAGAATGATCCCCAGTTGTCATACATATATACATGTGCATCTCACTAAATTAGAATATCACCAAAAAGTACATTTATTTCAGTTCTTCAATACAAAAAGTGAAACTCCTATATTATATAGAGTCATTACACACAGAGGGATCTATTATATAGAGTCATTACACACAGAGGGATCTATTATATAGAGTCATTACACACAGAGGGATCTATTATATAGAGTCATTACACACAGAGGGATCTATTATATAGAGTCATTACACACAGAGGGATCTATTATATAGAGTCATTACACACAGAGGGATCTATTATATAGAGTCATTACACACAGAGTGATCTATTATATAGAGTCATTACACACAGAGGGATCTATTATATAGAATCATTACACAGAGGGATCTATTATATAGAGTCATTACACACAGAGGGATCTATTATATAGAGTCATTACACACAGAGGGATCTATTATATAGAGTTATTACACACAGAGGGATCTATTATATACAGTCATTACACACAGAGGGATCTATTATATGGAGTCATTACACACAGAGGGATCTATTATATAGAGTCATTACACACAGAGGGATCTATTATATGGAGTCATTACACACAGACTGATCTATTATATAGAGTCATTACACACAGAGGGATCTATTATATAGAGTCATTACACACAGAGGGATCTATTATATAGAGTCATTACACACAGAGGGATCTATTATATAGAGTTATTACACAAAGAGGGATCTATTATATAGAGTCATTACACACAGAGGGATCTATTATATAGAGTCATTACACACAGAGGGATCTATTATAGAGTCATTACACACAGAGGGATCTATTATATAGAGTCATTACACACAGAGGGATCTATTATATAGAGTCATTACACACAGAGGGATCTATTATATAGAGTCATTACACACAGAGGGATCTATTATATAGAGTCATTACACGCAGAGGGATCTATTATATAGAGTCATTACACACAGAGTGATCTATTTCACGTGTTTATTTCTGTTAATGTTGATGATTATGGCTTACAGCCAATGAAAACAGAACAGTCATTATCTCAGTAAATTAGAATAATTAACAAAAAACACCTGCAAAGGCTTCCTAAGCATTTAAAAAGGTCCCTTAGTCTGTTTCAGTAGGCTCCACAATCATGGGGAGAACTGCTGACTTGACAGATGTCCAGAAGGCAGTCATTGACACACTCCACAATGTCCCAGAGTCTGGAGGAAGAGTGGAGAGGCCACAATCCAAGCTGCTGGAGGTCTAGTGTGAAGTCTCCACAATCAGTGATGGTTTGGGGGGCCATGTCATCTGCTGGTGGAGGTCCACTGTGTTTTATCAAGACCAAAGTCAGCGCAGCCGTCTACCAGGACATTTTACAGCACTTCATGCTTCCCTCTGCCGACAAGCTTTTTGGAGATGGAAATGTCATTCTCCAGCAGGACTTGGCCCCTGTCCACATGGCCAAAAGTACCAATACCTGGTTTACACACAACAGGATCACTGTGCTTGATTGGCAGCAAACTCGCCTGACCTTAACCCCATAGAGAATCTATTATAGATAATCTATGGGGTATTGTCAAGAGGAAGATGAGAGACCCCAGACCCAACAATGCAGACGAGCTGAAGGCTGCTATCAAAGCCACCTGGGCTTCCATAACCCCTCAGCAGGGCCACAGGCTGATCGCCTCCATGCCACATTGCCTCATTGATGCAGTAATTGATGCAAAAGGAGCCCGACCAAGTATTGAGGGCATTTACTGAACAGACATTTCAGTAGGATAACATTTCAGATTTTAAAAACATTTTTCAAACTGTAGTTATAAAGTATTCTAATTTACTGAGATAATGACTTTTGTGTTTTCATTGGCTGTAAGCCATAATCATCAACATTAACAGAAATAAACACGTGAAATAGATCACTCTGTGTGTAATGACTCCATATAATAGATCCCTCTGTGTGTAATGACTCTATATAATAGATCCCTCTGCGTGTAATGACTCTATATAATAGATCCCTCTGTGTGTAATGACTATATATAATAGATCCCTCTGTGTGTAATGTCTCTATATAATAGATCCCTCTGTCTGTAATGACTCTATATAATAGATCCCTCTGTGTGTAATGGCTCTATATAATAGATCCCTCTGTGTGTAATGACTCTATATAATAGATCCCTCTGTGTGTAATGACTCTATATAATAGATCCCTCTGTGTGTAATGATTCTATATAATAGATCCCTCTGTGTGTAATGGCTCTATATAATAGATCCCTCTGTGTGTAATGACTCTATATAATAGATCCCTCTGTGTGTAATGACTCTATATAATAGATCCCTCTGTGTGTAATGACTCTATATAATAGATCCCTCTGTGTGTAATGACTCCATATAATAGATCCCTCTGTGTGTAATGACTCTATATAATAGATCACTCTGTGTGTAATGACTCTATATAATAGATCCCTCTGTGTGTAATGACTCTATATAATAGATCCCTCTGTGTGTAATGACTCTATATAATAGATCACTCTGTGTGTAATGACTCTATATAATAGATCGCTCTGTGTGTAATGACTCTATATAATAGATCCCTCTGTGTGTAATGACTCTATATAATAGACCCCTCTGCGTGTAATGACTCTATATAATAGATCCCTCTGCGTGTAATGACTCTATATAATAGATCCCTCTGTGTGTAATGACTCTATATAATAGATCACTCTGTGTGTAATGACTCTATATAATAGATCGCTCTGTGTGTAATGACTCTATATAATAGATCCCTCTGTGTGTAATGACTCTATATAATAGACCCCTCTGCGTGTAATGACTCTATATAATAGATCCCTCTGCGTGTAATGACTCTATATAATAGATCCCTCTGTGTGTAATGACTCTATATAATAGATCCCTCTGTGTGTAATGACTCTATATAATAGATCCCTCTGTGTGTAATGACTCTATATAATAGATCCCTCTGTGTGTAATGACTCTATATAATAGATCCCTCTGTGTGTAATGACTCTATATAATAGATCCCTCTGTGTGTAATGACTCTATATAATAGATCCCTCTGTGTGTAATGACTCTATATAATAGATCACTCTGTGTGTAATGACTCTATATAATATATGAGTTTCACTTTTTGTATTGAAGAACTGACAAATTAACTTTTTGATGATATTCTAATTTAGTGAGATGCACCTGTAATACAGACTTCGTATTTAGAGGATACAGTTGCACATACAGTATACATTTTACAATTACTCCAATAGGATGTGAAATAATACCGCCATAAATATCATATAAAAAATACATACATTGCCTAAGTACAATTGCAATTCAGCATCCGAATAATACAGACACACAATTTCCAAATAATACAGACATACAATGCATATATAAAGCTGCAATTCAATGTCCACATAAGCTGCATTTTGGACAATGAAGAACTGAATTGATTGTTCCGGTGTATCGGATAATTTGTTTGTCTGGATCTGCTAAGAATTTGGTAGGAAGTTCCAACTAAACATGGATTGTGTGGCGAGGCGAATGGAAAAACCATTACTGACAATGTCTACACAATGGCAAAAATATTTCCAGACCATGCTCACATAAAACTGCAAATCAGTATCCAAATAATGCCACCATAGAATGGGAGAAAATAATTCCAATTGCAATTCAGTATCCAAATAACACCGCCATATAATTCCAGAAAATACTCAAATAAAACTGCAATTTTGTGTCCAAATAATACCACCATACAATGCTACCATCCCCCTTCTGCAATTAATATAATACCGTAAAACCATTCAATGTAAGATAATACTTCCATGTAATGCTAAAATAAAACTGTAATTCTGCATAAAAATAATACCACCAAACAATGCTACCATCCCCCCTCTCCAATACATATATTATAACCATTCACTGTTAGATAATCCATAGAGTGTTCAAATAAATTGCAATTAAAGGTTCATTTAAGAACACCATACAATACTTAAATGAAACTGCAATTCTGTGTCCAAATAACGCCATCATGCAATGTCAGATAATACTTCAATACACAGTTCAAGTAAAACTGCAATTAAGTGTCAACATGAAACTGCAACACAATGGCAAAAAATATCTGGAGACAGTAATCATTTTAACTTTGAATTTTGCATCCAATTAATACCACCATACCATGCTTACACCCCCCATTGAAATCAAATAATTCAGCCATTCAATGTAACATAATACGTCCAAACTGTGTTCAAATAAACTCCAATAATAACAACATACAATACTGAAATGAAACTGCAACTCAGTGTCCAAGTAATATCGCTTGTAATTCTGAATAATACTCCCACATAATGCTCACATAAAACTGCAATTCAGTATTTAAATGATACTGCACGACACTGCCAAAGAATACTTCACGACATTGCGCATAGAAATCTACATTTTATATCCAAATAATACCACCATATAGCGCTAAAAAAAACCTTCAATTCAGTGTCCAAATACTACATTGAAACAGTTATCTTTGAAATTTATCTGCTATTAAAAATCCCTTCTGTTCCCAAAGAAGGGGAGCTTTTACATTTAATGCTTGCTGCCTAGATTACCGGCCACCTCTGCAGGTCTATCAGAGGTGGCCGGTGTCTTAGGCAAGGAGTGCAGCGCTTACAAGTTCTTTGGTATAGGGCTTGTAAGCGCTGCTCTGATGCTTCCATGCTCTTGCGCTCCTCCAATGATGCAGAGACTAGGATTATTGGAGTGCTAAATTTGGAGCAGCAACCCAGCCTTGGAGCTAGTCTGAACTGTCAATCATCAGGAGCGCACTGACCCCCGGCATGAAGCAAGGAGGCTGGGGGAGAAGTGCGATCCTGAAGACCCCTTTAAGGAGGTTTTTCTGAAGGTTTTGAGGGTGTGCCCACCATTTTTGGAGGTTCACTTGGACATCACAGTCCGATCCCAAATAGATGAATTCTGAATTGCACTTCTCGACTCCCAGTCTGATGCATCGACACCCACGCTGCGGCTTTGACGAGCATTGCAGGTATGCGGTTTGACATATCTGACACATTATACATCATCTCCAGATTTCCACTTGACAGCCTCTTAATTGCACATTATCATAAAAGACAAAGAATTCAACGCTTTGCATCGTCGCCTTATAGATGGAAGCAGATCTTTTTGGAAAAAAAGTTTTTAACACCCCGTCAGTCCTCACCTGGAAGGACGTGGTCTTCTCTAAAGTGGCTGCCATCATCGCTAGTCAAAGTCTTTATCATGGTGGCCATTTTCTGTAAAGTACGATACAAAGCTTGAGGTTTGTATATTATATTATGTAACAGTACAATCTCCTGATATAAGACTGGACCTCGGCTGTCACAACGCCGGTCTGCAAAATGCTAAGGTGCTGCCTTAAAAAGGATGTCCTGTTTAGACAATCCCTTGTGGGACTGATGTCTCCCATACACAGCACACAGACAAAAAGGATTTCTGCTCTCCTGTCTCTATATAGTGCATGTTCAGAAGCAGCAGCATGGAAGACATTATGGAGCAGCACTGAGCAGTGTAGCTGTGAATCCAGCACTGGGGTGAGACAACAATTACTAGAAAACAGAAGCAAAGAGGATATCATACAACAGTACTGAACAGTACAACTGTGAATTCATCACTGGGGTGAGAATGAAACACAATAGAAGGCAGCAGCATGGAGGACAATAGGAAGCAGCATTTAGCAGTGTAGATGTGAATCATCCAATGGAGTGAGACAACACTTACTAGAAAGCAGAAGCAAGGAGACTATTATACAACATAACGGAACAATATAGCTGTGAATTCATCACTGGTGTGAAAAGGAAACACATATTAGAAGGCAGCAGCATGGAGGACAATATGAAGCACCACTAAGCAGTGTAACTGTGAATCCGGCACTTGAGTGAGACAACACTTACTGGAAAGCAGACGCAAGGAGGATATCATACAACAGAACTGAACAGTATAGCTGTGAATCCGTCACTAGGGTGAAAAGGAAACACTTATTAGAAGGCAGCAGCATGGAGGACAATATGAAGCAGCACTAAGCAGTGTAACTGTGAATCCAGCACTTGAGTGAGACAACACTTACTGGAAAGCAGACGCAAGGAGGATACCATACAACAGAACTGAACAGTATAACTGTGAATCCGTCACTAGGGTGAAAAGGAAACACTTATTAGAAGGCAGCAGCGTGGAGGACAATATGAAGCTGCACTGAGCAGTGTAACTGTGAATCATGCACTGGACTGACAGAGCACTTACCAAACAGCAGCAGCCAGGAGGATATTATACAACAGTACTGAAGAGTATAGCTGTAAATCCATCACTAGAGTGAGAAAGAAACATTTATTATAAGGACGTAGCATGGAGGCCATTATATTGCAGTACTGAGAAATATAGGTGTGAGTTCACCTCTGAAGTGAGATGAACACCTACTAGAAAGCAGCGGAACCAGCCTGTGTGTGTCTCTAACTCTGCTCCTGCCTCCTTCTCCTCCCTTGTCACTCCATAGACTTCAATAGGCAGCAGACATCTGCTCTCTCAGAGAAGAGGCCGATTTTAGCAATTTTTTATCCTGAATGATGAGGAGAGGCAGCGGGGAGGAGAAATAGTGGCTCATAAGTGGAGAAAGAAGCACATTTCTCTGATAAGATATATTACAAAGTTTCTTCTCTTTCCTTGTACTATTGATTTCCGCAGTTTGCAGAAGCGACAGCGATTCTTTTATAACACATAAGGCTGAGAACCCCCAGTTTCCTCCATGTTCATGGAGCATTTAGGGAATATTTATCCTTATGCTGTAAATATATTTCTTGGTGGTAAACCCCTGACATTCTGCAGACATTTCCGAGCCCCGCACCCTTTGATTCTCAGCACTGTGGATATTCCAGCTTTAGATTTCGCCTTCAGAATCAGCAATGAAAAATTGATTTCAGAGCCGCCGCGCGCCTTCCCTTTTTATGTGGCGCGCAGCCAAATTATGAGACACGCGGCGAGCTGTGATCGTATCTGTAAGCATCCTCCGAGGGATCACGGGGGTCACCATTGGATTTATCCGTACACAAGAGCTGTGATTTAAAGCACGACGTTTGTACCCAAAATAAATGGGGATTATTATGTTAAAATATTGATTTGCTTCCAATATCTATGATGAATCTCCTCGGCGGGGCAAAATATGTGTTTTTTATTTATATTTTATTGCTCTGATGTCTGAAGTCCGATAACAGTAAAGATCCATTTATCTTTCATAAGATGTGCAGCCGAGCATTGAATAAAGATTAGTGTTGGGGAGTCAGGTACCGGCGCCCTCGGAGGGTCTGACTGCACCGGGGGGACACGGGGGGCAGCAGACTATGTATAAAACAAGTCTGATAATTGTGAAATGATCAATCATCCCTCGTGCTTTACATGCACCCCCCACGGAGAATTCCTGCTTTATTATCACTATGCGCTGTGTTCTTCCTAGGGGCTTATTAGGATTCTGACCTTTTCTTCTGCTGAGTTCAGGATGGAGAGAGGATAAATCAGCCATTTTTAGATGTTATGAGGCTGTTAGTCACTGAGTCACCCAGGCTTCACAGAGATGCATAGGCACGGCGCTCTCTCTTCTTTGTAGCATGGAGGGAAGGACTGGTGTCCGTCTGATTGAAGTGTCTGTGACATGTCCTGTATAAGTAGAACAATGGTACATAGCTCCCAAATAGAAGTCAGTTCCCCATAAAAAGACCCCATAAAAGCATCAATCATACATTTCTGCTAACAGAACCAGCTGTGCCCCTTAATAGTGCCAGCCACAATACACCTTAAAAGAGCAACAACAATGCTCCCTCAACAGCTACCTGTACATTGCCCCCATAACAATGTAGAAACAATACTCCCTTACGAGTGCAGCCACAGTGTCCCATTAACAGTGCAGCCACAATGTCCCATTAACAGTTCAGCCACAATGCCCCATAATAGTGCAGCCACATTGCCCCATTAACAGTGCAGCCACATTGCCCCATAACAGTGCAGTCACAATGTCCCATTAACAGTGCAGCCACAATGTCCCATTAACAGTTCAGCCACAATGTCCCATTAACAGTGTAGCCACAATGTCCCATTAACAGTGCAGCCACAATGTCCCATTAACAATACAGCCACAATGTCCCATTAACAGTGCAGTCACAATGTCCCATTAACAGTGCAGCCACAATGTCCCATTAACAGTGCAGCCACATTGCCCCATTAACAATTCAGCCACAATGTCCCATTAACAGTGCAGTCACAATGTCCCATTAACAGTGCAGCCAAAATGTCCCATTAACAGTGCAGTCACAATGTCCCATTAACAGTGTAGCCACAATGTCCCATTAACAGTGCAGCCACATTGCCCCATAACAGTGCAACCACAATGTCCCATTAGCAATACAGCCACAATGTCCCATTAACAATGCGGCCACAATGTTCCATTAACAATGCAGCCACAATGTCCCATTAACAATACAGCCACAATGTCCCATTAACAATACAGCCACAATGTCCCATTAAAAATACAGCCACAATGTCCCATTAACAGTGCAGCCACAATGTCCCATTAACAGTGCAGTCACAATGTCCCATTAACAGTGAAGCCACAATGTCCCATTAACAATGCAGCCACAATGTCCCATTAACAGTGAAGCCACAATGTCCCATTAACAATGCAGCCACAATGTCCCATTAACAATACAGCCACAATGTCCCATTAACAATACAGCCACAATGTCCCATTAAAAATACAGCCACAATGTCCCATTAACAGTGCAGCCACAATGTCCCATTAACAGTGCAGTCACAATGTCCCATTAACAGTGAAGCCACAATGTCCCATTAACAATACAGCCACAATGTCCCATTAACAGTGCAGTCACAATGTCCCATTAACAGTGAAGCCACAATGTCCCATTAACAATACAGCCACAATGTCCCATTAACAATGCAGTCACAATGTCCCATTAACAGTGAAGCCACAATGTCCCATTAACAGTGCAGCCACAATGTTCCATTAACAATACAGCCACAATGTCCCATTAACAATACAGCCACAATGTCCCATTAACAGTGCAGTCACAATGTCCCATTAACAGTGCAGTCACAATGTCCCATTAACAGTGAAGCCACAATGTCCCATTAACAATGCAGCCACAATGTCCCATTAACAGTGCAGCCACAATGTCCCATTAACAATATAGCCACAATGTCCCATTAACAATACAGCCACAATGTCCCATTAACAATACAGCCACAATGTCTCATTAACAATACAGCCACAATGTCCCATTAACAGTGCAGTCACAATGTCCCATTAACAGTGAAGCCACAATGTCCCATTAACAATGCAGTCACAATGTCCCATTAACAGTGAAGCCACAATGTCCCATTAACAATACAGCCACAATGTCCCATTAACAATACAGCCACAATGTCCCATTAACAGTGCAGCCACAATGTCCCATTAACAATACAGCCACAATGTCCCATTAACAGTGAAGCCACAATGTCCCATTAACAGTGCAGTCACAATGTCCCATTAACAATACAGCCACAATGTCCCATTAACAGTGCAGTCACAATGTCCCATTAAAAGTGAAGCCACAATGTCCCATTAACAATACAGCCACAATGTCCCATTAACAATACAGCCACAATGTCCCATTAACAATACATCCACAATGTCCCATTAACAATACAGCCACAATGTCCCATTAACAATACAGCCACAATGTCCCATTAACAGTGCAGTCACAATGTCCCATTAACAGTGCAGTCACAATGTCCCATTAACAGTGAAGCCACAATGTCCCATTAACAATGCAGTCACAATGTCCCATTAACAGTGAAGCCACAATGTCCCATTAACAATACAGCCACAATGTCCCATTAACAATACAGCCACAATGTCCCATTAACAGTGCAGCCACAATGTCCCATTAACAGTGCAGCCACAATGTCCCATTAACAGTGCAGCCACAATGTCCCATTAACAATACAGCCACAATGTCCCATTAACAGTGAAGCCACAATGTCCCATTAACAGTGCAGTCACAATGTCCCATTAACAATACAGCCACAATGTCCCATTAACAGTGCAGTCACAATGTCCCATTAAAAGTGAAGCCACAATGTCCCATTAACAATACAGCCACAATGTCCCATTAACAATACAGCCACAATGTCCCATTAACAATACAGCCACAATGTCCCATTAACAATGCAGCCACAATGTCCCATTAACAATGCAGCCACAATGTCCCATTAACAATACAGCCACAATGTCCCATTAACAATACAGCCACAATGTCCCATTAACAGTGCAGCCACAATGTCCCATTAACAGTGCAGTCACAATGTCCCATTAACAGTGCAGTCACAATGTCCCATTAACAGTGAAGCCACAATGTCCCATTAACAGTGTAGCCGCAATGTCCCATTAACAATACAGCCACAATGTCCCATTAACAATACAGCCACAATGTCCCATTAACAATACAGCCACAATGTCCCATTAACAATGCAGCCACAATGTCCCATTAACAGTGCAGCCACAATGTCCCATTAACAGTGCAGTCACAATGTCCCATTAACAGTGCAGCCACAATATCCCATTAACAGTGCAGTCACAATGTCCCATTAACAGTGAAGCCACAATGTCCCATTAACAGTGTAGCCGCAATGTCCCATTAACAATACAGCCACAATGTCCCATTAACAATACAGCCACAATGTCCCATTAACAATGCAGCCACAATGTCCCATTAACAGTGCAGCCACAATGTCCCATTAACAATACAGCCACAATGTCCCATTAACAATACAGCCACAATGTCCCATTAACAATACAGCCACAATGTCCCATTAACAATACAGCCACAATGTCCCATTAACAGTGCAGTCACAATGTCCCATTAACAGTGAAGCCACAATGTCCCATTAACAGTGCAGTCACAATGTCCCATTAACAATACAGCCACAATGTCCCATTAACAGTGCAGTCACAATGTCCCATTAACAGTGAAGCCACAATGTCCCATTAACAATACAGCCACAATGTCCCATTAACAATACAGCCACAATGTCCCATTAACAATACAGCCACAATGTCCCATTAACAGTGCAGTCACAATGTCCCATTAACAGTGCAGCCACAATGTCCCATTAACAGTGCAGCCACATTGCCCCATTAACAATTCAGCCACAATGTCCCATTAACAGTGCAGCCACAATGTCCCATTAACAGTGCAGCCACATTGCCCCATTAACAATTCAGCCACAATGTCCCATTAACAGTGTAGCCACAATGTCCCATTAACAGTGCAGCCACAATGTCCCATTAACAATACAGCCACAATGTCCCATTAACAGTGCAGCCACAATGCCCCATTAACAGTGCAGCCACAATGTCCCATTAACAGTGCAGTCACAATGTCCCATTAACAGTGAAGCCACAATGTCCCATTAACAATACAGCCACAATGTCCCATTAACAATACAGCCACAATGTCCCATTAACAGTGCAGCCACAATGTCCCATTAACAGTGCAGCCACAATGTCCCATTAACAATACAGCCACAATGTCCCATTAACAGTGCAGTCACAATGTCCCATTAACAGTGAAGCCACAATGTCCCATTAACAGTGCAGTCACAATGTCCCATTAACAGTGCAGCCACAATGTCCCATTAACAGTGCAGTCACAATGTCCCATTAACATTATAGCCACAATGTCCCATTAACAGTGTAGCCACAATGTCCCATTAACAGTGCAGCCACATTGCCCCATAACAGTGCAACCACAATGTCCCATTAACAATACAGCCACAATGTCCCATTAACAGTGCAGCCACAATGCCCCATTAACAGTGCAGCCACAATGTCCCATTAACAATGCAGCCACAATGTCCCATTAACAGTGCAGCCACAATGTCCCATTAACAGTGCAGTCACAATGTCCCATTAATAATACAGCCACAATGTCCCATTAACAATACAGCCACAATGTCCCATTAACAGTGCAGCCACAATGTCCCATTAACAATACAGCCACAATGTCCCATTAACAATACAGCCACAATGTCCCATTAACAGTGCAGCCACAATGTCCCATTAACAGTGCAGTCACAATGTCCCATTAATAATACAGCCACAATGTCCCATTAACAGTGCAGTCACAATGTCCCATTAACAATACAGCCACAATGTCCCATTAACAATACAGCCACAATGTCCCATTAACAATACAGCCACAATGTCCCATTAACAGTGCAGCCACAATGTCCCATTAACAATACAGCCACAATGTCCCATTAACAGTGAAGCCACAATGTCCCATTAACAGTGCAGCAACAATGTCCCATTAACAATACAGCCGCAATGTCCCATTAACAATACAGCCGCAATGTCCCATTAACAGTGCAGCAACAATGTCCCATTAACAATACAGCCGCAATGTCCCATTAACAATACAGCCACAATGTCCCATTAACAATGCAGCCACAATGTCCCATTAACAGTGCAGACACAATGTTCCATTAACAGTGCAGCCACAATGTCCCATTAACAATAGAGCCACAATGTCCCATTAACAGTGCAGCCAAAATGTCTCACTAACAATACAGCCCCAATGTCCCATTAACAATACAGCCACAATGTCCCATTAACAATACAGCAGCTATGTCCCATTAACAGTGCAGCAACAATGTCCCATTAACAATACAGCCACAATGTCCCATTAACAATACAGCAGCAATGTCCCATTAACAGTGCAGCCACAATGTCCCATTAACAGTGCAGCCACAATGTCCCATTAACAATACAGCCACAATGTTCCATTAACAGTGCAGCCACAATGTCCCATTAACAGTGCAGTCACAATGTCCCATTAACAGTGCAGCCACAATGTCCCATTAACAGTGCAGTCACAATGTCCCATTAACAGTGCAGCCACAATGTCCCATTAACAGTGTAGCCACAATGTCCCATTAACAGTGCAGCCACAATGTCCCATTAACAGTGCAGTCACAATGTCCCATTAACAGTGCAGTCACAATGTCCCATTAACAGTGCAGCCACATTGCCCCATAACAGTGCAACCACAATGTCCCATTAGCAATACAGCCACAATGTCCCATTAACAATGCGGCCACAATGTTCCATTAACAATACAGCCACAATGTCCCATTAAAAATACAGCCACAATGTCCCATTAACAGTGCAGCCACAATGTCCCATTAACAGTGCAGTCACAATGTCCCATTAACAGTGAAGCCACAATGTCCCATTAACAATACAGCCACAATGTCCCATTAACAGTGCAGCCACAATGTCCCATTAACAGTGCAGCCACAATGTCCCATTAACAATACAGCCACAATGTTCCATTAACAGTGCAGCCACAATGTCCCATTAACAGTGCAGTCACAATGTCCCATTAACAGTGCAGCCACAATGTCCCATTAACAGTGCAGTCACAATGTCCCATTAACAGTGCAGCCACAATGTCCCATTAACAGTGTAGCCACAATGTCCCATTAACAGTGCAGCCACAATGTCCCATTAACAGTGCAGTCACAATGTCCCATTAACAGTGCAGTCACAATGTCCCATTAACAGTGCAGCCACATTGCCCCATAACAGTGCAACCACAATGTCCCATTAGCAATACAGCCACAATGTCCCATTAACAATGCGGCCACAATGTTCCATTAACAATACAGCCACAATGTCCCATTAAAAATACAGCCACAATGTCCCATTAACAGTGAAGCCACAATGTCCCATTAACAATGCAGCCACAATGTTCCATTAACAATGCAGCCACAATGTCCCATTAACAGTGAAGCCACAATGTCCCATTAACAATACAGCCACAATGTCCCATTAACAGTGCAGTCACAATGTCCCATTAACAGTGAAGCCACAATGTCCCATTAACAATACAGCCACAATGTCCCATTAACAGTGAAGCCACAATGTCCCATTAACAATACAGCCACAATGTCCCATTAACAGTGCAGTCACAATGTCCCATTAACAGTGAAGCCACAATGTCCCATTAACAGTGCAGCCACAATGTCCCATTAACAATACAGCCACAATGTCCCATTAACAATACAGCCACAATGTCCCATTAACAATACAGCCACAATGTCCCATTAACAGTGCAGTCACAATGTCCCATTAACAGTGCAGTCACAATGTCCCATTAACAGTGAAGCCACAATGTCCCATTAACAATGCAGTCACAATGTCCCATTATCAGTGAAGCCACAATGTCCCATTAACAATACAGCCACAATGTCCCATTAACAATACAGCCACAATGTCCCATTAACAGTGCAGTCACAATGTCCCATTAACAGTGCAGCCACATTGCCCCATTAACAATGCAGCCACAATGTCCCATTAACAGTGCAGTCACAATGTCCCATTAACAGTGCAGCCACAATGTCCCATTAACAGTGCAGTCACAATGTCCCATTAACAGTGCAGCCAATGTCCCATTAACAGTGTAGCCGCAATGTCCCATTAACAGTGCAGCCACAATGTCCCATTAACAATGCAGCCAAAATGTTCCATTAACAATACAGCCACAATGTCCCATTAACAATACAGCCACAATGTCCCATTAACAATGCAGGCACAATGTCCCATTAACAGTGAAGCCACAATGTCCCATTAACAATGCAGGCACAATGTCCCATTAACAGTGAAGCCACAATGTCCCATTAACAATGCAGGCACAATGTCCCATTAACAGTGCAGCCACAATGTCCCATTAACAATACAGCCACAATGTCCCATTAACAATACAGCCACAATGTCCCATTAACAATACAGCCACAATGTCCCATTAACAATGCAGGCACAATGTCCCATTAACAGTGCAGCCACAATGTCCCATTAACAGTGTAGCCACAATGTCCCATTAACAATACAGCCACAATGTCCCATTAACAGTGCAGCCACAATGTCCCATTAACAGTGAAGCCACAATGTCCCATTAACAGTGTAGCCACAATGTCCCATTAACAGTGCAGCCACAATGTCCCATTAACAATACAGCCACAATGTCCCATTAACAGTGCAGCCACAATGTCCCATTAACAGTGTAGCCACAATGTCCCATTAACAATACAGCCACAATGTCCCATTAACAATACAGCCACAATGTCCCATTAACAGTGCAGCCACAATGTCCCATTAACAGTGTAGCCACAATGTCCCATTAACAGTGCAGCCACAATGTCCCATTAACAATACAGCCACAATGTCCCATTAACAATACAGCCACAATGTCCCATTAACAATACAGCCACAATGTCCCATTAACAGTGCAGTCACAATGTCCCATTAACAGTGCAGCCACAATGTCCCATTAACAGTGCAGTCACAATGTCCCATTAACAGTGCAGCCACAATGTCCCATTAACAGTGTAGCCACAATGTCCCATTAACAGTGCAACCACAATGTCCCATTAACAGTGCAGCCACAATGTCCCATTAACAATACAGCCACAATGTCCCATTAACAATACAGCCACAATGTCCCATTAACAGTGAAGCCACAATGTCCCATTAACAGTGCAGCCACAATGTCCCATTAACAGTGCAGCCACAATGTCCCATTAACAGTGCAGTCACAATGTCCCATTAACAGTGCAGCCACAATGTCCCATTAACAGTGCAGCCACAATGTCCCATTAACAATACAGCCACAATGTCCCATTAACAGTGAAGCCACAATGTCTCACTAACAATACAGCCACAATGTCCCATTAACAATACAGCCACAATGTCCCATTAACAGTGCAGCCACAATGTCCCATTAACAGTGCAGTCACAATGTCCCATTAACAATACAGCAGCAATGTCCCATTAACAGTGCAGCAACAATGTCCCATTAACAATACAGCCACAATGTCCCATTAACAATACAGGCACAATGTCCCATTAACAGTGCAGCCACAATGTCCCATTAACAATACAGGCACAATGTTCCATTAACAGTGCAGCCACAGTGTCCCATTAACAGTGCAGCCACAATGTCCCATTAACAGTGCAGCCACAATGTCCCATTAACAATACAGGCACAATGTCCCATTAACAGTGCAGCAACAATGTCCCATTAACAATACAGCCACAATGTCTCATTAACAATACAGCAGCAATGTCCCATTAACAGTGCAGCCACAATGTCCCATTAACAGTGCAGCCACAATGTCCCATTAACAATACAGCCATAATGTTCCATTAACAGTGCAGCCACAATGTCCCATTAACAGTGCAGTCACAATGTCCCATTAACAGTGCAGCCACAATGTCCCATTAACAGTGCAGTCACAATGTCCCATTAACAGTGCAGCCACAATGTCCCATTAACAGTGTAGCCACAATGTCCCATTAACAGTGCAGTCACAATGTCCCATTAACAGTGCAGCCACAATGTCCCATTAACAGTGTAGCCACAATGTCCCATTAACAGTGCAGTCACAATGTCCCATTAACAGTGCAGCCACAATGTCCCATTAACAGTGCAGTCACAATGTCCCATTAACAG
This sequence comes from Phyllobates terribilis, assembly GCF_046119375.1. Classification (NCBI taxonomy): domain Eukaryota; kingdom Metazoa; phylum Chordata; class Amphibia; order Anura; family Dendrobatidae; genus Phyllobates; species Phyllobates terribilis. Next base: position 171,297,463 of record NW_027362769.1, read on the forward strand.
TGCAGCCACAATGTCCCATTAACAGTGTAGCCACAATGTCCCATTAACAGTGATGCCACAATGTCCCATTAACAATACAGCCACAATGTCCCATTAACAATACAGCCACAATGTCCCATTAACAATACAGCCACAATGTCCCATTAACAGTGCAGCCACAATGTCCCATTTACAATACAGCCACAATGTCCCATTAACAGTGCAGCCACAATGTCCCATTAACAATGCAGCCACAATGTCCCATTTACAATACAGCCACAATGTCCCATTAACAGTGCAGCCACAATGTCCCATTAACAGTGCAGTCACAATGTCCCATTAACAGTGCAGCCACAATGTCCCATTAACAGTGCAGTCACAATGTCCCATTAACAGTGCAGCCACATTGCCCCATAACAGTGCAACCACAATGTCCCATTAACAATACAGCCACAATGTCCCATTAACAATACAGCCACAATGTCCCATTAACAATACAGCCACAATGTCCCATTAACAGTGCAGCCACAATGTCCCATTAACAATGCAGCCACAATGTTCCATTAACAATACAGCCACAATGTCCCATTAACAGTGAAGCCACAATGTCCCATTAACAGTGCAGCCAAAATGTCCCATTAACAATACAGCCACAATGTCCCATTAAAAGTGCAGCCACAATGTCCCATTAACAGTGCAGCCACAATGTCCCATTAACAATACAGCCACAATGTCCCAGTAACAGTGTAGCCACAATGTCCCATTAACAGTGCAGCAACAATGTCCCATTAACAGTGCAGCCACAATGTCCCATTAACAGTGCAGCCACAATGTCCCATTAACAATACAGCCACAATGTCCCATTAACAGTGTAGCCACAATGTCCCATTAACAGTGCAGCCACAATGTCCCATTAACAATACAGCCACAATGTCCCATTAACAGTGCAGCCACAATGTCCCATTAACAGTGCAGCCACAATGTCCCATTAACAGTGCAGTCACAATGTCCCATTAACAGTGCAGCCACAATGTCCCATTAACAATACAGCCACAATGTCCCATTAACAATACAGCCACAATGTCCCATTAACAATACAGCCACAATGTCCCATTAACAGTGCAGTCACAATGTCCCATTAACAGTGCAGCCACAATGTCCCATTAACAGTGCAGTCACAATGTCCCATTAACAGTGCAGCCACAATGTCCCATTAACAGTGTAGCCACAATGTCCCATTAACAGTGCAGCCACATTGCCCCATAACAGTGCAACCACAATGTCCCATTAACAATACAGCCACAATGTCCCATTAACAGTGCAGTCACAATGTCCCATTAACAGTGCAGCCACAATGTCCCATTAACAGTGCAGTCACAATGTTCCATTAACAGTGCAGCCACAATGTCCCATTAACAGTGCAGCCACAATGTCCCATTAACAATACAGCCACAATGTCCCATTAACAGTGAAGCTACAATGTCCCATTAACAATACAGCCACAATGTCCCATTAACAGTGCAGCCACAATGTCCCATTAACAATACAGCCACAATGTCCCATTAACAGTGCAGTCACAATGTCCCATTAACAGTGCAGCCACAGTGTCCCATTAACAGTGCAGCCACAATGTCCCATTAACAGTGCAGCCACAATGTCCCATTAACAGTGCAGCCACAATGTCCCATTAACAGTGCAGCAACAATGTCCCATTAACAATACAGCCACAATGTCCCATTAACAATACAGGCACAATGTCCCATTAACAGTGCAGCCACAATGTCCCATTAACAATACAGCCACAATGTCCCATTAACAGTGCAGTCACAATGTCCCATTAACAGTGCAGCCAGTGTCCCATTAACAATACAGCCACAATGTCCCATTAACAGTGAAGCTACAATGTCCCATTAACAATACAGCCACAATGTCCCATTAACAGTGCAGCCACAATGTCCCATTAACAATACAGCCACAATGTCCCATTAACAGTGCAGTCACAATGTCCCATTAACAGTGCAGCCACAATGTCCCATTAACAATACAGCCACAATGTCCCATTAACAGTGCAGCCACAATGTCCCATTAACAATACAGGCACAATGTCCCATTAACAGTGCAGCCACAATGTCCCATTAACAATACAGCCACAATGTCCCATTAACAGTGCAGCCACAATGTCCCATTAACAATACAGCCACAATGTTCCATTAACAGTGCAGCCACAGTGTCCCATTAACAGTGCAGCCACAATGTCCCATTAACAGTGCAGTCACAATGTCCCATTAACAATACAGGCACAATGTCCCATTAACAGTGCAGCAACAATGTCCCATTAACAATACAGCCACAATGTCCCATTAACAATACAGCAGCAATGTCCCATTAACAGTGCAGCCACAATGTCCCATTAACAGTGCAGCCACAATGTCCCATTAACAATACAGCCACAATGTTCCATTAACAGTGCAGCCACAATGTCCCATTAACAGTGCAGCCACAATGTCCCATTAACAGTGCAGCCACATTGCCCCATTAACAATACAGCCACAATGTCCCATTAACAATACAGCCACAATGTCTCATTAACAATACAGCCACAATGTCCCATTAACAATACAGCCACATTGCCCCATAACAGTGCAGACACAATGTCCCATTAACTATACAGCCACAATGTCCCATTAACAGTGCAGCCACAATGTCCCATTAACAGTGCAGCCACAATGTCCCATTAACAGTGCAGTCACAATGTCCCATTAACAATACAGCCACAATGTCCCATTAACAGTGCAGCCACAATGTCCCATTAACAGTGCAGCCACAATGTCCCATTAACAATACAGCCACAATGTCCCATTAACAGTGCAGCCACAATGTCCCATTAACAGTGCAGCCACAATGTCCCATTAACAGTGCAGCCACAATGTCCCATTAACAGTGCAGCCACAATGTCCCATTAACAATGCAGCCACAATGTCCCATTAACAGTGCAGCCACAATGTCCCATTAACAGTGCAGCCACAATGTCCCATTAACAGTGCAGCCACAATGTCCCATTAACAGTGCAGCCACAATGTCCCATTAACAATACAGCCACAATGTCCCATTAACAGTGCAGCCACAATGTCCCATTAACAGTGCAGCCACAATGTCCCATTAACAATGCAGCCACATTGCCCCATAACAGTGCAGCCACAATGTCCCATTAACAGTGCAGACACAATGTCCCATTAACAGTGCAGTCACAATGTCCCATTAACAGTGCAGCCACAGTGTCCCATTAACAATACAGCCACAATGTCCCATTAACAGTGCAGCCACAATGTCCCATTAACAATGTAGCCACATTGCCCCATAACAGTGCAGCCACAATGTCCCATTAACAATACAGCCACAGTGTCCCATTAACAACACAGCCACAATGTCCCATTAACAGTGCAGCCACAATGTCCCATTAACAATGCAGTCACAATGTCCCATTAACAATACAGCCACAGTGTCCCATTAACAATACAGCCACAATGTCCCATTAACAGTGCAGCCACAATGTCCCATTAACAATGCAGCCACAATGTCCCATTAACAATACAGCCACAATGTCCCATTAACAATACAGCCACAGTGTCCCATTACCAATACAGCCACAGTGTCCCATTAACAATACAGCCACAGTGTCCCATTAACAGTGCAGCCACAATGTCCCATTAACAGTGCAGCCACAATGTCCCATTAACAATACAGCCACAATGTCCCATTAACAGTGCAGCCACAATGTCCCATTAACAATGCAGCCACAATGTCCCATTAACAATACAGCCACAATGTCCCATTAACAGTGCAGACACAATGTCTCATTAACAGTGCAGCCACATTGCCCCATAACATAAAAGTATAGCCACAATGTCCCAATTAACAGTATAGACCCAATGTAACAGTGCAGCTACAATATCCACATTATCAGAGCAACCACAATGTCCTCATTAACAGTTTGTCCACAATACTCCCATAACAGTGCAGCCACTATGTCCCAATGTCTCGTAACCTGTGCAGCTGCAATGCCCCTTCACAGTGAAGCCAAAATGTCCAATTACCAGTACAGCCACAATGTCCTATTAACAGTCCAGCCACAGACCCACCTCACAGTGACAACCCCATAGCAAGATAAAAAAAAATTCTCTCTGAGACATGAAAATAGTAGTGAGAGATCTACGAGTACATATCTAGGTGCTGACGTCACTAGCTCTCATGTATCAGCACAACTTCATTCCTGGAGTAACTTCCTCTTCTAGAGCTCGTGAAGGATCATGTACTTTCCTCCCTATCTACAACCCGAGACAGCTGCCCTCTCTAATAAAATGAATGCTTTCCCTCCTCTCTGGCTTGTCATATTTCTCTATTACTAGGAGAAGGGAGGAGAAGAGAAGTAAGAGCCCTCAGAGCCCACAGCAGAACTTCTGTGGATTTGTGGCTGATTTTGCATTTGCGGAAAACAGAAAATCACAATCACACTCGGTTAAGGAAATGTCATCAACTCCATTCATTGATTCACTCAATCTAGGAAATTGTAGAAAGACCAGAAATAACAGATTTTTGTTAGTGGGGTCATCCACTTATAGGCATGTCCTCATTCTTAAGGCACCTTGATTGCTTCCATCTTGGTCTGACTCCAATCTTCCTAGAACCACATTACAAGCGGCCCAACACCCGACTAATCCAGGGCATTAGATCACCTGCAGGGAGGTATTTTAGGCTTTCTGCCTCCAGGGCACAAATACAGATGCAGAGACTGGATCGTATGGGCGGCTGCCAGGCTGCGCACATCACCATTCTTCTGGTACTTGCAGTCCCTTCCCTGCAGCAAAAGGAATATGACTGAATGTTTGGCAGTAGGAAGAAGACAGTCTGCTAAGTCTTCCTCCAGCGCTGGAGAACATTCCAAGAACTGTGAAAACCTTTTACCATCTGCAGACTTCTGTTAATTATGTCCTTTCTCATACTCTGTCTTAATTAGAAATTGTTTTACTGACAGTTTCAAAAATATAATCGTCTCATTTGTGGCATATTTATCACCTGTGCAAAACTGCAAATCAAATCCACCGGGAGCTGTGGAAGGAAGGTGCGGAGGGCGGCAAATCTTCCCTGAGCTCCGACATGCCAGGGGAGGAGGAGAATGGGACTGTGACTGCAGGGGGCTTCATCTGACCATGGAAAGATTGTGCCGTCCAATGGAGGGGGACCATGTGGCTGCTATTGGCCCTTGGATAGTGGTCACATATCCTTTGTCCTAGCTGAAGGACTCTCATGTAAAGTGATCAAGCATGGAGCCGGTAAATCAACCCAAGAGTCGTAGGAGGAAAACAGATGCTCTGACCCTTCAGTTTTAGGTGGCGAAACCTATCATTGGGGACATGGTTTTTGCTGAGGGGTAGATTTCACCTCCAATTTTACAAAAAAAAATCTGATTAAATTTGAATTTTCCGAGAAGCAAATCGAGCAAATAAAGGGCCAGGAAAGGGCTATAAACAATATTATACTCACCCAGCCGTTACTTGTCCCACCATGCAACCCCACTCTGTTCCAGTCATCTTCTGCAGTCTGGTGTCACGCCAGGTGTTAGTGCAACACAGAGAGTCACGCCATGTGAGAGTGCAACACAGAGGGGAAAGGGAGCCCAGACACTAGGGAAAGGGGGGAAGAGGTGACCTCCTAATCTGGATTAGAGTCACCCTGCCTCCCCCTAACATCCCTATACAGCCCATGCAGCTGTCGCCGATCACGTGCCTCGCCCTACTATCCCTGGCGTAAGTCTATAGCTGGGGGTGGAAGGAGATGAGCACTAGTTAACCTCCACTACCACTCTAAAGACAAAAGGGGAAGAAAACAAAGGGGAATAATAACTTAGCTTTAGAAGAAACTCCAACAGGGCACACGGCCTCAAGACTCCAGAGAGGACGTGATGCTACTTCACCCAAGTACCAAGTAGAAATGAGTATAACCGGCGATGCCCACCTAGACACACCAGGTATATATACACCCAGACTAAAGGGAGGTAGTCGCTGGGTCCTAAACACAGCCTCCTATCTAGGCAGCTGTCTGCATTGCCAAAACATGGAGATCTCCTGCAAACCACTGCAGAGCGACTGTCTGTCACCTCTGACACACCCGTGACATGTGGTCTTCCTTTTCCGCAAGACATCACCCTAAAGATGCTGAACACCTGGAATATGGCCGGAAGATGCCAACAATGGCTCAGTGAAAACCAGACTGAAGAAGACAGCTGGACTGGAGCAAGGTAAGGGGCATATAATTTATTTTAGTTTTTTTCCTTTTACCTTATTATGTTCTGGGATCTGTAGAAAATCAAATTTCCTGCACAAATTTTAGCGAATCTGCGCATTACAACTTTTGCAGATTCACTAATTTCCACCAAAAATGTTCTTCTTTTCCATGTCTTTCATTGCCCAAATGTTTCCTAGTGAGTAACCCCAATCTTTAAAAAAATATATGTAAGCATGAGATGGCCATACACACGAGATATGTGTCGACTGAACCTGAAGAGTTTGGCAAGAACAGTCGACAATCTATGCATATGGCGGTGTCATCCAATGGCAGATACTGGAGGAAAGAAGTATCCGACATGTTGCATTTCAAAATGCCCAATCCTTTCGTTCTTCAGGGACATAAGTCAATGACCTATGAAAGCAATATCTGTACATACAGAGGGGAAAATAAGTATTTGATACACTGATGATTTTGCAACTTTTCCCACCTACAAAGAATGGAAAGGTCTGTAATTTTTATCGTAGGTACACTTCACCTGTGTGATTTTTAAATAAATAAATTGCATTTTATTGCATGAAATAAGTGTTTGATCACCGACCAACCAGCAAGAATTCTGGCGCTCACAGACCTGTTAGGTTTTCGTTAAGAAGCCCTCCTACGCTGCACTCATTACCTGTATTAATTGCACCTGTTTGAACTCTTTACCAGTATAAATGACTCCTGTCCACACAATCAATCAATCACTCAATCACACTCCAACCTCTCCACCATGGCCAAGACTAAAGAGCTGTCTAAGGACACCAGGGACAAAATTGTAGACCTGCACAAGGCTGGGATGGGCTACAGGACAATAGGCAAGCAGCTTGGTGAGAAGGCAACAACTGTTGGTACAATTATTAGAAAATGGAAGAAACACAAGATGACGGTCAATCTTCCTCGGTTTGGGGCTCCATGATCTCGCCTCGTGGGGTAAGGATGATTCTGAGAAGGGTCAGGAATCAGCCCAGAACTACACGGGAGGACCTGGTCAATGACCTGAAGAGAGCTGGGACCACAGTCTCAAACATTACCATCAGTAACACACTACGCCATCATGGATTAAAATCCTGCATGGCACGCAAGATCCCCCTGCTCACGCCAGCACATGTCTAGGCCCTCTTAAAGTTTGTCATTTACCATCTAGATGATCCAGAGGAGGCATGGGAGAAGGTCATGTGACCAGATGAGACCAAAAGAGAACTTTTTGGTATCAACTCCACTCGCCATGTTTGGAGGAAGAAGCATGAGTACAATCCCAAGAAAACCATCCCAACCATGAAGCATGGTGGGGGAAACATCATACTTTGGGGGTACTTTTCTGCAAAGGAGATTGGATGTCTGTACTGTATTGAAGGGAGGATAGATGGGGTCATGTATGGTGAGATTTTTGGCTAACAACCTCCTTCCCTCAGTAAGAGCATTGAAGATGGGTTGTGGCTGGGACTTCCAGCAAGACAATGACCCAAAACACACAGCCAGGGCAACTAAGGAGGGGCTCCGTAAGAAGCATTTCAAGGTCCTGGAGTGGCCTAGCCAGTCTCCAGACCTGAACCCAATAGAAAATCTTTGGAGGGAGTTGAAACTCAATGTTGCCCAACGACAGCCCCGAAATCTGTAAGATCTGGAGAAGATCTGTATGGAGGAAGGGGCCAAAATCCCTGCTGCAGTGCGTGCAAACCTGATCAAGAACTACAGGAAATGTCTGACCTCTGTAATTGTAACAAAGGTTTCTGGGCCAAATATTAAGTTCTGTTTTTATATTGTATCAAATACTTATTTCATGCAATAAAATGCAAATTAATTATGTAAAAATCATACAATGTGATTTTCTGGATTTTTTTTAGATTCAGCCTCTCACAGGTGAAGTGACCTATGATAAACATTACAGACCTCCCCATTCTTTGTAGGTGGGAAAACTTGTAAAATCGGCAGTGTATCAAATACTTATTTTCCCCACTGTATTCATGTTTAAATCCCCAATTTGCAAAACTAATTGGGGGTAAAGCATAAAACTATGGCCAAAATCCTCCTCTCGCAATGGAGATCTTCAAAGACTTTAGTAAAGTAATGGAAATCGTGGTCATTGATGACATTTTTGACTCACCTGCGCTCTCCATGTTTGTGATCTTCCTTCTCCCTAAGAGAGGACTAACACATCCAAGTGTCCTCGATGCTGAGATCAACTCGAGAAGTTGGTGTCCAAAGTTTACAACCACTTATAGGGCGTCTTCAAAATGGATCTAGCTCGTTCCCAGTGATGGGCTTGAAGGCTGAAATTCTGAAGTCGTGTGATTCCATATGGAAAATGGGTTGGAAAACGATGCCACCTGTGATCTGGTCATGTCCGCACATCGGCTGCTCCTCATCAATGCAGAAAGTCCACTGCATTTTTCAGACCTAGAACTAACGAATTTCATCATTTGAGTCATTCGTCAGCCACGACCTATCTCGTTGGCTTCTATGGCTCCATCCATATTCCTGTACCCCTATGTGTTGGCTTTTTGCAGTTTGTAGTCGGACATTACTGCTTTCTCGTTGCATTTTTCCATATATTTTGTATTTTTCAGGTGAATTTTCTCCCTCTTTATCGAGCGCCTTGTAAATCTGCATTACCTCTGCTGCTGAGCTCAGGACAGAGTAAACCCGTGAAGATGAGCTCTTAGAAGCATCTGAGAAAAAATGATTGTGTCTATATTATTTATCATCTACATTTCCTGACAATATATATTTTATGGGGATAGTTTATTTTTTAAGGGGTGATGCTGCCTGACGGTATTGGTCTCCTGTGAGAGCTGAGCTGTGAAGACAAACCAGGAAAATCTGTGATGGAATCTGCGATCCTCCCGATACTGAACAACCACAATATCCATCATGGCCCATAGTCATAGAGTTCTGAAATGGTCCCTGAACGCTAAGATTTGATCTAGTTTGATAATGTGATGAATAAGAAATCTGCAAACCATATATTTTTTTAAATAATTACGTTGATTTACCTCCAAAAAATCCTACAAAGTGCAATGTGTGCTGGGAATTGAGAGAAAGAAAGTGCTAGAACTTATAATGCTGGCAGAATACCAACAAAAAGAATCCACCCACTCAAAAAGTATGAATGTCTAATTACAAAGCAAGAGAATCGGGAGAATTCCTGAACATATTGGACTGGTATGTGCGAATGTGAGGGTATCAAGAAAAATGTCCTGATGTGCCACTATTAGTGATGAGGTCTGTGGTCCACTGCCCCACTTTTAAGATAGAAGCAGATCCCATTGGAAGGACCTAAATCTATCACACATTTTTTTACATATTCATTGGACGAGTGAACCACTATCTACTATTCTTATAGAGTTCATGGGTCACTGGAAGCAAATTATCTTTGCCCTAAAAGGAAATATACAGTGGATAACACATAATCCACTATTCACAATAGGTGATGTTACAGTTCACCTCCTCCTCCTGTACAATGACTGATAACACCTCTACAGTGGGTACGGAAAGTATTCAGACCCCTTTACATTTCTCACTCTTTGTTTCATTGCAGCCATTTGGTAAATTCTAAAAAGTTCATTTTTTCTCATTAAAGTCCACTCTGCACCCCATCTTGACTGAAAAAAACCAGAAATGTAGAAATTTTTGCAAATTTATTAAAAAAGAAAAACTGAAATATCCCATGGTCATAAGTATTCAGACCCTCTGCTCGGTATTGAGTAGAAGCCCCCTTTTGAGCTAGTACAGCCATGAGTCTTCTTGGGAATGATGCAACAAGTTTTTCACACCTGGATTTGGGGATCCTCTGCCATTATTCCTTGCAGATCCTCTCCAGTTCCGTCAGGTTGGATGGTGAACGTTGGTGGGCTGCCATTTTCAGGTCTCTCCAGAGATGCTCAATTGGGTTTAGGTCAGGGCTCTGGCTGGGCCAGTCAAGAATGGTCACAGAGTTGTTCTGAAGCCACTCCTTTGTTATTTTAGCTGTCTGCTTAGGGTCATTGTCTTGTTGGAAGGTGAACCGTCAGCCAAGTCTGAGGTCCAGAGCTCTCTGGAAGAGGTTTTCATCCAGGATATCTCTGTACTTGGCCGCATTCATGTTTCCTCCAATTGCAACCAGTCGTCCTGTCCCTGCAGCTGAAAAACACCCCCATAGCATGATGCTGCCACCACCATGTTTGACTGTTGGGATTGTATTGGGCAGGTGATGAGCAGTGTCTTGTTTTCTCCACACATACCGCTTAGAATTATCACCAAAAAGTTCTATCTTCGTCTCATCAGACCAGAGAATCTTATTTTTCATAGTCTGGGAGTCCTTCATGTGTTTTTGAGCAAACTCTATGCAGGCCTTCATATGTCTTGCACTGAGGAGAGGCTTCCATCGGGTCACTGTGCCATAAAGGCCTGACTGGTGGAGGGCTGCAGTGATAGTTGACTTTGTGGAACTTTCTCCCATCTCCCTACTAGATCTCTGGAGCTCAGCCACAGTGATCTTGGGGTTTCTTCTTTACCTCTCTCACCAAGGTTCCTCTCCCACGATTGCTCAGTTTGGCTGGATGGCCAGGTCTGGTGAGACTTCTGGTGGTCCCAAACTTCTTTCATTTAAGAATTATGGAGGCCACTGTGTTCTTAGGAACCTTGAGTAATGCAGAAATTCTTTTGTAACCTTGGCCAGATCTGTGCCTTTCCACAATTCTGTCTCTGAGCTCCTTGGGCAGTTCTTTTGAGCTCATGATTCTCATTTGGTCTGACATGCACTGTGAGCTGTGAGGTCTTATATAGACAGGTGTGTGCCTTTCCAAATCAAGTCCTATCAGTTTAATTAAACACAGCTGGACTCCAATGAAGGAGTAGAACCATCTCAAGGAGGATCACAAGGAAATGGACAGCATGTGACTTAAATATGAGTGTCTGAGCAAAGGGTCTGAATACTTTTGACCATGTGATATTTCAGTTTTTCTTTTTTAATAAATTTGCAAAAATTTCTACATTTCTGGGTTTTTTTCAGTGAAGATGGGGTGTGGAGTGGACTTTAATGAGAAAAAAATGAACTTTTTAGAATTTACCAAATGGCTGCAATGAAACAAAGAGTGAAAAATCTAAATGGGTCTGAATACTTTCCGTACCCACTGTATATACAGCAGATAACACAGGACCCACCGTTCACAATAGGTGATGTCACAGCTCACCTCCTTCTCCTGTACAATGACTGATATCACCTCTATATACTGTAGATAACACAGAATCCACCATTCACAATAGGTGATGTCACAGCTCACCTCCTCCTCCTGTACAATGACTGATAACACCTCTATATACAGTAGATAACACAGGATCCACCATTCCCAATAGGTGATTCACAGCTCACCTCCCCCTCCTGTGCAATGACTGATAACACCTCTATATACAGTATATAACACAGGATCCACCAATCACAATAGGTGATGTCACAACTCACCTCCTCCTCCTCCTTTACAATGACTGATAACACCTCTATATACAGTAGATAACACAGGATCCACCATTCCCAATAGGTGATTCACAGCTCACCTCCTCCTCCTGTACAATGACTGATAACACCTCTATATACAGTAGATAACACAGGATCCACCAATCACAATAGGTGATGTCACAACTCACCTCCTCCTCCTCCTTTACAATGACTGATAACACCTCTATATACAGTAGATAACACAGGATCCACCAATCACAATAGGTGATGTCACAGCTCACCTCCTCCTCCTCTTGTACAATGAGTGATAACATCTCTATATACAGTCGATAACACAGGATCCACCATTCACAATAGGTGATGTCACAGCTCACTTCCTCCTCCTGCACAATGACTGATAATGATAACACCTCTATATACAGTAGATAACACAGGATCCATCATTCACAATAGGTGATGTCACAGCTCACCTCCTCCTCCTGTACAATGACTGATAACACCTCTATATACAGTAAATAACACAAGATCCACCATTCACAATAGGTGATGTCACAGCTCTCCTCCTCCTCCTCCTGTACAATGAGTGATAACATCTCTATATACAGTTGATAACACAGGATCCACCATTCACAATAGGTGATGTCACAACTCACCTCCTCCTCCTCCTGTACAATGAGTGATAACACCTCTACAGTTATATGAAAAAGTTTGGGCACCCCTATTAATCTTAAGCTTAATGTTTTATAAAAATTGGTGTTTTTGCAACAGCTATTTATATGTAATAACTGTTGGACACAGTAATGTTTCTGCCTTGAAATGAGGTTTATTGTACTAACAGAAAATGTGCAATCTGCATTCAAACAAAATTTGACAGGTGCATAAGTATGGGCACCCTTATCATTTTCTTGTTTTAAATACTCCTACCTACTTTTTACTGACTTACTAAAGCACTTTTTTTGGTTTTGTAACCTCATTGAGCTTTGAACTTCATAGCCAGGTGTATGCAATCACGAGAAAAGCTACTTAAAGTGGCCACTTGCAAGTTGTTCTCCTGTTTGAATCTCCTCTGAAGAGTGGCATCATGGGCTCCTCAAAACAACTGTCAAATGATCTGAAAACAAAGATTATTCAACATAGTTGTTCAGGGGAAGGATACAAAAAGCTGTCTCAGAGATTTAACCTGTCAGTTTCCACTGTGAGGAACATAGTAAGGAACTGGAAGAACACAGGGACAGTTCTTGTTAAGGCCAGAAGTGGCAGGCCAAGAAAAACATCAGAAAGGCAGAGAAGAAGAATGGTGAGATCAGTCAAGGACAATCCTCAGACCACCTCTAGAGACCTGCAGCATCAACTTGCTGCAGATGGTGTCACTGTGCATCGGTCAACTATACAACGCACTTTGCACAAGGAGAAGCTGTATGGGAGAGTGATGCGAAAGAACCGTTTCTGCAAGCACGCCACAAACAGTCGGCTGAGGTATGCAAAAGCACATTTGGAGAAGCCAATTTCTTTTTGGAAGAAGGTCCTGTGGACTGATGAAACCAAGATTGAGTTGTTTGGTCATACAAAAAGGCGTTATGCATGGTGGCAAAAAAACATAGCATTCCAAGAAAAACACTTGCTACCCACAGTAAAATTTGGTGCAGGTTCCATCGTGCTTTGGGGCTGTGTGGCCAATGCCGGCACCGGGAATCTTGTTAAAGTTGAGGGACGCATGGATTCCACTCAGTATCAGCAGATTCTTGACAATAATGTTCTAGAATCAGTGATAAAGTTGAAGTTACGCAGGGGATGGATCTTTCAGCAAGACAATGATCCAAAACACCGCTCCAAATCTACTCAGGCATTCATGCAGAGGAACAATTACAATGTTCTGGAATGGCCATCCCAGTCCCCAGACCTGAATATCATTGAACATCTGTGGGATCATTTGAAGAGGGCTGTCCATGCTCTGCGACCATCAAACTTAACTGAACTGGAATTGTTTTGTAAAGAGGAATGGTCAGAAATACCTTCATCCAGGATCCAGGAACTCATTAAAAGCTACAGGAAGCGACTAGAGGCTGTTATTTTTGCAAAAGGAGGATCTAGTAAATATTAATGTCACTTTTCTGGTGAGGTGCCCATACTTATGCACCTGTCAAATTTTGTTTGAATGCAGATTGCACATTTTCTGTTAGTACAATAAACCTCATTTGAAGGCAGAAACATTACTGTGTCCAACAGTTATTACATAGATCAAACTGAAATAGCTGTTGCAAAAACACCAAATTTTATAAAACATTAAGCTTAAGATTAATAGGGGTGCCCAAACTTTTCCATATAACTGTGTATACAGTAAATAACACAGGATCCACCATTCACAATAAGTGATGTCACAGCTCACCTCCTCCTCCCTCTCTTTACAATAACGTTTGTTCACATTGGATCATACCCATAAGTCCTATACAATTCAGTGACAGTCTGTTGCTGCCTGTGTCTATGTTGCAGTCCGCACAGAACAGGACGTGTGAGTCTAGTACTTAGCTTAGTGGCTAAAGGGAATTTTTTGTTATACATTTTTTAAAAACTCTATTTGACATAAAACCTGTCTACACAATAGGTGATCTTCTGCTGCCACTTGCTGTATACTGAGGGTGGGCTGCTGGGGATGCTGCGGCCGGTGACCTCTGCTCAATATCCTTGTGTTTGCTTCCCAATTCCAGCCTCCATGTAAATGTCAGGTTTTTGCCTCAGTTGTAAAGTAATGAATGTTCTGCATTCATCTAATCCTCACAAGAGTTTACACAACACCCGGCCTTCCTCCTCTTATGTCCTGTGATCCCTTTAAGTTGAAGCCTCAGATCTGCTGCTCTTGCATGGCTTGTGCTGTAGAACTTGCTGCAGGGGTTTGCGGCATTTTTTATTTTACAGGTTATGGAATTGATAATGTGTTTGTGTGAGGATATAATGTAATCTGCATGTCTGTGAAAGGCGTTAATTCCTTACCCCCCTCCCCAGAATATGACCAATCTTTTGTACTGAATTTCTGAAATGTCAAATTTCCATAAAGATGATACACGGGAGCCGTAGAACATGCATTCAATTACCATGTAGCCGTAACAGCAAAAAAAAAAAAAAGCCGCCTCCTCCCGCCAAGCGCTGTGCGCCAGCTGCTTAACCCTTTACCTATCATCTAGGGAGATGGAAAGTTTTCACTCTTTAGGCTGTGTTCACATGTTGCTTTTTTATGCTTTTTTTTTTTTCTGCAACCAAAACCTGCTCTCTTGACAGTAATAAAAGCTGCTTACAAAAAAGGAGGTTTTGCTGCTTCCTTGGTGCGTTTTTGCTGTATTTTTTTTGCTGCTTGTTTGGTGCAGATTATATTTCTTATTTGTCTACGGTATATGTTTAATAAAATTAGTTTAATTCACACCAAAAAAACAGCAAAAAGGCATGGTTACATTTTTTGCAGCTGTTTTTGCACTTTCTCGTTGCTTTCTATGGTGAAAAAAAATGCAAAAACGTTGAAAGAATTGCTGCAGTTTTCAAAAAAGCAGCATATTGCATAGAAAAATGCATAAAAAACCCAATGTGTGAACATACCCTTATAGTAATATGCTAAAATGTTTGAGTTGACGGAGGTAGGGGGACCCTTAGGATTGTCACCCCCTCTTTCATCTGTGGGTAGAAGTTGGCCATAGTCAAAGTTGGTAACCTCACTCCAATAAACAGTGACAGCAGTGTTCCCCTCAAAGACGACCTGTCCTCAGATTAAATGTTCAGTTTTTGCATTTATTTTATTCCCGCTGCTACCCTGATTATTCTGCTTTTTTTATTTTTTTTTTAAATCTGCTATATGGCTCCAGAGACATGAGCCTTTTTTATTTAGTGCTATTTCTTCTGGACTTTACCAAGGGGGTGTGGCTTTTTCTCTGGGGGTGTGTCTTGAAACTACTTTGTATTATTACCCTGTGAGTCACACCCCCTTTGTAAAGATCATAAAAAGTAGGACTAAATAAAAAAATCTCCATATCTGTGGAACTGTATGGTGGAATATAAAAAAAACAAAACAGAATAGTCAGGGGAGAAGCTGGAATAAAATAATAGTAAAAACTGAACACTTTTGACCTGGTGACAGCGCGTCTTTAATAAACAATAGTGCCAGCATAGTACCCCACATAAACAGTGCCAAACATGGGGCTTCCTTTTACCCAAGTAAATAATAAAATACTGGATTCCAACAGACACCACAAGGGGGCGCTCACTGCGGACAAATACAGCTTGCATTAAAAAGAACCTTTCCCCAGGTTATAAATGGGCAGTTATTTCTATTATTTAATTTCTGCTGTTCCCCTGAGTATTCTATTTTTTGTTTTTTTTTAAATCGGCCATAAGCTTCGAGATATGGACCAGTGCTAAATGTTATGGCCATTGCCAAGGGGCGTGGCTCCAGGCTAATTATGCGGAGTAGCTTAAAGACACCTCCCCAGAGGATCCTATAGGCCACGCCCTCTTGAAAAAGACTATAAAATGTGTACTAAATAAAGAAGCCTGTATCTCGGGAGTCATAAGACCGATTTAAAAAAAACAAACTAAAAACGTCGAACTCAAGGAAATGAGATAAGGGAAAAATTGTCTACTTTTAATTTAGTGACAGTTCTTCTTTAAATTACTTACAGAGATACAATTAGATATGCAGCACACTCATCCAATCGGCTGCCAGCAATCTTTAGAGAGGATTACCTGCTCTGCCAGGAGCGTTTTTGCTGGTCTTGGAAAAACATAAACTGTCATCCAGTGTATTACCGATTCTTACAGGCTGATAGTGCTCTAGTCCTAAACTACCCAGACATCCAGACTGCTATCTGCCCCCCTGTAGACAATCCATGAGCCACTGGATGCTAATTAGTTACACTGCTCAAAAAAAATAAAGGGAACACTTAAACAACAGAATATAACTCCAAGTAAATCAAACTTCTGCGAAATCAAACTGTCCACTTAGGAAGCAACACTGATTGACAATCAATTTCACATGCTGTTGTGCAAATGGAATAGACAATAGATGGAAATTATTGGCAATTATCAAGACACCCTCAATAAAGGAGTGGTTCTGCAGGTGGGGACCACAGACCACATCTCAGTACCAATGCTTTCTGGCTAATGTTTTGGTCACTTTTGAATGTTGGTTGTGCTTTCACTCTCGTGGTAGCATGAGACGGACTCTACAACCCACAGAAGTTGCTCAGGTAGTGCAGCTCATCCAGGATGGCACATCAATGCGAGCTGTGGCAAGAAGGTTTGCTGTGTCTGTCAGCGTAGTGTCCAGAGGCTGGAGGCGCTACCAGGAGACAGGCCAGTACACCAGGAGACGTGGAGGGGGCCGTAGGAGGGCAACAACCCAGCAGCAGGACCGCTATCTCTGCCTTTGTGCAAGGAGGAACAGGAGGAGCACTGCCAGAGCCCTGCAAAATGACCTCCAGCAGGCCACAAATGTGCATGTGTCTGCACAAACGGTTAGAAACCAACTCCATGAGGGTGGTATGAGGGCCCGACGTCCACAGATGGGGGTTGTGCTCACAGCCCAACACCGTGCAGGACGCTTGGCATTTGACACAGAACACCAGGATTGGCAAAGTCGCCACTGGCGCCCTGTGCTCTTCAGAGATGAAAGCAGGTTCACACTGAGCACATGTGACAGACGTGACAGAGTCAGGAGACGCCGTGGAGAGCGATCTGCTGCCTGCAACATCCTTCAGCATGACCGGTTTGGCAGTGGGTCAGTAATGGTGTGGGGTGGCATTTCTTTGGAGGGCTGCACAGCCCTCCAGATGAGCACATCTGGGACATCATGTCTCGCTGCATCCACCAACGTCACGTTGCACCACAGACTGTCCAGGAGTTGGCGGATGCTTTAGTACAGGTCTGGGAGGAGATCCCACAGGAGACCATCCACAACCTCATCAGGAGCATGCCCAGGTGTTGTAGGGAGGTCATACAGGCACGTGGAGGCCACACACAATACTGAGCCTCATCAGGAGCATGCCCAGGTGTTGGAGGGAAGTCATACAGGCACGTGGAGGCCACACACAATACTCAGCCTCATCAGGAGCATGCCCAGGCGTTGTAGGGAGGTCATACAGGCACGTGGAGGCCACACACAATACTCAGCCTCATCAGGAGCATGCCCAGGCGTTGTAGGGAGGCCATACAGGCACGTGGAGGCCACACACAATACTCAGCCTCATCAGGAGCATGCCCAGGCGTTGTAGGGAGGTCATACAGGCACGTGGAGGCCACACACAATACTCAGCCTCATCAGGAGCATGCCCAGGTGTTGTAGGGAGGTCATACAGGCACGTGGAGGCCACACACAATACTGAGCCTCATCAGGAGCATGCCCAGGTGTTGTAGGGAGGTCATACAGGCACGTGGAGGCCACACACAATACTCAGCCTCATCAGGAGCATGCCCAGGCGTTGTAGGGAGGTCATACAGGCACGTGGAGGCCACACACAATACTGAGACTCATTTTGACTTGTTTTAAGGACATTACATCACAGTTGGATCAGCCTGTAGTGGGTTTTTCCACTTTAATTTTGGCGGTGACTCCAAATCCAGGCCTCCATTGGTTAATAAATTTGATTTCCATTGATGATTTTTGTGTGATTTTGTTGTCAGCACATTCATCTTTGTACAGAACAAAGTATTCAATGAGAATATTTCATTCATTCAGATCTAGGATGTGTTATTTCAGTGTTCCCTTTATTTTTTGAGCAGTGTATTTCCTAAAAGGAAAGAAAACTGTCTGCTGTCCTACCTAATGGAGGTAACTACCCTGGAAGTCAATGTAGAACCATTTAATGTAACAATACTAGGATTACTAGTAAAGATCTTCTTTTTCCTGATTGGAAACAACTCATTTGCATACTTTTTTCCCTATGAAGCATTGGCCATTGCTGGTCTCCCTAACAATTGGGTCACTGGACAGATTAATAGGTTACTAGTAAAACTATAGTAACTTTGTAATATATCTTATCAGAGAAATCCACTTCTCTCTCTTCTCTCTCTTCCTGGACTGATCATTAATTTCCAAAATGCGGAATTCATGGGTAAAATCTGTATTCAGTGAAGACAGATTTTCCCATTACTGAGATAGAGGATAACCCTTTGTTTTCCTAAAGTTCTGTGGACAACGGTAACTGTTGTTTCAAGAGAACTTGCAGCAGAATGTCTGTGTCTGTCTCCAGCAACTCCCTCATCTCCATAGAATTTTAAAAGCACCAACTGTCATCTCCTATCTCAGTAATGGGAAAATCTGTCTTTACTGAAAACAGACTTTACCCATGAATTGAGAATTTGGGGAATGAAGGATCAGTCCAGGAAGAGAAAGGAGCAGATTTCTCTGATTAGATATATTACAAAGTTACTTATTTTCATGAGTCCTATTGACTTATGAAATAAAACTTTAAACGCCGGTTCCTCTTTAAGTATTAAACATACTTTCATATAGTGCCAAAAATCACTACAGTGCAGTGGCTACGTACATAATTGTCCATCCAGTGCCCAAAGATCTTACAGCCTAAACATAGCTGAGCTGGTGCCATAATGAAAACCAGGATGTGTGCCAGGAAGGAATTGTGCCATTCGTGGCTCGGATGGAGTGATGCAGACCCCAAAATGGTCACAGAGTCAATGCATTTTTCCCTTATTGGGTAGATTTTGAGGTCTCTGAAAATTGACCTACTGAACAGACAGTCGTTGTTGGACCATTAGTGGCTGTTATAGGGCGTTGAAGATCCCAAAAAGGTTGAGATCCTTTTAGCCCTTACTATAATCAAGACCTCTGCCATAGTTTGTGATTGGACGCCTCTGCCATGAAGGGTGCCAGGAGTTCTCTTTTCATGGGGGAGGTGGATGGGGAGGATGGGACACCATTTAAAATCCCTAAAATTATCAGGAAATGTACAATCTGGCAGCCCCCTTTAAATCATCATCTTGCATAATAAAGCATTACACCACATATCCATCATATTGGCACCACGTAAATATTTCCCTATTAATAACCTCCGTCCTGTATAGATTCAGAAATTAAAAAAAGTTTTTTTACTCCTTAAATGAAAAAAAAAAAATCATTAAACTCAAAGCTTCAGACTGGAAAGAAAATGTCCGACAAAGCAAAAACGATAAAAAAAAGACGCGGATTTGAAATTGATTATTATAGATGACACCTTAAAACTCATCTCTGTTAAATGTGATAAACCTGTTTTGCAAGTTTGATAAATTTGCACTGAGAAGGACTTGGCTCAGCACAGCTGGCACCCGAATGTGGCCCGGCGTCTCTTCTGGCTGCTCCACAGGCTGGCATCTGTACTACTTCTTAAAGGGGCCGTTCTCCTGTTTATATGAAGAATCACTGGCGATCAGCTCTCGGAGGGAGCTGGGAGTTAGCATTTTCCCTGCAGCGGCCACTGCTGGACAAATGTGGTATTACATGTGTTATTGATCTTTCTCTTCCAGAACTGATCAGTAATTTTCAATATATATAAGTGACCATGGAATACAAAGTGGCGCTATGTGCTCTGGAGTAGACCAGTCTTTTTGGAAATAAAGAAAGAGAGAAAAAAAAAGAGAGAAGGAGAGCAGTTATCTTGATATTCAGCTGTTTGATACTTGGTCCAATCTGTCCACTTCCTTTTACTATTAAAGGGGTATTCCTACCTTGCAAAGTAATTGCTAAAATAGGACACCACTTTATGGCCAACAGAAGTCCAAACTATCAGATTCCCATCAATCCAGAGAATTATTTCCTTAATATGGCCATCAGACTGTGCAAGAAACCATATCTGCACCTATTCACTTAAAGGGTCTGTCCACTGCAATACTGTATTGCACAAATGTGCCCATGGTGGACTTAAAAAAAGAGCAAAACTATGGTAAGGATGCACTTGATCGTGGGAGCTGATATTGCATAGATTTTATGGATATTTCCTAAAAATGGCTGAACAGAATTTTTCCTAACTTGGCGTCAAGAATTTGCTAATACTGCCGACTTTTTATTCTGCGCGGAAAAGCTCCTTAACTCTGTAGATTTTCGGTAACACTGTGGCGGCAGCTCGGCTTCTGCTGCTTCAGTCCAGGAAGAGTCTCAATCGATTGGAGAGGAACCGGTTAAATAACAATTCGAAACTCTCAAATTGAATTTAAAAGAATGGTATAAATCAGGAGGGGATGGCGGTGCTGCCGGGGTCTGGCAGTGCTGCTGGGGTCTGGCGGTGTTTCCAGGGTCTGGAGGTGCTGCCGGGGTCAGGCCGCTCTGCAGGAGCCATCAAAGCTTCCCCCAACAGGAGGAGATGGGGCGCCGGCATCGCTCTCTGTCACATTTCCAGCCCTGATTTATGCTTTGGTTCATTCTGGGATTTCTGAAGTTTTTTTTCTTCTGTTATTTAAATTGATTTTTTTCTTTTTTATTGATTTTTTTTTTCTGTGCTCTTGTTTTATTTATTTCACTTGTTCTTAATATGCGACCTATGGAGAAGTGGGGAAGATGGGGGTTCATGCTCAGCGGGACTTTAAAAAGAATAAAGCTCAGCGTGTAGAATGGGCCATAATGATGGGACAGGAAGACAACTAAATACTTACTGCAACTTAGTAATGATGATGACAAATATGCTGATCATCATTCAAAGGTTAATCAAACTGCACAAAAATGCAGCTGTCCCAATGTGCGGACCCTCACCCGCAGGGCTAGCCTTACATGTGAGGGTGCCCTATGCAGTCTGTTCCATGGCAACCCCATGTAGAGTACTGTCATAAAGTGTATAGATAACTATGGTGCCTAAATAAACATCACCGTCCAATATGGCACCAAACATGGTGAAATAATACTTCCATACCACAGCTTATATAAAAATGCTACATACTATCACTTCTATTTAGTGCAAAAATATATATACTGTACATTTATTAAAAGCAGGACCACTTAATACTCTAGCATAGTATATACCGTCATACAGTGCAATAAAATATGCTGTACAGTGTGTGAGCAACAGCATCACTCAATGCCTACATCAATACCACCATACAGTGCAAAGAGCAGTATTTAAGTTGTAGCAGCAGGTTATACCTAGGCCAATACCGCCATACAGTGCTCACATATTACACTATAAAGTGATTGAGTGGCAGCACCACACATTGCCTAAGTGAATACTGCCAAATAGTGCAAGACTGTCATATAGTGCAAAACCAATATACTGCAGTATACAATATGTACGTAGAAGCACACAATTCTTACGGTAATAAAGTTGAAAAGTGCAAAAATAATATACTGTACCGTGCATAAGTTGTGGCACCACACAATGATCAAGTCAATACTGCCATATGGTGCACAAGTTATATACTGTGCAGTGTTTATGAAGCAGCACACAATTCTCAAATTAATACTGCTATCCAGTGCAAAAATATAGTCATCATGCAGAGACCTAATAAAAGCACCAAATGTAAAATAATCGAACACTTATGATACGACTGCTCATGGCTGTGAGCCGCGGGCGTGAGGGCATGTGTGGCGTCAACGTCTGCGGGAGAAGCAGATGCAACCGATGAGACACTGCAGAGATGGCGGAATATAAAGCCGACCCTGCTCCTCTCTGTCCGGCCAATCCAACAATGGATGATCCATCCACGTTAGTTCTTGGGCAGACGTCTGCCGCAGCTGGGAGACGCTACTTGGCTGCAGTGCGCAAAACTGTGCGGAAAACGGAGCGCCTACGACAGCTTATTGCGGTGTACGGTGCGGTGTACGGTGTGTCGCCATAAGGTGTTCATTCCCACATAATAAACTGACAAAGGACAACAGATGCCCGGCTGGGACAATCCCATGGGCAATGTTGACTACATTTTTCTTCCTCAACCACCATCTTATATAAGCACAATATATATAATGTGCACGACTGCGGTATTCTTCAGCTGGACTTCAGTTCTCAACATTCTGCAGCACATTATATACTCAGCACTTTCCATTTCAATTTGCAATTAACCAAATGTTTTTCTGATTCTTTTACCAGGTGTGAAGATAAAAGAGAAGCTTCGGGGGTCTCATGATTCACAAACATATGACGCGCCCCCTGGGCCTCTGTTGTGTAGCGTTGCGCACGTGGGGACTACCCGGAGCCGGATCTGATAGGGGTAGTAGTCCTCGTGGCGACGATCCGGTCCGTGCCCAGGGTGTCAAACCAAGTGGCAGAATTTAGTAGAAGATGTTATAGTGTTCGACTACGCCACCCGTTGAATGCGGTTATGAAGCCGCCGCTGCAGGGCAGACCGCTGAGGCCGGTGGTACAGTTGTGCAGCGTGGATAGTATAACCCCCAACGGGAGGGGTATGGCCTCAGGGCAGCGGATGTGGATGATGGGGATAGCAGAATTGCACGCAGGCACCAGGAACCACTCAGAGACGGTGCGGTGTAGTTCAGGGTCTTTACTGGTGGCAAAGGTAGACCCTCCCGGGAGTACTGGCTAGCGATCGGGGCCTGGTCAGTCCGTGAGCAGATAGGATCTCCCCCGGCCAGGCGGAGTTGTAGGCCTCCCCAACTTATTGTACTCTCCCTGGCTACCTTGCTAGAAGCGGGTAAAAGTAGCCCACGTCCCTGAGTGTACCGTGTGGTGCTCACCCGTATGGCCGGTGACTCGGGGCCTTCTGGTAGCCTCCGCTCCACAACGGCGGTGCTGGTCCCTTGCGTGTGACCGTGCCTTCGGGTTTCTTGGCCAGAGGACCTGAAATCCCCTGCCGGTCGGTTTCTGCTGCTGGGTATGGATCAGTCCCCACAGCCTCGGACTCCGTGTCCGGTGAGATCTCTTCAGTCAGGACGAGCTCTATAGCTTCCAGTCTCTGACCCCTTTTATCACTGCTCCCACATAGCTCCTGATCTTGCTCTCCCTGTATCTGCTCCACTCCAGACCAGACTGTGTCTCTGTCTGGGACTCCTCTTCTTCTCTTCTAACCCCGCCTCAGCCCCAGTTTATATAGGGGAAGTTCTTCCCCTCCCAGGACTGGGCAGGAAGTGTTGCATGCTTAGGGTTCCTGACCAGGAGACCTCCCACCTGCTCTCAGACGTAATATTGCTATTACTGTGGTAACCAGACCCCTGGGGTGCCACATTCCCCCCTAGTAAAATTTAGTACTCCGGGACTAAACATATTTTTGAAAACATAACAGGGTATAAACAGGAACAATACAATAAGGGAAAACACGTTAGGGCGGTCACAGCGTGTCCGCAACCGGGTGCAGTTTTTGAAGCAATAAGGGTGTCCATTTCACCAAAGAACAGGGAGCCGTAACCAGGTGGGGGTCTGTCCTACCCCGAGTCTTTAGCAGTCTTAGTCCATTCCTGGGTTACGCTCCAAACATATATACAAAGAATTCCGGTTAATCCACAAAAGACACCTATAAAATAACTGGAAAAACATAATTATTTACAAGCAACAGTAAACAGGTAAATACCAATAAAACAGTCTGAACACTTTAGATCCTCCAACGTACTGGCAACTGGCCTCTAGTGGCCCTAGTAGACCTACGGAGCTTACTGACCGGTCCTAAGCTACAGGGTGTAGGAGCTGTCAAAGGTAAGCTGGGCAGCTGTCTACGGGTTCTTTGGCTCACTAGGGGCACGGCAGGCTCACTATAAGCAGAGGGTCGATTCTCCTGGTCTGCTTGTGTGGGGTCTTCTGCCTCCTGGACCGGCTGCTCTTCCAGCTCTACCTGTTTTTCCGTAGGCACTTGGGATGCTGGCTGGAGGAAGGTGAGGACGGGTACCACAACAGCGCCATTTACTTGTGTCCAAGACCGAGGGAAGTCTCCGAGTACAGTACTGACCATTTCTTCCCTTTCCTCTGCGGGTCGAGGGTTTTCTTGATCTTCTTCAGGGTTTCGTAGCTGCTCGGGACACTTCTTCAGGTGATCTCGGGAGACAATGGCTGTGGTTTCTCCTCCATCCTTACTGATTGTGCAGATTTTTGGGTTTTCATGGCTTGATGGCAGTACGGTGTACGGGTCCTTCTCCCACTGGTCGTCCAACTTGTGGAGCCGTCTCTTCCTTTTCAAGACCTGCTCTCCAGGTACCAGGGGAACAGCGGGAGCATACTGGTTGTAAGTCTTCTCCTGTCTTTCTCTTGCTTGACAGAGACTTCGCTCAACGCTCTCCTGTACTTTCCGGTACTGCTGCTGCCTCTCTGTGTCCCAGTCTGCTTCTGGTGAAGTGTCCTCGGGTGTCAGGACTCCCATATCCAGATCAACAGGCAGCTTACCAGGTCTTGCTCTCATTAGGTAAGCCGGGGTACAGTTGGTAGAACCTACAGGGATGTGGTTGTATAGGTCCACCAGATCAGGCTGTTTCTTAGGCCACTGACTGCGTTCTTCCAGGGGCAACGTTTTCAGAAGGTCTATCACCACCTGGTTCATCTTCTCGCAGAGTCCATTGGTTTGCGGATGATAGGGTGTTGTTCTTATCTTCCGGCAGCCATACAGAGTGCAGAACTCCTGGAAGACTTCTGCTTCAAAGGCAGGTCCCTGGTCCGTCAGCACCTGCTCTGGGTATCCGTGTGGACGGCAGAAGTGCTGCTGAAAGGCTCTAGCTGCTGTTTGAGCCGTTAAGTCCTTGACGGGGACTACAACCAAGAACCGGGAGTAGTGATCCACGATGGTTAACGCATAGACGTAGCCACTTCTGCTGGGGGTCAGTTTTACATGATCCAAGGCTACCAGTTCCAACGGCTGCCTGGTGACGATGGACTGCAGGGGAGTCTTCTGACTGGCACGGTCCTTCCTTCTTAGGTTGCATGGGCCACAGTCTCTGCACCACCTCTCGATGGTTCCTCTCATGCCTACCCAGTGGAACCGCCCGCGCAGCAGGAACTCCAGCTTCTTCCATCCGAAGTGTCCAGCCCCGTCGTGGTATGCCTCCAGTACCATCTCTTCTTGGCACCACTACTTGCCAGATCAGTTCATGCGTCCGGGAGTTAACCATTCTACGGCACAACTTCCCCTTGTAAAGGAACAGTCGACTCTTCTCAGCCCACAGTTGCTTGGTTTCCTCCGGAGCGTCTGGGTCAAGGCGAGCATCTGGCTGAGTCAGCATCTCCTTCACCAGTCGTACGGCGGGGTCACTGTCTTGCGTTTCCGCCCAGTTGTAATGAGGTAAGGGGTTGAACGTAGCGGATTGCTTACCCCTTACACGGTGGGAATACTGGGTAGTCCCATGACGGTGGAACGCGGGGAGTTCAACTTCTTCCAGCTCCTCTGGATCTTCCCCTACGTCCGGTAGGTTTGGCATTCTGGACAAGGCATCCGCGTTGGTATTGGAGCGTCCTGCCCGGTATTTGATCGTGAATTCATAGTTGGACAGGCGGGCCATCCATCTCTGCTCCAGGGCACCGAGTCTTGCAGTGTCCAGGTGTGTCAACGGGTTGTTATCCGTGTACACGGTGAACCGGGAAGAGGCGAGGTAGTGCTTAAAGCGTTCGGTGACTGCCCACACCACTGCCAGGAACTCTAGCTTGAATGAGCTGTAATTCTCAGGGTTTCTTTCGGTGGGTCGCAGTTTTCGGCTGGCGTAAGCAATTACCCGTTCTCTCCCCTGCTGGATCTGGGACAGTACGGCTCCTAGCCCGATGTTACTTGCGTCGGTGTAGAGGATAAAGGGCTGGCTGTAATCAGGGTATGCCAGGATTTCATCCCCCGTGAGGGCCATCTTCAGCTGGCGGAAGGACTCTTCTTCCAGCTTCTCCCATCTGAAGGGCGGCTTCTGGTTCTTGGCCTTCCTGGACTGGCCTATCAGGAGGTCCTGCATAGGAGCTGCCTTTTTGGTGAAACCGGGAATGAATCTTCGGTAGTAGCCTACCAACCGGAGGAACTGCCGTACTTCCCTTACGCTGGAGGGTCTTGGCCATTCCTTAATCGCGGTGATCTTATCAGGGTCGGGAGCCACTCCGTCAGCACTCACCACGTGTCCCAGGTACTGCACTTTTGGTTTTAGCAGGTGACACTTCGACGGTTTCACCTTCAGACCGTAGTTTGCCAGGGCTTCAAACACTTCCGCCAGGTGTTTCAGGTGGTCCTCGTAGGTTTTGGAATAAACTATAACATCGTCCAGGTACAGCAGGACCGTCTCAAAGTTCCGGTGTCCCAGACAGCATTCCATCAATCGTTGGAAGGTTCCTGGTGCGTTGCAGAGTCCGAACGGCATGCAGGTAAACTCGCTAAGTCCCATCGGGGTGGTGAATGCGGTCTTCTCCCGGTCCGCCTCTGCTACAGGAACCTGCCAGTACCCGCTAGTGAGATCCAAAGTGGAGAAGAAGTTAGCAGATTTTAAAGCAGCCAAAGACTCCTCTATCCTTGGTAAGGGGTACGCATCTTTGTGTGTGATACGGTTGATTTTCCGGTAGTCTACACACATTCTCATGGTGTTGTCTTTTTTTTTAACCAAGACTAGTGGAGCTGCCCAGGGACTACAGCTATCCCTGATTACCCCAGCCTCCTTCATGTCTCTAAGCATCCCCTTGGCGTGTTGGTAGTGTGCAGGGGGTACGGGTCGGTATCTCTCCTTCATGGGAGGATGGTCTCCCGTGGGGATGTGGTGTTCTACCCCCTTTACTCGCCCGAAGTCTAACGGGTGTTTACTAAACACTCTCTCGTACTCTTGAACCACCCGATAGACTCCCTGTTTCTGGTGTGAGGGAGTGGAGTCAGTACCCAAATGTAGTTGCTGACACCAGTCCTCCATTTGTTGCTTAGAGCCGTTACCTTCCTCTGGTTGAGATGGAGGCAAGGGTTCCACGGCCTGTACAGAATTCTGGTTTATGGTGAACAATTTGGCTAGCGTGGCATACCGGGGCAGGTGTACTTCTCTCTCCCCGATATTTATGATGCGAACGGGCACCCTCCCATGGCGTACATCGACCACCCCCCGTGCTGTCAAAATGGTGGGCCTACTGTCTGAGTAGACTGGTTCCACCATTGCCTGGTAATCTCTACCTCTCAGACCAATAGCTGCCCGGCACCAAATCATCATTTCACTTTTCGGGGGCATGGCAATAGGGAAAGGGTCACACATTCTCACGCTACCAATCTCACCACCGGAGAGTTCCACCTGTTGCCGTCGCATCAGTGCCCGGATCTCTTTTTGGAGCACTCGCTGCTGGCCGGAACTGGCGTTCTTGGCAACCTGCTGTAAAATGAGAATCACCTCTGCAAGACAATTTTCAATCACATTAGTTCCTAGAGTTATCTTTGGGTGACTCTCGCGCTTGTCAATGTCCACAATGATCAGTCCCTGTGCTGCCAGTTCGACTTTACCGATTTTAATGGTCATCTCTTTAAATCCGATCTGTGGCACGGGCTGACCATTGCTGGCGATGATACTCAAGTCGTCGTCAGGGTAGCGGGTTATATCCGAGTCATTCCAGTACTGCTTGAAGAGCACGTACGGGATGGTGGTGACCTGTGACCCGGTGTCCAGTAGGGCACTCATAGGAATGCCATCCAGTACCACAGGCAAGACTGGACGTCCTCCCACGTATTTGTCACGCCAGTTCGATGGGCCTGGTGATCTTATTCCTAGGGGTTGGCCCTCTACCCCAGGTTGTGCCAGTTTAAAGGACAGTACCTTGCCATATGTCCGGGTTGATTGCAGCGGCGGCAGATGGGTTGTCCGTCCTCGTTGTATCGGTCGCTGGGTTTTCCTCTGGCCGGTGGGGTCCTCCTTGGTCGGCGCCACGGGATGTCCTCCGGTCCGGATGCCAGCTGGATCTTCCCTGGAGTAGAAACCTGTAAAGACTGCACAGTTCGGGTTAGCGCAGCAACGCTTTTAGTTAGCTCTTGGACCTGATGGTGTAGGTCTGTAGCCGGGTCATTGTTTAAAGCCTGCGCATCAGCTCCCACAGGCCCTGCCGACAAGGGCGCCGTCTCCTGGTGGTAAGTGGTAGTAGGGCGTCTGTGGGTCACAGCGCCACCTGGTGCCGGTTCTCGGAGCACCCGGATGGCTCTGTCCTTGAACTGTGCAAAGTCCAGATGAGGGTCCTGTAAGGCCATTGCCCGCAACTGGGTTCGGTGGGCATTGCAATGTAGACCCTCTATAAATTGTTCAGTCAACAGCTTGTCTTCGTTTCCCACGCCGTCAGGGTCGGCCTGCTTAATGGCTGTCAGGGCCTCTTGTAGGTTTAGTGCATAGTCCCTTATATTCTCATGTGCTCGCTGCTTGCACCCGTAGAATCTAAGCTTGATCTCGGCTGAGGTGCGGGTATCAAAAGTGTCCTTCAGCCGGGCTAGTATCTCTGCGACAGTCCTCCTCCTCCCGAGTGGCCAGGACTTTACCTCCCTTTGGGCTGCCCCTGTTAATTGAGCCACCAGGATGCTCACTTTTTGCTCCTCTGTGAGGGGGTACACCTGGAAGAGGCTATCCAGCCTTTCTCTGAAGTCATTTAGGGTATGTGACTCCCCTGAGTACTGGGGTAGCCAGGCTGCCCCCGGGATATAGGGCATAGTGAAAGGCATGACCGCAGCAGCGGTTGCGCTGGCGGTGGCTGTGGCAGTGAAGCTCTCCTCTGTATCCGACATCCTTCTCCCCCCTAGTGGACCGTGGCCTACCTTGCGATGATCCTCTTCCGTAGGCCGCGGCTCCGCAGTGGATCGTCAGGGTTGAGGACCTTCCGTCGCGCTCCTGTGACGTCGGCGTCTGCTGGGCTCCTTCCAGGACCTTACGCAACGTCCGGACGTGAGGCGGAGCTTCAGTTCTCGCGCGCTTTCGGAGTCCACGCCCCTCTTCTTCCCGCGCGGCGTCCTCAAGATGGCGTCCAATGGCGGGAAAACTCCACGGATGGCGGGAAGAAGGCAGAAGATGGCGTCGGATGGCGGGAAAACTCCACGGATGGCGGGAAGAAGGCAGAAGATGGCGTCGGATGGCGGGAATCCTCACCACAGGTAAGTTTAACAGTCTCTTTTTTTTTTTTTTTTTTTTTTCAGGCACGCAGTACCCGGTGGTTGCGGGCACGGAATCCTGCCGACTACGCCAAAGTTGACGCGCCCCCTGGGCCTCTGTTGTGTAGCGTTGCGCACGCGGGGACTACCCGGAGCCGGATCTGATAGGGGTAGTAGTCCTCGTGGCGACGATCCAGTCCGTGCCCAGGGTGTCAAACCAATTGGCAGAATTTAGTAGAAGATGTTATAGTGTTCGACTACGCCACCTGTTGAATGCGGTTATGAAGCCGCCGCTGCAGGGCAGACCGCTGAGGCCGGTGGTACAGTTGTGCAGCGTGGATAGTATAACCCCCAACGGGAGGGGTATGGCCTCAGGGCAGCGGACGTGGATGATGGGGATAGCAGAATTGCATGCAGGCACCAGGAACCACTCAGAGACGGTGCGGTGTAGTTCAGGGTCTTTACTGGTGGCAAAGGTAGACCCTCCCGGGAGTACTGGCTAGCGATTGGGGCCTGGTCAGTCCGTGAGCAGATAGGATCTCCCCCGGCCAGGCGGAGTTGTAGGCCTCCCCAACTTATTGTACTCTCCCTGGCTACCTTGCTAGAAGCGGGTAAAAGTAGCCCACGTCCCTGAGTGTACCGTGTGGTGCTCACCCGTATGGCCGGTGACTCGGGGCCTTCTGGTAGCCTCCGCTCCACAACGGCGGTGCTGGTCCCTTGCGTGTGACCGTGCCTTCGGGTTTCTTGGCCAGAGGACCTGAAATCCCCTGCCGGTCGGTTTCTGCTACTGGGTATGGATCAGTCCCCACTGCCTCGGACTCCGTGTCCGGTGAGATCTCTTCAGTCAGGACGAGCTCTATAGCTTCCAGTCTCTGACCCCTTTTATCACTGCTCCCACATAGCTCCTGATCTTGCTCTCCCTGTATCTGCTCCACTCCAGACCAGACTGTGTCTCTGTCTGGGACTCCTCTTCTTCTCTTCTAACCCCGCCTCAGCCCCAGTTTATATAGGGGAAGTTCTTCCCCTCCCAGGACTGGGCAGGAAGTGTTGCATGCTTAGGGTTCCTGACCAGGAGACCTCCCACCTGCTCTCAGACGTAATATTGCTATTACTGTGGTAACCAGACCCCTGGGGTGCCACACATACATGTTCCCAGTCGCACTGCTTTGATCACACGACCCTGCAGACACAGGGAGAGAATAACAGGAACGGATGTGAAGACGATCAAATACATGGAAGATGATGTTCTGCAATATACAAAAGTATCAAATGTATTTATCCTTTCCTGCTGCTTGAAGAGGTCTATTTTCTTTTGCAATTTTTACTTCATCTAAAGTTCCTGAGGATGAGAAAAATGTGGAAATCAAACAAAATCTAATATGTATAGGAACAGCAAAAGTGGTCAGAACAAAAGCTGAACTACAGATATACAATACAAGAATATAAGCACTATAAAACTGCCCCTATGCCCAAGAATATAACTACTATAATACTGCCCCTATGTACAACAATATAACTACTATAATACTGCCCCCTATATACAAAAATATAACTACTATAATACTGCTCCTATGTACAAGAATATAACTACTATAATACTGCCCCTATATACAAGAATATAACTACTATAATACTGCCCCTATGTACAAGAATATAACTACTATAATACTGTTCCTATGTACAAGAATATAACTGCTATAATACTGCTCCTATATACAAGAATATAACTACTATAATACTGCTCCTATGTACAGGAATATAACTACTATAATATTGCCCCTATGTACAAGAATATAACTACTATAATACTGCCCCCCTATGAACAAGAATATAACTACTATAATACTGCCCCTATGTACAAGAATATAACTACAATAATACTGCCCCCTATGTACAAGAATATAACTACTATAATACTGCTCCTATATACAAGAATATAACTACTATAATACTGCCCCTATGTACAAGAATATAACTACTATAATACTACCCCCTATGTTCAAGAAAATAACTACTATAATACTGCTCCTATGTACAAGAATATAAGCACTATAAAACAGCCCCCTATGTTCAAGAATATAACTACTATAATACTGCCCCCTATGTACAAGAATATAACTACTATAATACTGCCCCCTATGTACAAGAATATAACTACTATAATACTGCCCCCTATGTACAAGAATATAACTACTATAATACTGCTCCTATATACAAGAATATAACTACTATAATACTGCTCCTATGTACAAGAATATAACTGCTATAATACTGCCCCTTATGTACAAGAATATAACTACTATAATACTGCCCCTATGTGCAAGAATATAGCTATTATAATAAGCTGGGACCCGTTGAAGCTCCGGAAGGGAGCGAAACGGCCGTCGTCCTCTCCCTCACTCCCCCGCACACCCTTAGGGGTCTCCGTCCTATGCCGCCAGCCAACATGTACTGTTAGTACAAATAAAGGACATCTTCGGAACTTTTGGTGAGTGCTACCTTTATTTTTGCTTCTGCATTACTTGACTGTTTACTTGGACATGCACCACCATGTATCCGGGAGTTTCATTACATTGAAGGAGAGGTGTATTTAAAGCAGAGGTGGTGCCAGATTTCTTCTCTTTTACTGCCCATAACTACTATAATACTGCTCCTATGTACAAGAATATAACTACTATAATACTGCTCCCTATGTACAAGAATATAACTACTATAATACTGCCCCTATGTACAAGAATATAACTACTATAATACTGCCCCCTATGTACAAGAATATAACTACTATAATACTGCTCCTATGTACAAGAATATAACTTCTATAATACTGCCCCCTATGTACAAGAATATAACTACTATAATACTGCCCCTATGTACAAGAATATAACTACTGTAATACTGCCCCCTATGTACAAGAATATAACTACTAAAATACTGCTCCTGTGTATGAGAATATAACTACAATAATACTGCTCCCTATGTACAAGAGTATAACTACTATAATACTGCTCCTATGAACAACAATATAATTACTATAATACTGCTCCCTATGTACAAGAATATAACTAGTATAATACTGCTCCTATGTACAAGAATATAACTACTATAATACTGCTCCTATGAACAAGAATATATCTACTATAATACTGCCCCCTATGTACAAGAATATAACTACTATAATACTGCCCCTATGTACAGGAATATAACTACTATAATACTGCCCCCTATGTACAAGAATATAACTACTATAATACTGCCCCTATGTACAAGAATATAACTACTATAATACTGCTCCTATGTACAAGAATATAACTACTATAATACTGCTCCTATGTACAAGAATATAACTATTATAATACTGCTCCTATGTACAAGAATATAACTACTATAATACTGCTCCTATGTACAAGAATATAACTACTATAAAGATCTTTTTATTTAAAAACTGACAACCAAATATTACAGAATAATTACATTAAAATCACAAAATAATAAATATTAAAGAAAATAAATACTGTGTTGTTACATCACTTACACAATAATATTAGATAACATTGATAAATCCCGCCACATGAATGTTCCTCCAGTTCACATTACCTGAGTTCATCTTTATGTCCTTCTTATACACTGACTTGAGACTTTCCAGGATCTTATACCTGACACTATCACAGGACAGAACCTCCTTATTGATGAGCAGGCAGCACCGTGCACACCACAGATGATAGATGGTCACCACATTTATTACATATAGTGAGCTTCGGTTATACGCCCTGAGCTCAGGCTGGAAGTCTCCGTACAGCAGTTGACCATACGACTGTCCCACCAGGTGCGGTAACTTTAGGGACAAGGACACACACTCCCATACCTGCATACTGAAAGGACACTCTAGAAGCAGATGCTCCATGGTCTCCTGTATATGGGGGCACTCTTCTCTAGGACAGGATCTGTCTGATACATTCCTGCACTTTAGGTTATCTCTGACGTACATCATACCATGGAGCCCCAGCCAAGCCACGTCTCTCATATAAGGGGGAACTCTGGGATCTAGTACACTTTTTGCAGCCTGTTTTACATCTAGACTTGGGGCGCCCATCAGTTGTACATGGACACTAAAGTGAGATGACAGCACGTTCTTATACAACTCCTTCCTACTGAGCTGCCTGACGTCCTCATACAGGATCCTCCATCTAATGACCTTATTTATTACATGGACACCATATCAAGAAACATTATTCTTTAGTCGTCCTGAGATTCTCTTGATGGGGTCCCCTACCGACCACACGGACACAAACTGCTGGATCTGGCTCTTAAACAAACAAGACCATGGCGTCTTCTCTGAATTCTTACAAAAAGAGAAATTCTTCATAAGAAACATGAGATTAAAGAAGAGCTCAGGACAGGGCATGGAGAGACCACCCTCCTTATGGGGGAGATAGACAATGTTTCTCCTGACCACATTCACTCTGTTACCCCACAAGAAGTGAAAGAAGACATTGGTAAGTCTGGGGAGTAACGCATCGGGCACAGGGAACACCACACTGATATAGAGGAAGAGCGGGAGCAGGAAGGTCTTCAGTAGGCGGACCTTCTCCAGATACGTCAGCTTCCAGTGTCTCCAGCTCTGCACCTTCTGCTCACACACCACCAGCTTCTCCTCCCAGTTCACCTTCCCATCATCTACAGCTCCAAACACTACTCCCAAAATCTTTATCTGACCCTGAACTGTTCTGAAGGGTACAGAGAAGACATCACTGTCAACCCCCAACCACAACGCCTCGCTCTTCTCCATGTTCACAGAGGAGTTAGACACATTGGAGAAGGCTGTGATCTCCTGCTGTAGAGCCGCACAGTCATCTCTAGACGACACCACCACCGACACGTCAACCTCTATGATCCTGCACTTTTCTGAGGAAAGGATCCAGACTAAAGACATACAACAATGGGCTGAGAGGACAGCCCTGCCTCACCCGTGACATGATCCTGAAGGGCTCGGCCAAGTGACCATTAATCAGCGGCAGGCTTACAGCCTCCTTATACACAACCTGTAGCCACTGCACAAACCGCACCGGGAGGCCATAGTGTAACAACACCTGGTACAGGTAGTCATGATGGACTCTATCAAAGGCTTTACTCTGGTCTAAGCCCACAATATACGCCCCCACATTGTGCTGCTTAATGTGCGTCACAGCTTCTCTCACCAGCAGCAATGAGTCCTCTATCGTCCGACCCTTCACACCACACGTCTGGTTGGCGATGATCAGCTCACCCACCACCTCGCTCAGCTGATAATACAAGATCTTGGCCAGGATTTTATAGCCAGTGTTTAGCAAAGACAGTGGACGTCAGTTCTTTACATCTTTTAGATTTCCCTTCTTTGCCAGGAGAACCAGAACAGATCTATACTGGGACTGTAGGAGCTTCCCTGCAGAGAGGCAATCGTTATAGACCTGCACCAGGTCCGGAGCCAATAAGTCCCTGAATTCTCTATAAAACTCGCTGGTCAGGCCGTCCAGCCCTGGGCTCTTGTTGGCCTTTAAGGAGTCAATGCTCCTCTTCACCTCATCCTCAGTTATGGGTTCGGCCATACTATCTGCCTGCACCAGGTCTAACGTTGGTATGGACACCCCCTTCAGATAGGCTTTAATGGCATCCTTATCAATATGAGCCCCTTTATACAGATCTCTATAATAATCACCAATGATCCTGTGGACTTTCTCCTGGTCTGCCTACTCCACCCCATTCTCATCTAACAAGCCAGTGATCAGCTTCTTACTAACCCTGTTCTTACAGGCAATAAAGGGATCTGGGTTATGGACGCCCCAACTATCAAACTGTCCCTCCACCTTGAGAGACTTGAGGCGATCGTACTGCAGCTCCCTCATCCGCTGCTTTATATGGCTGACGCTCCGTCCGTCCACCTCCTCACCACCATTCATCCTGCTGTATAGCCGGCTGAGGTGCAGTCTCAGGGCTGTGTATCTCATATAATCCATATTACTACGTCTCCTGGCTGCTCGTATAATAAACTGCTTGATGTCACTCTTCATGATCTCCCACCAATCAGCTGTGTCATCACACATACACTGGGTGGTCCTACGTTCATTATAGAATGTGGTGAAGGCCTCTCTGAACCGAGGATCTTGGACCACAGAGCTGTTCACCTTCCAGTACCCCTTTCCACAGACCACAGCTTGGGCCAGATCCAGCGTCACACTCACCATACAATGGTCCGAATACTCCAGGGGGCTGATCCTGTACTGAGAGCATCTCACCTCCCTCTTTATATACACCCGGTCTATCCTACTGGCATTACCACCCTTATGGTAAGTGTACGTCTTACTGGTATGATGAGACCCATAGGGGTCTACTAGGTGGGCCTGCTGGACTATATTATTAAGGAACGTCTCATCATATCTTAGTTGCTTATGACTGCTGGATCTGTCCACATTACAGGACACATTATTAAAGTCCCCACACAATATAAATACTTTAGATGTAAAGCAATATGGTTTCATGTGGTCAAATAGTTCCCTCCGCTCTTTCCTGGTCTGCGGAGCATAAATGTTTATCGCTCTATAATGGATGGAGTCCAATGTAAAGTCCAGCATCAGACAGCGGCCCGGAGAGATCTCCAGGACTCTGTCCACCTGGACATTAATGGTATTAAAGAGGACCCCCACACCGTCATTTCTCTCCAGACCGAAGGACCAGTATGACGGCCCAAGTCTCCAGTCTCTCTTAGCAGCATACACATGAGCATTGCTCTTCAAATACGTCTCCTGCAAGAAGAAGACGTCAGATCTCTCGTCAGACAAACGCTGGTAAATCGCCTGCCGCCGGCTCACAGTCCTCACACTGTTCACATTAATGGAGATTATTCTCAGCCGCATCCTGATCACTTAGACTTTCTGGTCTTCTTCCTCCTTCCACTGCTGTCACCTGTAGTGCCCCATCTCTTTGTGGACACGGGAGGGTCAGGATCCCCCTCATCAGAGACGTTTTCTAGGACGCATGGAGGACTTTGCTCCATTTATGCCTCTTCATCTTGGTCTTCTCCCAGCACATTGTAACGTCCAGGACTTATCGCCAGCACTGGAGGCTCAGAGGTTTTCTGTACTGTTGTGACTTTTCTGGTGGGATCTACAGATGCATTTTTTCTTTTTACGGTCACAAAGCCTTCCTCATCCACACTGGACAGTGCAGGCGGACTAACTGCTTCCACAGATGTACTGGGCTGATGTTTGGATGGTTTGGTGGCAGGCTTTCTGGACACCTTAGGCCTCTCTTTAACAACTGGCATTTTAGGCCCTACTTTAGTGGCTGATCGAAGCTTAGGTCTTATTATAGTGGCTGATGGCGGTTTAGGTCTTATTTTAGTGGCTGGTGGCAGTTTAGGTCTTTCTTTAGTGGCTGGTGGTCCTAGTAGTGCAGCATCCGTTAGTACCTCAGACTCTGGAGCAGGTTCACTGATACTGTGACTTCTGTCCTCATCCATACCAGATTCTGGGACATCAGAACCTCTGGTGACATCTTCCTGAATAACTTCTGAGGAGGTCTGGCCATTATATTTATTGTGTTCTGCATGCCGGCAATCCCGGAACGTATGCCCTGGTTCTGAGCACAGATTACAGATGACGGGTCCTGTGCATTTGTCCTTTGTATGACCTGACTGTCCACATAATGAGCACGTGATACGAGAGCAGTTTATGGCGAGATGCCGGCCCCCACATCTATGGCACAGACGTGGCTGACCAGGGTAGTAGCAGATCCCCCTCTCTGAGCCCAGGTAGAAGGAGTGCGGCAGATGTCTGGTCACACCGTTCTCTTGTATCAGCTGGATTTTCACTGTATATCCTCCATTCCATATCTGCTCCTCATCATAGATCTTGTCAGGATGACTTCTCACTATGCACTGCCGGTTCAGCCAGTGCTGCAGATCCGCCACCGCCACCACCTCAGACTGGAACAGGACAGTGGCCGTTATCTCCTGCGGCTTAGACAGCGGGATACAATGGAGGTGATCCCAGATCTTATCTTCTCTGGTGTCATTATAAATGTTCCAGAACAAATCCAGATCGCACTGGAGCTTAAAGCTGATGTCTTAGATCCTGCTGGATGGGATATGGATCAGAGCGTAGACCTCAGACGCATTGAACTTCATGAACTCTTTCAGGAGAACTTTCCCAATGTGGATTCTGGATGGGATGTTCTCCTCTGGTCCTGTGTATTTTATCCTGACTGCGTTTCTCCTCTGAGGCGGGGGGTTCTCTGATCTGGTGACATTAGAGAAAAGTCTCCTGAACTGATGGTCAGCAGATGGGTCAGTGTTGGAGCTTTCCCCAGCCGCAGGTGGATCAGTACTGGAGCTTTCCCCAGCCGCAGGTGGATCAGTGCTGGAGCTTTCCCCAGCCGCAGGTGGATCAGTGCTGGAGCTTTCCCCAGCCGCAGGAGGATCAGTGCTGGAAATCTCCACCGCTCCAGGAGTATCAGTGGTGGAAATCTCCACCACCGCAGGATTACTAACACCTGACTGTGCTGCAATAACGCCCAGATCCACTCCTGTTTGTTGCACAATGTGGTCTCCATTCACTGACATGGATGGTTGAGAGTCCATTACCACTGCAGTGTGGTCTCCATCCACTGACATACATGACCTAGAGTCCATCACCACTGATTGCTGCACAGTATTGTCTCCATTCACTGACATAGAGGGTTCAGAGTCCATTATAACATTTGTGCTATCTGCTGTAGACAGACATTCGCCAGCACCAGTGAGAGGGGTCTCACTCACAGCGCTGAGGGGGGTCTCACTCACAGGATCAGTACAGCGTGCACTTTCTTTCTCACTCTCAGGAGCTGCACTCACTTCATTGCTGCATACAGAGGTCACTGCAGTTAACCCCTCGTTTGCTGGCACACTTTCCTCTGCAGCATTTTCTGGTGTCTCAGACCCCTCACATTGTGACCCTGATGTCAGTGCAGCACTTCTCACTGGGCTTCCTTGCTCCACAATACTGTACACAGTTTTATATTTAATGTCTTTATTCCCTATGAAGCGTTCTCTGCTCATAGCCTGCGCTCTGGATTCCTTCTTTTTCTCTTTAGCCCAAGTCTCCTTTCTGGGCACAGAGTTTAAACCTTTCTCCAGTTTTTCTTTCCTGATCAGCAGCTCTCGGCTGCAATCATCCAGACACTCACACTTCATCAGTTTTACCTTAAGATCTCTTTCTTAATTTCTTCTTTTAGTTTGCTGATTTGCAATTCCAGCTTAAATATACTTTGCCTTGTAACTTTAGCATTTAATCCTCCAACATAACAAGCAGGTTTAGAAGACTCACCAGCCACCATCTCCAGCTTTCCATTACCATCAGGTGCATGCTGCAGGCCCGACTCCAGACCAGGGGCTTTCCCTGGATCATCAGCCCAGCTCCCCTCCCCTCCACCTGGGTCAGAAGCCTCCGGCCCTCCTGAGAGCTCGCAAGCACACGTCTATCCTCTCCTATGGACAAGAATAAAACTACTATAATACTGCCCCCTATGTGCAAGAATATAACTACTATAATACTGCCCCTATGTACAAGAATATAACTACTATAATACTGCTCCTATGTACAAGAATATCACTACTATAATAATGCCCCTATGTACAAGAATATAACTATTATAATACTGCCTCCTATGTACAACAATATAACTACTATAATACTGCTCCTATGTACAAGAATATAACGACTATAATACTGCCCCTTTGAACAAGAATATAACTACTATAATACTGCCCCCTATGTACAAGAATATAACTACTATAATACTGCCCCCTATGTACAAGAATAAAACTACTATAATACTGCCCCTATGTACAAGAATATAACTACTATAATACTGCTCCCTATGTACAAGAATATAACTACTATAATACTGCCCCTATGTACAAGAATATAACTACTATAATACTGCTCCTATGTGCAAGAATATAACTACTATAATAATGCCCCCTATGTACAAGAATATAACTACTATAATACTGCCTCCTATGTACAAGAATATAACTACTATAATACTGCTCCTATGTACAAGAATATAACGACTATAATACTGCCCCTATGTACAAGAATATAACTACTATAATACTGCCTCCTATGTACAAGAATATAACTACTATAATACTGCTGCTATGTACAAGAATATAACGACTATAATACTGCCCCTATGTACAAGAATATAACTACTAAAATACTGCTCCTATGTACAAGAATATAATTACTATAATACTGCCCCTATGTACAAGAATATAATTACTATAATACTGACCTCTATGTACAAGAATATAACTACTATAATACTGCCCCTATGTACAAGAATATAACTACTATAATACTGCTCCTATGTATAAGAATATAACTACTAAAATACTGCTCCTATGTACAAGAATATAACTACTATAATACTGCTCCTATGTAGAAGAATATAACTACTAAAATATTGCTCCTATGTATAGGAACATAATTACTATAATACTGACCTCTATGTACAAGAATATAACTACTATAATACTGCTCCTATGTAGAAGAATATAACTACTATAATACTGCCCCTACGTATAAGAATATAACTACTATAATACTGCTCCTATGTACAAGAATATAACTACTATAATACTGCTCCTATGTACAAGAATATAACTACTATAATACTGCTCCTATGTACAAGAATATAACTACTATAATACTGCCCCTATGTACAAGAATATAACTACTATAATACTGCCCCTATGTACAAGAATATAGCTACTATAATACTGCCCCCTATGTACAAGAATATAACTACTATAATACTGCCCCCTATGTACAAGAATATAACTACTATAATACTGCCCCTATGTACAAGAATATAACTACTATAATACTGCTCCTATGTACAAGAATATAACTACTATAATACTGCCCCTATGTACAAGAATATAAATACTATAATACTGCTCCTATGTATAAGAATATAACTATTAAAATATTGCTCCTATGTATAAGAATATAATTACTATAATACTGACCTCTATGTACAAGAATATAACTACTATAATACTGCTCCTATGTACAAGAATATAACTACTATAATTCTGCCCATATGTACAAGAATATAACTACTATAATACTGCTCCTATGTACAAGAATATAACTACTATAATACTGCCCCTATGTACAAGAATATAACTGCTAATAATACTGCCCCTAGGTACAAGAATATAACTACTATAATACTGCCCCTATGTACAAGAATATAACTACTATAATACTGCC
Organism: Phyllobates terribilis; assembly: GCF_046119375.1. Lineage (NCBI taxonomy): Eukaryota > Metazoa > Chordata > Amphibia > Anura > Dendrobatidae > Phyllobates > Phyllobates terribilis. The sequence continues at coordinate 171,338,443 of NW_027362769.1, forward strand.
CCCTATGTACAAGAATATAACTACTATACTACTGTCCCCTATGTATAAGAATATAACTACTATAATACTGCCCCTATGTACAAGAATATAACTACTATAATACTGCTCCTATGTACAAGAATATAACTACTATAATACTGCTCCTATGTACAAGAATATAACTACTATAATACTGCTCCCAATGTACAAGAATATAACTACTATAATACTGTCCTCTATGTACAAGAATATAAATACTTTAATACTGCCCTTATGTACAAGAATATAACTACTATAATACTGCCCCTATGTACAAGAATATAACTACTATAATACTGCACCTATGTACAAGAATATAACTACTATAATACTGCCCCCTTTGTACAAGAATACAACTACTATAATACTGCCCCTATGTAGAAGAATATAACTACTATAATACTGCTCCTATGTACAAGAATATAACTACTATAATACTGCCCCCTATGTACAAGAATATAACTACTATAATACTGCTCCTATGTAGAAGAATATAACTACTAAAATATTGCTCCTATGTATAGGAACATAATTACTATAATACTGACCTCTATGTACAAGAATATAACTACTATAATACTGCTCCTATGTAGAAGAATATAACTACTATAATACTGCCCCTACGTATAAGAATATAACTACTATAATACTGCTCCTATGTACAAGAATATAACTACTATAATACTGCTCCTATGTACAAGAATATAACTACTATAATACTGCTCCTATGTACAAGAATATAACTACTATAATACTGCCCCTATGTACAAGAATATAACTACTATAATACTGCCCCTATGTACAAGAATATAGCTACTATAATACTGCCCCCTATGTACAAGAATATAACTACTATAATACTGCCCCCTATGTACAAGAATATAACTACTATAATACTGCCCCTATGTACAAGAATATAACTACTATAATACTGCTCCTATGTACAAGAATATAACTACTATAATACTGCCCCTATGTACAAGAATATAACTACTATAATACTGCTCCTATGTATAAGAATATAACTACTAAAATATTGCTCCTATGTATAAGAATATAATTACTATAATACTGACCTCTATGTACAAGAATATAACTACTATAATACTGCTCCTATGTACAAGAATATAACTACTATAATTCTGCCCATATGTACAAGAATATAACTACTATAATACTGCTCCTATGTACAAGAATATAACTACTATAATACTGCCCCTATGTACAAGAATATAACTGCTAATAATACTGCCCCTAGGTACAAGAATATAACTACTATAATACTGCCCCTATGTACAAGAATATAACTACTATAATACTGCCCCCTATGTACAAGAATATAACTACTATACTACTGTCCCCTATGTATAAGAATATAACTACTATAATACTGCCCCTATGTACAAGAATATAACTACTATAATACTGCTCCTATGTACAAGAATATAACTACTATAATACTGCTCCTATGTACAAGAATATAACTACTATAATACTGCTCCCAATGTACAAGAATATAACTACTATAATACTGTCCTCTATGTACAAGAATGTAAATACTTTAATACTGCCCTTATGTACAAGAATATAACTACTATAATACTGCCCCTATGTACAAGAATATAACTACTATAATACTGCACCTATGTATAAGAATATAACTACTAAAATACTGCTCCTATGTACAAGAATATAACTACTATAATACTGCCCCCTATGTACAAGAATATAACTACTATAATACTGCTCCTATGTACAAGAATAGAGCTACTGTAACATCCCTGGCGGCGTGCTGGCATGGCTTACCACCTCCCACCATGCAAGACCGCCAACTTATCTATCAGTCCAGGCTGCACACTTTGCTCCAGTACTTGCTGTGTGCATGTCTCTTGTTTGATTGCTTAGGGCGGTGGCGCTGTTACTGCCTGATTATTAAACTTACAGTGTACGCAGTCCTAATGCCTCCCCAGCCTATTGCTGTGAGTCTCTGGATACTTAAACCCCCTCCACCCAGTAGGAGGTGCCTGAGCAACACTTTCTTTCACTTTGTTCTGTGCAACTGAGTTGCCAGGTCCTGTCCTGTATCTTGTCTGTTTCCGCCACCCTGGAGTCTGTATACCCAGGCCTGTTACCTGTATCTGTGACTTCTAGTCTGTTCCGCCACCCTGGGGGCTGTATACCCAGGCCTGTTACCTGTATCCGTGACTTCTAGTCTGTTTCGCCACCCTTGGGGCTGTATACTCAGGCCCGTTACCTGTATTTGTGACTTCTAGTCTGTTTCCGCCACCCTGGGGGCTGAGTTCCCAGGCTCGTTCCTGTATCTTGTTCCGGGTTCAGTTCTTGTCTGAACTGTGTCCTAGCCCGTTACCTGTTTGTCTCTATGTCCGTACCTTCCCTTTTCCTGCAGTGTCTGAACCTGCACCTAACTCCAACTCGTTGTCTCTGTACTTCTGTTTGTGAGTTTTGTGTCCACTCGCTACCTCATTGTAAGTACCTTGTGTGTATCTGGTTCTGCTTGTCCGGTTTCCCTGCCTCCGTATCTATCTCCTGTGTTCTAACTATCTTTCTGTATTTTCCAGTCTGTTCCATATGAACAGAGCCCTGTTCTGTCTGCCTGCACCTTCTGCTTCGCTCTGATCTGCTTGTCCACCGCACCTGCAGTTTCGCTCTACTATGCTTGTCCACCGCACCTGCAGTTTCGCTCTGCTCTGCTTGTCCATTGCACCTGCGGTTTCGCTCTGCTCTGCTTGTCCACCGCATCTGCGGTTTCACTCTGCTCTGCTTGTCCACCGCACCTGTGGTTTCACTCTGCTCTGCTTGTCCACCGCACTTGCGGTCTCACTCTGCTTGTCCACCGCACCTGCGGTTTCGCTTTGCTCTGCTTGTCCACCGCACCTGCGGTTTCGATCTGCTCTGCTTGTCCACCGCACCTGCGGTTTCGCTCTGCTCTGCTTGTCCACCGCACCTGCGGTTTCGCTCTGCTCTGCTTGTCCACCGCACCTGCGGTTTCGCTCTGCTCTGCTTGTCCACCGCACCTGCGGTTTCGCTCTGCTCGGCTTGTCCACCGCAGCTGCGGTTTCGCTCTGCTCTGTTTGTCCACCGCACCTGCGGTCTCGATCTGCTCCGTTTGTCCACCACACCTGCGGTCTTGCTCTGCTCTGCTTGTCCACCGCACCTGCAGTTTCGCTTTGCTCTGCTTGTGCACGGCACCTGCGGTTTCGCTCTGCTCTGCTTGTCCACCGCACCTGCGGTTTCGCTCTGCTGTGCTTGTCCACCGCACCTGCGGTTTCGCTCTGCTCTGCTTGTCCACCGCACCTGCGGTCTCGCTCTGCTCTGCTTGTCCACCGCACCTGCGGTTTCGCTCTGTTCTGCTTGTCTACCGCACCTGCGGTTTCGCTCTGCTCCGCTTGTCCACCGCACCCGCGGCTCTGTTCTTGTATCCCAGTCTGTACTGGTCCCTATCCAGCCTGCGTTCCTACCTGCCAGTATCTGCCAGTCTGCATACCAGCCGTGCCTGCCAGTACCCGCCTGTCTGAATACCAGCCGTGCCTGCCAGTACCCGCCTGTCTGCATACCAGCTGTGCCTGCCCGTTCCTGCATTCCCCGGTGTGGGTCAACAGCTGCGACCGGGCTCTGACCTGGAGTAGCACCTCCGCCACCTCCCACGTCCCTCCTCAGACCATGGAGTCGATTGAGCCGCCGTGTGTTCGTGGCTGGATCTGGCGAGGCCCCTAGTCACGCCCCTCCAGGCACTCCTCGGTTCGTGGCCCAGTGGGACAACTAACCACGCTCACGCCAGTCAGTCTGAGCATGAGCGTAACAGCTACTATAATACTGTTCTTATGTACAAGAATATAACTACTATAATACTGCCCCCTATGTACAAGAATATAACTACTATAATACTGCCCCCTATGTACAAGAATATAACTACTATAATACTGCCCCCTATGTACAAGAATATAACTACTATAATACTGCCCCCTATGTACAAGAATATTACTACTATAATACTGCCCCTATGTACAAGAATATAACTACTATAATACTGCCCCTATGTACAAGAATATAACTACTATAATAATGCCCCTATGTACAAGAATATAACTACTATAATACTGCCCCTATGTACAAGAATATAACTACTATAATAATGCCCCCTATGTACAAGAATATAACTACTATAATACTGCTCCTATGTATGAGACTGTAACTGATATAATGCAGCTCATATGTGCAAGAATATAGTTACAAACTAAAATTGCTGTGCAGGTTTTATATTTTCTTCTGCTGTTGTTCTTGATGGAATGAGTAACTTTCAGTGTAACATGTGGCGCCTCCTACTGGCAGGAATGAGCACACAGTAAACAGCCCATATGAGATGTGTAATGAGTTCCTCCGAAGTAACTGGAATAGTTTTGAGTCTTTTTATGAGATCACTCAGATATCAATCTAAGGTGAAGGAGACAATAATAGGTTATCAGGGCAAAGTTCTCCCTCTAGTGGTCACAGAGAGCAGGTGTTGAGTGCCTCTGTAGAGGAATGTGGTCTGGATGTATGATGGCACACAGGACAATGAGTGACGGTAGTTCAGGCTTATTGACTGGCTGTGCACTATCTGCTCTGATTTCCCTTTTAAATATCCATTGAAGGTCAGAAAGTTCCTTCCCTTGTTGACCAAAGAGCTAATCTATATCTGCAGAGATGACTTATAGATTGTGTGCAGGAGGGGAGGGCTGTAATAGGGGAAGAACTATTGGCTTTTATTGATCATTCACTGACCCCTTAATTTACAATCTGTGCCCAAAGCCCTGGGGGTGGGTGCTCGATGGGGGCTCGGAGCCCGGTGATCGGTGGGTGCTGGATGGGGGCTCGGAGCCCGGTGATCGGTGGGTGCTGGATGGGGGCTCGGAGCCCGGTGATCGGTGGGTGCTGGATGGGGGCTCGGAGCCCGGTGATCGGTGGGTGCTGGATGGGGGCTCGGAGCCCGGTGATCGGTGGGTGCTGGATGGGGGCTCGGAGCCCGGTGATCGGTGGGTGCTGGATGGGGGCTCGGAGCCCGGTGATCGGTGGGTGCTGGATGTGGGCTCGGAGCCCGGTGATCGGTGGGTGCTGGATGGGGGCTCGGAGCCCGCTGATCGGTGGGTGCTGGATGGGGGCTCGGAGCCCGGTGATCGGTGGGTGCTGGATGGGGGCTCGGAGCCCGGTGATCGGTGGGTGCTGGATGGGGGCTCGGAGCCCGGTGATCGGTGGGTGCTGGATGGGGGCTCGGAGCCCGGTGATCGGTGGGTGCTGGATGGGGGCTCGGAGCCCGGTGATCGGTGGGTGCTGGATGGGGGCTCGGAGCCCGGTGATCGGTGGGTGCTGGATGGGGGCTCGGAGCCCGGTGATCAGTGAGTGCTGGATGGGGGCTCGGAGCCCGGTGATCGGTGGGTGCTGGATGGGGGCTCGGAGCCCGGTGATCGGTGGGTGCTGGATGGGGGCTCGGAGCCCGGTGATCGGTGGGTGTTGGATGGGGGCTCGGAGCCCGGTGATCGGTGGGTGCTGGAAGGGGGCTCGGAGCCCGGTGATCGGTGGGTGCTGGATTTGGGCTCGGAGCCCGGAGATCGGCTCTTTCCCCATCTTATATTCACATTTATACTTTTCAGGTGAAATGTTCCTTGACTATAACGTAGCAGTCTCTATTGCTCGCTGTTGTCATCCATTTCAAGCTAGGGAGAGGCTAAACTGCACTTTTCTTCAGTCGGATGATTATGGCGCTCCTCACCATGGAAAAGTTATTTAAAAACTTTATAGCAGTATTATTCAGGCACTGTATGGCATTATTAAGAAGCTTCATTTTGCAGCTTTTATTTGACTCTTTGTGGTGCACTTCCATGGTTTTACTTTATACCAATAGTATCTCAGCACTATATGGCAATATTAAGTGCTTACTGTGGCAGTGTAATTTGGATCAGCAAAATGCTGTTTTTGTGTTCACTTTATAGCAGTATTATATAAGCGCTACATGGTAATAATATGTGGATATTGTATGGTTTGGGCATTTGGTTGTGTATCGTACTGTTATGTGTTGACTTTATTGCACTATATTACAGTGGGTACGGAAAATATTCAGACTCCTTTAAATTTTTCACTCTTTGTTTCATTGCAGCCATTTGGTAAATTCTAAAAAGTTCATTTTTTTCTCATTAAAGTACACTCTGCACCCCATCTTGACAGAAAAAAAAACAGAAATGTACAAATTTTTGCAAATTTATTAAAAAAGAAAAACTGAAATATCACATGGTCATAAGTATTCAGACCCTTTGCTCAGTATTGAGAAGAAGCCCCCTTTTGACCTAGTACAGCCATGCGTCTTCTTGGGAATGATGCAACAAGTTTTTCACTCCTGGATTTGGGGGTCCTCTGCCATTCTTCCTTGCAGATCCTCTCCAGTTCCGTCAGGTTGGATGGTGAACGTTGGTGGACAGCCATTTTCAGGTCTCTCCAGAGATGCTCAATTGGGTTTAGGTCAGGGCTCTGGCTGGGCCAGTCAAGAATGGTCACAGAGTTGTTCTGAAGCCACTCCTTTGTTATTTTAGCTGTGTGCTTAGGGTCATTGTCTTGTTGGAAGGTGAACCTTCGGCCAAGTCTGAGGTCCAGAGCCCTCTGGAAGAGGTTTTCATCCAGGATATCTCTGTACTTGGCCGCATTCATGTTTCCTTCAATTGCAAACAGTCGTCCTGTCCCTCCAGGTGAAAAGCACCCCCATAGCATGATGCTGCCACCACCATGTTTCACTGTTGGGATTGTATTGGGCAGGTGATGAGCAGTGCCTGGTTTTCTCCACACATACCACTTAGAATTATCACCAAAAAGTTCTATCTTCATCTCATCAGACCAGAGAATCTTATTTCTCATAGTCTGGGAGTCCTTCATGTGTTTTTGAGCAAACTCTATGCAGGCTTTCATATGTCTTGCACTGAGGAGAGGCTTCCGTCGGACCACTCTGTCATAAAGGCCCGACTGGTGGAGGTCTGCAGTGATAGTTGACTTTGTGGAACTTTCTCCCATCTCCCTACTGCATCTCTGGAGCTCAGCCACAGTGATCTTGGGGTTCTTCTTTACCTCTCTCACCAAGGCTCTTCTCCCACGATTGCTCAATTTGCCTGGACGGCCAGGTCTAGGAAGACTTCTGGAGGTCCCAAACTTCCTCCATTTAAGGCTGCAATGAAATAAAGAGTGAAAAATTTAAAGGGGTCTGAACACTTTCCGCACCCACTGTATGTAAGTACTGCTTGGCAATTATATGTGGCTTTATGCAGAGTGGTAATTTAGTCCTGTTTGAAGCTGCTCTCTGTTCACTTTGTGATACTATTACTTATGCACTATATGGCAATATTAAACTGTGAACTCAAAAAATTTTATCGACCTGCAGCTACGGAGCTATAGGGTTAATCTGCAGTTAAACAGCGTTACATCACTGCTCGCCTGCCTTACTGAGAGTGTGGCCACCAGGAAAAAATAAAATTTTTCCTCCCAGGAGCCGACAGCTTTCAGTCATCGGTGGAGCACAGAGCAGTATTGTAAGCTCGCCCCGGCGCTATGATTGATAGCTCCCTCTGCAATGTCGATATTAGTAAATTCCATATGGCAATTTTCTGCAGTCATTGTATATGAACATTCTCCGGCACTGTATAGCACTTTTATGTTACTTTTATGTCACCATTTATTTATGCACTATTTGGCAATAGTATGAGGTCATGTTATTTGCACAGTGTAATGTTGTTAGATCTTTTATTCATCTTATTATTATGTTAGCACTATATGGGAATAGTATTTGGCCATTCTATAACATCATTTTTTGGGACTGCTTTGTGCTGTTACATATTATATGCGTGTGAGTATTATCTAAGCACTAGATGGCAATATTATGTGTGTATTTTATAGGACTGTTTTTGCCATTGTACGCTGCTGGTAAGTGTATATGTTCGCTTTTTTGCATTACTATTATGTAATTACTATATGCCAATATTAATGTTTCCTCGGACAGTGTTTGATGCCATTCTATGCACAGTATGGTGCTTTTATTGAGGTAGTAGTAAAAGTTATACATTGTTATATTATTGTTGTTTTGTTTACTTTGTAGCACATTTTTTCTGGAACTATTTTATTACGCTATTTATGGTTGGAAACCGCATGCGCAGTGCAGACAATGCATTACTGTCTTCTGCAGCCTCTGTCATCTTGGTTGCTGTCTATGCAGAGCACAGCAGTTGAGATGTGTTTGTCATTGGCCGCTGCACTCTGCATAGGTAGCGAAGGAGCTGAAAAATACTCTCTTCATTATACTGTGAGATTTGTCATTCCATTTGCTGTCTACGAAGAGCGCAGCAGCTGATGACAAACTTATCTCGACTGCTGAACTCTGCATAATAATTAATGGCATCCACTGAGATGACAAATATTCACTGGGCTCATCTCCTCTTGTAATGGCGCACCTTTATAAGCTGGTGACTGGGATGCCCCTTTAAGTGCTGGTTTCTGAAGCAGCGCTCTCGTCCATCGGTTTGACCTTCCAGATGCAATGCGTCATTCATTCATTCTGCTCACGTCATTCCACAGGGCCACAGAAATGCAATATTTAATTATTATTAATTGGAAGACGCCCAGCGTTTCTTTCTGCCACAGGCTCCAGTAGACCCCAGAATTGGGAAGGGAGGTGGAAATAATATTTATGGGGCTGTCCTGCTCCAGTGGCCTTCACGAAGCCAGAGGTGCTGTTTATTTGCATCGAATCAATACTCATAATCAAGACAACATTGTAAAAGCCGTCACCGAAGAAAGTGGTTACATTGTGAGCGGCACAGAGCGTTCTGCTCGCCCGGCCCCCGCGACTTTCTCCCTCTCCTGTAATTGTGTTACAGTTTTGCCCAGAAGGAGGGAAGTAGATCAGATTTAGAAGTCAAGGAAAATAAAGAGAAAAGGTGACAAATCCGAGGACTGTGGAAATGTCTATGCTGATGCCAGAGAACAAAAGCTGCAATAATCTAACAATTATCTATATATTTTCTGTTTTAAGATTTCTTATATCTATATCATTAATATCAAGTTATACTGTGACATCACTGTGTGTATTATCTCTGTACTGTGACATCACTGTGTGTATTATCCCTGTACTGTGACATTACTGTGTGTATTATCCCTGTACTGTGACATCACTGTGTATATTATCTCTGTACTGTGACATCACTGTGTGTATTATCCCTGTACTGTGACATCAATGTGTGTATTATCCCTGTACTGTGACATCACTGTGTGTATTATCCCTGTACTGTGACATTACTGTGTGTATTATCCCTGTACTGTGACATCACTGTGTGTATTATCTCTGTACTGTGACATCACTGTGTGTATTATCTCTGTACTGTGACATCACTGTGTGTATTATCCCTGTACTGTGACATCAATGTGTGTATTATCCCTGTACTGTGACATCACTGTGTGTATTATCCCTGTACTGTGACATTACTGTGTGTATTATCCCTGTACTGTGACATCACTGTGTGTATTATCTCTGTACTGTGACATCACTGTGTGTATTATCTCTGTACTGTGACATCACTGTGTGTATTATCCCTGTACTGTGACATCACTGTGAGTATTATCTCTGTACTGTGACATCACTGTGTGTATTATCCCTGTACTGTGACATTACTGTGTGTATTATCTCTGTACTGTGACATCACTGTGTGTATTATCCCTGTACTGTGACATCACTGTGTGTATTATCTCTGTACTGTGACATCACTGTGTGTATTATCCCTGTACTGTGACATCACTGTGTGTATTATCTCTGTACTGTGACATCACTGTGTGTATTATCCCTGTACTGTGACATTACTGTGTGTATTATCTCTGTACTGTGACATCACTGTGTATATTATCTCTGTACTGTGACATCACTGTGTGTATTATCCCTGTACTGTGACATCAATGTGTGTATTATCCCTGTACTGTGACATCACTGTGTGTATTATCCCTGTACTGTGACATTACTGTGTGTATTATCCCTGTACTGTGACATCACTGTGTGTATTATCTCTGTACTGTGACATCACTGTGTGTATTATCTCTGTACTGTGACATCACTGTGTGTATTATCCCTGTACTGTGACATCACTGTGAGTATTATCCCTGTACTGTGACATCACTGTGTGCATTATCCCTGTGCTGTGACATCACTGTGTGTATTATCCCTGTACTGTGACATCACTGTGTGCATTATCCCTGTACTGTGACATCACTGTGTGTATTATCCCTGTACTGTGACATCACTGTGTGCATTATCCCTGTACTGTGACATCACTGTGTGTATTATCCCTGTACTGTGACATCACTGTGTGTATTATCTCTGTACTGTGACATCACGGTGTGCATTATCCCTGTACTGTGACATCACTGTGTGTATTATCCCTGTACTGTGACATCACTGTGTGCTTTATCCCTGTACTGTGACATCACTGTGTATTATCCCTGTACTGTGACATCACTGTGTGTATTATCCCTGTACTGTGACATCACTGTGTGTATTATCCCTGTACTGTGACATCACTGTGTGTATTATCCCTGTACTGTGACATCACTGTGTGTACTATCCCTGTACTGTGACATCACTGTGTGCATTATCCCTGTACTGTGACATCACTGTGTATTATCTCTGTACTGTGACATCACTGTGTGTATTATCTCTCTACTGTGACATCACTGTGTGCATTATCCCTGTACTGTGACATCACTGTGTGTATTATCCCTGTGCCGTGACATCATTGTGTGTACTATCCCTGTACTGTGACATCACTGTGTATTATCCCTGTACTGTGACATCACTGTGTACATTATTCCTGTACTGTGACATCACTGTGTGTACTATCCCTGTACTGTGACATCACTGTGTGTATTATCCCTCTACTGTGACATCACTGTGTGCATTATTCCTGTACTGTGCTTTTGATACCGTTGCTTCAGGAACAGTGTGCGGCTGAGCTGCTGTATCTAAGCTTTTTACGTGTGATACGGTCTCAGCGCTTTCCATTCCCCTTCAGTTCGGTCGGTGCCTGCATTTCATATGTCAGGGCTACTCTGAGCAATTCCCCGCTCTGAGATGACCTGACGCTGAGCAGACAATGTCTTTGTACACAACTATCACAGGAGAGAATTGTTCTTTTGTGGTGAAGAACAAACCTGTGATTGCTAAGTAAAACTCCAGAAACTTCTGTGACTCTTTCATGATTTCAAGGTGACAGAAGCCGATTGAAAGTCTCCAGAAGTCTCGTGGTCACCTGTGTTTACTGCAGACTGATTCTCAGCTCCTGGAGACGTCTGATAGAAAATTCCTTGTGGCTGAGAAGAGCGACGACAATTTATAAGAAAAATGTAACAACTGCAGGTATAGAGGAAATACAGCGAATCATAAGCGTCTGCACGGCCCGACATCCCGCACCCCGGGCGCAGCGGCGCAGGAGTCAGCACGTGCGCAACGCAACAGACACAGCGATTTTCCAGGATCGTGTCTACACTAAAATGGTTTATACGACATTCCTGGTTGCCTAGAGAAGTGAATGGGTTAATAATAACATCCTTGGTAGTAGTAGGCGGCGAAGAGGTTAATAATATCGTTCCTTGTGGGCTATAGGGGAAGTGATGGGATTTGTTCACAATGAGGAAGGCTTGGGGGCTTTCATCCAAAACCAGCTCCACACTGTCCATCGGTTGCGTGCGCTGTCGTAACTCGCTACATTGAAGTGATGGGTTTAAGCTGCAGTACCTGACACAACCTGTGTGCAGGTGTAGTGCTGTTTTTGTAACAAAGCAGACTTTTTTTTTCGAATCTGCACAATTCTTTTAAGCATAATATCCCTGGTGGTATAGGGTAGTAAATATGTCCATTTTAACATCCATAGACGTGTAGGGGAGGCCAGGGAATAAGTGAAAGCATCCTGGGTGGTTTAAGGCACTGAAAGGGTCAAAGATAATGTACCTGATGGTCTGAGGCAGTTAAGAAGGCAAATATTACTATACATTCTTGGTGGCAGTTAAGGATAACGTTCCTGGTGGTCTAGGGAAGTGAATGAGTCAAGGATAACGTTCCTGGTGGTCTAAGGAAGTGAATGAGTCAAGGATAACATTCCTGGTGGTCTAAGGAAGTGAATGAGTCAAGGATAACGTTCCTGGTGGTCTAAGGAAGTGAATGAGTCAAGGATAACGTTCCTGGTGGTCTAAGGAAGTGAATGAGTCAAGGATAACATTCCTGGTGGTCTAAGGAAGTGAATGAGTCAAGGATAACATTCCTGGTGGTCTAGGGAAGTAAATGAATTAATAATAATATTCCTGGTGGTGTAGGGAAGTGACTGAGTCAATGTTAACATCCCTGGTGGCCAAGGATGTGAAGAAGTCAATGATACAATCCCTGATGGCCACAGACAGTAAATGAGTTTATCATAACATCCCTGGTGGCCTAGGGTAGTGGAAGAGTCAATGATAACATCCCTCGCTGAAAGTGCACAGGGCAATTTGATATGAGGAGACAGACTAGGAGTTACATAGTAAAATGAGCAGTCACAGAGGATTTCAGCACATATATCGTTAGGACGAAGGTTCACAGACGCCCCATGAACGCTGCATGATTAAATTTGCACATAAATTGATACTGGAGACTTCATAGCACTATATATATATATAATGCATACACCTCTCCCTCCTAAAACGCATTTAGGTTTTCCAGCCTGGGGTTGTCAGGAGAACCGTCCTCAATCTCCGAGTCTGAGTGACTGATATACTGTCCCATTATGTCTGATATGTTAGTCCTATAAAGTAACTTAATAACACAGAGAGGTATCAGAGACGCCCGGGGCATAAACATGTCCTTCTCCTCGCTGCTGCTGCAGATTCTGTACAACGGACACAGGCGGAATTGAATTTGCGGTAGAAGAGGAGAAATATATAAGGGATAAAGCTCACACTCAGTGCGGCATTAATACAGCCTCTCACAGTATGATAATCCCACCAACATATCCCCCCGTCATCAGTGAACAACCCCAGGACCTTACGTTCTATTATCATGATAGTTATTAAGTGGCCTCATAGTCCATCTTATGAGAAGTACAATATAAGTTCATCTATATAGTATTACAGTATTATGCATTGTGGAGTATTATTAGTTTCTGAAACTTTATCACCGGGCGGAGTAAAAAGTAGAAGTCTATATATAGAATATTACAGAAAGGTTCAATTCCAAGAAAAGAAAATAATTGTAATAAAAAGTGTTATAGTAGTTATATTCTTGTACATAGGAGCAGTATTATAGTAGTTATATTCTTGTACATAGGGGCAGTATTATAGTACTTATTTTCTTGTACATAGGGGGCAGTATTATAGTAGTTATATTCTTGTACATAGGAGCAGTATTATAGTAGTTATATTCTTGTACATAGGGGGTAGTATTATAATAGTTATATCCTTGTACATAGGAGCAGTATTATAGTAGTTATATTCTTGTACATAAGGGACAGTATTACAGTAGTTATATTCTTGTACATAGGGGGCAGTATTATGGTAGTTATATTCTTGTACATAGGAGTAATATTATAGTAGTTATATTCTTGTTCATAGGAGCAGTATTATAGTAGTTATATTCTTGTACATAGGGGGCAGTTTTATAGTAGTTATATTATTGTACATAGGAGTAATATTATAGTAGTTACATTCTTGTTCATAAGAGCAGTATTATAGTAGTTATATTCTTGTACATAGGGGGCAGTTTTATAGTAGTTATATTCTTGTACATAGGAGCAGTATTATATTAGTTATATTCTTGTACATAGGGGGCAGTATTATAGTAGTTATATTCTTGTACATAGGAGCAGTATTATAGTAGTTATATTCTTGTACATAGGGGACAGTATTATAGTAGTTATATTCTTGTATATAGGGGCAGTATTATAGTAGTTATATTCTTGTACATAGGAGCAGTATTATAGTAGTTATATTCTTGTACATAGGAGTAGTATTATAGTAGTTATATTCTTGTACATAGGAGCAGTATTATAGTAGTTATATTCTTGTACATAGTGGCAGTATTATAGTAGTTATATTCTTGTACATAGTGGGCAGTATTATAGTAGTTATATTCTTGTACATAGGAGCAGTATTATAGTAGTTATATTCTTGTACATAGGGGCAGTATTATAGTAGTTATATTCTTGTACATAGGAGGCAGTATTATAGTAGTTATATTCTTGTACATAGTGGGCAGTATTATAGTAGTTATATTCTTGTACATAGGAGCAGTATTATAGTAGTTATATTCTTGTACATAGGGTCAGTATTATAATAGTTATATTCTTGTACATAGGGGCAGTATTATAGTAGTTATATTCTTATTCATAGGGGCAGTATTATAGTAGTTATAGTCTTGTACATAGGGTGTCATGCCAGGTATAAGTGCAACACAGAGGGAAAAGGGAGAAGGAGCCCAGACACTAGGGAAAGGGGGAAGTGGAGACCTCTTGGTCTGGTCTAGTGTCACCCTGTCTCAACTAATGTCCCTATATTGGCTCTTCAGCAATCGCCGCACTCGTGCCTCATCCTACTTTCACTGGCGTATGGCTACGGCTAGGGATGGAAGGAGATGAGCCCTAGTCAACCTCCACTAAACACTAAAGACAACAAGGGAAGACAAAATGGGGAGAAATTGCTTAGATTTTAGATGACTCCAAATATGCACACGGCCTCACAAGCAGAAATGAGTATAGCCGGCGGCTCCCTCTCAGACACACCAGGTATATATTAACCCAGGCCAGAAAGCTAATTAGCAACAGGGAGGAGCCGCTCGGTCCTAAAAACAGCCTCTTATCTAAGAAGTTGTCTGTAATGCCAAACGTAGAGATCTCCTGCAACCATCTGCAGGGTGACTGTCTGTCACCTCTGTCACACTCGTGACAGTAACCCCCCCCCGCAACGAGTGGCCTCCGGACACTCAGGACCGGGTTTCTCAGGAAAAGAGGTGTGCAATGAGTGAACCAGTCTGGGAGCGTTCACATCTGACGCTGAAACCCACATCCTCTCCTCTGGACCATAGCCTTTCCAGTGCACCAAGTATTGTAGAGAACGACGTTGGAGATGAGAATCTACAATCCTCGAAATCTGAAACTCCAGATTACCATCAATCATTACTGGGGGCAGTGGTAAAGGTGAGGGCTCAAGAGGTTCCACATATTTCTTGAGTAAGGACCTGTGGAAAACATTGTGGACCTTAAGGGCCTGAGGAAGTCCAAGACGAAACGCTGCTGGGTTAATGATGGCGGTTATTTTATAGGGACCAATAAACCTAGATCTCAGCTTCCAAGACGGAACTTTCAATCTTATATTCTTGGTAGACAGCCACACAGTCATTCATATTCAGGTCCGAACCTGGCAAGCATTTTCTGTCAGCCATACGTTTATACCTGTCTCCCATGGTGTTTAAATTACACAGAACACCCTGCCATACCGACGAGAGTGACGAAGAAAACCGTTCCTCTTCAGGAACTCCTGAAGCTTCTTCCCCACTGAAGGTACCAAGCTGTGGGTGATAACCGTATGCACCGAAGAACGGTGACCTGCCAGTGGATTCTTGACGATGATTATTGATGGCAAATTCTGCCAGCGGTAGGTAGGATGCCCAATCCTCCTGATTTTCGGAGACAAAACACCTGAGGTAGGTCTCCAAGTTCTGATTGACCCGCTCGGTCTCACCATTCGACTGGGGGTGGAAGGTAGAGGAAAAGGACAGCTGCACCCCCAGTCAAGAACAGAACGCCTTCCAGAACTTGGAAACAAACTGGGTCCCCCGATCTGACACCACATAGGAGGGAACACCATGAACCTTCACAATCTCATTTATAAACACCTGAGCAAGTGTCTTGGCATTGGGAAGTGCAGGTAAAGTGACAAAGTGAACCATTTTACTGAACCTATCTACTACTACCAACACTACCATTTTGCTTGCAGAAACCAGTAGGTCAGTAATAAAATCCATGGACAAGTGTGTCCATGGCCTGCTAGGGATAGGTAGCAGAAGAAGAGTACCAGACGGACGGGTGTGCGAAACCTTAGAACGCGCACAAATACTACAAGCAGGTAAGTGTTCAATTACATCCCGATGCAACCCCGGCCACCAAAAACAACGAGAGAGGAGGTCCGCGGTTGCCTTACCACCTGGATGCCCAGCAAGCACAGAGTTATGATGTTCCTTGATTACTTTGCGGCACAGATCAGGTGGCACAAATAACTTTCTTGAAGGGCAGGAGGCAGGGGCGTCCCCCTGAGCCTCCAACACCTTACCCTCCAGTTCAGGAAAAAAGAGCCGAAATGACTACCCCTTTCTGTAATATCGGGGCAGGGTTCTCATGGTCACCACCACCAGGGAAGTTCAGCCTTGACATTTTTGACCCCTGGACGAAAAGTGACAACAAAATTGAACCCAGTAACAAACAGGGACCATCTGGCTTGCCTAGGGTTGAGACGTTTAGCTGACTGGAGATATGACAGGTTCTTATGGTCAGTAATAACAGTAATAGAATGGACAGCCCCCTCCAACCAATGTCGCCATTCCTCGAACGCCAATTTGATCGCCAAAAGTTCCCTATTACCCACGTCATAACTTCTCTCAGCCGAAGACAATTTTTTAGAAAGAAGGCGCATGGACGCCATTTACCAGGGGATGAACCCTGAGACAACACAGCCCCAACCCCGACATCCGACGCATCAACTTCCACAATAAAGGGTTGGGAAACATCAGGTTGACTGAGTATAGGTGCAGTGGCAAAATGATTCTTTAAGGAAGAAAAAGCCTGGAGGAAAGCATCCGACCATTTGGAAAAATCAGACCCCTTCTTAGTCATTTCAGTGAGGGGTTTCACAATTACTGAGTAATTTTGGATGATTTTCCGGTAATAATTAGTAAAGCCCAGAAAACGTTGTAGGGCCTTCAGGTTCTCGGGATGTTCCCAGTCAAGAACTGCACGGATCTTCTCCGGATCCATCCGAAAACCTGAAGATGACAACAAGTACCCCAAAAACTGCAACTCCTGAACAGCGAAAACACATTTTTCTAGTTTGGCATAGAGTTTGTTATCCCTTAATATCTGGAGCACCTGCTTAACATGCCCCCGATGTGTCTCAAAATCAGGTGAATAAACCAAAATATTGTCCAGATAGACCACCACAAACCTGCCCACCAAATGATGGAAAATATCATTTATGAAATGCTGGAATACCCCAGGTGCATTAGTCAAGCCAAAAGGCATAACCAGACTCTCTAAATGCCCTTCAGGGGTATTGAACGCTGTCTTCCATTCATCCCCTTCTCTGATTCTAACCAGATTGTACGCTCCCCTTAAATCCAACTTGGAGAAAACCTTAGCTCCTACAACCTGACTGAACAAATCAGGAATCAGAGGAAGAGGATATGGATCACGGATGGTAATTTGATTTAATTCCCGGAAATCTAAACAGGGATTCTTGTAAATAATGGCAGTATTAGACTATGTTCACACGTTGTGTTTTTGCTTCGTTTTTTTCTGCAGGCAAAACCTGCTCTCTTGGCAATAAAGAAGCTACTTCAAAAAAGCAGGTTTTGCTGAGTTATTGCGACGTTTTCTTTTGCTGCGTTTTGTCAGGATACATTTGTCTCTTGTGCATACTGATAAAGTTTAGTGCATAAAAAAAGATGATTCAACTTCCTCAGGTTTTCGCACCAAAAAACGCAGCAGAACCTGATGCTTCATTTTTGTTTCGTTTTTGGCACTTACTCATTGCTTTCTATGGGTGAAAAAACGCTGCAAGAAGTGATATGCTACATTTTGCTAAAACGCAGCAGTTTGCTAAATCAGTCAGGAAAAAAAGCAATGTGTCTGCATGAGATTTCAGAAACGTAAAATGCAGCTTAAAATTTGCATAAAAATCAAAAACGCAATGTGTGAACATAGCCTTATAGTAGTTATTACTCATTCCTACCAGTAGAAGTGAAAATTGTATAGTAATTACAACTACACCAATAAAAACATCTACCATTAAAGAAGCTATACTTTTAGTGTTACTCCATCAATGTTCCTGACATTTCAGACGATACTGATCCTGATATTCTCCTATAAGGAGCTGATTTTAGTGCTTTCTTCAGGTAATGTCAGTAATTCTTGAGCATTGATTTATAATGGAGAAAATGTAAAGAAAAAGGAAAGTAATATTTAAAAAAAAAAAAAAAAAATTGCAGCCATCAGTTGAATGATCTTTATGGGAAATGAGTGAGAGAATAGAAGACAAGGAGAAACTTGCAGAGTCCGGCTGATAAGTAGCAGCGTCTACATGAAATACGTGCCTGTTACAAAGCCGAAGTTGTCAACCGAGTTTGTCACCACAGGGGTCAATGTCTGCAGGCAAGAGGCGCACTGCACGAAAGGAGATTCAAGGAATTGACATTGCAGAATTACAGGCAGTCCGAAGAGTGCCGGGGGATAGGATTGTCCCTGGACTTCCAGGATGGATGAGACCACTAGGATCTGATCATTTCTACCATGAAAAATATTTAAGAGCCCCAGTAAATTGCAATTCCATATAGTATCACTTATTAATAATATTTACATGCTTTAACGAACATAGAGTCTACCAGATAAATATCAATTGCTACAGCGAAAGTAGACAAGTAAAATATAAGTTTTAATAAGTCATCTAAAAAAAAATCTCCTGGCTACCAGGAAAGACAAGACTCACATATATTGTAAAAAGCCCCCTATAGAGGCATACAGGTGCTCTGACAAAATTATAATATCATCAAAAAGTTAATTTATTTCAGTTCTTCAATACAAAAAGTGAAATTCCTATATTATATAGAGTCATTACACACAGAGGGATCTATTATATAGAGTCATTACACACAGAGGGATCTATTATATAGAGTCATTACACACAGAGGGATCTATTATATAGAGTCATTACACACAGAGGGATCTATTATATAGAGTCATTACACACAGAGTGATCTATTATATAGAGTCATTACACACAGAGGGATCTATTATATAGAGTTATTACACACAGAGGGATCTATTATATAGAGTCATTACACACAGAGGGATCTATTATATAGAGTCATTACACACAGAGGGATCTATTATATAGAGTCATTACACACAGAGGGATCTATTATATAGAGTCATTACACACGGATCTATTATATAGAGTCATTACACACAGAGGGATCTATTATATAGAGTCATTACACACAGAGGGATCTATTATATAGAGTCATTACACACAGAGGGATCTATTAAATAGAGTCATTACAGACAGAGGGATCTATTATATAGAGTCATTACACACGGATCTATTATATAGAGTCATTACACACGGATCTATTATATAGAGTCATTACACACAGAGGGATCTATTATATAGAGTCATTACACACGGATCTATTATATAGAGTCATTACACACAGAGGGATCTATTATATAGAGTCATTACACACGGATCTATTATATAGAGTCATTACACACAGAGGGATCTATTATATAGAGTCATTACACACAGAGGGATCTATTATATAGAGTCATTACACACAGAGGGATCTATTATATAGAGTCATTACACATGGATCTATTATATAGAGTCATTACACACAGAGGGATCTATTATATAGAGTCATTACACACAGAGGGATCTATTATATAGAGTCATTACACACAGAGGGATCTATTAAATAGAGTCATTACAGACAGAGGGATCTATTATATAGAGTCATTACAAACAGAGGGATCTATTATATAGAGTCATTACACACAGAGGGATCTATTATATAGAGTCATTACACACAGAGCGATCTATTATATAGAGTCATTACACACAGAGGGATCTATTATATAGTCATTACACACAGAGGGATCTATTATATAGTCATTACACACAGAGGGGTCTATTATATAGAGTCATTACACACAGAGGGGTCTATTATATGGAGTCATTACACACAGAGGGATCTATTATATAGAGTCATTACACACAGAAGGATCTATTATATAGAGTCATTACACACAGAGGGATCTATTATATAGAGTCATTACACACAGAGGGATCTATTATATAGTCATTACACACAGAGGGATCTATTATATAGAGTCATTACACACAGAGTGATCTATTATATACAGTCATTACACACAGAGAGATCTATTATATAGAGTCATTACACACAGAGGGATCTATTATATAGAGTCATTACACACAGAGGGATCTATTATATAGAGTCATTACACACAGAGGGATCTATTATATAGAGTCATTACACACAGGGATCTATTATATAGAGTCATTACAAACAGAGTGATCTATTATATAGAGTCATTACACATAGAGGGATCTATTATATAGAGTCATTACACACAGAGGGATCTATTATATAGAGTCATTACAAACAGAGGGATCTATTATATAGAGTCATTACACATAGAGGGATCTATTATATAGAGTCATTACAAACAGAGTGATCTATTATATAGAGTCATTACACACAGAGGGATCTATTATATAGTCATTACACACAGAGGGATCTATTATATGGAGTCATTACACACAGAGGGATCTATTATATAGAGTCATTACACGCAGAGGGATCTATTATATAGAGTCATTACACACAGAGGGATCTATTATATAGAGTCATTACACACAGAGGGATCTATTATATAGAGTCATTACACGCAGAGGGATCTATTATATAGAGTCATTACACACAGAGGGATCTATTATATAGAGTCATTACACACAGAGTGATCTATTATATAGAGTCATTACACACAGAGGGATCTATTATATAGAGTCATTACACACAGAGGGATCTATTATATAGAGTCATTACAAGCAGAGGGATCTATTTCACGTGTTTATTTCTGTTAATGTTGATGATTATGGCTTACAGCCAATGAAAACACAAAAGTCATTATCTCAGTAAATTGGAATAATTAACAAAAAACACCTGCAAAGGCTTCCTAAGCATTTAAAAAGGTCCCTTAGTCTGTTTCAGTAGGCTCCACAATCATGGGGACTGCTGACTTGACAGATGTCCAGAAGGCAGTCATTGACACACTCCACAAGATCCCAGAGTCTGGAGGAAGAGTGGAGAGGCCACAATCCAAGCTGCTGGAGGTCTAGTGTGAAGTCTCCACAATCAGTGATGGTTTGGGGGGCCATGTCATCTGCTGGTGTAGGTCCACTGTGTTTTATCAAGACCAAAGTCAGCGCAGCCGTCTACCAGGACATTTTACAGCACTTCATGCTTCCCTCTGCCGACAAGCTTTTTGGAGATGGAAATGTCATTCTCCAGCAGGACTTGGCCCCTGTCCTACTATTTCAGTAGGATAACATTTCGGATTTTAAAAACATTTTTCAAGCTGTAGTTATAAAGTATTCTAATTTACTGAGATAATGACTTTAGTGTTTTCATTGGCTGTAAGCCATATTCATCAACATTAACAGAAATAAACACGTGAAATAGATCACTCTGTGTGTAATGACTCCATATATTAGATCCCTCTGCGTGTAATGACTCTATATAATAGATTCCTCTGCGTGTAATGACTCTATATAATAGATCCCTCTGTGTGTAATGACTCCATATAATAGATCACTCTGTGTGTAATGACTCTATATAATAGATCACTCTGTGTGTAATGACTCTATATAATAGATCCCTCTGTGTGTAATGACTCTATATAATAGATCACTCTGTGTGTAATGACTCTATATAATAGATCCCTCTGTGTGTAATGACTCTATATAATAGATCCCTCTGTGTGTAATGACTCTATATAATAGATCCCTCTGTGTGTAATGACTCTATATAATAGATCCCTCTGTGTGTAATGACTCTATATAATAGACCCCTCTGTGTGTAATGACTCTATATAATAGATCCCTCTGTGTGTAATGACTCTATATAATATAGGAGTTTCACTTTTTGTATTGAAGAACTGAAATAAATTAACTTTTTTATGATATTCTAATTTAGTGAGATGCACCTGCATGGCACTTATAAATACCTTGGTTA
Organism: Phyllobates terribilis; assembly: GCF_046119375.1. Lineage (NCBI taxonomy): Eukaryota > Metazoa > Chordata > Amphibia > Anura > Dendrobatidae > Phyllobates > Phyllobates terribilis. The sequence continues at coordinate 171,360,581 of NW_027362769.1, forward strand.
AAACGTATCTCTACAGGTCAGTGCTCAAAAGTCAGAATAAATCAACAATTAAGTAGCAAAACCAATCTCATAACCAACAGACATATATATTCCGAATAGTTCCTTCTTAAAATAATGTAAGGATGAGGTACATTGAAATAAAGGCCATTTGTTGCACCCCCCTAAAAAAGGAACCCTAGTACCAGATATGCCGCCTACGCGTTTCCTCTTTCTGCTTCATCAGGGTAACATCATTTTCATTGTGCATTTTGGGGGTAAAGGACCATTTCTTTAGATTTTCCTAAGGTTGGGTGCAGCAATGCTCCGTGTGAATACAAACACTGGAAATGACTCCTGTATACTGCACGGATTCGGGCTGTGTCATCCTTCTGCAGCTCTTCAGTCCTAATATAGATGTTATCAAATACAAGTATGTGTTCATGTCAGAGGGAATCCTCGAGGGAAATTCTAAAACAGAATAAAAATATTACATTTTAAATTCATACATGGAAGTGCCCAAATCCTCAGCCTCCGGGGCGTCTGGATTTCTACAACCTCAGAACATCGTCAACTTTCTGTCATTCATAATTTTGAAGAACTCAAACGAAGAACGTTACAAAATCTGTCGGCAAAACGTCCACAGATGTAGACAGCAGCTGTAAAGCATAAGAGAAAAATAGGAATGACCTCGATGAATAATGTCCGAGTGCTCAGAATAAAATATGTCATGTGGTTAAAGAAAAGTGTACAAAGGTTCTATTATCATCTATCAACAGCGGCATTCACTAGTCTGCTGCAAGAAGAAATTACTATAATACTGCCCCCTATGTACAAGAATATAACTACTATAATACTGCTCCTATGTACAATATAACTACTATAATACTGCCCCTATGTACAAGAATATAACTACTATAATACTGCTCCTATGTACAAGAATATAACTACTATAATACTGCCCCTATGTACAAGAATATAACTACTATAATACTGCTCCTATGTACAAGAATATAACTACTATAATACTGCTCCTATGTACAAGAATATAACTACTATAATACTGCTCCTATGTACAAGAATATAACTACTATAATACTGCTCCTATGTACAAGAATATAACTACTATAATACTGCTCCCTATGTACAAGAATATAACTACTATAATACTGCTCCTATGTACAAGAATATAACTACTATAATACTGCTCCTATGTGCAAGAATATAACTACAATAATACTGCTCCTATATACAAGAATATAACTACTATAATACTGCCCCTATGCACAAGAATATAACTACTATAATACTGCCCCCTATGTACAAAAATATAACTACTATAATACTGCCCCTATATACAAGAATATAACTACTATAATACTGCCCCCTGTGCACAAGAATATAACTACTATAATACTGCCCCCTATGTACAAGAATATAACTACTATAATACTGCTCCTATGTACAAGAATATAACTACTATAATACTGCCCCCTATCTACAAGAATGTAACTACCATAATACTGCGCCTATGTACAAGAATATAATACTATAATACTGCGCCTATGTACAAGAATATAATACTATAATACTGCTCCTATGTACAAGAATATAATACTATAATACTGCGCCTATGCACAAGAATATAACTACTATAATACTGCCCCTATGTACAAGAATATAACTACTATAATACTGCTCCTATGTACAAGAATATAATACTATAATACTGCCCCTATGTACAAGAATATGACTACTATAATACTGCCCCTATGTACAAGAATATAACTACCATAATACTGCTCCTATGTACAAAAATATAACTACTATAATACTGCCCCTACGTATAAGAATATAACTACTATAATACTGCCCCCTATGTACAAGTATATAACTACTATAATACTGCCCCATATGTACAAGAATTTAACTACTATAATACTGCTCCTATGTACAGAATATAACTACTATAATACTTCTCCTATGTACAAGAATATAACTACTATAATACTGCTTCTATGTACAGAATATAACTACTATAATACTGCTCCTATGTACCAGAAAATAACTACTATAATACTGCCCCTATGTACAAGAATATAACTACTATAATACTGCCCCCTATGTACAAGAATATAACTACTATAATACTGCCCCTACGTATAAGAATATAACTACTATAATACTGCCCCCTATGTACAAGAATATAACTACTCTAATACTGCTCCTATGTACAGAATATAACTTCTATAATACTGCTCCTATGTACAAGAATATAACTACTATAATACTGCTCCTATGTAAAGAATATAACTACTATAATACTGCTCCTTTGTACAGAATATAACTACTATAATACTGCCCCTATGTACAAGAATATAACTACTATAATACTGCCCCCTATGTACAAGAATATAACTACTATAATACTGCCCCCTATGTACAAGAATATAACTACTATATTACAGCCTCTACGTATAAGAATATAACTACTATAATACTGCCCCCTATGTAGAAGAATATAACTACTATAATACTGCTCCTACGTACAAGAATATAACTACTATAATACTGCTCCTATGTACAAGAATATAACTACTATAATACTGCCAGCTATGTACAAGAATATAACTACTATAATGCTGCTCCCTATGTACAAGAATATAACTACTATAATACTGCTCTTATGTACAAGAAAATAACTACTATAATACTGCCCCCTATGTACAAGAATATAACTGCTATAATACTGCCCCTATGTACAAGAATATAACTACTATAATACTGCCCCTATGTACAAGAATATAACTACTATAATACTGCTCCTATGTACAAGAAAATAACTACTATAATACTGCCCCCTATGTACAAGAATATAACTACTATAATACTGCCCCTATGTACAAGAATATAACTACTATAATACTGCCCCTATGTACAAGAATATAACTACTATAGCACTGCCCCCTATGTACAAGAATAGAATTACTATAATACTGCTCCTATGTACAAGAAAATAACTACTATAATACTGCCCCCTATGTACAACAATATAACTACTATAATACTGCTCCTATGTACAAGAAAATAACTACTATAATACTGCCCCCTATGTAAAAGAATATAACTACTATAATACTGCCCCTATGTACAAGAATAGAACTACTACAATACTGCCCCCTATGTACAAGAATATAACTACTATAATACTGCCCCCTATGTACAAGAATATAACTACTATAATACTGCCCCTATGTACAAGAATATAAGTTCTATAATACTGCCCCCTATGTACAAGAATAGAACTACTATAATACTGCCCCTATGTACAAGAATATAACTACTATAATACTGCCCCCTATGTACAAGAATATAACTACTATAATACTGCTCCTATGTACAAGAATGTAACTACTATAATACTGCCCTTACGTATAAGAATATAACTACTATAATACTGCCCCCTATGTACAAGTATATAACTACTATAATACTGCCCCCTATGTGCAAGAGTATAACTACTATAATACTTCTCCTATGTACAGAATATAACTACTATAATACTGCTCCTATGTGCAAAAATATAACTACTATAATACTGCCTCTATGTACAAGAATATAACTACTATAATACTGCTCCTATGTACAAGAATATAACTATTATAATACTGCTCCTATGTACAGAATATAACTACTATAATACTGCTCCTATGTACAAGAAAATAACTACTATAATACTGCCCCTATGTACAAGAATATAACTACTATAATGCTGCCCCCTATGTACAAGAATATAACTACTATAATACTTCTCCTATGTACAAGAATATAACTACTATCATACTGCCCCTACGTACAAGAATATAACTACTATAATACTGCCCCCTATGTACAAGTATATAACTACTATAATACTGCCCCCTATGTACAAGAATATAACTACTATAATACTGCTCCTATGTACAGAATATAACTACTATAATACTGCTCCTATGTGCAAGAATATAACTACTATAATACTGCTCGTATGTACAAGAATATAACTACTATAATACTGCTCCTATGTACAAGAATATAACTACTATATTACTGCCTCTACGTATAAGAATATAACTACTATAATACTGCCCCTATGTACAAGAATATAACTACTATAATACTGCTCCTACGTACAAGAATATAACTACTATAATACTGCTCCTATGTACAAGAATATAACTACTATAATACTGCCCCCTATGTACAAGAATATAACTACTATAATGCTGCTCCCTATGTACAAGAATATAACTACTATAATACTGCCCACATGTACAAGAATATAACTACTATAATACTGCCCTCTATGTACAAGAATATAACTACTATAATACTGCTCCTATGTACAAGAAAATAACTACTATAATACTGCCCCCTATGTACAAGAATATAACTACTATAATACTGCTCCTATGTACAAGAATATAACTACTATAATACTGCTCCTATGTACAAGAAAATAACTACTATAATTCTGCCCCCTATGTACAAGAATATAACTACTATAATACTGCTCATATGTACAAGAAAATAACTACTATAATACTGCCCCCTATGTACAAGAATATAACTACTATAATACTTCCCCTATGTACAAGAATATAACTACTATAATACTGCCCCCTATGTACAAGAATATAACTACTATAATACTGCCCCCTATGTACAAGAATATAACTACTATAATACTGCCCCGATGTACAAGAATATAACTACTATAATACTGCCCCTATGTACAAGAATATAACCACTATAATACTGCCCCCTATGTACAAGAATATAACTACTATAATACTGCTCCCTATGTACAAGAATATAACTACTATAATACTGCCCCCTATGTACAAGAATATAACTACTATAATACTACCCCCTATGTACAAGAATATAACTACTATAATACTACCCCCTATGTACAAGAATATAACTACTATAATACTGCTCCTATGTACAAGTTTATAACTACTTTAATACTGCTCCTATATCCAAGAATATAACTACTATAATACTGCCCCTTTATGCAAGAATATAAATACTATAATACTGCCCCTATGTACAAGAATATAACTACTATAATACTGCCCCTATGTACAAGAATATAACTACTATAATACTGCGCCTATGTACAAGAATATAACTACTATAATACTGCTCCTATGTACAAGAATATAACTACTATAAAACTGCCCCCTATGTACAAGAATATAACTACTATAATACTGCTCCCTATGTACAAGAATATAACTACTATAATACTGCCCCTATGTACAAGAATATAACTACTATAATACTGCTCCCTATGTACAAGAATATAACTACTATAATACTGCCCCTATGTACAAGAATATAACTACTATAAAACTGCCCCCTATGTACAAGAATATAACTACTATAATACTGCTCCTATGTACAAGAATATAACTACTATAAAACTGCCCCCTATGTACAAGAATATAACTACTATAATACTGCTCCCTATGTACAAGAATATAACTACTATAATACTGCCCCTATGTACAAGAATATAACTACTATAATACTGCTCCCTATGTACAAGAATATAACTACTATAATACTGCCCCTATGTACAAGAATATAACTACTATAATACTGCTCCTATATACAAGAATATAACTACTATAATACTGCCCCTATATACAAGAATATAACTACTATAATACTGCCCCCTATGTACAAGAATATAACTACTATAATACTGCCCCCTATGTACAAGAATATAACTACTATAATACTGCTCCTATGCACAAGAATATATCTACTATAATACTTCCCCCTATGTACAAGAATATAACTACTATAATACTGCTGCTATGTACAAGAATATAACTACTATAATACTGCCCCCTATGTACAAGAATATAACTACTATAATACTCCCCCCTATGTACAAGAATATAACTACTATAATACTGCTCCTATGTGCAAGAATATAACTACTATAATACATAGATTTGATGGGTATAGTGATTTTCATATCTCACTGGAGATCGTCTTTTTGTCTTTCTTTCAGTAATATATTATGGGGTGCTGACAGTCAGTGGATTTTTAGTTAGTAAGGTAACTTTTTCCCGGGTAATGAATATTGGGATTTCCTACATCCGCTCTGATCGTTGGGTCTGTCTGGCAATTACATGGTTTTCCTTCTGACCCATCAGAAGACAGAACTCCCAGATTTGCATGCTGCTCTTGTGCACATCGTAGGAGTTTATTGCCTAGTTTTGTGGCCCTTGGGACTTCCGGTAAAACTCTCTCTGTAATCCTGACTATTCGTTATTTTTTCAAATGAATATTTCTATACCATTATCATACCACTCACATCGCTCATTGATGATCCTCCACCAACCGGCTCCTTTGGAGAAAATTCAGGAATAAAATAATATTTGCAGGTCTCATTAAATCCAGCTGCCAGATGTCCTGATGAGGACTGGGCTATGTAATGAGATTGGGGAGCTTGGACTAACAAAGACTGAATTGTTCACAATAATCCCTCAACTATCTATTTATCTATCTATCTATCTATCTATCTATCTATCTATCTATCTATCTGTCTATCTATTATCTATGCATCCCTCTTTCTATCTATCTTTTATCTATCTGTTATCTTTGTATCCCTCTATCTATCTATGTCTATCTCTCTATGTGTCTATTAGAGATGATCAAATCGATTGAATGAGAATTTAATTTATGTAATATTTTATGAAATTTTCAGGTTTTGGCGACAAAAAAATGCCCGCTTCTACTTTACACATTGTTGAAGACTGCAAAAGTGATAAAAGGCTGATATTATCAAACAGAGGGCCGCATGATATTCCATATAATGCCTAGCAGCTATCACAGCACATGATATAGCAAAGCCAATCAAAAGGAACTATCATAGCCAGTATAAAAGCCGAGGCAGGGAAAGCAGCGGCCATTTTTGGCAATTTAACATAGCCAGAGGATATTAGAGCTCACAGCTCAGCAATAGAAATAGGGAATGAAAGCCCTAAATCATTGGACAAATACTCCAAACAATAATGTGTTGTATAACTGCAGCAGTGAAAAACAAGGGTGTACTAGTCTGTGAATAATTCAGAGATTTAATTGATACGTGAGAAAGAGAGGAGAGGTGTCAGCAGCAGCGGCAGACTCAGCGTGAGTGATCAGTAATATGTTGCAGCTGACATCTGTTCTGCGGCATTAGAATTACACATTTTATTCTTTCTTAATGCTTTAGAAAGCAGACACAAGGCAGCACAATAGTTTTTGCACACAAAAAAAATCTGAATTCAGTGTCAGCAAGAGACGGTGTGCTTGCTTGTCGCAAGCAGCTGTTCTGAATAATGCATTTCTTGTGCTATCCTTTTCAGAAAGGCGATATAATTGTCTTTTTAAAAATGCAAAAGAAAATTCCTCAGAATCCAGGAGTTGAAAAGCTCATCAAAAGTTATAGTGTTGTACAAAATGTATGGTAAAAGAAAAATTGGCAATGGCAATGGATGAGGTAGAACAAGAGAATAAAAATGATTACCACGGCTAAGAATTTGGAAGCCCCTAGCAGCAATAAAATGAAGCACCACCACCACTTGCACCCGCTGACCTCTTTTGCCTCCACCAAGTGTATCAGTGAGGAAGAAGTGGAATATATTAAAGATAACTTGCCTCAGTCACAACAGGATGATGCTACCTCTGACAGCGACACCATCAGTTTTAGTTAATGTTTGGCAAAGAATGTTCTGCCTGATTATGAATGGCTAAAGAAGATAATCTTTGGACCATTTTTAATTTAAAAAAAAAAAAAAACGTGAAGAGTTTGTCACTGCACTGTGTTATTAAAAGGGCTGTTGGTTATTACTAGTGACCATCCATTTCTATGGTGAGGTCACATTGACTTTACTTATGCTGTGTTTGTGCACAATTTGGTGATGTGTTTCCTCCTGACTGCTCCTCCTCGTTATGTCCGGTTGTAAAAGTCCCCCGACTGTGGTCATAAATGTCAATCAATGTAGAGGAATACCGAACGTTACGGGCGCCCGAACAGATGAGCATGCAAGGATCAGACACGGTGATTATACTGAGCCGCAGAAGTTTATTGTTACGACGCGTTTTGACCCTGAACTCTTTTTCTCGTCAGTCCGTTACACGCGCCTGTCCTGTAAACAAAAGAAGCCTTTTTATTTCAGTTTTCTTTTTCTGACACATTGTAGCAAACTTCCAGAGATTTGTGCCGCTGCTGCTTATAAATTCGGAAGACGCCTTTATTATAATTCATTAGTCCACATTATTATATTGAGATTTGCGCCTCTCGCACTGGGTCTGAACATGAGGGACATGAGGAAAAATAGAAATTGGGACAGTAAAGGGCCACTTACTAAAGGGACCCCCGCCAGCCTGTGCTATAATCTCCAACCAGGCCATTTCCTCTACCTATTTGTATCCGTTCACCAGGTGTCTAAATAATGAATCCCGTCATCATCAATAGACCTACATCGTCAATGCCACATTTTCCTAATCTTCAGGGCACGATGTGAAGATGGCACTTGTCAGTGACCTGGCATTCACGTCAAGCTGGTATTTAGTCCCTGCCGCCGCCGGTGCAGACGGTGCAGACTGTGACATATGAAAGCGGAGAGTCTGCTCCTATAAATGTTGCTGAGATGTCTTTGGCAGTCTGCGGTCAGAGCCTTGCCAGGGCCGTGTACAGTAGATGTGATGCCAATCTGTTGTCTCTGCGCACGCCGCCAACTGTGTCCCCGAACTGTACAGCAACTGCAAACACAAAATATCAACTCTAGAAGAACAGACCAGCGTGGTGGGATGTCAGGCTGCAAAATGTGTCATAGACGGGCAACAAAATGTCCAAGTCCAATGGAAGCCAGATTATGAGATGTGTAGAAGCAGTGCCCTGACATTGGCGCCCAGTCTAAAATCAGCAAAATGTGACGAGTCCGGAATGTGGAGCAAATCCTGAATACAATTCGAAGAGTACGAGACGGGTTAGGCCATGTTCCCACATGTTGTGGTTTTTTAATGTCAGAAATCAGCAGCAAAACTGATCTTTGGCATGAAATCCGCTGCATCAAAAACGCAGGTTTTGCTGCGTTTTTTTCACTATCCTTCTGTCTCTATTTATGCATGTATAAATAAAGTATAAAGTAAAGTTCTGTAAAAAAAAAAAACATTCTATTTTGCCACCAAAACGCTAAAAAAATTTACCTGCATTTTGCAGTGCATTTTTTCGGAGATGGAAAAGTTGCAGCAGAGATGGAAAGGTGGAGCAGAGATGCAAAGGTGGAGCAGGGATCTGCCAGGTCCCTGCTCCACCATTGAGTTCAGCTACGTGTCCTAAGGACATAGATACAGTTGAAGTCGGCACAGACCCCAGACTACCAGGGATGGTGAAAAAGCTCTCCAAATTGGGGACAGTCCCGCTGCATCCGGTACGGTCGGGCAGTATGATATGTATTTAAATCATAGGATATTTCCAACTACGTAGGTCGCCCCATCATCCCATCCCCATTTTATAGGGTCATTTATAGCTTTGCATATGGGACCAGTGTAATCGCCCCCTCTCCTGCTGCTGTGCCCATAGACCCCCATTCATTTCCTGCCTGTAGTCATTTCCGCCGCCTGTTGCATCTCTTATAGTATCTGCAGCGATGTATAATAAGCGGCGCTTTATGTTCATTTGTAGTCAGTGGATTGGCGAGAGGCGCGAGCTCGTCTTCAAGACAAACTGTGCCTGAGCTGTGTAAGTGTCCCTCCATGGAGCGGCCGGGGGGCTTCCCTTAGATAATGATCCCCCCTTTGTGTCCTCCACTTCTACTTGCAGATTTTGTTTCATAGAAAACGCAAGCAATTTGCAGATTTGCATTGTAAATGGGGGCAGTTGGCGGCGGCCGGTCCAGGCGACGTGTTATCGGCAGCCAGATGGCGGCGTTAGATGGTTGTGTGTCGCGTGCCTCCTGGAACAAGTTTGTCTTGGGTTCAGTGGTGGGATTTAGCTGGCAGGATGCCAGTTAGTGGAAGTGAGAGATAAGTCTCTTGGATGGGGAACAAAGCAGGATTGTTGGCAGCGCGGCGCCGAGGGAGAGCTTTAGAAATCAGGAGGGTGCAGCTACGTGGAGCGCCCTATACAAAGTCACGCGTAACCAGATCAGAGCCAATGGGGAGGCGGCATTACTGCTGTGGACTGAGCTGGCTAAATCCATATGTAAAGGGGATATTACTGGCTCGGTATTAGAGAGATAAGGGAGGAGACGTGGAAGAGGAAAGTGAGTGTGAAATGAGGAAATCGCAGAACGGAGGATGGAAACAAAGTGACGCCAGGAATGGATCAGCGGGACCTCAAATGCAGGTGGAGCAGAGCTTAGTGTCTCACATTGGGTTTGTCAGAGGTCGCAGAGTTCATCAGACGGATCAGATCAGAGTTTGCCATTTGGCACGGCAGGGAAAGCTACCGCATTGTCATACACAAGCTAAGTGTCAACCCCCCCAAAAAGCAGCAAATACCCTATAGTAAGTTAATAAGTAAATAGTAACAGAAAATGTAAATAACATACGGGACTTAGTTAACACCATTATAGGGTATATGCTCATTTTGTTTGTTTTTTTAGGTTTTGTCTGTGAAGTGGCCAAAGTGTGAACGTGCTTTTACGCACTGCACGTAAACCAACTTACGCTCCAGCTCATTTCTTTGGTTTTGCTGTAGTTTCTTGTACTTTCTACAAGCAGCGACATGGCTCCCCCTTTCTGAGCTAGATGTTTCATCTATATACTGTAGCTTCCCATGGACAGGTGTCTGCACAGTCGGGCTCCGTCCTGTTCTGCTCTTATCGACATTGAGTTCGGAGGACACATGTTAAGGTTTTAATACTAGAGACGGGATAGGACCGTACTGATTGGGTACACCTTGTCGCGGTGGGTTGGCTTTTAGTCTTTTTTGATCAGAATAGTGGTATCTAAGTTATTTACCTAATATAGGGTATATGCTTATTTAGTTTTTATTCTTGGGTTTTGTCTGGGAAATGGCCACAGTGTCAACCTGCATTTACAGATTGCATGTATACCAACTTATGAAGGAGGTGGAAGGTTGGATCTGATCACGCTGGTAGTATAGATGGATCCATTGCTGTAATCAGAAACCAGTGGGTGCCGAATCTGCTGGTGATTGCGGCTGATGGAGGAAAAAACAAGGGTAGTTTCCAGCACAAGCAACTGGATAAAACTATAAGTTTATTGAATCAAGTTAAAAGTCCATAAAAGTTAAAAACCTCAACACCTTCCACGTTTCTTGTGTACTAAGACGCCCTTAGTCATAGGAAGTACACCAGTAACGCGTAAGGTGTTGAGGTTTTTCACTTTTATGGACTTTTAATTTGATTCAATAAACGTATAGTTTTTATCCAGTTAGTTGTGCCGGAAGCTATCCTCGTTTTCTCCTATCTTAACCAACTTATGCTCTGGCTCATTTCTTACAAGCTAAGTGTCAACTAATGAAAAGTTCTGCAAGTTTCTAATATACTCTCGGCTTCAATTCCTTACTATTTTCAATAGCTGCGCTTGTTGATGATGAATGGAAATCTCCTTGCTTGCTTCGAGGGTCTGAAAACTATTTCTCAAACACTATTTCTCTAATGCAGGCAATCCTCCTTTCTGCTTTCACGCCCTTATGTAAACCGATATACTGGGAAAAAGCTAGGGCCAAGGTTGGAGCTAGGGTTATGGTTAGGGCTAGGTCTAAGGTTAGTGCTAAGATTGAGGCTAAGCTAAGGTTAGGGATAAGGTTAGGGCTAGCATTAAAGCTAAAGCTAGGGCAAAGGTTGGAGCTAGGGTTAAGGTTAGGGCTAAGGTTATGACTAGGTCTAAGGTTAGTGCTAAGGTTGAGGCTAAGCTAAGGTTAGGGATAAGGTTAGGGCTAGCATTAAAGCTAAAGCTAGGGCAAAGGTTGGAGCTAGGGTTAAGGTTAGGGCTAAGGTTATGACTAGGTCTAAGGTTAGTGCTAACGTTGAGGCTAAGCTAAGGTTAGGGATAAGGTTAGGGCTAGCATTAAAGCTAAAGCTAGGGCCAAGGTTGGAGCTAGGGTTATGGTTAGGGCTAGGTCTAAGGTTAGTGCTAAGATTGAGGCTAAGCTAAGGTTAGGGATAGGGTTAGGGCTAGCATTAAATCTAAAGCTAGGGCAAAGGTTGGAGCTAGGGTTAAGGTTAGGGCTAAGGTTATGACTAGGTCTAAGGTTAGTGCTAAGGTTGAGGCTAAGCTAAGGTTAGGGATAAGGTTAGGGCTAGCATTAAAGCTAAAGCTAGGGCAAAGGTTGGAGCTAGGGTTAAGGTTAGGGCTAAGGTTATGACTAGGTCTAAGGTTAGTGCTAAGGTTGAGGCTAAGCTAAGGTTAGGGATAGGGTTAGAGCTAGCTTTAAAGCTAAAGCTAGGGCAAAGGTTGGAGCTAGGGTTAAGGTTAGGGCTAAGGTTATGACTAGAGTTAAGGTTAGTACTAAGGTTGAGGCTAAGCTAAGGTTAGGGATAAGGTTAGGGCTAGCATTAAAGCTAAAGCTAGGGCAAAGGTTAGGCCTCGGATTATGGTTTGGGCTAAGGTTTAGATCTAATGCTAAAGGTTAGGGCTAAGGTTTGGGTAAGGGCTAAAGTTGAGGCCAGGCTAAGGCTTGGGCTAGGGTATAGTTGAGAGCCTGACCATACAGCATACGTTTTTCTGCAGTGAGTTTCAATGGAGGACGGATGCCATAGAATCCATCGGACTGTGCTAACTGTCGGCAAATAAGTCCTGGAATCCAATATTAATCACTTATAAATCTGGTATATTCTTGGTAACAAAGGGGTCTTCATTCAACTGCATCAAATATTTAGAGCAAAGTAGTTTCGATCGGATCTGGTATGTATCAGAATTTCCAGATTCTTGGTCTACCCATCCCCAATGGATATCTACCATTAATATTGCAATGCTGGCAGTGACATCTGGGCCCTAAAGACTAAGGGGCCAACAATGTGCTCCTGTCTGCTGGTCAAAGATTTGGGAATTTTGTCCTATCTGTCAAAAACTTGCAGCCAAGAGACGTTCACATTCGCCATCAGTGTAGAAAAAGAAGTGAAGTCTCATCGCAACAGCCAGGTTTGGCATTACTATGCTAATTAATACTAAAGATTTGCGGGTTAATTAGGTCAATATGACTATAAGATTGGAGGAACAGAGGTAAATGGCTGCCTGCTGAGACTATTCCAGAGAGAGGGGAGAGCGAGCGTCCCGGCGGGAGACCGTCGTCTTCTGCGCTCACCTGCTGTTCTATGTACTGATTGCGCGGGCGGCGGAGGGAGCGAATGCGATGTAATTAATGGCACTGGACAAACATTTCTAAACTTCATCTGACAAATTAGAGAAAAATGAAGATCGGCGCAAATAAGAATTTTGGTGCCATCGCGGATGATAACGAAATGTGAAGATCACAAAGCATAATCAGGTCTTCAGGTCCTTTGAGATGAAGAAAAGTCTCATAGCAAAAAGGTCGACCCCCATAAAATATCAACCACTCTCCATTTGTCATTCTAGAGCCCTGTAATAGTCCGGGGAATGGTTCAGGGTACAAAGCAGCTCTCTCTGCATCTCTCTCAGCAGGAAGTTCCAGCACAATCTTATGCACAATAAGAATGGACATTCCCAAAAAGTCAAGTTATCCCCTAATAGGACAAAGCTTCAAAGCTTCGTTCTTAGGGTTCCAAAACACCAACCCAGAGATCCGGACTTTGGAAGACTGAGAATGAGGTTCTGAAGCTTTATGTGAGCTTGTGCGGCCTCAGTTCATTGTCTATGGGACTACTCAATAATTTCCGGCAGTCCTTTAGACAATGAATTGCCTCCATTCAGCTGCAGAGTTCCTTTTTCAGGGGTTCTAGAGCACCATGACCAGCAGCAAACAGCATTTTATCTCCTGTACTATGGATAGGAGATAATTTGATTTTTGGGGGAATAACCCTTTAAAGAGGTTGCCTACCCTTTTTCTTATGTAAATGCATGTATTTTCAGCTAATAATATAATCATTTTTGCAATTGAGTTTCATTAAAAATGTTGCAATGTTTGCCTTAAAAGCCTCTTTGTTGCACTGTATATTGCTATATGCAGAATGAGCTAAGTGAGGATCCGCCAGTGAGCTCTTTCTCGTGGTCCAATGGGAGAGTTTCTAGCTTTTTTTATGTCTTTTTTACCCATACTCTGATTTATGACTACCAGATCACTTTTGAGTTGAATCTGCTGGGAAACAAAGAGCCTGTAAAAGCCAAATAATGCAACATTTTAATGAAACTTATTTGCAAAAAAATATTTTTTAGTCCCAAATACATGCATTTAAGACTAAAAATGTCACAAGAGGTGGACAACCTTTAGGGCATGTGCATACGTTGTGTTTTTGTCGCGTTTCTTTCTGCGCAGATTTGTCACAAAAACTGGAGGTGTAAATTTAATGTTTTATATATTATAGACTATTATTAGAGATGAGCAAATCATTTTGATGTAGATCAAATTCATGTCCAAGCAAATTAGAACAATTTACGATTTTATTCAAGCAAAATGCCAAAAAAATGCCCTCTACTGTTTTACACAAAGCAGAAGATTGCAAGGACTTTCCTTTAGGCTAAGTGCCCACGATGCAGAAATGCTGCAGATTTTTTCCGCTTTTCCCTGGCAGGAAAAACACATGCGGATTTTACATGCGTTTTTCCCGCCAGGTAGAAGCGTTTTTGCATGCATTTCTGCATGCGGGTTATCAAGCGATTTTAGCATCACTTGGAAAGTGCTTGACAACTTGGTCACACTATATAAATCCATGCAACTGACATATATAGTGTGACCAAGTAATGGTTAAAAAATAAAAAATAAAAATGGTAAAAAATAAAGATTATACTCACCTTCCGATGGCCCGCGGTCTCCTTTTCCGATGCGTCCGGTCTCCCCGGTGTCTCGCGGTTGTGTAAAAGGACCTGCCATGACGTCATTGAGTCATGTGACAGGTCACGCGGCCGCCGACGTCAGCGGTTGCGTGACCTGTCACATGACTAAATGACGTCATGGCAGGTCCTCACACCACCGCAAGAGACCGGATGCATCGCTGATGAGGCCGGGGGACATCGGAAGGTAAGTATAATCTTTATTTTTTATTTTATTCTTTTTTTTTACAGGTACTATGGTACCCGGGTCCGGAGGAGAGTCTCCTCTTCTCCAAACCCGGGTACCATCCGCACATTGAATCGCTTCATATCCGCACATGTAGTCAAGCGGATATCAAGCGTTTCAATGCAAGTCAATGGCGGCAATTACGCTGCGTGTTCGCAAAATTAATGGACATGCTGCGCATTTTTCCGCAATGATAATCCGCAGCGGAAATTTCCGCAGCATGTGCACAGCACATGAGGATTATTATCATTGGGGACCATGGGGCACGTATTACCAAGCATTTTCGCTACGGAAATTCCGTGGCAAAAACGCTTGAAAAACACATAGTGGGCACGGAGCCTTAATGCTTTGCAGCTATCATATCACATGGTGTAGCACAGCCAATCAGAAGGGATTATCATAGCCAGTATAAAAGCCAAGGCAGGGAATGCAGCAGCTATTTTGTAGTCAATCTGGATAGTAAGAGTACGTCGCAGCTTCACCATAAAGATTGTAAGAAGAAAAACATAAAACACTGAATAGACATTATAGTATGTCAGCACAGTAGGGAAAAACAGCTACCCCAACATTTACTCTTAGCCATATATGCTGAGGTCACTTGGACATTACTAAGGCTGGATTGACTTGGACTTTACTAAGGCTGGGATGACTTGAACTTTACTAAGGCTGGGATGACTTGAACTTTACTAAGGCTTGGTTGACTTGGACTTTACTAAGGCTGGTATGACTTGAACTTTACTAAGGCTGGGATGACTTGAACTTTACTAAGGCTGGGTTGACTTGAACTTTACTAAGGCTGGCATGACTTGAACTTTACTAAGGCTGGGATGACTTGAACTTTACTAAGGCTGGGATGACTTGAACTTTACTAAGGCTGGGTTGACTTGAACTTTACTAAGGCTGGGATGACTTGGAGTTTATTAAGGCTGGGTTGACTTGGACTTTACTAAGGTTGGGATGACTTGGACTTTACTAAGGCTGGGTTGACTTGAACTTTACTAAGGCTGGGATGACTTGGACTTTACTACGGCTGGGTTGACTTGAACTTTACTAAGGCTGGGTTGACTTGAACTTTACTAAGGCTGGGATGACTTGAACTTTACTAAGGCTGGGTTGACTTGAACTTTACTAAGGCTGGGATGACTTGGACTTTACTAAGGCTGGGTTGACTTGAACTTTACTAAGGCTGGGATGACTTGGACTTTACTACGGCTGGGTTGACTTGGACTTTACTAAGGCTGGGTTGACTTGAACTTTACTAAGGCTGGGATGACTTGGACTTTACTAAGGCTGGGTTGACTTGAACTTTACTAAGGCTGGGATGACTTGGACTTTACTACGGCTGGGTTGACTTGAACTTTACTAAGGCTGGGTTGACTTGAACTTTACTAAGGCTGGGATGACTTGAACTTTACTAAGGCTGGGTTGACTTGAACTTTACTAAGGCTGGGATGACTTGGACTTTACTAAGGCTGGGTTGACTTGAACTTTACTAAGGCTGGGATGACTTGGACTTTACTACGGCTGGGTTGACTTGGACTTTACTAAGGCTGGGATGACTTGAACTTTACTAAGGCTGGGATGACTTGAACTTTACTAAGTCTGAGTTGACTTGAACTTTACTAAGGCTGAGTTGACTTGGACGTTACTAATGCTGGGTTGCATCTTGTAGTACTTGCAATTTGTGCTGAATCCATTTGCCAAATTTGGGTGCAAAAATGCAACTAAGCGTGCAGATTCAAATTTCAAAAGATCCTCTCATCTAATCTTCAATTTGATCAAAATAAAAAATTTTTTAGAGACAATAAAAAAAAAATTAATCTCACGATTTTAATCAGGATTATGACTCCCGCCTGAGTTTGTATTTTCCAATAGTTATTTCGGGGACTCCTAGAAATGTGATACAACTCCTTGATCAATTCTCAACAATCCTGATACAATTAAAGTCTTTAAAAAGCATTTTATGAAGAAGAAATAACACTTTTTACAAGTGACGGTAATTGACCCCAAAATGCAAATTTTCTCTATAAGATGTTAACCCCGAGTCTGCAATGCAGATCACACATTGTGCTGCCAAGTTATTACTAATTAGGACAAGTGCATGGAAATTGAGGATACGAGAAGATGTTCTGAGAGCTCAGCAAAGGGTTCCCTAGAGGAGACTTGAGAAATCTAACACTGGACAGACTTGTCCCTTACTATTTTGGCAAAAATACACAATAGTGAATTATATATGGAATCTAAACCTGTTCATTTATTCCAGAGACATAACTAGCTAAATGTCTATTACTAGCTAATATGGAACCAGAGAAGACCAAGTCCAAAGAAAGGAAGCCCCTGTACAGCACATAGATAACTCCATCTACCCCAAAGATCTCCAAGATGTAAATCTTCAACTGTGGCAAAACAATAAGTCCCAGCATGCCCTCTCTTAAAAATAAGAAGTGAACAGAAGAAGGACAATTGTCCTAGGCTAGAACTGGGCTAATTTGTTGCTCAGGCGTCTGGAAAAACCTAGTCACACCAACCTTGTGGTTGTCTCCTAGAATTCTTAGCGATTGAGCAAACCTTTTGGTTTGATTTAAATGGTATGTAAACTTTTGCAAAACTTTTTTTTATTGTGTCAATACTTTTTAAAAATAAAATTGAGCAACTTTATTTCAACTTTGATTAAGAATATCCTACGGTTTTGTCTGCAACTCTTATGCAGAGATACAGTATGTCTCTATGGTTGTAGACTACACACAAACTCTGCGTAGTCCATGTAGTCTCTTTCTCTTTTTCATCAGCTACTTTTTTTTCATTTCTAGGACAGATAGAGTGGAACTAACACATTATCAGACTACACAGAGTTTGTTTGTAGTCTGTAACCATGGAGATTCATAAATCTCCATAGGAACTGTATAAAAAAGTAAGAGATATTTATTTACAAAATTGTTTATTTTTAATATATTAGATGCATTGGTGAGGAAGACCTCTCAGTGTGATATATCATTCTAGAACTGGATTCACAGCTACACAGGTCAGTGCTGCTGTATGATGTCTACTGCTGCTTTATAGTAGGTGTTTATTTCACCCCACAGCTGGATTTACAGTTACACTGCTCAGTGCTGATGTTCAATGTCCTCTATTCTTCTGTACTTCTGAACGTGTGCTACATAAAAACAGGAGAGCACGAATCCCTCTTGCCTCTGTGTGTTGTATATGGGAGACATCATGGCAGCTAGCCTTTACCCACCAGCTCAGAGACAACTGAAAATTAGAGATAGACCCTGGATGGGGAAAGCTGATGAAAATGCCAAATACCAGTCATATAATAGGCAGAAATAGTGTTATTCCTCATGTACTATACATAACACCTGATATTATTCTTATAAATGTTATGAGGGCAGATTTAATTTTTTTTTCTGCTGTTAATTTTAGATGCTTTTATGAAACGGGTAAACAACGCCAAAAAAATGTAGCTGTGAATATTCCAGATGCCCGTTCTAATCTCTTCTCTCTGCAATCTGCCTTCCAGGAGAACATAAAGGGTTGGCTATAGGCAGTTTATCTCTTCGGTTTCCATAAATGTTCCATATTGTAGGATTAAGATTCTTTGGGTCAGAACTGCAGAACATAATCTGTGACTGTATTCTCGTTTAATGCCAAAGATTTATAGCTGCACTGAGCTGAATGACAAAAACATGAATCCAGAGCTGGAGTTAACATTAAACACATGGTCTGCGCCTCAGGGTTGCTTTTGCTAACATTCAGCTCACTCCTTGCAATGCACATATGCCAGAATCTTCGACGTTTGTTGGCGAGTAAAAAATAAAGTTTTACGATTCTTCTATGCAGCACGGGGCTAGTTTTTAAAATCTATTACTTCAACATTAAAGGGATTGTCTTATTCTCTAACCATGTTTCACATATCCTTTGTTGATTGTAAACATAAGGATCTGTCATCTCTCCTGTGTGGTGAAGTATATAGAGGATGTGTCAGCTCTCCTGTGTGGTGTAGTATATAGAGGATCTGTCAGCTCTCCTGTGTGGTGTAGTATATAGAGGATGTGTCAGCTCTCCTGTGTGGTGTAGTATATAGAGGATCTGTCAGCTCTCCTGTGCGGTGTAGTATATAGAGGATCTGTCAGCTCTCCTGTGTGGTGTAGTATATAGAGGATCTGTCAGCTCTCCTGTGCGGTGTAGTATATAGAGGATCTGTCAGCTCTCCTGTGCGGTGTAGTATATAGAGGATCTGTCAGCTCTCCTGTGTGGTGTAGTATATAGAGGATCTGTCAGCTCTCCTGTGTGGTGTAGTATATAGAGGATGTGTCGGCTCTCCTGTGTGGTGTAGTATATAGAGGATGTGTCAGCTCTCCTGTGCGGTGTAGTATATAGAGGATCTGTCAGCTCTCCTGTGCGGTGTAGTATATACAGGATGTGTCGGCTCTCTTGTGTGGTGTAGTATATAGAGGATGTGTCGGCTCTCCTGTGCGGTGTAGTATATAGAGGATCTGTCAGCTCTCCTGTGTGGTGTAGTATATAGAGGATGTGTCGGCTCTCTTGTGTGGTGTAGTATATAGAGGATGTGTCGGCTCTCCTGTGTGGTGTAGTATATAGAGGATCTGTCCGCTCTCCTGTGTGGTGTAGTATATAGAGGATCTGTCAGCTCTCCTGTGTGGTGTAGTATATAGAGGATGTGTCAGCTCTCCTGTGTGGTGTAGTATATAGAGGATCTGTCAGCTCTCCTGTGTGGTGTAGTATATAGAGGATCTGTCAGCTCTCCTGTGTGGTGTAGTGCAGAGGTCCCCAACCGCCGGTCCGCGGACCAGGACCGGGCCGTTGGGGTTTTTCAGCCGGTCCGCGGGGAGAGGGGGCCCCTCCAGCCTCCAGCAGGGCCGCCATCAGGGCATGACTGCCCTGACTCCAGTATGGGGCCCGGCCGGTAGGAGCCCCCTCGGAGCCCCCCTCTTGTGCGTCTCTCTCCTCATGGGGCCCCCGGCCGCATGCTAAGCGCCGGGTCCGGGACATCTCAGCGCTGCGCTGCTGCGGCAGCGCCTTCATGATTCCCCTGACTTCCGGTCATGTGACGGCGCCGTCACATGGCCGGAAGTCAGGAGAACCTGGTGTCAGCGATTTGGACGAGCGCCAGGATTCTGCAGGGATCGCATGGGGGTAAGTATAACAAGTTTTATTTTTTTTTAAATACAATTAACTAGGAGTGGGGGGAATGGGAGATGCACATGGGGGGAGGGGAGAGATGAGAGATGCACATGGGGGAGGGGAGAGATGAGAGATCCACATGGGGGGGAGGGGAGAGATGAGAGATGCACATGGGGGAGGGGAGAGATGAGAGATCCACATGGGGGGGAGAGGAGAGATGAGAGATGCACATGGGGGAAGGGGAGAGATGAGAGATGCACATGGGAGGGAGGGGAGAGATGAGAGATGCACGGGGGGGTGAGAGATGCACGGGGGGGATGAGAGATGCACGGAGGGGATGAGAGATGCACGGAGGGGATGAGAGATGCACGGGGGGTGGATGAGAGATGCACGGAGGGGGATGAGAGATGCACGGAGGGGGATGAGAGATGCACGGAGGGGGATGAGAGATGCACGGAGGGGGATGAGAGATGCACGGGGGTGAGCTGCACATGGGGGGGTGAGAGATGCACATGGGGGGGGTTATGTTTACATAACTTTGTTGCCTTATGAAGGGCGGGGGGGGCCCCCAAAAATTTCTTACACAGGGGCCCACTACAGTCTGTGTCCGCCCCTGGGATGAAGTAAATGCAGCTGAACAGCAGCTGTCAGGACAGCTGCCCTGTCCTGCTGCAGGGCGTGATGGGGCCTCAGTGATGCGGCTCCTGGCACAGCACATTATGTGGGGCTCCTGGCATAGCTCCTGGCGGGGACCTGGTCTACACTATATGATAAGTATGCACTAAACTCCAAATCCCTCCATTACCCCGCCCCCATATGACCAAAGCCCCGCCCACCCCACCCCCTCCTTGCTGGGCCATGGAAAAATGATCTTGCTTCAAGCCGGTCCCTGGTGCAAAAAAGGTTGGGGACCACTGGTGTAGTGTATAGAGGATCTGTCAGCTCTCCTGTGTGGTGTAGTATATAGAGAATCTGTCAGCTCTCCTGTGTGGTGTAGTATATAGAGGATCTGTCAGCTCTCCTGTGTGGTGTAGTATATAGAGGATGTGTCAGCTCTCCTGTGTGGTGTAGTATATAGAGGATGTGTCAGCTCTCCTGTGTGGTGTAGTATATAGAGGATGTGTCAGCTCTCCTGTGTGGTGTAGTATATAGAGGATCTGTCAGCTCTCCTGTGTGGTGTAGTATGTAGAGGATCTGTCAGCTCTCCTGTGTGGTGTAGTATATAGAGGATGTGTCAGCTCTCCTGTGTGGTGTAGTATATAGAGGATGTGTCAGCTCTCCTGTGTGGTGTAGTATATAGAGGATGTGTCAGCTCTCCTGTGTGGTGTAGTATATAGAGGATCTGTCAGCTCTCCTGTGTGGTGTAGTATATAGAGGATGTGTCGGCTCTCCTGTGTGGTGTAGTATATAGAGGATCTGTCAGCTCTCCTGTGTGGTGTAGTATGTAGAGGATCTGTCAGCTCTCCTGTGTGGTGTAGTATATAGAGGATCTGTCAGCTCTCCTGTGTGGTGTAGTATATAGAGGATGTGTCAGCTCTCCTGTGTGGTGTAGTATATAGAGGATCTGTCGGCTCTCCCGTGTGGTGTAGTATATAGAGGATGTGTCAGCTCTCCTGTGTGGTGTAGTATATAGAGGATCTGTCAGCTCTCCTGTGTGGTGTAGTATATAGAGGATGTGTCAGCTCTCCTGTGTGGTGTAGTATATAGAGGATCTGTCAGCTCTCCTGTGTGGTGTAGTGTATAGAGGATCTGTCAGCTCTCCTGTGTGGTGTAGAATATAGAGGATGTGTCAGCTCTCCTGTGTGGTGTAGTATATAGAGGATCTGTCAGCTCTCCTGTGTGGTGTAGTATATAGAGGATCTGTCAGCTCTCCTGTGTGGTGTAGTATATAGAGGATCTGTCGGCTCTCCTGTGTGGTGTAGTATATAGAGGATCTGTCCGCTCTCCTGTGTGGTGTAGTATATAGAGGATCTGTCGGCTCTCCTGTGTGGTGTAGTATATAGAGGATCTGTCAGCATTCCTGTGTGGTGTAGTATATAGAGGATCTGTCGGCTCTCCTGTGTGGTGTAGTATATAGAGGATGTGTCAGCTCTCCTGTGTGGTGTAGTATATAGAGGATGTGTCAGCTCTCCTGTGTGGTGTAGTATATAGAGGATGTGTCGGCTCTCTTGTGTGGTGTAGTATATAGAGGATGTGTCGGCTCTCTTGTGTGGTGTAGTATATAGAGGATGTGTCGGTTCTCCTGTGTGGTGTAGTGTATAGAGGATCTGTCAGCTCTCCTGTGTGGTGTAGTATATAGAGGATCTGTCAGCTCTCCTGTGTGGTGTAGTATATAGAGGATGTGTCAGCTCTCCTGTGTGGTGTAGTATATAGAGGATGTGTCAGCTCTCCTGTGTGGTGTAGTATATAGAGGATGTGTCAGCTCTCCTGTGTGGTGTAGTATATAGAGGATCTGTCAGCTCTCCTGTGTGGTGTAGTATATAGAGGATCTGTCAGCTCTCCTGTGTGGTGTAGTATATAGAGGATGTGTCAGCTCTCCTGTGTGGTGTAGTATATAGAGGATGTGTCAGCTCTCCTGTGTGGTGTAGTATATAGAGGATGTGTCAGCTCTCCTGTGTGGTGTAGTATATAGAGGATCTGTCAGCTCTCCTGTGTGGTGTAGTATATAGAGGATGTGTCAGCTCTCCTGTGTGGTGTAGTATATAGAGGATCTGTCAGCTCTCCTGTGTGGTGTAGTGTATAGAGGATCTGTCAGCTCTCCTGTGTGGTGTAGAATATAGAGGATGTGTCAGCTCTCCTGTGTGGTGTAGTATATAGAGGATCTGTCAGCTCTCCTGTGTGGTGTAGTATATAGAGGATCTGTCAGCTCTCCTGTGTGGTGTAGTATATAGAGGATCTGTCGGCTCTCCTGTGTGGTGTAGTATATAGAGGATCTGTCCGCTCTCCTGTGTGGTGTAGTATATAGAGGATCTGTCGGCTCTCCTGTGTGGTGTAGTATATAGAGGATCTGTCAGCATTCCTGTGTGGTGTAGTATATAGAGGATGTGTCAGCTCTCCTGTGTGGTGTAGTATATAGAGGATCTGTCGGCTCTCCTGTGTGGTGTAGTATATAGAGGATGTGTCAGCTCTCCTGTGTGGTGTAGTATATAGAGGATGTGTCAGCTCTCCTGTGTGGTGTAGTATATAGAGGATGTGTCAGCTCTCCTGTGTGGTGTAGTATATAGAGGATCTGTCGGCTCTCCTGTGTGGTGTAGTATATAGAGGATGTGTCAGCTCTCCTGTGTGGTGTAGTATATAGAGGATGTGTCAGCTCTCCTGTGTGGTGTAGTATATAGAGGATCTGTCAGCTCTCCTTTGTGGTGTAGTATATAGAGGGTCTGTCAGCTCTCCTGTGTGGTGTAGTATATAGAGGATGTGTCAGCTCTCCTGTGTGGTGTAGTATATAGAGGATCTGTCAGCTCTCCTGTGTGGTGTAGTGTATAGAGGATCTGTCAGCTCTCCTGTGTGGTGTAGAATATAGAGGATGTGTCAGCTCTCCTGTGTGGTGTAGTATATAGAGGATCTGTCCGCTCTCCTGTGTGGTGTAGTATATAGAGGATCTGTCGGCTCTCCTGTGTGGTGTAGTATATAGAGGATCTGTCAGCATTCCTGTGTGGTGTAGTATATAGAGGATCTGTCGGCTCTCCTGTGTGGTGTAGTATATAGAGGATGTGTCAGCTCTCCTGTGTGGTGTAGTATATAGAGGATGTGTCAGCTCTCCTGTGTGGTGTAGTATATAGAGGATCTGTCAGCTCTCCTGTGTGGTGTAGTATATAGAGGATGTGTCAGCTCTCCTGTGTGGTGTAGTATATAGAGGATCTGTCAGCTCTCCTGTGTGGTGTAGTGTATAGAGGATCTGTCAGCTCTCCTGTGTGGTGTAGAATATAGAGGATGTGTCAGCTCTCCTGTGTGGTGTAGTATATAGAGGATCTGTCAGCTCTCCTGTGTGGTGTAGTATATAGAGGATCTGTCAGCTCTCCTGTGTGGTGTAGTATATAGAGGATCTGTCGGCTCTCCTGTGTGGTGTAGTATATAGAGGATCTGTCCGCTCTCCTGTGTGGTGTAGTATATAGAGGATCTGTCGGCTCTCCTGTGTGGTGTAGTATATAGAGGATCTGTCAGCATTCCTGTGTGGTGTAGTATATAGAGGATCTGTCGGCTCTCCTGTGTGGTGTAGTATATAGAGGATGTGTCAGCTCTCCTGTGTGGTGTAGTATATAGAGGATGTGTCAGCTCTCCTGTGTGGTGTAGTATATAGAGGATCTGTCAGCTCTCCTGTGTGGTGTAGTATATAGAGGGTCTGTCAGCTCTCCTGTGTGGTGTAGTATATAGAGGATCTGTCGGCTCTCCTGTGTGGTGTAGTATATAGAGGATGTGTCAGCTCTCCTGTGTGGTGTAGTATATAGAGGATCTGTCGGCTCTCCTGTGTGGTGTAGTATATAGAGGATCTGTCAGCATTCCTGTGTGGTGTAGTATATAGAGGATCTGTCGGCTCTCCTGTGTGGTGTAGTGTATAGAGGATGTGTCGGCTCTCCTGTGTGGTGTAGTATATAGAGGATGTGTCGGCTCTCCTGTGTGGTGTAGTATATAGAGGATCTGTCGGCTCTCCTGTGTGGTGTAGTATATAGAGGATCTGTCAGCATTCCTGTGTGGTGTAGTATATAGAGGATCTGTCGGCACTCCTGTGTGGTGTAGTATATAGAGGATGTGTCAGCTCTCCTGTGTGGTGTAGTATATAGAGGATGTGTCAGCTCTCCTGTGTGGTGTAGTATATAGAGGATCTGTCAGCTCTCCTGTGTGGTGTAGTATATAGAGGGTCTGTCAGCTCTCCTGTGTGGTGTAGTATATAGAGGATCTGTCGGCTCTACTGTGTGGTGTAGTATATAGAGGATGTGTCAGCTCTCCTGTGTGGTGTAGTATATAGAGGATCTGTCGGCTCTCCTGTGTGGTGTAGTATATAGAGGATCTGTCGGCTCTCCTGTGTGGTGTAGTATATAGAGGATGTGTCGGCTCTCCTGTGTGGTGTAGTATATAGAGGATGTGTCAGCTCTCCTGTGTGGTGTAGTATATAGAGGATCTGTCGGCTCTCCTGTGTGGTGTAGTATATAGAGGATCTGTCAGCTCTCCTGTGTGGTGTAGTATATAGAGGATGTGTCGGCTCTCCTGTGTGGTGTAGTATATAGAGGATGTGTCAGCTCTCCTGTGTGGTGTAGTATATAGAGGATCTGTCGGCTCTCCTGTGTGGTGTAGTATATAGAGGATCTGTCAGCTCTCCTGTGTGGTGTAGTATATAGAGGATGTGTCGGCTCTCCTGTGTGGTGTAGTATATAGAGGATCTGTCGGCTCTCCTGTGTGGTGTAGTATATAGAGGATCTGTCAGCATTCCTGTGTGGTGTAGTATATAGAGGATCTGTCGGCTCTCCTGTGTGGTGTAGTATATAGAGGATGTGTCAGCTCTCCTGTGTGGTGTAGTATATAGAGGATCTGTCGGCTCTCCTGTGTGGTGTAGTATATAGAGGATCTGTCAGCATTCCTGTGTGGTGTAGTATATAGAGGATCTGTCGGCTCTCCTGTGTGGTGTAGTATATAGAGGATGTGTCAGCTCTCCTGTGTGGTGTAATATATAGAGGATCTGTCAGCTCTCCTGTGTGGTGTAGTATATAGAGGATGTGTCAGCTCTCCTGTGTGGTGTAGTATATAGAGGATGTGTCAGCTCTCCTGTGTGGTGTAGTATATAGAGGATCTGTCAGCTCTCCTGTGTGGTGTAGTATATAGAGGATCTGTCAGCTCTCCTGTGTGGTGTAGTATATAGAGGATGTGTCAGCTCTCCTGTGTGGTGTAGTATATAGAGGATCTGTCGGCTCTCCTGTGTGGTGTAGTATATAGAGGATCTGTCAGCTCTCCTGTGTGGTGTAGTATATAGAGGATGTGTCAGCTCTCCTGTGTGGTGTAGTATATAGAGGATCTGTCAGCTCTCCTGTGTGGTGTAGTATATAGAGGATCTGTCAGCTCTCCTGTGTGGTGTAGTATATAGAGGATGTGTCGGCTCTCCTGTGTGGTGTAGTATATAGAGGATCTGTCAGCTCTCCTGTGTGGTGTAGTATATAGAGGATCTGTCAGCATTCCTGTGTGGTGTAGTATATAGAGGATCTGTCAGCTCTCCTGTGTGGTGTAGTATATAGAGGATCTGTCAGCATTCCTGTGTGGTGTAGTATATAGAGGATCTGTCGGCTCTCCTGTGTGGTGTAGTATATAGAGGATGTGTCAGCTCTCCTGTGTGGTGTAGTATATAGAGGACCTGTCGGCTCTCCTGTGTGGTGTAGTATATAGAGGATCTGTCGGCTCTCCTGTGTGGTGTAGTATATAGAGGATGTGTCAGCTCTCCTGTGTGGTGTAGTATATAGAGGATCTGTCAGCTCTCCTGTGTGGTGTAGTATATAGAGGATCTGTCAGCATTCCTGTGTGGTGTAGTATATAGAGGATCTGTCGGCTCTCCTGTGTGGTGTAGTATATAGAGGATGTGTCAGCTCTCCTGTGTGGTGTAGTATATAGAGGACCTGTCGGCTCTCCTGTGTGGTGTAGTATATAGAGGATCTGTCGGCTCTCCTGTGTGGTGTAGTATATAGAGGATGTGTCAGCTCTCCTGTGTGGTGTAGTATATAGAGGATCTGTCAGCTCTCCTGTGTGGTGTAGTATATAGAGGATCTGTCAGCATTCATGTGTGGTGTAGTATATAGAGGATCTGTCGGCTCTCCTGTGTGGTGTAGTATATAGAGGATCTGTCAGCTCTCCTGTGTGGTGTAGTATATAGAGGATGTGTCAGCTCTCCTGTGTGGTGTAGTATATAGAGGATCTGTCAGCTCTCCTGTGTGGTGTAGTATATAGAGGATGGGTCGGCTCTCCTGTGTGGTGTAGTATATAGAGGATGTGTCGGCTCTCCTGTGTGGTGTAGTATATAGAGGATGTGTCAGCTCTCCTGTGTGGTGTAGTATATAGAGGATGTGTCAGCTCTCCTGTGTGGTGTAGTATATAGAGGATGTGTCAGCTCTCCTGTGTGGTGTAGTATATAGAGGATCTGTCGGCTCTCCTGTGTGGTGTAGTATATAGAGGATGTGTCAGCTCTCCTGTGTGGTGTAGTATATAGAGGATCTGTCGGCTCTCCTGTGTGGTGTAGTATATAGAGGATGTGTCGGCTCTCCTGTGTGGTGTAGTATATAGAGGATGTGTCAGCTCTCCTGTGTGGTGTAGTATATAGAGGATGTGTCAGCTCTCCTGTGTGGTGTAGTATATAGAGGATGTGTCAGCTCTCCTGTGTGGTGTAGTATATAGAGGATCTGTCAGCTCTCCTGTGTGGTGTAGTATATAGAGGATCTGTCAGCTCTCCTGTGTGGTGTAGTATATAGAGGATGTGTCGGCTCTCCTGTGTGGTGTAGTATATAGAGGATCTGTCACCTCTCCTGTGTGGTGTAGTATATAGAGGATGTGTCAGCTCTCCTGTGTGGTGTAGTATATAGAGGATCTGTCAGCTCTCCTGTGTGGTGTAGTATATAGAGGATGTGTCAGCTCTCCTGTGTGGTGTAGTATATAGAGGATCTGTCAGCTCTCCTGTGTGGTGTAGTATATAGAGGATGTGTCGGCTCTCCTGTGTGGTGTAGTATATAGAGGATGTGTCAGCTCTCCTGTGTGGTGTAGTATATAGAGGATCTGTCAGCTCTCCTGTGTGGTGTAGTATATAGAGGATCTGTCAGCTCTCCTGTGTGGTGTAGTATATAGAGGATGTGTCAGCTCTCCTGTGTGGTGTAGTATATAGAGGATGTGTCAGCTCTCCTGTGTGGTGTAGTATATAGAGGATGTGTCAGCTCTCCTGTGTGGTGTAGTATATAGAGGATGTGTCTGCTCTCCTGTGTGGTGTAGTATATAGAGGATGTGTCAGCTATCCTGTGTGGTGTAGTATATAGAGGATGTGTCAGCTATCCTGTGTGGTGTAGTATATAGAGGATGTGTCAGCTCTCCTGTGTGGTGTAGTATATAGAGGATGTGTCAGCTCTCCTGTGTGGTGCAGTATATAGAGGATGTGTCAGCTCTCCTGTGTGGTGTAGTATATAGAGGATGTGTCGGTTCTCCTGTGTGGTGTAGTTTATAGAGGATCTGTCAGCTCTCCTGTGTGGTGTAGTATATAGAGGATCTGTCTGCTCTCCTGTGTGGTGTAGTATATAGAGGATGTGTCAGCTCTCCTGTGTGGTGTAGTATATAGAGGATCTGTCGGCTCTCCTGTGTGGTGTAGTATATAGAGGATGTGTCAGCTCTCCTGTGTGGTGTAGTATATAGAGGATGTGTCGGTTCTCCTGTGTGGTGTAGTATATAGAGGATGTGTCAGCTCTCCTGTGTGGTGTAGTATATAGAGGATCTGTCAGCTCTCCTGTGTGGTGTAGTATATAGAGGATTTGTCAGCTCTCCTGTGTGGTGTAGTTTATAGAGGATCTGTCAGCTCTCCTGTGTGGTGTAGTATATAGAGGATCTGTCTGCTCTCCTGTGTGGTGTAGTATATAGAGGATGTGTCAGCTCTCCTGTGTGGTGTAGTATATAGAGGATGTGTCAGCTCTCCTGTGTGGTGTAGTATATAGAGGATGTGTCAGCTCTCCTGTGTGGTGTAGTATATAGAGCAGAGGTTCCCAACCGCCGGTCCGCGGACCAGGACCGGGCCGTTGGGGCTTTTCAGCCGGTCCGCGGGGAGAGGGGGCCCCTCCAGCAGGGCCGCCATCAGGGCATGACTGCCCTGACTCCAGTATGGGGCCCGGCCGGTAGGAGCCCCCTCGGAGCCCCCCTCTTGTGCGTCTCTCTCCTCATGGGGCCCCCGGCCCCATGCAAAGCGCCGGGTCCAGGACATCTCATAATTCCTCTGACTTCCGGTCATGTGACGGCGCCGTCACATGACCGGAAGGCAGGAGAACCTGGTGTCAGCGATTTGGACGAGCGCCAGGATTCTGCAGGGATCGCATGGGGGTAAGTATAACAAGTTTTATTTTTTTTTAAATACAATTAACTAGGAGTGGGGGGAATGGGAGATGCACATGGGGGGAGGGGAGAGATGAGAGATGCACATGGGGGAGGGGAGAGATGAGAGATCCACATGGGGGGGAGGGGAGAGATGAGAGATGCACATGGGGGGAGAGGAGAGATGAGAGTGACGCGCCCCCTGGGCCAGTGTTGTTTGGGGGATACCCGGAGCCGGATCAGATGGGGGGGTTGTAGTCTCCGAGTGGCGGTGACCCGGTCCGTGCCCAGGGTGTCAAACTCAGTGTGTGGCAGTCCTACAGATGTTACTGGAAGTTCTTTATGTCGACTACGCCACCCGTTGATTTGCGGTCAATACGGCCGCCGCTGCAGCAGGGTCCGCTGAGGCTGGTGGTGTGTGTGCAGCTTCTGGTAGTATAACCCCCAACGGGAGGGGTATAGCCTCAGGGGGTCAGGTGTAGAGGATGGTGGTTGTGGTGGTGCAGTGAGGATGGTAATGAGACTCAGAGCCAGGCTGTGCAGTTCAGGGTCTTTACTTACTGCTGTTCTTGTGGTCACTCTGGCCTTGAGTGACCGCCCGAGCCGTGCTGCGTCCACCAGGTCCTGGACTCGGCCAACTCCCAAGTAATTCTGGAGCGTGATCCTGAGCTCCCTTTCTGACGTTCCTTCTCTCTGGCCTTCCCCACCAGGGATCCACCTAAGTCCGGCTCCCTCGGGCCTCTTGTTGGTAAACCCTTATCTCTGGGTTCCCTGACCCTATTCTTGGTTTGCCTTCCGGGTGGATTTAGTGGGTGGTCGTGGCAGATCCTGCCCACGACCTCCGGTCTCTGGCTAAGGATTAGGGCCCTCCACCAGCTTGGGATCCGGTACCCTTGTGCCAACTCTTCACCCTCTGATCTAATCTTGGGTTCTTGGAGTTCTCTCTTCTCCCCCTCTGGGTCCTTCTTTCTCCTCTCTCTCACTTGGCCTTGGAGCTGGCTGATCTTCTCTGCTTGTCTGACCAAACCTCTACAAAAGACCCTGTTCTAAGATGGTTCCCACCTTATATACTCCCTCTATGTGTGAGCTCAGGTGACCAGCACCCACTGAGCTCCAAGCATTACCCAGACTGCTCCCCCTATCTGCCCCTACACTACTGGGATGTTCCACCCCCCCTCCCACTCCAGCCAGGGACAGACACTGTCGTACCTGCACATTTCTCTAGTGGGAGTACCATTGGTCTGTCCCCCGGAAATGGGATGTGTGTAGTGCATGCAGCCTACTGAGCTCAGTTCCACACTCCATCCTTACCCGGGAGTGGAATACCACACCTCTGGCTTGAGGTGTAATACCCCTGCAGCAGCCGAATCCTCGGGGTGCTACATTCCCCCCCTGGTAAATCACAGCACGTCCTCGAGCTGTTAAAGATAAAAACATCCAAAACATACAATTATTTTTCATAAACATCAACATATAAACATATAAAACATCATATATATATCAGCAATAAAACGTTTTCATAAATAACATTCTTGTAAACATTCCTGTCTCTGGTTCCTCCGGTCACGGTGCGACTTGTGACCGGGTAAAGTGCGACAGTCTCTTCAATAAAACAACAGTTTCCTATAAAACCGGTAGGGGGCGCCTTAGAAAGCGCAACTATATACAGGGGGAAGGTATGGCCGCTCTCAGTCCTCGGCCAGGTAATGGGAATAGGGACACACGGGGTTAACAGTTCACTCTTGTCCCAACGGGGAACATATTTTAAATAAGTAACAGTTCTTGGTACCCCGACGGGCAACTTTATACAGTCTCTCTCTACCGTACTTCAACGACGGCGTCCTCCTGCTCTTTCTTGTTGGTTGGTTTCAGTTTCAGACCCGTCCGGGTCCTCTTGCTCCTCCTCCATCAGGCGATGCACATGGAGGGCGTAGGGTCCTTTGGCACACTTGTGCCGGGTGAAGGTGACCTCGTCCCCTACATACAGGTCACGACCTCTGTGTCCCTCCGGCAGATGGCTTTCTACGTCTCTGCGGGTGACAAAGACGTCGCCGGGGGTATGATGGTCTCTAATGAAGCCCCACCCATGCTGCATGTTGAATTTTATCACAGTCCCGGTGGAAGGGGGACCATGAGCTGCACGGGGATTCCTCCTGGTCCGGCTCTTCTGCTCCGCGCTCCTTATCTGTGGTTGCTGTTCCCGGACCCGCCTCTCTCTCCGCTCTTGCTCGAAGGCTGCCAACTGCTGGCGGCAGCACTCCACTCGCTCTGCTGCAGCTGCCCGCGTTTCTTGAGTGAACCCCATGAGGTCTCCTCCGGTGGGGTCCCACTCGAATTGTGCTTCTTCTAGCGGGAGCGGGGTTCTCCTGACGGGCTTCGGAGTCGGAATCAGGGGCTCGCACAGGGGCCTTGCTCTTTGGAGTTCCAGTTGGTAGTACTCCTGGGGCCATACAAAGGGCTGCCCATCCGGGCACGTATGCTGGGCAAATAGATTTTCACCCAGGTGCGGCACTCTAGATGTTGAGGGCGCATTGATGGTAGCGGCGCCCGGGTTGACCAGGCCTTGCGACCAGGCTTGGGGCACCCTAAAGGCAAAGGGCACCGTAAGAACGGCGGCGCCCTGGGTTACTCGGCCCTGCGACCAGGCCGGTGGCTCCACGGAGGTAGGGGGCGCTGTTGGAATTGCGGCGCCCGGAGGTACTAGACCTTGCGACCAGGCCGATGGTATTTCCTGCTTCGCCGCGCTCAGGGTTGAGGCGCGTGACGTCACAGGGGTCGCGGCCGCGGTTTCCGGTTGAGGCCTAGTCGGCGGCGGTGACGATGCAGCGATGGGCACGGCAGGGGGAACTTCGGGCTCTGCGACGGGGAGCTGGGGCAGGCACGCGGTTTCCCGGCTCGGGGTAGAGACGTCCCCTTTACCTGCCTCCGTCCGTTCAGCTCCCTTCTCGGCGCCGTCTCCGGCCTTCAGTCCTCCTGCACCATCCTCAGAGGCGGTCTGTCTCCTCGTCTCGGGTGGCGTGCTCCGCTGACGGGTTTCGGTCTGCTGGGCCATCTCTCGGCTCCACTCCGCCAACGTCTCTCGCTGTACCCGGGCCATCCTCCGTGCGAGGCTCTCCAGCGCAGTCTGTGCACACTCCCGGTCTCGGGGGAGCTGTGCCAGGACCTCCACTAAGCCTAGTGGGGTCGTTGCTTGCAGCAGGCTTCTGACCACTGGGTCGGTACTGCCTGACTCTCCCTCCATCTCCGGGTAGGCTTTCACTGGACTCCTCTCCAGACGTCTTGTCTCCGGGTGCGCTCTCTCCAGACTGCTCCAGGCGACACCCATCTTTGCTCTCCTGTTCTGTCTCCGCCCACATTGAAGGTGGTCCCGGGGCAACTTTGTGATTGTCAGTTCCAGGGGCAGTTCTCTCACGCTGATGGACACTTCCAGCATCACAGTCTCTGTTGGTGGGCGCGGTTTCCGCTTTTGGCGCCATTCTTCGACCTGGCCCACGATGGGAGGTGGCCTTTTGCCACCCTCTGGCACGCCCATCATGGCGTCCGCTCTTCCAAGGCGGGAAATCTTTGGAAATGGCGGGAATCGTCTCCCAGTGGCGGGAAACTCCATGGATGGCGGGAAAAAGCTGCAAATGGCGGACAACCGGCGGGAAACGACCTGTGATGGGGTCCGTTGGCGGGGACCCTCCGGAACCGGCGGGAGACTTCTTTTTAAGGTAACGGTGAACTTCTCTTCAGGCACGCAGTACCCGGTTGTTGCGGGCACGTTATCCTGCCGACTACGCCAAAGTTGACGCGCCCCCTGGGCCAGTGTTGTTTGGGGGATACCCGGAGCCGGATCAGATGGGGGGGTTGTAGTCTCCGAGTGGCGGTGACCCGGTCCGTGCCCAGGGTGTCAAACTCAGTGTGTGGCAGTCCTACAGATGTTACTGGAAGTTCTTTATGTCGACTACGCCACCCGTTGATTTGCGGTCAATACGGCCGCCGCTGCAGCAGGGTCCGCTGAGGCTGGTGGTGTGTGTGCAGCTTCTGGTAGTATAACCCCCAACGGGAGGGGTATAGCCTCAGGGGGTCAGGTGTAGAGGATGGTGGTTGTGGTGGTGCAGTGAGGATGGTAATGAGACTCAGAGCCGGGCTGTGCAGTTCAGGGTCTTTACTTACTGCTGTTCTTGTGGTCACTCTGGCCTTGAGTGACCGCCCGAGCCGTGCTGCGTCCACCAGGTCCTGGACTCGGCCAACTCCCAAGTAATTCTGGAGCGTGATCCTGAGCTCCCTTTCTGACGTTCCTTCTCTCTGGCCTTCCCCACCAGGGATCCACCTAAGTCCGACTCCCTCGGGCCTCTTGTTGGTAAACCCTTATCTCTGGGTTCCCTGACCCTATTCTTGGTTTGCCTTCCGGGTGGATTTAGTGGGTGGTCGTGGCAGATCCTGCCCACGACCTCCGGTCTCTGGCTAAGGATTAGGGCCCTCCACCAGCTTGGGATCCGGTACCCTTGTGCCAACTCTTCACCCTCTGATCTAATCTTGGGTTCTTGGAGTTCTCTCTTCTCCCCCTCTGGGTCCTTCTTTCTCCTCTCTCTCACTTGGCCTTGGAGCTGGCTGATCTTCTCTGCTTGTCTGACCAAACCTCTACAAAAGACCCTGTTCTAAGATGGTTCCCACCTTATATACTCCCTCTATGTGTGAGCTCAGGTGACCAGCACCCAATGAGCTCCTAGCATTACCCAGACTGCTCCCCCTATCTGCCCCTACACTACTGGGATGTTCCACCCCCCCTCCCACTCCAGCCAGGGACAGACACTGTCGTACCTGCACATTTCTCTAGTGGGAGTACCATTGGTCTGTCCCCCGGAAATGGGATGTGTGTAGTGCATGCAGCCTACTGAGCTCAGTTCCACACTCCATCCTTACCCGGGAGTGGAATACCACACCTCTGGCTTGAGGTGTAATACCCCTGCAGCAGCCGAATCCTCAGGGTGCTACAAGAGATGCACATGGGGGAGGGGAGAGATGAGAGATGCACATGGGGGAGGGGAGAGATGAGAGATGCACATGGGGGAGGGGAGAGATGAGAGATGCACATGGGGGGAGGGGAGAGATGAGAGATGCACATGGGGGGAGGGGAGAGATGAGAGATGCACATGGGGGGAGGGGAGAGATGAGAGATGCACATGGGAGGGAGGGGAGAGATGAGAGATGCACGGGGGGGTGAGAGATGCACGGGGGGGATGAGAGATACACGGGGGGTGAATGAGAGATGCACGGGGGGGGTGAGAGATGCACGGGGGGTGGATGAGAGATGCACGGGGGGGTGAGAGATGCACGGGGGGATGAGAGATGCACGGAGGGGATGAGAGATGCACGGGGGGTGGATGAGAGATGCACGGAGGGGGATGAGAGATGCACGGAGGGGGATGAGAGATGCACGTGGGGTGGATGAGAGATGCACGGGGGGGTGAGAGATGCACGGGGGGATGAGAGATGCACGGAGGGGATGAGAGATGCACGGGGGGTGGATGAGAGATGCACGGAGGGGATGAGAGATGCACGGGGGGTGGATGAGAGATGCACGGAGGGGGATGAGAGATGCACGGAGGGGGATGAGAGATGCACGGAGGGGGATGAGAGATGCACGGGGGTGAGCTGCACATGGGGGGGTGAGAGATGCACATGGGGGGGTTATGTTTACATAACTTTGTTGCCTTATGAAGGGCGGGGGGGGGCCCCCAAAAATTTCTTGCACAGGGGCCCACTACAGTCTGTGTCCGCCCCTGGGATGAAGTAAATGCAGCTGAACAGCAGCTGTCAGGACAGCTGCCCTGTCCTGCTGCAGGGCGTGATGGGGCCTCAGTGATGCGGCTCCTGGCACAGCACATTATGTGGGGCTCCTGGCATAGCTCCTGGCGGGGACCTGGTCTACACTATATGATAAGTATGCACTAAACTCCAAATCCCTCCATTACCCCGCCCCCATATGACCAAAGCCCTGCCCACCCCACCCCCTCCTTGCTGGGCCATGGAAAAATGATCTTGCTTCAAGCCGGTCCCTGGTGCAAAAAAGGTTGGGGACCACTGATATAGAGGATCTGTCAGCTCTCCTGTGTGGTGTAGTATATAGAGGATGTGTCAGCTCTCCTGTGTGGTGTAGTATATAGAGGATGTGTCAGCTCTCCTGTGTGGTGTAGTATATAGAGGATGTGTCGGTTCTCCTGTGTGGTGTAGTATATAGAGGATGTGTCAGCTCTCCTGTGTGGTGTAGTATATAGAGGATGTGTCAGCTCTCCTGTGTGGTGTAGTATATAGAGGATGTGTCAGCTCTCCTGTGTGGTGTAGTATATAGAGGATGTGTCAGCTCTCCTGTGTGGTGTAGTATATAGAGGATGTGTCAGCTCTCCTGTGTGGTGTAGTATATAGAGGATGTGTCAGCTCTCCTGTGTGGTGTAGTATATAGAGGATCTGTCCGCTCTCCTGTGTGGTGTAGTGTATAGAGGATCTGTCAGCTCTCCTGTGTGGTGTAGTATATAGAGGATCTGTCAGCTCTCCCGTGTGGTGTAGTATATAGAGGATCTGTCCGCTCTCCTGTGTGGTATAGTATATAGAGGATCTGTCAGCTCTCCTGTGTGGTGTAGTATATAGAGGATCTGTCAGCTCTCCTGTGTGGTGTAGTATATAGAGGATCTGTCAGCTCTCCTGTGTGGTGTAGTATATAGAGGATTTGTCAGCTCTCCTGTGTGGTGTAGTATATAGAGGATCTGTCAGCTCTCCTGTGTGGTGTAGTATATAGAGGATCTGTCAGCTCTCCTGTGTGGTATAGTATATAGAGGATCTGTCAGCTCTCCTGTGTGGTGTAGTATATAGAGGATCTGTCAGCTCTCCTGTGTGGTGTAGTATATAGAGGATCTGTCCGCTCTCCTGTGTGGTGTAGTATATAGAGGATTTGTCAGCTCTCCTGTGTGGTGTAGTATATAGAGGATCTGTCAGCTCTCCTGTGTGGTGTAGTATATAGAGGATCTGTCAGCTCTCCTGTGTGGTATAGTATATAGAGGATCTGTCAGCTCTCCTGTGTGGTGTAGTATATAGAGGATCTGTCAGCTCTCCTGTGTGGTATAGTATATAGAGGATCTGTCAGCTCTCCTGTGTGGTGTAGTATATAGAGGATCTGTCAGCTCTCCTGTGTGGTGTAGTATATAGAGGATGTGTCAGCTCTCCTGTGTGGTGTAGTATATAGAGGATCTGTCAGCTCTCCTGTGTGGTGTAGTATATAGAGGATGTGTCAGCTCTCCTGTGTGGTGTAGTATATAGAGGATCTGTCAGCTCTCCTGTGTGGTGTAGTATATAGATGATCTGTCAGCTCTCCTGTGTGGTGTAGTATATAGAGGATCTGTCGGCTCTCCTGTGTGGTGTAGTATATAGAGGATCTGTCAGCTCTCCTGTGTGGTGTAGTATATAGAGGATCTGTCAGCTCTCCTGTGTGGTGTAGTATATAGAGGATCTGTCAGCTCTCCTGTGTGGTGTAGTATATAGAGGATCTGTCAGCTCTCCTGTGTGGTGTAGTATATAGAGGATCTGTCCGCTCTCCTGTGTGGTGTAGTATATAGAGGATGTGTCGGCTCTCCTGTGTGGTGTAGTATATAGAGGATGTGTCAGCTCTCCTGTGTGGTGTAGTATATAGAGGATCTGTCAGCTCTCCTGTGTGGTGTAGTATATAGAGGATCTGTCGGCTCTCCTGTATGGTGTAGTATATAGAGGATGTGTCAGCTCTCCTGTGTGGTGTAGTATATAGAGGATGTGTCGGTTCTCCTGTGTGGTGTAGTATATAGAGGATCTGTCCGCTCTCCTGTGTGGTGTAGTATATAGAGGATCTGTCAGCTCTCCTGTGTGGTGTAGTATATAGAGGATCTGTCAGCTCTCCTGTGTGGTGTAGTATATAGATGATCTGTCAGCTCTCCTGTGTGGTGTAGTATATAGAGGATCTGTCGGCTCTCCTGTGTGGTGTAGTATATAGAGGATCTGTCAGCTCTCCTGTGTGGTGTAGTATATAGAGGATGTGTCGGCTCTCCTGTGTGGTGTAGTATATAGAGGATCTGTCAGCTCTCCTGTGTGGTGTAGTATATAGAGGATGTGTCGGTTCTCCTGTGTGGTGTAGTATATAGAGGATCTGTCCGCTCTCCTGTGTGGTGTAGTGTATAGAGGATCTGTCAGCTCTCCTGTGTGGTGTAGTATATAGAGGATCTGTCAGCTCTCCTGTGTGGTGTAGTATATAGAGGATCTGTCAGCTCTCCCGTGTGGTGTAGTATATAGAGGATCTGTCCGCTCTCCTGTGTGGTATAGTATATAGAGGATCTGTCAGCTCTCCTGTGTGGTGTAGTATATAGAGGATCTGTCAGCTCTCCTGTGTGGTGTAGTATATAGAGGATCTGTCAGCTCTCCTGTGTGGTGTAGTATATAGAGGATTTGTCAGCTCTCCTGTGTGGTGTAGTATATAGAGGATCTGTCAGCTCTCCTGTGTGGTGTAGTATATAGAGGATCTGTCAGCTCTCCTGTGTGGTATAGTATATAGAGGATCTGTCAGCTCTCCTGTGTGGTGTAGTATATAGAGGATCTGTCAGCTCTCCTGTGTGGTGTAGTATATAGAGGATCTGTCCGCTCTCCTGTGTGGTGTAGTATATAGAGGATTTGTCAGCTCTCCTGTGTGGTGTAGTATATAGAGGATCTGTCAGCTCTCCTGTGTGGTGTAGTATATAGAGGATCTGTCAGCTCTCCTGTGTGGTATAGTATATAGAGGATCTGTCAGCTCTCCTGTGTGGTGTAGTATATAGAGGATCTGTCAGCTCTCCTGTGTGGTATAGTATATAGAGGATCTGTCAGCTCTCCTGTGTGGTGTAGTATATAGAGGATCTGTCAGCTCTCCTGTGTGGTGTAGTATATAGAGGATGTGTCAGCTCTCCTGTGTGGTGTAGTATATAGAGGATCTGTCAGCTCTCCTGTGTGGTGTAGTATATAGAGGATGTGTCAGCTCTCCTGTGTGGTGTAGTATATAGAGGATCTGTCAGCTCTCCTGTGTGGTGTAGTATATAGATGATCTGTCAGCTCTCCTGTGTGGTGTAGTATATAGAGGATCTGTCGGCTCTCCTGTGTGGTGTAGTATATAGAGGATCTGTCAGCTCTCCTGTGTGGTGTAGTATATAGAGGATCTGTCAGCTCTCCTGTGTGGTGTAGTATATAGAGGATCTGTCAGCTCTCCTGTGTGGTGTAGTATATAGAGGATCTGTCAGCTCTCCTGTGTGGTGTAGTATATAGAGGATCTGTCCGCTCTCCTGTGTGGTGTAGTATATAGAGGATGTGTCGGCTCTCCTGTGTGGTGTAGTATATAGAGGATGTGTCAGCTCTCCTGTGTGGTGTAGTATATAGAGGATCTGTCAGCTCTCCTGTGTGGTGTAGTATATAGAGGATCTGTCGGCTCTCCTGTATGGTGTAGTATATAGAGGATGTGTCAGCTCTCCTGTGTGGTGTAGTATATAGAGGATGTGTCGGTTCTCCTGTGTGGTGTAGTATATAGAGGATCTGTCCGC
This sequence comes from Phyllobates terribilis, assembly GCF_046119375.1. NCBI lineage: Eukaryota > Metazoa > Chordata > Amphibia > Anura > Dendrobatidae > Phyllobates > Phyllobates terribilis. The sequence continues at coordinate 171,399,518 of NW_027362769.1, forward strand.
TCTCCTGTGTGGTGTAGTATATAGAGGATCTGTCAGCTCTCCTGTGTGGTGTAGTATATAGAGGATCTGTCAGCTCTCCTGTGTGGTGTAGTATATAGATGATCTGTCAGCTCTCCTGTGTGGTGTAGTATATAGAGGATCTGTCGGCTCTCCTGTGTGGTGTAGTATATAGAGGATCTGTCAGCTCTCCTGTGTGGTGTAGTATATAGAGGATCTGTCAGCTCTCCTGTGTGGTGTAGTATATAGAGGATCTGTCAGCTCTCCTGTGTGGTGTAGTATATAGAGGATCTGTCAGCTCTCCTGTGTGGTGTAGTATATAGAGGATCTGTCAGCTCTCCTGTGTGGTGTAGTATATAGAGGATCTGTCCGCTCTCCTGTGTGGTGTAGTATATAGAGGATCTCTCCGCTCTCCTGTGTGGTGTAGTATATAGAGGATCTGTCAGCTCTCCTGTGTGGTGTAGTATATAGAGGATCTGTCAGCTGTCCTGTGTGGTGTAGTATATAGAGGATCTGTCACCTCTCCTGTGTGGTGTAGTATATAGAGGATCTGTCGGCTCTCCTGTGTGGTGTAGTATATAGAGGATCTGTCAGCTTTCCTGTGTGGTGTAGTATATAGAGGATGTGTCAGCTCTCCTGTGTGGTGTAGTATATAGAGGATGTGTCAGTTCTCCTGTGTGGTGTAGTATATAGAGGATCTGTCAGTTCTCCTGTGTGGTGTAGTATATAGAGGATCTGTCAGCTCTCCTGTGTGGTGTAGTATATAGAGGATCTGTCGGCTCTCCTGTGTGGTGTAGTATATAGAGGATCTGTCAGCTCTCCTGTGTGGTATAGTATATAGAGGATCTGTCAGCTCTCCTGTGTGGTGTAGTATATAGAGGATCTGTCAGCTCTCCTGTGTGGTGCAGTATATAGAGGATCTGTCAGCTCTCCTGTGTGGTGTAGCATATAGAGGATCTGTCAGCTCTCCTGTGTGGTGTAGTATATAGAGGATCTGTCAGCTCTCCTGTGTGGTGTAGTATATAGAGGATCTGTCAGCTCTCCTGTGTGGTGTAGTATATAGAGGATCTGTCAGCTCTCCTGTGTGGTGTAGTATATAGAGGATCTGTCAGCTCTCCTGTGTGGTGTAGTATATAGAGGTTCTGTCAGCTCTCCTGTGTGGTGTAGTATATAGAGGATCTGTCAGCTCTCCTGTGTGGTGTAGTATATAGAGGATCTGTCAGCTCTCCTGTGTGGTGTAGTATATAGAGGATCTGTCAGCTCTCCTGTGTGGTGTAGTATATAGAGGATGTGTCAGCTCTCCTGTGTGGTGTAGTATATAGAGGATCTATCAGCTCTCCTGTGTGGTGTAGTATATAGAGGATCTGTCAGCTCTCCTGTGTGGTGTAGTATATAGAGGATCTGTCAGCTCTCCTGTGTGGTGTAGTATATAGAGGATCTGTCAGCTCTCCTGTGTGGTGTAGTATATAGAGGATGTGTCAGCTCTCCTGTGTGGTGTAGTATATAGAGGGTCTGTCAGCTCTCCTGTGTGGTGTAGTATATAGAGGATCTGTCAGCTCTCCTGTGTGGTGTAGTATATAGAGGATCTGTCAGCTCTCCTGTGTGGTGTAGTATATAGAGGATATGTCGGCTGTCCTGTGTGGTGTAGTATATAGAGGATCTGTCGGCTCTCCTGTGTGGTGTAGTATATAGAGGATCTGTCAGCTCTCCTGTGTGGTGTAGTATATAGAGGATCTGTCAGCTCTCCTGTGTGGTGTAGTATATAGAGGATGTGTCAGCTATCCTGTGTGGTGTAGTATATAGAGGATCTGTCAGCTCTCCTGTGTGGTGTAGTATATAGAGGATCTGTCACCTCTCCTTTGTGGTGTAGTATATAGAGGATCTGTCAGCTCTCCTGTGTGGTGTAGTATATAGAGGATCTGTCAGCTCTCCTGTGTGGTGTAGTATATAGAGGATCTGTCAGCTCTCCTGTGTGGTGTAGTATATAGAGGATGTGTCAGCTCTCCTGTGTGGTGTAGTATATAGAGGATGTGTCCGCTCTCCTGTGCGGTGTAGTATATAGAGGATGTGTCCGCTCTCCTGTGTGGTGTAGTATATAGACGATCTGTCAGCTCTCCTGTGTGGTGCAGTATATAGAGGGTCTGTCAGCTCTCCTGTGTGGTGTAGTATATAGATGATCTGTCAGCTCTCCTGTGTGGTGTAGTATATAGAGGATGTGTCAGTTCTCCTGTGTGGTGTAGTATATAGAGGATCTGTCAGCTCTCCTGTGTGGTGTAGTATATAGAGGATCTGTCAGCTCTCCTGTGTGGTGTAGTATATAGAGGATCTGTCAGCTCTCCTGTGTGGTATAGTATATAGATGATCTGTCAGCTCTCCTGTGTGGTGTAGTATATAGAGGATCTGTCGGCTCTCCTGTGTGGTGTAGTATATAGAGGATCTGTCAGCTCTCCTGTGTGGTGTAGTATATAGAGGATCTGTCCGCTCTCCTGTGTGGTGTAGTATATAGAGGATCTGTCGGCTCTCCTGTGTGGTGTAGTATATAGAGGATCTGTCAGCTCTCCTGTGTGGTGTAGTATATAGAGGATCTGTCAGCTCTCCTGTGTGGTGTAGTATATAGAGGATCTGTCAGCTCTCCTGTGTGGTGTAGTATATAGAGGATCTGTCAGCTCTCCTGTGTGGTGTAGTATATAGATGATCTGTCAGCTCTCCTGTGTGGTGTAGTATATAGAGGATCTGTCGGCTCTCCTGTGTGGTGTAGTATATAGAGGATCTGTCAGCTCTCCTGTGTGGTGTAGTATATAGAGGATCTGTCAGCTCTCCTGTGTGGTGTAGTATATAGAGGATCTGTCGGCTCTCCTGTGTGGTGTAGTATATAGAGGATGTGTCAGCTCTCCTGTGTGGTGTAGTATATAGAGGATCTGTCAGCTATCCTGTGTGGTGTAGTATATAGAGGATCGGTCAGCTCTCCTGTGTGGTGTAGTATATAGAGGATCTGTCAGCTCTCCTGTGTGGTGTAGTATATAGAGGATCTGTCGGCTCTCCTGTGTGGTGTAGTATATAGAGGATCTGTCAGCTCTCCTGTGTGGTGTAGTATATAGAGGATCTGTCAGCTCTCCTGTGTGGTGTAGTATATAGAGGATCTGTCGGCTCTCCTGTGTGGTGTAGTATATAGAGGATCTGTCAGCTCTCCTGTGTGGTGTAGTATATAGAGGATCTGTCAGCTCTCCTGTGTGGTGTAGTATATAGAGGATCTGTCGGCTCTCCTGTGTGGTGTAGTATATAGAGGATCTGTCAGCTCTCCTGTGTGGTGTAGTATATAGAGGATCTGTCAGCTCTCCTGTGTGGTGTAGTATATAGAGGATCTGTCAGCTCTCCTGTGTGGTGTAGTATATAGAGGATCTGTCGGCTCTCCTGTGTGGTGTAGTATATAGAGGATGTGTCAGCTCTCCTGTGTGGTGTAGTATATAGAGGATCTGTCAGCTATCCTGTGTGGTGTAGTATATAGAGGATCGGTCAGCTCTCCTGTGTGGTGTAGTATATAGAGGATCTGTCAGCTCTCCTGTGTGGTGTAGTATATAGAGGATCTGTCGGCTCTCCTGTGTGGTGTAGTATATAGAGGATCTGTCAGCTCTCCTGTGTGGTGTAGTATATAGAGGATCTGTCAGCTCTCCTGTGTGGTGTAGTATATAGAGGATATGTCGGCTGTCCTGTGTGGTGTAGTATATAGAGGATCTGTCGGCTCTCCTGTGTGGTGTAGTATATAGAGGATCTGTCAGCTCTCCTGTGTGGTGTAGTATATAGAGGATCTGTCAGCTCTCCTGTGTGGTGTAGTATATAGAGGATGTGTCAGCTATCCTGTGTGGTGTAGTATATAGAGGATCTGTCAGCTCTCCTGTGTGGTGTAGTATATAGAGGATCTGTCAGCTCTCCTGTGTGGTGTAGTATATAGAGGATCTGTCAGCTCTCCTGTGTGGTGTAGTATATAGAGGATCTGTCAGCTCTCCTGTGTGGTGTAGTATATAGAGGATCTGTCAGCTCTCCTGTGTGGTGTAGTATATAGAGAATGTGTCAGCTCTCCTGTGTGGTGTAGTATATAGAGGATGTGTCCGCTCTCCTGTGTGGTGTAGTATATAGAGGATGTGTCCGCTCTCCTGTGTGGTGTAGTATATAGAGGATCTGTCGGCTCTCCTGTGTGGTGTAGTATATAGAGGATCTGTCAGCTCTCCTGTGTGGTGTAGTATATAGACGATCTGTCAGCTCTCCTGTGTGGTGCAGTATATAGAGGATCTGTCAGCTCTCCTGTGTGGTGTAGTATATAGATGATCTGTCAGCTCTCCTGTGTGGTGTAGTATATAGAGGATGTGTCAGTTCTCCTGTGTGGTGTAGTATATAGAGGATCTGTCAGCTCTCCTGTGTGGTGTAGTATATAGAGGATCTGTCAGCTCTCCTGTGTGGTGTAGTATATAGAGGATCTGTCAGCTCTCCTGTGTGGTATAGTATATAGATGATCTGTCAGCTCTCCTGTGTGGTGTAGTATATAGAGGATCTGTCGGCTCTCCTGTGTGGTGTAGTATATAGAGGATCTGTCAGCTCTCCTGTGTGGTGTAGTATATAGATGATCTGTCAGCTCTCCTGTGTGGTGTAGTATATAGAGGATCTGTCGGCTCTCCTGTGTGGTGTAGTATATAGAGGATCTGTCAGCTCTCCTGTGTGGTGTAGTATATAGAGGATCTGTCAGCTCTCCTGTGTGGTGTAGTATATAGAGGATCTGTCAGCTCTCCTGTGTGGTGTAGTATATAGAGGATCTGTCAGCTCTCCTGTGTGGTGTAGTATATAGAGGATCTGTCAGCTCTCCTGTGTGGTGTAGTATATAGAGGATCTGTCCGCTCTCCTGTGTGGTGTAGTATATAGAGGATCTCTCCGCTCTCCTGTGTGGTGTAGTATATAGAGGATCTGTCAGCTCTCCTGTGTGGTGTAGTATATAGAGGATCTGTCAGCTGTCCTGTGTGGTGTAGTATATAGAGGATCTGTCACCTCTCCTGTGTGGTGTAGTATATAGAGGATCTGTCGGCTCTCCTGTGTGGTGTAGTATATAGAGGATCTGTCAGCTCTCCTGTGTGGTGTAGTATATAGAGGATGTGTCAGCTCTCCTGTGTGGTGTAGTATATAGAGGATGTGTCAGTTCTCCTGTGTGGTGTAGTATATAGAGGATCTGTCAGTTCTCCTGTGTGGTGTAGTATATAGAGGATGTGTCAGCTATCCTGTGTGGTGTAGTATATAGAGGATCTGTCAGCTCTCCTGTGTGGTGTAGTATATAGAGGATCTGTCACCTCTCCTTTGTGGTGTAGTATATAGAGGATCTGTCAGCTCTCCTGTGTGGTGTAGTATATAGAGGATCTGTCAGCTCTCCTGTGTGGTGTAGTATATAGAGGATCTGTCAGCTCTCCTGTGTGGTGTAGTATATAGAGGATGTGTCAGCTCTCCTGTGTGGTGTAGTATATAGAGGATGTGTCCGCTCTCCTGTGCGGTGTAGTATATAGAGGATGTGTTCGCTCTCCTGTGTGGTGTAGTATATAGACGATCTGTCAGCTCTCCTGTGTGGTGCAGTATATAGAGGGTCTGTCAGCTCTCCTGTGTGGTGTAGTATATAGATGATCTGTCAGCTCTCCTGTGTGGTGTAGTATATAGAGGATGTGTCAGTTCTCCTGTGTGGTGTAGTATATAGAGGATCTGTCAGCTCTCCTGTGTGGTGTAGTATATAGAGGATCTGTCAGCTCTCCTGTGTGGTGTAGTATATAGAGGATCTGTCAGCTCTCCTGTGTGGTATAGTATATAGATGATCTGTCAGCTCTCCTGTGTGGTGTAGTATATAGAGGATCTGTCGGCTCTCCTGTGTGGTGTAGTATATAGAGGATCTGTCAGCTCTCCTGTGTGGTGTAGTATATAGAGGATCTGTCCGCTCTCCTGTGTGGTGTAGTATATAGAGGATCTGTCGGCTCTCCTGTGTGGTGTAGTATATAGAGGATCTGTCAGCTCTCCTGTGTGGTGTAGTATATAGAGGATCTGTCAGCTCTCCTGTGTGGTGTAGTATATAGAGGATCTGTCAGCTCTCCTGTGTGGTGTAGTATATAGAGGATCTGTCAGCTCTCCTGTGTGGTGTAGTATATAGATGATCTGTCAGCTCTCCTGTGTGGTGTAGTATATAGAGGATCTGTCGGCTCTCCTGTGTGGTGTAGTATATAGAGGATCTGTCAGCTCTCCTGTGTGGTGTAGTATATAGAGGATCTGTCAGCTCTCCTGTGTGGTGTAGTATATAGAGGATCTGTCAGCTCTCCTGTGTGGTGTAGTATATAGAGGATCTGTCGGCTCTCCTGTGTGGTGTAGTATATAGAGGATGTGTCAGCTCTCCTGTGTGGTGTAGTATATAGAGGATCTGTCAGCTCTCCTGTGTGGTGTAGTATATAGAGGATGTGTCAGCTATCCTGTGTGGTGTAGTATATAGAGGATCTGTCAGCTCTCCTGTGTGGTGTAGTATATAGAGGATCTGTCAGCTCTCCTGTGTGGTGTAGTATATAGAGGATCTGTCAGCTCTCCTGTGTGGTGTAGTATATAGAGGATCTGTCAGCTCTCCTGTGTGGTGTAGTATATAGAGGATCTGTCAGCTCTCCTGTGTGGTGTAGTATATAGAGAATGTGTCAGCTCTCCTGTGTGGTGTAGTATATAGAGGATGTGTCCGCTCTCCTGTGTGGTGTAGTATATAGAGGATGTGTCCGCTCTCCTGTGTGGTGTAGTATATAGAGGATCTGTCGGCTCTCCTGTGTGGTGTAGTATATAGAGGATCTGTCAGCTCTCCTGTGTGGTGTAGTATATAGACGATCTGTCAGCTCTCCTGTGTGGTGCAGTATATAGAGGATCTGTCAGCTCTCCTGTGTGGTGTAGTATATAGATGATCTGTCAGCTCTCCTGTGTGGTGTAGTATATAGAGGATGTGTCAGTTCTCCTGTGTGGTGTAGTATATAGAGGATCTGTCAGCTCTCCTGTGTGGTGTAGTATATAGAGGATCTGTCAGCTCTCCTGTGTGGTGTAGTATATAGACAATCTGTCAGCTCTCCTGTGTGGTATAGTATATAGATGATCTGTCAGCTCTCCTGTGTGGTGTAGTATATAGAGGATCTGTCGGCTCTCCTGTGTGGTGTAGTATATAGAGGATCTGTCAGCTCTCCTGTGTGGTGTAGTATATAGATGATCTGTCAGCTCTCCTGTGTGGTGTAGTATATAGAGGATCTGTCGGCTCTCCTGTGTGGTGTAGTATATAGAGGATCTGTCAGCTCTCCTGTGTGGTGTAGTATATAGAGGATCTGTCAGCTCTCCTGTGTGGTGTAGTATATAGAGGATCTGTCAGCTCTCCTGTGTGGTGTAGTATATAGAGGATCTGTCAGCTCTCCTGTGTGGTGTAGTATATAGAGGATCTGTCAGCTCTCCTGTGTGGTGTAGTATATAGAGGATCTGTCCGCTCTCCTGTGTGGTGTAGTATATAGAGGATCTCTCCGCTCTCCTGTGTGGTGTAGTATATAGAGGATCTGTCAGCTCTCCTGTGTGGTGTAGTATATAGAGGATCTGTCAGCTGTCCTGTGTGGTGTAGTATATAGAGGATCTGTCACCTCTCCTGTGTGGTGTAGTATATAGAGGATCTGTCGGCCCTCCTGTGTGGTGTAGTATATAGAGGATCTGTCAGCTCTCCTGTGTGGTGTAGTATATAGAGGATGTGTCAGCTCTCCTGTGTGGTGTAGTATATAGAGGATGTGTCAGTTCTCCTGTGTGGTGTAGTATATAGAGGATCTGTCAGTTCTCCTGTGTGGTGTAGTATATAGAGGATCTGTCAGCTCTCCTGTGTGGTGTAGTATATAGAGGATGTGTCAGTTCTCCTGTGTGGTGTAGTATATAGAGGATCTGTCAGCTCTCCTGTGTGGTGTAGTATATAGAGGATCTGTCAGCTCTCCTGTGTGGTGTAGTATATAGAGGATCTGTCAGCTCTCCTGTGTGGTATAGTATATAGATGATCTGTCAGCTCTCCTGTGTGGTGTAGTATATAGAGGATCTGTCGGCTCTCCTGTGTGGTGTAGTATATAGAGGATCTGTCAGCTCTCCTGTGTGGTGTAGTATATAGATGATCTGTCAGCTCTCCTGTGTGGTGTAGTATATAGAGGATCTGTCGGCTCTCCTGTGTGGTGTAGTATATAGAGGATGTGTCAGCTCTCCTGTGTGGTGTAGTATATAGAGGATGTGTCAGCTCTCCTGTGTGGTGTAGTATATAGAGGATGTGTCAGTTCTCCTGTGTGGTGTAGTATATAGAGGATCTGTCAGTTCTCCTGTGTGGTGTAGTATATAGAGGATCTGTCAGCTCTCCTGTGTGGTGTAGTATATAGAGGATCTGTCGGCTCTCCTGTGTGGTGTAGTATATAGAGGATCTGTCAGCTCTCCTGTGTGGTATAGTATATAGAGGATCTGTCAGCTCTCCTGTGTGGTGTAGTATATAGAGGATCTGTCAGCTCTCCTGTGTGGTGCAGTATATAGAGGATCTGTCAGCTCTCCTGTGTGGTGTAGCATATAGAGGATCTGTCAGCTCTCCTGTGTGGTGTAGTATATAGAGGATCTGTCAGCTCTCCTGTGTGGTGTAGTATATAGAGGATCTGTCAGCTCTCCTGTGTGGTGTAGTATATAGAGGATCTGTCAGCTCTCCTGTGTGGTGTAGTATATAGAGGATCTGTCAGCTCTCCTGTGTGGTGTAGTATATAGAGGTTCTGTCAGCTCTCCTGTGTGGTGTAGTATATAGAGGATCTGTCAGCTCTCCTGTGTGGTGTAGTATATAGAGGATCTGTCAGCTCTCCTGTGTGGTGTAGTAAATAGAGGATCTGTCAGCTCTCCTGTGTGGTGTAGTATATAGAGGATGTGTCAGCTCTCCTGTGTGGTGTAGTATATAGAGGATCTATCAGCTCTCCTGTGTGGTGTAGTATATAGAGGATCTGTCAGCTCTCCTGTGTGGTGTAGTATATAGAGGATCTGTCAGCTCTCCTGTGTGGTGTAGTATATAGAGGATCTGTCAGCTCTCCTGTGTGGTGTAGTATATAGAGGATGTGTCAGCTCTCCTGTGTGGTGTAGTATATAGAGGGTCTGTCAGCTCTCCTGTGTGGTGTAGTATATAGAGGATCTGTCAGCTCTCCTGTGTGGTGTAGTATATAGAGGATCTGTCAGCTCTCCTGTGTGGTGTAGTATATAGAGGATATGTCGGCTGTCCTGTGTGGTGTAGTATATAGAGGATCTGTCGGCTCTCCTGTGTGGTGTAGTATATAGAGGATCTGTCAGCGCTCCTGTGTGGTGTAGTATATAGAGGATCTGTCAGCTCTCCTGTGTGGTGTAGTATATAGAGGATGTGTCAGCTATCCTGTGTGGTGTAGTATATAGAGGATCTGTCAGCTCTCCTGTGTGGTGTAGTATATAGAGGATCTGTCACCTCTCCTTTGTGGTGTAGTATATAGAGGATCTGTCAGCTCTCCTGTGTGGTGTAGTATATAGAGGATCTGTCAGCTCTCCTGTGTGGTGTAGTATATAGAGGATCTGTCAGCTCTCCTGTGTGGTGTAGTATATAGAGGATGTGTCAGCTCTCCTGTGTGGTGTAGTATATAGAGGATGTGTCCGCTCTCCTGTGCGGTGTAGTATATAGAGGATGTGTCCGCTCTCCTGTGTGGTGTAGTATATAGACGATCTGTCAGCTCTCCTGTGTGGTGCAGTATATAGAGGGTCTCTCAGCTCTCCTGTGTGGTGTAGTATATAGATGATCTGTCAGCTCTCCTGTGTGGTGTAGTATATAGAGGATGTGTCAGTTCTCCTGTGTGGTGTAGTATATAGAGGATCTGTCAGCTCTCCTGTGTGGTGTAGTATATAGAGGATCTGTCAGCTCTCCTGTGTGGTGTAGTATATAGAGGATCTGTCAGCTCTCCTGTGTGGTATAGTATATAGAGGATCTGTCGGCTCTCCTGTGTGGTGTAGTATATAGAGGATGTGTCAGCTCTCCTGTGTGGTGTAGTATATAGAGGATCTGTCAGCTATCCTGTGTGGTGTAGTATATAGAGGATCGGTCAGCTCTCCTGTGTGGTGTAGTATATAGAGGATCTGTCAGCTCTCCTGTGTGGTGTAGTATATAGAGGATCTGTCGGCTCTCCTGTGTGGTGTAGTATATAGAGGATCTGTCAGCTCTCCTGTGTGGTGTAGTATATAGAGGATATGTCGGCTGTCCTGTGTGGTGTAGTATATAGAGGATCTGTCGGCTGTCCTGTGTGGTGTAGTATATAGAGGATCTGTCAGCTCTCCTGTGTGGTGTAGTATATAGAGGATGTGTCAGCTCTCCTGTGTGGTGTAGTATATAGAGGATCTGTCGGCTCTCCTGTGTGGTGTAGTATATAGAGGATGTGTCAGCTCTCCTGTGTGGTGTAGTATATAGAGGATGTGTCAGCTCTCCTGTGTGGTGTAGTATATAGAGGATCTGTCAGCTCTCCTGTGTGGTGTAGTATATAGAGGATCTGTCAGCTCTCCTGTGTGGTGTAGTATATAGAGGATGTGTCAGCTCTCCTGTGTGGTGTAGTATATAGAGGATCTGTCAGCTCTCCTGTGTGGTGTAGTATATAGAGGATCTGTCAGCTCTCCTGTGTGGTGTAGTATATAGAGGATCTGTCAGCTCTCCTGTGTGGTGTAGTATATAGAGAATGTGTCAGCTCTCCTGTGTGGTGTAGTATATAGAGGATGTGTCCGCTCTCCTGTGTGGTGTAGTATATAGAGGATGTGTCCGCTCTCCTGTGTGGTGTAGTATATAGAGGATCTGTCGGCTCTCCTGTGTGGTGTAGTATATAGAGGATCTGTCAGCTCTCCTGTGTGGTGTAGTATATAGACGATCTGTCAGCTCTCCTGTGTGGTGCAGTATATAGAGGATCTGTCAGCTCTCCTGTGTGGTGTAGTATATAGATGATCTGTCAGCTCTCCTGTGTGGTGTAGTATATAGAGGATGTGTCAGTTCTCCTGTGTGGTGTAGTATATAGAGGATCTGTCAGCTCTCCTGTGTGGTGTAGTATATAGAGGATCTGTCAGCTCTCCTGTGTGGTGTAGTATATAGAGGATCTGTCAGCTCTCCTGTGTGGTATAGTATATAGATGATCTGTCAGCTCTCCTGTGTGGTGTAGTATATAGAGGATCTGTCGGCTCTCCTGTGTGATGTAGTATATAGAGGATCTGTCAGCTCTCCTGTGTGGTGTAGTATATAGAGGATGTGTCAGCTCTCCTGTGTGGTGTAGTATATAGAGGATCTGTCAGCTCTCCTGTGTGGTGTAGTATATAGAGGATCTGTCAGCTCTCCTGTGTGGTGTAGTATATAGAGGATCTGTCAGCTCTCCTGTGTGGTGTAGTATATAGAGGATCTGTCAGCTCTCCTGTGTGGTGTAGTATATAGAGGATGTGTCAGCTCTCCTGTGTGGTGTAGTATATAGAGGATGTGTCCGCTCTCCTGTGTGGTGTAGTATATAGACGATCTGTCAGCTCTCCTGTGTGGTGCAGTATATAGAGGATCTGTCAGCTCTCCTGTGTGGTGTAGTATATAGAGGATCTGTCAGCTCTCCTGTGTGGTGTAGTATATAGAGGATCTGTCAGCTCTCCTGTGTGGTGTAGTATATAGAGGATCTGTCAGCTCTCCTGTGTGGTATAGTATATAGATGATCTGTCAGCTCTCCTGTGTGGTGTAGTATATAGAGGATCTGTCGGCTCTCCTGTGTGGTGTAGTATATAGAGGATCTGTCAGCTCTCCTGTGTGGTGTAGTATATAGAGGATCTGTCCGCTCTCCTGTGTGGTGTAGTATATAGAGGATCTGTCGGCTCTCCTGTGTGGTGTAGTATATAGATGATCTGTCAGCTCTCCTGTGTGGTGTAGTATATAGAGGATCTGTCGGCTCTCCTGTGTGGTGTAGTATATAGATGATCTGTCAGCTCTCCTGTGTGGTGTAGTATATTGAGGATCTGTCAGCTCTCCTGTGTGGTGTAGTATATAGAGGATCTGTCAGCTCTCCTGTGTGGTGTAGTATATAGAGGATCTGTCAGCTCTCCTGTGTGGTGTAGTATATAGAGGATCTGTCGGCTCTCCTGTGTGGTGTAGTATATAGAGGATGTGTCATCTCTCCTGTGTGGTGTAGTATATAGAGGTTGTGTCAGTTCTCCTGTGTGGTGTAGTATATAGAGGATCTGTCAGCTCTCCTGTGTGGTGTAGTATATAGAGGATCTGTCAGCTCTCCTGTGTGGTGTAGTATATAGAGGATCTGTCAGGTCTCCTGTGTGGTGTAGTATATAGAGGATCTGTCAGCTCTCCTGTGTGGTGTAATATATAGAGGTTGTGTCAGCTATCCTGTGTGGTGTAGTATATAGAGGATGTGTCAGCTCTCTTGTGTGGTGTAGTATATAGAGGATCTGTCAGCTCTCCTGTGTGGTGTAGTATATAGAGGATCTGTCAGCTCTCCTGTGAGGTGTAGTATATAGAGGATGTGTCAGCTATCCTGTGTGGTGTAGTATATAGAGGATGTGTCAGCTATCCTGTGTGGTGTAGTATATAGAGGATCTGTCAGCTCTCCTGTGTGGTGTAGTATATAGAGGATGTGTCAGCTCTCCTGTTTGGTGTAGTATATAGAGGATCTGTCAGCTCTTCTGTGTGGTGAAGTATATAGAGGATCTGTCAGCTCTCCTGTGTGGTGAAGTATATAGAGGATCTGTCAGCTCTCCTGTGTGGTGTAGTATATAGAGGATCTGTCAGCTCTCCTGTGTGGTGAAGTATATAGAGGATCTGTCAGCTCTTCTGTGTGGTGAAGTATATAGAGGATCTGTCAGCTCTCCTGTGTGGTGAAGTATATAGAGGATCTGTCAGCTCTCCTGTGTGGTGTAGTATATAGAGGATCTGTCAGCTCTCCTGTGTGGTGTAGTATATAGAGGATCTGTCAGCTCTCCTGTGTGGTGTAGTATATAGAGGATGTGTCAGCTCTCCTGTGTGGTGTAGTATATAGAGGATCTGTCCTGTGTGGAGTAGTATATAGAGGATGTGTCAGCTCTCCTGTGTGGTGTAGTATATAGAGGATCTGTCCGCTCTCCTGTGTGGTGTAGTATATAGAGGATGTGTCAGCTCTCCTGTGTGGTGTAGTATATAGAGGATCTGTCAGCTCTCCTGTATTGTGTAGTATATAGAGGATGTGTCAGCTCTCCTGTGTGGTGTAGTATATAGAGGATCTGTCAGCTCTCCTGTATTGTGTAGTATATAGAGGATCTGTCAGCTCTCCTGTGTGGTGTAGTATATAGAGGATGTGTCAGCTCTCCTGTGTGGTGTAGTATATAGAGGATCTGTCAGCTCTCCTGTGTGGTGTAGTATATAGAGGATCTGTCAGCTCTCCTGTGTGGTGTAGTATATAGAGGATCTGTCAGCTCTCCTGTGTGGTGTAGTATATAGAGGATGTGTCAGCTCTCCTGTGTGGTGTAGTATATAGAGGATCTGTCAGCTCTCCTGTGTGGTGTAGTATATAGAGGATGTGTCAGCTCTCCTGTGTGGTGTAGTATATAGAGGATCTGTCAGCTCTCCTGTGTGGTGTAGTATATAGAGGATCTGTCAGCTCTCCTGTATTGTGTAGTATATAGAGGATCTGTCAGCTCTCCTGTGTGGTGTAGTATATAGAGGATCTGTCCGCTCTCCTGTGTGGTGTAGTATATAGAGGATCTGTCAGCTCTCCTGTGTGGTGTAGTATATAGAGGATCTGTCAGCTCTCCTGTGTGGTGTAGTATATAGAGGATCTGTCAGCTCTCCTGTGTGGTGTAGTATATAGAGGATGTGTCAGCTCTCCTGTGTGGTGTAGTATATAGAGGATCTGTCAGCTCTCCTGTGTGGTGTAGTATATAGAGGATGTGTCAGCTCTCCTGTGTGGTGTAGTATATAGAGGATGTGTCAGCTCTCCTGTGTGGTGTAGTATATAGAGGATCTGTCAGCTCTCCTGTGTGGTGTAGTATATAGAGGATCTGTCGGCTCTCCTGTGTGGTGTAGTATATAGAGGATCTGTCAGCTCTCCTGTGTGGTGTAGTATATAGAGGATGTGTCAGCTCTCCTGTGTGGTGTAGTATATAGAGGATCTGTCAGCTCTCCTGTGTGGTGTAGTATATAGAGGGTCTGTCGGCTCTCCTGTGTGGTGTAGTATATAGAGGATCTGTCAGCTCTCCTGTGTGGTGTAGTATATAGAGGATCTGTCAGCTCTTCTGTGTGGTGTAGTATATAGAGGATGTGTCAGCTCTTCTGTGTGGTGTAGTATATAGAGGATGTGTCAGCTCTCCTGTGTGGTGTAGTATATAGAGGATCTGTCAGCTCTCCTGTGTGGTGTAGTATATAGAGGATGTGTCAGTGACGCGCCCCCTGGGCCATGTTCAAGCGATACCCGGAGCCGGATCTGGATAGGGGTAGTAGTCCTTGTGGCGGTGACCCGGTCCGTGCCCAGGGTGTCAGACTAAGTGGCGGTATATTAGCAGTAGATGTAGGACGACTACGCCACCCGTTGAATGCAGCTATGGAGCTGCCACTGCAGGGCAGACCGCTGAGGCCGGTGGAAGGATGGTGCAGTGTGGATGGTATAACCCCCAACGGGAGGGGATGGCCTCAGGGCAGCCGACGTGGATGATGGGGGTAGCAGGAACCACTCAGAGACGATGCGGTGTAGTTCAGGGTCTTTACTGGTGACAAAGATAGACCCTCCCGGAGTACTGGCTAGCGGTCGGGGCCTGGTCAGTCCTTGAGCAGATGGGATCCCCCTTGGCCAGGCGGAGTTGTAGGCCTCCCCAACTAATTGTACTCTTCTGGCTTCCTTGCTAGAGGCGGGTAAAGGTAGCCCACGTCCCTGAGTGTACCGTGTGGTGCTCACCCGTATGGCCGGTGACTCGGGGCCTTCTAGTGGCTTCCGCTCCACGACGGCGGTGCTGGTCCCACGCGTGTGACCGTGCCTTCGGGTTTCTTGGCCAGAGGACCTGAAATCCCCTGCCGGTCGGTTTCTGCTGCTGGGTCAGGGTTAATCCCCACAGCCTCGGACTCCGGGTCCGGTGGTAACTCTTCAATCAGGGCGAGCTCTTCAGCTGCCAGCCCCTGATTCCTTTTAGCACTGCTCCCACAGAGCTCCTGATCTTTCTTTCCTAAGCTGCTCCTCTTCTTCTCTACTCTTCTTCTCTCTAACCCTGCCTCAGCCCCAGTTTTATATAGGGGAAGTTCTTCCCCTCCCAGGACTGGGCAGGAGGTGTGGCATGCATAGGATTCCTGACCAAGAGACCTCCCACCTGCTCTCAGACATAACATTGCTATTACTGTGGAGACCAGACCCCTGGGGTGCCACATTCCCCCCTAGTGAAAGTTAGTACTCCGGGACTAAACATACTTTTGTAAACATAAGAAGGTGCAAACAATAACATTCTGATAGAGACAACACATAAGGTGGTCACGGCGTGTCCGCAACCGGGTGTAACTTTTGAGGAAAACAAGGGTGTCTATTTCACCAACACAGGGAGACGTAACCAGGTAGGGGTCTGTCCTGCCCCGAGTCCTTAACAGTCTTTCAGTCCATTCCTGGGTTACGCTCCAACATATGTACAAAGGATTCCCGGTAAATCCACCAAAGACTCCTATAAATAACTAGAAACACATAATTATACACAAGCAACAATAAACAGGTAAACATTAATAAAATAGCTTGAACATTTAGATCCTCCACCGTATGGGCAGCTAGCCTCTAGTGACCCTAGTGGACCTACGGAGCTGGTTGATTGGTCCTGAGCTACAGGGTATAGGAGCTGTCAAGGGTAAACTGGGCAGCCGTCTACGGACTCTTTGGCTCACTAGGGGTATGGCAGGCTCACTATAAGCAGAGGGTTGATTTTCCTGGTCTGCTTGTGTGGGGCCTTCTGCCTCCTGGACCGGCTGTTCTTCCAGTTCTACCTGTGTCTCCGTAGGCATTTGGGATGCTGGTTGGAGGAACGTGAGGACGGGTACCACAACAGCACCATTGACTTGAGTCCAAGACCGAGGGAAGTCTCCGAGCACAGTACTAACCATATCTTCCCTTTCCTCTACGGGTCGAGGGTCCTCTTGTTCCTCTTCAGGGTTCCGTAGCTGTTCGGGACACTTCTTTAGGTGATCCCGGGATACAATGGCTGTGGTTTCCCCTCCGTCTTTACTGATTGTACAGATCTTTGGGTTGTCGTGGCTTGAGGGCAGTACGGTGTACGGGTCCTTCTCCCATTGGTCGTCCAACTTGTGGAGCCGTCTTTTCCTCTTCAAGACCTGCTCTCCGGGCACCAGGGGAACAGCGGGAGCATATTGGTTGTAAGTTTTCTCTTGTCTTTCCCTAGCTTGACAGAGACTACGCTCCACGCTCTCCTGTACTTTTCGGTATTGCTGCTGCCTCTCTGTGTCCCAGTTGGCTTCTGGTGAAGTGTCCTCGGGTGTCAGGACTCCCATCTCCAGATCAACAGGAAGCTTACCAGGTCTTGCCCTCATTAGGTAAGCCGGGGTAAAGTTGGTGGAACCTACAGGGATGTGGTTGTATAGGTCCACCAGGTCGGGCAGCTTCTCAGGCCACAGACTGCGTTCCTCCAGGGGCAATGTTTTCAGGAGATCTATCACCACCTGGTTCATTTTCTCACAAAGTCCATTAGTTTGCGGGTGATAGGGTGTTGTTCTTATCTTCCGGCATCCATACAGGGTGCAGAACTCCTGGAAGACCTCCGCTTCAAAGGCAGGCCCCTGGTCCGTCAGCACCTGCTCCGGGTATCCATGCGGACTGCAGAAGTGCTGCTGGAAGGCTCTAGCTGCTGTGTGAGCCGTTAAGTCCTTGACGGGGACGACAACCAAGAACCGGGAGTAGTGATCCACGATGGTTAACGCGTAGACGTAGCCACTTCTGCTTGGGGTCAGTTTTACATGATCCAAGGCTACCAGTTCCATCGGCTGTCTGGTGATGATGGACCGCAGGGGAGTCTTCTGGCTGGCACGGTCCCTCCTTCTTAAGTTGCATGGGCCACAGTCTCTGCACCACCTCTCGATGATTCCTCTCATGCCTACCCAATGGAACCGCCCGCGCAGCAGGAACTCCAGCTTCTTCCATCCGAAATGCCCAGCTCCGTCGTGGTATGCCTCCATCACCATAGCTGCGTCTCTTCTTGGCACCACTACTTGCCAGATTAGTTCATGCGTCCGGGAGTTAACCATTCTGCGGCACAACTTTCCCTTGTAAAGGAATAGTCGACTCTTCTCAGCCCACAGTTGTTTGGCTTCCTCCGGAGCGTCCGGGTCAAGGCGTGCATCAGGCCGAGTCAGCATCTCCTTTACCAGACGGAAGGCAGGGTCACTGTCCTGCGTCTCCACCCAGTTGTAATGAGGTAAGGGGTTGAACGTAGCGGTTTGCTTACTTCTTACACGGTGGGAATACTGGATAGTCCCATGACGGTGGAACGCGGGGAGCTCAACTTCTTCCAGTTCCTCTGAATCTTCCCCTACGTCCGGTAGGTTTGGCATCCTGGACAGGGCGTCTGCGTTGGTATTGGAGCGTCCTGCCCGGTATTTGATTGTAAACTCATAGTTGGACAAGCGGGCCATCCATCTCTGCTCTAGGGCACCGAGTCTTGCAGTGTCCAGGTGTGTCAACGGGTTGTTATCCGTGTACACGGTGAACCGGGAAGAAGCGAGGTAGTGCTTAAAGCGTTCGGTGACTGCCCACACCACTGCCAGGAACTCTAGCTTAAATGAGCTGTAATTCTCAGGGTTTCTTTCGGTGGGTCGCAGTTTTCGGCTGGCGTAAGCAATTACCCGTTCTTTCCCCTGCTGGATCTGGGATAGTACGGCTCCTAGCCCGATGTTACTGGCGTCGGTGTAGAGGATAAAGGGCTGGCTGTAATCAGGGTACGCCAGGATTTCATCCCCCGTGAGGGCCATCTTCAGCTGGCGGAAGGACTCTTCTTCCAGCTTCTCCCATCTGAAGGGCGGCTTCTGGTTCTTGGCCTTCCTGGACTGGCCTATCAGGAGGTCCTGCATAGGAGCTGCCTTTTTGGTGAAACCGGGTATGAACCTTCGGTAGTAGCCTACCAACCCGAGGAACTGCCTCACTTCCTTTACGCTGGAGGGGCTTGGCCATTCCTTAATTGCGGTGATCTTATCAGGGTCGGGAGCCACTCCGTCAGCACTCACCACGTGTCCCAGGTACTGCACCTTTGGTTTCAGGAGGTGACACTTGGAGGGTTTCACCTTTAGGCCGTAGTTTGCCAGGGCTTCGAACACTTCTGCCAGGTGTTTCAGGTGGTCCTCGTAGGTCTTGGAGTAGATGATGACATCGTCCAGGTATAACAGGACCGTCTCAAAGTTCCGGTTTCCCAGACAGCACTCCATCAATCGCTGGAAGGTTCCTGGTGCGTTGCAGAGTCCAAACGGCATGCAGGTAAACTCGCTAAGTCCCATCGGGGTGGTGAATGCGGTCTTCTCCCGATCCGCCTCTGCTACAGGAACCTGCCAGTACCCGCTAGTGAGATCCAAGGTGGAGAAGAAGTTAGCAGATTTTAAAGCAGCCAAAGACTCCTCTATTCTTGGTAAGGGGTACGCATCCTTGTGTGTGATACGGTTAATTTTCCGGTAATCTACACACATTCTCATGGTGTTGTCTTTCTTTTTGACCAAGACTAGTGGAGCTGCCCAGGGGCTACAGCTATCCCTGATTACCCCAGCCTCCTTCATGTCTCTAAGCATCCCCTTGGCGTGTTGGTAGTGTGCAGGGGGTACGGGCCGATACCTCTCTTTTATGGGAGGATGGTCTCCCGTGGGGATGTGGTGTTCTACCCCCTTGACTCGCCCGAAGTCTAACGGGTGTTTACTAAACACTCTCTCGTACTCTTGAACCACCCGGTAGACTCCCTGTTTCTGGTGGGAGGGAGTGGAGTCAGTACCCAAATGTAGTTGCTGACACCAGTCCTCCATTATTTTCTCAGAGCCGTTACCTTCCTCCGGATGAGATGGAGGCAAGGGTTCCACAGACTGTATAGAATTTTGGTTGATAGTATATAATTTGGCTAGCGTAGCATACCGGGGCAGGTATACTTCCCTTTTCCCAATATTTATTATGCAAACGGGTACCCTCCCATGGCGTACATCAACCACCCCCGTGCTGTCAAAATGGTGGGCCTACTGTCTGAGTAGACGGGTTCTACTATTGCTTGGTAGTCTCTACCTCTTAGACCAATAGCTGCCCGGCACCAAATCATCATTTCACTTTTCGGGGGTATGGCAATAGGGAAAGGGTCACACATTCTTACGCTACCAATCTCACCGCCGGAGAGTTCCACTTGTTGCCGTCGCATCAGTGCCCGGATCTCTTTCTGGAGCACTCGCTGCTGGCCGGAGCTGGCGTTCTTGGCAACCTGCTGTAAAATGAAAATCACCTCTGCAAGACAATTTTCAATCACATTAGTTCCTAGAGTTATCTTTGGGTGACTCTCGCGCTTGTCAATGTCCACAATGATCAGTCCCTGTGCTGCCAGTTCGACTCTACCGATTTTAATGGTCATCTCTTTAAATCCGATCTGCTGCACGGGTTGACCATTGCTGGCAATGATACTCAAGTCGTCGTCAGGGTAGCGGGTTATATCCGAGTCATTCCAGTACTGCTTGAAGAGCACGTACGGGATGGTGGTGACCTGTGACCCGGTGTCCAGTAGGGCACTCATAGGAATGCCATCCAGTACCACAGGCAAGACTGGACGTCCTCCCACATATTTGTCGCGCCAGTTCGATGGGCCTGGTGATCTTTTTCCTGGGGGTTGGCCCTCTACCCCAGGTTGTGCCAGTTTAAAGGACAGTACCTTGCCATATGTCCGGGTTGATTGCAGCAGCGGCAGATGGGTTGTCCGTCCTCGTTGTATCGGTCGCTGGGTTTTCCTCTGGCCGGTGGGGTCCTCCTTGGTCGACGCCACGGGATGTCCTCCGGTCCGGATGCCAGCTGGATCTTCCCTGGAGTGGAAACCTGTAAAGACTGCACAGTTCGGGTTAGCGCAGCAACGCTTTTAGCTAGCTCTTGGACCTGATGGTGCAGGTCTGGAGCCGGGTCATTGTTCAAAGCCTGCGCATCAGCCCTCACAGGCCCTGCCGACAAGGGCGCCGCCTCCTGGTGGTAAGTGATAGCTGGGCGCCTGTGGGTCACAACGCCACCCGGTGCCGGTTCTCGGAGCACCCGGATGGCTCTGTCCTTGAACTGTGCAAAGTCCAGATGAGGATCCTGTAAGGCTATGGCCCGCAACTGGGTTCGGTGGACATTGCAATATAGTCCCTCTATAAATTGTTCGGTCAACAGCCTGTCCTCGTTTCCCACGCTGTCGGGGTCGGTCTGCTTAATGGCTCTCAGGGCCTCTTGTAGGTTTAGTGCATAGTCCCTTATACTCTCATGTGCTCGCTGCTTGCACCCATAGAATTTAAGCTTAATCTCGGCTGAGGTGCGGGTATCAAAGGTGTCCCTCAGCCGGGTTAGTATCCCCGCGACAGTCCTCCTCCCAGGTGGCCAGGACTTTACCTCCCTTTGGGCTGCCCCGGTTAGTTGGGCCACCAGGATGCTCACTTTTTGCTCTTCTGTGTGAGGGGGTACACCTGGAAGAGGCTATCCAGCTTTTCTCTAAAGTCATTCAGGGTATGTGACTCCCCTGAGTATTGGGGTAGCCAGGCTGCTCCCGGGATATAGGGCATGGTTTCTGCTGCTGGGTCAGGGTTAATCCCCACAGCCTCGGACTCCGGGTCCGGTGGTAACTCTTCAATCAGGGCGAGCTCTTCAGCTGCCAGCCCCTGATTCCTTTTAGCACTGCTCCCACAGAGCTCCTGATCTTTCTTTCCTAAGCTGCTCCTCTTCTTCTCTACTCTTCTTCTCACTAACCCTGCCTCAGCCCCAGTTTTATATAGGGGAAGTTCTTCCCCTCCCAGGACTGGGCAGGAGGTGTGGCATGCATAGGATTCCTGACCAAGAGACCTCCCACCTGCTCTCAGACATAACATTGCTATTACCGTGGAGACCAGACCCCTGGGGTGCCACATTAGCTCTCCTGTGTGGTGTAGTATATAGAGGATGTGTCAGTTCTCTTGTGTGGTGTAGTATATAGAGGACCTGTCAACTCTCCTGTGTGGTGTAGTATATAGAGGATCTGTCCGCTCTCCTGTGTGGTGTAGTATATAGAGGATCTGTCAGCTCTCCTGTGTGGTGTAGTATATAGAGGATCTGTCAGCTCTCCTGTGTGGTGTAGTATATAGAGGATCTGTCAGCTCTCCTGTGTGGTGTAGTATATAGAGGATCTGTCAGCTCTCCTGTGTGGTGTAGTATATAGAGGATCTGTCAGCTCTCCTGTGTGGTGAAGTATATAGAGGATCTGTCAGCTCTTCTGTGTGGTGTAGCATATAGAGGATCTGTCAGCTCTCCTGTGTGGTGTAGTATATAGAGGATGTGTCGGCTCTCCTGTGTGGTGTAGTATATAGAGGATCTGTCAGCTCTTCTGTGTGGTGTAGTATATAGAGGATCTGTCAGCTCTCCTGTGTGGTGTAGTATATAGAGGATGTGTCAGCTCTCCTCTGTGGTGTAGTATATAGAGGATCTGTCAGCTCTCCTGTGTGGTGTAGTATATAGAGGATGTGTCAGCTCTCCTGTGTGGTGTAGTATATAGAGGATCTGTCAGCTCTCCTGTGTGGTGTAGTATATAGAGGATCTGTCAGCTCTCCTGTGTGGTGTAGTATATAGAGGATCTGTCAGCTCTCCTGTGTGGTGTAGTATATAGAGGATCTGTCAGCTCTCCTGTGTGGTGTAGTATATAGAGGATGTGTCAGCTCTCCTGTTTGGTGTAGTATATAGAGGATCTGTCAGCTCTTCTGTGTGGTGAAGTATATAGAGGATCTGTCAGCTCCCCTGTGTGGTGAAGTATATAGAGAATCTGTCAGCTCTCCTGTGTGGTGTAGTATATAGAGGATCTGTCAGCTCTCCTGTGTGGTGAAGTATATAGAGGATCTGTCAGCTCTTCTGTGTGGTGAAGTATATAGAGGATCTGTCAGCTCTCCTGTGTGGTGAAGTATATAGAGGATCTGTCAGCTCTCCTGTGTGGTGTAGTATATAGAGGATCTGTCAGCTCTCCTGTGTGGTGTAGTATATAGAGGATCTGTCCTGTGTGGAGTAGTATATAGAGGATGTGTCAGCTCTCCTGTGTGGTGTAGTATATAGAAGATCTGTCCTGTGTGGAGTAGTATATAGAGGATGTGTCAGCTCTCCTGTGTGGTGTAGTATATAGAGGATCTGTCCGCTCTCCTGTGTGGTGTAGTATATAGAGGATCTGTCAGCTCTCCCGTGTGGTGTAGTATATAGAGGATGTGTCAGCTCTCCTGTGTGGTGTAGTATATAGAGGATGTGTCAGCTCTCCTTTGTGGTGTAGTATATAGAGGATCTGTCAGCTCTCCTGTGTGGTGTAGTATATAGAGGATCTGTCGGCTCTCCTGTGTGGTGTAGTATATAGAGGATGTGTCGGCTCTCCTGTGTGGTGTAGTATATAGAGGATCTGTCAGCTCTCCTGTGTGGTGTAGTATATAGAGGATCTGTCGGCTCTCCTGTGTGGTGTAGTATATAGAGGATGTGTCAGCTCTCCTGTGTGGTGTAGTATATAGAGGATGTGTCAGCTCTCCTGTGTGGTGTAGTATATAGAGGATCTGTCAGCTCTCCTGTATTGTGTAGTATATAGAGGATGTGTCAGCTCTCCTGTGTGGTGTAGTATATAGAGGATCTGTCAGCTCTCCTGTATTGTGTAGTATATAGAGGATCTGTCAGCTCTCCTGTGTGGTGTAGTATATAGAGGATGTGTCAGCTCTCCTTTGTGGTGTAGTATATAGAGGATCTGTCAGCTCTCCTGTGTGGTGTAGTATATAGAGGATCTGTCAGCTCTCCTGTGTGGTGTAGTATATAGAGGATGTGTCAGCTCTCCTGTGTGGTGTAGTATATAGAGGATCTGTCAGCTCTCCTGTGTGGTGTAGTATATAGAGGATGTGTCAGCTCTCCTGTGTGGTGTAGTATATAGAGGATCTGTCAGCTCTCCTGTGTGGTGTAGTATATAGAGGATGTGTCAGCTCTCCTGTGTGGTGTAGTATATAGAGGATCTGTCAGCTCTCCTGTGTGGTGTAGTATATAGAGGATCTGTCAGCTCTCCTGTATTGTGTTGTATATAGAGGATCTGTCAGCTCTCCTGTGTGGTGTAGTATATAGAGGATCTGTCCGCTCTCCTGAGTGGTGTAGTATATAGAGGATCTGTCAGCTCTCCTGTGTGGTGTAGTATATAGAGGATCTGTCAGCTCTCCTGTGTGGTGTAGTATATAGAGGATCTGTCAGCTCTCCTGTGTGGTGTAGTATATAGAGGATGTGTCAGCTCTCCTGTGTGGTGTAGTATATAGAGGATCTGTCAGCTCTTCTGTGTGGTGTAGTATATAGAGGATGTGTCAGCTCTCCTGTGTGGTGTAGTATATAGAGGATGTGTCAGCTCTCCTGTGTGGTGTAGTATATAGAGAATCTGTCAGCTCTTCTGTGTGGTGTAGTATATAGAGGATCTGTCAGCTCTCCTGTGTGGTGTAGTATATAGAGGATCTGTCAGCTCTCCTGTGTGGTGTAGTATATAGAGGATGTGTCAGCTCTCCTGTGTGGTGTAGTATATAGAGGATCTGTCAGCTCTCCTGTGTGGTGTAGTATATAGAGGATGTGTCAGCTCTCCTGTGTGGTGTAGTATATAGAGGTTGTGTCCGCTCTCCTGTGTGGTGTAGTATATAGAGGTTGTGTCCGCTCTCCTGTGTGGTGTAGTATATAGAGGATCTGTCAGCTCTCCTGTGTGGTGTAGTATATAGAGGATCTGTCAGCTCTCCTGTGTGGTGTAGTATATAGAGGTTGTGTCCGCTCTCCTGTGTGGTGTAGTATATAGAGGATCTGTCAGCTCTCCTGTGTGGTGTAGTATATAGAGGTTGTGTCCGCTCTCCTGTGTGGTGTAGTATATAGAGGATGTGTCAGCTCTCCTGTGTGGTGTAGTATATAGAGGATGTGTCAGCTCTCCTGTGTGGTGTAGTATATAGAGGATGTGTCAGCTCTCCTGTGTGGTGTAGTATATAGAGGATGTGTCGGCTCTCCTGTGTGGTGTAGTATATAGAGGATGTGTCGGCTCTCCTGTGTGGTGTAGTATATAGAGGATGTGTCAGCTCTCCTGCGTGGTGTAGTATATAGAGGATGTGTCAGCTCTCCTGTGTGGTGTAGTATATAGAGGATCTGTCAGCTCTTCTGTGTGGTGTAGTATATAGAGGATGTGTCAGCTCTCCTGTGTGGTGTAGTATATAGAGGATGTGTCAGCTCTCCTGTGTGGTGTAGTATATAGAGGATGTGTCAGCTCTCCTGCGTGGTGTAGTATATAGAGGATCTGTCAGCTCTTCTGTGTGGTGTAGTATATAGAGGATGTGTCAGCTCTCCTGTGTGGTGTAGTATATAGAGGATCTGTCAGCTCTTCTGTGTGGTGTAGTATATAGAGGATGTGTCAGCTCTCCTGTGTGGTGTAGTATATAGAGGATGTGTCACCTCTCCTGTGTGGTGTAGTATATAGAGGATCTGTCAGCTCTCCTGTGTGGTGTAGTATATAGAGGATGTGTCGGCTCTCCTGTGTGGTGTAGTATATAGAGGATGTGTCAGCTCTCCTGTGTGGTGTAGTATATAGAGGATGTGTCAGCTCTCCTGTGTGGTGTAGTATATAGAGGATGTGTCGGCTCTCCTGCGTGGTGTAGTATATAGAGGATGTGTCAGCTCTCCTGTGTGGTGTAGTATATAGAGGATCTGTCAGCTCTTCTGTGTGGTGTAGTATATAGAGGATGTGTCAGCTCTCCTGTGTGGTGTAGTATATAGAGGATCTGTCAGCTCTTCTGTGTGGTGTAGTATATAGAGGATGTGTCAGCTCTCCTGTGTGGTGTAGTATATAGAGGATCTGTCAGCTCTTCTGTGTGGTGTAGTATATAGAGGATGTGTCAGCTCTCCTGTGTGGTGTAGTATATAGAGGATGTGTCAGCTCTCCTGCGTGGTGTAGTATATAGAGGATGTGTCAGCTCTCCTGTGTGGTGTAGTATATAGAGGATCTGTCAGCTCTTCTGTGTGGTGTAGTATATAGAGGATGTGTCAGCTCTCCTGTGTGGTGTAGTATATAGAGGATGTGTCAGCTCTCCTGTGTGGTGTAGTATATAGAGGATCTGTCAGCTCTTCTGTGTGGTGTAGTATATAGAGGATGTGTCAGTTCTCCTGTGTGGTGTAGTATATAGAGGACGTGTCAGCTCTCCTGTGTGGTGTAGTATATAGAGGATCTGTCGGCTCTCCTGTGTGGTGTAGTATATAGAGGATGTGTCAGCTCTCCTGTGTGGTGTAGTATATAGAGGATCTGTCAGCTCTCCTGTGTGGTGTAGTATATAGAGGATGTGTCAGCTCTCCTGTGTGGTGTAGTATATAGAGGATCTGTCGGCTCTCCTGTGTGGTGTAGTATATAGAGGATGTGTCAGCTCTCCTGTGTGGTGTAGTATATAGAGGATCTGTCAGCTCTCCTGTGTGGTGTAGTATATAGAGGATGTGTCAGCTCTCTTGTGTGGTGTAGTATATAGAGGATGTGTCACCTCTCCTGTGTGGTGTAGTATATAGAGGATCTGTCACCTCTCCTGTGTGGTGTAGTATATAGAGGATGTGTCAGCTCTCCTGTGTGGTGTAGTATATAGAGGATCTGTCAGCTCTCCTGTGTGGTGAAGTATATAGAGGATCTGTCAGCTCTCCTGTGTGGTGTAGTATATAGAGGATGTGTCGGCTCTCCTGTGTGGTGTAGTATATAGAGTATCTGTCAGCTCTCCTGTGTGGTGTAGTATATAGAGGATGTGTCAGCTCTCCTGTGTGGTGTAGTATATAGAGGATGTGTCAGCTCTCCTCTGTGGTGTAGTATATAGAGGATGTGTCATCTCTCCTGTGTGGTGTAGTATATAGAGGATGTGTCAGCTCTCCTGTGTGGTGTAGTATATAGAGGATCTGTCAGCTCTCCTGTGTGGTGTAGTATATGGAGGATGTGTCAGCTCTCCTGTGTAGTGTAGTATATAGAGGATGTGTCAGCTCTCCTGTGTGGTGTAGTATATAGAGGATCTGTCAGCTCTCCTGTGTGGTGTAGTATATAGAGGATGTGTCAGCTCTCCTGTGTGGTGTAGTATATAGAGGATCTGTCAGCATTCCTGTGTGGTGTAGTATATAGAGGATCTGTCAGCTCTCCTGTGTGGTGTAGTATATAGAGGATCTGTCAGCTCTCCTGTGTGGTGTAGTATATAGAGGATCTGTCCGCTCTCCTGTGTGGTGTAGTATATAGAGGATGTGTCCGCTCTCCTGTGTGGTGTAGTATATAGAGGATCTGTCAGCTCTCCTGTGTGGTGTAGTATATAGAGGATCTGTCAGCTCTCCTGTGTGGTGTAGTATATAGAGGATGTGTCGGCTCTCCTGTGTGGTGTAGTATATAGAGGATCTGTCAGCTCTCCTGTGTGGTGTAGTATATAGAGGATGTGTCGGCTCTCCTGTGTGGTGTAGTATATAGAGGATCTGTCAGCTCTCCTGTGTGGTGTAGTATATAGAGGATGTGTCTGCTCTCCTGTGTGGTGTAGTATATAGAGGATGTGTCAGCTCTCCTGTGTGGTGTAGTATATAGAGGATGTGTCAGCTCTCCTGTGTGGTGTAGTATATAGAGGATCTGTCAGCTCTCCTGTGTGGTGTAGTATATAGAGGATCTGTCGGCTCTCCTGTGTGGTGTAGTATATAGAGGATGTGTCTGCTCTCCTGTGTGGTGTAGTATATAGAGGATCTGTCCGCTCTCCTGTGTGGTGTAGTATATAGAGGATCTGTCAGCTCTCCTGTGTGGTGTAGTATATAGAGGATCTGTCAGCTCTCCTGTGTGGTGTAGTATATAGAGGATCTGTCAGCTCTCCTGTGTGGTGTAGTATATAGAGGATGTGTCGGCTCTCCTGTGTGGTGTAGTATATAGAGGATGTGTCAGCTCTCCTGTGTGGTGTAGTATATAGAGGATCTGTCAGCTCTCCTGTGTGGTGTAGTATATTGAGGATCTGTCAGCTGTCCTGTGTGGTGTAGTATATAGAGGATCTGTCAGCTCTCCTGTGTGGTGTAGTATATAGAGGATCTGTCAGCTCTCCTTTGTGGTGTAGTATATAGAGGATCTGTCAGCTCTCCTGTGTGGTGAAGTATATAGAGGATCTGTCAGCTCTCCTGTGTGGTGTAGTATATTGAGGATCTGTCAGCTCTCCTGTGTGGTGTAGTATATAGAGGATCTGTCAGCTCTCCTGTGTGGTGTAGTATATAGAGGATCTGTCAGCTCTTCTGTGTGGTGTAGTATATAGAGGATGTGTCAGCTCTTCTGTGTGGTGTAGTATATAGAGGATCTGTCAGCTCTTCTGTGTGGTGTAGTATATAGAGGATGTGTCAGCTCTCCTGTGTGGTGTAGTATATAGAGGATCTGTCAGCTCTCCTGTGTGGTGTAGTATATAGATGATCTGTCAGCTCTCCTGTGTGGTGTAGTATATAGAGGATGTGTCAGCTCTCCTGTGTAGTGTAGTATATAGAGGATCTGTCAGCTCTCCTGTGTGGTGTAGTATATAGAGGATCTGTCAGCTCTCCTGTGTGGTGTAGTATATAGAGGATGTGTCAGCTCTCCTGTGTGGTGTAGTATATAGAGGATGTGTCGGCTCTCCTGTGTGGTATAGTATATAGAGGATCTGTCAGCTCTCCTGTGTGGTGTAGTATATAGAGGATCTGTCAGCTCTCCTGTGTAGTGTAGTATATAGAGGATCTGTCAGCTCTCCTGTGTGGTGTAGTATATAGAGGATCTGTCAGCTCTCCTGTGTGGTGTAGTATATAGAGGATGTGTCAGCTCTCCTGTGTGGTGTAGTATATAGAGGATCTGTCAGCTCTCCTGTGTGGTGTAGTATTTAGAGGATCTGTCAGCTCTCCTGTGTGGTGTAGTATATAGAGGATCTGTCAGCTCTCCTGTGTGGTGTAGTATATAGAGGATGTGTCAGCTATCCTGTGTGGTGTAGTATATAGAGGATGTGTCAGCTCTCATGTGTGGTGTAGTATATAGAGGATCTGTCACCTCTCCTGTGTGGTGTAGTATATAGAGGATCTGTCAGCTCTCCTGTGTGGTGTAGTATATAGAGGATCTGTCAGCTCTCCCGTGTGGTGTAGTATATAGAGGATCTGTCGGCTCTCCTGTGTGGTGTAGTATATAGAGGATCTGTCAGCTCTCCTGTGTGGTGTAGTATATAGAGGATCTGTCAGCTCTCCCGTGTGGTGTAGTATATAGAGGATGTGTCGGCTCTCCTGTGTGGTGTAGTATATAGAGGATCTGTCAGCTCTCCTGTGTGGTGTAGTATATAGAGGATCTGTCGGCTCTCCTGTGTGGTGTAGTATATAGAGGATGTGTCCGCTCTCCTGTGTGGTGTAGTATATAGAGGATGTGTCTGCTCTCCTGTGTGGTGTAGTATATAGAGGATGTGTCAGCTCTCCTGTGTGGTGTAGTATATAGAGGATCTGTCAGCTCTCCTGTGTGGTGTAGTATATAGAGGATGTGTCGGCTCTCCTGTGTGGTGTAGTATATAGAGGATGTGTCATTTCTCCTGTGTGGTGTAGTATATAGAGGATCTGTCAGCTCTCCTGTGTGGTGTAGTATATTGAGGATCTGTCAGCTGTCCTGTGTGGTGTAGTATATAGAGGATCTGTCAGTTCTCCTGTGTGGTGTAGTATATAGAGGATCTGTCAGCTCTCCTGTGTGGTGTAGTATATAGAGGATCTGTCAGCTCTCCTGTGTGGTGAAGTATATAGAGGATCTGTCAGCTCTCCTGTGTGGTGTAGTATATTGAGGATCTGTCAGCTCTCCTGTGTGGTGTAGTATATAGAGGATCTGTCAGCTCTCCTGTGTGGTGTAGTATATAGAGGATGTGTCAGCTCTTCTGTGTGGTGTAGTATATAGAGGATCTGTCAGCTCTTCTGTGTGGTGTAGTATATAGAGGATGTGTCAGCTCTCCTGTGTGGTGTAGTATATAGAGGATCTGTCAGCTCTCCTGTGTGGTGTAGTATATAGAGGATCTGTCAGCTCTCCTGTGTGGTGTAGTATATAGAGGATCTGTCAGCTCTCCTGTGTGGTGTAGTATATAGAGGATGTGTCAGCTCTCCTGTGTGGTGTAGTATATAGAGGATCTGTCAGCTCTCCTGTGTGGTGTAGTATTTAGAGGATCTGTCAGCTCTCCTGTGTGGTGTAGTATATAGAGGATCTGTCAGCTCTCCTGTGTGGTGTAGTATATAGAGGATGTGTCAGCTATCCTGTGTGGTGTAGTATATAGAGGATGTGTCAGCTCTCATGTGTGGTGTAGTATATAGAGGATCTGTCAGCTCTCCCGTGTGGTGTAGTATATAGAGGATCTGTCGGCTCTCCCGTGTGGTGTAGTATATAGTGGATCTGTCATGTGTGGTGTAGTATATAGAGGATCTGTCAGCTCTCCTGTGTGGTGTAGTATATAGAGGATCTGTCGGCTCTCCCGTGTGGTGTAGTATATAGAGAATCTGTCAGCTCTCCTGTGTGGTGTAGTATATAGAGGATCTGTCAGCTCTCCTGTGTGGTGTAGTATATAGAGGATCTGTCAGCTCTCCTGTGTGGTGTAGTATATAGAGAATCTGTCAACTCTCCTGTGTGGTGTAGTATATAGAGGATCTGTCAGCTCTCCTGTGTGGTGTAGTATATAGAGGATCTGTCAGCTCTCCTGTGTGGTGTAGTATATAGAGGATGTGTCGGCTCTCCTGTGTGGTGTAGTATATAGAGGATCTGTCAGCTCTCCTGTGTGGTGTAGTATATAGAGGATCTGTCAGCTCTCCTGTGTGGTGTAGTATATAGAGGATGTGTCAGCTCTCCTGTGTGGTGTAGTATATAGAGGATCTGTCAGCTCTCCTGTGTGGTGTAGTATATAGAGGATGTGTCAGCTCTCCTGTGTGGTGTAGTATATAGAGGATCTGTCAGCTCTCCTGTGTGGTGTAGTATATAGAGGATCTGTCGGCTCTCCTGTGTGGTGTAGTATATAGAGGATCTGTCAGCTCTCCTCTGTGGTGTAGTATATAGAGGATGTGTCAGCTCTCCTGTGTGGTGTAGTATATAGAGGATGTGTCAGCTCTCCTGTGTGGTGTAGTATATAGAGGATCTGTCAGCTCTCCTGTGTGGTGAAGTATATAGAGGATCTGTCAGCTATTCTGTGTGGTGTAGTATATAGAGGATGTGTCAGCTCTCCTGTGTGGTGTAGTATATAGAGGATCTGTCAGCTCTCCTGTGTGGTGTAGTATATAGAGGATGTGTCAGCTATCCTGTGTGGTGTAGTATATAGAGGATCTGTCAGCTCTCCTGTGTGGTGTAGTATATAGAGGATCTGTCAGCTCTCCCGTGTGGTGTAGTATATAGAGGATGTGTCAGCTCTCCTGTGTGGTGTAGTATATAGAGGATCTGTCGGCTCTCCTGTGTGGTGTAGTATATAGAGGATCTGTCGGCTCTCCCGTGTGGTGTAGTATATAGAGGATCTGTCAGCTCTCCTGTGTGGTGTAGTATATAGAGGATCTGTCAGCTCTCCTGTGTGGTGTAGTATATAGAGGATCTGTCAGCTCTCCTGTGTGGTGTAGTATATAGAGGATCTGTCGGCTCTCCTGTGTGGTGTAGTATATAGAGGATCTGTCGGCTCTCCCGTGTGGTGTAGTATATAGAGGATGTGTCAGCTCTCCTGTGTGGTGTAGTATATAGAGGATCTGTCAGCTCTCCTGTGTGGTGTAGTATATAGAGGATCTGTCAGCTCTCCTGTGTGGTGTAGTATATAGAGGATGTGTCAGCTCTCCTGTGTGGTGTAGTATATAGAGGATCTGTCAGCTCTCCTGTGTGGTGTAGTATATAGAGGATCTGTCAGCTCTCCTGTGTGGTGTAGTATATAGAGGATCTGTCAGCTCTCCTGTGTGGTGTAGTATATAGAGGATCTGTCAGCTCTCCTGTGTGGTGTAGTATATAGAGGATCTGTCGGCTCTCCTGTGTGGTGTAGTATATAGAGGATGTGTCAGCTCTCCTGTGTGGTGTAGTATATAGAGGATGTGTCAGCTCTCCTGTGTGGTGTAGTATATAGAGGATGTGTCAGCTCTCCTGTGTGGTGTAGTATATAGAGGATCTGTCAGCTCTCCTGTGTGGTGTAGTATATAGAGGATGTGTCCGCTCTCCTGTGTGGTGTAGTATATAGAGGATGTGTCAGCTCTCCTGTGTGGTGTAGTATATAGAGGATCTGTCAGCTCTCCTGTGTGGTGTAGTATATAGAGGATCTGTCAGCTCTCCTGTGTGGTGTAGTATATAGAGGATCTGTCAGCTCTCCTGTGTGGTGTAGTATATAGAGGATCTGTCAGCTCTCCTGTGTGGTGTAGTATATAGAGGATCTGTCGGCTCTCCTGTGTGGTGTAGTATATAGAGGATGTGTCAGCTCTCCTGTGTGGTGTAGTATATAGATGATGTGTCAGCTCTCCTGTGTGGTGTAGTATATAGAGGATCTGTCAGCTCTCCTGTGTGGTGTAGTATATAGAGGATGTGTCGGCTCTCCTGTGTGGTGTAGTATATAGAGGATCTGTCAGCTCTCCTGTGTGGTGTAGTATATAGAGGATCTGTCAGCTCTCCTGTGTGGTGTAGTATATAGAGGATGTGTCAGCTCTCCTGTGTGGTGTAGTATATAGAGGATCTGTCAGCTCTCCTGTGTGGTGTAGTATATAGAGGATGTGTCAGCTCTCCTGTGTGGTGTAGTATATAGAGGATGTGTCAGCTCTCCTGTGTGGTGTAGTATATAGAGGATCTGTCAGCTCTCCTCTGTGGTGTAGTATATAGAGGATGTGTCAGCTCTCCTGTGTGGTGTAGTATATAGAGGATGTGTCAGCTCTCCTGTGTGGTGTAGTATATAGAGGATCTGTCAGCTCTCCTGTGTGGTGAAGTATATAGAGGATCTGTCAGCTATTCTGTGTGGTGTAGTATATAGAGGATGTGTCAGCTCTCCTGTGTGGTGTAGTATATAGAGGATCTGTCAGCTCTCTTGTGTGGTGTAGTATATAGAGGATGTGTCAGCTATCCTGTGTGGTGTAGTATATAGAGGATCTGTCAGCTCTCCTGTGTGGTGTAGTATATAGAGGATCTGTCAGCTCTCCCGTGT
Source organism: Phyllobates terribilis (assembly GCF_046119375.1). NCBI lineage: Eukaryota > Metazoa > Chordata > Amphibia > Anura > Dendrobatidae > Phyllobates > Phyllobates terribilis. The sequence continues at coordinate 171,431,916 of NW_027362769.1, forward strand.
GGTGTAGTATATAGAGGATGTGTCAGCTCTCCTGTGTGGTGTAGTATATAGAGGATCTGTCGGCTCTCCTGTGTGGTGTAGTATATAGAGGATCTGTCGGCTCTCCCGTGTGGTGTAGTATATAGAGGATCTGTCAGCTCTCCTGTGTGGTGTAGTATATAGAGGATCTGTCAGCTCTCCTGTGTGTTGTAGTATATAGAGGATCTGTCAGCTCTCCTGTGTGGTGTAGTATATAGAGGATCTGTCGGCTCTCCTGTGTGGTGTAGTATATAGAGGATCTGTCAGCTCTCCTGTGTGGTGTAGTATATAGAGGATGTGTCAGCTCTCCTGTGTGGTGTAGTATATAGATGATGTGTCAGCTCTCCTGTGTGGTGTAGTATATAGAGGATGTGTCAGCTCTCCTGTGTGGTGTAGTATATAGAGGATGTGTCAGCTCTCCTGTGTGGTGTAGTATATAGAGGATCTGTCGGCTCTCCCGTGTGGTGTAGTATATAGAGGATGTGTCAGCTCTCCTGTGTGGTGTAGTATATAGAGGATCTGTCAGCTCTCCTGTGTGGTGTAGTATATAGAGGATGTGTCAGCTCTCCTGTGTGGTGTAGTATATAGAGGATCTGTCAGCTCTCCTGTGTGGTGTAGTATATAGAGGATCTGTCAGCTCTCCTGTGTGGTGTAGTATATAGAGGATGTGTCAGCTCTCCTGTGTGGTGTAGTATATAGAGGATGTGTCAGCTCTCCTGTGTGGTGTAGTATATAGAGGATGTGTCAGCTCTCCTGTGTGGTGTAGTATATAGAGGATGTGTCAGCTCTCCTGTGTGGTGTAGTATATAGAGGATCTGTCAGCTCTCCTGTGTGGTGTAGTATATAGAGGATGTGTCCGCTCTCCTGTGTGGTGTAGTATATAGAGGATGTGTCAGCTCTCCTGTGTGGTGTAGTATATAGAGGATCTGTCAGCTCTCCTGTGTGGTGTAGTATATAGAGGATCTGTCAGCTCTCCTGTGTGGTGTAGTATATAGAGGATCTGTCAGCTCTCCTGTGTGGTGTAGTATATAGAGGATCTGTCAGCTCTCCTGTGTGGTGTAGTATATAGAGGATCTGTCGGCTCTCCTGTGTGGTGTAGTATATAGAGGATGTGTCAGCTCTCCTGTGTGGTGTAGTATATAGATGATGTGTCAGCTCTCCTGTGTGGTGTAGTATATAGAGGATGTGTCAGCTCTCCTGTGTGGTGTAGTATATAGAGGATCTGTCGGCTCTCCCGTGTGGTGTAGTATATAGAGGATGTGTCGGCTCTCCTGTGTGGTGTAGTATATAGAGGATCTGTCAGCTCTCCTGTGTGGTGTAGTATATAGAGGATGTGTCCCGTGTGGTGTAGTATATAGAGGATCTGTCAGCTCTCCTGTGTGGTGTAGTATATAGAGGATCTGTCAGCTCTCCTGTGTGGTGTAGTATATAGAGGATCTGTCAGCTCTCCTGTGTGGTGTAGTATATAGAGGATCTGTCAGCTCTCCTGTGTGGTGTAGTATATAGAGGATCTGTCGGCTCTCCTGTGTGGTGTAGTATATAGAGGATGTGTCAGCTCTCCTGTGTGGTGTAGTATATAGATGATGTGTCAGCTCTCCTGTGTGGTGTAGTATATAGAGGATGTGTCAGCTCTCCTGTGTGGTGTAGTATATAGAGAATCTGTCAGGTCTCCTGTGTGGGGTAGTATATAGAGGATGTGTCAGCTCTCCTCTGTGGTGTAGTATATAGAGGATCTGTCAGCTCTCCCGTGTGGTGTAGTATATAGAGGATCTGTCGGCTCTCCCGTGTGGTGTAGTATATAGAGAATCTGTCAGGTCTCCTGTGTGGTGTAGTATATAGAGGATGTGTCAGCTCTCCTGTGTGGTGTAGTATATAGAGAATCTGTCAGGTCTCCTGTGTGGTGTAGTATATAGAGGATGTGTCCGCTCTCCTGTGTGGTGTAGTATATAGAGGATGTGTCAGCTCTCCTCTGTGGTGTAGTATATAGAGGATCTGTCAGCTCTCCCGTGTGGTGTAGTATATAGAGAATCTGTCAGGTCTCCTGTGTGGGGTAGTATATAGAGGATGTGTCAGCTCTCCTGTGTGGTGTAGTATATAGAGGATGTGTCAGCTCTCCTGTGTGGTGTAGTATATAGAGGATGTGTCAGCTCTCCTGTGTGGTGTAGTATATAGAGGATGTGTCAGCTCTCCTGTGTGGTGTAGTATATAGAGGATCTGTCAGCTCTCCTGTGTGGTGTAGTATATAGAGGATCTGTCAGCTCTCCTGTGTGGTGTAGTATATAGAGGATCTGTCAGCTCTCCTGTGTGGTGTAGTATATAGAGGATCTGTCAGCTCTCCTGTGTGGTGTAGTATATAGAGGATGTGTCAGCTCTCCTGTGTGGTGTAGTATATAGAGGATCTGTCAGCTCTCCTGTGTGGTGTAGTATATAGAGGATCTGTCGGCTCTCCCGTGTGGTGTAGTATATAGAGGATCTGTCAGCTCTCCTGTGTGGTGTAGTATATAGAGGATGTGTCAGCTCTCCTGTGTGGTGTACTACAGTATATAGAGGATCTGTCAGCTCTCCTGTGTGGTGTAGTATATAGAGGATCTGTCAGCTCTCCTGTGTGGTGTAGTATATAGAGGATCTGTCAGCTCTCCTGTGTGGTGTAGTATATAGAGGATCTGTCAGCTCTCCTGTGTGGTGTAGTATATAGAGGATCTGTCAGCTCTCCTGTGTGGTGTAGTATATAGAGGATCTGTCGGCTCTCCCGTGTGGTGTAGTATATAGAGGATCTGTCAGCTCTCCTGTGTGGTGTAGTATATAGAGGATGTGTCAGCTCTCCTGTGTGGTGTAGTATATAGAGGATCTGTCGGCTCTCCCGTGTGGTGTAGTATATAGAGAATCTGTCAGGTCTCCTGTGTGGTGTAGTATATAGAGGATGTGTCAGCTCTCCTGTGTGGTGTAGTATATAGAGGATGTGTCAGCTCTCCCGTGTGGTGTAGTATATAGAGGATCTGTCAGCTCTCCTGTGTGGTGTAGTATATAGAGGATCTGTCAGCTCTCCTGTGTGGTGTAGTATATAGAGGATGTGTCGGCTCTCCTGTGTGGTGTAGTATATAGAGGATCTGTCAGCTCTCCCGTGTGGTGTAGTATATAGAGGATGTGTCGGCTCTCCTGTGTGGTGTAGTATATAGAGGATGTGTCCCGTGTGGTGTAGTATATAGAGAATCTGTCAGGTCTCCTGTGTGGTGTAGTATATAGAGGATCTGTCAGCTCTCCTGTGTGGTGTAGTATATAGAGGATGTGTCAGCTCTCCTGTGTGGTGTAGTATATAGAGGATGTGTCAGCTCTCCTGTGTGGTGTAGTATATAGAGGATGTGTCAGCTCTCCTGTGTGGTGTAGTATATAGAGGATCTGTCAGCTCTCCTGTGTGGTGTAGTATATAGAGGATCTGTCAGCTCTCCTGTGTGGTGTAGTATATAGAGGATCTGTCAGCTCTCCTGTGTGGTGTAGTATATAGAGGATGTGTCAGCTCTCCTGTGTGGTGTAGTATATAGAGGATATGTCAGCTCTCCTGTGTGGTGTAGTATATAGAGGATCTGTCAGCTCTCCTGTGTGGTGTAGTATATAGAGGATCTGTCAGCTCTCCTGTGTGGTGTAGTATATAGAGGATCTGTCAGCTCTCCTGTGTGGTGTAGTATATAGAGGATGTGTCAGCTCTCCTGTGTGGTGTAGTATATAGAGGATATGTCAGCTCTCCTGTGTGGTGTAGTATATAGAGGATCTGTCAGCTCTCCTGTGTGGTGTAGTATATAGAGGATGTGTCAGCTCTCCTGTGTGGTGTAGTATATAGAGGATGTGTCAGCTCTCCTGTGTGGTGTAGTATATAGAGGATCTGTCAGCTCTCCTGTGTGGTGTAGTATATAGAGGATCTGTCAGCTCTCCTGTGTGGTGTAGTATATAGAGGATCTGTCAGCTCTCCTGTGTGGTGTAGTATATAGAGGATCTGTCAGCTCTCCTGTGTGGTGTAGTATATAGAGGATCTGTCAGCTCTCCTGTGTGGTGTAGTATATAGAGGATCTGTCAGCTCTCCCGTGTGGTGTAGTATATAGAGGATCTGTCAGCTCTCCTGTGTGGTGTAGTATATAGAGGATCTGTCGGCTCTCCTGTGTGGTGTAGTATATAGAGGATCTGTCAGCTCTCCTGTGTGGTGTAGTATATAGAGGGTCTGTCAGCTCTCCTGTGTGGTGTAGTATATAGAGGATCTGTCAGCTCTTCTGTGCGGTGTAGTATATAGAGGATCTGTCAGCTCTCCTGTGTGGTGTAGTGTATAGAGGATGTGTCAGCTCCCCTGTGCGGTGTAGTATATAGAGGATCTGTCACCTCTCCTGTGTGGTGTAGTATATAGAGGATGTGTCAGCTCTCCAGTGTGGTGTAGTATATAGAGGATGTGTCAGCTCTCCAGTGTGGTGTAGTATATAGAGGATGTGTCAGCTCTCCTGTGTGGTGTAGTATATAGAGGATGTGTCAGCTCTCCTGTGTGGTGTAGTATATAGAGGATGTGTCAGCTATCCTGTGTGGTGTAGTATATAGAGAATGTGTCAGCTCTCCTGTCTGATGTAGTATATAGAGGATCTGTCAGCTCTCCTGTGTGGTGTAGTATATAGAGGATGTGTCAGCTCTCCTGTGTGGTGTAGTATATAGAGGATGTGTCAGCTCTCCTGTGTGGTGTAGTATATAGAGGATGTGTCAGCTCTCCTGTGCGGTGTAGTATATAGAGGATCTGTCAGCTCTCCTGTGTGGTGTAGTATATAGAGGATGTGTCAGCTCTCCTGTGTGGTGTAGTATATAGAGGATGTGTCAGCTCTCCTGTGCGGTGTAGTATATAGAGGATCTGTCAGCTCTCCTGTGTGGTGTAGTATATAGAGGATCTGTCGGCTCTCCTGTGTGGTGTAGTATATAGAGGATCTGTCAGCTCTCCTGTGTGGTGTAGTATATAGAGGATGTGTCAGCTCCCCTGTGCGGTGTAGTATATAGAGGATCTGTCAGCTCTCCTGTGTGGTGTAGTATATAGAGGATGTGTCAGCTCTCCTGTGTGGTGTAGTATATAGAGGATCTGTCAGCTCTCCTGTATGGTGTAGTATATAGAGGATCTGTCGGCTCTCTTGTGTGGTGTAGTATATAGAGGATGTGTCAGCTCTCCTGTGTGGTGTAGTATATAGAGGATGTGTCGGCTCTCCTGTGTGGTGTAGTATATAGAGGATGTGTCAGCTCTCCTGTGTGGTGTAGTATATAGAGGATGTGTCAGCTCTCCTGTGTGGTGTAGTATATAGAGGATCTGTCAGCTCTCCTGTGTGGTGTAGTATATAGAGGATCTGTCAGCTCTCCTGTGTGGTGTAGTATATAGAGGATCTGTCAGCTCTCCTGTGTGGTGTAGTATATAGAGTATCTGTCAGCTCTCCTGTGTGGTGTAGTATATAGAGGATCTGTCAGCTCTCCTGTGTGGTGTAGTATATAGAGGATGTGTCAGCTCTCCTGTGTGGTGTAGTATATAGAGGATCTGTCAGCTCTCCTGTGTGGTGTAGTATATAGAGGATCTGTCAGCTCTCCCGTGTGGTGTAGTATATAGAGGATCTGTCAGCTCTCCTGTGTGGTGTAGTATATAGAGGATCTGTCGGCTCTCCTGTGTGGTGTAGTATATAGAGGATCTGTCAGCTCTCCTGTGTGGTGTAGTATATAGAGGGTCTGTCAGCTCTCCTGTGTGGTGTAGTATATAGAGGATCTGTCAGCTCTTCTGTGCGGTGTAGTATATAGAGGATCTGTCAGCTCTCCTGTGTGGTGTAGTATATAGAGGATCTGTCAGCTCTCCTGTGTGGTGTGGTATATAGAGGATCTGTCAGCTCTTCTGTGCGGTGTAGTATATAGAGGATCTGTCAGCTCTCCTGTGTGGTGTAGTATATAGAGGATCTGTCAGTTCTCCTGTGTGGTGTAGTATATAGAGGATGTGTCGGCTCTCCTGTGTGGTGTAGTATATAGAGGATCTGTCAGTTCTCCTGTGTGGTGTAGTATATAGAGGATCTGTCAGCTCTCCTGTGTGGTGTAGTATATAGAGGATGTGTCCTGTGTGGTGTAGTATATAGAGGATGTGTCCGCTCTCCTGTGTGGTGTAGTATATAGAGGATCTGTCAGCTCTCCTGTGTGGTGTAGTATATAGAGGATGTGTCCGCTCTCCTGTGTGGTGTAGTATATAGAGGATCTGTCAGCTCTCCTGTGTGGTGTAGTATATAGAGGATCTGTCAGCTCTCCTGTGTGGTGTAGTATATAGAGTATCTGTCAGCTCTCCTGTGTGGTGTAGTATATAGAGGATCTGTCAGCTCTCCTGTGTGGTGTAGTATATAGAGGATGTGTCAGCTCTCCTGTGTGGTGTAGTATATAGAGGATCTGTCAGCTCTCCTGTGTGGTGTAGTATATAGAGGATCTGTCAGCTCTCCCGTGTGGTGTAGTATATAGAGGATCTGTCAGCTCTCCTGTGTGGTGTAGTATATAGAGGATCTGTCGGCTCTCCTGTGTGGTGTAGTATATAGAGGATCTGTCAGCTCTCCTGTGTGGTGTAGTATATAGAGGGTCTGTCAGCTCTCCTGTGTGGTGTAGTATATAGAGGATCTGTCAGCTCTTCTGTGCGGTGTAGTATATAGAGGATCTGTCAGCTCTCCTGTGTGGTGTAGTATATAGAGGATCTGTCAGCTCTCCTGTGTGGTGTGGTATATAGAGGATCTGTCAGCTCTTCTGTGCGGTGTAGTATATAGAGGATCTGTCAGCTCTCCTGTGTGGTGTAGTATATAGAGGATCTGTCAGTTCTCCTGTGTGGTGTAGTATATAGAGGATGTGTCGGCTCTCCTGTGTGGTGTAGTATATAGAGGATCTGTCAGTTCTCCTGTGTGGTGTAGTATATAGAGGATCTGTCAGCTCTCCTGTGTGGTGTAGTATATAGAGGATGTGTCCTGTGTGGTGTAGTATATAGAGGATGTGTCCTCTCTCCTGTGTGGTGTAGTATATAGAGGATCTGTCAGCTCTCCTGTGTGGTGTAGTATATAGAGGATGTGTCCGCTCTCCTGTGTGGTGTAGTATATAGAGGATGTGTCAGCTCTCCTGTGTGGTGTAGTATATAGAGGATCTGTCAGCTCTCCTGTATTGTGTAGTATATAGAGGATCTGTCAGCTCTCCTGTGTGGTGTAGTATATAGAGGGTCTGTCAGCTCTCCTGTGTGGTGTAGTATATAGAGGATCTGTCAGCTCTCCTGTGTGGTGTAGTATATAGAGGATCTGTCAGCTCTCCTGTGTGGTGTAGTATATAGAGGGTCTGTCAGCTCTCCTGTGTGGTGTAGTATATAGAGGATCTGTCAGCTCTCCTGTGTGGTGTAGTATATAGAGGATCTGTCAGCTCTCCTGTGTGGTGTAGTATATAGAGGATGTGTCAGCTCTCCTGTGTGGTGTAGTATATAGAGGATCTGTCAGCTATCCTGTGTGGTGTAGTATATAGAGGATGTGTCAGCTCTCCTGTGTGGTGTAGTATATAGAGGATGTGTCATCTCTCCTGTGTGGTGTAGTATATAGAGGATCTGTCAGCTCTCCTGTGTGGTGTAGTATATAGAGGATCTGTCAGCTCTCCTGTGTGGTGTAGTATATAGAGGATCTGTCAGCTCTCCTGTGTGGTGTAGTATATAGAGGATCTGTCAGCTCTCCTGTGTGGTGTAGTATATAGAGGATGTGTCAGCTCTCCTGTGTGGTGTAGTATATAGAGGATCTGTCAGCTATCCTGTGTGGTGTAGTATATAGAGGATGTGTCAGCTCTCCTGTGTGGTGTAGTATATAGAGGATGTGTCAGCTCTCCTGTGTGGTGTAGTATATAGAGGATCTGTCAGCTCTCCTGTGTGGTGTAGTATATAGAGGATCTGTCAGCTCTCCTGTGTGGTGTAGTATATAGAGGATCTGTCAGCTCTCCTGTGTGGTGTAGTATATAGAAGATGTGTCGGCTCTCCTGTGTGGTGTAGTATATAGAGGATCTGTCAGCTCTCCTGTGTGGTGTAGTATATAGGATCTGTCAGCTCTCCTGTGTGGTGTAGTATATAGAGGATGTGTCGGCTCTCCTGTGTGGTGTAGTGTATAGAGGATGTGTCAGCTCTCCTGTGTGGTGTAGTGTATAGAGGATGTGTCAGCTCTCCTGTGTGGTGTAGTATATAGGATCTGTCAGCTCTCCTGTGTGGTGTAGTATATAGAGGATGTGTCGGCTCTCCTGTGTGGTGTAGTATATAGGATCTGTCAGCTCTCCTGTGTGGTATAGTATATAGAGGATCTGTCAGCTCTCCTGTGTGGTGTAGTATATAGGATCTGTCAGCTCTCCTGTGTGGTGTAGTATATAGAGGATCTGTCGGCTCTCCTGTGTGGTGTAGTATATAGAGGATCTGTCAGCTCTCCTGTGTGGTGTAGTATATAGAGGATGTGTCAGCTCTCCTGTGTGGTGTAGTATATAGAGGATGTGTCGGCTCTCCTGTGTGGTGTAGTATATAGAGGATGTGTCGGCTCTCCTGTGTGGTGTAGTATATAGAGGATCTGTCAGCTCTCCTGTGTGGTGTAGTATATAGAGGATCTGTCAGCTCTCCTGTGTGGTGTAGTATATAGAGGATCTGTCAGCTCTCCTGTGTGGTGTAGTATATAGAGGATCTGTCAGCTCTCCTGTGTGGTGTAGTATATAGAGGATCTGTCAGCTCTCCTGTGTGGTGTAGTATATAGAGGATGTGTCTGCTCTCCTGTGTGGTGTAGTATATAGAGGATCTGTCGGCTCTCCTGTGTGGTGTAGTATATAGAGGATGTGTCAGCTCTCCTGTGTGGTGTAGTATATAGAGGATCTGTCAGCTCTCCTGTGTGGTGTAGTATATAGAGGATCTGTCGGCTCTCCTGTGTGGTGTAGTATATAGAGGATGTGTCAGCTCTCCTGTGTGGTGTAGTATATAGAGGATCTGTCAGCTCTCCTGTGTGGTGTAGTATATAGAGGATCTGTCAGCTCTCCTGTGTGGTGTAGTATATAGAGGATGTGTCAGCTCTCCTGTGTGATGTAGTATATAGAGGATCTGTCAGCTCTCCCGTGTGGTGTAGTATATAGAGGATCTGTCAGCTCTCCTGTGTGGTGTAGTATATAGAGGATGTGTCAGCTCTCCTGTGTGGTGTAGTATATAGAGGATCTGTCGGCTCTCCTGTGTGGTGTAGTATATAGAGGATGTGTCAGCTCTCCTGTGTGGTGTAGTATATAGAGGATCTGTCAGCTCTCCTGTGTGGTGTAGTATATAGAGGATCTGTCAGCTCTCCTGTGTGGTGTAGTATATAGAGGATGTGTCAGCTCTCCTGTGTGATGTAGTATATAGAGGATCTGTCAGCTCTCCTGTGTGGTGTAGTATATAGAAGATGTGTCGGCTCTCCTGTGTGGTGTAGTATATAGAGGATCTGTCAGCTCTCCTGTGTGGTGTAGTATATAGGATCTGTCAGCTCTCCTGTGTGGTGTAGTATATAGAGGATGTGTCGGCTCTCCTGTGTGGTGTAGTGTATAGAGGATGTGTCAGCTCTCCTGTGTGGTGTAGTGTATAGAGGATGTGTCAGCTCTCCTGTGTGGTGTAGTATATAGGATCTGTCAGCTCTCCTGTGTGGTGTAGTATATAGAGGATGTGTCGGCTCTCCTGTGTGGTGTAGTATATAGGATCTGTCAGCTCTCCTGTGTGGTATAGTATATAGAGGATCTGTCAGCTCTCCTGTGTGGTGTAGTATATAGGATCTGTCAGCTCTCCTGTGTGGTGTAGTATATAGAGGATCTGTCGGCTCTCCTGTGTGGTGTAGTATATAGAGGATGTGTCGGCTCTCCTGTGTGGTGTAGTATATAGAGGATGTGTCAGCTCTCCTGTGTGGTATAGTATATAGAGAATCTGTCAGCTCTCCTGTGTGGTGTAGTATATAGAGGATCTGTCAGCTCTCCTGTGTGGTGTAGTATATAGAGGATGTGTCGGCTCTCCTGTGTGGTGTAGTATATAGAGGATCTGTCAGCTCTCCTGTGTGGTGTAGTATATAGAGGATCTGTCAGCTCTCCTGTGTGGTGTAGTATATAGAGGATCTGTCAGCTCTCCTGTGTGGTGTAGTATATAGAGGATGTGTCTGCTCTCCTGTGTGGTGTAGTATATAGAGGATCTGTCGGCTCTCCTGTGTGGTGTAGTATATAGAGGATGTGTCAGCTCTCCTGTGTGGTGTAGTATATAGAGGATCTGTCATCTCTCCTGTGTGGTGTAGTATATAGTGGATCTGTCAGCTCTCCTGTGTGGTGTAGTATATAGAGGATCTGTCAGCTCTCCTGTGTGGTGTAGTATATAGAGGATGTGTCAGCTCTCCTGTGTGGTGTAGTATATAGAGGATCTGTCAGCTCTCCTGTGTGGTGTAGTATATAGAGGATGTGTCAGCTCTCCTGTGTGGTGTAGTATATAGAGGATCTGTCAGCTCTCCTGTGTGGTGTAGTATATAGAGGATCTGTCAGCTCTCCTGTGTGGTGTAGTATATAGAGGATGTGTCAGCTCTCCTGTGTGATGTAGTATATAGAGGATCTGTCAGCTCTCCTGTGTAGTGTAGTATATAGAGGATGTGTCAGCTCTCCTGTGTGGTGTAGTATATAGAGGATGTGTCAGCTCTCCTGTGTGGTGTAGTATATGGAGGATCTGTCAGCTCTCCTGTGTGGTGTAGTATATAGAGGATCTGTCAGCTCTCCTGTGTGGTGTAGTATATAGAGGATGTGTCAGCTCTCCTGTGTGGTGTAGTATATAGAGGATCTGTCGGCTCTCCTGTGTGGTGTAGTATATAGAGGATGTGTCAGCTCTCCTGTGTGGTGTAGTATATAGAGGATCTGTCAGCTCTCCTGTGTGGTGTAGTATATAGAGGATCTGTCAGCTCTCCTGTGTGGTGTAGTATATAGAGGATGTGTCAGCTCTCCTGTGTGATGTAGTATATAGAGGATCTGTCAGCTCTCCCGTGTGGTGTAGTATATAGAGGATCTGTCAGCTCTCCTGTGTGGTGTAGTATATAGAGGATGTGTCAGCTCTCCTGTGTGGTGTAGTATATAGAGGATCTGTCAGCTCTCCTGTGTGGTGTAGTATATAGAGGATCTGTCAGCTCTCCCGTGTGGTGTAGTATTTAGAGGATCTGTCAGCTCTCCTGTGTGGTGTAGTATTTAGAGGATCTGTCAGCTCTCCTGTGATTGATGATTCGATTATTTTTTTGCAGGAGATTCAATTTGCAGCGAACGTCCAAAGACTCTCATTGCTCTGATACACATGTATGACACTATTCTCTGCGCTCACACTTTTACTACTGTGCTGTCACACACTAATCATACAGTTTCTTTATTGTTTTATGGCTTTCTCTTCCTTTTTCTTTGGCTAAGCTACAGCGTCCTCTCACTTTCCAGATTCACCACAAAGCGGCTGCTGCATTCCCTGCTTTGGCTATTATATTGGCTATACTTATGTCCCTCCTGATTGGCTGCACTATACCATGCAATGTAATAGGTGCAAGACATTATGGGTCCGAGCACCCCCGGCCATAAGGGAATACACCGTAAACTACAAGTAACTCACGAAAAACTTCTTACTTGATGTGCTTAGTTTCAAAGCTGAAAGAAAGTATATAAAATCTTTGTTTTCCTTTTTATTTACTTTCTTTCCACCCCTGTAGACTTTAGGCTGCAAATAGAAGACCTCTTCTCCCACGTGACACAAAGTACCACTCAACTCCCCAACTTTCCAAAACTTAATCCTAAGCATGGAGGAAATCCGGCTGTAAAAGTTTAATACTTCTTTTGAAGATTTCTTCAAGACTTTACAGATTTTCTGAGAAGAGACAAATAGGAAAATGTTTCTGTTCTGCTTCTAGATTTGCTCATTACATTTTACGGACATGTCCCTTTAAGAGAATATTTTGGCTAATTGTTTGCGATTTTGAGCCCGCCATGTTTCGTGCTGCGGCAGATCTGGTTGGATGATCAGAGGCGGATATCTATTGATGGTGGAAATGTCTCCATTGCACCTCATTAACTATCGCAGCGTTTTATAATGAAGATTAGATGTTGCTCAGATGAGATGATGACCCTAAAAATCCTGTTGACTTCTTTTCCTGGGAAATTATTAATCCTCATAATCTATGTCTCTCAATCAATCATATTTGATTGCGCAGACCTATCCGTCACCCCCTTCCCCCATCACATTGCCGGGTCTTGTGTCTTTACGTCCCTGATGAATTTCCTATCAGTCCCCACTGCATGAGTAATGGTGGAAGCCGGGGGCAGTGTATCGACACGCGCACATACTAACACAACATGTCTGTCACGGGCTAATCAATACTGAGATGGAGGATGTGCGTCGTGGAGAGGAAAACCTCAACGTGCTAAAATATCACCGCTGTTCCTTTCTGCTCCTGGGTGACTGCAGGCGACGGGGTACTGCTAAATATTCCAGATAGGATGATGGATCGCTTCTGATCCGCACTGATCTGTATGACATAGAGGGATCCTAAGATCTACATACCCCCTCTGCTACCCAACCCTTGTCTTTACCAACTACGTCTCACCCCTGCTGCCCCTGTATCTGCGTGACTTGTAGACTATTGTTCTGTTCACCATATTTTCTGGTACCCCATACCCTCGACTAGGTTTGTTTCTCCCCTATTAGACATTACCCAGCCTATTAACCACCAGGAGACATCTACTGCATGTCCTGGGGGGCCGACCGAGTACCTTTTGCTAGAAATGAGCAAATTGTTTCGCCAGATTCACAGAATATTTCCAGGAAATTTACAGCAAATTGATTCAACATGAATCAAAATTACGTCAACTGCCCTAAAAATACATGTGTAACACTCTCAGGTCTCCTAGGACTGTAGCTACTGTAACTCCTTTCAAGCTCTTTAATGCAAGCACAACATATATGGCTATGGGTAAACGGACGGTAACTGTTCTTCACTACTGTGCTGTCACACACTATCCGTACTGTTTATTCAGTATTTTATGGCTTTCTCTCTCTAACTCTATTGCTATACTGTGAGCTGTGACGTCCTCTCATTATCCAGATTCACCATAAACAGGCTGCTGCATTCCCTGCCTCGGCTCTTATACAGGCTGTGATCGTGGTTGGCTTCTTCTTTTGATATTGCAGTATTCAGATACATTTTGATTTGTTGGAAACCCAAGTATCAATATGATTTATTGCTCATGCAAAGACTTTGACATCGGATCTCAGGGTCACTAATCCCATCGACAGACTGAACTCCAAGTGGGGATCCTCCTCTTCTTACTACGTTAGGACGGGGCCATCTTGGCTATACAGGACTCTGCCAACTTGGTGACTGTATCTCTCTATGAGCATCTGACCATTAAGGAGGCTAAACTGCCTCCTTATATAACCCGGCCTCATCTAGATGGAGTCTGTGCGATGCAACGCTCCAACGTGTGACCTGCACCCCAAACAACTTGGGTGCCCACATGTGGCTCCGGGTTTATATGAGTCCCAGGGGCCCTTCTTCGCCTTTCAAAAGCTGTAACTTTTTTCTTTCACAGCTGATAGAGTTGTATCGGGCTTATATTTTGCGGAACGAGTTGTCGCTTTTATTGATGCTATTTTCGGGTCCATTCAACTTTCTGATTCCATTTTTCCGGAGGTGAAATGACCATAAAACAGCAATTCTGCCTTTTCTCTTTTTTTCATGGATCATCATATGGGATAAACCTTTTTTCTTTGTTTAGTTCAAACCGTTGTTACGCACGTGGCAACCACATATGCTCATTTTTTATATCTTTTACATTTCATTTATGTTCTAGTAAAGGCGGGTGAAAGAATCCTTATAAGTTTATTTTTTCTATTTTTTTTTAAACATTTTTAATTGATTTTTACATTCTATTTCAGCCCTCTTACTGACTCAAGGGCTTTAAGTAGATCTATTGCTGCCTTAACAACATCATGGGCCCTCCGCAGCGCATGGGGGGGAGCGATGACTGTCAGAAGGAACGCTTCTCCCTACTTCCAACCCCTTAAATGCTGCTGTCACAATTGACTGTGGTATCTAAGGGGTTGCACTAGGTACCGATTGTATAACACAGCTCCTGAACCCCTGCCATACACATAGTGCAGTGCCCGTCCGCTGTGTTGGTATGGCTGATATTGCAGATGGAAGTCTGGGCCAAGTGGGCTTCCTCCCTGTGCAGTCGGCCCCATGGGTATATATTAAAGGTACGGTGCCTGCAATAACCAGCACAAATCCACCTGTATGTTGTTAGCATGGCATAACATAGAACCTAACCTAACAAGGCAAAGACCCCTCTAATGTGCTGGCGGTCCAAGGTCAAGGATACATTTTGCAGCAAGGGTGAAGCTTGGTGCTTATCAGCCCCCATCGGAGCACCTCCATACTGGTCAAACCCTGGGCATTACACAGGACCAATCATCAGGAAGGGGGACCTAAAGGCACGAGCCAGTTCCAAGAAGACAAGCCCGCTCCAAGAAGACAAGCCCATATTAATTTCCGGGTGCCCCCTCCTTTGCCCCACTTGGAGGACGCCAGAAGTCTCTGATTAGGTCTCTCCTGAGAGCAGTTTTTGCAGCAAGGCGCTTATGAGTTAATGAAGTGCTTTCAGGATATTGGATGTGCCGCTCCTCAGTCCTCCTCCTCTTAATATGGCTTTAAATAACACGCAATGCATCATGTTAATGGAGATAGCCACGTCTGCCACAAGTGTGTAAATGCTGGGGGACAATGGAGAAGATAAATGTGCTTGTTCCACTCCAGGAATTTATTACAGAGTCCGTCGCTCATTAACCTTTTCACTGCCCACATGACATGGTCCTGTGCTGCCAAATCCATCCGTCCTATTAAATAAATAGCCCCATTTATACGGAGCCCCTCCCTGTCTATACCGAGATGATATCAAAGAGGGGCCGCGCTTTGCAAAACGGCATAAAAAACAACCGTTAAACCCAGAAAAAGGACGATTAAAGAAGAAAAATGCAATTAAATCACCTTTAAAAAAAAACCAATGATAAACGGATCAATAGCTTATTTAAACAGCCCGGACCCCGTCTGTGTATTAATGAGACGCCGGTGCCTCTCTGTATTATCATCCTCTCGCCCGCATGTACTAGTCTCTAATGTGGGGCTGCTTCACAGAAAATTGCTTAAATAGCAATCCCATTATTTTATCTTAACCCCTTAAGGACGCAGACTTTTTTCATTATTCCACCTTGTTTTTTTTTTTCCTCTTCTTTTTCCCAAATCCATAACTTTTTTATTCTTTCATGCACATTAACATACGAGGATTTGTTTTTTTGTGAGACAATTAGTAGTTTTGAATGAAGTCATTAATTTTGCCATATAATGTCCTGAAAACCAGGAAAAAAAAAATCCAAGTTCTGTGAAATGGTGAAAAAAAACAAAAACTTTTGGGATTTCTTTTTTTACCAGGTATAAACTTGATTCTCCAGATCAGTTTGATTACAGTGATACAAAAATTTGTACAACTTTTTTTTTATTTCACTGCTTTTAAAAAAATTCAGAACTTTTTTTTTTTACATTTTTTTGCGTCACCATTTCCTGAGACCAAAAACTTTGTTGTTTTTGTTTACACGCGGTGATCTGTAGTTTTTCTTAGCACATCTTGATCAATTTTCGTAAAAGTGCAGTAACCAAACAAAAAACAATTCTGAGATTTATTTTATTTTCTATTTACGGTGTTTACAACATGGGGAATTTAATTTTATATTTTCATGGATTGGATTCTTACGGATGCAGCAAAAAACAAATTTTGTTTATTAATTTTTGTTGTACATTTTTACTTTGTTTTATTTTTTAAATATTTTCATAAAAAAGTTTTTAGTTACTTTTTACACACTTTCTTTTTTAGTTTTCCTAAGGGACTTGACCTGCGATCATTTAATAGCTTGAACTATATAATGCAATGCTATAATGTTGCAGTATATAGTAAAAATAAGTACATCCTGTGAAGCTGTGCTGGCTGTCAGTGAATGCAAAACAGTCGGAATGGACAAACTTCATTGTTTCTATTGCATTCCATCTAGACAATCCTCCACTTCAGCATCACCAATCTCTCTCCTGTTGTGATAATTGCTACAATGTATCAGTGCAGGTAAAATGTATCAGTCTGGGGAGAGACAGATAAATAGATTTTGCAATATTATTTTCTCACCATTAATTGGCATGTTGCTCCTTTAAATCCCCGACATATAAGCAATTAGATTTATTCTGGGGATCTGTCCTTCACCTTATTGATAATCATTGATCCTTATGACAGATGAGGATCCTGCCAATTTCTGCTGAAAATAAAAAAAATAAGCAATGAAAAGGTCATGAGGAGTCTGTAGAGATGTTCGGGCTCCTGCGGATGACATTTTGTACAGGTGGATGAGGTGACACAACCAAATCATAGGATTTTTACAATCAATTTGCCTCTCGTAGATCCCGGGGGGTCTTCGAGGGAATAATCTGGTGGAACATCCAGCCGTATAAAATAATTGAATATTTTAATTCATTTTCATTGCACTGCAGTTTTTATTACACATTTTGGCAGTGACCATAGAATCAGGGCAAAACTCTGCGCTGTGGTGGGAGGAGGTCTGGGACTGGACTGCTTTCCATGATACTGATAATGCAGCTGGCAAAGTCACCACTAGGGGGAGCTCCATGTATCTGGACTTGTACAGCTCCCATTGAGCACAATATTAGCAGGATAAGTCCAGATGCAGTGAACTCCCCATAGTGGCGCCTTCATGAAGCACCTATCTTCTCGCTCAAATCCTGTAGAAAAGCATGATCTTGCTGCCCTGATCCTTTACAACTTTAAAACTGTTTTTTGCTGCACTTACCAGTCTAATATGTACAGAAACTCTCCCAAATCTCCTGCTTTTTAAGTTGATAGAGTGGGAGGTGCTTCATCATCATTCTGCCAGCACTATAGGTGTTGGAACTTCATTTTGCTCATTTCCCAGCATGCATTGCTCCTGCCTTGCCTGCCCTGTACTGAAAGCTATCCTCTCTATTATGTCTGTATGTAGTGTGACAGATAGGAGAGCAGGAGCAGAGAGTCAAAAACTCCACCCCCACTTCTTATAGAGAGACAAAGACCCATCCCCCCATCCTGCAATTTCATTGTATCTGCTGCATTTCTTGTACCATCACATGCCATTAATTCAATGAGTAACAGAATATATAGATCAAAAAGTGTTTCTTTTGTGTTCTTGCAGCCATTCCTTTATCCTGCATGTTAATAAGTGTTTTCTTTCTATGAAAAGAAGTGGCAACTCTGCATCTCTCGCTACGACACCAGACATATATAGGTTAATGGTGGTCTCTTTTTATAGGGCACATGCATGTTTATTAAGAACGCGGGCATATCTAGGGTAACAGCTGATGCTTATCTGCATAATGATGCAGCCAACATTACCTTAGAGTCAATGACCACTCTCGATTGCTACTTTCTTCATATAAATAAATGCAAATTTCTGTACTCATTAATGCCATAATATCTTCGTAGTATTCGGAGATCAATTTTTGTAACACAGAGCACCAAACCCCTGAATAGGCCTGAAAAGACAAGAGCTTTAAATCATAAAATTCTTCATGCTTCCAGCCACCACTGGGGGGAGCTAAAGAGCTCAATGCAAAACTATTTAGCATTTTTGCCTCCTCTGCATGACGAGAGATTTTCTGTTTTCATATCGACATATTAAGAGCAATTTTAGATTTTTTGTGCTCCGTTAACACCTCTCATAGAGCAGAACCCCATCACAAAGGTGATAGCCGTCTTGACCCAACATGTAGGCAGCTCTTCACATTTACAAAGGATGTCTTAGCTGGAGATGAGCCGTGAAGGGGGCACAGATTATTTTTTATATACGGCGTCCTCTATTCTCCATTTTCCAATTATGAATAAATTACTTTAATAAGTTCAATTATTGATCTAAAATTGGCGCTCAATGAGAGTATCATGTAACGCTTAGCCCTAAGTCCCTGTTACTCTTCTGTAGGGTTGACACATTTCCTCGGCTCGCCCCTTCCTCCTTCCCTCCTGTCCTTGCTCCCTCTCTAATCCTTCACAGCTGCACATTTCCAGGAGATCAATAGATTATGTTCCTGTTCTTTGCAGCAGCGCTGGGTTTTGTGCCTGGACAGTGGGATATCGCTCGGGATTACTTTTTACTTCTTGTGCCCTATTGCTCGCCATTGTTCCTCACCGAAGTTAGGAGGATAGGGGCGGCCAAATCTCTACACAAAGAGGCCAATCTGGATTGAATCAGGGTGAATTATTGATGGAAACAATATAATGACACTTTAATTAATCTGGGGCTGTAATACAGATGCGGCAGGACTACAAGCCCCAGCATACCCTAGTGGTGGGGGGGGGGATCTAGAACCTGCAGTTCTGTGACCATGGTTGATGCATAAAGTGCTGGCAAGTCATCAATGCTGACACTAGTAGTTATGGCTTTACTACAGTTGTAGAACTACAACTCCCATCATACACTGATCCAAAACTCCAACTAAAATTAGTTAAATGGGACTGAAAGTAAAAAAAAAGCTACTGGCTTGGACATGGCCTGGTGGGAGTAGTTCACAAATGACCCACCTCTTCCGACAAGCCTACAACCTGCATTAACCCTCGCACCACCATACCGCTGCACGACCAGCTCTACCCTCACCTACTGTATCCTCACCCATCCCTGGTAGATTGTGAGCCCTCGCGGGCAGGGTCCTCGCTCCTCCTGTACCAGTCGCCGTCACATTGTGTTCAAGATTATTGTAATTGTTCTTGTATTATACCCCTTTTTCACATGTAAAGCGCCATGGAATAAATGGCGCTATAATAATAAATAATAATAATAAAATGACCCCTGTAGTATTGGGGTAATGTATAAATAGCAGTTCCCTTATTTTGGGTGATAGGATCTGATTAGTAGATGCAGGATGTGTACATGACTGGTGCTAGTTTGGAGCACATTCCACTTTGGGGGACATTTTCCATGTATTTAGGACTAAGAATCAATCTTACTATTCGGTTTCATTAAAACTGTTGCAAGGTTTGCCTCCTGTAGTCTCCATGTTACACAATCTATTGCTGGCTGTAGAATGAGGTAACTGAGAATCTGTCAGTGAGCTTATTCTAAGAGTATAAAGTGAGAGCTTGTAACTCTTTTGTCTGTCTTTTCTGAGCTCCCCTCAGATGATTAATGACCACAGACCACACCAACATTGAATGTGCAGGAGACAAAGAGCCTGTAAAAGCCAAACGGTGCAACATTTCTAATGAATTCACTTGCAAAAATTAGTTTCATCCTCAGATACATGCATTTAAGTAAAGATAAAAAAAATTGTTCCTAAATGTGGACAGCCCTGTCTCAAATTTTGACAATTCAGCAATTGACCTATAAAGGAATAAGAAGAAGAGGCCATCATGGAAGACCCTCATTTATTTCCCAAAGTGATGGTATGAAGAGTGCCTTGCATTTTGGAGGGCCTTTACTGTCCATACATTACACTGATAGAAATAAGAATGGTGTAATACTTCATTTCTCCTGTGGGGGCGCTGTAGGAGAATTGAACACTTGCTGACTAGTTAAGGCTGATCACTGGTGGTCCCTGGAAGGATACAACCTGTGATCAGCTTATTGTCAAGGGGTCTCCCAATAAAAAGGGATTATCTGGAGCAGAAACCCCATTATAGAGGACAATAGATCAGGAGTTGCTTTTTTAGCGATTTTAATGTAGCTCTTGGCTTTCCTATCTTATTTGCTCATTATAGGTAACTTTTACCTGTCTTTGAAATCTTCATTTTAAGCATATAGCGATTCTCCAGTGTAAGGTGATTTCGCTTAGTAAATGATCCTATCACAGGAACACATAATTTAGCCATTAAAGTTGTTAGTTCAGCTTTGTTCCACTGTTTGCAGAGCAATTACAATACAGTCATTAGTCAAACAGACACAGACACCTTCCAAGTGTCCGCCGGTAGCCAATAGAGCAACCCGAATTAATTGATAGGAAATTTTTACACAATATGAAACAAGCAATTTGCCAGAGATTAGATGTGCCAGCGATTACACAACATATTAAAAAGAGGTTTTACAAAAAAAAAGTTCTTAATTTTTAGAAGCTGTAGATACTTTATAAATTGAGTGATGAAATTGCAATTTCTCTCTCTGACCACTAGATGTCAGCAGAGCAGAGTAGACTTGTATCTCGCTTTACAGTCTGCTGTGAAACGGAATGTTCTGATGATCAGTAGGTGTGAATTGGATACAGATTAGTGCTCACTCCTCTTATAACATGGCAGATCATAGGGGGAATCACCATGAGAAATCCTACTCACAGTATATATAATTATACCTGCACATCTCAATAACCCCTAGAGTTAGGTCTGGTTCCTTAGAATTAGATCAAAATGAGCCACAGTCAGGAGCAGAGATATAAGGTGGTGCCGCGGTTGCAACTGCACCTTTGCTACATAGGAAGACTCCAGAATTATAAGTAGCACTGCCTCACAGTCTCTAGGTTGACATCATCTATGGGCGGTCAGCAGGGCTGGCACCATCATCTATGGGTGGTCAGCAGGGCTGGCACCATCATCTATGGGCGGTCAGCAGGGCTGGCACCATTATCTATGGGCGGTCAGCAGGGCTGGCACCATCATCTATGGGTGGTCAGCAGGGCTGGCACCATCATCTATGGGCGGTCAGCAGGGCTGGCACCATTATCTATGGGCGGTCAGCAGGGCTGGCACCATTATCTATGGGCGGTCAGCAGGCCTGTACCATCATCTATGGGCGGTCAGCGGGGCTGCACCATCATCTATGGGCGGTCAGCGGGGCTGCACCATCATCTATGGTCGGTCAGCGGGGCTGCACTATCATCTATGGGCGGTCAGCAGGCCTGCACCATCATCTATGGGCGGTCAGCGGGGCTGCACCATCATCTATGGGCGGTCAGCAGGCCTGCACCATCATCTATGGGCGGTCAGCGGGGCTGCACCATCATCTATGGGCGGTCAGCGGGGCTGCACCATCATCTATGGGCGGTCAGCGGGGCTGCACCATCATCTATGGGCGGTCAGCGGGGCTGCACCATCATCTATGGGCGGTCAGCAGGGCTTGCACCATTATCTATGGGCGGTCAGCAGGGCTGGCACCATTATCTATGGGCGGTCAGCAGGGCTGGCACCATCATCTATGGGCGGTCAGCAGGGCTGCACCATCATCTATGGGCGGTCAGCAGGGCTGGCACCATCATCTATGGGAGGTCACCAGGGCTGGCACCATCATCTATGGGCAGTCAGCAGGGCTGCACCATCATCTATGGGCGGTCAGCAGGGCTGGCACCATCATCTATGGGCAGTCAGCAGGGCTGCACCATCATCTATGGGCGGTCAGCAGGGCTGGCACCATTATCTATGGGCGGTCAGCAGGGCTGGCACCATTATCTATGGGCGGTCAGCAGGGCTGGCACCATTATCTATGGGCGGTCAGCAGGGCTGGCACCATCATCTATGGGCGGTCAGCAGGGCTGGCACCATCATCTATGGGCGGTCAGCGGGGCTGCACCATCATCTATGGGCGGTCAGCAGGGCTGGCACCATTATCTATGGGCGGTCAGCAGGGCTGGCACCATCATCTATGGGCGGTCAGCGGGGCTGCACCATCATCTATGGGCGGTCAGCAGGGCTGGCACCATTATCTATGGGCGGTCAGCAGGGCTGGCACCATCATCTATGGGCAGTCAGCAGGGCTGGCACCATTATCTATGGCCAGTCAGCAGGGCTGGCACCATTATCTATGGGAGGTCAGCAGGGCTGGCACCATCATCCATGGGCGGTCAGCAGGGCTGGCACCATCATCCATGGGCGGTCAGCAGGGCTGGCACCATCATCTATGGGAGGTCAGCAGGGTTGGCACCATCATCTATGGGCAGTCAGCAGTGCTAGTGTGGCACCCCAGGGGTCTGGTTTCCACAGTAACAAGCAATGTTATGTCTGAGAGCAGGTGGGAGGTCTCTTGGTCAGGGATCCTATGCATGCCACACCTCCTGCCCAGTCCTGGGAGGGGAAGAACTTCCCCTATATAAACCTGGGGCTGAGGCAGGGTTAGGGAGTTCAGAGGGAGAGTTGAGCCAGGAGGGCTGACAGGGAGCTGTGGCTCCGGCTGGGCCCAGCTTCTGGGCCATGCCAGAAGTAGAGAAGAGAAGCAGCATAGGAAGAAACATCAGGAGCTCTGTGGGAGCAGTGTTACAAGGAGTCAGGGGCTGGCAGCTGCAGAGCTCGCCCTGACTGAGAAGATTTCTTACCGGACCCGGAGTCCGAGGCTGTGGGGACTAACTCCTACCCAGCAGCAGAATCCGTCAGGCAGGGGATTTCAGGTCCTCTGGCCAAGAAACCCGAAGGCACGGTCACACGCATGGGACCAGCACCGCCGTCGTGGAGCGGAAGCTACTAGAAGGCCCCGAGTCACCGGCCATACGGGTGAGCACCACACGGTACACTCAGGGACGTGGGCTACTTATATCCGCCTCTAGCAAGGTAGCCAGAAGAGTATCGTTAGTTTGGGAGGCCTACAACTCCGCCTGGCCAGGGGAGATCCCATCTGCTCAAGGACTGACCAGGCCCCAATCGCTAGCCAGTACTCCGGGAGGGTCTATCTTTGTCACCAGTAAAGACCCTGAACTACACCGTACCGTCCCCGAGTGGTTCCTGCTACCCCCATCATCCACGTCGGCTGCCCTGAGGCCATACCCCTCCCGTTGGGGGTTATACTATCACGCTGCACAATCCTACCACCGGCCTCAGCGGTCTGCCCTGCAGCAGCAGCTCCTCAGCTGTACTCAACGGGTGGCGTAGTCGTCCAACATCTACCGCTAATACAGCGCCACTTAGTCTGACTCCCTGGGCACGGACCGGATCACCGCCACGAGACTACAACCCTCAACAGATCCGGCTCCGGGTAAGCTCCCGCGTGCGCAACGCTGCGCGACACAGGCCCAGGGGCGCGTCAACTTTTGGCGTAGTCGGCAGAATCTCGTGCCCGCAACCACCGGGTACTGCGTGCCTGAAAAAGACTGTTCAAACTTACCTGTGGTGAAGATTCCCGCCATCCGGCGCCATCTTCCGCTTCCTTCCCGCCATCGGTGGAGTTTTCCCGCCATCCGGCGCCATCTTCAGCCTTCTTCCCGCCACACGTGGAGTTTTCCCGCCATTGGACGCCATCTTGAGGACGCCGCGCGGGAAGAAGAGGGGCGTGGACTCCGAAAGCGCGCGAGAACTGAAGCCCCGCCTCACGTCCGGACGTTGCGTAAGGTCCTGGAAGGAGCCCAGCAGACGCCGACGTCACAGGAGCGCGACGGAAGGTCCTCAACCCTGACGATCCACTGCGGAGCCGCGGCCTACGGAAGAGGATCATCGCAAGGTAGGCCACGGTCCACTAGGGGGGAGAAGGATGTCGGATACGGAGGAGAGCTTCACCGCTTCAACCCCCGCCAGCGCCACCGCTGTTGCGGTCATGCCTTTCACCATGCCCTATATCCCGGGGGCAGCCTGGCTACCCCAGTACTCAGGGGAGTCACATACCCTGCATGACTTTAGAGAAAAGCTGGATAGCCTCTTCCAGGTGTACCCCCTCACAGAGGAGCAAAAAGTGAGCATCCTGGTGGCCCAATTAACCGGGGCAGCCCAAAGGGGGGTAAAGTCCTGGCCACCTGGGAGGAGGACTGTCGCAGAGATACTAAC
Source organism: Phyllobates terribilis (assembly GCF_046119375.1). Classification (NCBI taxonomy): domain Eukaryota; kingdom Metazoa; phylum Chordata; class Amphibia; order Anura; family Dendrobatidae; genus Phyllobates; species Phyllobates terribilis. The sequence continues at coordinate 171,455,769 of NW_027362769.1, forward strand.
CCAGCTAACCGAGGAGGAGCTGCAGTACTACCAATACGAGGAAAGCCAAGAGGACCCGGACGGGTCTGAGGACTACCCTCTGGAGGGAGCACAAAGAGGACATAGCTACTGAAGGGAAGTAGCGTGAATAAAGAGCTGTACATAGTTACCCGTTAGGGTACAAGGACTGCTGCTAATTAAAATATGGTCCCCGTTGGGATTAGTGAATTGTTCCCCGTGTGTCCCTATCCCTTACCAGGCTGAGGACTGTGAGCAGCCATCCCCTATCCCTTACCAGGCTGAGGACTGTGAGCAGCCAATCCTTATCCCCACTGGCCGAGGACTGAGAGCGGCCATATCCTGTAAATAATTATGTGTTTCTAGTAATTTATAGGAGTCCTTGGTGGATTTACCGGGAATCCTTTGTACAGTTAGTGGAGCGTAACCCAGGATGGACTAAAAGACTGTTAAGGACTCGGGGCAGGACAGACCCCTACCTGGTTACGTCTCCCTGTTTTGGTGAAATGGACACCTTTGTTTCCTTCAAAGACTGCACCCGGTTGCGGACACGCCGTAACCATCTTTATGTGTTTTTCTTATTGTATTATTATTGTTTATGCCTTGTTATGTTTTTCTAAAAATATGTTTAGTCCCGGAGTACTAAATTTCACTAGGGGGGAATGTGGCACCCCAGGGGTCTGGTTTCCACAGTAACAAGCAATGTTATGTCTGAGAGCAGGTGGGAGGTCTCTTGGTCAGGGATCCTATGCATGCCACACCTCCTGCCCAGTCCTGGGAGGGGAAGAACTTCCCCTATATAAACCTGGGGCTGAGGCAGGGTTAGGGAGTTCAGAGGGAGAGTTGAGCCAGGAGGGCTGACAGGGAGCTGTGGCTCCGGCTGGGCCCAGCTCCTGGGCCATGCCAGAAGTAGAGAAGAGAAGCAGCATAGGAAGAAACATCAGGAGCTCTGTGGGAGCAGTGTTACAAGGAGTCAGGGGCTGGCAGCTGCAGAGCTCGCCCTGACTGAGAAGATTTCTTACCGGACCCGGAGTCCGAGGCTGTGGGGACTAACTCCTACCCAGCAGCAGAATCCGTCAGGCAGGGGATTTCAGGTCCTCTGGCCAAGAAACCCGAAGGCACGGTCACACGCATGGGACCAGCACCGCCGTCGTGGAGCGGAAGCTACTAGAAGGCCCCGAGTCACCGGCCATACGGGTGAGCACCACACGGTACACTCAGGGACGTGGGCTGCTTATAGGTAGCCAGAAGAGTATCGTTAGTTTGGGAGGCCTACAACTCCGCCTGGCCAGGGGAGATCCCATCTGCTCAAGGACTGACCAGGCCCCAACCGCTAGCCAGTACTCCGGGAGGGTCTATCTTTGTCACCAGTAAAGACCCTGAACTACACCGTACCGTCCCCGAGTGGTTCCTGCTACCCCCATCATCCACGTCGGCTGCCCTGAGGCCATACCCCTCCCGTTGGGGGTTATACTATCACGCTGCACAATCCTACCACCGGCCTCAGCGGTCTGCCCTGCAGCAGCAGCTCCTCAGCTGTACTCAACGGGTGGCGTAGTCGTCCAACATCTACCGCTAATACAGCGCCACTTAGTCTGACTCCCTGGGCACGGACCGGATCACCGCCACGAGACTACAACCCTCAACAGATCCGGCTCCGGGTAAGCTCCCGCGTGCGCAACGCTGCGCGACACAGGCCCAGGGGCGCGTCACTAGCACCAACACCTATGGGTGGTCAGCAGGGCTGGCACCATCATCTATGGGCGGTCAGCAGGGCTGGCACCAGCAACCCGGTGCCCAGGTTTTATCTTGAAATATCAGCCGCATGGGTAAGGAGGACGTAATCTCTGCATGTATGGAGTGGGCTCCGGAGCTCAGCGAACTCCTTACAATAAAGGGGGGTGATGTCTCTTCCAACACCCTTAATTCCCACCCACCCCAGCTGGACTTATTGGCAATAATTAATGTTACAATACACTACAATATTACATTATTACAGTACATTGTACAAGAGATCGTAGGTTCAAGTCCCCTAATGGGAACCAATAAAAAATGTTAAAAAAATAAATAAATAAAAAAAGAAAGAAATTAAAGTTCTTATCACGCTCCTTTTCATGGAATGTAAATAAAATAGTAAAAAATATAATATATTTAACATATTTGATATCACCACGAGAGTATCTGTCCGAAGTAAAAAAACATCAGAATATTTATCTCATACACTAAATAATAAAATAAAATAAAAATATAGAAATGACAGAATTGCTGTTTTTTTTATCATTTCGCCCCCCGAAAAGGGAATTAAAAGAGATCAGAAATGGTAATAATAAAAAGTACAGCTCAAATTGGAAAAAAACAAGCCCTGATACAACTCTATCGACCCAAAAATAAAAGTGTTAGGTCCTGGAAGGCGAGGAGGAAAAATCAAAAGCAAACAGGAGCCCAACAGGACTGTGCCGCTCAGGAGCCCTGCATACACCTGAAGCCGCCCTGGGAGTCAGTCTGGATCTACACTGTCCCTTCCACCTAGTCCGTCTGTCTGTCATGTCTGCCAACCTCGAGTCCACCAGCTCCACACTAACACTCTTCCGGTCCAGAATACAAGTAAACTTGGCTGGACAGTCCCAAACAAACACAGTCCCGGAAAATTGGGCACATTGGCCAAAAATTGGAGTGTTTATATAAACCCGATAGCGGGTACAATGAGCGTGTCCCGGGGTATAGCGTGTCAGTGCCACCATGCTCCGACCTCCAGCAAGCCTCCATAACTCCTCGATGGTTATAGCTTGTAGTAAATTTGTACAAAGTTTCAATATTTTGCAAAAGAAAAAAATACAACCTATATATATAAAATGTTGCACACGGAGCTTGTGCCTTTCACTAATGCCCATTGTGCCACTTTTTGTGCCCCTAAGAACATGGCTCTCCCGTTCTATCTACTCTTAAGTCATGGACCTTGCGTTTTCCAGAAAAAGAAGGTAACCTTCATCGAAAAACGACACATTGAAGCAGAACGTAGCGATGACCGTGTGCTAATGACTGCCCTCTCATACAATGGAATCTCCTTTCCTTCCTCATATGAAACCATTGATATAATAGAGGATAAAGTAATGTCCATTTGGCTGCCATCAACCGACGCGTTCCGTGGCAATATCCTCCACTTAGCTGAATTGCAGTTTTTAACCCTTTTGTAGCCCAGACAAAAGCAAACAGCTGAGACACCTAGCCCTGCAGCAGAGGAGCACGGGAGCAGGTGCAGAGACGGCAAAGCGGTAATTGTGCAAACAGCTCAATATTTTCATAATGACACGTTATTTGCAGAAATGATGAGAATTGAGGCGCGCGCAATTTTACTGTATTACAGCACAGAATACTTCCAATGAACGGTAAACACGCTCATCCAACAAGACAGACACAACCCGTCTGTGTGATGTTCCACCTGAAAGCCATTGATGTATAACATTAGGGAATTGCATGATAAGCACTTTTCTTTTGTACTATTATTTCAGAATCGATAATAAAGAAGAATGGGAACAACACGCATCTGCTCTACATCTGCTGTCAGAGGCATAGACGAAGAAGTGTTTATAGAGGCCGGAAGCTGTGAATGGAGTGGAGGGAAAGCGAAGTCAGAATCAGTAATGTATGTACACAGTGCCTGCACCAGCAGAATAGTGAGCGCAGCTCTGGAGTATAATACAGGATGTAACTCAGGATCAGTAATGTAATGTATGTACACAGTGACTCCACCAGCAGAATAGTGAGCGCAGCTCTGGAGTATAATACAGGATGTAACTCAGGATCAGTAATGTAATGTATGTACACAGTGGCTGCACCAGCAGAATAGTGAGCGCAGCTCTGGAGTATAATACAGGATGTAACTCAGGATCAGTAATGTAATGTATGTACACAGTGGCTGCACCAGCAGAATAGTGAGCGCAGCTCTGGAGTATAATACAGGATGTAACTCAGGATCAGTAATGTAATGTATGTACACAGTGACTGCACCAGCAGAATAGTGAGTGCAGCTCTGGCGTATAATACAGGATGTAACTCAGGATCAGTAATGTAATGTATGTATACAGTGGCTGCACCAGCAGAATAGTGAGTGCAGCTCTGGAGTATAATACAGGATGTAACTCAGGATCAGTAATGTAATGTATGTACACAGTGGCTGCACCAGCAGAATAGTGAGTGCAGCTCTAGAGTATAATACAGGATGTAACTCAGGATCAGTAATGTAATGTATGTATACAGTGGCTGCACCAGCAGAATAGTGAGTGCAGCTCTGGAGTATAATACAGGATGTAACTCAGGATCAGTAATGTAATGTATGTACACAGTGGCTGCACCAGCAGAATAGTGAGCGCAGCTCTGGAGTATAATACAGGATGTAACTCAGGATCAGTAATGTAATGTATGTACACAGTGGCTGCACCAGCAGAATAGTGAGTGCAGCTCTGGAGTATAATACAGGATGTAACTCAGGATCAGTAATGTAATGTATGTACACAGTGACAGCACCAGCAGAATAGTGAGTGCAGCTCTGGAGTATAATACAGGATGTAACTCAGGATCAGTAATGTAATGTATGTACACAGTGACTGCACCAGCAGAATAGTGAGTGCAGCTCTAGAGTATAATACAGGATGTAACTCAGGATCAGTAATGTAATGTATGTACACAGTGACTGCACCAGCAGAATAGTGAGCGCAGCTCTGGAGTATAATACAGGATGTAACTCAGGATCAGTACAGGATCAGTAATGTAATGTATGTACACAGTGACTGCACCAGCAGAATAGTGAGTGCAGCTCTGGAGTATAATACAGGATGTAACTCAGGATCAGTAATGTAATGTATGTACACAGTGACTGCACCAGCAGAATAGTGAGCGCAGCTCTGCAGTATAATACAGGATGTAACTCAGGATCAGTACAGGATCAGTAATGTAATGTATGTACAAAGTGACTGCACCAGCAGAATAGTGAGTGCAGCTCTGGAGTATAATACAGGAGGTAACTCAGGATCAGTAATGTAATGTGTGTACACAGTGGCTGCACCAGCAGAATAGTGAGTGCAGCTCCGGAGTATAATACAGGATGTAACTCAGGATCAGTACAGGATCAGTAATGTAATGTATGTACACAGTGACTGCACCAGCAGAATAGTGAGTGCAGCTCTGGAGTATAATACAGGAGGTAACTCAGGATCAGTAATGTAATGTGTGTACACAGTGGCTGCACCAGCAGAATAGTGAGTGCAGCTCTGGAGTATAATACAGGATGTAACTCAGGATCAGTACAGGATCAGTAATGTAATGTATATACACAGTGACTGCACCAGCAGAATAGTGAGTGCAGCTCTGGAGTATAATACAGGAGGTAACTCAGGATCAGTAATGTAATGTGTGTACACAGTGATTGCACCAGCAGAATAGTGAGTGCAGCTCTGGAGTATAATACAGGATGTAACTCAGGATCAGTATTGGATCAGTAACGTAATGTATGTACACAGTGACTGCACCAGCAGAATAGTGAGTGCAGCTCTGGAGTATAATACAGGAGGTAACTCAGGATCAGTAATGTAATGTGTGTACACAGTGACTGCACCAGCAGAATAGTGAGTGCAGCTCTGGGGTATAATACAGGATGTAACTCAGGATCAGTACAGGATCAGTAACGTAATGTATGTACACAGTGACTGCACCAGCAGAATAGTGAGAGCAGCTCTGGAGTATAATACAGGAGGTAACTCAGGATCAGTAATGTAATGTGTGTACACAGTGGCTGCACCAGCAGAATAGTGAGTGCAGCTCTGGAGTATAATACAGGATGTAACTCAGGATCAGTACAGGATCAGTAATGTAATGTATGTACACAGTGACTGCACCAGCAGAATAGTGAGTGTAGCTCTGGAGTATAATACAGGAGGTAACTCAGGATCAGTAATGTAATGTGTGTACACAGTGGCTGCACCAGCAGAATAGTGAGTGCAGCTCTGGGGTATAATACATAATGTAACTCAGGATCAGTACAGGATCAGTAATGTAATGTATGTACACAGTGACTGCACCAGCAGAATAGTGAGTGCAGCTCTGGAGTATAATACAGGAGGTAACTCAGGATCAGTAATGTAATGTGTGTACACAGTGGCTGCACCAGCAGAATAGTGAGTGCAGCTCTGGAGTATAATACAGGATGTAACTCAGGATCAGTACAGGATCAGTAATGTAATGTATATACACAGTGACTGCACCAGCAGAATAGTGAGTGCAGCTCTGGAGTATAATACAGGAGGTAACTCAGGATCAGTAATGTAATGTGTGTACACAGTGATTGCACCAGCAGAATAGTGAGTGCAGCTCTGGAGTATAATACAGGATGTAACTCAGGATCAGTATTGGATCAGTAACGTAATGTATGTACACAGTGACTGCACCAGCAGAATAGTGAGTGCAGCTCTGGAGTATAATACAGGAGGTAACTCAGGATCAGTAATGTAATGTGTGTACACAGTGACTGCACCAGCAGAATAGTGAGTGCAGCTCTGGGGTATAATACAGGATGTAACTCAGGATCAGTACAGGATCAGTAACGTAATGTATGTACACAGTGACTGCACCAGCAGAATAGTGAGAGCAGCTCTGGAGTATAATACAGGAGGTAACTCAGGATCAGTAATGTAATGTGTGTACACAGTGGCTGCACCAGCAGAATAGTGAGTGCAGCTCTGGAGTATAATACAGGATGTAACTCAGGATCAGTACAGGATCAGTAATGTAATGTATGTACACAGTGACTGCACCAGCAGAATAGTGAGTGTAGCTCTGGAGTATAATACAGGAGGTAACTCAGGATCAGTAATGTAATGTGTGTACACAGTGGCTGCACCAGCAGAATAGTGAGTGCAGCTCTGGGGTATAATACATAATGTAACTCAGGATCAGTACAGGATCAGTAATGTAATGTATGTATGACGCGCCCCCTGGGCCAGTGCTGTTTGGGGGATACCCGGAGCTGGATCAGATGGGGGTTGTAGTCTCCGAGTGGCGGCGACCCGGTCCGTGCCCAGGGTGTCAAACTCAGTGTGTGGCAGTCTTGATAGATGTTATTGATGTTCTTAGTGTCGACTACGCCACCCGTTGATTTGCGGTCAAAAGGCCGCCGCTGCAGAAGGGTCCGCTGAGGCTGGTGGTATGTGTGCAGCTGTGGTAGTATAACCCCCAACGGGAGGGGTATAGCCTCAGGGGGTCAGATGTAGAGGATGGTGGTTGTGAAGGTGCAGGATGATCAAGCAAGAAGACTCAGAGTCGGGCTGTGCAGTTCAGGGGTTTTTACTTACGGGTGTTCTTATGGTCACTCTGGCCTGAAGCGACCACCCGAGCCGTGCTGCGTCCACCAGGTCCTGGACTCGGCCAACCCCTAAGCAATTCTGGAGCGTGGTCCTGAGCTCCTTTCTGACTGTCTTTTCTACTGGCCGTTCCCACCAGGGATCCACTTATGTCCGGCTCCCTCGGGTCTCTTGTTGGTCAAGCCTCCTCTGGGCTCCCTGACCCTATACTTGGTATGCCTTTCTAGTGGATTTGGTGAGGGTCGTGGCAGATCCTGCCCACGACCTCCGGTTCCTGGCTAAGGTGTGCTTTTCTCTCTGCCAGCTTGGGATCCGGTACCCTGGGTGCCAACCCTTCACCCTGCTGTTTGTATTCTGGGGTCTTGGGGTTCCTTCTTCTTCTCTCTGGGTCCTTCTGACTCCTCTCTCTCTCTCAGACTTGGCCTTGAAGCTGGGCCCAGCCGGAACCACAACTCCCTGTCAGCCCTTCTGGCTGAGCTTCTCTGCTCTGCTCCTCAGGCTAACCTCTGACAGACTGACCCTGATCTAAGATGGTGCCCACCTTATATACTCCCTCTATGTGTGAGCTCAGGTGACCAGCACCCAATGAGTTCCTAGCCTTACCCAGACTGCTCCCCCTATCTGCCCCTACACTACTGGGATGTTCCACCCCCCTCCCACTCCAGCCAGGGACAGACACTGTCGTACCTGCACATATACTGGTGGGAGTACCGTCGGTCTGTCCCCCGGAAATGAGATGTATGTAGTGTATGCAGCTATCTGAGCTCAGTCCCACACTCCATCCTTACCCGGGAGTGGAATACCACACCTCTGGCTTGAGGTGTAATACCCCTGTAGCAGCCGAGTCCTCAGGGTGCTACATGTACACAGTGACTGCACCAGCAGAATAGTGAGTGCAGCTCTGGAGTATAATACAGGATGTAACTCAGGATCAGTAATGTAATGTGTGTACACAGTGGCTGCACCAGCAGAATAGTGAGTGCAGCTCTAGAGCATAATACAGGAGGTAACTCAGGATCAGTAATGTAATGTATGTACACAGTGACTGCACCAGCAGAATAGTGAGTGCAGCTCTGGAGTATAATACAGGATGTAACTCAGGATCAGTAATGTAATGTATGTACACAGTGACTGCACCAGCAGAATAGTGAGTGCAGCTCTGGAGTATAATACAGGAGGTAACTCAGGATCAGTAATGTAATGTATGTACACAGTAACTGCACCAGCAGAATAGTGTGTGCAGCTCTGGAGTATAATACAGGATGTAACTCAGGATCAGTAATGTAATGTATGTACACAGTGACTGCACCAGCAAAATAGTGAGTGCAGCTCTGGAGTATAATACAGGAGGTAACTCAGGATCAGTAATGTAATGTATGTACACAGTGACTGCACCAGAAGAATAGTGAGTGCAGCTCTGGAGTATAATACAGGATGTAACTCAGGATTAGTAATGTATGTACACAGTGACTGCACCAGCAGAATAGTGAGTGCAGCTCTGAAGTATAATACAGGATGTAACTCAGGATCAGTAATGTAAGCAGAATAGTGAGTGCAGCTCACTATACAGGATGTAACTCAGGATCAGTACAGGATCAGTAATGTAATGTATGTATACAGTGACTGCACCAGCAGAATAGTGAGTGCAGCTCTGGAGTATAATACAGGATGTAACTCAGGATCAGTAATGTAATGTATGTATACAGTGACTGCACCAGCAGAATAGTGAGTGCAGCTCTGGAGTATAATACAGGATGTAACTCAGGATCAGTACAGGATCAGTAATGTATGCATTTCCCTACACACTCTGTGACATTGTTGTTTATATGATCTTGTAGATATCAGGGCTTTGCCCTCGGTACAGGGATGGGATCACTGACACAACCCCTGGACCAGGATAACATTTCTGCCGGTGGAATTTATCAATATACTTGTGATTGACTTAATTTAGTTGTGGATTTCAATCAATTGCATTTAGTGAGGATGAGCCGCTGCTGTCGCCGGGGATTGAGTGTTGTGTTTGCACTTATCAGGAATGATATAGATCCACCTAGTAGGAGGCTGATCTGCAAGTCACGCAGGTAAATCCATTAGGCTTCACCCATCCATGATCTCCGTTCTATTACATCTCAGCTCTCTCTAGTTAAATTGTCAGCCCCTTTAATTACAGATACTTTACAATTTGTTTATGTCTGTGCCAGTCATTGGGTGAAGTTGGTGGGTAGAATGCCCAACACTGTAGCCTTTCTTCATGCCAACCATCTGTGCCAGCGTCACTGAAAGCTTCAGGACATGTTTGTTTTGTCGACAAGGGCATACTTGTTATTAGATAGAATATTGATGGGTGATGATGACACTTATATAGTGGAGATTGGCAGTGCCAGTGCAATGTGAATACAGTCTGGGCTGGTACATTGGAGGGTCAGATAGATGGGATGTGCCATGCTGGATCTAGACTCAAGTAGAAGTGTGTGCAATGGGATAAAGTTGTGACATTCTCATACTGAAGCTCCAGAAATAAAGTATTTCCGAAGCAGATAAGAGTACCACCTCCTAGTGAAGTCCAGGGATAGAGAACAGTGCCAGCGTTCTGGTGCCACCCAGCTCGACAGCAGAGTGCCCATCTCCTAGTCAAGCCTGGTGCAAGAGGGTAGCAAGACTCAATTGTAGAGTATAGTAGCATCCTGCAAGTGAGGTCCTGTGCCAAAGTTTAGTGCCAGCGTCCAGGCAGAGTCCAGTGTGCCAGGCTGCTAGAAAGGTCCAGTATTGGAGGGTAGTGCCCTCCTGAAAAAGTTGGCACCATTTCTACAAGCCCACAGCCATACTACAAGGCCCAATTGGTGGATTGTTAGGTTCTAGTCTTCTACAGAACTCATTGTTGCACTGCAGTATCTTAAAGCAGGATCAAGCAGGATCGGGTATTTGCAGAACTCCCGAAAAAGTGAATTGTTACTGATCTGCCGTTCATGGCCGCAGAGGATGGGGACCGCTTCTCAATCAAGACACGTGCAGTTGCCCGTGGTGGAACACATATTTGTCACATATTTACGCAAAACATTCTGTTTATAAACAAGGAACAGTTTTTCATACAAATAAATAGACTGATGCATTGAAATAGGATTTGTTTGTGTATGAGACGTCTCTGCTGCTTACGTGAGTGATTTCTAAAATAAACACGTAGCCATGGAAATGAAGAAGTAATAATAACCAGAACTTAAAACTAATCGTACCTGTAGAACGAGCCGAGAACAAGCGCGTCCCGGGCATGAAACTGGAAATAAAGCTCCACCCACTATGTCAAGGCTCCGCCCACCCCATGCCCCAATATACATGTAGGATACAAACAGTAAAATCCCAGTAATTACTAATCTCATAGACAAACCTGCAATCTGGATCTATAAGTGACATCCTGAGAAAACAATATACAGTTGTCACTGTGTACATACATTGCATGTATTGTACTGATCCTGAGTTACATCCTGTATTATACTCCAGAGCTGCACTCACTATTCTGCTGGTGGAGTCACTGTGTACATACATTACATTACTGATCCTGAGTTATATCCTGTATTATACTCCAGAGCTGCACTCACTATTCTGCTGGTACAGTCACTGTGTACATACATTACATTACTGATCCTAAGTTAAATCCTGTATTATACTCCAGAGCTGCACTCACTATTCTACTGGTGCAGTCACTGTGTACATACATTACATTACTGATCCTGTACTGATCCTGAGTTACATCCTGTATTATACTCCAGAGCTGGACTCACTATTCTGCTGGTGCAGTCAATGTGTACATACATTACATTACTGATCCTGTACTGATCCTGAGTTACATCCTGTATTATACTCCAGAGCTGCACTCACTATTCTGCTGGTGCAGTCACTGTGTACATACATTACATTACTGATCCTGAGTTACATCCTGTATTATACTCCAGAGCTGCACTCACTATTCTGCTGGTGCAGTCACTGTGTACATACATTACATTACTGATCCTGTACTGATCCTGAGTTACATCCTGTATTATACTCCAGAGCTGGACTTACTATTCTGCTGGTGCAGTCACTGTGTACATACATTACATTACTGATCCTGAGTTACATCTTGTATTATACTCCAGAGCTGCACTCACTATTCTGCTGGTGCAGTCACTGTGTACATACATTACATTACTGATCCTGAGTTACATCTTGTATTATACTCCAGAGCTGCACTCACTATTCTACTGGTGTAGTCACTGTGTACATACATTACATTACTGATCCTGAGTTACATCCTGTATTATACTCCAGAGCTGGACTCACTATTCTGCTGGTGCAGTCACTGTGTACATACATTACATTACTGATCCTGTACTGATCCTGAGTTACATCCTGTATTATACTCCAGAGCTGCACTCACTATTCTGCTGGTGCAGTCACTGTGTACATACATTACATTACTGATCATAAGTTAAATCCTGTATTATACTCCAGAGCTGCACTCACTATTCTACTGGTGCAGTCACTGTGTACATACATTACATTACTGATCCTGAGTTACATCTTGTATTATACTCCAGAGCTGCACTCACTATTCTACTGGTGTAGTCACTGTGTACATACATTACATTACTGATCCTGAGTTACATCCTGTATTATACTCCAGAGCTGGACTCACTATTCTGCTGGTGCAGTCACTGTGTACATACATTACATTACTGATCATGTACTGATCCTGAGTTACATCCTGTATTATACTCCAGAGCTGCACTCACTATTCTGCTGGTGCAGTCACTGTGTACATACATTACATTACTGATCATAAGTTAAATCCTGTATTATACTCCAGAGCTGCACTCACTATTCTACTGGTGCAGTCACTGTGTACATACATTACATTACTGATCCTGTACTGATCCTGAGTTACATCCTGTATTATACTCCAGAGCTGGACTCACTATTCTGCTGGTGCAGTCACTGTGTACATACATTACATTACTGATCCTGTACTGATCCAGAGTTACATCCTGTATTATACTCCAGAGCTGCACTCACTATTCTGCTGGTGCAGTCACTGTGTACATACATTACATTACTGATCCTGAGTTACATCCTGTATTATACTCCAGAGCTGCACTCACTATTCTGCTGGTGCAGTCACTGTGTACATACATTACATTACTGATCCTGTACTGATCCTGAGTTACATCCTGTATTATACTCCAGAGCTGGACTCACTATTCTGCTGGTGCAGTCACTGTGTACATACATTACATTACTGATCCTGAGTTACATCTTGTATTATACTCCAGAGCTGCACTCACTATTCTGCTGGTGCAGTCACTGTGTACATACATTACATTACTGATCCTGAGTTACATCTTGTATTATACTCCAGAGCTGCACTCACTATTCTGCTGGTGCAGTCACTGTGTACATACATTACATTACTGATCCTGAGTTACATCCTGTATTATACTCCAGAGCTGGACTCACTATTCTGCTGGTGCAGTCACTGTGTACATACATTACATTACTGATCCTGTACTGATCCTGAGTTACATCCTGTATTATACTCCAGAGCTGCACTCACTATTCTGCTGGTGCAGTCACTGTGTACATACATTACATTACTGATCATAAGTTAAATCCTGTATTATACTCCAGAGCTGCACTCACTATTCTACTGGTGCAGTCACTGTGTACATACATTACATTACTGATCCTGTACTGATCCTGAGTTACATCCTGTATTATACTCCAGAGCTGGACTCACTATTCTGCTGGTGCAGTCACTGTGTACATACATTACATTACTGATCCTAAGTTAAATCCTGTATTATACTCCAGAGCTGCACTCACTATTCTACTGGTGCAGTCACTGTGTACATACATTACATTACTGATCCTGTACTGATCCTGAGTTACATCCTGTATTATACTCCAGAGCTGGACTCACTATTCTGCTGGTGCAGTCACTGTGTACATACATTACATTACTGATCCTGTACTGATCCTGAGTTACATCCTGTATTATACTCCAGAGCTGGACTCACTATTCTGCTGGTGCAGTCACTGTGTACATACATTACATTACTGATCCTGAGTTACATCTTGTATTATACTCCAGAGCTGCACTCACTATTCTGCTGGTGCAGTCACTGTGTACATACAATACATTACTGATCCTGAGTTACATCTTGTATTATACTCCAGAGCTGCACTCACTATTCTACTGGTGTAGTCACTGTGTACATACATTACATTACTGATCCTGAGTTACATCCTGTATTATACTCCAGAGCTGGACTCACTATTCTGCTGGTGCAGTCACTGTGTACATACATTACATTACTGATCATGTACTGATCCTGAGTTACATCCTGTATTATACTCCAGAGCTGCACTCACTATTCTGCTGGTGCAGTCACTGTGTACATACATTACATTACTGATCATAAGTTAAATCCTGTATTATACTCCAGAGCTGCACTCACTATTCTACTGGTGCAGTCACTGTGTACATACATTACGTTACTGATCCTGTACTGATCCTGAGTTACATCCTGTATTATACTCCAGAGCTGGACTCACTATTCTGCTGGTGCAGTCACTGTGTACATACATTACATTACTGATCCTAAGTTAAATCCTGTATTATACTACAGAGCTGCACTCACTATTCTACTGGTGCAGTCACTGTGTACATACATTACATTACTGATCCTGTACTGATCCTGAGTTACATCCTGTATTATACTCCAGAGCTGGACTCACTATTCTGCTGGTGCAGTCACTGTGTACATACATTACATTACAGGTCCTGAGTTACATCCTGTATTATACTCCAGAGCTGCACTCACTATTCTGCTGGTGCAATCACTGTGTACATACATTACATTACTGATCCTGAGTTACATCCTGTATTATACTCCAGAGCTGCACTCACTATTCTGCTGGTGTAGTTACTGTGTACATACACTACATTACTGATCCTGTACTGATCCTGAGTCACATCGTGTATTATACTCCAGAGCTGCACTCACTATTCTGCTGGTGCAGTGACTGTGTACATACATTACATTACTGATCCTAAGTTAAATCCTGTATTATACTCCAGAGCTGCACTCACTATTCTACTGGTGCAGTCACTGTGTACATACATTACATTACTGATCCTGTACTGATCCTGACTTACATCCTGTATTATACTCCAGAGCTGGACTCACTATTCTGCTGGTGCAGTCACTGTGTACATACATTACATTACTGATCCTGTACTGATCCTGAGTTACATCCTGTATTATACTCCAGAGCTGGACTCACTATTCTGCTGGTGCAGTCACTGTGTACATACATTACATTACTGATCCTGTACTGATCCTGAGTTACATCCTGTATTATACTCCAGAGCTGCACTCACTATTCTGCTGGTGTAGTCACTGTGTACATACACTACATTACTGATCCTGTACTGATCCTGAGTCACATCGTGTATTATACTCCAGAGCTGCACTCACTATTCTGCTGGTGCAGTGACTGTGTACATACATTACATTACTGATCCTGAGTTACATCCTGTATTATACTCCAGAGCTGCACTCACTATTCTGCTGGTGCAGTCACTGTGTACATACATTACATTACTGATCCTGAGTTAAATCCTGTATTATACTCCAGAGCTGGACTCACTATTCTGCTGGTGCAGTCGCTGTGTACATACATTACATTACTGATCCTGAGTTACATCCTGTATTATACTCCAGAGCTGCACTCACTATTCTGCTGGTGCAGTCGCTGTGTACATACATTACATTACTGATCCTGAGTTACATCCTGTATTATACTCCAGAGCGGCACTCACTATTCTACTGGTGCAGTCACTGTGTACATACATTACATTACTGATCCTGAGTTACATCCTGTATTATACTCCAGAGCTGCACTCACTATTCTGCTGGTGTAGTCACTGTGTACATATATTACATTACTGATCCTGTTTTACATCCTGTATTATACTCCAGAGCTGCACTCACTATTCTGCTGGTGGAGTCACTGTGTACATACATTACATTACTGATCCTGAGTTACGTCCTGTATTATACCCCAGAGCTGGACTCACTATTCTGCTGGTGCAGTCACTGTGTACATACATTACATTACTGATCCTGAGTTACATCTTGTATTATACTCCAGAGCTGCACTCACTATTCTGCTGGTGCAGTCACTGTGTACATACATTACATTACTGATCCTGAGTTACATCTTGTATTATACTCCAGAGCTGCACTCACTATTCTACTGGTGTAGTCACTGTGTACATACATTACATTACTTATCCTGAGTTACATCCTGTATTATACTCCAGAGCTGGACTCACAATTCTGCTGGTGCAGTCACTGTGTACATACATTACATTACTGATCATGTACTGATCCTGAGTTACATCCTGTATTATACTCCAGAGCTGCACTCACTATTCTGCTGGTGCAGTCACTGTGTACATACATTACATTACTGATCCTAAGTTAAATCCTGTATTATACTCCAGAGCTGCACTCACTATTCTACTGGTGCAGTCACTGTGTACATACATTACATTACTGATCCTGAGTTACATCTTGTATTATACTCCAGAGCTGCACTCACTATTCTACTGGTGTAGTCACTGTGTACATACATTACATTACTTATCCTGAGTTACATCCTGTATTATACTCCAGAGCTGGACTCACTATTCTGCTGGTGCAGTCACTGTGTACATACATTACATTACTGATCATGTACTGATCCTGAGTTACATCCTGTATTATACTCCAGAGCTGCACTCACTATTCTGCTGGTGCAGTCACTGTGTACATACATTACATTACTGATCATAAGTTAAATCCTGTATTATACTCCAGAGCTGCACTCACTATTCTACTGGTGCAGTCACTGTGTACATACATTACGTTACTGATCCTGTACTGATCCTGAGTTACATCCTGTATTATACTCCAGAGCTGGACTCACTATTCTGCTGGTGCAGTCACTGTGTACATACATTACATTACTGATCCTAAGTTAAATCCTGTATTATACTACAGAGCTGCACTCACTATTCTACTGGTGCAGTCACTGTGTACATACATTACATTACTGATCCTGTACTGATCCTGAGTTACATCCTGTATTATACTCCAGAGCTGGACTCACTATTCTGCTGGTGCAGTCACTGTGTACATACATTACATTACTGGTCCTGAGTTACATCCTGTATTATACTCCAGAGCTGCACTCACTATTCTGCTGGTGCAATCACTGTGTACATACATTACATTACTGATCCTGAGTTACATCCTGTATTATACTCCAGAGCTGCACTCACTATTCTGCTGGTGTAGTTACTGTGTACATACACTACATTACTGATCCTGTACTGATCCTGAGTCACATCGTGTATTATACTCCAGAGCTGCACTCACTATTCTGCTGGTGCAGTGACTGTGTACATACATTACATTACTGATCCTAAGTTAAATCCTGTATTATACTCCAGAGCTGCACTCACTATTCTACTGGTGCAGTCACTGTGTACATACATTACATTACTGATCCTGTACTGATCCTGACTTACATCCTGTATTATACTCCAGAGCTGGACTCACTATTCTGCTGGTGCAGTCACTGTGTACATACATTACATTACTGATCCTGTACTGATCCTGAGTTACATCCTGTATTATACTCCAGAGCTGGACTCACTATTCTGCTGGTGCAGTCACTGTGTACATACATTACATTACTGATCCTGTACTGATCCTGAGTTACATCCTGTATTATACTCCAGAGCTGCACTCACTATTCTGCTGGTGCAGTCACTGTGTACATACATTACATTACTGATCCTGAGTTACATCCTGTATTATACTCCAGAGCTGCACTCACTATTCTGCTGGTGTAGTCACTGTGTACATACACTACATTACTGATCCTGTACTGATCCTGAGTCACATCGTGTATTATACTCCAGAGCTGCACTCACTATTCTGCTGGTGCAGTGACTGTGTACATACATTACATTACTGATCCTGAGTTACATCCTGTATTATACTCCAGAGCTGCACTCACTATTCTGCTGGTGCAGTCACTGTGTACATACATTACATTACTGATCCTGAGTTAAATCCTGTATTATACTCCAGAGCTGGACTCACTATTCTGCTGGTGCAGTCGCTGTGTACATACATTACATTACTGATCCTGAGTTACATCCTGTATTATACTCCAGAGCGGCACTCACTATTCTACTGGTGCAGTCACTGTGTACATACATTACATTACTGATCCTGAGTTACATCCTGTATTATACTCCAGAGCGGCACTCACTATTCTACTGGTGCAGTCACAGTGTACATACATTACATTACTGATCCTGAGTTACATCCTGTATTATACTCCAGAGCTGCACTCACTATTCTGCTGGTGTAGTCACTGTGTACATACATTACATTACTGATCCTGTTTTACATCCTGTATTATACTCCAGAGCTGCACTCACTATTCTGCTGGTGGAGTCACTGTGTACATACATTACATTACTGATCCTGAGTTACGTCCTGTATTATACCCCAGAGCTGCACTCACTATTCTGCTGGTGGAGTCACTGTGTACATACATTACATTACTGATCCTGAGTTACATCCTGTATTATACTCCAGAGCGGCACTCACTATTCTACTGGTGCAGTCACTGTGTACATACATTACATTACTGATCCTGAGTTACATCCTGTATTATACTCCAGAGCGGCACTCACTATTCTACTGGTGCAGTCACTTTGTACATACATTACATTACTGATCCTGAGTTACATCCTGTATTATACTCCAGAGCTGCACTCACTATTCTGCTGGTGTAGTCACTGTGTACATACATTACATTACTGATCCTGTTTTACATCCTGTATTATACTCCAGAGCTGCACTCACTATTCTGCTGGTGGAGTCACTGTGTACATACATTACATTACTGATCCTGAGTTACGTCCTGTATTATACCCCAGAGCTGCACTCACTATTCTGCTGGTGGAGTCACTGTGTACATACATTACATTACTGATCCTGAGTTACATCCTGTATTATACTCCAGAACTGCACTCACTATTCTGCTGGTGCAGTCACTGTGTACATACACTACATTACTGATCCTGTACTGATCCTGAGTTACCTCCTGTATTATACTCCAGAGCTGCACTCACTATTCTGCTGGTGCAGTGACTGTGTACATACATTACATTACTGATCCTAAGTTAAATCCTGTATTATACTCCAGAGCTGCACTCACTATTCTACTGGTGCAGTCACTGTGTACATACATTACATTACTGATCCTGTACTGATCCTGAATTACATCCTGTATTATACTCCAGAGCTGCACTCACTATTCTGCTGGTGCAGTCACTGTGTACATACATTACATTACTGATTCTGAGTTACATCCTGTATTATACTCCAGAGCTGGACTCACTATTCTGCTGGTGCAGTCACTGTGTACATACATTACATTACTGATCCTGTACTGATCCTGAGTAACATCCTGTATTATACTCCAGAGCTGGACTCACTATTCTGCTGGTGCAGTTACTGTGTACATACATTACATTACTGATCCTGTACTGATCCTGAGTTACATCCTGTATTATACTCCAGAGCTGCACTCACTATTCTGCTGGTGCAGTCACTGTGTACATACATTACATTACTGATTCTGAGTTACATCCTGTATTATACTCCAGAGCTGGACTCACTATTCTGCTGGTGCAGTCACTGTGTACATACATTACATTACTGATCCTGTACTGATCCTGAGTAACATCCTGTATTATACTCCAGAGCTGGACTCACTATTCTGCTGGTGCAGTTACTGTGTACATACATTACATTACTGATCCTGTACTGATCCTGAGTCACATCGTGTATTATACTCCAGAGCTGCACTCACTATTCTGCTGGTGCAGTGACTGTGTACATACATTACATTACTGATCCTGAGTTACATCCTGTATTATACTCCAGAGCTGCACTCACTATTCTGCTGGTGCAGTCACTGTGTACATACATTACATTACTGATCCTGAGTTAAATCCTGTATTATACTCCAGAGCTGGACTCACTATTCTGCTGGTGCAGTCGCTGTGTACATACATTACATTACTGATCCTGAGTTACATCCTGTATTATACTCCAGAGCGGCACTCACTATTCTACTGGTGCAGTCACTGTGTACATACATTACATTACTGATCCTGAGTTACATCCTGTATTATACTCCAGAGCGGCACTCACTATTCTACTGGTGCAGTCACAGTGTACATACATTACATTACTGATCCTGAGTTACATCCTGTATTATACTCCAGAGCTGCACTCACTATTCTGCTGGTGTAGTCACTGTGTACATACATTACATTACTGATCCTGTTTTACATCCTGTATTATACTCCAGAGCTGCACTCACTATTCTGCTGGTGGAGTCACTGTGTACATACATTACATTACTGATCCTGAGTTACGTCCTGTATTATACCCCAGAGCTGCACTCACTATTCTGCTGGTGGAGTCACTGTGTACATACATTACATTACTGATCCTGAGTTACATCCTGTATTATACTCCAGAGCGGCACTCACTATTCTACTGGTGCAGTCACTGTGTACATACATTACATTACTGATCCTGAGTTACATCCTGTATTATACTCCAGAGCGGCACTCACTATTCTACTGGTGCAGTCACTTTGTACATACATTACATTACTGATCCTGAGTTACATCCTGTATTATACTCCAGAGCTGCACTCACTATTCTGCTGGTGTAGTCACTGTGTACATACATTACATTACTGATCCTGTTTTACATCCTGTATTATACTCCAGAGCTGCACTCACTATTCTGCTGGTGGAGTCACTGTGTACATACATTACATTACTGATCCTGAGTTACGTCCTGTATTATACCCCAGAGCTGCACTCACTATTCTGCTGGTGGAGTCACTGTGTACATACATTACATTACTGATCCTGAGTTACATCCTGTATTATACTCCAGAACTGCACTCACTATTCTGCTGGTGCAGTCACTGTGTACATACACTACATTACTGATCCTGTACTGATCCTGAGTTACCTCCTGTATTATACTCCAGAGCTGCACTCACTATTCTGCTGGTGCAGTGACTGTGTACATACATTACATTACTGATCCTAAGTTAAATCCTGTATTATACTCCAGAGCTGCACTCACTATTCTACTGGTGCAGTCACTGTGTACATACATTACATTACTGATCCTGTACTGATCCTGAATTACATCCTGTATTATACTCCAGAGCTGCACTCACTATTCTGCTGGTGCAGTCACTGTGTACATACATTACATTACTGATTCTGAGTTACATCCTGTATTATACTCCAGAGCTGGACTCACTATTCTGCTGGTGCAGTCACTGTGTACATACATTACATTACTGATCCTGTACTGATCCTGAGTAACATCCTGTATTATACTCCAGAGCTGGACTCACTATTCTGCTGGTGCAGTTACTGTGTACATACATTACATTACTGATCCTGTACTGATCCTGAGTTACATCCTGTATTATACTCCAGAGCTGCACTCACTATTCTGCTGGTGCAGTCACTGTGTACATACATTACATTACTGATTCTGAGTTACATCCTGTATTATACTCCAGAGCTGGACTCACTATTCTGCTGGTGCAGTCACTGTGTACATACATTACATTACTGATCCTGTACTGATCCTGAGTAACATCCTGTATTATACTCCAGAGCTGGACTCACTATTCTGCTGGTGCAGTTACTGTGTACATACATTACATTACTGATCCTGTACTGATCCTGAGTCACATCGTGTATTATACTCCAGAGCTGCACTCACTATTCTGCTGGTGCAGTGACTGTGTACATACATTACATTACTGATCCTGAGTTACATCCTGTATTATACTCCAGAGCTGCACTCACTATTCTGCTGGTGCAGTCACTGTGTACATACATTACATTACTGATCCTGAGTTAAATCCTGTATTATACTCCAGAGCTGGACTCACTATTCTGCTGGTGCAGTCGCTGTGTACATACATTACATTACTGATCCTGAGTTACATCCTGTATTATACTCCAGAGCGGCACTCACTATTCTACTGGTGCAGTCACTGTGTACATACATTACATTACTGATCCTGAGTTACATCCTGTATTATACTCCAGAGCGGCACTCACTATTCTACTGGTGCAGTCACAGTGTACATACATTACATTACTGATCCTGAGTTACATCCTGTATTATACTCCAGAGCTGCACTCACTATTCTGCTGGTGTAGTCACTGTGTACATACATTACATTACTGATCCTGTTTTACATCCTGTATTATACTCCAGAGCTGCACTCACTATTCTGCTGGTGGAGTCACTGTGTACATACATTACATTACTGATCCTGAGTTACGTCCTGTATTATACCCCAGAGCTGCACTCACTATTCTGCTGGTGGAGTCACTGTGTACATACATTACATTACTGATCCTGAGTTACATCCTGTATTATACTCCAGAGCGGCACTCACTATTCTACTGGTGCAGTCACTGTGTACATACATTACATTACTGATCCTGAGTTACATCCTGTATTATACTCCAGAGCGGCACTCACTATTCTACTGGTGCAGTCACTTTGTACATACATTACATTACTGATCCTGAGTTACATCCTGTATTATACTCCAGAGCTGCACTCACTATTCTGCTGGTGTAGTCACTGTGTACATACATTACATTACTGATCCTGTTTTACATCCTGTATTATACTCCAGAGCTGCACTCACTATTCTGCTGGTGGAGTCACTGTGTACATACATTACATTACTGATCCTGAGTTACGTCCTGTATTATACCCCAGAGCTGCACTCACTATTCTGCTGGTGGAGTCACTGTGTACATACATTACATTACTGATCCTGAGTTACATCCTGTATTATACTCCAGAACTGCACTCACTATTCTGCTGGTGTAGTCACTGTGTACATACACTACATTACTGATCCTGTACTGATCCTGAGTTACCTCCTGTATTATACTCCAGAGCTGCACTCACTATTCTGCTGGTGCAGTGACTGTGTACATACATTACATTACTGATCCTAAGTTAAATCCTGTATTATACTCCAGAGCTGCACTCACTATTCTACTGGTGCAGTCACTGTGTACATACATTACATTACTGATCCTGTACTGATCCTGAATTACATCCTGTATTATACTCCAGAGCTGCACTCACTATTCTGCTGGTGCAGTCACTGTGTACATACATTACATTACTGATTCTGAGTTACATCCTGTATTATACTCCAGAGCTGGACTCACTATTCTGCTGGTGCAGTCACTGTGTACATACATTACATTACTGATCCTGTACTGATCCTGAGTAACATCCTGTATTATACTCCAGAGCTGGACTCACTATTCTGCTGGTGCAGTTACTGTGTACATACATTACATTACTGATCCTGTACTGATCCTGAGTTACATCCTGTATTATACTCCAGAGCTGCACTCACTATTCTGCTGGTGCAGTCTCTGTGTACATACATTACATTACTGATCCTGAGTTACATCCTGTATTATACTCCAGAGCTGCACTCACTATTCTGCTGGTGTAGTCACTGTGTACATACACTACATTACTGATCCTGTACTGATCCTGAGTCACATCGTGTATTATACTCCAGAGCTGCAATCACTATTCTGCTGGTGCAGTGACTGTGTACATACATTACATTACTGATCCTAAGTTAAATCCTGTATTATACTCCAGAGCTGCACTCACTATTCTACTGGTGCAGTCACTGTGTACATACATTACATTACTGATCCTGAGTTACATCCTGTATTATACTCCAGAGCTGGACTCACTATTCTGCTGGTGCAGTCACTGTGTACATACATTACATTACTGATCCTGTACTGATCCTGAGTTACATCCTGTATTATACTCCAGAGCAGCGCTCACTATTCTGCTGGTGCAGTCACTGTGTACATACATTACATTACTGATCCTGTACTGATCCTGAGTTACATCCTGTATTATACTCCAGAGCTGCACTCACTATTCTGCTGGTGCCGTCACTGTGTACATACATTACATTACTGATCCTGTACTGATCCTGAGTTACATCCTGTATTATACTCCAGAGCTGCACTCACTATTCTGCTGGTGCAGTCACTGTGTACATACATTACATTACTAATCCTGTACTGATCCTGAGTTACATCCTGTATTATACTCCAGAGCTGCACTCACTATTCTGCTGGTGCAGTGACTGTGTACATACATTACATTACTGATCCTAAGTTAAATCCTGTATTATACTCCAGAGCTGCACTCACTATTCTACTGGTGCAGTCACTGTGTACATACATTACATTACTGATCCTGTACTGATCCTGAGTTACATCCTCTATTATACTCCAGAGCAGCACTCACTATTCTGTTGGTGCAGTCACTGTGTACATACATTACATTACTGATCCTGAGTTACATCCTGTATTATACTCCAGAGCTGCACTCACTATTCTGCTGGTGCAGTCACTGTGTACATACATTACATTACTGATCCATTACTGATCCTGAGTTACATCCTGTATTACACTCCAGAGCTGCACTCACTATTCTGCTGGTGCAGTCACTGTGTACATGCATACATCACTGATCCTGAGTTACATCCTGTATTATACCCCAGAGCTGCACTCACTATTCTGCTGGTGCAGTCACTGTGTACATACATTATATTACTGATCCTGAGTTACATCCTGTATTATACTCCAGAGCTGCACTCACTATTCTGCTGGTGCAGTCACTGTGGTACATACATTACATTACTGATCCTGAGTTACATCCTGTATTATACCCCAGAGCTGCACTCACTATTCTGCTGGTGCAGTCACTGTGTACATACATTACATTACTGATCCTGAGTTACATCCTGTATTATATCCCAGAGCTGCACTCACTATTCTGCTGGTGCAGTCGCTGTGTACATACATTACATTACTGATCCTGAGTTACATCCTGTATTATACCCCAGAGCTGCACTCACTATTCTACTGGTGCAGTCACTGTGTACATACATTACATTACTGATCCTGAGTTACATCCTGTATTATACTCCAGAGCTGCACTCACTATTCTGCTGGTGTAGTCACTGTGTACATACATTACATTACTGATCCTGTTTTACATCCTGTATTATACTCCAGAGCTGCACTCACTATTCTGCTGGTGGAGTCACTGTGTACATACATTACATTACTGATCCTGAGTTACGTCCTGTATTATACCCCAGAGCTGCACTCACTATTCTGCTGGTGGAGTCACTGTGTACATACATTACATTACTGATCCTGAGTTACATCCTGTATTATACTCCAGAGCTGCACTCACTATTCTGCTGGTGCAGTCACTGTGTACATATATTACATTACTGATCCTGAGTTACATCCTGTATTATACTCCAGAGCTGCACTCACTATTCTGCTGGTGGAGTCACTGTGTACATACATTACATTACTGATCCTGAGTTACATCCTGTATTATACCCCAGAGCTGCACTCACTATTCTGCTGGTGGAGTCACTGTGTACATACATTACATTACTGATCCTGAGTTACATCCTGTATTATACCCCAGAGCTGCACTCACTATTCTGCTGGTGGAGTCACTGTGTACATACATTACATTACTGATCCTGAGTTACATCCTGTATTATACTCCAGAGCTGCACTCACTATTCTGCTGGTGGAGTCACTGTGTACATACATTACATTACTGATCCTGAGTTACATCCTGTATTATACCCCAGAGCTGCACTCACTATTCTGCTGGTGGAGTCACTGTGTACATACATTACATTACTGATCCTGAGTTACATCCTGTATTATTCCCCAGAGCTGCACTCATAATTCTGCTGGTGGAGTCACTGTGTACATACATTACATTACTGATCCTGAGTTACATCCTGTATTATACTCCAGGGCTGCACTTGTTGAGGGAGGGCAGTAATGACCCTTCAGAGTTGACCAAGTGAGTGTCAAATTATTATGTTACAAGGTTGATTGCGCAATCCAACAGAAAACCAGACTGAGGCAAAGCTCTGTATGGGAGGATTCGAGAATCTCTAACCCCGTTTATTTCTACTTAGCATTTTATATTGTTTTGAGTATATCAGTAGCCAATCACCTACTTCCATACTACAAGCTTGAACCAATGATAGTACAATTATTACGGAAATACACATATGGTCATATTATCGTTAGTTCGGTGTACGATGGAAAGTTACAAGGTTACCCATCCCGGCTCAGACTAGCTAGATAACAGGAGCAGGGTGTCTCAAAGAATGTTCTTGAGAGAAAAGGTTAGTGTGGGAAAGTTGTATGTGAATCAAGAGGAAAGAAGGAAAGAATGTATGTTATGCAAAGAGTATAATAACATGATTTTGAAGCAAGCAGACAAAATGGAGTTGCCGTAGCATGAATATCAATATGTCCTTTACACACTCACTATTCTGCTGGTGCAGTCATTGTGTACATAGATTACATTACTGATCCTGAGTTACCTCCTGTATTATACTCCAGAGCTGCACTCACTATTCTGCTGGTGCAGCCACTGTGTACATACATTACATTACTGATCCTGAGTTACCTCCTGTATTATACTCCAGAGCTGCACTCGCTATTCTGCTGGTGCAGTCACTGTGTACATACATTACATTACTGATCCTGAGTTACATCCTGTATTACACTCCAGAGCTGCACTCACTATTCTGCTGGTGCAGTCACTGTGTACATACATTACATTACTGATCCTGTACTGATCCTGAGTTACATCCTGTATTATACTCCAGAGCTGCACTCACTATTCTGCTGGTGCAGTCACTGTGTACATACATTACATTACTGATCCTGTACTGATCCTGAGTTACATCCTGTATTATACTCCAGAGCTGAACTCACTATTCTGCTGGTGCAGTCACTGTGTACATACATTACATTACTGATCCTGAGTTACATCCTATATTATACTCCAGAGCTGCACTCACTATTCTGCTGGTGCAGTCACTGTGTACATACATTACATTACTGATCCTGTACTGATCCTGAGTTACATCCTGTATTACACTCCAGAGCTGCACTCACTATTCTGCTGGTGCAGTCACTGTGTACATACATTACATTACTGATCCTGTACTGATCCTGAGTTACATCCTGTATTACACTCCAGAGCTGCACTCACTATTCTGCTGGTGCCGTCACTGTGTACATACATTACATTACTGATCCTGTACTGATCCTGAGTTACATCCTGTATTATACTCCAGAGCTGCACTCACTATTCTGCTGGTGCAGTCACTGTGTACATACATTACATTACTAATCCTGTACTGATCCTGAGTTACATCCTGTATTATACTCCAGAGCTGCACTCACTATTCTGCTGGTGCAGTGACTGTGTACATACATTACATTACTGATCCTAAGTTAAATCCTGTATTATACTCCAGAGCTGCACTCACTATTCTACTGGTGCAGTCACTGTGTACATACATTACATTACTGATCCTGTACTGATCCTGAGTTACATCCTCTATTATACTCCAGAGCAGCACTCACTATTCTGTTGGTGCAGTCACTGTGTACATACATTACATTACTGATCCTGAGTTACATCCTGTATTATACTCCAGAGCTGCACTCACTATTCTGCTGGTGCAGTCACTGTGTACATACATTACATTACTGATCCATTACTGATCCTGAGTTACATCCTGTATTACACTCCAGAGCTGCACTCACTATTCTGCTGGTGCAGTCACTGTGTACATGCATACATCACTGATCCTGAGTTACATCCTGTATTATACCCCAGAGCTGCACTCACTATTCTGCTGGTGCAGTCACTGTGTACATACATTATATTACTGATCCTGAGTTACATCCTGTATTATACTCCAGAGCTGCACTCACTATTCTGCTGGTGCAGTCACTGTGGTACATACATTACATTACTGATCCTGAGTTACATCCTGTATTATACCCCAGAGCTGCACTCACTATTCTGCTGGTGCAGTCACTGTGTACATACATTACATTACTGATCCTGAGTTACATCCTGTATTATATCCCAGAGCTGCACTCACTATTCTGCTGGTGCAGTCGCTGTGTACATACATTACATTACTGATCCTGAGTTACATCCTGTATTATACCCCAGAGCTGCACTCACTATTCTACTGGTGCAGTCACTGTGTACATACATTACATTACTGATCCTGAGTTACATCCTGTATTATACTCCAGAGCTGCACTCACTATTCTGCTGGTGTAGTCACTGTGTACATACATTACATTACTGATCCTGTTTTACATCCTGTATTATACTCCAGAGCTGCACTCACTATTCTGCTGGTGGAGTCACTGTGTACATACATTACATTACTGATCCTGAGTTACGTCCTGTATTATACCCCAGAGCTGCACTCACTATTCTGCTGGTGGAGTCACTGTGTACATACATTACATTACTGATCCTGAGTTACATCCTGTATTATACTCCAGAGCTGCACTCACTATTCTGCTGGTGCAGTCACTGTGTACATATATTACATTACTGATCCTGAGTTACATCCTGTATTATACTCCAGAGCTGCACTCACTATTCTGCTGGTGGAGTCACTGTGTACATACATTACATTACTGATCCTGAGTTACATCCTGTATTATACCCCAGAGCTGCACTCACTATTCTGCTGGTGGAGTCACTGTGTACATACATTACATTACTGATCCTGAGTTACATCCTGTATTATACCCCAGAGCTGCACTCACTATTCTGCTGGTGGAGTCACTGTGTACATACATTACATTACTGATCCTGAGTTACATCCTGTATTATACTCCAGAGCTGCACTCACTATTCTGCTGGTGGAGTCACTGTGTACATACATTACATTACTGATCCTGAGTTACATCCTGTATTATACCCCAGAGCTGCACTCACTATTCTGCTGGTGGAGTCACTGTGTACATACATTACATTACTGATCCTGAGTTACATCCTGTATTATTCCCCAGAGCTGCACTCATAATTCTGCTGGTGGAGTCACTGTGTACATACATTACATTACTGATCCTGAGTTACATCCTGTATTATACTCCAGGGCTGCACTTGTTGAGGGAGGGCAGTAATGACCCTTCAGAGTTGACCAAGTGAGTGTCAAATTATTATGTTACAAGGTTGATTGCGCAATCCAACAGAAAACCAGACTGAGGCAAAGCTCTGTATGGGAGGATTCGAGAATCTCTAACCCCGTTTATTTCTACTTAGCATTTTATATTGTTTTGAGTATATCAGTAGCCAATCACCTACTTCCATACTACAAGCTTGAACCAATGATAGTACAATTATTACGGAAATACACATATGGTCATATTATCGTTAGTTCGGTGTACGATGGAAAGTTACAAGGTTACCCATCCCGGCTCAGACTAGCTAGATAACAGGAGCAGGGTGTCTCAAAGAATGTTCTTGAGAGAAAAGGTTAGTGTGGGAAAGTTGTATGTGAATCAAGAGGAAAGAAGGAAAGAATGTATGTTATGCAAAGAGTATAATAACATGATTTTGAAGCAAGCAGACAAAATGGAGTTGCCGTAGCATGAATATCAATATGTCCTTTACACACTCACTATTCTGCTGGTGCAGTCATTGTGTACATAGATTACATTACTGATCCTGAGTTACCTCCTGTATTATACTCCAGAGCTGCACTCACTATTCTGCTGGTGCAGCCACTGTGTACATACATTACATTACTGATCCTGAGTTACCTCCTGTATTATACTCCAGAGCTGCACTCGCTATTCTGCTGGTGCAGTCACTGTGTACATACATTACATTACTGATCCTGAGTTACATCCTGTATTACACTCCAGAGCTGCACTCACTATTCTGCTGGTGCAGTCACTGTGTACATACATTACATTACTGATCCTGTACTGATCCTGAGTTACATCCTGTATTATACTCCAGAGCTGCACTCACTATTCTGCTGGTGCAGTCACTGTGTACATACATTACATTACTGATCCTGTACTGATCCTGAGTTACATCCTGTATTATACTCCAGAGCTGAACTCACTATTCTGCTGGTGCAGTCACTGTGTACATACATTACATTACTGATCCTGAGTTACATCCTATATTATACTCCAGAGCTGCACTCACTATTCTGCTGGTGCAGTCACTGTGTACATACATTACATTACTGATCCTGTACTGATCCTGAGTTACATCCTGTATTACACTCCAGAGCTGCACTCACTATTCTGCTGGTGCAGTCACTGTGTACATACATTACATTACTGATCCTGAGTTACACCCTGTATTATACTCCAGAGCTGCACTCACTATTCTGCTGGTGCAGTCACTGTGTACATACATTACATTACTGATCCTGTACTGATCCTGAGTTACATCCTGTATTATACTCCAGAGCTGCACTCACTATTCTGCTGGTGCAGTCACTGTGTACATACATTACATTACTGATCCTGTACTGATCCGGAGTTACATCCTGTATTATACTCCAGAGCTGCACTCACTATTCTGCTGGTGCAGTCACTGTGTACATACATTACATTACTGATCCTGAGTTATATCCTGTATTATACTCCAGAGCTGCACTCACTATTCTGCTGGTGCCGTCACTGTGTACATACATTACATTACTGATCCTGAGTTACACCCTGTATTATACTCCAGAGCTGCACTCACTATTCTGCTGGTGCAGTCACTGTGTACATACATTACATTACTGATCCTGAGTTACATCCTGTATTATACTCCAGAGCAGCACTCACTATTCTGCTGGTGCAGTCACTGTGTACATACATTATATTACTGATCCTGAGTTACATCCTGTATTACACTCCAGAGCTGCACTCACTATTCTGCTGGTGGAGTCACTGTGTACATACATTACATTACTGATCCTGAGTTACATCCTGTAACATCTGGGCTGCAGAACTTTTAACAATAGAACAACGTAAAATATGTTGAAGATTACAAATAGGAGTCAATGACAAATCTATACATTTAGAGGTGTATGAGAATGCAAATTTACAACAGATTCCTTTAAAGTGGGATGTAGTTGTCTGTACAGCGCTGTGAAATTAGTGGTGCTATATTAGTGAGTAAAATAAATAAAATACATATAGTTGTTTCCTGGAATTACTATATAGTTTTTTATTTACATATATTTAAAAACAGACATAAATATGGAGTGTGGCCTATTATTAATGACAATAATTATCATCATCTCTTAAGGCGCACACTAAGCAAATGGGCTTCACACAGGTTATACATAATAGTAATACATTATTATTATTATTATTACTACTACTTTTATTACATAATGTTCACATAAAGCCAAAATACACATTTTTGTGTTTTTTTTTTTACGTCTCCTGTAAATAGTATGAATATTAATCATAACAATTAATACAAAATACAATTGTTAATAATAATAATAATAATAATAATAATAATAATTAATAATAATACAAATAATTGTTTAAAATATAATATTATTATATAATAATTCAATTCTAATAAACATAGTAACATCGTTTTTAAGGCTGAAGGAAGACTAAGTCCATCTAGTTCAACCCATAGCCTAACATGTTGATCCAGAGGAAGGCAAAATATTTTAAAGTATTAAAATATTGTGTCATTTTTAATTAATAAGTTAAAAGACTGTCTGCAGTATTGGGGTGGTATTAATGATTGGCATTATTTATCGTTATTCATTATTATTTGCAGTAGTAGTAGTAGTGGAGTTATTATATTTTTGTTCTGCTGAGTTTGGATTATTACATTTTTAGTAATATTATCATGCACAATCTCCCCATGGTTGCTGATATTACTAATAATGGCGGGACGCCTGTGCTGCACCCGGCCAGTAGCTGGGAACAGCAGACCAGTAGGATTTTGGCTCGTCCCTAGCAGCCACCAGTGAGAGCGGAGAATCACCAGGACTGTTATTCAAACAAGTGTGGCAATCAGACTGGAGCACAGTGTGCAGCCGCCTCACTCCGCCTGCCTGCAACTCACTGCCCAGTGCTGCTTTAGGCATTTCATTCAGATTTATATTGCTCTATCACACACACATATTCATCCCCACCCCTCCTCCTCCTCCTCCTCTCTTGTGATATGGGGATCCCATTCCATCTCTCAGACAGGGGATTGTCTTAGCACTTGTTTAAATGCTTGCTGCCTATGCTGGGAGCGAAAGCAGGAAAGAAGACAAGATTTTTATCCCTCTCGCAGCTGTGCTCGCCGAGATAAGCAAAGTCACTGGGAGAGAAACCTTAAAGCGGAGAAGGACCGTGCAGAATTGAACAGCTCTTAGGAGCGGCAAAGCCTCCTGCTCCTTCTTGCCCTGCTTTCCTCTAATCAGTCTTTTCATATTGCTTGGATTCTCCAGATTGTGGCTTTAAAGCTTCAAGAAAGAAGAGACAAAAAAAAAGGGACATAAGGGATTTTTATTTTTCTTGCCTTTTCCTATCTTGCAAAAGTGCTTCGGAACTGGAGTGATCTGGGACGTATTTAGGGGAACGGGGTGCAAGGGGTTACTCCGGGTTTTGAAGACCCCTTAAAGCCCTGTTTCTCGAAAACTTGATCGCCAATGCCCATCGAGATAGTCTGCAAGATCAAGTTTGCAGACGAGGATGAGAGCCAGAAGGAAAAAGAGGAAGGAGAAAGGGAAAGCTTGATCGGGGATGAGGTTCCAACGGCTACCCGGGACTTATCCGGCTTTGCCAGCACCAGTACTCTTCATGGACTGCGGCACATATTCCGGACGGGTAGACTGGGCATCAAGCAAAGCCTATGGGCATTGGCATTTTGTGCATCCTTATTATTTTTCCTCTACCAGGCAGCAAAGTGTGCCTTGTATTACCTCGAACACCCCTATGTCACCTCGTTGGACGAGGAAGTGACCAGTGAAATTATTTTCCCAGCTGTCACCATCTGTAACATCAACCGATTTCGGCACTCGGCTCTCTCCGACGCCGACATTTACCACTTGGCCAACCTGACCGGACTCCCTCCGAAAGACCGGGATGGCCACAGAGAATCGGATTTAGTTTACCCCGCTGCTAACATGCTGGAAATAGTGAACCGGACTGGGCACCAGTTGACTGAAATGTTAAAAAGCTGCAACTTCAGTGGAAATAACTGCACTGCACAAAACTTCTCGGTGGTGAGTCCCCCGGTTTTATGCCCATCTGTCGGCACAGCTCGTTGATACGTCTTATGTTGTCTTATCCCCAAATTTTGTACTAATTTTTTACTTACCCCAAAAAATGACATCAAAATAGTAACCAGTTAATAAGGAGTCAATAAACACTTCCTTTACTGGTGGGGTCAAGGAATTGACTTGGAGTCTAAGAACCTCCTTTAGTCTAAAGTTAAAAATCTTATATGAAGTGGATGAAAAATGGCTAAAAAAAAAAGTGTGCACATCCAAGATTTGGGAAAAATTTATTAGACTTGCTTCAAAAAATGTCTTAAGTGTCTCATTTGATCAAGTCCTAAAAATGGGCAACACAACTGGTCTAGTTTTGCATTAAAAAAAAAAATTCTTGACCATTGTCTGACCAGGGGGTCAATCTATGTGTCTATGGGCAGACTAACACATTGTTCCCAAATCTTTAACCCTCTGCTCTAACCAATACCTGCAGATATCATTGGGCTCCCTTGCGGCAAGGCTGATAAAAGCCAGACAGGAGGAGTGAGATCAGGTCATGCACAGATGTAGCAGAGCTGAAATTGGCATTGCGTATCATGATTACGCAATGGGTTTACCTGGACTGAATTGCACCTATTAAGAAACTCACCTCTGCTACATCTATGTCCATTGCCTATGGGTGACCTACGGGTTTATAATCATCTTATCTATGATACAACGGATACATTGCTGAGGAAGCCAGTAATTAGAATATTACTATCATACCGTTAGATACAATGTGGCAGATTTATTAACATTGTTGCTACTGGTTTCTGGCTGGTGATGCGCCAGATTTTTGGAACATTTTATATATTTACTGCATGTTTTCAGACAATGAGAAAATTCATCAAAATGCAACATACTTTCGAGGTGGCGTCAAAAATGGACGCGGTTAGGGCAAATCGAAAAACAGTTTTTAGGCGCAAAACACTGGTTTAAAATAATCCGGCCAAGAGGTGACATAAAAGAGGAAAACATCTAACGTGCACCAAATCTATCACACAGCGTAATAAATTTGTCACCCTGAGGTTTGGACTAACTTTATCTGAGCCGATTTAAATACGTTTTCCCCAATGTGTTTTGCTAATTCCTTGACGATCGGCTTCCCAACGCTTAATCTGCACTTGCCTTCCAGCATACAGGAGGGTCAGGCTGAAATATGAGGATCATTCCGCCAACCCCTGTGGGTTACGAGGGGTTAATTTGTCTTGGCCGTCGTTAAATTAGCAGACGAGAAATGCAAAAGGCTCCGGAGAGGATCTGTCCGCGGGGAGACAAAAAGAAGCTAAACATTCAAAATGTCATCGGCTCAGTTTTGGCTGAGATGAACGAGGGGCGAAAATGTTTTGTGGAGTCGCAGTGAAAAAGTCTGTGACATCGTATCAGTTTTAGAACAGAACACAATTACATTTCACGCTTTTTACGCCCGTCGTGGGCAATCGCTGCTGCGTAAATATTACATGCTGCAAAATGTTGTATCTGTGGTGGCTGCAGAGAGATGTCACTTTCCTGCATTATGGATTAGTATCTAGAGGGGGGTCTGGGACGCCCTGCTGGAGAATAAGGATCATTGGCTCAAAAATGGAATTTATTTTTAATTTTCCGTTACAGTCGGACTCCTCAGCTACAGTATATTCTGCAGGTCATTAGCAGGAGCGCTTTATTGCTCTCGATCCAACAGGCAATATTGACACAAGGGAATGAGAGAAACAATGACTCCAGATCTGATAAATGCTGCATAGTTCAGCACTGTACTTGCTGTTATCCAATTTTCCAAATATAGCAGATATAAAGAGCCATAGTAGAGCTCTGGGCTATTATAAGGTTCTTATATAGTCTACTGGGAAACATGTTTCACTATTTTTTGAACATTTTGTGTTTTATATAAAATTGTCCACTGGGGGGCGAGGGAGAGTACAGGAAATTAGCTCACGGTTTCTCTAGTGGAAGCTTGGGGTAGTGCAAGCATTTTGTGTCTTCTGTATAAAAACTGGAGAGTGTGAATTACTGTATACTACCCTGTAAAGACGTCTCTGGAGAATTTTGTAGATAATATAGTATATCTATTCGACTAGAAAAAAAATATTTTCATAGTGTTGTTTTGTTTTCAATCTTGACTGCACAAATTTAGATGGAATAATACATAGTTTTTCAGACTTTTTTTCAGGGACTATGCTAGTTGTGCCAATATGTGGGTAAAAGACTGATGTAAATCGCTCTTGCCACAGACTGTGTCGCCATATTTGTTGGTCAGGTTCGAGCTCACTAATGTCCTAACTGGCTGTTGTCGTCTGCCATGTTGGCGCTGTTGAGCGTATCGCCCAGAATGGACACGTAATATATTTATCGGTATGTTTGCACTCAAGCACAGGGTGTGGTGCTCTCCGGAAACATGCACCAGGGGATGGGGTGAGTGACGAGTTTGCACGGATGGTGCCCGGCTGTCTGGTTCCTGGGTGAATGTCTAGGAGTATGTGATGCTTGAATGGCACAAGGATGTATTGGGATGATTGTAGCTGAGGGGCATGTGACTCAGACGGTCGGGGTTTGCTTATAGGGAAGGGTCAGACTCAGTGATGGAAGGATTTACCGGCGGATGGGTGCAGTGCGATCTGAGAAAGCCCAAGATGTTTAGGCAGTGCCTGGTGTAAGTTGATGCTCATGGGCTCCAATGCCAAATCTCCAACAAAGCCCCCAACTATCGCTGCTTTTAGTAGTATTGGTCTTCAAATAGGGGCCAAAGAGGCTTTTTGGGCCCCCAAGGCTAAAGGTCAAAGTTGCAACTGCAACCACTGCTCCCCATTATATTTGCATCCCTGCATGTAGGTGAGGGATGGGCACATATGCTGCAATGGTGTGCCATCTTATTGGTTACCTGTGTGGCTATCCTAGGCATAGAGGACTGGCTGCCCATGAGAGAGAAAGCTGCCACTGAGAACGACTTGGAATGGCAAAGCCACGGCCGCAGCGGGTGATTGACAGGTGGCCCAAGTGAGTTCTTGACCAGTGTGGAAGTGGCACCTCCGTGAGGTCAAGCGCTAATGAATCTCTGAGATTGTGAAAGCTGGGGAGGTCCTGATGTGGACAGGCCAATGGCACCCTTGTAAAAGCAGGTCCGACTGGACACATGGGAAGGATGGAACCTCTGCATGAAGGCTGCAAAGAAGTTCAAGTGAGTGTGTGCAGTTGTGGGTCTTGTAAAGCCTGAGCAAGAGCCTAAAGTGCACCCAAACTGGAGACCGAGTGAGACTAGCTGTCAGGAACAGCGCTCCGCTGCCTCCAATTGTCAGGACAGTCACGCAATTGACTGATTGATGGACAAGGCCGCAGATGCTTTTGCTACTGGACCAGTTATTGTGCGCTTCCCGGTGAATGTATAGTATATACACATCTGTTCCCAACATAATAGTGTATATATATATATATATCACAGTAAAACTAACTGCCACCACCAATCCTTTATACAGGTGATTGGATGGCCATTTCTGGTAACGTGGGACCTCACGAGACTTCAGGGATGTGGTTTATAGAGCAAGAGAAACAAAGCTATTACATTTTTATACATTTACGGTAATTCAAAAAAGTAGGCAGCGTTTTTAAAAATATACAAAAGATGTTATAAAGGGGACAAGACAATAACATTTATACAATCACATGCAATAAAAGGAATAAACAAAAGAAAATCGCTAGAGCTGATATCACAGGAATAGCGCAGATCTTTGAGGAGAAGAGCTCTCCGATTGGAAAATGGTGCAGTCCTACAGCGAGCTGTATCTCCCAGCATTGAACGATGGTTGTAGTTCACATACGGCTTTTAGCAGGTACACGCCACTCCCATATGCCTCCCCTTGTGACCTCACATACCTCCCCTTGTGACCTCAGATGGAAAGGCCAGTTAATGAGATGTGGCTCAGGTACCAAAAATTAGGAGATTCCCAACCTTAAGGATATCTGCCCCCTGGAAGTCCCAGGTGCGAGATATAAATGCCCTAATTTCGATCATGATTTTAGCTTTCTATAGATACAAGTCATGGCATCACGTTATCCATTTGTCCAATATTAATTGGGGGCTGATTGGCAGGCTGCACCGCAGTGCAAGTATATGCATTGCGTTCGTCCCGGGGCTACGATGCCGAAAATGTCTCCCATAACTATAGGACCTACGCCTGTCACAAAAACCCTAATATTCACGTCTGGTGCCAAACCGTTTGACATCTTGGACCAAATGTTGCTTTGAGAAAAAGAAAATTATTTACACGGGCGATAAAAGTATCAGTTCACAGCCTGTGTGTCCGAACTTCATGTCTGCTCTCCATCAGATAACTTACTTCAATGCACTAAAATCCTGAGGTGTAGCTATACTCACAAGGGGTTAATTAAGGGGGAGGGGTCATAATTAAGGGTTTATAAGGGGCAGCTGGTTGGGGCATCCAGTCCTTTGGAAGTGCATTGAGCTGTAGGGTGCATTGCTGCAAAAGGGGAAAAAAAACCAACTCTTTACAACTTCTTCCTTAGCGAGTGTGAACGAGCTGAGTGTGAACGGAGCGTAAGTGCAAACGAAAGTAAGTGTGTGACTTGTTTTTCAGTGACTTTGGATTCAGGGAGTTTGGAAGGGAGGAATTTGGACTGAATTGCTGTCTGTATTTTATTAATTCTTTACATTTCTTTTTACCTAACATTTTTGTCTAGTGCAATCCCCATTAGGAAATGAGCGCCATTATTGGCAATGCTATCCAGTGTACATCTTGCCACATGTATGCAATCCTTGAACAGCTGGTCGGGGTTGCATACTGCTGCGCGAGATGTGTGCACGTTGTGCGTTTGGAAGCCCAGGTACTGGATCTAAATGAGCAGCTGGCAACACTGAGATCCATTGACAATATGGAAAGGAGTCTGCTGCTCACTGGGGTAGATGTGGGGAAGGGTGGTAGTAGGGAGCTGCAGGACAGTGAGGCCGCTAATTGGGTGACAGTTAGAAGGGGGGGTAGAGGGAAGAGTGCCAGGGAGGCTAGTCCTGATCTGGCACACCCCAATAAGTTTGCAAAGTTGGCAGATGAGGGGGGTGACGGTACAGGGGTAGCACTGCTGCAGCAAGTCATGTCCCCTGAAAGCCTGAGGAGTGTCAGCTCCAGTAAGGAGAGAAATAGGAGAGCAGGGCAGGCCACGCAGGTGCTGGTAGTAGGGGACTCAATTATTAGGGGAACACATAGGGCAATCTGTCACAAAGACAGGGATCGTCGAACAGTGTGCTGCCTACCTGGCGCTCGAGTCCGGCACATCGCTTATCGGGTTGACAGATTATTGGGAGGGGCTGGTGAGGACCCAGCGGTCATGGTACACATTGGCACAAATGACAAAGTTAGAGGTAGGTGGAAGGTCCTTAAAGATGATTTCAGGGAATTAGGCTGCAAGCTGAAAGCAAGGACCTCCAAGGTGGTATTCTCTGAAATACTACCGGTACCACGTGCCACGCCAGAGAGGCAACAGGAGATTAGGGAGATAAATAAGTGGCTCAAGAACTGGTGTAGGAAGGAGGGATTTGGGTTCCTGGAGAACTGGGCCGACTTCTCAGTTGGCTACAGACTCTACGCTAGGGACCGGCTGCACCTCAATGGGGAGGGTGCAGCTGTGCTGGGGGAGAAAATGGCTAGAAGGTTGGAGGAGTGTTTAAACTAGGGATTGGGGGGGGGGAGTATTCATTTTATAGGTGGGGAAAATAGTGCAGATAGTGACCTGGGCACAAATAAAGAAATTGGGGGTAGGGTTAGAACAGTCAATAAAGTAAGACGGAATAAAGGTACAGAGAGATACATAAAATGCATGTACACTAATGCTAGAAGCCTCACCAACAAAATGGAGGAATTAGAATTAATTTTGTTGGAACATAATTATGACATGGTGGGGATATCTGAGACGTGGCTGGGCGAGAGCCATGACTGGGCAGTTAATTTACAGGGCTATAGTCTGTTCAGAAATGACCGTACAAACAAGCGAGGGGGGGTGTGTGTGTTTATATGTAAAATCATCTTTAAAACCCATCTGAATCTAATGGAAATGTAGAGTCCCTGTGGGTGGAGATAAGGGGAGGGGGAAAAAATTATAAATTACTGATAGGGGTTTGTTATAAGTCTCCAAAAATAATGGAAGCAGCGGAGAATATCCTCGTAAAGCAAATAGATGAAGCAGCGACTCAAGGAGAAGTCATTATTATGGGAGACTTCAACTACCCTGAAATACATTGGGGGACAGAAACATGTAGTTCAAGCAAAGGAAATAGGTTTTTGATAACTATGAGAGACAATTACCTTTCACAACTGGTTCAGGACCCAACAAGAAGGGGGGCACTGCTAGATCTAATATTAACTAACAGGCCAGACCGCATATCAAATATACAAGTTGGGGGTCACTTGGGTAATAGTGATCACAAAATAATACGTTTTCATGTAACCTTTAATAAGATGTGTAGTAGAGGGGTTACAAGGACACTAAACTTCAGGAAGGCAAATTTCCAACAGTTGAGAGAAGATCTTAGTGCAGTAAACTGGGATGATATCCTGAGACATAAAATTACACAAAGCAAATGGGAGACATTTATTAGCATCCTGAATAGGACCTGTGTACAATATATACTCTATGGGAATAAACATGCTAGAAAAAGGAGGAAACCACTATGGCTAAATAGAGCTGTAAGGGGCGCAATAAGTGACAAAAAGAAAGCATTTAGAGAACTAAGGCTGGGTGCCCATGTAGCGTTTTTCAAGCGTTTATGCTGCGGAATTTCCGCAGCGTAAACGCTTGTGAAACGCTAGGTAATCCGCACCCCATGGTCCCCAAGGGGATTCCGCATGTTCTATGCACATGCTGCGGATTTTTCCGCAGCGTTTATGCTGCGTACAAAAATCCGCAGCATGTCATTTAATTTTGCGGAAGCGCAGCGGAACTCCCGCCATTGACTTGCATTGAAACGCATAGAAACCGCGACTGTACATTTGTACAAGCGGCTTCTATGCGTCTCTATGTGCGGATGGTGCCCAGTTCTGGAGGAGAGGAGACTCTCATCCAGACCTGGGTACCATTGTACCTGTAAAAAAAGAATAAAATAACAAATAAAGTTTATACTCACCTTTCCGAAGGCTTTTCTCTGAATGTCGGCATCGCTTGAGGACCTGCGGTGACGTCACAGTCATGTGACCGCAGGCCCTTCACCGCTCTGTCTCGCGATATGCCGGCAGCCGGGAACCAGACAGGAACGAGCGCTGCTGCACACACCGGGGCCTCGGGGGTGAGTATAGCTTT
The DNA here is from genome assembly GCF_046119375.1 of Phyllobates terribilis. NCBI lineage: Eukaryota > Metazoa > Chordata > Amphibia > Anura > Dendrobatidae > Phyllobates > Phyllobates terribilis. The sequence continues at coordinate 171,495,809 of NW_027362769.1, forward strand.
ATTTGTTTTCATTTTGCGGGTGCAGAGAAGAGCGACCCAGGTTATTAGAGGACTGGGGGGTCTGCAATACCAAGACAGGTTATTAGAGGACTGGGGGGTCTGCAATACCAAGACAGGTTATTAGAGGACTGGGGGGTCTGCAATACCAAGACAGGTTATTACACTTGGGGTTATTTACAGTGTGAAAACGAAGGCTTAGGGGTGATCTTATTACTATGTACAAGTATATGAGGGGACAGTACAAAGACCTGTCTACTGATCTTTTTACTCTGAGGCCTGAGACGAGGACAAGGGGGCATCTTCTACGTCTGGAGGAAAGAAGGTTTAATCCTAATCACAGACGGGGATTCTTTACTGTAAGAGCAGTGAGACTATGGAGCTCTCTGCCGCATGATGTTGTAATGAGGGATTCACTACTGAAATTTAAGAGGGGCCTGGATGCCTTTCTTAAAAAGTATAATATTACACGTTATATATACTAGATTCCTTGATAGGGCGTTGATCCAGGGAACTAGTCTGATTGTCGTATGGAGTCGGGAAGGAATTTTTTTCCCCAATGTGGAGCTTGGTGTTTGCCACATGGGATTTTTTTGCCTTCCTCTGGATCAACATGTTAGGCTATGGGGTGAACTAGATGGATTTAGTCTTCCTTCAACCTTAAAAACTATGTTACTATGTAATTACCTGTTCACAGAAGGAAGTCTCAGAGAAACAGGGGTCAGATGAAGTGTTAGAGTGTTAGCTCTTTTTGTTTCATTTACAATTTATGATGACGCGAAGCTTCTATGCCCAATATGAGGGTGACACGTCCCTTTTCAAGTGATGGCCTGAGAGATTGGTCCGATTTTACAATTACATTTATGACACTAGCAATTCTGTATAAAGTTGCAACATTAAAAGAGGAAACCTCCTGCGGGACGGGTCTTGGTAAATAGAGGTCCTAACAACATCCAGCGCCGCTCTTATAAGTGGATACTAATGAAGTCCAGCAATGAGAGGAAAGGGGGCTTCGTCTTTGAAGCTCACATTAAAGACAATGTGTTATTGAAAAATTACCAATTGTTTAAACCAGGTTTTTTGTGCTACATGTTTTTTTTAATATACGCAAAATTTATAAAAAAAAAAAAAAGTCATCTTGACATTTTTCCGCTGCCACTGTGGCTATTTTACAGTCATATTTCCTATCCTTTCAGAAGAGTTTTCAGTAGTTTCTGTATCATCAGAGGCAGAATTACAACGACAGGTAACACCTCTATACACCGGATCCACCAATCACAATAGGCGATGTCATAGCTGTTCATTGCTGCTAATGTACATGTGCAATTCCTGAAGTAGGAAGTCTGAGTCTACAAAACCCCAGTGGCCGGGGTGAAAATTGTAAGATTTCTAATTGTTATCTTTAATAAAGATTGTGATATGGAATAAACATTGGCAACATTTAAAAAAAATAAACATTTAATACAAAATCCAGATTTAAACATTAGGTCATTTTCTGATGACACATTCCCTTTAAGAAACGACCTGATGGAGTTTGGTGTATACAGGTGTAATCCAATCGTTTTTCGACTCTTATTGCATTTTTTCCATTATTTCGAAATCCTGATTCTGTTCATAGAAAATGAATGGTTGAATGTTTCCTTCCCCAAAAAAAAAATTATGAGGAAGACTATTAAAGGGGATCTCAAAGGTTAGAAAAACATGACTGCTGTCTTCTAGAAACAGCCCCACATCTGTCAGTGAAGTTCAGCTCGGTCGAAGTGAATGTAAATGAGCTGCAATACCAGAAATAACCTGTGGACAGGGGTGGCGCTGTTTTTTTTTTTTGTTGTTGTTGTTTTAAAGCTGCCATGTTTTTTCGAATCCTAATGATCATTTCTGATCAAGAAGTAAAATTGTGATGGGAAGTCATCTTCTCCTATCACCAAAGTCTGTTTGGATCTTTTCTCCATTCTGTCACTCAGGTCAGGCTTCTTTAAATTGCACAACCCTGCCCTGTACTCTTCCTCCTTCTTTCTATAATGTTCAACCTGCTAAGAATAAATGGGACTGGGAGTTCAGTAGAGCACAAGAAACTGTGCAGTATGAATGGTGGCATACTAATGTTAGTCGTGTCAGATTGAACTTTGCATTTCCCTGCAGCTGCACATTGAGCTGGAGGTAATCTACGTATTGATGGCCATTATTGAGGATGCTTTAGCTTGGATTTATAGGTTTTCTACAGATCAATACATTTAGTTTGCACAGTTATGCACAATGTTCTTTTTTCATCTCCGTCGTCTAAAGTAGACTTGTTTAAAGGTGCAAAGGTGAAGAGCGATCTGGGAAAGAAATATGTGATGAGATTTGTCCACAAAGTCACGCAGCAATCCTGTGCTAAAAAACTAATCTGAACTCCAAAAAATAAAACATATCATAAAAAAAATTATCATGCTATTTATTGGCCAAAAATGAGAAAGATACAGTGTAAATGTTGTTATAAAAAGATCTCACTGAAGACCAATTAAAAAAATGTGCAAGAATATAACTACTATAATACTGCCCCCTATGTACAAGAATATAACTACTATAATACTGCCCCCTATGTACAAGAATATAACTACTATAATACTGCTCCCTAGGTACAATAATATAATTAGTATAATACTGCCCCCTATGTACAGGAATATAACTACTATAATACTGCCCCCTATGTACAAGAATATAACTACTATAATACTGCTCCCTAGGTACAATAATATAACTAGTATAATACTGCCCCCTATGTACAGGAATATAACTACTATAATACTGCCCCCTATGTACAAGAATATAACTACTATAATACTGCCCCCTATGTACAAGAATATAACTACTATAATACTGCTCCCTAGGTACAATAATATAATTAGTATAATACTGCCCCCTATGTACAGGAATATAACTACTATAATACTGCCCCCTATGTACAAGAATATAACTACTATAATACTGCTCCCTAGGTACAATAATATAACTAGTATAATACTGCCCCCTATGTACAGGAATATAACTACTATAATACTGCCCCCTATGTACAAGAATATAACTACTATAATACTGCTCCCTAGGTACAATAATATAACTAGTATAATACTGCCCCCTATGTACAGGAATATAACTACTATAATACTGCCCCCTATGTACAAGAATATAACTACTATAATACTGCTCCCTAGGTACAATAATATAACTAGAATAATACTGCCCCCTATGTACAGGAATATAACTACTATAATACTGCCCCCTATGTACAAGAATATAACTAGTATAATACTGCTCCCTAGGTACAATAATATAACTAGTATAATACTGCCCCTATGTACAAGAATATAACTACTAAAATACTGCTCCTATGTACAAGAATATAACTACTATAATACTGCCCCCTATGTACAAGAATATAACTACTATAATACTGCCCCCTATGTACAAGAATATAACTACTATAATACTGCCTCCTATGTACAAGAATATAACTACTATAATACTGCCCCCTATGTACAGGAATATAACTACTATAATACTGCCCCGTATGTACAAGACTATAACTACTATAATACTGCTCCCTATGTACAAGACTATAACTACTATAATACTGCCCCCTATGTACAAGAATATAACTACTATAATACTGCCCCCTATATACAAGAATATAACTACTATAATACTGCTCCTATGTACAAGAATATAACTACTATAATACTGCTCCCTATGTACAAGACTATAACTACTATAATACTGCTCCTATGTACAAGAATATAACTACTATAATACTGCCTCCTATGTACAAGAATATACCTACTATAATACTGCCCCCTATGTACAGGAATATAACTACTATAATACTGCCCCGTATGTACAAGACTATAACTACTATAATACTGCTCCCTATGTACAAGACTATAACTACTATAATACTGCCCCTGTGTACAAGAATATACCTACTATAATACTGCCCCCTATGTACGGGAATATAACTACTATAATACTGCCCCTATGTACAAGAATATAACTACTATAATACTGCCCCCTATGTACAAGAATATAACTACTATAATACTGCCTCTATGTACAGGAATATAACTACTATAATACTGCCCCCTATGTACAAGAATATAACTACTATAATACTGCCCCCTATGTACAGGAATATAACTACTATAATACTGCCCCCTATGTACAAGACTATAACTACTATAATACTGCCCCTGTGTACAAGAAAATACCTACTATAATACTGCCCCTATGTACAGGAATAAAACTACTATAATACTGCCCCCCTATGTACAAGAGTATAACTACTATAATACTGCCCCCTATGTACAAGAATATAAGTACTATAATACTGCCTCTATGTACAGGAATAAAGCTACTATAATACTGCCCCCTATGTACCAGAATATAACTACTATAATACTGCCCCCTTTGTACAAGAATATAACTACTATAATACTGCCTCTATGTACAGGAATATAACTACTATAATACTGCCCCTATGTACAAGAATATAACTACTATAATACTGCCCCCTATGTACAGGAATATAACTACTATAATACTGCCCCTATGTACAAGAATACAACTACTATAATACTGCCCCCTATGTACAAAAATAAAACTACTATAGTAATGCTCCTATATACAAGACTATAACTACTATAATACTGCCCCTATGTACAAGAATATAATTACTATAATACTGCTCCTATGTACAAGAATACAACTACTATAATACTCCCCCCTATGTACAAGAATATAACTACTATAATACTGCCCCTATGTACAAGAATATAACTACTATAATACTCCCCCTTTGTACAAGAATATAACTACTATTATACTGCTCCTATGTACAAGAATATAACTACTATAATACTGTCCCTATGTACAAGAATATAACTACTATAATACTGCTCCTATGTACAAGAATATAACTACTATAATACTGCTCCTATGTACAAGAATATAACTACTATAATACTGTCCCTATGTACAAGAATATAACTACTATAATACTGCTCCTATGTACAAGAATATAACTGCTATAATACTGCTCCTATGTGCAAGAATATAACTATTATAATACTGTCCCTATGTACAAGAATATAACTACTATAATACTGCTCCTATGTACAAGAATATAGCTACTATAATACTGCTCCTATGTACAAGAATAAAACTACTATAATACTGCTCCTATGTACAAGAATATAACTACTATAATACTGCTCCTATGTACAAGAATATAACTACTATAATACTGCTCCTATGTACAAGAATATAACTACTATAATACTGCTACTATGTACAAGAATATAACTACTATAATACTGCTCCTATGTACAAGAATATAACTACTATAATACTGCTCCTATGTACAAGAATATAACTACTATAATACTGCTACTATGTACAAGAATATAACTACTATAATACTGCTTCTATGTACAAGAATATAACTACTATAATAGGGCTCCTATGTACAAGAATATAACTACTATAATACTGCTCCTAAGTACAAGAATATAACTACTATAATACTGCCCCCTATGTACAAGAATATAACTGCTATAATACTGCTACTATGTACAAGAATATAACTACTATAATACTGCCCCCTATGTACAAGAATATAACTACTATAATACTGCCCCTATGTACAAGAATATAACTACTATAATACTGCCCCCTATGTACAGGAATATAACTACTATAATACTGCTCCTATGTACAGGAATATAACTACTATAATACTGCTCCTATGTACAGGATATAACTACTATAATACTGCCCCTATGTACAAGAACATAACTACTATAATACTGCCCCTATGTACAAGAATATAACTACTATAATACTGCCCCTATGTACAAGAATATAACTACTATAATACTGCCTCCTAGGTACAAGAATATAACTGCTATAATACTGCTACTATGTTCAAGAATATAACTACTATAATACTGCCCCCTATGTACAAGAATATAACTACTATAATACTGCTCCTATGTACAGGAATATAACTACTATAATACTGCCCTTACGTACAAGAATATAACTACTATAATACTGCCCCTATGTACAAGAATATAACTACTAGAATACTGCCCCTATGTACAAGAATATAACTACTAGAATACTGCTCCTATGTACAAGAATATAACTACTATAATACTGCTCCTATGTACAAGAATATAACTACTATAATACTGCCCCTATGTACAAGAATATAACTACTATAATACTGCCTCCTAGGTACAAGAATATAACTGCTATAATACTGCTACTATGTTCAAGAATATAACTACTATAATACTGCCCCCTATGTACAAGAATATAACTACTATAATACTGCTCCTATGTACAGGAATATAACTACTATAATACTGCCCTTATGTACAAGAATATAACTACTATAATACTGCCCCTATGTACAAGAATATAACTACTAGAATACTGCCCCTATGTACAAGAATATAACTACTAGAATACTGCTCCTATGTACAAGAATATAACTACTATAATACTGCTCCTATGTACAAGAATATAACTACTATAATACTGCTCCTATGTACAAGAATATAACTACTATAATACTGCTCCTATGTACAAGAATATAAGTACTATAATACTGCTCCTATGTACAAGAATATAACTACTATAATACTGCTCCTATGTACAAGAATATAACTACTATAATACTGTCCCTATGTACAAGAATCTAACTACTATAATACTGCTCCTATGTACAAGAATATAACTACTATAATACTGCTCCTATGTACAAGAATATAACTACTATAATACTGCTCCTATGTACAAGAATATAGCTACTATAATACTGCTCCTATGTACAAGAATATAACTACTATAATACTGCTCCTATGTACAAGAATATAACTACTATAATACTGCTCCTATGTACAAGAATATAACTACTATAATACTGCTCCTATGTACAAGAATATAACTACTATAATACTGCTACTATGTACAAGAATATAACTACTATAATACTGCTCCTATGTACAAGAATATAACTACTATAATACTGCTCCTATGTACAAGAATATAACTACTATAATACTGCTACTATGTACAAGAATATAACTACTATAATACTGCTTCTATGTACAAGAATATAACTACTATAATAGTGCTCCTATGTACAAGAATATAACTACTATAATACTGCTCCTATGTACAAGAATATAACTACTATAATACTGCCCCCTATGTACAAGAATATAACTGCTATAATACTGCTACTATGTACAAGAATATAACTACTATAATACTGCCCCCTATGTACAAGAATATAACTGCTATAATACTGCCCCTATGTACAAGAATATAACTACTATAATACTGCTCCTATGTACAGGAATATAACTACTATAATACTGCTCCTATGTACAGGATATAACTACTATAATACTGCCCCTATGTACAAGAACATAACTACTATAATACTGCCCCTATGTACAAGAATATAACTACTATAATACTGCCCCTATGTACAAGAATATAACTACTATAATACTGCCTCCTAGGTACAAGAATATAACTGCTATAATACTGCTACTATGTTCAAGAATATAACTACTATAATACTGCCCCCTATGTACAAGAATATAACTACTATAATACTGCTCCTATGTACAGGAATATAACTACTATAATACTGCCCTTATGTACAAGAATATAACTACTATAATACTGCCCCTATGTACAAGAATATAACTACTAGAATACTGCCCCTATGTACAAGAATATAACTACTATAATACTGCCCCCTATGTACAAGAATATAACTACTATAATACTGCCCCTATGTACAAGAATATAACTACTAGAATACTGCCCCTATGTACAAGAATATAACTACTATAATACTGCCCCCTATGTACAAGAATATAACTACTATAATACTGTCCCCTATGTACAAGAATATAACTACTATAATACTGCTCCTATGTACAAGAATATAACTACTATAATACTGCCCCTATGTACAGGAATATAACTACTACATAATGTTTTCCCTTATGAATTGTTTACATGTAATGTATCATTTGTAGCTGGGATGTATTTTCTGGTTTTATGTAACTAAGTGATTAATATTTTACATGTGATTAGTGACAACTGAATATTTGTAATGACAAGGAATTAATTACGTCAGTTTCATATGTATAACATAAAAATGAAAACGCCCTTTAATATGTTGGGGACGTGCAGTAGACGGTGGGCGCAGTGAGTGTGTTAGTAGTAGCTGCTGGGCTGCGGTTCGCTCCTTCCATAGATCGGAGTAATGGTCTGGTTTAGAGCAGCAGATGGGGAGCTGATACACTTGGCTGTAAATGCAGAGGAAATTATTTGCACTTTGTTCTATAGATAGAAGTGTCTGTAACTTGCAGATTCCTGGAGGATTGCAGCGCAGGTCGTTCTTCATCGGGACAGTTATGGTTGCTGCAGGAATTCCATGCGAACTACCATAAACAATTACACAGTGTTTGCCCTTTAAGATGCTCATAGTCTACATGGTTTATATCACATCATCCATCAAAATAGTGTTTTACTTTTCCCCGGTGTTTTTAATATTAAAAAAAGTCTGTGCTTCATCTCTATACTGACACGTCATTGTGAGTATTATCTCTGTACTGTGACATCACTGTGTGTATTATCCCTGTACTGTGACATCACTGTGTGTATTATCCCTGTACTGTGACATCACTGTGTGTATTATCCTTGCACTGTGACATCACTGTGTGTATTATCCCTGTACTGTGACATCACTGTGTGTATTATCCCTGTACTGTGACATCACTGTGTGTATTATCCCTGTACTGTGACATCACTGTGTGTATTATCCCTGTACTGTGACATCACTGTGTGTATTATCTATGTACTGTGACATCACTGTGTGTATTATCCCTGCACTGAGACATCACTGTGTGTATTATCCCTGTACTGTGACATCACTGTGTGTATTATCCCTGTACTGTGACATCACTGTGTGTATTATCCCTGTACTGTGACATCACTGTGTGTATTATCCCTGTACTGTGACATCACTGTGTGTATTATCTATGTACTGTGACATCACTGTGTGTATTATCCCTGTACTGTGACATCACTGTGTGTATTATCTATGTACTGTGACATCACTGTGTGTATAATCCCTGTACTGTGACATCACTGTGTGTATTATCCCTGCACTGTGACATCACTGTGTGTATTATCCCTGCACTGTGACATTACTGTGTGTATTATCTCTGTACTGTGACATCACTGTGTGTATTATTCCTGTACTGTGACATCACTGTGTGTATTATCTCGGTACTGTGACATCACTGTGTGTATTATCTCTGTACTGTGACATCACTGTGTGTATTATCCCTGTACTGTGACATCACTGTGTGTATTATCTCTGTACTGTGACATCACTGTGTGTATTATCCCTTTACTGTGACCATCACTGTGTGTATTATCTCTGTACTGTGACATCACTGTGTGCATTATCTCTGTACTGTGACATCACTGTGTGTATTATCTCTGTACTGTGACATCACTGTGTGTATTATCCCTGTACTGTGACATCACTGTGTGCATTATCTCTGTACTGTGACATCACTGTGTGCATTAACCCTGTACTGTGACATCACTGTGTGCATTATCCCTGTACTGTGACATCACTGTGTGTATTATCTCTGTACTGTGACATCACTGTGTGTATTATCCCTGTACTGTGACATCACTGTGTGCATTATCCCTGCACTGTGACATCACTGTGTGTATTATCCCTGCACTGTGACATCACTGTGTGTATTATCCCTGTACTGTGACATCACTGTGTGCATTATCCCTGTACTGTGACATCACTGTGTGTATTATCTCTGTACTGTGACATCACTGTGTGTATTATCCCTGTACTGTGACATCACTGTGTGCATTATCCCTGCACTGTGACATCACTGTGTGCATTAACCCTGTACTGTAACATCACTGTGTGCATTATCCCTGTACTGTGACATCACTGTGTGTATTATCCCTGTACTGTGACATCACTGTGTGTATTATCCCTGTACTGTGACATATCTGTGTGCATTATCTCTGTACTGTGACATCACTGTGTGCATTATATCTGTACTGTGACATCACTTTGTGTATTATCCCTGTAATGTGACATCACTGTGTGTATTATCCCTGTACTGTGACATCACTGTGTGTATTATCCCTGTACTGTGACATCACTGTGTGCATTATCTCTGTACTGTTGCATCACTGTGAGTATTATCCCTGTACTGTGACATCACTGTGTGTATTATCCCTGTAATGTGACATCACTGTGTGTATTATCCCTGTACTGTAACATCACTGTGTGTATTATCCCTGTACTGTGACATCACTGTGTGTATTATCTCTGTACTGTGACATCACTGTGTGTATTATCCCTGTACTGTGACATCACTGTGTGTATTATCTCTGTACTGTGACATCACTGTGTGTATTATCCCTGTACTGTGACATCACTGTGTATTATCTCTGTACTGTGACATCACTGTGTGTATTATCCCTGTACTGTGTCATCACTGTGTGTATTATCCCTGTACTGTGACATCACTGTGTATTATCTCTGTACTGTGACATCACTGTGTGTATTATCTCTGTGCTGTAACATCACTGTGTGTATTAGCTCTGTACTGTGACATCACTGTGTGTATTATCCCTGTACTGTGATATCACTGTGTATTATCTCTGTACTGTGACATCACTGTGAGTATTATCCCTGTACTGTGACATCACTGTGTGTATTATCCCTGTACTGTGACATCACTGTGTGTATTATCCCTGTACTGTGACATCACTGTGTGTATTATCTCTGTACTGTGACATCACTGTGTGTATTATCCCTGTACTGTGACATCACTGTGTGTATTATCTCTGTACTGTGACATCACTGTGAGTATTATCCCTGTACTGTGACATCACTGTGTGTACTATCCCTGTACTGTGACATCACTGTGTGTATTATCCCTGTACTGTGACATCACTGTGTGTATTTTCTCTGTACTGTGACATCACTGTGTGTATTATCTCTGTACTGTGACATCACTGTGTGTATTATCCCTGTACTGTGACATCACTGTGTGTATTATCTCTGTACTGTGACATCACTGTGTGTATTATCCCTGTACTGTGACATCACTGTGAGTATTATCCCTGTACTGTGACATATCTGTGTGCATTATCTCTGTACTGTGACATCACTGTGTGCATTATATCTGTACTGTGACATCACTGTGTGTATTATCCCTGTAATGTGACATCACTGTGTGTATTATCCCTGTACTGTGACATCACTGTGTGTATTATCCCTGTACTGTGACATCACTGTGTGCATTATCTCTGTACTGTGACATCACTGTGAGTATTATCCCTGTACTGTGACATCACTGTGTGTATTATCCCTGTAATGTGACATCACTGTGTGTATTATCCCTGTACTGTAACATCACTGTGTGTATTATCCCTGTACTGTGACATCACTGTGTGTATTATCTCTGTACTGTGACATCACTGTGTGTATTATCCCTGTACTGTGACATCACTGTGTGTATTATCTCTGTACTGTGACATCACTGTGTGTATTATCCCTGTACTGTGACATCACTGTGTATTATCTCTGTACTGTGACATCACTGTGTGTATTATCCCTGTACTGTGTCATCACTGTGTGTATTATCCCTGTACTGTGACATCACTGTGTATTATCTCTGTACTGTGACATCACTGTGTGTATTATCTCTGTGCTGTAACATCACTGTGTGTATTAGCTCTGTACTGTGACATCACTGTGTGTATTATCCCTGTACTGTGATATCACTGTGTATTATCTCTGTACTGTGACATCACTGTGAGTATTATCCCTGTACTGTGACATCACTGTGTGTATTATCCCTGTACTGTGACATCACTGTGTGTATTATCCCTGTACTGTGACATCACTGTGTGTATTATCTCTGTACTGTGACATCACTGTGAGTATTATCCCTGTACTGTGACATCACTGTGTGTACTATCCCTGTACTGTGACATCACTGTGTGTATTATCCCTGTACTGTGACATCACTGTGTGTATTTTCTCTGTACTGTGACATCACTGTGTGTATTATCTCTGTACTGTGACATCACTGTGTGTATTATCCCTGTACTGTGACATCACTGTGTGTATTATCTCTGTACTGTGACATCACTGTGTGTATTATCCCTGTACTGTGACATCACTGTGAGTATTATCCCTGTACTGTGACATCACTGTGCGTATTATCCCTGTACTGTGACATCACTGTGCGTATTATCCCTGTACTGTGACATCATTGTGTCCATCATCCCTACATTGTGACATTTCTGTATCTCTCGTGGTAGACAATTTCCCTTTAAGATATCTGTATAAATTGATCAGTAGTATGACATATCATCTGCTTCGTGCCACTCTCATACCCACAGATGTGAAAAGCACAACAATTTGCAAGTTTCGCCATCCCTACTTAATTACAGCATTTTCCTATACATCTCACAAATGAAAGCAGCCGAAAACCCCATAGATGCAGATCTGCCCCATAACAGACAGTGGGAAAAAAGCTGGCGAGCGTCCAGAAAAAATGGAAAAACGTTATTTTTATATCACATTCTTCACCCCCGCCCACCTCCACCATGGCAGTAAATGGGTTAATGTGGTGCAAGACTTAGTGATTATAGGTATCAGCAGAAGGCAGTGACCCATAGCTGTCCCGCAGGGGAGATCCAGCAGAAAATCAGCCCCGGGGCATTAACTCCGCTGCTCCCCCACATTACACTCAGCTGGGGCTGGAGCTGGAGAAGTGTGGATTTCAGCAGAGTCCGCTCCAGCGAACAGTTCCCTCTCTTCACACACCCCAGGGGACTGCGGGAGGGGAAACTCTTCTCTCTGCTTTTATTTATTTTGCCCCTGCTGTTCCAACCATCTCACTTTTATTTTAAATTGGAATTTACAGAGAAAAATAATAACAAATACAAAAAAAATTCAAGGAAATTATTGCCAATGTGTTATTTAAAAAAAATATATATATACAGTCATGGCCAAAAGTATTGAGAATGAGACAAATAGTAATTTTTCCAAAGTTTACTGCTTCATTTTTTGTAATGGCAATTTGCATATATTCCTGAATGTCAAAGAGTGATCAGCTTAACAGCAATTACTGTACTTGCAAAGTCAATATTTGCCCAGAAAATGAACTTTAACCCCCAAAAACATTTCAACATCATTGCAGTCCTGCCTTAAAAGGAGCAGCTAACATCGTTTTAGTGATTGATCCATTAACACAGGTGTGGGTGTTGATGAGGACAGGGCTGGCGATCAATCAGTCATGATTAAGTAAGAATGACATCACTGGACACTTTAAAAGGAGGCTGGTTCTTGGTATCATTGTTTCTCTTCAGTTAACCATGGTTATCTCTAAAGAAACACGTGCAGCCATCATTGCACTGCACAAAAATGGCCTAACAGGGAAGAGTATCGCAGCTACAAAGATTGCACCTTAGTCAACAATCTATCTCTCTCTGCTTTTATTTATTTTGCCCCTGCTGTTCCAACCATCTCACTTTTATTTTAAATTGGAATTTACAGAGAAAAATAATAACAAATACAAAAAAAATTCAAGGAAATTATTGCCAATGTGTTATTTAAAAAAAAATATATATATACAGTCATGGCCAAAAGTATTGAGAATGAGACAAATAGTAATTTTTCCAAAGTTTACTGCTGCATTTTTTGTAATGGCAATTTGCATATATTCCTGAATGTCAAAGAGTGATCAGCTTAACAGCAATTACTGTACTTGCAAAGTCAATATTTGCCCAGAAAATGAACTTTAACCCCCAAAACACATTTCAACATCATTGCAGTCCTGCCTTAAAAGGAGCAGCTAACATCGTTTTAGTGATTGATCCATTAACACAGGTGTGGGTGTTGATGAGGACAGGGCTGGCGATCAATCAGTCATGATTAAGTAAGAATGACATCACTGGACACTTTAAAAGGAGGCTGGTTCTTGGTATCATTGTTTCTCTTCAGTTAACCATGGTTATCTCTAAAGAAACACGTGCAGCCATCATTGCACTGCACAAAAATGGCCTAACAGGGAAGAGTATCGCAGCTACAAAGATTGCACCTCAGTCAACAATCTATCGCATCATCAAGAACTTCAAGGAGAGAGCTTCCATTGTTGTCAAAAAGGCTCCAGGGCGCCCAAGAAAGACCAGCAAGCGCCAGGACCGTATCTTAGAACTGTTTCAGCTGCGGGATCGGACTACCAGCAGTGCCGAGCTTGCTCAGGAATGACAGCAGGCTGGTGTGAGTGCTTCTGCACGCACTGTGAGGCGGAGACTCTTTGAGCAAGGGCTGGTTTCAAGGAGGACAGCAAAGAAGCCACTTCTCTCCAGAAAAAACATCAGGGACCGACTGATATTCTGCAAAAAGGTACAGGGAGTGGACTGCTGAGGACTGGGGCAAAGTCATTTTCTCTGATGAATCCCCTTTTCGATTGTTTGGGACATCTGGAAAACAGCTTATTCGGAGAAGAAGAGGTGAGCGCTACCACCAGTCTTGTCTCATGCCAACTGTAAAGCATCCTGAAACCATTCATGTGTGGGGTTGCTTCTCAGCCAAGGGAATCGGCTCACTCACAGTCTTGCCTAAAAACACAGCCATGAATAAAGAATGGTACCAGAATGTCCTCCAAGAGCAACTTCTCCCAGCTGTCCAAGAGCAGTTTGGCGCCCAACAATGCCTTTTCCAGCATGATGGAGCACCTTGCCATAAAGCAAAGGTGATAACTAATTGGCTCATGGAACAAAACATAGAGATTTTGGGTCCATGGGATGGAAACTCCCCAGATCTTAATCCCATTGAGAACTTGTGGTCAATCATCAAGAGACGGGTGGACAAACAAAAACCAACAAATCCTGGCAAAATGCAAGCATTGATTATGCAAGAATGGACTGCTATCAGTCAGGATTTGGTCCAAAAGTTGATTGAGAGCATGCCAGGGAGAATTACAGAGGTCTTGAAGAAGAAGGGGCAACACTGCAAATATTGACTTGCTGCATTAACTCATTCTAACTGTCAATATAACCTATTGGTACTCATAATATGATTGCAATTATATTTCTGTATGTGATATAAACATCAGACAAACACTAATAAAAACCAGAGGCCAGCAGATCATGTGAAAATATAATTTTGGTGTCATTCTCAATACTTTTGGCCGTGACTGTATATATATAAATAATATCAATCTAGGAAAAAATCTTATCATTTACATTATTGTAAAATAATAGGTGCTGGATTATCAAATATTCTGGATTATTGAACAGTCATAGAATAGTATATATAACTCAGATGTAAGGGATGATAAAATGGAAGAAATTCCAAAAGTAAATGTCTTCCCAAGATCTTTTGCTATTACTTCAAGAAGTTTCTAGTTTGGTATTAAACTGAATTTAGAGATTTTCTGGATTATAGGTAGACATTAATTCAAGGAAAAAAGTACAAGAATGTAAATAGAAAAGAGAAAAATCTATATATTTTTTAAAGGCGGTGATTTTTTTTTATTATTCTTTCAAATTCAAAATTTTGCTACAGTTTAGAATTGGAATCAAGTGTCAGATTATCAGAATTTCTAGATTAAAGCAGTTTTAATACTATAACAAATTTACAGTAAGTTTGATTTTTTTTTTCAATAGATTGGCAAATAAAAATTGCAAAAACATAAAAAAACATTTTTGGGGGGAGGATTGACTAGAACTTGACAGGCTCAAGTACAGTTTGTGCAGTAATGGTCGACTAGTGGGGCATCTGAAAAGAAGAAAAAAATATAGGACTTGAGATCCTCAGAGGCGGGCCACAGCGTTTACCAATTTTGATGCTGATGTTGATTGGCTGCCTGTCAAATGCTGAATTTGATGGGAGAATTGTGATGGGAAGGTGATGAAGTTGTCATCATAGGTGCATGTGTCATTGTGTGAGTGTGGCCTACTAACCTTCAACATCAGCACCAACTTGGTAGAAGCTGCACCCTACTGAAGTTCCACCCCCAAGGATCCAAGGATCCCATGGACTATTATACTTTGTAGCTATATATATATATATATATATATATATATATATATATATATATATATATATATATATATATACAGTACAGACCAAAAGTTTGGACACACCTTCTCATTTAAAGATTTTTCTGTATTTTCATAACTATGAAAATTGTACATTCACACTGAAGGCATCAAAACTATGAATTACCACATGTGGAATTATATACTTAACAAAAAAGTGTGAAACAACTGAAAATATGTCTTATATTCTAGGTTCTTCAAAGTAGCCACCTTTTGCTTTGATGACTGCTTTGCACACTCTTGGCATTCTCTTGATGAGCTTCAAGAGGTAGTCACCGGACATGGTCTTCCAACAATCTTGAAGGAGTTCCCAGAGATGCTTAGCACTTGTTGGCCCTTTTGCCTTCACTCTGCGGTCCAGCTCACCCCAAACCATCTCGATTGGGTTCAGGTCTGGTGACTGTGGAGGCCAGGTCATCTGGCGTAGCACCCCATCACTCCCCTTCTTGGTCAAATAGGCCTTACACAGCCTGGAGGTGTGTTTGGGGTCATTGTCCTGTTGAAAAATAAATGATGGTCCAACTAAACGCAAACCGGATGGAACAGCATGCCGCTGCAAGATGCTGTGGTAGCCATGCTGGTTCAGTATGCCTTCAATTTTGAATAAATCCCCAACAGTGTCACCAGCAAAGCCCCCCCACACCATCACACCTCCTCCTCCATGCTTCACGGTGGGAACCAGGCATGTAGAGTCCATCCGTTCACCTTTTCTGCGTCGCACAAAGACACGGTGGTTTGAACCAAAGATCTCAAATTTGGACTCATCAGACCAAAGCACAGATTTCCACTGGTCTAATGTCCATTCCTTGTGTTCTTTAGCCCAAACAAGTCTCTTCTGCTTGTTGCCTGTCCTTAGCAGTGGTTTTCTAGCAGCTATTTTACCATGAAGGCCTGCTGCACAAAGTCTCCTCTTAACAGTTGTTGTAGAGATGTGTCTGCTGCTAGAACTCTGTGTGGCATTGACCTGGTCTCTAATCTGAGCTGCTGTTAACCTGCGATTTCTGAGGCTGGTGACTCGGATAAACTTATCCTCAGAAGCAGAGGTGACTCTTGGTCTTCCTTTCCTGGGCGGTCCTCATGTGAGCCAGTTTCTTTGTAGCGCTTGATGGTTTTTGCAACTGCACTTGGGGACACTTTCAAAGTTTTCCCAATTTTTCGCACTGACTGACCTTCATTTCTTAAAGTAATGATGGCCACTCGTTTTTCTTTACTTAGCTGCTTTTTTCTTGCCATAATACAAATTCTAACAGTCTATTCAGTAGGACTATCAGCTGTGTATCCACCAGACTTCTGCACAACACAACTGATGGTCCCAACCCCATTTATAAGGCAAGAAATCCCACTTATTAAACCTGACAGGGCACACCTGTGAAGTGAAGACCATTTCCGGTGACTACCTCTTGAAGCTCATCAAGAGAATGCCAAGAATGTGCAAAGCAGTCATCAAAGCAAAAGGTGGCTACTTTGAAGAGCCTAGAATATAAGACATATTTTCAGTAGTTTCACACTTTTTTGTTAAGTATATAATTCCACATGTGTTAATTCATAGTTTTGATGCCTTCAGTGTGAATGTTCAATTTTCATAGTCATGAAAATAAAGAAAAATCTTTAAATGAGAAGGTGTGTCCAAACTTTTGGTCTGTACTGTATATATACACACACATACATATATATATATATATATACACACATATACAGCTCTGGCAAAAATTAAGAGACCACTGCAAAATTTTCAGTTTCTCTGATTTTTCTCTTTCTAGGTCTATTTTTGAGTAAAATGTACATTGTTGTTTTATTCTATAAACTACTGACAACGTCTCCGAAATTCAAAGCTAAAAATGTTGTATTTATTTGCAGCAAATGATAAAGCGTCAAAATAATAAAAAAGAAACAGAGAAGCAGAGAAGCAGAGAACCAGTGCTTTCAGACCTCAAATAATGCAAAGAAAACAAGTTCTTAATTCATTTAGAAACAACAATCCTTATGTTTTAACTCAGGAAGAGTTCAGAAATCAATATTTGGTGGAATAACCATGATTTTTAATCCCGGCTTTCATGCGTCTTGGCTTCTTTCCACCAGTCCTTCACGCTGCTTTTGGGTGACCTTATGCCACTCCTGGCACAATAATGTAAGCAGTTCTTCTTTGTTTAATGGCTTGTGACTATCCATCTTCCTCTTGATTACATTCCAGAGGTTTTCAATGGGGTTCAGGTCTTGAGATTGGGCGGCCATGACAGGGTCTTGATGTGGTGCTCCTTCATCCACACATTGATTGACCTAGCTGTGTGGCATGGGGCATTGTCCTGCTGGAAAAAAACAGTCCTCAGAGTTGGGGAACATTGTCTGAGCAGAAGGAAGCAAGTGTTTTTCCAGGATAACCTTGTATGCGGCTTGATTCATACGTCCTTCGCAAAGATTAACCTGCCCAATTCCAGCCTTGCTGAAGCATCCCCAGATCATCCCCGATCCTCCACCAAATTTCACAGTGGGTGCAGACACCGTGGCTTGTATGCCTCTCCAGGTCTCCGTCTAACCATTAGATGATCAGGTGTTGGGCAAAGCTGAAAATTAGACTCATCAGAGAAGATTACCTTACTCCAGTCCTCTATGGTCCAATCCTTATGGTCTTTGGCCATCTTCAGCCTGGCTCTCCTTTGCTTCTCATTGATGAAAGGCTTTTTTCTAGCTTTACATGACTTGAGGCCTCTAGGAGCCCGTTACCAACTGTTCTTGCCGTGCTCTTCACCCCAGTTGCCATTTGCCATTACTTTTGTAGGTCACTTGATGTCATCCTGCAGTTGCTGAGTGACATTGGAATAAGATAACGGTCATCCCGGTCAGTGGAGAGTCGCTTTCGCCCTCTGCCGGTCTGTAGCTTTGTTGTCCCCAATGTCTGCTGCTGGACCTTGTTGTAATGGACTGCCGTCTTCGAAGTTTTAAGGATGGAGGCGACATGACGCTCCCTGTATCCCTCTGCTAGACAAGCCAGAATTGAGCCCTTCTTTCCCTCACTCTTTTCTTTTCAGCTCCTTCGGCATGGCTAAAAGTTATATTTTCATTCAAATTACTTTTGGGCTATTCCTAGCACTTGTTTTGTCATCCAGCTTGTCCTATTGCAAGAGGATTGTGAAGAGCACAGCAGTGTTTTTTATACTTTCCCTGGTTACATAAGATTTGGTTCAGGTGATCATCTAATCAGAAGCACATGAAGTAGAATGAGATGGATGGTGGTTGGAATTCAGCTGACACTGGAATGGAAAGGCTGAAGACATGGAGAGAAAACTGGGCAGTGGTCTATTAATTTTTGCCAGAGCTGTACATGCGCATATATATGTATAGATAGATAGATAGATAGATACTGTGTATTTCTGCTAATCTTGCACATCAGACCTTCAGTTTTGCTGTAGTTTTGGGCCGGCCCTGAATGGGTTACTGATAACCGCCAGCAGCACGTTCACCTTTCCCGCTATTACAGCTCGGAGACGACTAGTTTAGCAGCCGCGTAAATGTCCTTAATATTCCGTGAACTGACATCTTGTAAATATCGTCCTTTTAACTTGCCATTTTCGCTCTGACATTTTCTTCTTTTTGACTTGTTTTTGCATTTTTGCAAAAAAAAAATTACAGGGAATAAAAATACAGAGAAGGTTTAAAAGAGCAGAGAAGTGATAACGACCATTACTTAGATGAAGGGAAGACCACCAAGATGAACACAATTTTTGAAACTTCCTCACTTATATGGAATTATTGTGGAATCATGTCTCAAATATGTCATCTGTTGCTTTACACATAAGTAGAGAGGTCAGGGACATCTGCAAAATCATTACATTCCTCTACATAAATGCTGCTGAGGGTACCTTACTCTTTCCACTATGTTTGTCACCTCCATCTTTTCTCCATTCCCCTCCTCATAAGAGAACAACAGGCTACAAGACAAGCACATTTATATCCTTAAATACTCTGTGTTATTTTAATACTTTGCTCCTCCCACTATCTGACAGTGACTTACCTCTTATCTCCATCCCTTCTGCACATTATAATGCTGCTTAGTAGATACAAATTGATATAAAAAGTCTTCACACCCGTTAAAAAAAAATCCTACAAAGAAGAATCATTTCAGAACTTTTTGTTTGCCTTTAATGTTGACCATAATCTGTACAAATCCATTGGGAAACAAAGTGAAATATTTTCAGGTGGAAAAATAAAAATGTAAAATAATGCGGTTGCATTAATCTACACACCCTTAGATTAATACTTTATTGAAGTCTCCTGTGAATTTCTGGCAGCTTTCAGTGTTTTTGGGTCGGCGTCTATTACACAACACATCTAGGATTGGTGATCTTTGCCTGCTCCTCCTTGCCGTAGCTCCATATCTGTCAGACTGCGGGAGCATCTCCTGTGTACAGCGCCCTCTTCAGGTCACCACAGATTTTCACTTGGGTTCAGGTCTGGGCTCCGACTGGGCCATTCCAGAACTTCCATCTTCTTCTTATGAAGCCGTTCTTTTGGTGATCTGGACGTCGCTTAGCGTGGTTGTCGTGCTAAAAGGTAAAAATCTTCTTCATCTTCATCATTTTAGCAGATGCGGGAAGGTTTTATTGCAAAATTGAGTGATATTTTGACTATTCATAATTCCCTCCATCTTCACTAAAGCTCTGGTTCCAGCTGCTGAAAAAGAGCCCCAAAGCACAATGCTGCCTCCACCATGCCTCACTGTGGGCATGGTGATCTTCTGATGATGCACAGCGTCAGCTTTGCACCTTTTAGAATTATGGCCAAAAACTTCCACCTTTTTCTCATCAGATATAACATGTTTTCATGCTTCTGGCAGACGTGATGGAGGTTTTGACAGAACATAGCCGGATCTGGATGTTTTTCTTTGTAAGAAAAGGCTTACGTCTCCCCCGACCCCGTAGGCTGGATATATGAAGAATAAGGGAGATTGATGTCACACAAAGGATACACCAATGGCTGGCCAAAATTTCCTTCAGCTCCTTTAATGTTGCTGTCGGCTTCTTTGCTGCCTCCCGGACAAATTTTCTTCTTGTCTTTTCACCAACTTCTTGTGGACGTCCAGTTCTACCTCATGTCACTGTTGTGCAAAATTTAAGCCACGTCTTGATGACGTATTCACAGTTTCCATGGTAGATTTAATGCCTGGGTAATGTTTTTGTACCTTCTCCTGACTGATAACTTTCCACAAAGAGATCCCTTTGCTGTGTTTTCAGCTGTTTACGGACCATGGATTTTACTGTAAAATACAACTAAAAAATGGCAGGAAAATCCTCCTACAACAGTGAAAGTTTCTAAGAGGATAATCAAGATCCCTGTAAATAATGGCGGCCGTGCATGGACTACTATGTAACATGTAAATGTGATCGGCTGATTCTGAACACAACCACATCCCCAATTAGAAGAGGGTGCTCACACTTATACAACCACATTATTTTAGTTTTTTTATTTCTTTTTTCTCCCTCAAAACGAATTCATTTTGCTTTTCAATGGATTTTTACAGATAATGGGGGAGATTAAAGGTGGAAAAAGTTCTGAGATGATTCTTCTTGGTAGGTTTTTTTTACATGGCAAAAACCCGGTATTTTAGAAGGGGTGTGTAGACTTTTTAAATCCACTGTAGGAAACCCAACTGGCACAACCAGCATATGAGTGGACAGACAACTTCCTCCCACATGATCGGCACATTCATCTCCTTAAATGCTCTGTGCTGCTGCTGCCCTGCTCCTTACTATCAAACTGTGACTTCCCGCGTCTGTCATTTCCTTTCATCTCTTGCCACTGCCCTTGCCACATTCAGCGCTAAGTAATCAGGTCGCTCCCCACTCAAAAGCAACACTCTCTTCTCAAATACTCTGTGCTGCTGTTGAACGGGGCTTGCAGTAATACATGTTCTTGCCTCCAAAACAACCCCATTTCGTTGAATAGAACTGATTTTCAGTTCCAGACATTTCTGCAGCAATGTGTCTGTCTAATGGCAGATGATACATTCTGTCAATCACATCCCTGCCGCGGTGCTCGCGTCTTCCAGAGGATCCCCGCGGTGCTGAACACTTAACACAATCAGATGTCTCCTGGGCCGCGGCCACTTACCCGAAGAGATCTGGCTGAACCCCTAGCAAGAGCGCCATTTTCTCAGCTCATCCCATCTCGTCTGCACTTCGCCCCCCCCCCCTCAACTGTGCAGGTCGTGCGGACCCCCTAGTTCTTCATCCTCATGTATGAGGCCGGTGTTATTACAGCAGTGTGATCTCATGATGGCTGAGAGGTCACATCCCCTAAGATTTCATGTATCACATTGCACCTCAGCCAGACTGTATGTCTCACCCAATGGACATCAAATTTCTAACATATTGCACCGATGTTACAACGCAATTATGTAAAAAATAATGGCACCCGGTTAGGCTGTAGTATCGCTACCTACATGCATTCAAGTTGCAGTACAGATGAAAAAAATCTAAGCTGTTCTCCGCTTCAACTGATTTTCTGATTTTAAGGATGTGTGGCCGATATTGCCCACCAAGAGGCGATTGGATGATAGTGCTGTTGTGACTACACAGCAATTAATCTTAATTATCCAGACGTAAATTCAGTAGGCCAGGAGCCCTGCGCTTTTATCCTTATGTTGACTTTTGAATTTGTGTTTTTCTTTGGTTGATCGACACAAACTATTGTTTGAATAATCCTGGATGTTGACACTTGAGTTGATATTTGTTAATTGATGAATGGCTGTTATTTACATCCTATATCAGCTCCTACAACTTATTGTATGCTAACTTTGCAGGACAGGGACTCAGGGTCATGGAACAATGATGTTTTCTAATATGCTGCTTACATATTGTACCTGGCCAGCTAGTATGTTGATCTGCAGAGCAATGGAGGACAAACTATGCAAATTAATTAAATGCTCAAACAATGAGACATGAGCCTCTGCTACCTTCCCCTCTGACCTGTGAATGAAGACCTGAGCCACAGATGTAAATATAAAAAATGGATTTTTCCATTGTTCTAATAGGGAGAATCAGAGTGACTTGCCAGAGCAACAGCTAGGACAACATGGCTCCATCAAGAGGGACCCAGATTTGGATTCTACAGGATGCCAGTCTAAGGGACCATGGCCCTGGCTGCAGGAATACAGATCTGCTCCATTGACTTTCACAGAACCCATGGATACGCTCGGATAAAACCAGCTTGGAACTATCCTGTCACCTGGTTCCATGGATATGTTTGGAGAAGCCAGATGGGACCTTCAGGTCTCCGGGGCACGTACCTCAATAGACTGTCAACTTACTAAGCTTGTCATTACCTCCTCTCTGTGGGGGCCCACCAAAAGCGGGGTGCCACTGGTGGGGGTAGTCAGCTCTGGAAGACCGTATAAGTCGCAGCTGCTCTAATTCACGCTGAGTCACTTGAAGGGTGAGTCATTTTGCACCATCTTGGGTATTTGCTGGGATTGTTCTATCTGTTTATTGTCCGTTTTGTGGTTTAATAAAGTATTGCCATGCTGTTTTGCCTTCACCCTGTGTTGTGTGAGCAGTATTATTCCCACGGAAGACCCCGGGACTTCACAATTGTAAATTGTGTTTTGTATTTGGCAGCATTTTTATATGTGCGGTAGACTGGTAACATCACTTATATATACTGTATAGCAGCAATGTGTACGATGTGGTGAAATCATTTGGTGTGTGGTAGCATATATACTGTATATGCAACATATGGTAACATAATGCCTACTAAATGTGTACTATGTGGTTTATATGTAATATATGGCAGGTGTACAAATGTGTATTGTGTGGTTTATATGTAATATATGGCAGGTGTATAAATGTGTACTGTGTGGTGACAATATTTACATCTACTGTGTGATAGCATCAGTTGTTTGTGCTGTATAGAAGTATTAGTATTGTGTACCATTTGGCGGCATTTTTTATATTGTACTGTGTAATAGCATCAGATATATGTACTGTATGGTAGCATTATTATAGTGTACTGTGCGGTTCCATTATTTTAATGTACAATATGGCAGCATTGTCTATATGCACTCTATGGCAACACATCGTAATGTAGGTAATGACTGCTTTCATCAAGTGTGTGAGTGCCGCACATATCCAGGCCCTGGTTACAGCTTACCTCTAAAATAGAAAAAAAATATCCAAAAAGTCCTTGAATCTTCTGAATCCGTTAAGCTTCTAGAACTTTCCATCGCTACCTTTACATTTTCTCCTGGTAATTCCAGCTTTTCTAGTCCTCTGTAAGGCAAATATACCAAACTATCGGAGTCACCTGGAAATACCGATAATCTGACAACCCCGCCGCACTGACAACCGCGACAGCCGCCTGCCTGCAACCGACGAGGGGATGAATATTTCAGGGTCTTAGATGAGGAGGTTTTCTCAATTGACAGATGACAGCGGCGGCTTCATTATCACAGGATACATCAGATAATTCATACTAATAAGCGAGACGACGACGAAATGTTCCTGTTATTAGAGCACGGTGAGACGTCATTCTACCAAAGCAACAACGGACCGCAATTACTCTAAGGTGTCAGCCATATGGGGAGATCCAGTGACCGAGTCCTGAATGTAGAGAAGGTGGAACCTGACACATATAGGAAGGTGCGAGGATATACACTATACGGAGAGAGGGGCTGCCCCGCACGTCCTAATCACTAAATCATGGATTCTCATTCAGCCCCTCACCCCCCGGTGTGTAACCTCCAGCCCCTCACCCCCCGGTGTGTAACCTCCAGCCTCTCACCCCCCCGGTGTATAACGCCCAGCCTCTATCCCCTAGTGTATAACGCCCAGCCCCTCACCCCCTGGTGTGCAACCTCCAGCCCCCCGCCTCCCCGGTGTATAACGCCCAGCCTCTATCCCCTAGTGTATAACGCCCAGCCCCTCGACCCCCGGTGTGCAACCTCCAGCCCCCCTGTGTGCAACCTCCAGCCCCTTGCCCCCCCGGTGTGCAACCTCCAGCCCCTCGCCCCCCGGTGTGTAACCTCCAGCCTCTCACCCCCCCCGGTGTATAACGCCCAGCCTCTATCCCCTAGTGTATAACGCCCAGCCCCATTACCCCCGGTGTGCAACCTCCAGCCCCTCACCCCCCGGTGTGTAACCTCCAGCCTCTCACCCCCCCCGGTGTATAACGCCCAGCCTCTATCCCCTAGTGTATAACGCCCAGCCCCATTACCCCCGGTGTATAACCTCCAGCCCCTCACCCCCCGGTGTGTAACCTCCAGCCTCTCACCCCCCCGGTGTATAACGCCCAGCCTCTATCCCCTAGTGCATAATGCCCAGCCCCTCACCCCCTGGTGTGCAACCTCTAGCCTCTCACCCCCCCGGTGTATAACGCCCAGCCTCTATCCCCTAGTGTATAACGCCCAGCCCCTCGACCCCCGGTGTGCAACCTCTAGCCCCCCTGTGTGCAACCTCCAGCCCCTTGCCCCCCCGGTGTATAACGCCCAGCCTCTATCCCCTAGTGTATAACGCCCAGCCCCTCACCCCCTGGTGTGCAACCTCCAGCCCCCCGCCTCCCCGGTGTATAACGCCCAGCCTCTATCCCCTAGTGTATAACGCCCAGCCCCTTGCCCCCCCGGTGTGCAACCTCCAGCCCCTCGCCCCCCGGTGTGTAACCTCCAGCCTCTCACCCCCCCCGGTGTATAACGCCCAGCCTCTATCCCCTAGTGTATAACGCCCAGCCCCATTACCCCCGGTGTGCAACCTCCAGCCCCTCACCCCCCGGTGTGTAACCTCCAGCCTCTCACCCCCCCCGGTGTATAACGCCCAGCCTCTATCCCCTAGTGTATAACGCCCAGCCCCATTACCCCCGGTGTATAACCTCCAGCCCCTCACCCCCCGGTGTGTAACCTCCAGCCTCTCACCCCCCCGGTGTATAACGCCCAGCCTCTATCCCCTAGTGTATAACGCCCAGCCCCTCACCCCCTGGTGTGCAACCTCTAGCCTCTCACCCCCCCGGTGTATAACGCCCAGCCTCTATCCCCTAGTGTATAACGCCCAGCCCCTCGACCCCCGGTGTGCAACCTCCAGCCCCCCGGTGTGCAACCTCCAGCCCCTTGCCCCCCCGGTGTGCAACCTCCAGCCCCTCGCCCCCCGGTGTGTAACCTCCAGCCCCTCGCCCCCCGGTGTGTAACCTCCAGCCTCTCACCCCCCCCGGTGTATAACGCCCAGCCTTTAGCCCCCAGTGTATAACGCCCAGCCCCTCACCCCCCGGTGTGCAACCTCCAGCCCCCCGCCTCCCCGGTGTGTACCTCCAGCCTCTCGCCCCCCAGTGTGTAACCTCCAGCCCCTTACCCCTGGTGTATACCATCCATGCCCTTGCCCCCGGTGTATAACCTCCAGCCCCATCATTATCCCCTGGTGTATAACATCCGGCCCCATCATTATCCCCCGGTGTATACCATCCGGCCCCTCACCCCCCAGTGTATAACCTCCGGCCCCATCATTATCCCCTGGTGCAGAGCTCCCTGATACCAGCGCGGTCCTGTAATAGGAGCCATCGGGGTAACAAGTCCGTCCATGACATTTCTTCCTCCTGAATCTTCCCCCATCACATGTGAGTGATATTATTGAGAAGTGGAAGGCACCGCAGCAACTTAGCCACGAAGTGGAGACCCCGTAACATTACAGAGCGGGGGGCCGAGTGCTGAGGAGCAGAAAAGTCAGCACCGCTCTTCTGATCCCATAACTGCAGAGTCCAGACCTCCTCTGGTATCAGCACAAACACTAGAATCATAGAATCATAGAATCATAGAATGGTAGAGTTGGAAGGGACCTCCTGGGTCATCTGGTCCAACCCCCTGCTCAAAGCAGGATTCACTAGATCATCTCAGACAGATGTCTGTCCAGCCTCTGTTTGAAGACGTCCATTGAAGGGGAACTCACCACCTCTCGTGGCAGCCTGTTCCACTCATTAATCACCCTAACTGTCAAAAAGTTTTTTCTAATATCTAATCTGTGTCTCCTCCCATTTAGTTTCATCCCATTGCTTCTAGTCTTTCCTTGTGCAAATGAGAATAAAGATGATCCTTCTACAATGTGACAGCCCTTGACATATTTGTAGACAGCTATTAAGTCTCCTCTCAGTCTTCTTTTTTGCAAGCTAAACATTCCCAAATCCTGCAACCGTTCCTCATAGGACATGGTTTGCAGACCAGTCACCATTCTGGTCGCTCTTCTCTGAACTTGCTCCAGTTTGTCTATGTCTTTTTTAAAATGTGGTGCCCAAAACTGTACACAGTATTCCAGATGAGGTCTGACCAAAGAGGAGTAAAGACCGATAATTACTTCACGTGATCTGGACTGTATGCTTCTGTTAATACATCCCAGAATTGTATTTGCCTTTTTTGCTGCTGCATCACACTGTTGACTCATGTTCAGTCTATGATCTATTAGTATACCTAAGTCTTTTTCACATGTACTGTTGCTTAGCTCTATTCCTCCCATTCTGTATATGCTTTTTTCATTTTTATTGCCCAGATGTAGTACTTTGCATTTTTCCCTGTTAAAAACCATTCTGTTGGTTGCTGCCCACTGCTCCAGTTTATTTAGGTCTTTTTGAATCCTCTCTCTCTCTTCTCTAGTATTAGCTATCCCTCCTAGCTTTGTGTCATCAGCAAATTTAATCAGTTTACCCTCAATTCCTTCATCTAAATCATTGATAAAGATGTTGAACAATACAGGTCCCAGGACGGAGCCCTGTGGTACCCCACTTGAGACATTCATCCAGCTGGATGTGAAGCCATTTACAATCACCCTTTGAGTCCGATCACTAAGCCAGTTATGAATCCACCTAACAGTTGCCTGGTCCATTGCATACTTGGTCATTTTTTCAATAAGGATGGTGTGAGATACTTTGTCAAATGCTTTGCTGAAGTCAAGATATACTATATCTACAGCATTTCCCTGATCCACCCAGTCAGTGATTCTGTCATAGAAGGAAATTAAGTTAGTCTGACATGACTTGTTAGTTATAAACCCATGCTGACTCTGGTTAATCACTTCATTCTTATCCAGGTACTTACATACATGTTGTTTAATAATTTGTTCAAAGATCTTTCCTGGTATAGAAGTCAGACTCACCGGCCTATAGTTCCCTGGGTCCACCTTCTTCCCCTTTTTGAAGATAGGAACAACATTTGCTCTTCTCCAGTCTTCTGGGACTTCTCCTGTTCTCCAAGAATTTTCAAAGATTATGGAGAGTGGTTCTAAAATTTCTTCTACGATCTCCTTCAGTACTCTGGGGTGTAATTCATCTGGACCTGGAGACTTGAACTCATTTATGTTAGCTAAATATTCCCTCACAATCTTTCTGTTTACAGATAACTTGGATTCTTCTATTCCTTTAAAAGGACAG
Source organism: Phyllobates terribilis (assembly GCF_046119375.1). NCBI lineage: Eukaryota > Metazoa > Chordata > Amphibia > Anura > Dendrobatidae > Phyllobates > Phyllobates terribilis. The sequence goes on from NW_027362769.1 coordinate 171,524,435, forward strand.
TGAAGATCAGTTGATGTTACATTTTCTTTCTGAGAGAAAACAGATGCAAAATAGGAATTAAAAAGTTTGGCCTTCTCAACATCCTCTCTTACCATTTCTCCATTTTCATCCTGTAAAAATCCTATAGCATCTTTGACTTTTCTTTTACTTTTGACATACCCCCAAAATCCTTTTTTATTGCTTTTGACATCTCTTGCAAGCCTTAATTCATTGTCAGCTTTAGCTAACCTGATACATGCCCTGCAGGATCTGCAGACTGCATTATAATCTTCTTTAGATATGCCTCCCTCTTTCCATTTAATAAACATTTCTTTCTTTCTTTTTAGCATGTGTTTAAGTTCTGTGTTCATCCATCCTGGTTTCCTTAAATGCTTCCCATTCTTCCTACTTTTCGGGATTGTTAACGATTGTGCTTTGAGAATCTCATTTTTAAAATGAGCCCCCGCCGGGAGCTTCATGGCCGAGCAGCTGCATGCAGCCGTACATCACCAAGCACAATGCTGAGCGTCAGATGGAGTGGTGTAAAGCCGCCAACACTGGACTGGAGGAGACGTGTTCTGTGCAGTGACGGATCGCACTTCTCTATCTGCGTCTGATGGAGGAGTCTGGTGATTCCAGGAGGATGTTACCTCCCGACTGCATTGTGCCGCTGTACAGTTTTCTTCTAGAAGAACATGACCGGCCGCTCAGAGCACGGACCTCAGCCTCATCCTACAGACACCTCCAAAATCTTGAAGAAATCCTTCCCTGAAGAGCGGGAGCTTTATATCTGCAGAGGGGCGTCTCTATAGTAATGTCTATGGATATAAGATGGGAGGTCAGAAAAGCCGCTGGAGGAGGAATTTGGAGGGGGCACATACTTTTCTCCATATAGTCTATATGTCATTATCACTGCCACAAACTGCAACAATGTAGAAACCTTACTGTGACAAAGTCTTTACAATGTGCAGGTTAGAGATACACAGTAACAGTACATGATGGAGGGCTTCCCGTGCAATTAAATTTGAGAAACTCTTCATTTTAAGGTTTAATTTCAAGATGATCTTCGCTTAATAAATAGATATTACGAGTCGCGTTATTTATTGCTGTACATGCACTGAGTTCATTATCATTCAATACATTAGGAAATTAATTCTCATGAATTGGCCGGTTATTGCTTTATTATAGCGAGGGTACAACTCACTGAAATAATGGCAACAAGCCTGGGGGATTGCTGGAAGTTGACTAATATTATATACTGCCCCTTACATAGTTTGGCGATTGCAACATTTTGGAAACAAGAAACTCATAGTTTGCACCAAAATCAGAGGAAAAAATGTATAAGCTGGTTAATAGGAAAAATCATGAAGCCCCCTCTTTAATAGCCCTAAATTCCAAATGCGGCTTATGGGAAGGGGCTTAGCAGAAAATGTCTTAAGAATCAGCTCCTTGCAGACAAATAAATAATAAAGTGTTTGTACAGGAATAAGAAAAAATGTCAGTTTTTACTTAAACAGCACCACCCTTGTCTTCAGGATTTTTATGGTATTGCAGCTTAGTTACATTCACTTAATTAGAACTGCAATACCAGATGTAACCCATGGACAGGAGGGGCGCTATTTCTATAAGCAATCATGGTTTTTCTAATTCTGGACAATCCCTTTAAAAAAGATTACTTAATGTTTTTTTGCAAAAAGTGTCAATGAAGAGCAAGAAATTGCAATTCAGCCCCTTCATTGTACGATTTTGTGGTGGTCCTACTGTGGAGGGGTCCAGACATTGAAGCCCTGTGTAATCTATCAGCATATCCCTTTAAGACGTTTCTTCTGCTGTAAGTAACAGGCTTCTGAATCCTGCCGCTGTTAGACGAGGCCTGAGACGTTCTGAGCGATCTCCTCTTCAGTCTTAAATTAGCCTTACACAAGGAGACTATCAAATCATACAGCATTAGATTGTTCTAGCGAACAGGCAGCGCAAATGAAAAATTACATCCCCCAGAGAGCACGTGCAATTTTAATTATCTGCCGACCTGAAAAAGTCTGGAAACTTTATTTTTCCGTATGGCTGAGATTGTGAGATATTGATTTTATATAGATGAAGGATGCGATGTATCTCTACACAGGCCGTAAAAACATATGGGAAGCAATAAACAGCGCCACCCTTGTCCATGGTTGTGTCTGGTACCACAGCTCAGTGCCAGTGAAATGAGTCTGAGTTTCAATACCACATACAACCTCTGGAAAGGAGCGGCGCTGTTTTCGGATGAAGCTGCCATTTTTTTCCTGGACAACCTAAGTTATTGAGATGAGTGGGTAATACTGCGAGGTTTGTTATCTCGAGTATACAGCACATGTGCAGATATACAGCAGGTGCGGAAAGTATTCAGACCCCTTTAAATTTTTCACTCTTTGTTTCATCGCACCCATTTGGTAAATTCTAAAAAGTTCATTTTTTTCTCATTAAAGTCCACTCTGCACCCCATCTTGACTGAAAAAAACACAGAAATGTAGAAATTTTTGCAAATTTATTAAAAAAGAAAAACTGAAATATCACATGGTCATAAGTACTCAGACCCTTTGCTCAGTATTGAGTAGAAGCCCCCTTTTGAGCTAGTACAGCCATGAGTCTTCTTGGGAATGATGCAACAAGTTTTTCACCCCTGGATTTGGGGATCCTCTGCCATTCTTCCTTGCAGATCCTCTCCAGTTCCATCAGGTTGGATGGTGAACGTTGGTGGACAGCCATTTTCAGGTCTCTCCAGAGATGCTCAATTGGGTTTAGGTCAGGGCTCTGGCTGGGCCAGTCAACAATGGTCACAGAGTTGTTCTGAAGCCGCTCCTTTGTTATTTTAGCTGTGTGCTTAGGGTCATTGTCTTGTTGGAAGGTGAACCGTCAGCCAAGTCTGAGGTCCAGAGCACTCTGGAAGAGGTTTTCATCCAGGATATCTCTGTACTTGGCTGCATTCATGTTTCCTTCAATTGCAAACAGTCGTCCTGTCCCTGCAGCTGAAAAACACCCCCATAGCATGATGCTGCCACCACCATGTTTCACTGTTGGGATTGTATTGGGCAGGTGGTGAGCAGTGCCTGGTTTTCTCCACGCATACCGCTTAGAATTATCACCAAAAAGTTCTATCTTCATCTCATCAGACCAGAGAATCTTATTTCTCATAGTCTGGGAGTCTTTCATGTGTTTTTGAGCAAACTCTGTGCGGGCTTTCATATGTCTTGCACTGAGGAGAGGCTTCCGTCGGGGCACTCTGCCATAAAGGCTCGACTGGTGGAGGGCTGCAGTGATAGTTGACTTTGTGGAACTTTCTCCCATCTCCCTACTGCATCTCTGGAGCTCAGCCACAGTCATCTTGGGGTTCTTCTTTACCTCTCTGACCAAGGCTCTTCTCCAGCGATTGCTCAGTTTGGCTGGACAGCCAGGTCTAGGAAGACTTCTGGTGGTCCCAAACTTCTTCCATTTAAGGATTATGGAGGCCACTGTGCTCTTAGGAGCCTTGAGTAATGCAGAAATTCTTTTGTAACCTTGGCCAGATCTGTGCCTTGCCACAATTCTGTCTCTGAGCTCCTTGGGCAGTTCCTTTGAGCTCATGATTCTCATTTGGTCTGACATGTACTGTGAGCTGTGAGGTCTTCTATAGACAGGTGTGCGCCTTTCCAAATCAAATCCTATCAGTTTAATTAAACACAGCTGGACTCCAATGAAGGAGTAGAACCATCTCAAGGAGGATCACAAGGAAATGGACAGCATGTGACTTAAATATGAGTGTCTGAGAAAAGGGGCTGAATACTTATGACCATGGGATATTTCAGTTTTTCTTTTTTAATAAATTTGCAAAAATTTCTACATTTCTGCTTTTTTTCAGTCAAGATGGGGTGCAGAGTGTACTTTAATGAGAAAAAAATGAACTTTTTAGAATTTACCAAATGGCTGCAATGAAACAAAGAGTGAAAATGTAAAGGGGTCTGAATACTTTCCGTACCCACTGTATGTGTATCCAAGGTTACAAACTACAAGCATACTTTGTCTATAGTCGGATCATTAAGTTATGTATTATTCCATTGCTTTTTACCAACCTTTTCTGAAGCACTAAAGATATATCTCTAATTAAAACAGGTAAGAATGTATTACTGATAAGACATATGAGCTGCATTTTCTACCAGAAATGACAGTTTTCACAGTAAAGTCAGCTTGTGAGAGTGAGGAGGAAAAGCAACTTCATGGGGAAGACTCGCTATCATCTGAATCTGCAGCTCCACAAACAGGGGAAATCTACTGAGCTCTGAACCAGCAGGTCCACAAGCAGGGGAACCCCACTAAGCTCTTAAACTGCAGCTGTACAAACATGGGAAACCCACTGAGCTCTGAACCTGCAACTGTACAAACATGGGAAACCCACTGAGCTCTGCACTTGCAGCTGTACAAACATGGGAAACCCACTGAGCTCTGAACCTGTAGGTGTACAAAAACGGGAAACCAACTAAGCTCTACACTTGCAGCTCTATAATAGAGAAAATCGATTGAGCTCTGAACCTGCAGTTGTATAAACATGGGAAACCGACTGAGCTCTGAACTTGCAGCTGCACAAACACGGGAAACCAACTAAGATCTACACCTGCAGCTCTATAATAGGAGAGAAAATCAATTGAGCTCTGAACCAGCAGCTGCACATGGAGGGGAAACCAATTGAGCTCTGAACCTGGAGCTGCACAAGTAGGGAACACCCACCGGTTTCTGAACTAGCAGAGCTTTGAACTAGTTGAGATCTGAACCATGCAGCTGCACAAGTATGGTAAACCCACTGAGCTCTGAACTAGCCGACCTCTGAACCTGGAGCTCCACAAGTAGGGGAAACCCACTGAGCTCTAAACTTGCAGCTCTACAAGCAGGAAAACCCACTCAACTCTGAACCTGCAGCTAGACAAGCTGAGAAAAACCAATGAGTTCTGAACCTGCAGAGTTAAAAACATTGAAGTCTGAACCTGCAGCTCCACAGTCAGGGGAAACCAACTGAGCTCTGAACCTGCAGCTCAACAAACAGCATGTGACCAATAACAATTCTTCAAAGTAAAAGAAGCAATGCAGGAATCAGTTAAAAGCATACTACTGCAAAAATCTGAAGAATTTGGCTCAAAGTATATCAACAAATACCACAAGACAAAGTTAGAAAAGTGACTCATGACTATTTAAAAAAAATGCGCCAAAGTTTTGGTACAAATTTCTGGCATAAAGTAAAAAGATGGAATAAAAGTCATCTAGCTTCGCCAAATCTATCAAACATGCATGAACTATTATGATAAATCTGGCGCATTTTAAGACTGTCTAGTATGAATTTGGACTAAAAATTACACAGTATTGATGAATCTGCCCCATTATCTCCGGCTTCCATTTGCTGAATGAATGACAGATCATTGACACATTGCAAGAAGTGAGAGCGTGCGCTCCATCTACAAACCGTCTTCCTTTGGTGCGGCGCTCCCTTGTCATTCATGAGAACTTTCCCAGAATCGCCGGCCTCCGTGCGCCAGGTTTCCTTTTGTTAACGGCTGACCTGTGCCTCGCAGCTCTTCATCTGTGTCACAGTAAAAGAATGTTCCTGCTCATTAGTAAAATACCTCTTGGGATGGACCCAATTCTTGGTGCCGTGCGGCTCCTTCTCCTTGTCCTTTCTTACACTATCACTCATCCACGTCCTCCTGTTTTGATACCATCGTCTGGTACATGAGTCCCCCCCGGTGTCGGCTTTGTATGGCGCGGCGCACAGAAACCTATACAGCGTTTCATAAATGGTAAATGAGACGTGGCCACATCGGTGTATCATAAACGTGATGGGAAATCAGAAGATTGTGTTGTTTTTTTTTTTAATTAAACTTAGTAAAATATTGCAGATATGTATTTTTATTGACTTGTTATCATGGGAGACTCCTGTTATTTCGTAGCTGTAGATGGGGGTCTATGCGCACTTGCTGTCCGTGGTGCTGAAAAGGCCTCTCTGCCGTGTAGGAAAGGTACAGGAGCACAGGTATCGACTGACATAAAAAATATACTTAAAATAGTAAAATCTCAACATTCGTACAAGGATCGCTCAAACTCCTGAAAAGTAAACGCAATCATTTTCTAATAAAAAGTTGTAAAACTTTCTAATATGCTTTGGGTTTAAATTTCTGACCATTTTCAAGATCTCGGCTGTCAGTAAATACTTTCTTCTTTACAAGGATTCAAATTTATCCCGATACACTTTATTACAAAGTATCAATCGAGGGAATACCTCTCGCCTCCTCTGTGGACCGATACATCTGAAAAGGAATGTATCACCTGAAAATGACCTGCTGTTTAAGGGTCTGTGACCCCGGTCAGGAGCCGCTGCGGGTTTAACGCTGTGTGTTATGCAGCATCAAACCCGCAGCGTCCAGATGTTGCAGCATAGTGGATGGATTTCTAGAAATCCCATGTCCTCTATGCGTCTGGGGATCACCCGCAGAAACTGACATGCGGAGCGTCTTTCCAGACAGCAGCATGTCAATTTCTCCGGCGGGTCTGCATGCGGGCTTTCCCCGTATACCTAACCTCTATGAGGAAAGTCCACAGGTGAAAAAAAAATAAAATGTCGCCGCTCATTTGCAGAAAATGAGCGGAAGCCGCCAGCGGCTACTCCGCTGTGTCGGGGCCACAGGCTGCTACGGACAGTGTACACATACCCTAAATCAGGTTTTTGTGTAAAAATGCGTTTTTGAACAAAAATTGTCCATTTTTTTATATCACAATCTGTATTAAAAAAAAAAATCTTTCAGTTTTCATATTGGCCACTGGGGATATTTTTGACTCATACTTTCTGTTCTTTCAGGAAGATTTTTCAGAACTCTCATTATCAGCGGAGACAGGTTTACAATGATGGTTAACACCACTATGCACAGGATTCACACAGGACTCATCTGTCACAATAGGTGAAGTCACAGCTCACCTCCTCCTCCAGTACAATGACTGATAACACCTCTATATACTGTAGATAATACAGGATCCACCATTCACAATAGATGATGTCACAGCTCACCTCCTCCTCCAGTACAATGACTGATAACACCTCTATATACTGTAGATAATACAGGATCCACCATTCACAATAGGTGATGTCACAGCTCACCTCCTCCTCCAGTACAATGACTGATAACACCTCTATATACTGTAGATAATACAGGATCCACCATTCACAATAGATGATGTCACAGCTCACCTCCTCCTCCAGTAAAATGACTGATAACACCTCTATATACTGTAGATAATACAGGATCCACCATTCACAATAGGTGATGTCACAGCTCACCTCCTCCTCCTGTATAATGACTGATAACACCTCTATATACAGCTGATAACACAGGATCCACCATTCACAATAGGCGATGTCACAGCTCACCTCCTCCTCCTGTATAATGACTGATAACACCTCTATATACTGTAGATAATACAGGATCCACCATTCACAATAGGTGATGTCACAGCTCACCTCCTCCTCCTGTACAATGACTGATAACACCTCTATATACTGTAGATAATACAGGATCCACCATTCACAATAGGTGATGTCACAGCTCACCTCCTCCTCCTGTACAATGACTGATAACACCTCTATATACAGTAGATAACACAGGATCCACCATTCACAATAGATGATATCACAGCTCACCTCCTCCTCCTCCTGTACAATGACTGATAACACCTCTCTATACTGTAGATAATACAGGATCCACCATTCACAATAGGTGATGTCACAGCTCACCTTCTCCCCCTCTTGTACAATGACTGATAACACCTCTATATACAGTAGATAACACAGGATTCACCATTCACAATAGGTGATGTCACAGCTCACCTCCTCCCCTCGTTTACAATGACTGATAACACCTCTATATACACTAGTAACACAGGATCCTCCATTCACAATAGATGATGTCACAGCTCACCTCCTCCTCCTGTACAATGACTGATAACACCTCTATATACAGTAAATAACACAGGATCCACCATTCACAGTAGTTGATGTCACAGCTCACCTCCTCTTCCTCCTGTACAATTATCTTAACACAGGCTCATTAGAAGCTTCAATAGAAATGATAGGGCCAGAGTTTGGTCATGTGGCTAATGTATGTGTGCATTTCTCAAAGGGACCAGAAGTAGGGTTCTAGGATAACCCCCTTGTGGCCAGTGTGAAAACTGCAAGATTTTCACAGTTTATGTCTAGTGCTGCAGCTCCATAAAAGTAAGCTGAGCTGCAATACCACACATAACCTGTGGACAGGTGGGGCGCTGTTTCCAGAAAGAAAGCAGCCATGTTTTTGTAATCCAGGATAACCCTTTTATGCTTCACATTCTTGTCATACTTTGGCACTAATTCTTAATTTCTTCAATGACAGATCTCTCCCCCTTGTTGTGAGTCCATTTCTTCTGATCACTCCCTAAATGAATGCAGTTTTTTTCTCAAGCAGCCCCAAATGTGCAGACATGTTTGCCGAGTAATAACCCTTCACAGTCTTAGACCTTACTGTAAGTATATGTCTCGTCATTAGATTACGCGCTATATGGGGCGATACTGCCGTCGCCCGTGCCGGCTGCTTGCACCCCGAGGACCCCCGTTCCACAGGTTGGGACTTCTCGCTGTAATGATCGCCTCTTGCTGCCTGTCATGTAGAAAAAAAATAAATTGAAGAGCGCTGAACTCTCCCAGGAAACGTCCACAGGCGCTCTGCATTTAGATTCCGCACATTTGCAAGTTGTACGAGGCTGATTTAAATGAGTTTTTTCATTTAAAGAAATTTTCAAATTTTTTTTTATTCTTTTTTTTTTTTAAGCTTTTTCTCAATCTACTCGAAAATTTACTGCCCCTTTAGACTTCAAAACTTGATGGCTATCTCCTCTTTGAGACGCGGAGCTCTTGGATCACCAGGATATACATTTCTGATATATCCTATGTCTGTGCTGTATTGAAAGTATAGCAACCCTGTAATGCGCCCCCAAAAATACGCCCCTGGGGGAGCACCATTTTGAAAGTCCTGTTGCACTTCACATGGCGTTCATTAAAATAAAACAAACTTGTCTGCCTGTAGTCACCAATAGAGGGAGCTCACTCCACTAGGATTCTTACAGCCATCATTACAGGGAGCTCACTGCATACATATTTATACAGCCACCACTAGGGGGAGCTCACTACATACAGATTTATACAGCCACCACTAGGGGGAGCTCACTACATACAGATTTATACAGCCACCACTAGAGGGAGCTCACTACATACAGATTTATACAGCCACTACTAGAGGGAGCTCACTACATACAGATTTATACAGCCACCACTAGGGGGAGCTCACTACATACAGATTTATACAGCCACCACTAGGGGGGCTCACTACATACAGATTTATACAGCCACCACTAGAGGGGCTCACTACATACAGATTTATAAAGCCACCACTAGAGGGAGCTCACTACATACAGATTATACAGCCATCACTAGAGGGAGCTCACTACATACAGATTTATACAGCCACTACTAGGGGGAGCTCACTACATACAGATATATACAGCCACCACTAGAGGGAGCTCACTACATACAGATTTATACAGCCACTACTAGAGGGAGCTCACTACATACAGATTTATACAGCCACCACTAGGGGGAGCTCACTACATACAGATTTATACAGCCACCACTAGGGGGGCTCACTACATACAGATTTATACAGCCACCACTAGAGGGAGCTCACTACATACAGATTTATACAGCCACCACTAGGGGGGACTCACTACATACAGATTTATACAGCCACCACTAGAGGGAGCTTACTATATGCAGATTCATACAGCTACCACTAGGGGGAGCTAAATACATACAGATTTGTACAGCCACCACTAGAGGGAGCTTACTATATGCAAATTCATACAGCCACTACTAGAGGGAGCTCACTACATACAGATTTATACAGCCACCACTAGGGGGGACTCACTACATACAGATTTATACAGCCACCACTAGAGGGAGCTTACTATATGCAGATTCATACAGCCACCACTAGGGGGAGCTAAATACATACAGATTTGTACAGCCACCACTAGAGGGAGCTCACTACATACAGATTTATACAGCCACCACTAGAGGGAGCTTACTATATGCAAATTCATACAGCCACTACTAGAGGGAGCTCACTACATACAGATTTATACAGCCACCACTAGGGGGAGCTAAATACATACAGATTTATACAGCCACCACTAGAGGGAGCTTACTATATGCAGATTCATACAGCCACTACTAGAGGGAGCTAACTACATACAGATTTATACAGCCACCACTATAGGCAGCTCACTGAATACAGATTTATATAGCCACCACTAGGGGGAGCTCACTAAATGCGTATTTATACAGACACCCCCCACTAGGAGGAGCTCACTACATGCAAATTTATACAGCCTCCACTAGGGAGAGCTCACGGAATACAGATTTATACAGCCACCACTAGGGGGAGCTCACTACATACAGATTTATACAGCCACTACTAGGGGGAGCTCACTGAATACAGATTTATACAGCCACCACTAGGGGGAGCTCACTACATACAGATTTATACAGCCACTACTAGGGGGAGCTCAGTACATACAGATTCATACAGCCACCACTAGAGGGAGCTCACTACATACAGATTTATACAGCCACCACTAGGGGGAGCTTACTACATACAAATTTATACAGCCACTACTAGGGGAGCTCACTACATACAAATTTATACAGCCACTACTAGGGGGAGCTCACTGAATACAGATTTATACAGCCACCACTAGGGGGAGCTCACTACATACAGATTTATACAGCCACCACTAGGGGGAGCTTACTACATACAAATTTATACAGCCACTACTAGGGGAGCTCACTACATACAAATTTATACAGCCACCACTAGGGGGAGCTCACGGAATACAGATTTATACTGCTACAATTTGTTCACCGTGTTCCTTTTTTTTGTTTTCGAATGATGGAAAATTAAAAACTTTTTTATGGTGTTCAATATGCAGTGTGAATAATGTGTTCATTTTTATTCTATGGTAGTTTATTATGTGGTCATACCATTTATGTACAGTTTTTAACTTTTTGTCACAATTGGAATTTGTAAATGGAAAATAGCATATTTTTGGTAATTTTTGGAATCTGGACTTTAGTTATTTTTTTTACTATCTGAATTAAATGTTTTGCTTTTTTTAAATTATTTTTTTTAATCCCAGTAGGGATACGATCCTTTGACTGATCCTATGATATGTTGTACTTTGTAACTATTATATGTCAGTGTTTCTCTGCCTCTGGCATGGGCTAAGGGTACGTGCCCACGATCAGCAAAAGCAGCATTTTGGACGCAGCTCACCTGCACTGTGTCTAAAATGCTGCGTTCTACAGTAAAAGCACAGTGGATGGGATTGTTATGATACTGGCGTAGCACTGCTGGAAACCAGTAGCCGAAGGATCACGAGCAGAACAGCAAGCGGTTACAGATGTTGTTGGAGTTAGCAAAAGGAGTTGTAGGAAACAATCCGTAGATAGGTGAGAACAATCTAGGTAAGAATGTTCAGGAGCTTGGAGACTGGAAACTAGGCTAACAGCTAGACACAATAATCAAGCAATGAGTGAAAGATCCATGTGGCTTTAAGTAGGCCCAAACAGGAAACAAGATGGATTCCACAGCTTCAGAATCTGCCATCTTAGTAAAGGGCAATTGCAGAACACAACAGCAGCCTCCATTGGTAAGGAGTGGGATTGCAGCACGATTATTAAGGTGAACAATAGCAGACACTAGTGGTCAAACTGTAGAAGGACAACTGGAATTCTGACAGGGATTTATAGAATTCTCCTGCCCAATGTGCTTCTATTTTACGCTGCATAAATTCACCGGCGGCGCTGCTTTATGAGCCGCAGCATGTTAATTTCTGTTCCGGAGACGCTTGTCTCCATCACAGAGCCATCACTGCCCCAAGAGACATCACTGCACCACAGCCATCATGTGCCAGAGACATTACTGCCCCAAGAGACATCACTGCCCCAGAGACATCACTGCCCCAGAGACATCACTGCCCCAAGAGACATCACTGCACCACAGCCATCATGTGCCAGAGACATCACTGCCCCAAGAGACATCACTGCCCCAGAGACATCACTGCCCCAGAGACATCACGTGCCAGAGCCATCACTGCCCCAGAGACATCCCTGCCCCAGAGCCATCACTGCCCCAGAGACATCCCTGCCCCAGAGACATCACTGCACAACTGTGTATTGATTCTCATTATATAATGGTCTGACACTGGGCAGGGAGAGGACTCGGCCATGTAATACCACGTGGTTCTGTCTGTACAATGAAGAAGTGCCAAAAGCCAATGACAATATTCCCAGGGGAGTCCCAAGAACAAGACACCCAGGAGCTCCCTAGAACGGGAAGCACATAGGTGTTCACTGTCTTGTACCACCAGGGACTGTATTATTAACCCCTTTCCAGCTTCCAATCACCTAACTATGTATTGTATAGCGACACTATTAGTCTATGTGCGCACGTTCAGGAATTGCTTACAGAAATTTCTGCAGCGTTTCTGCACCTCTTGGAAGCAAGATTTTCCGCAGCGTTTTACACGCATTTTTTGTGCGTTTTTACTTGCGGATTTGCCAGGCGTTTTTACATTGCATTGTGTTGGCAAAAACGCATGTGGAAACACACAAAGAATGGACATGCTGCGTTTTTTCCGCACATGAAATCCGCTCAGGAAAATTCCTAATTATGTGCACAGAACTTGCAAAATGTCATAGGAAGTCATGGGATAAGGTATGCAATGCGTTTTTGGCCCATTTCCGTGCTGAAAAAACGCACCAAAAACGCACTGTGTGCACATAACCTTATTGTGTTATTATTGTGTTATTTGTGTTATTTTTTATTGCCATTGTATGGCAGTATTATTTGTTTTGTATGGTGGTATATACATACATATATATATCATTGTATGGTAGCATTATTTGCATTATATTGGTTTGTTACTTGTAATTGTGTAACACTGGTGCTGGGATACAACGCACAGAGACACAAGGCGGAAACAATCAGCGGTTGGTATAACCGCTTTATATGTATAACAATAATTCAGACAGGGGGTTAGTAACAAGGGTAATGAACAGTAACTTGAAATAACAATAAGAAATATTTTTCAGTGAATAACAGTCAAGTTCTTTGCAAAAACGAAGTGTTCACACAATCGTGGGAGTCACCACGTGAGTTCTTTCTGTATGGCCCTATCAGGGGTCACCGGTTCCTCCCGCTAGGCTGCAAGTCTCTTCCGGATAAAGTCTATCAGATTCCGTTTAGCCTCCCACGCACCAACCGGCCCCCTCCCAACCTGAAGTCCTAATCCCAACTGTCCTCGGTACCGTAGGTGAGAGTTGGAAGTGACGGCGCTGTTCACTGGCGCGGTAACTCCTCTATCACTGGCGCGGTCCTCTCTCAGCTCTTCACGGCTTGACTGTCGGCGGTAGTCTCTCACGCTTGGAGTAAGGGGATCCAGACCTCGGCTCTTGACAGGCGATGTCGGATCCCAGGAACTTACTCAGTGTGGGGCGCAGGTCCTGACTCTGACCTACATGCGCAGAACTCGGGAAACTTCTGTGAGGAGTCCGGAGCCTCTCAGGCGGTGTCCGGCTCAGGTGCGACGCAGCCCTCTGGCTGAGGCCTGTCACGCTGGGCTCTGTGATCCCTCTGGAGCACGTCTGCTCCACTCTGCAGCCTGGCGCCAAGTCTCTCTGTGTCTTGGCGTGCTGGGCTTTTATATCCTGGAAATCCTTCCTGGAGGTCACTGGATCAGGTCCGACATCTGAATCAACTCCCCCTTCAACTCTTCTAGCACAACTTGGTTCTGCTTGATTTCGCCTGGCCAGCAGATGGCAGTCTCTCCTCATCTCTGGCACATCCTGCAAGAGTTCTCCTGATGGTGCATTGCCTTCTACTACATTTGCATGAAACTATTTGGCATTGTATAGTGCCATTTTATAGCACTGCATGTTACTATTGTTATTGTATTGAGCTATTATTTGGCATTATATGGCAGTATAATTAATTTGGCATTGCATGGTGATAACATTTTGCATTTTATGGTGATATTATATGGCATTGTATGGCGGTATATTTGGACATTGTATGATATTATTTGTCATTGGATAGTGGTATATGTCATTGTTTGACACATTATATAGCATTGTGTGGTGTTATTATTTGGCATTGAATGGTGGTACTGTAGGGTACTATATGTAACTATTATTTTGCATTGTATGGCTGCATGTTATAGCATTGTATGTTACTATTGTTGTTACTGCATTGAGCTATTATTTGACATCGCATAGCAGTATTATTTTGCATTTCATGGTGATATTATAAGGCATAGTATAGCGGTATATTGTATAATGATATTTGTCAGTGGATAGTGGTATATACTATACATCATTGTATGACACTATTATATAGCATTGTCTGGTGTTATTACTTGGCATTGAATAGTGTATTATAGGGTACTGTATGTAACTATTATTTGGCATTATATTGCAGTACTATATGGTTTTGTTTGACAATATTTAGGTATGAACATTAGGGTAAGATATGGATATGCGCCATCGTCTGCATGTTTGTGGGATTTTTAGTTTCTTGCTATGGGATAAAGAAAAGTATTTGGTGTTCATGGATTTCAGAATCGGCTTCTTCTCCCTAAACGTTTCCTCTCCAGGTTTTAGTTCTTATGTTCTGTTACACATTTTCTCTTTTCCTGTGATATAATTTCCTCCTCGCCGTCTCTCCATGCAGCAGCAGCAGCCTCCTTCCATCCTTATCTTTGTCTCTTCTCCAAGGCAATTCCTTTTCTCCGCGGAAGCCATTCATTCTCTGCCTTCAGCTTCATGTAGTCGCTCTCTGTGTTTCGTTCTACCATTAATATCCCACTTCATAGCAACTAATTCCGTTTTGTGATGAGGATATTTCAAGAGTCTGTCGGGGAAGTGGTAGAGCCGATCGCCTCCACCCTCCTTTTTTATAGGGCTCTGACAAAAAAAAAAAAATTCTGTCCTGAGACCAGCTACAAAATTTAAAGGGGATATTCAGAAGTATGATAGTGTGATGTCATAAGAGAGAAGTAGCTGTAGGAAGAACAGAGTCAACAACTGCAACTGGGTCCTGCTGCCTCAGGGGCTCAAAGGCTCCTCTGCTTCAAAAGGAAGCAGTACTAAATGGCACCTGTTAAAGGATGACTGCCATCAGGAAACCTCCCCAATCAGAAAAAAAATCCATCAACTGCAAAATAGAAAATAGTAGAAAAGTTGGAGGGGAAAGGAGGGATGTGCAGCTGCAGATTCTCAGGGCTTCAGTGACATAGTATGAAAAGGGGAGGAGCAACAGAGGAAGACAGCTGATTGGTTCAGAGCACACAGCACAGCTCTGACATCACAGCTGAAAGCAGTAGGGGAAGCGCGAGACCCCGCTGAGCATGTAACCATTGTGGCAGCAGTTTAATATTTGTTTTCTGCTTATTTTACCCACTTATTCAGGGTTTATGTAGATGGATTGTGTTCTGTTATTTGCCAGGCGTGCCAGCATATGCCCAGACGTCGTCCTCGCTCCCACCAGTTATGGTCATGGATTGTGGATCTGGTTTTTAAGCAAAAATCATAAAGTTGTTTAAAACACAAAATGTGGCTTCTAGACAAGATGGGAAGAACTTCATTGATTGTTTTGTCTCCTCCTGGTCATTGCTGGGATATTGCTGTCCCGGCTTTTAACCCCTTGTGTCCGGCCTCCTGCACGGCTGTGCTCAGCGCTGCACAGAAGCCCTCAGGATGGCAGTTGATGTGAGCGCTGCCTAATGAATGCTTCGCCATGTAATTTTCTTTTAAACAATGTGTAATTAGCATTTATCGACACAACCCAGGAACGAGAAACATTTCCATCCAACCAGTTTGTACTTGTCATCGCCTTCCACAATATCTACACAGTCATTTACTGGAGTGGTATCATGTCTCTCCCTGTCTTCTACATGACAAACTGAGCTTATCAACTAACCGTGCAGGCAGTCTCTGCCTCCCCTACCCTGCACTCCTCTCCTGCCTCCCCTACCCTGCGCTCCTCTCCTGCCTCCTCTACCCTGCGCTCGTCTCCTATCTCCTCTACCCTGCGCTCGTCTCCTATCTCCTCTACCCTGCGCTCGTCTCCTGCCTCCTCTACCCTGCGCTCCTCTCCTATCTCCTCTACCCTGCACTCGTCTCCTATCTCCTCTACCCTGCGCTCCTCACCTGCCTCCTCTACCCTGCGCTCGTCTCCTATCTCCTCTACCCTGCGCTCCTCTCCTGCCTCCTCTACCCTGCGCTCCTCTCCTGCCCCCTCTACCCTGCGCTCCTCTCCTGCCTCCTCTACCCTGAACTCGTCTCCTATCTCCTCTACCCTGCGCTCGTCTCCTATCTCCTCTACCCTGCGCTCGTCTCCTATCTCCTCTACCCTGCACTCCTCTCCTGCCTCCTCTACCCTGCACTCGTCTCCTATCTCCTCTACCCTGCGCTCCTCACCTGCCTCCTCTACCCTGCGCTCGTCTCCTATCTCCTCTACCCTGCGCTCGTCTCCTATCTCCTCTACCCTGCGCTCGTCTCCTGCAGACGCGCCACCAGGGCCGTGGGGTACTCGGCAGCCGGGCCTCTGGTTGCCGGGGGATATCACGGTGGCTGGCCCGGTCCGTGAACCAGGGCGGTCAGTGAAATGGGGAAACTTCTATTATTTGGGGTTTTTGGGATTATTCGTGACGCCACCTGTGGTGTCTGGTGAGGATCACCAGCGCTGCAACAGTCCTCTCAGGCAGATGATAGGGCAGCAAATGATGGGACAGCTCCCCACAGGTGGAGCAGGCCTCAGGGCAGTGTAGGGGATGTACTGGATGGTGGTGCAGGGGAGAGATGACAGGACAGTCCCGGAGGAAGGATGCACACTTACACAGGGGTAAGCTTCAGTACCTTTACTGGTGATGCTGCAGGCACGGTCCAGGGTACTCCAGGTGAAGGGCGCACTTCTGGACTCTCCCCAGTGAGCGGGTATAGGGCCTCCTGATCCGTTGCTTTAGTCTCTGGGCTTCTGGCCTGCCTGGAGCTGGGCCTAGCTTGGTTACTGTCTCTCTCTGCACCTGCTGACCTGGTGGTAGGGCCTTCTCTTTGGAGATCACTCTCCCTGGACACTGGGACCTCTGTGACTCCTGGCTCTGGTACTACAATCAGCATTAGGTGGACCTGGGACCTGTAGTTCTCCAGGGGTTCCGGTGGTTCCTACTGGGTGTAGAGAGTCCCTATAGGTACGGACCCGGTGTCCGGTTTATATATATCGGGGTGAGCTTGCTATGCTCCTCTGCCCCCTAAGTTCCATTCTCTCTTTCTACTCGCCGTCGACCACACTCGGGGCCCTGACTACTTGGCAGCTGGCGTGCTGCGTCTTCACCGCTCTCTGAACGTCGGCATGCTCTCAGCTCCCTCTGAGCTGTGTTCCTCTCTGAACACTCACTGCTGAATCACATCTAGACTAAGACTGAGCTGCCTGGCTCCACCTTCCCTTAATATATCCCTAATGGGCTCCCTCTGCTGGTCTGAGGTGGAAGGTGGAGGTGTATGAATGTAGTGAGGGCCTCTTGTGGAGAAGTCCGTCCATGCACCTTTCTGGGTTATGTGGCACTAATGCGCAGCAGGGGCGCCACACTGCCTCCTCTACCCTGCGCTCGTCTCCTGCCTCCTCTACCGTGCGCTCGTCTCCTGTCTCCTCTACCCTGCACTTGTCTCCTGACTCCTCAATCCTGCGCTCGTCTCCTGACTCCTCAATCCTGCGCTCGTCTCCTGACTCCTCAATCCTGCGCTCGTCTCCTGCTTCCCCTAACCTGCACTCATCTCCTGCCTCCCCTACCCTGCACTCGTCTCCTGCCTCCCCTACCCTGCACTCGTTTGGTGCCTCCCCTACCCTGCACTCGTCTCCTGTCTCCTCTACCCTGCTCTCCTCTCCTGTCTCCTCTACCCTGCACTCCTCTGCTGTCTCCTCTACCCTGCACTCTTCTTTTTCTGCCTCTTCTACTCTGCCCTCCTCCATCTCCTCTCCTCTCCACTCTTCCCTCTGTCTTCTCTACCCTGTACTTTCCTCCTCTCTTTTACTCTGTATTCTCCCTCCATCTCCACTACACTGTGTTCTTTCTTCAGTCTCTTGTACCCTGCACTCTTTCTTCATCTTCTCTACTCTGCACTGTACTCTTTCTTCAGTTTCTTGAACCCTGCACTTTCCAATTTTCTTCTATTGTGCACTTTTCCTCTGTTCCCTCTACCCTGCACTCTTCCTCCATGTCCTATACCCTGCGCTTTTCCCTCTGTCTTCTCTACCCTCCACTCCAGCCACTGTCTCCCCTATCATTCAATCTTCGCTCTTTCTCCTCTACTCTTCCCTCTGTGTCCATTAGCCTCCAGTCTTCCCTCTGTCTCCTCTACCATACACTCTTCCCTCTGTCTCCATTAGCCTCCACTCTCCGCTCTTTCTCCTCTACCCTGCACTCTTCCCTCTGTCTCCCCTTGCCTCCACTCTCCTCTCTGTCTCCTCTACTCTGCACTCTTCCCTCTGTCTCCTCTACTCTGCACTCTTCCCTCTGTATCCTCTACTCTGCATTTTTCCCTCTGTCACTCTTCCTTCTTTCTCCTCTACTCTTCCCTCTGTCTTCTCTCCCACCCACTCTTTCTTTTGTCTCCTCTCAACTCCATGCTTCCCTCTGTCTCCTCTACTCTGCACTCTCCCATTTGTCTCCTCTACTCTGCATTCTTCCCTCTGTCTCCTCTACTCTGCACTCTTCCCTCTGTCTCCTCTACCCTTCCCTCTTTCTCCTCTACTCTTCCCCGTTTGCTCTCCCCTCCACTTTTCCCTCTGTCTCCTCTCCCCTCCACTCTTCCCTTTTTCTCCTCTACCGTTCACTTTCTTCCTCTCTCTTACCATGAATTCTTCCTCCATTTCCACTGCCATGTGTTCTTTCTTTTCTCTTTTGTATTCTGCACTTTTCCTCTGTCTCCTTTACCTTGCACACTTCCACTATGTCCTCTACCTTGCACTCTTTCTCCATGTCCTCTACCTTGCACTCTTTCTCCATGTCCTCTACCTTGCACTCTTTCTCCATGTCCTCTACCTTGCACTCTTTCTCCATGTCCTCTACCTTGCACTCTTTCTCCATGTCCTCTACCTTGCACTCTTTCTCCATGTCCTCTACCTTGCACTCTTTCTCCATGTCCTCTACCTTGCACCCTTCCTCCATGTCCTCTACCTTGCACCCTTCCTCCATGTCCTCTACCTTGCACCCTTCCTCCATGTCCTCTACCTTGCACTCTCCCTCCATGTCCTCTACCTTGCACTCTCCCTCCATGTCCTCTACCTTGCACTGTTCCTCCATGTCCTCTGCTCTGCACTCTTTTCTCTCCTACACACGGCTTTCTTGCTCCCTCTTCTCTACCCTGCACTATATCTCTGACTTTTCTACCCTTCTCCCTCCTTCTGTCTCTTCCACCTTGAACTTCCCACTGTCTCTGCTGGAGGAAGATTCACTAAATTCATTAGGAGGCGCACGCCACTTAATGAATTAGGTGAATGTTATCACTCTTGTGCGCCTCCGCCAGATGTTTTACCCCAGTCAGGGTCTGGAGTACATTTCTGCCACAATTTACGCCTGTAACATGGTGTAAATTTTGATGAATTTTCCGGGTGGGCTTTGCCGTGCTTTGTCCAGCACAAGCTTTCACACAATGGCAAAGATGGCAGGGACAGCAAAAGTCACAAACTTTTTGAGCAACTTTGTGTTTTGCAAACATTTTTCAAAATTTCATTGTGTTTATGCCTGAATTCTGGTGTAAATTCATTGATGAATCGTCCCTTAGATCAAGATGGCTTGTCCTTCCTAGTGCATATTCTCTACGGCCAGAGCATGGATATGGATTCTCTCTTGGTTGTTCCCATTCTCATGTTCTGCTACCTTGGACCTTGCGCACTACATCAGTTTCTTCTTTATTCCGCCGGCCATGCTAATTAACGTCACACGACCGTATATGTATATATACAGTATTACTTGTAATGTGATTATGGGATGTAATAGAGATATTCCTGGTGGGGTCAGAGAGTGTTCACACACGGATGGTGAACCGGAAGAGATCAGCAGGGACGGAGTGGAGTTTAGTGAAGTGATAAATGAATGGAGCACGCGGATTAAATCCAATTAACTTAAAGGGTGTTGGGTTAGTTTAGTAACGATGCACTGTCATTTCTCACAGAGATGTCACCTGGTGACAGATATAAATTGTCCCATGGGAGTTCTTCATTAATGAGGTAAACGAGCTGCGAGCGCGCTAACGAAGACATGATTATCAAGCGCTGCATGTTTGTGGGGGGTGGAGTGAACACAATTGATATGGATCAGATACACAGAAATGTATCCATTACTTTCCATATGAAACCGAGATTAAAATTACATTATGCAGATTTGTAAAGTGTCAGCGGAGGGAGTGAGCCCCTAATAAAGATAAATCCACGTCTGCAGCACATTTCTCTACCTATCTCTTTTCTATTCTCTCATATTTATCTATCAACAAAATACTAAATCTTACCAGCACCCGAACACAATGAAGTGTGAAGAGTGACTACATTATATACAGTGCCTTGAAAAAGTATTAATACCCCGTGAACTTTTCTACATTTTTTTCACACTACCCCCACAAACTTAAATGTATTTTATTGGGATTTTATGTGACAGCAACACAAAGTAACAAATATTTGTGAAGTGTAAAGGAAATGATACAGGGTTATCTTAATACTTTAAAAATATGAATCTGAAAATTGTGAGGTGCATTTGTATTCAGCCCCCTGAGTCAATTCTTTGTAGGACCACCTTTATCTGCAGTTACTGCTGCAGTATTTTGGGGTCTGTCTCTCCAGCTTTGAGGTGACATTTTGCCCCTTCTTTGCACACTCGCTCTTGCTCAGTGAGATTGGGCCGTTCACACACAGGAATATGCTCTGATCGAAACCCTCCCTTGTAGCTCTGGCAGGATCTTTAGGGTCGTTGTCCTGCTGGAAGGTGAACCTACGCCCCAGTCTCAAGTCTTTTGCAGCCTCTTACAAATTTTCCTCCAGGATTGCCCTGAACTTAGCTTAATCCATCTTCCAATCAATTCTGTCCAGCTTCCCTGCCCCTGCTGAAGAAAAGCCTCCCCACAGCAGGATGCTGCCACCACAATGTGTGACGGTGGGGATGGTGTTTTCAGAGTGAAGTACAGTGTTAATTTTTCACTAGACATAGTATTTTGCGTTTAGCCTAAAAAGTTCCCCTTTGTTTTTGAACAATTAGGTGAATTATCAAACTTCAAAATCAACCTAGATGAATTAGAAGCCCTCAATATTACTGCCCCAAAAAGTGACATAGAGAAAAACAGCTCATTTAAATGGCCCTCAAAATATATCAAATACTTTAAAGTTCTAATTACTGGCGACCCAAGAGAACTGTATCAAAGTAACATCCTAAGGCCACGGCCCCACTATCAGTATTTGGTCAGTATTGGGTCAGTATTTTTTCTCAGGAGTGGGAGCCAAAACCAGGCAAGGAACAATCAGAGAAAAAGTATAATAGAAACAAGTCACCAATTCTGCATTTATCACCCACTCCTGGTTTTGGCTCCCACTCCTGAGAAAAAATACTGACCCAATACTGATAGTGGGGCCGTGGCCTAACACATACCAACACCAATAAAACCCTTCTAAAATCTTATGACTTACCATACTTATCTTGGATGGGCACAAAAAACGTAATAAAAGCACACATACTTCCAAAAATAGTATACACAATGAACATGATACCTGTTAATCTTCCTAAAACTTTTTTTCAACTATTAAGCTACTTATTTCCCTTTATATTTGGAAATATAAGGAAGCAAGATTACTGTATAAGCTCCGTCCTTACCTATCCTAAATCATTAGGAGGCTTAGAACGGTCAGACATCCATTCCTACTACAAAGCAATGCACATTGGTAGGTGGATAAAACTGTCTCATTCCCAAAAACAAACTAACAAAAACGACCTTGAACTTCCTCTACTTAGTAGACAATTACATCAATACATCTGGACTAATAATCCTCCCCCAATAGACACTAAATTAGATGACATCACTACCACGACCATAAAAAGTAACTAATTACTACCCTATCCCCTTTACATACCCCTTCAGTCTTAGCTACAATTTTCACTATTCCATATTAACTTGACCCCAACTATGTAGATATATGCGGCCTGTGCTCCTACTTACTCATGTACACCATTTCCCAATTCTTAAATAATAAAGTTCCGATGTTAACTCATGGCCAAAAGAAGCTAAAAAACAACCAACTAACTTCCTACAACAAATTCACTTTACTCACATTCTTAAACAATTTAAACTAAAATTCCTGACTGTAGGAAATTGGTCCTGGCTTAAGTTACCTTCCAAATTCCCCTTCCCCAAAATGATCTCTAAACTATACACCATTTAATCTCTCCCACATTGTCCTTTAACCCCTTAGTGACGGAGCCAAATATGTCGCATGAAATAACTTCTAAGCAATTTGATCTTCTATCTCTTCCTATTTATCTATTGATGTATCTTTCTATCTGGCTGTTTCCTCTTTATCGGATTTGTTACATAGTAATAATATATTTTCTGGATATTTGCATGGTTAGTACTGGAGGATATGTGACACTTTCCAGCAGATGGGGTCCTGCAGAGCCGCTCTCATGTATGGGGCAGTATATAGGGGACACATCAGAATGGCGCTCTCTATATTAGCAGGTCTCTTGGGAGGCAGCAGGGGGTGTTCATCCTGCAGACTCTTATCAGAGACTTTCCTAATTACATATAATGATTAGACCATAAAAGCGTCTGCAGATTATCTGTCACTAATTTATTAGGTAGTAGGAGATAGAATCATTGCCCTCTATAAGGAGACCCCCGCATGGTTGTAGTGAGTGGGGGGACTAATGGAACAATGTCCCTGCTCCCACCATGCCTCCTGCTGTATTGATTAATGAGACGTGCAGCTTTATGGCCTCCATGTTCATAGGACGCACGTTTGTCCAGACTGTTCCATTAAGAATCCTCATCGGCCATCATTCTTTATAGAATGTCTTCCAATATATCTGCAGACATCTCATTTGATTTAAGATGCACAGTCCCTTTAAATAAGATTTTTTTAAAATCAGCTTTGGTTGTAACTGGAGTATATATAATGAAAAATCAGCAAATAATCATGCAGTTTTTGCAAATTAAGCAGATTAATGTTATTCATATTTGCCAGTTTTGCGGAGAGTGATCCCCTTTATCAAAATCTCGGTAGGAAAAAATAGATCCTTAAGTCTTTTCTTCTGTCCTGTTGCTACTTAAAGGGATTGCATAAGATAATAAAAAAATGTCTGTTTTTTTCAAAGAATAGCGCCATCCTTGTCAATGGGCTCTGTCTGGTATTCCAAATCAAGGTTTCTGACTTGATTGCAGAAGAGGGGAGCTATATTTTTCAAGGAAGTAAAAGTAATTTCCACAACCCCTTTAAATCATCTCCTGGGATAGTTGATTGCCCGGTGTCAGGGCGTGCTGGGGGACTAATAGTTTTACAAAAGCCAGAGGAGAACTGGATGGAGACATCAAAGAAAAATATATGATGAATTAGTTGTAGTTTATGATTGTTCTCACTTCATGCGCTGATTTCAAGTGCATGTGGACAATCCCAACTGTAGTGTAAAGCATGGTGAACAGAGCAACTGCCCGAGCCTCTTATGAGACAGGAGGTGGATTTCATAAGACTTCTTTTCTCTTCCCTCCACTTGCTGACGTGCTCCACATTGGCAGTGTCTGGGCTCAAAAGCTTAGCACAATACGGGGCTTCAGCCACACTCTGCCCTCACGTCCTGCTGCCAGCTCTTCATATAGACAGTCCCCATTATACACTACAAAAAAAAACACATAGTGGCAACAGCCAGCTACAAGCTATCGGCACCCAAGGGTCTGTCACATTTAGCTTTGCCCCCTTTTACCAGCATTGTGGTGCCCACTTTAACCCCTACATCAGCGCCAAACTCTTCATGGCGCCAGAATCTTTTCTATACACAAAGCAGATACAAAGCACAGGTATATACGAACCACAGTATAACCGCAGTATACCGTTTATAGGGCGGTATACCTTCAGTCTCTCATGTAAGCAGGTACGTACAAAATTCACCTTCTCACCGACTACCGGAGACTCCAATAGACATTGCAGCTGAGCTGTAGCACTGGTCAGAGCCGAGGAGCAATTTATATATAAGACCCCCTGAACTCCAGACATAAATGTATGGGCTCATACATTTATGTGATTATCCGTCTTCAATGCTGAGTTTGTAAACTTTATATTCAATCACTTTTCTCTACTTGATCTGCGCTTTTCTGTGTATTGGGCGGATGGTGTTATTGCTCCTAGTTATAAATATTCAAAAGGAAAATACATAGGAGTGAAACAATAGTGTCACATAGTGACATGCAGAGTGGTGTTAGAAATACCTCACCAATCAAAGGAAACGCACCCGATACGCGTTTCGCATCAAGCTTTGTCAGGAGGTGGCATTCACTAGTATATGTGAGTATCCATCTTCAATGCTGAGTTTGTAAACTATTTATTCAATCAACTTTCTCTGCTTGATCTGCCATTTATGTGTATTGGGTGGATGGTGTTATTCAAGGGCTTACATAGAAATCATGGGGCCCTATAGCAGATGTTCAAATTGGGCTCCCCCCACTCCAAAAAAAGAAAAAAACAAAAATTAAATAACTGTCGGGGTCACAGAAGAGCAAATCTCACAACTTTCCATCCTTTACACAGTAATTTTCCTCCTGCTGAAATCCTAGATTCCTCTTTCATTGCCCCCATAAAAAGTATGATGCCAACAAAAGTGAACCTCCAAACACAGTATGATACCCCCATGGTGAATTCCTCCAAATGCACAGTATAATAACCCTACTGTGCCCCACCTCAACTCCCAGGGCAAAGTATGGTGACCCCAACACAGTATGATCCGGCAACTGTGACCCCACACAGCCCTCCATGCAACATAATGGCCCTATATACAGTATAATAGCCCGCAGTAGCCCTCCAAACAATAAGATGGACCCCACACAGTATGAACGACCCCACGCAAACCTTCGCACTGTATAATTGCTTGCACACAGTATAATGGCCCCCCACATAGCCCTCAAAATATTATAATATTATATAGCCTTCCATATAGTATAATGCACCTCCCAACCTCCCATGGTCCTCCACACAATAAAATTCAGCCTCCATGGTCCTCCATACAGTATAATGCACCCCCATGGTCCTCCATTCAGTATAATGCACCCCCATGGTCCTCCACGCAATAAAATGACTTCCCATGGTCCTCCATGCAATAAAATGCACCCCCCATGGTCCTCCACGCAATATTATACACCCCCATGGTCCTCCTCACAGTATAATGCACTCCCATGGTCCTTCATACAGTATAGTGCACCCTCATGGTCCTCCATACAGAATAATGCACCCCCATGGTCTTCCATACAGTATAATGCACCCCCATAGTCATGCATACAGTATAATGCACCCCCATGGTCCTTCATACAGTATAATGCACCCCCATGGTCCTTCATACAGTATAATTCACCTCCATGGTCCTCCATACAGTATAATGCACCATCGTGGTCCTCCGTACAGTATAATGCACCCCCATGGTCTTCCATACAGTATAATACAACCCCATAGTCATGCATACAGTATAATGAACCCCCATGGTCCTCCATACGGTATAATGCACCTCCATGGTCCTCCATACAGTATAATGCACCCCCATACAATATAATGAACCCCCATGGTCCGCCACACAATATAATGCGGCCCTCATGGTCCTCTATACAATACAATGCATCCCCATGGTCCTCCATACAGTATAATACAGCCCCCATAGGGCATAATGCGGCCCCCATAGGGCATAATGTGGCCCCATAGGACATAGTGCGGCCCCAATAGGGCTTAGTAAGGGCCCCCATAGGGCATAGTGCGGCCCCATATGGCTTAGTGCGGGTCCCCATAGGGCATAGTGCGGCCCCATAGGGCTTAGTGCGGGTCCCCATAGGGCTTACTGCGGCTCCGTAGGGCATAGTAATGCCAATACAGTATAATGCACCTCCATGGTCCTCCATTCAGTATAATGCACCCCCATGGTCCTCCACGCAATAAAATGTCTTCCCATGGTCTTCCATGCAATAAAATGCACCCCCCATGGTCCTCCACGCAATATTATACACCCCCCATGGTCCTCCACACAGTATAATGCACTCCCATGGTCCTTCATACAGTATAATGCACCCTAATGGTCCTCCATACAGTATAATGCAACCCCATGGTCTTCCATACAGTATAATGCACCCCCATAGTCATGCATACAGTATAATGCACCCCCATGGTCCTTCATACAGTATAATGCACCCCATGGTCCTCCATACAGTATAATTCACCTCCATGGTCCTCCATACAGTATAATGCACCCTCGTGGTCCTCCGTACAGTATAATGCACCCCCATGGTCTTCCATACAGTATAATACACCCCCATAGTCATGCATACAGTATAATGCACCCCCATGGTCCTCCATACGGTATAATGCACCTCCATGGTCCTCCATACAGTATAATGCACCCCCATACAATATAATGAACCCCCATGGTCCTCCACACAATATAATGAGGCCCTCATGGTCCTCTATACAATACAATGCATCCCCATGGTCCTCCATACAGTATAATACAGCCCCCATAGGGCATAGTGCGGCCCCAATAGGGCTTAGTAAGGGCCCCCATAGGGCATAGTGCGGCCCCATATGGCTTAGTGCGGGTCCCCATAGGGCTTAGTGCGGCTCCATAGGGCATAGTAATGCCGATACAGTATAATGCACCCCCATGGTCCTACATTCAGTATAATGCACCCCCATGGTCCTCCATGCAATAAAATAACTTCCCATGGTCCTCCATGCAATAAAATGCACCCCCCATGGTCCTCCACGCAATATTATATACCCCCATGGTCCTCCACACAGTATAATGCACTCCCATGGTCCTTCATACAGTATAATGCACCCTCGTGGTCCTCCATACAGTATAATGCACCCCCATGGTCCTCCATACAGTATAATTCACCTCCATGGTCCTCCATACAGTATATTGCACCCTCGTGGTCCTCCATACAGTATAATGCACCCCCATGGTCTTCCATACAGTATAATACACCCCCATAGTCATGCATACAGTATAATGCACCCCCATGGTCCTCCATACGGTATAATGCACCTCCATGGTCCTCCATACAGTATAATGCACCCCCATACAATATAATGAACCCCCATGGTCCTCCACACAATATAATGCAGCCCTCATGGTCCTCTATACAATACAATGCATCCCCATGGTCCTCCATACAGTATAATACAGCCCCCATAGGGCATAGTGCGGCCCCCATAGGGCATAATGTGGCCCCATAGGGCATAGTGCGGCCCCAATAGGGCTTAGTAAGGGCCCCCATAGGGCATAGTGGGGCCCCATATGGCTTAGTGCGGGTCCCCATAGGGCATAGTGCGGCCCCATAGGGCTTAGTGTGGGTCCCCATAGGGCTTAGTGCGGCTCCATAGGGCATAGTAATGCCGATACAGTTGAATGCAGGTTGGGGGGCAGCACTGGCTGTGCTGGGGGAACACGATGCGGGCGCTGACATCGGGCCCCCCCCGGCTCACGGGCCCCATAACAGTCGCGTGGCCTGCCGCCACTGGTGTTATTGCTCCTAGTTATAGATGTTCAAAAGGACAATACATAAGAGTGAAACATTGGTGTCACATAATGGTAAAAATGCACAGACATGCTAGAAATACCTCACCAATCAAAGAAAACATCAAGCTTTATCAGAGGGTGGTATTTACCATTTTGGGCTCATACATTTATGTGAATATCCGTCTTCAATGCTGAGTTTGTAAACTTTATATTCAGTCAACTTTCTATACTTGATCTGCTCTTTATGTGTATTGGGCGGATGCTGTTGTTGCTCCTAGTTACAGATATTCAAAAAGACAATACATTAGAGTGAAGCAATGGTGTCACATAATGGTAAAAAGGCACTCAATGCACGTTTCGCATCAAGCTTTGTCAGGGGGCGGCATTTACTATTTTTGATTTTTCCATTTCTGTGAGTCTTCAATGCTGAGTTTGTAAACTTTATATTCAATCAACTTCCTCTACTTGATCTGCCCTTTATGTGTATTGGACGGATGGCGATATTGCCCACCGATCTGTAGTATTTTTAATGTCTAAACTTTGCATGTTTCATATTTTGTTTTTAATACTGTTCAATGAAATCTAAATAAAATAGATATATTTTCTTAATATGTTGGGCCTCGCACATTCTTTATATAGGTTTAATTACATACTTGTTAAATGTGCAATATGCCTATCTGCATACTCTCATTTTGAATGACACATCTTCTTCTCTAGTCACATTTAAAGCAGCATTCAGAGCTCAGAAAAGTAGCAACAGGATAGGCCATATCCACGACTTATGAAATCTTTAATGGGATTTTTCACCATTACCTATTCTCCAATGCAGTCTAAAAAAGTAAACTACATATTAAAGGGATAGTCTAATTTTCTTAAAGGGAATCTGTCAGCAGCTTTTTGCTATGTAATCTGAGAGTAGGTGCAGAGAAACTGATTCCAGCGATGTGTCACTTACTGGGTTATGTATTACTGTCTCAATAAACTGAGTGTTTAATCAGCAGGCGTTATCACTTCAGGACTAGGTGTCTCGTGCCTCCTTGTCCAACAACGCTCCCGCTACTGATTGGCAACTTTCTGTCAATGTACAATGTATACAGAAAGCTGTCAATCAGTGGTCTAGGGGGCAGGGTTATACACAGAAAGCTGCCAATCAGTGGTGTGGGCGGGTTATACACAGAAAGCTGCCAATCAGTGGTATATGTGGCATTGTTATACAGAGCTCAGCATTCTGAGCTCTGCTAGATCTGCAGCAGAGAAAACAGGGATTGTATCCAAATGACAGCACGCGGACCAGCAAGTGATAAATCGCTGGAATCAGGGTCTCTGCCCCTACATCGTGCTGCTCTCAGATTACATAGCAAAATTGCTGACATATTCCCTATAAATGGATAAAATTGCAAAGTGCCCCTAAGAACAAGCAACTCTGCAATCTACCTCTTATTAAAACTTCTCTCCATTCTCAAGAACAGAGGGATTTTGCAGCAAGGGAGAGCGCATATTTCAGGGAAGAGGCACAAACATGCCGCTGGCCCGAACAGTCAATCATCAGGATCGCACCGCCCCTGGCAAGAAGTTGGTGCGCACCTTAAAAAAAACAGCTCAAGGCAAATCCTGTAAATGTTCAATATAATATATCTTGCACTCATTTTTTATTTTGTACTCTAGTCACATCCAAAGCAGCATTCAGAATACTTCAGGTCCAAAGAGCAGTGCATTGTGGAAGCAGAAATACCAGTCATGGCTGTTAGGTCACGTGGCTGACAGTGGGTGGACGCAACTTGCTGACTGTTTCCAAGCACAATCAATAGAATTTTGGAAAGCAGCTTTGATTGTATAATGATTTTAGTTACATTATATCCTATACTCCGGTCACAATCAGACAGTCTTTATAAAGTTACTAATCGTTTGTGGTGGTCAAAGCTGGTAAATGTTGTTGTAATTTGAGTTACCCTTTAATTCCTTTCAGACGTATTGATCGGCCCGATGATGATTGAGGATTATTGCCACTTTTAAGTACATTCTGGATAATTTCCTCCCTAACGGATTGATCGATGCGCTGCTAGAACCATAATATTAGGACCAATTGTGGACAGTTTTTCCTACTGTATAAAGAAGTGGTGATTTATAGATATTGGTTCCGTTATATATGTTCCTTGTTTTCCAAGTTCCATCATCCCGGCGTGACAGGTAATCTACAGCGATGTCAGCAGCGGCATCCGTCTTTGCAGGATTAGACCTGATGATCGTTATTTAACCTATCTGGGTAGAAATATCTTTCCCTTCTTTTTCTGAACTTGTTGCTCTTTAAAGGGATTGTTCACTCTTGAGCTCCGTCTTGTTTTTGTTTTTTTATTATGTTAAAAAGTTTAACATATTGTGCTGATTAATTTCTTCTTCTATCTTTATAGCGGTCAGCGCATCCTTACTGTAATACAGAGCACCCTGCGGACGTGGTTAAATTGTCAATGTCATTTTTTTCAAACTTTTGCATAAATTGATAGTCAAAGAAAAAAAAAAATAGATCTCAACAGAGTAATCTGCTTCTCATTCCACTTGTGAGACATTTCTTCTCCTCCTGCCTCCTGAACTGATTGTCTGATTTACCCTGGAAAAAACGGCTAAAATCCATCTAGGTTAAATCAAGATGAACTGCTCCTTTACTGAGGGATCAGATTACAGCTGCCTGTTGCAATGTATGGAAAAGAAATGGGGAAAAGAGCACATAACCATACAGACCATGCTGCTGATTTCTAGTAAGAGTTTTATCTCGCCACAGCCTATCTGTCTTTTCAGGTGACTGTTCAGAATAAGTTGGTATTTGTGAAATGAGGTATAACACTATTTCTGGCCATTTTATGTCTTGTAGCCTTCGTTTTTCACCAGTTTTCACCTCCTATAAACTCTCTCTTTAATTTTCAGTTGTCTCGGAGATAGTGAGTACATACTAGCTGCTATGACGTCTCCCACACACGGACATAAGGGATTCCTGCTCTCCTATCTCAATGTGTCAAATATTCACAAGAAGGAGCAGCATGGAGCACATTAAATAGAAGAACTGAGCAGTGTAGCTGTGAATCCAGCTCTAGGGTGAGATAAACACTAATAAGCGTGAGCTGTATAAAGAATATTGTACAATAGTACTGAGCAATGTAACAGTGAGACAAGCACTGTGGTGAAAGAAAACACTTATCAGAAAGCAGAAGCAGCGTAGGTAACATTATACAACAGAACTGAGTGGTGTAACTGTGATTCCTGCTGAAGGGAGTAAAATAAAACACTTGCTACAAAGCAGCAGCATAGAGAATATTGTACAACCATACAGAGCAGTGCAGCTGTGAATCCAGCACTGGAAGGATAAACACATACTTGAAAGTAGCAGAAGGGCCCTGTGTGTGTCTGTGCGTCTCTCTCACTTTGTTCCTCCCCACTCGACTCTCCATACACTTCAATAGGCAGCTGTAATTTGATTCCTCAGTTAGCTGGCAGACCCAAAATTAATTTTACTAGCTTTTTTTTTTTGGAAAGCAGCATTAGCGTGGATCAGAAGCAAAATTCTCTGATAAGCGGTCTTAAAAAAAATTGTTATACTCATCACTTGTATTTAACTTTATTTACATAAAATCAGAAACCCCCTTAAGTCTATCCTGTAGATATGCCAGTGAGCATGCCCTCTTTGCTTCTAAGTGCCCTTGCCATGGTATTATAGATGAGAAATAGATGTTATACCCAACAAATAGCTCCAGGCACCGTGGCCCTCATGCTTCCTTCTATCTCAGATCAGTGACTGTGTAAGAAACGGTATATATACAGTATATATATATATATAGATATATATATATATATATCTATATATATATATATATAGATATATATATATATATAGCTCTGAGTCACGACCTGGCTTCATCACCTCCCTCTTGCACTGTCATAAAGAATCATACATGGAGTATCCGGCGCGTTTCACTTCCTTTAGGGCAGATGCAGCTTTGAGACCTATTAGTCAGTCGGATGGGACATCTGATAATACCGACATTATGACAAGGGCGCTACATAGTTATGCAAGTGACTAATGCAGCGAGCAGGTAAATCTCCGGCTCGTGATGTGATGGAAAGCGCTATACGAGAGATAGAGAATGTCAGGAGCAGATTAGGCGCGGTCAGGCCGCTATCTCTCTCCGCGCTCAGACAGATAACGTGCAGATGGATTTCAGTTTTACATCAAAGACGGAAAGAAGAAAAACAGGTAAATAAAATGCACAAGTGAACAGCGGGAGGGCGGCTGCAAAGAGGCAGCGCTGCACCCACGGGCGACAGGTGGGCGACGAGGGTGATATTCAATGCCCATACTACAGCAAGAAGACATTGGAAAGGATAATCCACCCCAGAGAGTAATGGGAAGCGGGGCGGCATCAGAGATGGAGCCTCTTACTTTGGGCGTAGTGATATATCCTGAACCAAGGAACATAAGCTTTGTATGATTAATACAGAGAACCGAGGCACCAGGCAGCCTCGCACCTCCAGGACAAAAGAGATTATCGAAAGCAGACTTCACATAGGGAGGGTGCTAAGATAAAAGAAAGTATTGTCATCATTACGTCATCAGGGATGAAAAGGAAGATTTACACAAGTCTACAAGAGACACAACCAGTGACAAAAAGATCTAATAGAATGACAAGAACCAAAATCCCACTACAAAAAAGGATTAAAAAGTAAGACATTTAACCACTTCCCCAGTAGAACGATTCTTGTACATAGGGGCAGTATTATAGTAGTTATATTCTTGTACATAGGGGGCAGTATTATAGTAGTTATATTCTTGTACATAGGGGCAGTATTATAGTAGTTATATTCTTGTAAATAGGGAGCAGTATTATAGTAGTTATATTCTTGTACATAGGAGCAGTATTATAGTAGTATATTCTTGTACATAGGGGCAGTATTATAGTAGTTATATTCTTGTACATAGGGGGCAGTATTATAGTAGTTATATTCTTGTACATAGGAGCAGTATTATAGTAGTTATATTCTTGTACATAGGAGCAGTATTATAGTAGTTATATTCTTGTACATAGGAGCAGTATTATAGTAGTTATATTCTTGTACATAGCGGGCAGTATTATAGTAGTTATATTCTTGTAAATAGGGAGCAGTATTATAGTAGTTATATTCTTGTACATAGGAGCAGTATTATAGTAGTATATTCTTGTACATAGGGGCAGTATTATAGTAGTTATATTCTTGTACATAGGGGGCAGTATTATAGTAGTTATATTCTTGTACATAGGAGCAGTATTATAGTAGTTATATTCTTGTACATAGGGGCAGTATTATAGTAGTTATATTCTTGTACATAGGGGGCAGTATTATAGTAGTTATATTCTTGTACATAGGAGCAGTATTATAGTAGTTATATTCTTGTACATAGGAGCAGTATTATAGTGGTTAT